>NW_027362043.1:2495000-3695000 GCF_039654945.1 Dendrobates tinctorius
TACGAGAACTGATTTGGCTAGGTGAGTGGCTCTGGAAACTGCTGTTCACAAACGATCTCCATCCAACCTCACTGAGCTAGAGCGGTTTGCCAAGGAAGAACGGGCAAGAATTTCAGTCTCTCGATGTACAAAACTGATAGAGACATACCCCAAGCGACTTGCAGCTGTAATCGTAGCAAAAGGTGGCGCAACAAAGTATTAAGTTAAAGGGGCTGAATAATATTGCACAACACACTTTTCAGTATTTGTATTTCCACAAAAATTTAAAATAACCAATAAATTTCGTTCAACTTCACAATTGTGTCCCACTTTTTGATTCTTCAAACATTAACATTTGGTATCTTTATGTTTGAAGCATGATATGTGGGGAGCCAAATACTTTTGCAAGGCACTGTATAATCCAGCCCTGTCATATTCTGCAGTGTATATCCCTTAAATGTTTATCTAATTTTGTTTTATCATTTAATAAAGCTTATTGATTTGAATGTATCGTAAGTTGAAGTCTCTTCACGGTCAGCAAGAGAATAACTTAAAAGGCTTGTTGAGAGACCTGTAGCAAGAGCTATTTTTTTTTTAGTCAGAGTATGTTGTACCAGTACCAGAACACATTCTTTGTTCTCATATTGCTTAGAAGATTTTGCATTGGAACTATTATTATTGACATAGTGAGTATGGTATTGTAGTACATTGTAATGGCCTTACATACATGACCATTCAAAAGTTTGGGGTCACCCATACAATTTTGAGTTTTCCCTGAAAACTCATACCTTTATTAATCAAATGAGTTGCCAAATGAATTTAAAATCTAGTCCAGACATTGACAAGGTTCAAAATAAGATTTCTATTTGAAATAATAATTTTCTCCTTCAAACTTTGCTTTCATCAAAGAATGCTCCCTTTGCAGCAATTCCAGCATTGCAGACCTTTGGCATTCTAGCAGATAATTTGCTGAGGCAATCTGGAGAAATTTCACCCCATACTTCCAGAAGCCCCTCCCACAAGTTGGTTTGGCTTGATGGGCACTTTTTGCGTACCGTACGGTCAAGCTGCTTCCACAACAGCTCAATGGGGTTGAGATCTGGTGGCTGCGCTGGCCTCTCCATTACAGATAGAATACCAGCTGCCTGCTTCTTCCCTAAATAGTTCTTGCATAATTTGGAGGTCTGCTTTGGGTCATTGTCCTGTTGTAGGATGAAATTCAATCAAGCGCTGTCCACAGGGTATGGCATAGCGTTGCAAAATGGAGTGATAGCCTTCCTTATTCAAAATCCCTTTTACCTTATACAAATCTCCCACTTTACATTTTACTCAATTTTACAGATAGTAATTTTTTACATTTTAAAAATTACAAAAAGGAAAGTGGAAAGGTGGAAAAGTTTGGGCACACTTGGAGATTTGTTTGCTCAGATAACTTTGACCAAGGTTCAGGTTTAATTAGCCTGTAAGGGTTATGACTTGTTCACCATCATCATTAGGGAAGGCCAGGTGATACAAATTTCCCAGTTTTATAAAAACCCAGCCACCTCACACCTCGTGCCAAAGAACAGCAGCTATGAGAGTTCTTGTAAATAGCTGGCCAGCACTCTGAAAATGAAAATAGTGGAGGCTGACAAAACGGAGAATGTTATAAGAAGATAGCAAAGCATTGCACTTTCCTCAGTTCAAAATGTAACTAAGAAAATGGCAGTTAACAGGAACAGTGGAGGTCAAGATAAGGTTTGGAAGACCAAGCAAAATTTCAGTATGAGCTGCTCGTAGGATTGCTAGAGAGGCAATTCAGAACCCCCGTAGAACTGCAAAAAACCTTCAGAACGAGTTAGCAGACTCTGAAGTTGCGGTATATTGTTCCACTGATAAGAGACACTTGCACAAATATGATCTTCTTGAAAGAGTCATCCTGCGTCCTCACCATAAAATTTAGAATCATAAGTATACAAAAGAAGATCTAAATAAACCAGATGTATTTTAGAAAAGTCCAGTAAACAGATGAGGTTAAAATATAACTATTTGGCCACAATGATCAAAAGGCATGTGTGGAGAAAAAAGGGCACAGAATTTCAGGAAAAGAAAATCTAGCCAACCATTAAGCATGAGAGTGGATCAATCAAGCTTTGGGGTTATGTTGCAGCAAATGGCACAGGGATTATTTATTCAGGGAAGAATGGGTTCAATGACATTTCAACAAATTCTTGATGCAAACATAACTCCATTTATAAAATAGCTGAAGTTGAAAAGAGGATGGCTTCTACAAATGGATAATGATTCTAAACACACGTCAAAATCCACAATATACTACTGCAGAAAGAAAAAGCTGAAGGTTTTACAAATGCCCTCACAGTCCACTGACCTGAACATCATTGAAAATCTGTGTCTAGACCTCAAAACAGCAATGCATGCATTTTACATGGTGTCCTAAACCGCACAAGTAATCATGTGAGCAGGGCCAGCATTAGTGATAGGCAGACTAGGCATCTGCCTAGGGCCCCAGTTCCCCCAGCCAGTGGTATGCCACGCAGCCGCTATGGGGCCCGTGAATCACGGAGGGACGGCGCCAGATGCATTTCCCCACCTCCCGCATTCTAATGTATCAGATTGCGCTGCCTCCCCCATCAGTCCCCTGATGCAGTGGATGCGCGATAAAGTCAGTTCATTGTGCACCATGCTGTGACAGGCAGTGGAGCTGTGACGCTCTGCAGAGACCAGCGGGGGAACGAGGAGGTGATGTAAGTATTGTATTTTTTTTGCTATATCAGAGATTATGTGGTGGCAATAACATTGCTGGACTAAGAGTCTGCATTGTACTCTATCGGACTATGGGGAGTGCATTATACTATATGGGACCTACATTATACTATATGAAGAACTATGGTGTGCATTATACTATGGGGAGTGCATTGTACTAACATGAAGGACTATGAGGAGTGTATTATACAGGGTGGGTCATTTATATGGATAACCTGTGTGGGCCATTTATAAAGCTGGATCCAAAATGGCTGACTTCAAAATGGACACCATGGTCACCACCCATCTTGAAAAGTTTTCCCCCTCCCATACACTCCCTGACAGAAGTTATGTCACTTATCCATGTTATGTAAATAAAAGCTGATAACCTGACGTTAAATTCATCCATTGGTTGTATACCGTAAATTATTCTTTTGAAAGCTGAAACCCTCCAAAATGTGGTTTAGGTAAAGAAAATAAATTGCCATCAATGCAGAAATATTGATCATTTAATGGACACAGAGTGCTCAGATTTTGGCAAGACAAAAGTTTTGTCGCCTGGTCATATAATGCACCCAATCCTAGTTTACACCTTCACCTGTGCTCAGTAAATGATCGCTTAATTAGTGGGTGTGTATAAAAAGAAACCCAGCACCCCAGACCTTCACTTGAGCTCTGACAACATGCCAATAATCCACCCTGCGACCAAAACCTGGATTATCAAGAGGCTGAAGACCAGATCCCCTGCAGAGGTGGCTGGCACCTTTAATGTGTCTCAGCATCAAGTACAAAGAATGAAAAAAAGATTCGAAAAGACTGGAGATATGTTTGACAAGCCCAGATCCGGCAGACCCCGCAAGACAACTGCTCAGGAGGAACATTTGTTGGTTAGAAAATCCAAAGCAAGCCCCCTTTCCACTGCAGCTGAGCTCCAACAGGCCTGGTCACCTCAAGTCCCTGTGAAAACTAGAAAAGTTTGTAGGATTCTCTCTCGAAATAGCCTCCATGGTCAAATCAGTGCCCAGAAGCCAGCACTAAACAAAAGGCAAATAAAAAAACGTGTAACATTTGCAAAATCCCACAGCCTGCTAAAACAGATGGACGCTGGAAAAGTGGCAGAAGGTGGATTTCTCTGATGAACCTTCAGTAGAATTACACCACAACCACCGCAAATACTGCAGGAGACCTACTGGAGCCCGTATGGATCCAGAATACACCCAGAAAAGTTAAATTTGGTGGTGGAAAGATCATGGTCTGGGGTTACATTCAGTATGGAGGTGTGCGAAACATTTGCAAGATGGATGGCAATATCAATAGCCTAAAATATCAAGAAGTATTAGCTACCTCTTATATTCCAAATCATAAAAGGGGTCAAATTCTGCAGCAGGATGGTGCTCCATCTCATGCATCCATCTCTACAACAGAGTTCCTCCAGGCAAAAAAGATCAAGGTGCTCAAGGACTGGCCAGCCCAGTCACCAGACATGATCATCATTGAGCTTGTTTGGGGTAGGATGAAAGAGGAAGCTTGGAAGACAAAACCAAAGAATCTAGATGAACTCTGGGAGGCATGTAAGACTGCATTCTTTGCTATTCCTGATGACTTCATTAATAAATTGTATGAATCACTGTTGAACCACATGGATGCAGTCCTTCAGGCTCATGGAAGTCACACAAAATATTAAATATGGCTCTAATAGCACCACAACTTCATTCACCAATGCTATGCAACATATATTTATATTTTATTTGTTTGAATATCACATTACTTTGTGTGGCCGACAAAATTTTTGTCTTGCCAAAATCTGACCATTCTGTGTTCATTAAATGATCAATATTTCTGCATTGATGGCAATTTATTTTCTTAACCTAAACCATATTTTGGAGGGTTTCAGCTTTCAAAAGAATAATTTATACAACCAAAGGATGAATTTAAAGTCAGGTTATAAACTTTTATTTACATAACATGGATAAGCGACATAACTTCTGTCAGGGAGTGTATACTAATGTGCCACAAACAGGAAGTTGATATCACCAATCATTCCCACTTTATTTAGGTGTATCCATATAAATGGCCCACCCTATACTATATGGAGGACTATGGAAAGTGCATTATTCTATATGAAGGACTATGGGGTACATTATCCTATATGGAACATTATGGTGTGAGCATTATACAAAATGGAGGACTATAGTGCACAATATACCATATGGAGGACAAATAAGCAAATTGCTGCCTATTCATCAAGTGATTAGATTGTTTATGTCAGAACAAAAATCATTGTTCTCAGCAGCCCAACACCCGGTGAAAAACTGCAGATGTGCTCCTGATAACATGATACTGTATGGGGACAGACTGATTTACTAGTGATTTTTTTATCCACCATCATTGTTCCTCAGCCAGTATAAAGATGACCAGGAGCAAGCGTTGAACGACTTTAATATTATCGATCATGCTCATTTAGCGCCTGAACTCTGTAAATACAACCAAATTGTTTGTGTATTTATGCAATATGTTAGTATTTGGAGCCCCACTCTATCTAAAACCAGCCCAGAATGTGAGCATCTCTCCCCTAATTCTGGAGGAGCTGTTCACTCCCGACAACGGTTTTCCTGTCTGGAAAACATGGATTTTTGTGAGTACTCACCGTAAAATCCTTTTCTCCGAGACGCTCATTGGGGGACACAGAGACTGTGGGTGTGTGCTACTGCCGTCTGGAGGCCGACACTAAGTATACAAAAAACAAGTTAGCTCCTCCTCCGCCGCATACACCCTCGCCCCGACAGCGGGCGGAAACCAGTTTAGTGCAAAAGCAGTAGGAGAACATAACAATCAATTAGCCTTAACGCAGAAAACTCTATGTCTGAAAAAGGACCACCCTACAATAAATAAGGAATTAACTAAACAAGAGCCAACTGGCTAACAGGGTGGGTGCTGTGTCCCCCAATGAGCGTCTCGGAGAAAAGTATTTTACCGTGAGTACTCACAAAAATCCATGTTTCTCCTTCGTCTCATTGGGGGACACAGAGACTGTGGGACGTCCTAAAGCAGTCCCTGGGTGGGAGCAACTCACCAATCCACACCGCATGCCCACCTGTTTAAAGGTGTGCCACCGCTGCCTGGAGAATTTTCCTACCCAGGCTCGCATCCGACGAAGCTTGAGTATGTACGTTGTAATGTTTAGAGAACGTGTGCAGGCTTGACCACGTTGTCGCCTTGCATACCTGCTCTGCCGAAGCCTGATGCCGAAGCGCCCAAGAGGCGCCCACTGCCCGAGTCGAGTGCGCCCTTATTCCAGGTGGAACCGGCGTGCCTCTAATACGGTAAGCCTCTTGAATAGTAAGGCGAATCCATCTGGCTATGGTCGACCGTGAGGCTGCGAGTCCCTCCCTGCGCCCTTCAGGGATCACAAACAACGAATCTGTCTGGCGAAAAGGCGCTGTCCTCGACACATATCTCCTGAGGGCCCTCACCAGGTCCAGCGTGTGGAGCGCCTTCTCAACTCTGTGTACTGGAGCTGGACAAAATGAAGGCAAAACGATGTCCTCATTAATATGGAATGAGGACACCACCTTCGGCAGGAACGGCGGAGGTGGTCTCAAGACTACCTTATCCTTAAAAAAGGTCAGAAACGGTGCTCTACAAGATAGGGCTGCCAGCTCCGAGACCCGCCTAATAGAGGTTATCGCTACCAAAAACACGACCTTCCTGGTAAGGTACGGCAATCCGACCTCCTGCAATGGCTCAAAAGGAGCTTCCTGCAGGACCCCCAGCACTAGATTAAGGTCCCAGGCGTCTAAGGGAGCTCTAAAGGGGGGCACTAGATGCGAGACTCCCTGAATGAAAGTTTTGACCTGCATAACGTTAGCGATCTTTCGCTGGAACAGAACCGACAAAGCCGAGATCTGTCTCCTCAGGGAACTCGGAGCCAACCCTGCGTCCAGGCCTGACTGCAGAAAGGCCAGAATGTTGGGAACCGAGAAGGACAAGGGCGCAACCCCGTGCTCTCGACACCAGAGAAAGAAAACCTTCCAAGTACCATGATCGGCCTCGGCGAGGATCTGCTTCCTGGCGTTAATCATCGTGGCTACCACCTCACGCCCAAACCCCGCCTGGGTCAGGACCCAGGACTCAACGGCCATGCCGTCAAACACAGGGCCCCCAAGTTCTGGTGGTAGATCGGCCCCTGGGACAGTAAGTCTGGCCGTTCCGGTAGACGCCATGGCACGTCTGCGAGGAGCTGTACTAGATCCGCGTACCAGGCTCGACGGGGCCAGTCTGGGGCCAGCAGAATTGCCGGAACCCTCTCCCTCTTGATCTTCCTGATTACCCTCGGGAGAAGAGGCAGAGGGGGAAAAAGGTACGGGAGCCGAAACTGGCTCCATGGAAGAACCAATGCATCCGCTGCAATCGCTCGCGGGTCCTGAGACCGGGCGACAAACCTGTCTAACTTGGCGTTCTCTCTGGAAGCCATCAGATCCACGTCCGGAGTTCCCCACCGCTGGCAAATCTGCCGGAAAACCTCGGGGTTCAGGGACCATTCTCCGTCCGCGACCCCCTGCTGACTCAGGAAATCTGCTGCCCAATTTTCCACGCCTGGTATATGGACCGCTGAAATTACTGAGTGGTGCCTCTCGGCCCAACAAAGTACGTGTTCTATCTCGCGCATGGCTGCCCTGCTGCGCGTGCCTCCCTGGTGATTCACATACGCCACTGCCGTGGCGTTGTCTGACTGGACCCGGACTGGGCGACCCACTAGCCAGTGCTGAAAATGCTGCAATGCCAACCGCACTGCTCGAATCTCCAACAAGTTGATCGGCAGAAGGGCCTCCTGGGGAGACCACTGCCCCTAAGCTGTGTGATGACGAAACACTGCTCCCCAACCGAGAAGACTCGCGTCGGTTGTGACCACCAACCACTGATCTGGAGGAAAGGGTTTCCCCTGAAGGAGAGAGGAGTCGCGCGTCTACCATTGCAGTGCCCGCCGGACCTGAAAGGACAACCTGCACTGATGATCCAGGGAAAAAGGACTCCTGTCCCATGCTGCCAAAAGAGCATGCTGCAGGGGGCGAAGATGAAACTGCACAAACGGGATTGCTTCTATTGCTGCTACCATCCTTCCTAGCACCCTCATCCCAAATCGAATCGTGTGAGGGCCTGGCCGCTGAAGACTCCGAACCCCTCGCCGGAGCGCCTGGGCCTTGTCTCGAGGGAGAATTACCAACCCTTGGGAAGTGTCGAAAATCATCCCCAGGAATGGAATCCTCTGAGCCGGGGTAAGACATGACTTCTTCCCATTGACTAACCATCCCAGGTGGGATAGGGTATCCAGCGTAATGCCGACATTCTCCTCGCACGCCTGAAAAGACGATCCTTTCACTAACAGGTCGTCCAAGTATGGCAGCACTACTATGCCCCGAGAATGAAGAATGGCCATAACGACCGCCATCACTTTCGTGAAAACCCTGGGTGCCGTGGCCAACCCGAACGGCAGAGCCACAAACTGGAAATGCCGGCCATTTATCGCAAAACGAAGGAACTTCTGATGCGGAGGAAAAATAGGGATATGCAGGTAGGCATCCTGGACATCGATTGAGGCCAAATACTCTCCCTGCTCCATGGCCGATATCACTGACCGGAGGGATTCCATCCGAAAATGCCTGACCTTGATGAACCTGTTTAGGAGCTTTAGGTCCAAAACCGGTCTTACTGTTCCGTCCTTCTTGGGGACTGCGAACAGGTTGGAATAAAATCCCTGGGCCTCTTCGCCCTCTGGTACCGGGATAATGACCCTGTTGTGCAGAAGAATCCTGATGGCCCCTAGCAATGCCTCTGCCTGGGATTGCAACTTGGGAAGACGGGATTGAAAAAAATCTCCTTGGAGGGTGTCCGATAAACTCTATTTTGTACCCGAATGACACCAATTCCGCCACCCATGCGTCGTGTGCCACTTTGGCCCAGACGTGGCGGAACCTGAGCAGACGACCGCCTAATTTGGTGTCCTCGGGTACCTGATGCCTCAAGTCATTTTGTAGAGGGCCTCTGAGACCTAGCTCCCCTTGACCTGGGTGGACCCTGCTGCGCCGAAGAAGACCTCCTGCTCTGCCTGCAGGCAGAAGAGGGGAGCCGCTCCAGCCCCTGAAAAGTCGCTGCAGCCCTGGCCTGGAAAAAACCTCCCGCTGCCCAGGAGCCCTGCTTACCCTGAGGTAAACTACATTTTCGGACGGTGCAGGCACCCTAGCTCCGTCCGCCTTGGCTGGGCGAGGAGAGGGACCGTCCGCCACCACGCAGTACCCGATTGGCGTAGCCGTGGGGCCGCACAGACTAGTCTTGTGCCTCTGTGCAAGCCCATGGTTTCGCTACCTAGGGGTGGACAGGGCCAAGTCTGGCATACTGTCCCACGTCGCGGGAGAGGGAACGTGGAGGGACACTCGCACGTGGTCGCCCGTTGATGGTTTGGGGAAATCGGATCCTTTCAATAGGATGCGTTGCCCCTGTCATATCTTCTTTAAAATAAAAAAGAAAAATAGATGTCTGGGGAAAAGTCCCAGAGATGTCCCTCGGTGCGGGAAAGGACACGCGGAGGAATACTCGCACGTGCTCGCCCGTTGATGTTTGGGGGAGATCAGACCCTTTCAATAGGGTCCGTCGCCCCAGTCTCCTCTTCATAGCAAGAAAATGTAAAAAAAAAAAAAAAATATATAGTCTGGAGAGACCCAGACTGCGTGTGCCTCCATCAGACACTAAGCAAAAACTGGTTTCCACCCGCTGTCGGGGCGAGGGTGCATGCGGCGGAGGAGGAGCTAACTTGTTTTTTGTATACTTAGTGTCGGCCTCCAGACAGCAGTAGCACACACCCACAGTCTGTGTCCCCCAATGAGACGAAGGAGAAAGACTAGTCAATGATGTCACAACAGACACCACCACAAGTTTCTGTCAGACCCTTCCCCAGCCTCCTGATCCAGCCTCCCATGCAGCTCATAGTGTGATGTAGCAGGGGAATTACTCAGCCGACTGGACCAACCAGCAAGGAAAAGGCTTCTACATAGGCGGGTATAACGTGTTGTGTGCATCCACCCCTCGCTCTTCCTTCCCTCCCATCTATCCCTCTCATTCATCACTTTAGACTGGAGGTTCCTGCAGCAGCTGAGGTGAATTATTATTAAAGCGCCATTTATTCCATGGCGCTTTACATGTGATATGTGGTATATATGTAGATTTGCACGCACACACTTACACATCACTATAGATTTCACAGGACTCATACGTCAGAGTTGATGTGGAGATATGTGAAGCTCTATCAACACTGTGCATGTGCAGTGTAGTGATTTTGCGACTTTCCATAGATGATGACTCTGCTCTGTTACTTCCAATACTGGAGTGAGGGTGAAGTGGGCGGGCAAACGGCGGTGCGGAACACTGAGGTTGGGCGGTGCCAGCTCTGGCCGTGAGGTTAGATAATAAAGCACAGGGAGCTGTCAAGTCTGGTAGAGCTGTAGGTAAAGAAGGTGGGAATTAAGTGAAATTCAGGAGGAATGAAAAGAAACAAAGAACTAAATTTAGAGGTGTGTTGTATATTAAAATACAGCACAGATTAACTTAAAAATGGATTTCGTGGTTGGACAAGTTCTTTAACTTTATGCCTTGTAGAGAGCATTTCATATTTAACGTAAAAATATTTATTGTTATAAATCGCTAACATATTCCGCAGTGCTTTACAGTTTTACACACATGATCATCACTGTCCCGGATAGGAAATTTCGATTGTGAGCCCCATCCTTGGAATTTGGGAGGAAACCGGAGAACCGGGGGAAACCCACGCAAACACGGGGAGAACATACAAACTCCTTGTTTTTTGTACTTGGTGGGATTTAAACCCAGGACCCCAGGGCTGCAAGGTTGCAGTGCTAACAACTGAGCCATTGTGCCGCCCATGCATGTTAGTGGCCTGCTGGAGGTCATTTTGCAGGGCTCTGGCACTGTTCCTCCTGTTCCTCCTTGCACAAAGGAGGAGGTAGCGGTCCTGCTGCTGGGTTGATGCCCTCCTATGTCCCCCTCCACGTCTCCTGCTGTACTTGGCCTGTCTCCTGGTATCTGCTCCATGCTATGGACACTGTGCTGACAGACACAGCTACCCTTCCTTGCCACAGCTCGCATTGATGTGCCATCCTGGATGAGCTGCACTACCTGAGCAACTTCTGAGGGTTGTAGACACTACCTCATGTTACTATACAGTATCTCTAGGGGTGAAACAATGACAAAAGTGCCCAAAACAACAACCAAAAAAGGATGAGAACAGAGGAATGGTCTGTGGTCAGCCCCTGCAGAACCACTCCTTCATAGGGGTTGTATTGATAATTGCCTATCATTTCTACCTGTTTTCTGTTCCATTTGCACAACAGCAGGAGAAATTGATTCACAATCAGTGTTGCTTCATAACTGGACAGGCTGATTTCACAGAAGTGTGATTGAATTGGAGATACATTGTGTTTAAAGGTACTGTCACACTTAGCGATGTACCAGCGATTCCGACCAGCGATATGACGCTGTCAGGATCGCTGGTACATCGCTAAGTGGTCGCTAGTGAGCTGCCACACAGGCAGATCTCACCAGCGACATCGCTGGGGACGGGGGTTGCTACTTACCTGTCACACTAGGCGATCCTGCGTCCTCCCGCCCGCGTCCACACTCATCGCTCGTCTCTCCACAGGAAGCGCCGCAGGAAGCTGACGACAAGACACAGTCCAGCCTGTTCTCGCGCGATAACCAGCGGGGGAGCGGGTCGGAGGTAAGTATCACACACAGCGATATCGCTAGCAATATCGCTATAACGTCACTAGTTATAGCGATATTGCTAGCGATATCGCTTAGTGTGACAGGCCCTTAAGTGTTCCCATTTTTTGAACAGTGTATATATTACACATGTACAATATATTACACACACGAATATGTAGAAAGACATGTATATATCTAAATACACAGTACATATGCGCATAACTATAGAGACATATGTAGATTAAGTTCTCTATATATGTATGCTAAAATAAATACAGTATGAAATATATTAGAAAGAGGTAAACATAAAAGCTTTATTCCTATGGTTGGTGCCTGTTGTTCAAATGTTTCTATTAAAATTTTTACTAATTAACACTCAAGGAATCACAGATATAAAGCAATATGAATATTGTGAATGTTGGGGGAGACAGAAGATAAAACAGTAGGGAAGCAGGAAAGATTAACACTGATGTGATCTCACAATAGTAGCAGACTGAAGCTAGGAGGGGGGCAGGGAAGGGTTTGGGTGAGGGTTTGCGTGGGTGTAATAGGTGCCGACTTACAGGCCAGCGCAACGCATGATGGAACTAGTAAAAAGCACAGGAAGACAGGACAAAGGAAGCTGTCGATTAGTGATTGGCAGTCCGGCTGTTTTTGGTAATCAGGCAGTCATGGCTCCGCTCAACAAAAAGAGCCGGTTCTTTTAGGATCCTAAATGGATCCCTATTGAATACCTGTTCAGGCGTCCGAAACCCCGCCCACCTACTTCAGAAACTTCGCCCACTTGCTAGGAACCAATTAAATTGATGAGTGGGTGGAATTTTGTTTGGGTGGGCAGAGTTACGTCTGCTGAACATTGGAATTTTATGCCCAGTGAGAGCCATTCAGGGATTTTAGTGGCTCTCACTGGGGTGCCGGCTCCCATCGATCACAGCAGGGAGCCGGCTCTTTGTGTCGGTTCATTCGCGAACGACACATCACTACTGTCGATTAACACAGAGAGCTGCAGCCAGCCAAGAGAACTTGCTGATAGAGCATTATAAAAGTTAATATTGCTCAAATAACAATGTACAGTCATATGTAAAAGTTTGGGCACCCCTATTAATGTTAACCTTTTTTCTTTATAACAATTTTGGTTTTTGCAACAGCTATTTCAGTTTTATATATCTAATAACTGATGGACTCAGTTATATTTCTGGATTCAAATGAGGTTTATTGTACTAACAGAAAATGTGCAATCTGCATTTAAACAAAATTTGACCGGTGCAAAAGTATGGGCACCCTTATCATTTTCTTGATTTGAACACTCCTAACTACTTTTTACTGACATCCTGAAGCACTAAATTGGTTTTGTAACCTCATTGAGCTTTGAACTTTATAGCCAGGTGTATCAAATCATGAGAAAAGGTATTTAAAGTGGCCACTTGCAAGTAGTTCTCCTATTTGATTCCCCTATGAAGAGTGGCATCATGGGCTCCTCAAAACAACTCTCAAATGATCTGAAAACAAAGATTATTCAACATAGCTTTTCAGGGGAAGGATACAAAAAGTTGTCTCAGAGATTTAACCTGTCAGTTTCCACTGTGAGGAACATAGTAAGGAAATGGAAGCACACAGGTACAGTTCTTGTTAAGCCCAGAAGTGGCAGGCCAAGAAAAATATCAGAAAGGCAGAGAAGAAGAATGGTGAGAACAGTCAAGGACAATCCACAGACCACCTCCAAAGACCTGCAGCATCATCTTGCTGCAGATGGTGTCACTGTGCATCGGTCAACAATACAGCGCATGCATAACGCCTTTTTGTATGACCAAACAACTCAATCTTTGTTTCATCAGTCCACAGGACCTTCTTCCAAAATGTAACTGGCTTGTCCAAATGTGCTTTTGCATACCTCAGGCGACTCTGTTTGTGGCGTGCTTGCAGAAACGGCTTCTTTCGCATCACTCTCCGATACAGCTTCTCCTTGTGCAAAGTGCGCTGTATTGTTGACCGATGCACAGTGACACCATCTGCAGCAAGATGATGCTGCAGGTCTTTGGAGGTGGTCTGTGGATTGTCCTTGACTGTTCTCACCATTCTTCTTCTCTGCCTTTCTGATATTTTTCTTGGCCTACCACTTCTGGTCTTAACAAGAACTGTACCTGTGTTCTTCCATTTCCTTACTATGTTCCTCACAGTGGAAACTGACAGGTTAAATCTCTGAGACAACTTTTTGTATCCTTCCCCTGAAAAGCTATGTTGAATAATCTTTGTTTTCAGATCATTTGAGAGTTGTTTTGAGGAGCCCATGATGCCACTCTTCATAGGAGAATCAAATAGGAGAACTACTTGCAAGTGGCCACTTTAAATACCATTTCTCATGATTTGATACACCTGGCTATGAAGATCAAAGCTCAATGAGGTTACAAAACCAATTTAGTGCTTCAGGAAGTCAGTAAAAAGTAGTTAGGAGTGTTCAAATCAAGAAAATGATAAGGGTGCCCATACTTTTGCACCGGTGAAATTTTGTTTAAATGCAGATTGCACATTTTCTGTTAGTACAATAAACCTCACTTGAATCCAGAAATATAACTGAGTCCATCAGTTATTAGATATATGAAACTGAAATAGCTGTTGCAAAAACCAAAATTGTTATAAAGAAAAAAGGTTAACATTAATAGGGGTGCCCAAACTTTTACATATGACTGTATGTATTGAGAGGCACATGGTAGCAAAATTTATGAAAAAGAAACAGTTATTGTACTGAACAACCTCTTAAATCTCTATTCTCTTATGAAGGCTGGGGAGGTGATTTCATGGTGGCTTTCTTCTGCCTGATCTCCCAGAATGAAGAGGAACTAGACCGTATACATGTGGAAGAGGAACATAGCTGCGGCTGTAGAAGGGAAATTAAGCATTGTGCATTCCTTCCCTGCACAAGCTCCTGTCACATAGGACTGCTTGATAAGTGCCTGGCAGTAACAAATGGAGAGTGCTCATTGGTAACTTCCAGGTCCTGTCACAGAGTCACTGCTAATGACAGAAACATGTACTGACCAATGTGCGCTCTCCTCTGCAGTGATTGGTTACTGAGCAGCACAGTACAGCAGAGGACAAAGCGTTCTTCACACATTGACTAGGCGATGAGCTGTATTTCTAGTCAGCTCTGCAGCTAACAGCAGGGTGGGCCACATAGGGCCTGCAGGCCATGAGCTCTGCACCCATACTTTAGATCAGATTTTTTTGTTAACAGCATAAAGGACTGAAGACAGGAATAGCAACCCCCTTTACAACCCTGGACATATGGATTCAGCATTGCAATTTTGTGCGCACAGAGGCAGTGAGCGTCCGATTGCTGCTGATTCTGACAGCTGACACCCAGCACTCTGTGCCAAAAGAAGTGCCAGCAGCACTATCGGCACTTTAACCCCCTAATTGCTGTGATTGATATTGATCACAGCAGCTAGCAGGCATGCAGAGGGAGCCCCCCTCTGCTCTCTGATCGGCACCCCCACAACATCATCTCGGAGGACGATTATTGCCATGGTGACCCAATGTCATGATGACATCCGAGTCAACAGAACTACATACTTTTGCTACACCATACTCAGAGCATAATGTAGCAATTTTGTCTGTCGGTGCAGCACTGACAGTTTGTAAAGCCTAGCTTCTGCTTTGCAATGCTTTACAAGCGATCAGATAGCAAAAAGTGAAAGTCCCATAGTGGGATAATGTATAGAAAAAAAGATTATATTGTACCCATACATAAAGTAAAAAAAGCAAACTTACACATTTGGTAATGCTACGTCCGGAACGACCCGACCTACAAAATTGTTCCACTAGTTACCTCTTTGGCTAACACCGTAAAAAATAAATACAAAACGACGCTTGTGGGCGGCACAGTGGCTAGCACGGCAGCCTCGCAGCGCTGGCTGCACCACCAAGGTCAACATCTCCATGGAGTTTGTATTTTCTCCCCGTGCTTGTGTGGGTTTCCTCTGGATTCTCCAGTTTCCTTCCACATTCCAAAGACAAACTGATAGGGAATTTAGATTGTTGTGAGCCCCATTGGGGACCATGGTGTTACTGTCTGTAAAGTGCTGTGGAATATGTTAGCACTATATAAAAATAAAGATTATTTATTGTTTATCATACCTCCGTACAAAAAGTGGAATAAAACGTGATCAAAAACACAAAATGTAAATAAATATGGTAACTCTTAAAACCATCTTGTCCTGGAAAAAAAACAAGCTGTCGGAGCTCCATCAGTGGGAAAAAAAAAAAAAAAAAAAAAAAAATAGCTCTCAGAATAAAGCGAAGCAAAAAATATTTTTTTTTATAAAACAGTTTGTGTATAAACACCAAAACAACAAGAAAAAAGTATAAATGTGGCATCACTGTAACAGTACTGACCCGAAGAATAAAGCTGCCTTATCAATTTTACCACATGCGGAAAGACATTAAAAAAAATTAAAAAAATAAAAATATTCCTGAATTGCTGTTTTTTGATCATTATGCCTCCCAAAAAATCAGAATAGTAAAGGATCAATATATATAATGTGTTCGAAAATGGTACTAATAAAAACGTCAACTCTTCCTGCAAAAAACAAGCCATCTCATGACTGTTTGGCTGAAATATGGAAAAATTATAGCTCTCAAAATGCGGCGATGCAAAAAAAAATAGTTTTTGCAAAAAAAAAAAAAAGCATCTTTCAGTGTGCGACAGCAGCCAAACATAAAAACCCGATATAAAACTGGTTTTGCTGTAATTGCACCAACCCAAAGAGTACAGTTGCCTAATCACTTAGACCTCACGAGGAACGTCGTCAAAAATAAATAAGAACAATTCTTCACCTGGTCTTCAATATTTTATACTGGCTCATAAAGATCACAATAAGGTTTGGCTCACATTTATCCTGTGCTCTATGCTGAGCACTTACACCAGGGTTTCCATGTAAATCTTTGAAATACGTGATTCAGGTGGAACTCGTGGTGGAAGATTCCTTATAATGAGACAGATGGAGGCACTGTGAATGTCATAGGACCAGTGATCTGGCAGTGTCTGTCATTTAAGGTGTGCATAAAAGCGCGGTCAACCACAGTTTTGTGCACCTCTCAAAAGAAGGACACTCCTCAACAGTGGCTAAAAAGAGTCCAGGGTAACTCTGCTGCCTCATTACAGTGAATGGATCACTCGAGGGTTTCATGTCACTTCACTCTGAGACTTACAGTTGTGGCCAAAAGTAATGACACCCCTGCAATTCTGTCAGATAATACTCAGTTTCTTCCTGAAAATGATTGCAAACACAAATTATTTGGTATTATCTTCATTTAATTTGTCTTAAATGAAATTCTGAACAGCCAATCACAGCATTTCCAGTGTTTCAGGCAATCAGATTGCCTGAAACAATGATGTCCAGCCTACCACTGGTGCTGTAAAATCATAGATCATAGTCTGGAGCCTAGCAACGCCGGCATCACCAAGGCCAGCTTGCTTTTGACAAGGCCTTTTTTTTTTCCCTGTTATCTCCGTTTTGCACCACATTTGTTTGTTTTTTTTGAGTGAAAAAGAAAATTTAGATTAGGGACAGTAAAAATATATTGTAGTAATTGGCAACTACTACAGTCATTTTTACTGAATTGAGTAAAAGTTAGAGTCAGTTGCGGGGCAAACAGTAATTTGCTTTTCACCGATATCAGTTTAGTAAGTTTGCTTTTTTTTCTATATTCTTTTATCTTCTAAAGAAAAAAAAGAAAAAAAAACCCAAACACACACACCTGATTAAAATTTTGTACAAACACGTGAAAAAATGTCATCCCGCACACCATGAGAAAATGAGAAATTGCTGGTCATCTTTTAAACCCTTCTAGCTTCCTAACAAAAAAAAAAATTATGTTTCCAAAATTGTGCTGATGTAAAGTAGACATGTGGGAAATGTTGAAATGTCTACATTGTGGGATCTAACTCTCTGGTTTTAAGGACATAAAAAAAATCAAAAGTTTGAACAATGCTAAATTTTCTACAAATACCCTATTTTTTTCCACTATCATAAAGTACAATATGTCACGAAAAATCTCTCAGTGAGATCCGTTGAAGCGTTCCAGAGTTACTGTCTCTATGTTACAGTGGTCAGAATGGTAAAATTTGGCCTGGTCAGGAAGCTGAAAACAGGCTTGGGGGTGAATGAGGTGTACTCTACTGAGAAAGAATATAGGATGGTACATAACTATCCAAATTTTAAGAAAAATACTACACTCTCGTCAGATAACATTGTAAGATGGCCGCCGGACAGGTCCTTGAGGGAAGATGTGTGTCATCGCGGTTGTTAGCAGCGGTGATGTGAGCTCGGAAGGGTGCTCCAGCACATATAGTGCTGACAGAGTTATTTGGCTATTCCAGGGCCGGGTTATACAAGCAGTCATAAGAGATGGGCGGGAATGACTGCTCACATATCCTCATCCCAGGGGTGTGGTTTGGCAGATAAAATGGAGGCCGAGTGTCTCTTTCAGTGCTAAGGCCTAAAGAACAGGACACAATGCTGAGTGAGCAGACTCGTTATACATTGTATGGACTTCTTACTTTATGTTTTCACTCTGTGCCGGAAAAGGCTGTTCTTTTGTTTTGCTATCCTGAGCGGTTTATGCAGTCGGTAACTTGTGTGGACATTTCAGCAATACCGCTTCCTGTGCCTACCTCAACCACAGAAGATTGAGTACAAACCTCAACAACATGTTGATGGATACTTTGGCAGAGGTGAAAACCATTTGAACCTTATCAGAGAACTTTAACAATCGAATAGTGTCTACCTCTTAAACACGTATTCATTAACCCCTTAAGCTCCAAGGGTGGTTTGCACGTTCATGACCCGGCCAATTTTTACAATTCTGACCACTGTCCCTTTATGAGGTAACAACTCTGAAACGCTTCCATGGATCCCGGTGATTCTGACATTGTGTTCTCGTGACATATTGTACTTCATGTTAGTGGTAAAATTTAATTCAAATAACTTGCGTTTATTTGTGAAAAAAACGGAAATTTGGCGATAATTTTGAAAATTTCGCAATTTTCCAACTTTTAATTTTTATGCCCTTAAATCACAGAGATACGGCACACAAAAAACTTGATAAGTAACATTTCCCACATGTTTACTTTACAACAGCACAATTTTGGAACCAAATTTTTTTTTTGTTAGGAAGTTATAAGGGTTAAAAATTGACCAGTGATTTCTCATTTTTGCAACACCATTTTATTTTTACGGACCACATCACATTTGAAGCCACTTTGAGGGGTCTATATGATAGAAAATACCCAAAACTGACACCATTCTAAAAACTGCACCCCTTAAGGTGCTCAAAACCACATTCAAGAAGTTTATTAACCCTTTAGGTGCGTCACAGAAATTTTTTGAATATTTAAAAACAAAAATGAACATCTAACTTTTTTTTCCACAAAAAAAATACTTCAGGTTCAATTTTTTTTATTTTACCAAGGGTAACAGGAGAAATTGGACTGCAAAATTTATTGTGCAATTTGTCCTGAGTACGCTGATACCTGATATGTGGGGGTGAACCACTGTTTCGGCGCATGGCAGAGCTCAGAAGGGAAGGAGCGCCGTTTCACTTTTTCAATGCAAAATTGGCTGGAATTCAGATCGGACGCCATGTCACGTTTGGAGAGCCCCTGATATGCCTAAACAGTGGAAACCCCCCACAAGTGACCCCATTTTGGAAACTAGACCCACCAAGGAACTTATCTAGATATGTGGTGAGAACTTTGAACCCACAAGGGCTTCACAGAAGTTTATAACGTACAGCGGTAAACCACTATTTGGGCGCATGGCAGAGCTCGGAAGGGAAGCAGCACCATTTGACGTTTTTGGCTGGAATTGAGATTGGACACCATGTCGCGATTGGAAAACCCCTGATGTACCCAAATAGTGGATACCCCCCACAAATGACCCCATTTTGGAAAACTAGAACTTTGAACCCTTATAACATACAGCCGTACAATTAAAAAAATCATATTTTTTCCACAAAAATGATCTTTTCACCCTCAATTCTTATTGCGCTGCCGTGGGGGGCTCAGGGAAGCACGGAGGGAGCCCCCTCCCTGCCGATGCTTCCCTTTAACCCCCAGTACACCACGATCGTGTTTGACCGCGTGTGCAAAGGGTTAACGTGTTGGGGGCGGTCCGTGACCGCCCCTGACACATTGTGCCGGGTGTCAGCTGTGATAATCAACAGACACCCGGCCGCGATCAGCGGCGCTCACCACGTGGGCGCCGCTGATCGCTATGACGTACTATCCCGTCCCTGGGAATTAAGTCCCAGGGCACATGGACGGGATAGTACGTCATATGGGACTAAGGGGTTAAACCACTCACAGAAATAGATATAAATAAATTACATTTTATTGAGCATGCTTAAACACTAAAGACATGTATCAATAATACATGTAAGAGGTAGGATCAAGTAAAGAATCCATTTAAGCAGAGCTGTTTAATTAATCCTTACCCATGGTACAGTCGCAGGACCACCATAAGCACTGCTTATATGGATTAGCCGGTTTAACCCCTTTCTGACACTGGGCGTAATAGTACGCCCATGCCGGATTCCCTCTGTTTGGTGTGGGCTCTGGCACTGAGCCCACACCTTTCCAGGCACATGACAGCTAATATATACCGCTGACATGGGCCCACAACAGCAGCAGGTGGATTCGCGATCCACTGGCGTCTGTTAACTAATTAAATGCTGCAGTCAGTCAATCTCTGACAGCGGCATTTAACTCGGGCATACCGGAATCACATTTATACACCCACCATCGGTGACCCTGTCACATGATCGCAGGTCACCAATTGGTTGGCATTACAACCAGAGGTCTGCAGCTGACCTCTAAAGTTTTCATTGCTATGAGCGCCAGGCCCGGATGGGATACACCCCCAAGTACTGCAAGAATTAAGTATAGTCATTGACAGACCATTTTTAAACTTTAAAGATTGCATAATAACAGGGTCTGTACCACAGGACTGGCATATAGCAAATGTGGTGCCAATATTCAAAAAGCGGACAAAAACTGAACTTGGAAATTATAGGCCAGTGAGCTTAACCTCTTCTGTGGGTAAAATCCTGGAGGGTTTTCTAAGAGATAGTATACTGGAGTGTCACAGGGTCCTTCTCCGATACCACACAAACAACAGAGCGAGGGAACGGTGAACAATCCCAAGACCTTTATTACAGGCAAAATTAGAAGGTCCATAAACAATCCACCACACTGAGGATACAATAGTCCAGAACAAGAATGTAGTCCAGTAACAGGATAAAATGTCCAGGGAGACGAGATTCCAAAACTCTAGCACCAGAGGATAAAATGGGTCCTTCTCTCTGAAGTGCAGTCTTTACACGATCCTCTCCATAGAGGAACTGACTTGACCTGCTCCTGTTCTCCCCACCCTCCTTCCGTGTGTCCAGGGGTAGTCAAACAGGTTGGGGCGGTTTCCAGGCCTCCCAGAGGAGAACAAAGGAGCCTTGGGGATTAAAGAACTACAGGGGGTCATCAAGAGACAGATACAGTCAGGCTATAGACATACAAGAAAAACACTATGAAAATAAGTGAAATAGAAATATACACAAAATGATATCCACATAGCCTATCACACCATCACATGGAGTATCTGAAGAAGAATAACCTCATGACCCAATATGAATATGGGTTTACGAGGGACCGTTCCTGTCAAACTAAGCCGATAAGCTTCTATGAAGAGGTAAGTTCCGGACTAGACCAAGGAAACGCAGTGGACGTGATGTACATGGACTTTTCTAAAGCTTTTGATACGGTGCCACACAAAAGGTTGATACATAAAATGAGAACAATGGGGAGAGGGGAAAATATGTGTGAGTTATGAGCGGGCTCAGGGATAGGAAACAAAGGGTGGTTATTAATGAAGCACACTCCGACTGGGTCACAGTTAACAGTGGGGTACAAAAGGGGTCGGTATTGGGCCCGCTTCTTTTTAACATTAATGACCTTGTGTGGGGCATACAGAGTAGAATTTCAATATTTGCAGATGACACTAAACTCTGCAGGGTAATCAATACAGAGGAGGACAATTTTAGATTACAGGAAGATTTATGTAAACTAGAAGCTTGGGCTGATAAATGGCAAATGAGCTTTAATGGGGATAAATGTAAGGTCACGCACTTGGGTAGAACGAACAAGATGTATAATTATGTGCTTAATTGTAAAACATTGGGAAAAACTGTCAATGAAAAAGACCTGGGTGTATGAGTGGACGACAAACTCACATTTATTGACCAGTGTCAGGCAGCTGCTACAAAGGCAAATAAAATAATGGGATGCATTAAAAGAGGCATAGATGCTCATGAGGAGAACATAATTTTACCTCTATACAAGTCACTAGTGCGACCACACTTAGAATACGGAGTACAGTTCTGGTCTCTGGTGTATAAGAAAGACATCGCTGAACTTGAGCGGGTGCAGAGAAGAGCGACCAAGGTTATTAGGGAACTAGGGGGCCTGCAATACCAAGACAGGTTATTACACTTGGGGTTATTTAGTTTGGAAAAACGAAGGCTTAAGGGTGATCTTATTACAATGTATAAAATATACACGGGGACAGTACAAAGACCTTTCTAATGATCTTTTTACTCAGACCTGTGACGGGGACAAGGGGGCATCCTCTACGTCTGGAGGAAAGAAGGTTTAATCATAATCACAGACACAGATTCTTTGCCGTAAGAGCAGTGAGACTATGGAACTCTCTGCCATATGATGTTGTAATGAGTGATTCCCTACTAAAATTTAAGAAAGGCATGGATGCCTTTCTTGAAAAGTATAGTGTTACATGGTATATATTAGATTCCTTGACAAGACATTGATCCAGGGAACTAGTCTGATAGCCGTACGTATGTAGAGTCGGGAAGGATTTTTTTTCCCCAATGGGGAGCTCAGTGTTTGCCGCATGGGTTTTTTTTTTTGCCTTCCTCTGAATCAACATGTTAGACTATGGGTTGAATTAAATGGACTTACAGTCTTCCTTCAACTTTAAAAACTATTACTTCAACTATTACTATGTTACTATGTAATGTATGAAAGCAAAATATAGCATCAATACAAAGTCCAGAAATAGAAGGCGAGCACCATCACAATAGTCCACACATCCGAACCATCATACATGTATAAAAGAGATGCAGCCGGCAATACAACTGTTTTACCCTTAGGTGCATAAAATATAGCATCATATGCGAAGTACAATAAAGTAACAAAGTATATATAAAAGCCACTGTGAATGACCAAAGTAAAAAGATAGTAGGTAAAAAAATTTTTTTTGATATTGATAATATTAAAAAACAGTGAAAATACCAAAGCTAGCCATGAGACGGCGCAACACGGTGGTTAGCAAATGAGTCCAAATATATCCTAAGGGAAAGCACAAAGGTACACAAAATAAAGCTGTAACTAGCGACTAACAATGAAACGTGACACAGATGGCACATGGATAAGAAAATGATGTTAAATAAGGTAAGGTATAAGCCAAATAGAGTGTCACAGATCAGAGTTAGACGTAGTATATAAAGTGTTAACCAAAAATGCAATGTGGCGCCAGGAGTCCCAGGGACACGGGTCAGATGTAACTAACCACCACCTTTCTTTACTTGATCCTTCCTCTTTGGATTCCGCATTCATTTTTATCATTGTTGCAAATCTTGTCTTTTTAAGCATGTTCAATAAAATGTCATTTACATTATCTATTTTGCAGTTGTTTAATGAATACTTTGTATTCATAAGTAGCCTGTCCTGGAGTAACCCACTCCCAAATATTTTCTTCTTTAATACTAATGGAACAGATAATGACATGTCTCTAGCCTTATGCAAATATTCAAAAAGCATGTAACCTTGCATGACTTTCATATACAGTGGGTACGGAAAGTATTCAGACCATTTTCAATTTTTCACGCTGTTTCATTGCAGCCATTTGGTA
This sequence comes from Dendrobates tinctorius, assembly GCF_039654945.1. Classification (NCBI taxonomy): domain Eukaryota; kingdom Metazoa; phylum Chordata; class Amphibia; order Anura; family Dendrobatidae; genus Dendrobates; species Dendrobates tinctorius. Next base: position 2,518,475 of record NW_027362043.1, read on the forward strand.
AATTCAAAAAAGGTAATTTTCTCATTAATGTACACTCTGCACCCCATCTTAACTGAAAAAAAAAAAAAAAAAAAAAAATAGAAATTTTTGAAAATTTGTTAAAAAAAGAAAAACTAAAATATCACATATGGTCATAAGTATTCAGACCCTTTGCTCAGTATTGAGTAGAAACACCCTTTTGAGCTAGTAGAGTCATGAGTCTTCTTGGGAATGATGCAACAAGTATTTCCCACCTGGATTTGGGAATCCTCTCCAGTTCCATCAGGTTGGATGGTGAACATTGGAGGACAGCAATTTTCAGGTCTCTCCAGAGATGCTCAATTGGGTTTAGGTCAGGGCTCTGGCTGGGCTAGTCAAGAATGGTCAGAGTTGTTCTGAAGCCACTACTCTGTTATTTCGGCTGTGTGCTTAGGGTCATTGTCTTGTTGGAGGGTGATCCTTCGGCCAAGTCTGAGGTCCAGAGCACTCTGGAAGAGGTTTACATCCAGGATATCTCTGTACTTGGCCGCATTCATATTTCCTTCAATTGCAACCAGTCGTCCTGTCCCTGCAGCTGAAAAACAACCCCATAGCATGATGCTGCCACCACCATGTTTCACTGTTGAGATTATATTGGGCAGGTGATGAGCAGTGCCTGGTGTTCTCCACACATACCGCATAGAATTATCACCAGAAAGGTCCATCTTCGTCTCATCAAACCAGAGAATATTATTTCTCATAGTCTGGGAGTCTTTCATGTGTTTTTTAGCAAACTATGCGGGCTTTCTTATGTCTGGCACTGAGAAGAGGCTTCCGTCAGTCCACTCTGCCATAAAGGCCCGACTGGTGGAGGGCTGCAGTGATGGTTGACTTTGTGGAACTTTCTCCCATCTCCCTACTACATCTGTGGAGCTCCGCCACATTGATCTTGGGGTTCTTCTTTACCTCTCTTACCAAGGCTTTTTTCCCATGATTGCTCAGGATTGGCTGGACAGCCAAGTCTAGGAAGACTTCTGGTGGTCCCAAACTTCTTCCATTTAAGGATTATGGAGGCCACTGAGCTCTTAGGAATCTTGAGTGCTGCAGAAATTATTTTGTAGCCTTGGCCAGATCTGTGACTTGCCACAATTATGTCTCTGAGCTCCTTGGCCAGTCCCTTTGACCTCATGATTCTCATTTGGTCTGACATGCACTGTGAGTTCTTCTATAGGCAGGTGTGTGCCTTTACAAATCAAGTCCTATCAGTTTAATTAAACACAACTGGACTCCAATGAAGGAGTATAATCATCTCAAGGAGGATCACAAGGGAATGGACAGCATGTGATTTAAATATGAGTGTCTGAGCAAAGGGTCTGAATACTTATGACCATGAGATATTTCAGTTTTTCTTTTAATAAATTTGCAAAAATTTCACCTCTCTCTTTTTTTCAGTCAAGATGGGGTGCAGAGTGTACATAAATGAGAAAAAAAAAAAAGAATTTTTTTGATTTTACCAAATCGCTACATTGAAACAAAGAGTGAAAAATTTAAAGGGGTCTGTATACTTTTCATACCCACTGTACATATGTAGGGCATCTCCCTTTGGCTCGGGGGAAAAAATACTTTGTACAAAGAGGATATTATTTCTCTACACCTTATAAAACTCAGACAGAGTCAAAGGATGTCCTAAGTGTAATATCTTCAAAAAAACAGTAAATGTTGCACCATGATTTACCAAGAATGAATAATCTAGAACACAACCTGCATTTCAACTTGAAAGTGCACCCAACTTTTGAAGGACGCCTTGACATGGCAGTTGAGCTCACGTATATTAGCCAATCTATACGCCAAGTACCTTCCATAGCAATTTTTGCACATGAATATTTCATATATACATTAAATAGCTTTTTTTTCTTTTTCCCATTTTCTATGGCAGCAATGCAGTTTCAATGTTCTAGAATAATCATTCTTGGGAAATCATGGTGAAACCTTAATCATTTTTCAAGTTATATGCTTTTTTGTTGTCACCTGTTCACACTAGCTTGGATGTGCTGGTCTTTTTCGCATTGTAATGCCTATACGGTCAAATTTGAGACCAAATAAAATGCAATATTTTATGAAAGAAAAAAAAAAGTGTTTGGAGTCTGCCATTCTGCTCTCAAATCACAATGTGCAAACGGAATAGTGCAGATCTGATAATCATAATAACCAAGGCTAACTACTTTACCATCATCCTCTAATGTAGGGTAGCTGCGCACCCCACGTAGGTCATATCTCTCTTCATCTCGTTCCGTAGGTATCTGTCCTGCAGAAAATGCTGCGGTCGGTCCCAAGGGTCTAGGTACCAGGAGAGTGCTTCGACCCTTCTTGGAAGGAGAAGACTTCAGTGCTGCAATGATATACAACAGAATAGCTTTTAGTTTTATGTAATTTCAGGGCATATAAGAGAAAATATCAGAATGTAAAAAAATAAATAGTCTCCTTTGCACATTGTTCAGGCTGAATACATGGCCATAGTCCAAGTACTCGCCACATGCAAACATTTAGTAGTCAGGGAAATGGTAATGTGACAAAATCACAGAGTGTGGGTGTTAGGAGATATGACAAGGTAACAAGCTTTGCTGAATTTTCACGCACAAGCTTGAGTCCCCGTCCCGCTTGTTTGGTGCTTGTTACACAGCCAATAAAAATGAAAAGGTTGCCTTCCAGTCATTGTAATGCTGTAGACATGTTTGTAGTGGAATTTGCTAGGCACATAGCGCCATCGGGTGTACAGAATTCCCGAGATGCTATGCTTGATACAGTGTACCAACAGAAACAGGCAGAACGGGGAGAGGTGCTGCTTTGCTAAACTAGCTACGTATAGGAAGGGATTAGACACCATTTATATTTCTTTCAGCTGCAACAGGCCTTATTAGGGCTAATTATATTCATACTGCTGTTAGCAGCACTTAGGGGGAGATTGTGGAGAAGGGACAGTGTGGAACAAGATAGGATTAACTGCACTTCCTTTCTGCTGTAACTCATGACAAAAGTCCTTAGGGATAAATCTTTTTGCTCTTAACCCTGCAAAATGTTCAGAGCAGGGAAACATCATACACCATTTATGCTGAGCCAGATGTGCATCAAGAGCATACAGCCAGACTTGGTTGGTTGCAATAGCATCATTATATTGCGCAAGCAGTGAAACAAGTACATCTGAGGTGGGCAAATTTTCCTGCGATACTAAGGCTGCAAAGTTTTCTAACATGGACATATCATACGTAATTTACAATGGGAAAGGCATGTGGTAACTGACAGGGAAGTAGAAATGATGGTTAGCGCAGAGGCCGAGACCATGGGCAAGGTTAAACTGTAACTGCTGTGGGAGGAGTACCCACACACACACCCCATGTCTACCAAGCTTCCCATTTTGTAGGGGGGGGCACGGAACACCATTCTTGAAGCCAGAACAGTGTGGAAAGGTTGTTGGAGAGAATGCAAATAATGCTTACAGTCAGATGGCCAGCACCACCCCGTCTTCCACACGGTCCAGTTTCAGTAGCCATGACTCTGGAATACATAATCCTCACCCTGATCCTCTTTCCTCCCACTATGCAGTGTCCGGAGACAAGTGATCCCACACTTGGACACTCTGAAGAGCTGTTCACATTTTCATCTATAGATTCTAGCCTCTCACCTTGCCCGTTTCAAGCGGGACATGAGATCTCATATAGCGATGCTCAAATATTTGAGCAGCAACGGTCCCAAGAAGGCGGCAGTGGGAAGATGAAATCACCGTCACAGAAAGTGGATGATGACAAGAGACAATTGCCAGTAAGTAGTGTTGTTACGTCAGCAAGTCAGGAGGCGGACAAGGTGACATACAGAGCAAGGACAGCAGTGCAGAGGTGGAGGTATCCGCAGCACCAGAACAGGTAGTGGGATGGCCAGAGACACAAAGCAACTGTACCCCAGAGGACACGGGTGAAGTTACCAGGCCAAAATTCAGGTGTTTCCGAGTCTAGAGCTTATTTTTTTTTATAAAGACAGTCCAGTTAGCCAGGGGCAGCACATCTACCAGCCTGACCACCACCAGCATGCTCAGGCACATGACAGCCAAGCACCTGACTACTTGGCCCGAACAACCATGTCCAGAAACAGTGCCTGCTTGTGACACTACCTCATCCCCTGTTCTACGTACACACCCATCACCTTTCCATGATGTAGGCGAAGAAGAATCTCACCCTAAACCTATCATGTAACACTTGCAACTACCATCAGCAACCATGTCCACATCCTTGTCACAGCACAGCGTTCAGTTGTCCCTACCTCAGTCCTTGGAACGCAAGCGTAAATACACAGCCACCCACCACAGGACACAATACTAAACAGCCACATTTCCAGACTGCTTGCCCTGGAATTGTTGCCATTTAGGCTTGTGGAGATGGAAGCTTTCCACAAAATCATGGCAGCGGCCGTCCCTCGGTAGTCAGTCAACATCCCCCTCTTTTCCCAGGTGTACCGTCCTCGCCTTACACAAGCACATGTCCCATAACATCATCCTTGCCCTGATCAACGTGGTTATTGGGAACGTCCACTTAACCACATACATGTGGACAAGGGCTTGTGGCCAGAAACGCTGTATTTCCCTTATTGAACACTGGGTGAACATTGTGGAAGCTGGGACCCAGTCGGACCATAGGACTGAACATGTGTTATTGACACCAAGGATTGCAGGCCCTGGCTAAATCAGGGTTTCCACCACCTTCTATATCAGTTCCTGCACCTCCTCCTCCATCTTTGAAACGTCAACATAAGTCACAAGCTGAATGCACTGCCTCAGCCAATTAGCAACCGACCCTGCTGAAGCTACTTTGCTTAAGTGACAAACCACACACTGCCTCAGAATTGTTGAAAAGTCTAATAGACCAGACTGATTTTTGGCTCTCACTCCTGAATCTGCAAACAGGCATGGTTGTGTGTGGCAATGGCCTTAACTCGTGGCAGCTCTGAAACTTGGCAACCTTGTACACGTACCAAGCCTGGCCCACGTGCTCAACTTGGTGGTTCAGCGGTTTCTCAAAACCCACCCAGATCTGCCTGAGCTACTTGCAGAAATGGACAAAGGCGGTGTATTTTCATAAGTCAGCTACAACTGCTGCCGCTCTGGCAGTCATGCAGCAGGATTTGCAACTTCCAGCTCACCGACTGGTGCGTGATGTCAATGCGTTGGAACTCAACGTTACATATGTTGGCAAGGCTTTGTGAGCAGCAGAGGGCAATAGTTGAATACTAGCTACAATAAGGAAAATAAACTCTGGCCCTCATAAGATGTCTTTATTTTGATAAAATTTAACAGACATTTTTCCAAAGGACCCAAAGAGCAATACAGACACATGTAAATCAATGTTTTAGTGTACTGTTGCCTTTTTCAAGAAATGCTTGTTTCTGTAAAGACAGGAAAGAATTGTTATATTGCATTTAAATCCAAGTAAAAGGGAAATGAATAATAAAGAAACAGAGAAAAAACAGGGATTTTTGTGAGTACTCACTGTAAAATCCTTTTCTCCGAGACACTCATTGGGGGACACAGAGATTGTGGGTGTGTGCTACTGCCGTCTGGAGGCCGACACTAAGTATACAAAAAACAAGTTAGCTCCTCCTCCGCCGCATACACCCTCGCCCCGATAGCGGGCGGAAACCAGTTTAGTGCCAAAGCCGTCGGAAAAGCTGACAGCAATTTAGCTCTACCGCAGAAAATTATATGTCTGAAAAAAAAAAAGGACCACCCCACAAAATAAGGGTTTATACCCATCAAAAATAAACAAGAGCCAACTGGCTATCAGGGTGGGTGCTGTGTCCCCCAATGAGTGTTGCGGAGAAAAGGATTTTACGGTGAGTACTCACAAAAATCCCTGTTTCTCCTTCGTCTCATTGGGGGACACAGAGACTGTGGGACGTCCCAAAGCAGTCTCTGGGTGGGAGCAACTCATCAATCTACACCGCATGCCTACCTGTTCAAAGGTGTGCCACTGCTGCCTGGAGAATCTTCCTACCCAGGCTCGCTTCCGACGAAGCCTGCGTATGTACGTTGTAATGTTTAGAGAACGTGTGCAGGCTTGACCACGTTGCCGCCTTGCATACATGCTCTGCCGAAGCCTGATGCCGAAAGGCCCAAGAGGCGCCCACTGCCCGAGTCGAGTGCGCCCTTATTCCAGGTGGAACCGGCGTGCCTCTAATACGGTAAGCCTCTTGAATAGTAAGGCGAATCCATCTGGCTATGGTCGACCGTGAGGCTGCGAGCCCCTTCCTGCGCCCTTCAGGGATCACAAACAACGAATCTGTCTGGCGAAAAGGCGCTGTCCTTGACACATACCTCCTGAGGGCCCTCACCAGGTCCAGCGTGTGGAGCGCCTTCTCAACTCTGTGTACTGGAGCTGGACAAAATGAAGGCAAAACGATGTCCTCATTAATATGGAACGAGGACACCACCTTCGGCAGGAACGGCGGAGGTGGTCTCAAGACTACCTTATCCTTAAAAAAGGTCAGAAACGGTGCTCTACAGGATAGGGCTGCCAGCTCCGAGACCCGCCTAATAGAGGTTATTGCTACCAAAAACACGACCTTCCTGGTAAGGTATGGCAATCCGACCTCCTGCAATGGCTCAAAAGGAGCTTCCTGCAGGGCCCCCAGCACCAGATTAAGGTCCCAGGCGTCTAAGGGAGTTCTAAAGGGGGGCACTAGATGCGAGACTCCTTGAATGAAAGTTTTGACCTGCATAATGCTAGCGATCTTTCGCTGGAACAGAACAGACAAGGCCGAGATCTGTCTCCTCAGGGAACTCGGAGCCAAACCTGCGTCCAGGCCTGACTGCAGAAAGGCCAGAATGTTGGGAACCGAGAAGGACAAAGGCGCAACCCCGTGCTCTCGACACCAGAGAAAGAAAACCTTCCAAGTACCATGATAGATCCTCGCCGAGGCCGGCTTCCTGGCGTTAATCATCGTGGCTACCACCTCACGCCCAAACCCCGCCTGGGTCAGGACCCAGGACTCAACGGTCAAACACAGGGCCCCTAAGTTCGGGTGGTAGATCGGCCCCTGGGACAGTAAGTCTGGCCGTTCCGGTAGCCGCCATGGCACGTCTGCGAGGAGCTGTACCAGATCCGCGTACCAGGCTCGATGGGGCCAGTCTGGGGCCAGCAGAATTGCCGGAACCCTCTCCCTCTTGATCTTCCTGATTACCCTCGGGAGAAGAGGCAGAGGGGGAAACAGGTACGGGAGCCGAAACTGGCTCCATGGAAGAACCAACGCATCCGCTGCAATCGCTCGCAGGTCCTGAGACCGGGAAACAAACCTGTCTACCTTGGCGTTCTCTCTGGAAGCCATCAGATCCACGTCCGGAGTTCCCCACCATTGGCAAATCTGCAGAAAACCTCGGGGTGCAGGGACCATTCTCCGGCCACGACCCCCTGCCGAATCAGGAAATCTGCTGCCCAATTTTCCACGCCTGGTATATGGACCGCTGAAATTATTGAGTGGTGCCTCTCGGCCCAACAAAGTACGTGTTCTATCTCGCGCATGGCTGCCCTGCTGCGCGTGCCTCCCTGGTGATTCACATACGCCACTGCCGTGGCGTTGTCTGACTGGACCCGGACTGGGCGACCCACTAGCCAGTGCTGAAAATGCTGCAATGCCAACCGAACTGCTCGAATCTCCAACAAGTTGATCGGCAGAAGGGCCTCCTGGGGAGACCACTGCCCCTGAGCTGTGTGATGACGAAACACTGCTCCCCAACCGATAAGACTCGCGTCGGTTGTAACCACCAGCCATTGATCTGGAGGAAAGGGTTTCCCCTGAAGGAGAGAGGAGTCGCGCGTCCACCATTGCAGTGCCCGCCGGACCTGAAGGGACAACCTGCACTGATGATCCAGGGAGAAAGGACTCCTGTCCCATGCTGCTAAAAGAGCATGCTGCAGGGGGCTAAGATGAAACTGCGCAAACGGGATTGCTTCTATTGCTGCTACCATCCTTCCTAGCACCCTCATGCCAAATCGAATTGTGTGAGGGCCTGGCCGCTGAAGACTCCGAACCCCCCGCCGGAGCGCCTGGGCCTTGATTTGAGGGAGAATTACCAACCCTTGGGAAGTGTCGAAAATCATCCCTAGGAATGGAATCCTCTGAGCTGGAGTAAAACATGACTTCTTCCCATTGACTAACCATCCCAGGCGGGATAGGGTATCCAGCGTGATGCCGACATTCTCCTCGCATGCCTGAAATGACGGTCCTTTCACTAACAGGTCGTCCAAGTATGGCAGCACTACTATGCCCCGAGAATGAAGAATGGCCATAACGACCGCCATCACCTTCGTGAAAACCCTGGGTGCCGTGGCCAACCCGAACGGCAGAGCCACAAACTGGAAATGCCGGCCATTTATCGCAAAACGAAGGAACTTCTGATGCGCAGGAAAAATAGGGATGTGCAGGTAGGCATCCTGGACATCGATTGAGGCCAAATACTCTCCCTGCTCCATGGCCGATATCACTGACCGGAGGGATTCCATCCGAAAGTGCCTGACCTTGATGAACCTGTTTAGGAGCTTTAGGTCCAAAACCGGTCTTACTGTTCCGTCCTTCTTGGGGACTTCGAACAGGTTGGAATAAAATCCCTGGGCCTCTTCGCCCTCTGGTACCGGGATAATGACCTTGTTGTACAGAAGAATCCTGATGGCTCCTAGCAATGCCTCTGCCCGGGATTGCAATTTGGGAAGACGGGATTGAAAAAATCTCCTTGGAGGGTGTCCGATAAACTCTATTTTGTACCCGAATGACGCCAATTCCACCACCCATGCGTCGTGTGCCACCTTGACCCAGACGTGGCGGAACCTGAGCAGACAACCGCCTACTCTGCTGTCCTCGGGTACCTGATGGCTCAAGTCATTTTGTAGAGGGCCATTGGGACCTAGCTCCCCTTGACCTGGGTGGACGGCCCCGCATCCTCCCCAGCGGGTTGGCTCTATACGTGACCTGGCGCTCTCTGTCTTGGTTGTGACGAGCCAGGGCAGTAGAACCGGCCGCTAATGCCCATCCTGGGGCGCGAAATGCTCGAAAGCGCGCCTGTGGTTGACGAAAGGGCGGTCTGCTCTTCTGCTGTGGGAGAAAGCTACTCTTTCCCCCTGTGGCATCTGAAATAAGCTTGTCTAGCTTCTATCCAAAAAGCCGATTACCCTGATAAGGCAGAGATGTTAACGACTTTTTAGAAATCGAATCGGCCCGCCATAGCCTTAGCCACAAGGCTCTCCTAATGGTGATAGCGTTTGCTGCGGCTAGCGCCGCATCCAAGGATGCATTAATTAGATAGTCTCCTGCCATCGAGAGCTGATTTGCTATCTCAGACACCTCTACCGGCAAGTCTCTGTCCTGCAGGACTTTGTTCAAAGACTCCGACCACGACATCATGGCCTTGGCCACCCATGTTGCTGCGAACGAAGGCAAAAGCGCTGACCCCGATGCCTCATACACCGAGCGGGCTAGACCCTCTATGAGCCGATCCGTGGGGTCCTTAATGGAAGAACTACTAGGCACCGACAACAACGATCTTGAAGCCAGGCGTGACACTGGGGGATCCACAATCGGAGATTCTGCCCACTCTTTACAGAACTCTGGTGCAAACGGGTACCTTGTCTCTAGCGTTTTCTGCCCTGAAAAACGCTTGTCTGGGCGTTCCCTGTGCCGCTGCACCGTGTTCTCGAATTCTGGATGAGTGCTAAACACCCTATGTTGGCGCCTGGCCTTCTTAAAAGATATTTTATGCCCTGCGGTCAGGGAGACGTCCTCCTCAATACCAAGAGTCTGATTGACAGCCTCAATGAGACTGTCTACTGTCTCCCGACACCCGGGAATATCCAGATCCAAGGCTTCCTGACTGTCCTCATCCGAACTCTGCTCGCTCTCAGACAATTGTGATGGAGAGCGAGACGCCGCACTCACAGATGCCGAAGCACCAGAGGGGCCCGGAGACGCCATATGGGTTCTTTCCCTGTACGTCTCCTTAGAGAGGGTACGGCCCCTGCAGGCCGGCGGCTCATGTGAGGTGGATGAACCTTCCCAAACCGGAGAGCCATTGTCTCTACACCTATCCGGGGCCTGAAGGGTCTCGATCGCCTTCGTAAGTGAAGCCATAGACCGAGACAGTGATAACGCCCATTCCGGGGGCTCTGACCCCCTTGGCTCCGTTGGCGGGGAGGGCTCCTGGGCGTGTTCGGAACTACAGGCCTCCTATATCTTAATAGTCTGCGCTCGCGTGAACACAGCCCCACAGGAAACGCATGCGGTATAAAGAAAGGTGTGTTTCTTCCCTTTTCCAGACATACTACGGAACAAACGGCCAGAAAAAAACCTTTTTCTATTATCTTTTTTTTTTTATGGCATCCAGGGGTATGAGGAGAAGGAGGACAACCTGCCCTAGTGTGGCCAAAATGGGGTCGCACTTACCCGAGCTCCTGCTGTCTCCCCGTGCTCCTGTGGTGTTGGTGCTGCTGCTGCTCGCTCCCAGCTGCTGGTCTCTCTGGGTAGGCTGCGATGCTTCCTGACCGCGGCCTACCCCATTCTGACGCCGGGGCCTCCATTTTATCCAGCACCCGCCCAGTATCCGGGGGCGGCGCTGGATCTGACGTCGCGTCGGGGGCCGGGCACTGGATCTGATGTCACGCTGGGGGGCGGGCCTTCCCCCTGCGTCCTAGGCCGACGCCGCGGGCTAAATTTCGGCCCTGCCCGCCCGCCGCACCGGGGGACGGGCCCTCCCCGCGGCCTAGGCCGAAGCCGCGGGCTAAATTTGAGCCCTCTTCCCCATGGCCTACCTCGCCCCGGAACTAGCGCTCTGAAACAGCGCCTACTCAGCCACGCGCGCTCCTTCCCCAGCCCGGCCACTGCAGAGGGCCGTGGCAAGGGAGAAGGGGAACACGCCGCTGCCCCTGCTGCGCCGAGGAAGCCCTCCTGCTCTGCCTGCAGGCAGGAGAGGGGAGCCGCTCCAGCCCCTGGAGAGTACGCCGCAGCCCTGGCCTGGAAACCTCCCGCTGCCCAGGAGCCCTGCTTACCCTGAGGTAACTCATATCTTCGGACGGTGCAGGCACCCTAGCTCCGTCCGCCTTGGCTGGGCGAGGAGAGGGACCGTCCGCCACCACGCAGTACAGCCACCTGGCGTTGGTGTAGCCGTGGGGCTGCACAGACTAGTCTTGTGCCTCTGTGCAAGCCCATGGTTTCGCTACCTAAGGGTGGACAGGGCTAAGTCTGGCCTATTGTCCCGCGTCGCGGGAGAGGAAACGTGGCGTTACACTCGCACGTGGTCGCCCGTTGACGGTTTGGGGAAATCGGATCCTTTCAATAGGATGCGTTGCCCCTGTCATATCTTCTTAAAAATAAAAAATAAAAAATAGATGTCTGGGGAAAAGTCCCAGAGATGTCCCTCGGTGCGGGAAAGGATACGCGGAGGGATACTCGCGCGTGCTCGCCCGTTGATGTTTGGGGGAGATCGGACCCTTTCTTTTTTTTTTTTTTTTTTTTTTTTTTTTAACTGTGTATTTTATTAACATTTTTAAACAGATACAGAAAAAGTACATGAATGTATAGATATGTCTCACAAGCTTGTTAGCAATAACTGTAAACCAGAAATCAGTATACATATCTTAATATCCACTAATACAATGAAAACAGGGAATATGACAAGACGAACAATACAATACTAGACAGGGAAATATAAGGAGGGGGGGGGAAGGAGCGGGGAAGGTGAATATTTCAGGCTTCCATCAAGGCCAAGTTTCACGGTTATTCTTTATTGGCCCAATAAGTGTCCCAGAGTGACCAAACACTTTCAAAAAGATCTACCGTGTCATTTGACAAGGCAGATAGATACTCCATCCTTCTCACATCTTGGATCCGAGAATGGAGATCGGCAAGCGAGGGTGGGTGGGCTAACCTCCAGTTACAGGCAATTAGACACCTGGCGGCTGTGGTCATATGCAACAGTAACCGCTTCACTCTCTTCCCCAGCTGAACAAGTGGTTTATTTAATATGTAGAATTTAGGATCCAGGGGAACCCGAAGGTTAGTTACTTTATAAATAAGAGATTGCACCAGCCTCCAGAAACCCTGGATATTGGGGCATACCCAGAATATGTGCGGTATGTCTCCTCCTGTAGCTCCACACCTCCAACAATTGTCAGGTATAGTTGGGTTTAGTTTATGTAGTAGTGATGGGGTGTGATACCAATACATAATTAATTTATACTGATTTTCCTTATAAACATAGCACAAAGATGTCTTTGAGGCAGTATCCCAGATCCGTTTCCACGTACACAAGGGAATGGTCTCACCAAGAAAATCTTCCCATTTCATATAGGTGTGATTTGGCTTGTCTTCTGGGCATGGGGCAACTAAAATACGATATATATCTGAGATGAGGCCTTTAGTAGAAACCCCAGCTCTGCATAATCTTTCAAATAGTGTAGGGATAGAGACTTCTAAGGAGGCAAAAAGGGAATGCATCAGGTGTCTTACTTGTAAATACCGATACTGGAAATTGCCAGGGAGATTGAATTTAGCAGATATGTTGGCGTAGGGAAGAAGGACTCTGGAACTTGCGTCTACTATGTCAGCAAAGCAAAAGAGTTTCCTGTCAAACCATGTTTTAGTCGCTATACCCTGCATACCGTCTGGCATTCTGGGATTAAAAAGAAAAGAAGTCAAGGGAGAACGTTCGGATTTAAGTGGAAACTTTTTAACACAACAGTCCCATATCCTCTTAGTGAAGGCTATAGGGCCCAGGGTATGTGGATCAAGCTTGTTAGATGAGGTGCCCCAGAGGTAGGAGTTGGGGTGTATTGGGGCAAGCCATAACTTCTCTATTTCCATCCATCTAGAGAAGGCACAGCGATTAGACCATGCAGGGATGTGACGTAAGTGTACTGCCCAGTAGTACCTAGTAATATCTGGGACCCCCAAGCCTCCTCTCAGTTTACTGTCAAATAAAGTGGTTTTCTTGATTCTAGGTCTCTTGTGGGCCCAAACAAATTCAAGTATACTAGACTGAATGTTGCGCAACTCTTTGTATGGCACACACACCGGAAGGGTCTCAAATAGGTAAAGTAGCTTTGGCAGAACAGACATTTTGACTGCAGAGATTCTGCCAAACAGAGACAACGGGAGCCTGTTCCAATTGAGCAGGAGCTTTTTTATCTCAGTAAATAAACTAGGATAGTTCTGCTGGTATAATAGCTTATACTTAGATGTTAATTGTATCCCCAGGTATGTCAAGGATATATTTTTCCATTTATAGTTGTAGTTTTCCTGTAATGAGGAAACCCGCACCTGTGGAATATTAAGAGGCAGAGCTTCCGTTTTGTTCTGGTTGACCTTATACCCCGACAGCCTTCCAAATTGTAGCAATAAGGAATGCAAATTCGGGAGGGTGATATGTGGTTGGGACAAAATCAATAGGACATCATCCGCATATAGAGATAGCTTAAACTCCTTATCTCGTACCATTACTCCACGTATATTAGGGTCATTGCGAATAGCAGCAGCCAATGGTTCAATACACAAGACAAAAAGAAGGGGGGACAAAGGGCATCCCTGACAGGTGCCGTTGTGTATTTGAAAGGGTTGAGATGTGGCATAAGGAAGCCTGACCGAAGCTGAGGGGCATGAATATAGACTTTTCAGGGCAGTAATAAATGCACCCGAAATTCCAAAATGATGTAACGTTTCGAACATGAATGGCCACCCCAGTCGGTCAAATGCCTTCTCCGCATCCAAACTAAGAAGGAGTGCTTCACTCTCTGTCTTATTAACAACCTCTACTAAGTCAATGATCTTCCTGGTATTGTCTCCTCCCTGTCTACATGGGACAAAACCCACCTGGTCTTTGTGTATTAGGTGAGGGAGTAGCGCTGAAAGACGTAGAGCCAGTAGTTTAGTAAAGATTTTCATATCAGCATTAAGGAGTGCTATGGGCCTATAATTGGCACATTCCATTGCATCCTTCTCCGGTTTGGGTAAAAGCGTAATGTAAGAATGTAGCATACTTGCGGGTATAGGGGAGCCCGTGAGGAAGCTATTAAATAATTTAACTAAATAGGGGGTGAGTCGAACCGCAAACGCCTTGTAGTAAAAGTATGTCAGGCCGTATGGACCCGGTGATTTTCCATTAGGAAGTAATTTAAGCACCTCTCCTACCTCTTCACCCGTGATTTCTTTATTCAGTGTATTTACAGTGTTCTTAGTAAGAGTAGGCAGCTTACACTGCTCAAGAAAGGAGTGGATTAGGTCCCTCTGTTTTCCTGGGTCTGTAGGAAGAGTGTTAGGCAAAGAATACAATCTTGACAAATAATCCTGAAAGATGTTTGCGACTTTAGTGGGATCATAGAACATATTCCCTCCCGAATCTCTCAAGGCATAAACGGATGAGTTCCCCCTATCCTCTCTAAGTTGGCGGGCTAAAAGGGAGTGAGGTTTATTTCCTTTGTCATAATATTTATGCTTGCTATAAAGTAGTAATTTTTCTGTTGTATTGACCGCTAAGTCCCTCAGTTGGGCACGAGTCTTTACTATACCTCTAAGGGTACGTATTGTTGGGTTAAGGGTCATCCTATTCTCTAAGTCTCTGAGACTTTTGAGGAGCTGATCTCTCTGATATAATATATCTTTTTTTTATACGAGAGCTTAATGCTATGCATTGCCCTCTAAAACGGCCTTATGGGCTTCCCAGACAGTAGAAAAATTAGGCACTGACCCCTCATTGTTCTCGAAGTATTCCATCAATCCGGCTTCCAGTCTGTCTCTGTAGGGAGCCCTCTTGAGGAGGGACTCATTGAGCCTCCAGTGGCAGACTCTTGTACGTGGGATTGTCTGGTCTAGGGTGAGAGTCATTGGCGCGTGGTCTGACCACGTTATTGCACCAATATCCACATTGCTCGTCAATCTAAGGGTCTGAATGTTGCCAAAGAAAAAATCGATCCTGGTGTGTGTGTGCCATGAGGGGGGGAGTAGAAGGTAAAGGTTTTTTCTGAGGGATGTTTAACTCGCCATAGATCAAATAAGGCAAACCTGCGGATCAGTCTTCGAAAGGCAGCTGTCAATTTACGTTGAGACGGGCTCGACAATTGATTGTTAATGGTCAACCTGTCCAATGAGTCAGAGAAAATAGTGTTAAAATCTCCACCCACAATCCACGCTGAGGAGGGGAGGCGTGTTAATTTGAGGAGTACCCGGTTCAAAAAGAGGACCTGGGAAGTATTAGGGGCGTAGATGTTACACAGAATAATTGGAACTTCCTTATATGACCCTTGTAGGATAAGGTACCTACCCTGTGGATCTGCCAGGGAGGTAGTAACTTGGATGGGACAGGTCCTTGATATCAAAATCGCCACACCGGCTTTTTTCCTTTCCTGGGAGGCTAAGAAAATTGTGGGGTAAAGGTGTTTAGCGAAATTGCAGTTCCCATTGAGATTCAGGTGCGTTTCCTGTAAGAAAACCACATCAGCTCGCTGGGTCCGCATCTCACCAAGCGCCATTCGTCTCTTAATGTTTGAGTTTAAACCCTTAACATTTAGTGTTAAAATTTTAACCATATTTTAGGTTGTAGTAGCAGAAAGCAAAATTAACATTACATACAGAGACCAACCGGGTATTGCCCATCTCAAAATTGCCTGATGGCCCACGATGGATGGCTCTCAAAGAGGTACAGAAGATTCCCTCACCACAATCAGGGTAGACACATAAGGAATGGGAGAAGACATTTACAATACACACAACACATAGATCACAACATTTACATGTCACAAATATTACCAGAGAGGAGTGAAGCCACAGGCGAAAGCCTTCTCCGCTACCGTCCTCTCCGGCCAGGGTCAGAGAAAAAAAGATTGGCATAACGTAAAACTTTACCAATATCTAAACCCTGACCTCCTTTACCAACTCTTCCGTAGGAGGAACCAGGGTAACTCAAACCCTTAAAAGGGGGTCTGTAGCTATGGACACACTGCTATCACAGTCAGTGTCAAAAGCTAGATTCTAAACATTTAAGAGAGGGGAGTGTTCAATTCTCACCGCCCTAGTAGCAAGCCAATGCAAATAGTGTGAGGAGTCTTAACCAGATATATTATCATAAAAGAAAAAGAAAAAAAGTGAACAGCTACTTATGAAAGAAAGAACCAACCAAAGTCCATATAATAAACTGGGGAGGGCACAAGATCCCCCACCAACTGCCCCCCAAGGGGGGACTCCAGCTTGAAACCAGAGATTCAAACACAGGGCTCCAGTTCCCAGAAGGAAGAAAAAATATGAAAAATTGTTATCTCAGGTCGGAGCCGGTCGTGCCTTAGGTCGTGATGAGGGAGATCCCCCCCAGAGTCCACCTGTTGCCAAACCGGACGGAGTGGACTGGACGGCATCTCCAATTCCCAGTCCACCAGGGAGGGCGGAGGAACCCCCAGGTCAGTGCAGAAGGCTGGGAGGTCCCGAATAGATCGAAGCACTACCGTATGACCATCTTTTGAGGCTATGAGGGCAAACGGGAACCCCCAGCGATATCGGATGCCCTTATCTTTTAAGGATGCAAGTAGTGGCTGCAGATGTCTCCTTTTCTGTAGGGTGATCCAAGATAAATCAGGAAATAATTGGATCCGAGTCCCTTGATATTCAATTCTCTCCGAAGCACGGGCTTTAGCCATAATAGACTCTTAATTGGAAGTCATGGACACAGCAAATAATGTCACGAGACTGATTTTGCGGCCCCCTGGGGCGCAATGCTCTATGTGCTCTGTCCAATTTTATCCTTTGAGTTGTGGGGCACTCCAGTACAGTGTTAAATATGGTTTCAAGTATGGCATGGACATCCTCATTACCTGTGGCCTCAGGGACGCCTCTCACTCGGATATTATTACGGCGTCCTCTGTTGTCCAGGTCTTCCAGATGTTTGTTAGTTTCACTCAGAGCCTGAGCATAAGAAGTCACGTTCTTTTGTAGTTTGATGATGTACTGTCTAGTAGCATCGTGATCCCTTTCCATTGAGTCCACTCTGTCTGCTAGTAGCCCAACATCTTGGTGGATTGAGTTAATCTCTGACTTACAGGTTTCTTTTACTTCTGAGATCAGGGATTTAAAGTCCTCTTTGGTAGGGAGGAGATCCAGATACTTCTTCAATCCTCTGTGGTCAAAATGGTTTTCCATCTCTCCCGACTCAGTCTCTGATGGGGAGTCACGCGACCCCCCCCCCCCGTCCTCCTGCTGTGACACCAGAGCAGACAGTGAGGGCGTAGAGTCCAGGTCCATACCCACTGGGCCCAACCACGTAGTTTTATTTTTCGCTTGAGTGCCTTTATGGATTGATTGTCGTTGTGACTTTGGTGGCATGGGGTCACTCGCAACACAGTCTCTCTTAGTAAGAAACTTGTCCAAAGGGGTCATAAACGGCTGCCCCCTTCTTAATCTGTATGACCAGCTTGAACCTCGTCTCCTCCTCAGCCCCGCCAGGTCGTCCCCTAGTCCGTGCAATGTATTATATCTCCTTTCAATATTATTTATTGATGTAAAACCGTTAAAATTATAGCTGTCCACTTATGTCCTCCATCTGGGCGGAAAGGCAAGTCTCCCCTCTACGCAGACATTATACAGGGGTGTATATCTCCTTCATGGCTCTTTCTCGTAGTAATTTCTTTACAACAGGCTATTATTTCGATGACCACTAGATGGCAGTAGAGTATAAGGCAAAAAGAGAGCTTTTCCTGTTTTTTTTTTTTTTTTTTTTTTAAGGCAACTGCAGCCCAGTTTCCCGCTCCCTTCTTCTTCAGCTATCAGAGCTTGCAAAATGGCGTCGCCCACATGGAGCCCCGGGGTCCCGAGGGGGGCGCAATCGCCGCCGTTGCACCTCTGGAGCACAACCACTTTGTCACTTGGAGATGCCTCCTTCTCCTCAGGGACACTATCTCTCCCGTGTCTGAACTGGGACAGCACTGAAGGTAAGACCCAGGGCTGCACCCTGACTATGTGGAGGTGCTATAAGAAGGCCTTACCTCCACTGTTTCTCTGTGCGTGCTGATCGGACCCTTTCAATAGGGTCCGTCGCCCCTGTCTCCTCTTCATAGTAAGAAAATGTTTAAAAAAAAAATAGTCTGGAGAGACCCAGACTGCGTGTGCCTCCATCAGAGACTAGGCAAAAACTGGTTTCCGCCCGCTATCGGGGCGAGGGTGTATGCGGCGGAGGAGCTAACTTGTTTTTTTGTATACTTAGTGTCGGCCTCCAGACGGCAGTAGCACACACCCACAGTCTCTGTGTCCCCCAATGAGACAAAGGAGAAAAAAAGAAATAGGGTCTAAAGTACATGAGTAAAATCTGTGTATGTCATGTAGCACATCTTTATATAGAAAAAAAACAAAAGAGAAAAAAAACAAACAGATAAAAAATGAAAAAAGGTGGGCCACATGAAAGAGACTGGCCCTTACCAAAAGAAACATGGAGGCTTTATCCAGATTGGTCCTTATAACACTAAACAATTCTACCAAATGTTGATATAGAGTTGCAATACAAAAGGAAATTCTATGTTAAATAAGTTTTTTTAATTTGCATAATTAACTTGCAAAGTGCCCCATGTGATGGTCATGATTCAAATACCTCTAAAGATCATGCAGAGGTCCGACAAAATCTATTAGACTGGGCACATGGCAGAGCTCAGAAGGCAAGGAGCGCCAGATTTTACGGTTATGGTTTACAGGTGCCATGACCCACTGGGAGATCTCATGAGGTGCCAAAACAGCAAATCCCCCCCCCCCCATAAGTGAGTCCATTTTACGATTTACACCTCTCAATGAATTCATCTAGGGGTGCAGTGATTTTGCTTTAGTCGAAGAATTTACATTTTCACATAAGTAGTGGGTAAAAATGTAAACAAAATTTGTCCCACAATTTCTACTGAACGTGGCAATACTCCAAATGTGGCTGTACAGTGGTATTTTGCCATTCGGAGAGATTTGGGAGGAGCAGAGCGCTATTTGCCTATTCAAGTGAATGGATCTATGCACATGTTAGTGTGTTTCCATGGACCGTGTGTCCATGGGAAAAACACATTGACATGTCCGATTTTTAATGTCAGCATGGGCCACAAAAAATCCAGCCCACATGCATATGTATAACACACATAAATATCAACCATGTGACACGCATCGGCGCCAGGGAATAAGCGTTACAGTAAGCGCTGTTCCCCGGCGCCGGGTGCTGAACACTGCTCTCATTCTCCCCTGCTCTGCCGGCGATCGGAGCGAACAGGGGAGAATGATGAGAGTTACATTTAAGTAATAAAAGAGACAGAAGTCGGCGGCTGATGAGACACTCCCATCAGCCTACCCCTGCTGCTGCTAATAACAGTGACAGCAGGAGCGGCAGATAGAAGTATTCATCTGCCACTCCTGCACTGTAAATAAGGTTATTTCCAGCCAGACAAAACTCTCAGCTGGGGTTGATATTCTCAGGCTGATAAGCTGATGGTGGGCTTAATGTCACTAAAGAATACAAAGGTGACATCAACCCCACAAATATGAACCCCACTTGCCCCAGCTACGGGGCAAGTGGGAAGAGCTGGGCAAAGCGCCAGAATTGGCGCATCTAATAGATGTGCCTTTTCTGGGCAGCTGCAGGCTTCTATTTTTCAACTGGGGGGGTCAATATCCATGGCCCCTTACCAGCCTGCAGGGGTAGGCTGATGGGAGTAATAGTCCCATCAGCTGTCGCCTGCTGTCTTTTTTATTACTTAACTGTAACTTATCATTCTCCCCTGCTCACACCAATCGCCGGCAGAGCAGGGAAGAATGATGATAGCCATGTTCAGCACCCGGCGCCGGGGAAGAGAGCATACTGTAACGCTTCTTCTTTGAAGCCCGTCCTTCTGGTATTGATGTGGCACATGCATGCCACACGTGTGCCACAAGTATTACACACACGGACACACATCTTCTGTATCGGAAATATCAGGACGTCATGTGAAAGAGGCATTAGAGTGGGTTTTTATGTTTGGCTGCTGTCACACACTAAAAGACGCTATTTTTTGCAAAAAATAGATTTTGCAGCACATTTTGAGAGCTATAATTTTTCCATATTTTGGCCCACAGTGTCATGTGAGGTCTTGTTTTTTGCGGGACGAGTTGACATTTTTATTGGTACCATTTTCGGGCACATGACATATTTTGATCGCTTTTTATTCAGAATTTTGGGAGGCAGAATGAACAAAAACCAGCAATTCATGAATTTCTTTTGGGGGGGTGCGTTTACCGTTTCATGTGGTAAAATTGATGAGGCAGTTTTATTCTTCAGTTTAGTACGATTACAGCAATACCTCATTTATTTGTTTTGACGCTTTTATACAATAAAAACTAATTTTATATAAAAAATTATTTTTGCATCGCTTTATTCTAAGAGCTATAAGAGTGGCTGGGACCCTAGGAGGTAGTGACCATGCCATTTTAGAATTTTGGGTAACTAGAGTAGTAAGACCTGTGAAGACTCAAGACTTCAAGGATAGATTTCAGAAAGGCAGATTTTAAGGGACTCTGAAAGAGAATTGGAGGGATCCAATGGCTGGATATTCTTAAAGACAAAAATGTGCAGGAAGGATGGGAAATCTTGAAAAATGAAATTCTCAAAGCACAATTGTTAACAATTCCGAAAAGAGGGAAGAATAGGAAGCATTTAAGGAAACCAGGATGGATGAACACAGAACTTAAGCACATGCTAAAAAAGAAGAAAGAAATGTTTATAAAATGGAAAGAGAGAGGTATATCTAAAGAAGAATATAATGCTGTCTGCAGAACCTGCAGGGCACAAATCAGATTATCTAAAGCTGACAATGAATTGAGGCTTGCAAGAGACATCAAAAGCAATAATAAAGGATTTTGGGGATATGTCAAAAGTAAAAGAAAAGTCAAAGATGCTATAGGATTTTTACAGGATGAAAATGATGAAATGGTAAGACAAGATGTTGAGAAGGCCGAACTTTTAAATTCCTATTTTGCATCTGTTTTCTCTCAGAAAAGAAATGTAACATCAACTGTTCTTTACTGTCCTATTAAGGGAATAGAAGAATCCAGGATATCTATAAACAGAAAGATAGTGAGGAAACACTTAGCTAACCTAAATGAATTCAAGTCTCCAGGTCGAGATGAATTACACTCCAGAGTACTGAAGGAGATAGCAGAAGAAATTTTTGAACCCCTCTCCATAATCTTTGAAAATTCTTGGAGAACAGGAGAAGTCCCAGAAGACTGGAGAAGAGCAAATGTTGTTCCTATCTTCAAAAAGGGGAAGAAGGTGGACCCAGGCAACTATAGTCGGTGAGTCTGACTTCTATACCAGGAAAGATCTTTGAACAAATTATTAAACAACATGTATGTCAGTACCTGGATAAGGATGAAGTGATTAAACAGAGTCAGCATGGGTTTGTAACTAATAAATCATGTCAGACTAACTTAATTTCCTTCTATGACAGAATCACTGATTGGATGGATCAGGGAAATGCTGTAGATACAGTATATCTTGACTTCAGCAAAGCAATTGACAAAGTATCTCACACAATCCTTACTGAAAAAATGACTAGGTATGGAATGGACAAGGCAACTGTTAGGTGGATTCATAACTGGCTTAGTGATCGGACCCAAAGAGTGGTCGTAAATGGCTGCACATCCAGTTGGAAGAATGTCTCAAGTGGGGTACCACAGGGCTCTGTCCTGGGCCCTGTATTGTTCAACATCTTTATCAATGATTTAGATGAAGGAATTGAGGGTAAACTGATTAAATTTGCTGCTGACACAAAGCTAGGAGGTATAGCTAATACTAGAAAAGAGAGAGAGAGAGGATTCAAAAAGATATAAATATACTGGAGCAGTGGGCAGCAACTAACAGAATGGTTTTTAACAAGGAAAAATGCAAAGTACTACATCTGGGCAATAAAAATGAAAAAAGCATATACAGAATGGGAGGAACAGGGCTAAGCAACAGCACATGTGAAAAAGACTTGGGTATACTAATAGATCGCAGACTGAATATGAGTCAACAGTGTGATGCAGCAGCAAAAAAGGCAAATGCAATTTTAGGATGTATTAACAGAAGCATACTGTCTAGATCACGTGAAGTCATTATTGCCCTCTACTCCTCTTTGGTCTGACCTCATCTGGAATACTGTGTCCAGTTTTGGGCACAACATTTTAAAAAAGACATCAACAAACTGGAGCAAGTTCAGAAAAGAGCGACCAGAATGGTGACTGGTCTGCAAACCCTGTCTGAGAGAAGACTTAATAGCTGTCTACAAATATCTCATGGGCTGTCACATTGTAGAAGGATCATCTTTATTCTCATTTGCACAAGGAAAGACTAGAAGCAATGGGATGAAACTGAATGGGAGGAGACACAGATTAGATATTAGAAAAAACTTTTTGACAGTTAGAGTGATCAATGAGTGGAACAGGCTGCCACGAGAAGTGGTGAGTTCTCCTTCAATGGAAGTCTTCAAACAGAGGCTGGACAGACATCTGTCTAGGATGATTTAGCGAATCCTGCTTTGAGCAGGGGGTTGGACCAGATGGCCCAGGAGGTCCCTTCCAACTCTACGATTCTATGATTCTACCATACAACTATAAGATTAGTAATGGATGCGTCTCTTAGACGCTTCTCCATTACTAAGCTGTGGGCAATATCAATGGTCCCTTACCAGCCTGAGGATACTAGCCCCCAGTGTGGGGACCCCTCTATTCTTGAAAACTAGCCTTGCTGAAGCTGACAGCTGAGGGTTGCAGCCCCCAGCTGTGAGTTTTGTCTGGCTGGTTAGCAAAAATAAGGGAAACCCATGCTGTTTTTTTTTTTTTTTTTTTTTTTAATTTATTTATTTACAGTGCAGGAGCGGCTAAAGAATACTCCTATCCACCGCTCCTTGTCTCACTGTAATTAGAGGTAGCAGGTGTTGGACGATGGGATCAGTAGTCCCATCAGCTGACACCAGTGACCGGATGTAAACTTTATACCTTTGATCACAGCTGAGCGTGCTCCCACTGTCTTGACAGTGTGGGAACCGTGGCTCTCTGACCGGCGGGGACCACCGATCAGAAGCAGTGTTTGCTGCGCTTCCATGAACATGACAGCGCGACAAACACCCGGTGTTCTGGCAGCTGAACCTGAACAGTAACACGGACTTCCTGGTGAAGTCCGTGTTCGGCGTCTGTGCCCAAACAGTAGCTGTTCAGTACGGACGCCGTACTTTACTGTTCGGGTTCGCCCATCTCTACTCCTGATGACTGCCTCCTTTCTTGAGGTACGCCAATGAAAGTTTACTCTCCTTGACAGGAGAACCTAACTGATGCAAGGGAGAGACCACCCTTTTATCCTGTAGGTTTCCGGTCCTTGAAGGGCGGATTCCCTCTCTCCGTGGTGCTGGCATAGGTGAGAAAAAATAAAGATGGAGGGCTCTGCCATGCATCAATTTTAAAAATTAATAAAATCTCGATTTGCAATCCTTACCCTTATACCTGACCTTTTTAACTAAATATCTGCAGGGCTGTGGAGTCAGAGTTTATTTTGGTGGAATCTGTATAAAATAGACTCAGAAAATATATAATATTGGTACCCTACTCCAATGCAGTATTTGCAGTAAATTTTTTCATAAGAATTTAAGTTAGGCATGTCCTATAAATGACTGTTCTATTCCTGACCTAAGCGATCTAGGATTTTAGTTGAGATGAATCAGTGCTGCATTTTATGTACACGCTCAGTGGTGAGGAAGTGCTGTGCAGTCAGAGTCGGAAGACAGGGAAATTGAGGAGTCTGAGTTGGAGGTTTGGCTTAGGGTCCCGTTTCACTTAGCGACACACCAGCGATCCCAACAATACGACCTGGTAAGGATCGCTGGTGCGTGGCTAAATGGTCGCTAGTAAGCTGCCAAACAGGCAGATCTCTTCAGGAACGCAGCAACGATCCAGCAATCCTCGGCGGTCGTTGATACCTTGTCACACAGCAGCATTTTTGGACAATTCCAGCCTGCTTCCCTGAGTTCTGTGTCAGCAATGAGGTCGCTCGTCGGGTCAAACCCAGCGATGCATGCTGGCCAGAGGGACACAGACAACGATAAAATGGCCCAGGACATTCGAGCACTATCAGCGATATCCAGCGGGGGGGCCGGTCACCGCTGCATGTCACATGTTGCGAGATCGCTGGCGAGGTCGCTGTTGCGTCACAAAATCGGTGACGCTTCAGCGATTTCTCTAGCGATCTCGCTATGTGAGACGGGGGCTTAAGACTGAAAAAGGCCTGATTATCTGGAGCCAAATTGTTTTCCAATTGTGACCTGAGTGAGGCATATAACCTTATGCGTATTCATAAGGGTGACGAATGGAAGACCTTATTTAATACGCCCGAACGTTATTATTGAAGTTTGGTGATGCCGTTTCGGTCAACCATTAATCTGCAATCTTTCAAAATTTCAGAAATTATATTTTTTAGCTCTCAAGTACATTTGTGGTAATTTACCTGTTTGACATACTTAGAGAGGCATCATGTCAATTTGGAGTACAGAAGGCCCAGTTCTTAAGACTTTCTGCACAGGGGTTTCAAATGGACTCAGGTGAAGGTGCAATTAGCTCTTGATTAGGTTCAACCGAGTAACCTGAAAGCACTGCAGAGATTGCTTCGCTTTGCAAATTTTTATCTTAAGTTCATTAAGAACTTTTCAGACAATGCCAAGTCTAACTGACATGACTAATAGGGGAACAGACTTTTCTTCTTGGCCAGCCAAGGCGGTAATTGTTTTTTCAACTCTCAAGACGGCTTTATCGAAGGTGCCTGTTCTCAGTCAACCCAAGGTCGACTTGCCTTTGTCGAATTAGACGTTTCTTCTACTGGGATGGGACAGTTCTTTCACAAAAAAGTGGATATCTACATCTTTGTGCTTTTTTACTCCCAATAGTTCAGGCAAGCGGAATCTAATCAGAATATAGATGACCAAGAACTTCAGGCGGTTAAGAGAGCCTATGAAGAATGGAGACATTGGTTGGAGGGGGCAAGACATAAAGTGACTATCTTTATCGATCATAAGAACCGGATTTATATAATAGGAATAGAGTACACGTCACTCCGTCATCGAGGTGCATGGAAAAGGATACCACTCTTCAAAACGTATAGTATAAGAAATTCCGGCACTCAAAAGAAGTATATGCAGAAAAAAATTTGTACAACAGATTCTCCCAAACTCATGTGACATTTCGGTCTACAACTCAGATCTTCATCAGACTAGAGGTATGGAGATATATGTGAGCATGGAAAGTCCATGGAAGGCAGCCACAGTAAGTAGCAAAATTCTCCTTTTTAGGGGGGAGATCAAGGTCTTGGGACAAAGGAAGAGAGTCCCTGTGGGCACATAGACAGGCGTATATGCAGCGCTAGCAGGGGCGCCCCGTGGTAAAGACATAAGGTGACTATCTTTAGCGATCATAAGAACTGGTTTTATATAATAGAGGGCTATAAATAAAGTTTGTTTATAGGTAAAAGCGCACTGTCCTGAGCATTCTGAGTGCTCTGCTTGGGATCTACCCCTAGCGCACCAACCACCACCCCCTCTCTAAAAATCTTGATCGAAAGTTAATCCCTCAATCCTGGGACAAAGCATCAGCCTTGACATTCTTGGATCCAGGGAGATAAGTACCGTAAATAGTCAAACTGAGCAAAAAAAAAATGTCCACCGAGCCTGTCTGTTTAAGCACTCAGCAGCATATTGACAGACTTTGTGGTTACTCACATTCCTGGATCTAAGAATGTCAAGGCTGAGGCTTTGACCCAGAATTGAGGGATTAACATCCAATCAAGATTTTAGTGAGGGGGTGGTGGTTGGTGCTCTGGGGGTAGATCGCAGGCAGAGCATTCCGAATGCTCAAGACAGTGCGCCGTAAAGTTTACCTATAATCAAACTTTATTTACCAACCTCTTCATGAGTAGATTTTTTTAATTAAAAGCATGATTCCGTTTTAGCTGAGCAACCCAGTTCTTTTGTCACTTGGAGATCTCGTTGTAGGTCTTTGTGGTGACAGAATGTTCAAAACGATGTTGAAAAGAATGTCTATAGATGCAGAGTCTGTGCCAGGGCTAAAAGACTTGTCACGCTCCAGCAGGTTCTCTCAACTCACGATGTCCAGTCATTGCCCTTGACTGACTTGTTCATGGACTGGCCACCGATTTGCTTAACTAAGGCTATGATCCAGTCGTGTGGGTGGTAGACAGTTTTAACAAAAATTTATTTAGTCCCACTACAAAAATTGCCATCTGTGAAGAGCTTAGCAACATTGTTCATTTTTCACTTTGTTAAATTGCATGGTGTTCCCAAAGTCATTATTTCTCATAGAGGGGGTCATTTTCTGGCTAGCATTTGGCTTAGCTTTTGCTACAGATTGGGTACAGAGCTGTCTTTTTCCTCAGGTTATCCCGAGACTAAAGGGCAAATAAAGGATGAACCAAGAGGTAGAGCAGTATGAGATATCTTGTTTGCTTTAATCAGCAAGACTGGGTGAAGTTTCTGACCATTGCAGCATTTGTGCTAAATAACCGTACCGCTATTGTTATGGTTGTCCCACTAGGGTGAGACTCTTCTTAATTGTCTGTGGCCAAATTATATGTGAGAGCATGCATGCATTGAAGAAATACACCAGACAACATGTTGTGTCCAAGATGAATTCCTCATCTCTTTATTGCAGGAAGATACAGTGGGTTTTTAAAGAGAAAACGCTATGTGTCAGCCAAATTATTACCTCATGCTTATGTGGCTCACTCCCGGATGTAAGAACAATTGCGTCGACGTATACCAAAAGTAGCCGTGTTGTAATGCGCTGGCAGATACAGCTTAAGCTCTACATCATCATTCTATTTCAAGATATACTAAAGCGTCCATATTGGATGTGAGTGTTCATGATCCAAGTGTAGCATCTATGCATATAACTACATATTTTAGATATCTTCATAACTATATACTGATTTCATATCTTTAACACTATGGTTACCAGGTACGCTACTTTATTTTTTTTGCGGAGGTGAATTTCGAAGGGGATTGGGAGCATGAGGTAAAGAAAGTTTTTGTATCCAGCCTAGTCAGGCACCACCTACAGTATATCGTTAGATGGAAAATTTATGGTCTTAAAGATAACTCCTGAGTTGATTTGGAGGATCTTCATGCAGACCGCCTGGTGAGGGATTTCCTCTGTTCGCCCCTGGTATGAGGAGGGAGGGTACTGCTATGGCTCTGTTTGGGGATTTGATCCGCTGACCTGTACTCACCCTGCAAACTTTCCTCTCCTCTTGGTGGCAGTGTGTTGCGGCCACCCCTCTGGTTTCTTAGGAGGTACTAGAAACCCCTTGATGACCTTTTAGGAAACCAGGTCCGAGGTGGTGCTGTTTTCAGTTGTGTGGCTAGGGTGTTTGTATTCAGTACAGGAACCACTTGAGAGTGGGTGCAGCTTCTCCCTGTAGTTGGTTTTCCCTTTTACCATTACCCGTGAGTGTGCGTTGTGTTCATAACAGACGCTTGCATGGCCATCACATATTGTGCATATGTCAATTTTGTTACAAAATACCTGCGCACAACACCCAAGCATGATGGCACAGTCACCTGCTGATGTAACAATCAGCGCAGCTCAGCTAATGTGGAAGTGAGCAGCAATGCAAAGCTGAACCCTGCTAAGGGTTAATTAAGGAATACAAATGTCCTAATAAGGTCTGTAGTAGTCATCTAACAACCAAGGCTACTTACAGGAAGTTTTTCGGAACACTGTGTTGGTCATGAACTTAAAAAATCGTTCAGCATAAAAACTGGGTCGGTGAACAGACACGGTGTCCTAAAATAAAAAGAAAAGGTACTTTTAAGCACATTATACTGGAAATCTACATTAATTATTAATCATTTAGGCATTAGTTACACATTCAAGCCTATGCGTCTTTAAAATGGCATCTTTCTGCATCAGTTGCCAGACTTTGTAGACAGGGCTACATTGTTGACATGCCGTCTACACATGTGACCACTGCAGCCAATCACTGGCATCAATGATGTCAAGGTAGACAACGCAACACCTTTGAAAGCTGTGATTTGCTGCAGTCGCCACATGCAGTAGACAGGATTTCACCACAACAGTCTCAATAGTTACATTTTTCATCTTAATTGGAAAATACTGACACCAACTTTTCTCGTCTATGGAAACAAAAAGATCTCTAATCTTTTTCTATCTACCAATCCAGAGTGCCATTAGATTTTTCCACATACCAGTACACTTGCATTATTGCCAATTTTGACAGACCAACATCGGGCATGTCGCCATGATTTTGCGCGTACTGCTCGATCAGCGAAAAATCCCACAAGTGAACAGAATCAGTCACTATTATAACAACAAGTGCTATCTGTGAAAAATACGGATAGCACTTGTATGAGAAAAACAGACACGTAATTGAGCCTTAACTCCCAGCACAAGACACCTCCAGAAAAAGTATAAGTGTGCTTTCAAGTAACTTCTCAGAATAGGTGGGTAGGCGCGTGTGTGTGTGTGTGCGCGCGTGTATTACCCACCAATTCTGGTTATTATGACTGGTATCCTGCATTTTCCCCAGTTCTCTCAACTGCGGCATGTATCTGTAATTGGCAATTCACTTTTAGGCCAAGTTCACACACTAGGCGTTTCTGCAGCAAAACCTGCACTCTTGGCAGAAAAGCAGAGTAAAAAAATGCAGGTTTTGGTACTTTTTTAGGGTCCCAAAGTTCAGCTTTGCTTCCACCACAGAAGCATGAACACAGGTCAATACAAGACATTTGTTCATAAAAAAAAAAAAAAAAAAAAAAAAATACACATACAAATGTAACAGCGAAGGGGGACATGAATTGGTCTGGAATAATTTACCAAAGACACTGGGAGAACATTGAGTTTGTAGGACAATATTTAATTTTCATACTTTGTTCTGCCATTGAGTTGCTCACGCATTGTGCAGCCTCACACCTTGGTCAGACAGGGGCATTGCTCTCACACCTTGAAAAGGTTTACTTTTTTTTGAATCACTAATTTAATTCAACTGTACCAATCTAAACTGCCATCTCAGGAGACCGAGACAACAGGGTAAATCTGGAAAATCACAAAAATAAATGGGTTTCTGCTGTACTTGCTTTTTTCATTTTGTTAGCATTTTTTTTTTTAATCGCCCACTGCTTTCCATGGGTGAAAAATGCTGAAAAAACTCTGAAAGTGATATGCTCCATATACAAAAAAAAACAGCAAAGCCCAAAATACTGATGACAAAAATACCAATGTGTATGCATGAGATGTTTGAAATCTCATAGGCTTTGCTGGTACTATGAAAAGCAGCTGAAAATTACCATACAAAGCAGCAAAAACACAGTGTGAACTTAGCCTTAAGCTGGTGGGAGAATTGTTGCAGTGATTTCTCCCAAACACAGCAAAGCACACAGATGGATTCCTACTTTGCATTCCATTTTAAGTTTACAGACACAAACAGCAGTGAATGGGGTAATTATACGGCATTAGTGAGCTATCGGGACAAAATTCAAGCTCTGGGGTGAGGTATAAGACTTGTTTTCTCTCCTTGCTTCTCACTCGAGTACCGTATATTTTCCTGTGTCACATGACAAAACGGTGCTGACAGTTCACCTTGTATGAGCAAGATGGATTTGAGTGGTTTCAGGAGGCGTGGAGGGGGAGTGGGGAGGGGAGAAGTGTCTCCAAAGTGGGAAAGGAAATAGATTCCTCTAATAAGATACGTTTCTTATATTCATCTGTACTACTGATTAATTCAAGTTTGTTCAAAACACAGTTCCAATTTATTAACAGTCCATCTCTGTAATAGACTAAAAAAACATAGCCAAGTCCCACTCCTCAAGACACAGCCTTAAAATCATTAGACATAGAAGTCCTACCCCATCCCATTTTATTTAAAGCTAGTAGATTTTTTTTTCAAGAATAAAATGGGTAAGTTTATTTTAACCACCTCACGATCTTGGACACAAGGTAGTGTCCCTGCTTTTGATGCAGGTTCTGGTGCTGAGCCCACAACTTTCCCTACAATTGACATCTGATCTGATCAGCTGTCAAGTGCCTCTAACAGCCGCAGGGGTGGATCAGAAATCCACCTGTGGCTGCTATGAAGTCAAAATGCCTTTCTTAATCACCAACTGTAACACTTAACACGTCAGCTGAAAGTGTGTCAAAAGTCCAACCCATCGGCGCCCCTCTCACGTGGTCGCGGAGCGCCGATAGGTTGTCATGACAGCCGGGGATCAGCAAAAGAGCCCCGGGTCCAGTCATTGCGAATCGTTTATGAATGCAGGCCCGTGGTGATTAATGGTGGGCTTCAGGAAAATGACACCGGAGGTTGAGCATGTGTAGATTGCTCAGTGCAGCTGGCAGCATTTTACTGAAGAACACCATTAGAATAACCTGACCAAGCGCCACCCGTGGCTAGGGCGGTGCCAGCACAAAATTTTAACCCATTTACTCCCAAGGGTGGTTTGCATGTTAATGACCAGGCCAATTTTTACAATTCTGACCACTGTCCCTTTATGAGGTAATAACTCTGGAACGCTTCTCCATGGATCCCGGTGATTTACATTTTTTTCTCGTGACATATTGTACTTCATGTTAGTAGTAAAATTTCATTCATATAACTTGCGTTTATTTATGAAAAAAACGGAAATTTGGCGAAAATTTTGAAAATTTCGCAATTTTCAAACTTTGAATTATTATGCCCTTAAATCACAGAGATATGGCACACAAAAAACTTAACGTAATAAGTAACATTTCCCACATGTTTTTTACATCAGCACAATTGTAACCAAAATTTTTTTGTTAGGAAGTTATAAGGGTTAAAAGTTGACCAGCGATTTCTCATTTTTACACCATTTTATTTTTAGGGACCACATCACATTTGAAGCCACTTTGAGGGGTCTATATGATAGAAAATATCCAAAGGTGACACCATTCTAAAAACTGTACCCCTCAAAGTGCTCAAAACCACATTCAAGAAGTTTATTAACCCTTCAGGTGCTTCACAGGAATTTTTTGAATGTTCAAAAAAATTGAACATTTAACTTTTTGTCACAAAAAATTATTTCAGGTCCAATTTTTTATTTTACCAAGGGTAAGAGGAGAAATTGGACTGCAAAATATATTGTGCAATTTGTCCTGAGTACGCTGATACCTGATATATGGGGGGGAAAATCACTGTTTCGGCGCATGGCAGAACTTGGAAGGGAACGAGCGCCATTTGACTTTTTCAATGCAAAATTGGCTGGACTTGAGATCGGGCGCCATGCCACGTTTGGAGAGCCCCTGATGTGCCTGAACAGTGGAAACCCCCCACAAAAGACCCCATTTTGGAAACTAGACCCCCCAAGGAACTTATCTAGATGTGTGATGAGCACTTTGAACCCCCAAGTGCTTCACAGAACTTTATAATGTAGAGCCATACAAATAAAAAAAATTATATTTTTTTTCCACAAAAATGATATTTTTGCCCTAATTTTTTTTATTTTCCCAAGGGTAACAGGAGAAATTGGACCCCAAAATTTGTTGTGCAATTTGTCCTGAGTATGTTGATACCCCATATGTGGTAAACCACTCATGGAGCACTGTTTGACTTTTTCAACGCAGAATTGGCTGGAATTGTGATCAGACGCCATGTTGCGTTTGGAGAGCCCCTGATGTGCCTAAACAGTGGAAACCCCCCAATTCTAACTCCAACCCTAACCCCAATCTCAGCCATAACCCTAGCCCTAACTCTAATGGGAAAATGGAAATAAACACTTTTTTTTAAAATTTTATTATTTTTCCCTAACTAAGGGGGGTTTGATTTACTATTTATAGCAGGTTTTTATGCCTGGCAGCTGTCATACGCTAAAAGACGCTTTTTAGTGTAAAAATAGTTTTTGCATCATCACATTTTGAGAGCTATAATTTTTCCAAACTTTGACCCACAGAGTCATGTGAGGTCTTATTTTTTGCGGGACAAGTTGGCGTTTTTATTGGTACCATTTTCGGGCACGTGACATTTTTTGATCGCTTTTTATTCCGATTTTTGGGACGCGGAACGAACAAAAAACAGCATTTCATGAATTTCTTTTGGGGGCGAGCCTTTACACCGTTCTGTGTGTGGTAAAATTGATAAAAGGGGGTTTATTCTTCGGGTCAGTACGATTACAGCGATACCTCATTTATATTTGTTTTATGTTTTGGCACTTTTATACAATAAAAACAATTTTATATAAAAAATTATTTTTGCATCGCTTTATTCTGCGAGCTATAACTTATTTTTTCGCTGATGATGCTGTGTGACAGCTTGTTTTTTTGCGGAACAAGATGATATTTTTAGCGGTATCATGTTTATTCATATCTGTCTTTTTGATCGCGTGTTATTCCACTTTTTGTTTGGCGGTATGATGATAAAGCATTGTTTTTGCTTTGCTCTGGTTTTTTTTTTAAGGGGGTTCACTAAAGGGGTTAACCAGAGGGACAGTTTTATAGGGCAGGTGGTTACGGACGCGGCGATACTAAATGTGTACATTCAGTGTTTTCTTTTTTATTTAGAAAAAAACAACAATTTGGGAAAAAAAAAAAATTTATTTTTTATTTAGGAATTTTTTGAAAATTATTTTTACACGTGTTTTTTTTTTTTTATTTTATTGTCCCAGGAGGGGACATCACTATCTGGTGTCAGATTGCTGATCTGACAGTTTGCACAGCACTCTGTCAGATCTGAGATCTGACAAGCAGTGAAGCAGGCTCTCTCAGTGCCTGCTCACAGCAGGCACTGAGGAAGCCGCCTCCCTACAGGACCCCGAAGGTCCCAGCGACCATATTGGATCCGAGGGCTGCAGGGAATGAGACCCTCGGAGCAGCGCAGCACATCATGCTGCTCCGGGGGTCTCAGGGAAGCACGCAGGGAGCCCCCCTCCCTGCGCGATTCTTCCCTGTGCCCCTGGTACACTGCGATCATGTTTGATCGCAGTGTGCCAGGGGTTAATGTGCCGGGGGGCGGTCCGTGACTGCCCCTGACACATAGTGCCAGGTGTCAGCTGTGATAATCAGCTGACACCTGTGAGCGCCGCTGATCGCGTTGGACAACTATTCCGTCCTTGGGACTTAGGTCACATGGACGGAATAGTACTTCCAATGTAGGTAAGGGGTTAATAAGAAAATACACCTAGACAAAGTGGAGGGGACAGAACAAAGCTAAAGAGCATACCAATAGTCCCGACTCGATGCACCAAAATATGAATACAAGGACACTTTAAACCCAAATTAAAGAAAATCTACAAAAGGATCTCTTCACTGGAAGCATCATTTTAAGGCCGGGGTCACTCTTGCGAGAAACTCACACGAGTCTCGCATCTCAATACCCGGCACTGCCGCCGGCACTCGGACCAGAGCGCTCAGCTGCACAGAAATACATGCAGCCGCACACTCTGGTCCCGAGTGTCAGCGGCAGTGCCAGGTACTGCGATGTGAGACTCGTGCGAGTTTCTCGCAAGTGTGACCCCGGCCTACATCAGTATGACAGAGCCAGTATGGCCCGGTCTGCACTTTACTTAGTAAAATGCTGCCAACAGATTCTCTGAAAATGAAAAAGAACCTATACATGATTGGCATCTGCAAACTCGTACTGACCTTGAGAATCATATTGCCACGTAAGTTTTAGCATTTAGTGAACATGGTAAATTTAAAAAAAAAAAAAAAAAAAAGTAAATAGTTGTGGAATTGAACTTTTTTTTGCAATTTCACTGCACTTGGAATTTTTTTCCCTTTTTTTCAGTAAGCTATATGGTAAAATCAATGGCGTCGTTCAAAACTACAACTCGTCCCGCAAATACTCGTCTCTCATATGGCTATATGGACAGAAAAATAAAAAAAGTTATGGTCCTGATAAGAAATGGATTAAAAAACGAAAAAGCAAAAACAAAGTCGCAAGGTGGTGAAAAGGGTTAAATAAAGTGATAACAATTGGTAGTATAGCGGCATTTTGTAACATTAATCACAGGACTTCCACTCACCCCATCATGAACAAGAGCTTTCCATGTATGTTCTAACTTCTTTATGAGCCTGGGAAACAAAGTTATAAAGGTTAGTGGCATCCGATATATGGGTGCTAATACTTGTAAAATATTATTCCTAAAAGGGAGATATATAAATGTAACCTTATTTGACTGTTAATTTGAGGTCTTAAACTATGGGAAAAAAGACTGACAATGAAGCAGCCTTATGACTAATCTGCAGTCATTAGAGATCATGAATACACACTGTCTTGAACACATGACACAGTAAGCAATATGTGCCAAGGGCTATGTTAATGAGCTGGCATGCAGAAAAGAGTCCAGGTAATGTCAGCCCAATTTACATCCATAAGGGTATGTGCAGACGATCGAGAACTAGCAGCACTTTGGACACAGCATATGTCCACTGAACCGTGCGGAATCACCGCATCCAATATATTGTACGGGTGAAACTTATCTTCCGGAGACTAGTGTCTCCACAAGAGAAATTGACATGCTGTGGTCAGGAAAGACGTGCCACATGTCCATCTCCATGGGTGAGCCGCAGGTGTCTGTAGACACAGAGGGCACAGGATTTCTTAAAATCCCATCCATTATGCTGTAACATATGGCTGCTGCGGATTGGACACTGCACAAGTACGCAGCATCCAACCCACAGCATTTACTGATCGGCTGCACATACCCCTCAATAGGTCACTGGTGAGGCCACATCTAGAATATGGGATCCAGTTTTGAGCTCCACATTTTAAAATGGATATTCAGAAGTTCAAAGGCGGGAAGACTAGATTGCAACTAGATTATTACACGAGATGGTCATTCCATGTCAAGTGACCCAAATCTGAATATTTGTTTTACCTGATGTCTTCAGATTTTTTATTATTATTTTTTTAAGTGCTACTTTAGTGAATTACCAAAAAAAACAGGTTTTGCATTTTTATCTTCATTAGTTACATTTTTATAGATTTAAGTTTTGAAAGTCTGAGTTCTGGGCTTGTATGGTGTTACTTTATCATATCTCAGGTTAGAAATAAGATAAAGTGATGGCAGAGGACTCCGTTCAGTTTGTGTTATTTTTGTCTAATAATTAAATTTGTTTGGTGATCTGAAACAAGTAGTGTGACAAACATGCAAAAGAATAGAAAATCAGGAAGGGGGCAAAGACTTTTTCATACAACTGTACGTGTGTCTTTTTTTTTTTTTTTTTTTTTTATTATTAGGACAACAGAGTAGTCCTTTTTCAAGCTACTAAACAAAGTACATTAGTTCACCCTGAAGTCTGGTTTCACCTTCCTGACCGGGCCAACTTATTCAAATTCTGACCACTGTCACTTTATGAGGTAATAACTCTGGAACGTTTCAATGGATCCCACAGATTCTGACATTGTTAAACTTCATGATAATAGTAAAATTTCTTTGACATGACTTACCGTATATACTCCTGTATAAGCCGAGATTTTCGGCACTTTTTTTGTGCTGAAAACATCCCCCTCGGCTTATACACGAGTCATTGTGCAGAAAGCCAGCGGGGGAGGGGAGCGGCGCAGCGGCGGCAAGAGCCAGCGGCTGTGACATCATACTAACACTCCTCGCGCCGTAGCTGAATGTCCATGCATCAGCTCTTCCTGTGCTGAGCGGTCACGTGGCACCGCTCATTAAGGTAACGAATATGCACACGTCTTCACTCCCAGAGGCATGGAGCACGTATTCATTACCTTAATGAGCAGTACCACGTGACCGCTCAGCACAGGGGAGCTGCAGTGCCAGGACAACGGAGATGCAGGGACGTGCAGTGACGGCACAAGGAGGGCAAGGAGGACAGGGAGAGCCAAGCCTTGCATACAACGATGGGACGGGGGAGCTCAGCCATGCATACAATATGTGATGGGGGGAGCCATGCATACAACGAGGGGACTGGGGGAGCCGAGCCAAGCCATGCATACAACAGGGGGAGCCACACATAGCAGGACAGAGATGAGAAAACAATGCATACCCAGCTTATACTGAGTCAATAAGTTTACCCAGTTTTCCATGGCAAAATTAGGTGCCTCTGCTTATACTCGTGTCGGCTTATACTCAAGTATATACGGTACATTTATTTGTGGGGGGAAAAAATTCGGAATTTTGGCAAAAAGTTTGAAAATTTTGCAATTTTCAAACTTTTATGCACTTAAGTCAGAGTCATGTCACACAAAAAAGTTACCGTAATACAAAATATTTAACCCCTTTACCCCCAAGGGTGGTTTGCATGTTAATAACCAGGCCAGTTTTTACAATTCTGACCACTGTCCCTTTATGAGGTAATAACTCTGGAACGCTTCCATGGATCCCAGTGATTCTGACACTGTTTTCTTGTGACATATTGTACTTCATGATAGTGGTAAAATTTCTTTGATATGACTTGTGTTTATTTGTGAAAAAAATGGAAATTTGGCGAAAATTTTGAAAATTTCCCAATTTTCCATCTTTGAAGTTTCATGCCCTTAAATCACAGATATGTCACATAAAATACTTACATTTCCCACATGTTTAATTTACATCAGCACACTTTTGGAACCAAAATTTTTTTTTGTTAGGAAGTTATAAGGGTTAATAGTTAACAGCAATTTCTCATTTTTACACCATCATTTTTTTGGGGGGGACCACATCACATTTAAAGTCACTTTGAGGGGTTTATACGAAAGACAACACCCAAAAGTGACGCCATTCTAAAACCTGGACCCATGAAGGGGCTTAAAACCACATTTAAGAAGTTTATTAACCCTTCAGGTGCTTCACTGGAATTTTTGTAATGTTTAAAAAAAGAAAATTGAACATTTAACTTTCTTTCATAATAAAAAATTTACTTCAGATCCAATTTATTTTATTTTACCAAGGATAACAGGAGAAATTGGAACCCAAAAGTTGTTGAACAATTTGTCCGGAGTACGCGGATACCTCATCTATGCAGATAAGCCACAGTTTGGGCGCATGGCAGAGCTCGGAAGGGAAGGGGCACCGTTTGACTTTTCAATGCAAAATTGGCTGCAATTGAGACTGGACGCCATGTCGCGTTTGGAGAGCCGCTGAGGTGCCTAAACAGTGGAAACCCCCCCACAAGTGACCCCATTTTGAAAATTAGACCCCCTAAGGAACTTATCTGGATGTGTGGTGAGCACTTTGAACCCCCAAATGCTTCACAGAAGTTTATAACGTACAGCTGTAAAAATACAAAATCATTTTTTCGCCCCCAATTTTTTTTATTTTCACAAAGGTAACAGGAGAAATGGGACCCTAAAAGTTGATGTCCAAATTGTCCCGTGTACACCGGTACCCCACATGTGGGGGTAAATCACTGTTTTTGCGTACAGCAGAGCTCGGAAGGTAAGAACCACCGTTTGACTTTTCAATGCAAAATTGGCTGGAATTGAGATCGGAAGCCAGGTCGCATTTGGAGAGCCCCTGATGTGCCTAAACAGTGGAAACCCCTCAGTTCTAACTCCAACCCTAACCCCAACACACCCCTAACCATAAGCTTTTTACCAACCCTAACGGGAAAATGGAAATACTTTTGTATTTTATTATTTTTCCCTAACTAAGGGGGTGATAAAGGGAGGTTTGATTTACTATTTTATTATTTTGATCACTGTGATAGGGTCTATCACAGTAATCAAAATGAACCAATAGGAAAAAATCTATTGTTACAGAGTGCCGGCCGGCAGATCTCAGTGGGCGTACTGCGCATGCGCCAGCCATTTTCTCCCGGAAGAAAAAGCCGGTGGCCTGCAGGGACAACGGAGGTACTGGGGGGGGGTAATTGGGGGAACGGTGCACCATATTTCTCTCTCCTCTGATGTGCGATCACATAAGATGAGAGAAATTAAATGGAAAATCTGACTTTTTTGCGGTCGCCATTATACCGTTAACGGAGATCGCAATAACGGGGTCAGTAAATACTGACTCGAATCATGTTCTGTGGGGTCTCGGCTACCCCCAACAACCAAGACCCCGGAGAAATGCTGACACTGGGGAGGGGGGCGCTATAACCTTAAACCTCAGCGCCATTAAAAAGCGGCGCTGTGGTTTAAGTACCCTTAACTGCTGCCGTTAAAAGGCGTATCGGCGGTTAAATGTAACTCATCATTCTCCCCTGCTCATGCTGTTCGCCGGCAGAGCAGGGGAGAATGATGAGAGCCGTGTTCAGCACCCGGAGCCAGGGAACAGGGCTTACTGCAACGCTTCTTCCCTGGCACCCGTCCGTGAGGTACTGATGCGGCACACACACCGCACGTGTGCAGCAAGTATTACACACACGGACACTGACATCTCCGGTACTGGAAATATCAGGACGTGTGAAAGAGGCCTTACAGCGGGGTTTTTATGTTTGACAGCTGTCACACGCTAAAAGAAGCCTTTTATTGCAAAAAATAGTTTGCCACCACATTTTGAGAGCTATAATTTTTTCATATTTTTGCCCACAGAGTCAAGTGAGGTTTTTTGTGGGACAAGCTGACGTTTTTATTGGTATAATTTTCGGGCACATGACATTTTTTGATTGCTTTTTATTCTGATTTTTGGGAGACAGAATGAGCAAAAACCACCAATTCATGAATTTCTTTTTTTTTGGGGGGGGGGCTTTTACACCGTTCTGCATGTGGTTAAATTGATAACGCAGTTTTATTCTTTGGGTCAGTACAATGACAGCGATGCCTCATTTATATTTTATTTATGTTTTGCCGCTTTTGTACAATAAAAACTATTTTATATAAAAAAATAATTATTTTTGCATCGCTTTATTCTGAGAGCTATAACTTATTTTTTCGCTGATGACGCTGTATGGAACCTCGTTTTTTGCGGGACAAGATGACGTTTTCAGCGGTACCACGTTCATTTACTGTATATCCGTCTTATTGATCGCGTGTTATTCCACTTTTTGCTCGGCGGTATGATGATAAAGCCTTGTTTTTTTGCCTTTTTTTCATGTTCACTAAAGGGGTTAACTAGTGGGACAGTTTTAGAGGTCGGGTCGTTACGGACGCGGCGATACTAAATGTGTATACTTTTATTGTTTAGATTTTTTTTAATTCAAATATTGATTTATTGATAGACTTTTTTTTTTTTTTTTTAATATTTTTACAATTATTTCAAAGGTTTTTTTTTTTTTAATTTCATTCTATCTTTTACACTTAGTCCCACTATGGGTCACTCATTTTGTGCAGGCTGATTGCTTCTATAGCATGCAGATCTGCATGTTATAGAAGCTGTCAGTGCTACATGTACTTTACACTGACCTGAGACACTTTCTGGTCATAACTGAGCATGACAAAGTCTCTCAGCTCTGGAGACCAGGATGTCATCATGACGACATTAGGTCTCAATGGCAGCAATCGAGACCCCGCATCACGCCACAGGGTCTCTGATCCAAAGGCAGAGGGGCTGCCAACCCCTGTGCCGGCTCCAGAACGCTACAATCATGTTTGATCGCAGTGTATTGGGGTTAAAGTGCTGGGAGCGGTCCAAGACTGCTCCTGGCACTTAATGCTGGGTGTCAGAATTAGCTGATACCCAGCCACGTTCCCCCCCCGTGAGCGCAGTCCATCGCTAATGACGTACTATCCCGTCCATGGGCAGCAAGTCCCAGGGCACATGGATAGGATAATACGTCCACTATCAGAAAGGGGTTAAGGGACCACCACCTCACATTTGAAATGGCTTTGAGGGGCCTATATGACAGAAAATAACCAAAAGTGACATTCTAAAAACTGCACCACTCAGGGTCCTCAAAACCACATTCAAGACGTTTATTAACCCTTCATGTGCTTCACAGGAATTAATGCAATGTGGGCGGAAAAAATAAGAAAATTTTTTGTGGAAAATTTAGTTTAAGACCCCTATTTTTTTTTTTTTTTTGCAAGGTTAACAGCAGAAAATCGACATACGATTTATGGTGTAATTTCTCCTGAGCATGCACATACCCATATGTGGAGAAAAAACACTTTTTGGGTACACGATAGAGCCTGAAAGGGAAGGAGCGCCATTTCACTTTTTGAATGTAAAATTTGCTGGCATAATTAGTGGATGCTATGTCATGTTTGGAGAGACCCTGATGTGCCTAAACAATGGAAACTCCCCACTAGTTACACCATTTTGGAAACTAGACCCCTCCCTCAGAGGACTTATCTAGATGTTCACAGAAGGTTATACTGTTGAGCCATGAAAATAAAAAAGTAAATAAAAAAACTTCCCACAAAAATGTTTAGTACCAAATGTTGTTTATTTACAAGGGTAACAGAACAAAATGGACCCCAAAATTTGTTGCTCAATTTCTCCCGAGTTCACCGATACCCCACATGTGGGAGAATACTACTTTTGAGGTAAAGTGCAAACCTCAGAAGAGAAGGAGTGCCATATTACAGTGCAGATTGTGATACAATAGTTTGAGGTGCTATGCCACATTGGCATAGCCCCTGACATGCCAGAACAGCATAATCTCACCATAAGTGACCCCATTTTACAAATTAAATCTCTCAATGAATTCATCTAGGGGTGCAGTGATTATATTGACACCACAGATGGGTCACACAATTTTATACCACTGGGCAGTGAAGGAAAATAATCTACATTTTTTAACACAAACATTGTGTTGAAGTTGAATGTGGAAATACCCCATATGTGGCTGTACAGTACTGTTTAGTCACAGGGCGAAACTCGGGAGGGACGGAGCACTATTTGCCTCCAGGAGCGCATATTTTCCTAGAATAGTTTGTGGATTCTATATACAGAGTCTCTAAGTGCTAGAAGCAGAATCCCCCAAGTGACCCCATTTGGAAATTATACCCCTTTGTGAATTTATGTACAGGTGTAGTGACAATTTTGACTCCATGGGTGTTTTTCAGAAACAAGCAGTCGAGGATGTTGCCAAATGAAAATTGCTAATCTGCTATTGTAGTGACCTGTATGTTGAAGTGACCAGTAGGTTATGCCCAGCTCATGCTTCTGGAGACAGGCACCTGTAATTTAGGCAGGCTCTCATCACTACAGAAAAGCCAAACATGTGGACGCTAAATGTGGTTTAGACACTGGGGCTCAGACTGGAGGGGGCCATTTAGATTTGGGAGCACAGAATTTTCTGAATTTCTTTTGAGGGGCGGGAAGCCTTTTCACTTTTCCAGAAACTTTGTGAAACCAGTGACATGGAAGCCCGCTACATTTCAGTTAACAGACGACGAATCTGGGTGGTGACTTGCTTTTTTGTGTAATGAGTTGAAGCTTTTGTTAGGAACATTGTACATAACATTTAGGATCACAGTTATCCTGCGCCCTATGCTGAGCACTTTTTTGGGGCTTCCATCTAAATCTCCGAGTGACTTGTTTCAGATGAGACCCCCAAGGAATCCATTCACTATACTGAAGCAGCAGTTTTACTCTGGACTCCGTCTGACTTCTGTTCAGCATTGTCCGAGCTTTTATACTCGCCTAAAAAAATACTGCCGGACCACAGGTCCTATGGCGTTCACATTGCCTCCATCTGCCTCATTATAGCTAATTTTCTGCCAAGGTTTCCATCCGAATCACGTATTTCAGATATTTACACGGAATTCCCGATGTAAGCGCAGAAAGTAGGATAAATGTGCTCCGTGCCTTACTGCAATCTTTGGGAGGCAAAATAAAAAAAAAAATAAAAAAAAAAAAAAAAAAAAACAGCAGCAAGTGAAGAATTGGGTATATTTATTTATTTGACACTGTTCCTTATGTGGTATTAGTGATTAGGCAACTTTATTCTTCAGGTCGGTGCAATTACAGTGATACCAGATTTATATCGGATTTTTATGCTTGGCTGATGTGACACACTAAGGCTGTGTGCCCACGATGCGATTTTTAAGCGTTTTTGCCACGATTTTCAGCGCGAAAACATTTAAAAATCGTGTACAGAACACCCCCCATGCATTCCTGTGGCATTCCGCACATGCTGTGCTAATGCTGCGCTTTTTTCCGTGGTGGAATCGCATCGCGGAAAAAAATCGCAGCATGATCATTTTTTTGTGCGGAATCGCAAAGAGTTGCCGCGATTCCGCACCCATAGGAATGCATGAGAATCGCTTACTTCCCGCATGTGGCTATGCCCACCATGAGCGAAGTTAAGCGTCTCATGTGCGGTTGGTACCCACGGTGGGGAGGAGAGGAGACTGTCCTCCAGGCCCTGGGTACCATACCCCTGTAAAAAAAAGAATAAAAAATTGGGGTATATTTACCTTCCGACATCCCGCGCTGCCATCCCGGGCCACAGCGTTCCCAGTAATGCCTTGCGGCAAGGTCCTGTGATGACGTGGTCTCGCGAGATCGCTATAGTAACGCGAGACCAACATCATCACAGGTCTTGCAAGGCATCACTGGGAACGCTGAGGCCCGGGATGGCAGCGCGGGACGTCGGAAGGTAAATATACCCCGATTTTTTTATTTTTTTATCATTTTTAACATTCTATCTTTTACTATTGATGCCGCATAGGCGGCCTCAATAGTAAAAAGCTGCTCACACTTGTCAAACACTATGTTTGATGAGTGTGACCAACCTGTCAATCACTTTCCAAGCGATGCTTCAAATCGCTTGGAAAGTGCTTTAGAAAATCGAGGCAAAATCGCGAACAGAATCGCGGTGAAATCGCGTGGGAAAAAACCGCACGATTTCTGGGAAGAAGTCCGGTTTTCACTGTGCGTTTTAAAACGCTACGTGGGCCCATAGCCTAAAAGACGCTTTTTATTGCAAACTAGTTCTCGCATCCCCATATTTAGACAGTTATAGTTTTTCTATATTTCGACCCAAAAAAATTCATGTGAGGTCTTATTTTTTGCGGGACGAGTTGACGTTTTTATTGGTTCCATTTTCGTGCACATGACATTTTTGATTGCTTTATATTCTGATTTTTTTGG
Organism: Dendrobates tinctorius; assembly: GCF_039654945.1. NCBI lineage: Eukaryota > Metazoa > Chordata > Amphibia > Anura > Dendrobatidae > Dendrobates > Dendrobates tinctorius. Next base: position 2,561,425 of record NW_027362043.1, read on the forward strand.
AGGTAGAATTACCAAAAACCAGCAATTCAGGATTTTTTTTTTTTTAATATACTGTTCCGCATGTGGTAAAATTAATAAGGCAGCTTTATTCTTCGGGTCAGTACGATTACAGCGATACCCCATTTACATTTTTTATGTTTTGGACTTTTACATAAAAACTTATGGAAAACAATAATTTTTGCATTGCTTTATACTGAGAGCTATAACTTTAAATTTTTAGCTGACAGCTTTATGCCTGCTTGTTTTTTTTGTGGGACAAGATGACGTTTTCAGAAGTACTTTCTTACATTTGTCTTTTTCATAGTGTTTTATTGCACTTTTTGTTCAGCTTTATGATAATAAAGTATTGTTTTTTGCCTCTTATTTTTACGTTGCTTACTAGTGGGTCAGTTTTATAGAGTGGGTCCTTCAAGATGCGGCAACTGCAAATATGTATACTTTTATTTTAGATAAATGTATTTATTGAATATTTTTTCTTTTTCTGTTCTTTAATTTTGGGATTTTTTTTACATTGTAAACTTGTATTTCTATTGCACAAATGTGATTTGTGCAGAATTATCATGTGCCAAGTCTCTGCTTTGCACAGACATATGTGCACCAATAAAAGGAAAAACCAAACATATGGAAACAGTAAATTAAAATACCTTTATTAAAACTGAAATACATGGTAAGATTAAATTAAAATAAAATTTTTAAATTTTCAGACATATATAACTTTGTTATATGCCAAATATCCAAGCACGAACTGAAGATCATTTATAGAAAAACTATTTACCTGTATGACTGCAAAATGTCAATAATCCCAATATAAAGTAAGAGATGTTCCCCTTTGCCATTCACAGCTGGAATTCCTCCCATACTAGAAAAATTAGACATGAAGACTAAAATTATTACTGTACATTTATTGTTAAGTGCATTTAGCGAAGAAAAAAGGTAAAACACAAATTAAATTGGAAATCGCTGAGTATATAATAGCCTATCATCAGTTGAGGTTTAATTGACATTGAGAACCCTAATCACAAAAGGTTGAAGGTTCAGAGTTGCATACATTCATGCATGTCCACATGAATTTATAGTGCGTTTACAAGCATGGATTTCTATTTGGCAATCCAACTTAAAGGGAACCTTTCAGTAGGATCAACCCCTCCTAAGCAGTCTATATGGGCATATACTGTAGGTCACAGGAAGCAGAATAAACTGATACCTTAATATCTGTGATCTCCAATCTTATTCTAGAAAATACACAATTTCTTACATATAAATGAGCTGTTCAGGACTATGTGCTGGACACTGATCTGCATTAGAATCTGCCTCCAGAGATCACTTTATATGACAGGAGGCACTCAGTGTGAGATATGTAACGAATATTGAAGAGCAAGTAGAACTGAACTTGGTCTCATTAAAAACACATTTGGTGCAGTACTCAGCTCTGCTCTATTGCCACAATGCAGCATGCGAGCAGGAAACTAAAGCGCCTAAGAGAACCTGCAGATGTCCATTACACACAGCTCTGCAGTGAGATCAGGAGAGCGCCCATTACACTGGTAACTCCCACTGTCATTTCCAAAAATCTCTGGAGGCAGAGTCTTATGCAGGTCAGTGTTCGGTCCATGGTCCAGAACAGCTCATTTACATATACGAAAGAGACATACTTACTTACCAGTAACTGTATTCTCCAGAGCCCAAGACCGCACCACGGAGAGATGGGATCCGCCCTTCAAGGACAGGAAACCTACAGAAAAAAATGGCGGCACCTCTCCCTCGCATCTGTTGGTTTACAGAGCACAAGAGGGCCTCCATGTTATTACAACAATAAACAATTCAATCATAATACTTATATAAGAAAAACACCCTGTGACCTATACCTAAATCACACTCAAACAGAAAAGAACAAACATGGCGCGAGAGATTATAAGGGTGCTGTCATGGGCTCTAAGAAATCCCGTTACCGGTAAGTAACTACGTATTTTTCCTTCCATCATGACAGCATTACAGACAGAATTGCAGATAACTATTTTAAGGAGGGACCACAGCCTGTAGAACCCTTCTCCCAAAGGTGAGATCTGAGGAAGAGGCTAGGTCCAGCTGGTAGTGATTGCAAAAGATAGAAGGAGATGACCAAGTGGCAGCTTTATAGATCTGTTCTATAGAAACCTCTGACTTCTCCGTGGAATGAGTTCTCAATCCCTCCGGGACAACATTCCCACTGGACAAGTAGGTCAATGAGATCGTATCCTTTATCCACCTTGCCAATGTGCTTTTTGAAGTCTTGAGCCCTTTTCTGGCCCCCCCGAAAACACACCAACGGAGACCTATCCCTTCCTACACTCTTGGGTGGCTGGTAGGTATTGAACTAAACACCTTCTTCCCTCTAATGTATGAAAACTTTCCTCTTTTGTGTTCTTGGCATTGGAGCAAAAGAAAGGGAGGATTACTTCTTGGGACCTATTTATTATTATGCATTTATATAGCGCCATTTTATTCCATGGCGCTTTACATGTGAAAAGGGGAAATATAGACAAGTATAATAAACAAGTGTAAGACAAGGGACACACAAGTACATAAAGGAGAGGGGACCATTCCCGCAAGGGCTCACAGTCTACAGGGATGGGTGAGGATACAGTAGGAGAGAGATGCTACCTTAGGCAAGTAGGCAGGATCAGGTTTCAGGATAACTCTATCCTCTAAAATTTCAGTGAAGTGGCGGCCTGCAGAAAGGGCCGGAATATCACACACCCAGCGGACTGATGTCAATGGCACTAGAAGAACAGTCTTGAGAGCTAAACTCTTAAGGGAAAAGAAATTTAAGGGCTCAAAGGGGGAACTAGTTAGGGCTGATAAAATTAAATTCAGATCCCACGGTGGTACTCTCTGGCTAGCAATGGGCCTAGATGTAGCAGAGGCTCTAATGAATCTAGTTGCCCAATGATTGCCTGCCACATCATGATTATACAGGGCTCCTAATGCAGCCACCTGAACCTTTAAAAAGGTGCTAGTAGCAAGGCCCTGCTCTAATCCCTTCTGTAAAAACTCAAGGATGACCGTGATTGGAACTCAGTCCTGGACTCTGGCCCCTGAGGTGGACAGGAATTTATTCCACGTTTTTCCATAGGCCCTAGTTGTGACGGGTTTTCTACTTTGGAGTAGCGTAAAAGTCAAATGTTGTGAAAAACCTCCGTCCCTCAAAAGTGCCCTCTAAAATTCCATGCTGTAAAGTGTAATCTTGCTGTCTGAGGATGATACACTGGCCCCTAGGAGAGAAGATCTGGAACCTCTGGCATTACCCAAGGGTCAGTGACAGACATCATCCACAGCCAGGAGAACCAAGTTCTTTTTGGCCAGAAGGGGGCTATCAGAATTACACTTGCCCTGTTCTCTCTGATTTTTCTTAGGACCGCTGGGATCAGGATAACAAGAGGGAAGGCAAAGGTCAGAGAATTATTCCATGGAATCATGAAGGAGTCTAGAGTTTGATGAATCCCCCTGGGATCTATAGGTCTGTACAATTTTGTTCTCACTGTTGGCAAAGAGATCTATAACTGGGAGACCCCACATCTCTGCAATCTGGCTGAATATGGACCGTTTTAGAACCTATTCGCCCTGTTTTAACTGGATTTGGCTAAAGAAATCTACCTTGCAGTTCTCAATTGCCCTATGGGGAGTGCGGACAGGGAAAGGAAATTGGTCTCTGCTATCCAGTAAATATGCACTGTTATGTCCATCCAGGGACAGGACCTGGTTCCGCCCTGGTGGCTCAGATAGGCTACCACTACCTGGTTGTCCGAAAATAGTCTTAATTGCTGACCTTGAAGGGAATCTAATAAGTATCGGAGCCTGTCTGACTGCAAAAAGTTTAAATATAAAGACCGTTGGCACAACTTCTCAGAATGGTGGTGCACAAGTAGGGTCCCAAACCATATACAAGTGCAAATTGACTTGGCGCACACACACGTGAAGATGGAAGTGACAATGAAATTTAATAAGTACAGTACATACAGTAAACGTTTCGGTCAATAATGACCTTCGTCATTGTACTGAAACAAAGAAATTACAAATAATAAACAAAGTATATCGATGATGTCTTCTGCATTTGGGGTGGCACTTTAGACACATTCAACTGTTTCTTCTCTCGCCTGTGTTCCTCTTGGCCGGGCCTAGATTTTACGATGTCACACAGTCATCAAAAAATAAATTTCCTGGACACCATGGTTATCAAAGACGAAAATGGCATTCTTTCAACAGATTTATACGTCAAACCTACGGATCGCAACAGCTTACTCCATTATGAGAGCTTTCATCCAACAAAAATGAAAAATGCCATTCCAAAATCTCAAATGAAAAGGGTACAGAGAATAGTATCTAATCGGGACACTCGGGAGCAACGAATGGAGGAGATGGGTTTAAAGTTCATGGAGAGGGGATACCCCAAAAAATTAATTGTGTTCTCGGAGGCTCCACCTAAACCAAAAATGGAAAATCGTATCCCTTTCGTCCATGACTATCACCCCCTAGTATATCGCCTCCATAACAACATACGCAAACATTGGCACCTTCTTAGTGCGGCCTATCCTAATATCAAGGAATTCAAGGAACCATTTCTCCCATGCTTTAGGCGTCCGCGAAATATACGGGACCATCTAGTTAGAGCAGATATTGGCTCCGCACGTCCTCCTAAAAAACGTTTTTTAATGAATCCAAAATCCGGCACCTTCCCCTGCCTACAATGCACCCAGTGCAATAATGTACTTAAAGGCAATCATTTTTTTCATCCCTATACGGGTAAAAGATATGACATTAAGGATTACTACACCTGCAATACGTCTTTTGTGGTATATTTGATAAAATGTCCATGTGGACTCCTCTATGTGGGAGAGACCACACAACCCATAAAAGACAGAATCTCCAAACACAAATCTACAATCAGGTGCAAAAATCTACTTCTTCCCATTCCATTACATTTTGTCACAGCAGGTCATAATATTGCCCAACTGAAAATTCAGGTAATAGAGCAGGTTCAGACACCACGCAGGGGAGGCAACCGTATCAACCTATTAAAAAGGAGAGAAGCATATTGGATTCATGAATTGAATTCATTGGCACCCAAGGGGTTAAACAAAGAATACAATTTGCAATCCTTTTTGACATCTTAACATATTATTTGTACAATTGTTCTCCTGATGTCTCTCTTTTTGTTTGATTTGTCTTAGATGTTTTTCTATGTGATTAAGCTTAGTAATCATTAATATGAAATATCTTGTGATAAGACTGTTATTCATATAAAACTGATAATCTTAATCTCTATTTCAGAATGCTATGAAACACTATCTGTGAGCACGGACCAACACTGAGCACGTCCCCCTCTGCACAGTGTAATGCATATATGACCAGTATATCTATTGCCACACGTACTGAGCACCATAGCGCTGTGATCATGACAACAATCCACCATGACTGACAGCAATGATACACGCCCCCTCTCCTCCCATGCTCTTCCTGGCTGTGGAACGCAGCATGGCGCCGATGAACCGCACGCTAGGGCACTTCCGCCCCCGAACTTCCGGTCGGCGGTAACAGCCTCCATGTCTGTGGAACGCAGCATGACGCTGGTGAACCGCACGCTAAGGGCACCTCCGCCCCCGAACTTCCTGTGGGCGATAACAACCTCCATGTATATAAATTACACCTGCACTAAACGGACGCACTCCATACAGCACGGACGACAAGCGGTGGAAACCGCGTCTATACTGTATGTCCTTTTACCATACAACCTCATTACCGGTAAGGCACAGTAGTTCATAGGTGTATAGCTGACTGGCCACCAGGTTCCTTTAGGGGAATGCTACTAATCTTGAGCTTTCTCTTATTTCACAGACACATAGCCCGTTATACCTAGTCACAGCTACCTACGGTATGTAAAATGACTATATCACTATGGGCTCACTGGGATTTGGGGCACAATTAACTTAATAGTTAAACAGTAATACTGTTCTTTTATAGGACAGGTGGCCCTCTTAAACAAGTACATTCAGTACAGTATATAGGTACGTGCTCTGTTATTTTGGTATACTTCAGTGCAAATACGATTCCTATTTCTAATTATCCTGCTTATTTGCTGTAATATTTGTATGGTGTATAGCAAAAATGCTATTTTCAAATACGATTGTACCCAGCAGTACTACGTTGTATATACTTTTGTTTATTATTTGTAATTTCTTTGTTTCAGTACAATGACGAAGGTCATTATTGACCAAAACGTTTACTGTACTTATTAAATTTCATTGTCACTTGCATCTCCACGTGTGTGTGCCAAGTCAATTTGCACTTGCAAAAAGTTTAAGACCTAAGCCAAGTTTAAGTCTAAGCTCACTAAAGAGGTCAGAATTCTTTCTAGTTGAGCTTTGAATTGCTGGATCAAGTTGCCCATTACTAGAAAGACATCTAGGTAAAGTACAATCAGGATTTCCTGATCTTTCCGGTGTGCCATGCCTTCTGCCACCAGCTTGGTAAACACTCGAGGAGCCACCGCCAAGGTGAAAGGGAGGGCTCTGTACTGAAAGGGGGAGAAATCAGATACTATGAAGACCGCTATCCAGTGGAACTTCTGATAGTCTTCGTGTATGGGAATGTGATAAAAAGCATCTCTCAGGTCCAGAACTGTCATTAAGCAATCTGGAAAAAGGATTTTGACAGTTGTTTTTATGGACTCCATTTTGAAAGTGAATCTTTAGTGATTTGTTCAGCTCTTTCAAGTTGCGTATTGTCCTGAAGGAGCTGTCTGGTTTCTTATCCAGAAACAATGGGGAGTAGAATCGTTCTGCTTCTTCCTGGAGGGGAATCTCCTGGGGGAAAGCTTTGTCTACTAGCGTTAACACTTTGTGTTCCAAGGCCAGTTGTTCTACGTAGAAGAGTTACAACAAAGTTTTCGACTGGGACTGAGAGGCATTCTATTTTTAGGCCCGACTTTATTAGGCTCAATATCCAGGATCTCCTGGAAATCTTTTCCCAGGCAGGAAGAAGATATAATCTCCCCCCACATGGGAGAGGCCATCACTGGGAGGGCTTCCTATCCTGAGAGGAACCCCCAAAGAGGAAACCTCTGCTTTTCTTTTTTCCTTCTCGCTTATTTTGCTCTCTGGGGGGGGCCTTATACGAAAAAAGGTTTACTTTGAAAAGACTTTATACATGGGAATAGGCAGGTAGGGAAATCCCTTTTGTTCTATCCCCAAACAGAAATTCATCTTCACAGGGGATGAAACATAATTTTGATTTTGTTTGGATGTCCTCAGGCCAGCATTTAAGCCAGAGGGCTATATGGGCATGCTTTGTTAAAGGCTGTGGATCTGGCCACCAGTCTAACTGAATCAGCCAGGAAAGCCACAGCCCCCTGCATTAAGGGAATGGAATCTAGTATTTTATCCCTACTATAGATACCCTATCCAAGCGATGGTTCTCTAATTGGTCTGACCAAATCATTAAAGAACTAGCTGTGAAGGTTGCTGCTGTAGCAGGTCTTAGACTGACCCCCAACACTTCCCAAGTGAGGGTATGTGTACACGTTCAGGAATTGGCAGCGCTTTGGACGCAGCACATGTCTGCTGCGCATAAAGCTCTGCCGGCTATTGAATGCAGGTGAATCCACATGTGTTCATTGAACCATGCGGATTAACCGCATCCAATACATTGTATGGGTGAAATTTATCTTGCGAAAGCTCGCGTCTCCGCAAGATAAATGGACATGCTGCCGTCTAGAAAAACGTGCCGCATATTTGTATCTGCAGGTTAGCCGCGGGCATCTGTGGACATGGGATTTTTTAAAATCCCATCAACTATGCTGTAACATCTGGATGCAGCGCAAGTACGCAGTGTTCAACCAGCAGCGTTTACTGACCGTGTGCACATACCCTTAAGGAAGTCTTCTGCTCTTATATCTAGTGGATCTTTCAACATTCCCCATGTCCTCAAAGGGAAGAGCAAATTTTCTTGGAAGCCTGAGTGATGGCCATGTCTAACTTCCAAGGATGTGGATGCTGGATCATCAAAAGGATATTTCCTTTTGAGGGACGGCACAGAGAAGTACTTTCTTTCAGGTCTATTCCATTCTCTCTTAATCCAAGATTGTATAGATTGTATGTTCTCATTAAGAGAGAATTACCTATGCTTTTTCTGCCCGAGACCACAAAAACATTACATCCTGTACCGATTTTTCAGGAAGAGAGTCTCTCACTCCCATTGTGGGCCTTATATTCTTAACCAGACTGATTCCTCCACTGGAAAATGGATTCCTCCCATATTTTCCTCTGATGATGTAGAAGAGTCTGATGAACCAGTGTTCAGAGGAATAGCAGAGACCACTGGTCCCTGATTCAGGGCACCTCCTGCTGGATTTTTTTCTCTTGATACTATCCCCCAGGAGATGCATTCAACCTCAGTCCTAATTACGGGTCTCAACTAGGAGGCGAAATCCGGGGTCTCCTCACATAGCACCTGCTCTATGCATGATTGGCAGAGCCTTGTCCCTCCGGTGACAGGCAAATCTTCCTTACAGATGGGGCAACTCCTGTGCTTGGTTTTAGCATTTTCCTCTCTAAATAAATATTAAGAAAAAGGGGGACCCCAATTACAACGTGAACCTTCACGAAGATCACTTACCAATCAGACGTAGCCGCAGGTACCAACTAAGAAGGAGGGATCAAATCCACTGATGGTTTTCCTCTGGAGACTGGAGATTCATCCACCACGCGGGAGCTCCTGCTCCGCTGGGTAGATCGGCTACCAAAATGTCCACTCCGCCAGTATGAAGCTTAGTACTGTTGCACCTCTTTCCTCTCCTTGATTGTTGCTGCTGCATTTGCTGCTACTGTGGTGTTGGTTCACCCTCCAGCACCTCCATACCTACAGGGGACCGCCTAAGCTGCTGGAAAGACTTACCACGCTCCACTTCCTTTTAAAGGGGATCTGTCACCCCATTTTAGCCCTATCAGCTGCGGCCACAGTCATCAGGGGCTTATCTAGAGCATTCTGTAATGCTGTAGATAGGCCCCCAATGTAATCTGAAAGATAAGAAAAGAGTTAGATTATATTCACTCCGACGTCCGGCGCCTCCCATCTTCATACAGGGGAGATAGAGTACGCCTGCGCAGGAGCCGAGGGAGATGCAAGGAGGAGGACGTCATCTCTAAAAGACGGGAAGCGCCGGACCGGACCGCGACACCCACTGCACCTGCCCTCGCTGAGTATAATCTAATGTGTTTTTCTTATCTTTCAAGTTTCATTGGGGGCTTACCTACAGCATTAGAGAATGCTGTAGAGAAGTCCCTGATGGCGGTGCCGGAAGATAAGGCTAAAATGGGGTGATAGATTCCTTTTAAATGCAAGCTGCCTTGGTGCGTCCCCTGTATCCCTTCCAGTTTCATCGCTGGAAGTTACTTCCGGTCATGTGACCCGCCGGTCACGTCATCAGGGAGAAACTCCGGCGCGTCTACATGCAAGCACAGAGATGGACACCCAGAAGCCGGCACCAGAGCATGGTGCGTCAGCTGTGCTCCCCAACAGCCCCAGCGGTGGCGGCTTCAGGACACCACACTAGTCGAGGCAGGGGCACCACCTCCCCACTGCCTGTACTGGTCTGATTAGGCCTGGACGAGTCCACCATGTCTTTATTCTTCTTTTTTAAAGTACATACTCACAATTGAAGGTTCCCCAGTCAAGGAGCGGAAACCAGCTGATGCAAGGGAGAGGTTCCGCTCTTTTTAGGTTTCCTGTCCTTGAAGGGCGGATCCCCTCTGTCCATGGTGCTGTCATGAAGGAAGGTGAAACTGGGATTTATCTGGAATAGGACATCGAATCACAGCTATCAAGATATCATTTTATTCAGTTTCCTATGACCTACATGCCCATATAGATTTGCTTAAAACAGTTGATCCTACCGAATACCTTTAAAAAGGGTGTGGACCTCAGGGGACTTTTTTTTTTTTTCTTTCTTTATATGCAAGTATTTTGGCTAAAAGTAATTTTTGGAATTTGGCATCATTAAAAATGTTGCATGGGTTTGCTTTTACAAGCGCTTTGTTTCCCTGCTCCCTGCAAATTCTACTTTGATGTGATCTGTGGTCATAAATCAGCTGATAGCAGCTCAGAAAAGTAGTGATAGGAGTTGGAAACTCTGTCAGAGCAACTTTACTGATGGATTCTATGTTAACTAATTTTGTCACCAGCAATAGATGGTGTATAGAGGCAAGCTGTGTAAACATTTCAGTGAAACCCAATAAAAAAATATTTTTTTAATAACAAAATACATTAAAGAAAATTATTCCTAAAAGGTGGACAACCTCTAACAATGGCCAACTGACTACATACAAGCCCTCTAGACTGGTTTACACATGATGATAAACAATGATGTGCACAGATTGAGCAAGAATACTTTCATTCTGTCCCCATACATCATATAATATTGGCATCACCTCTCGTTTCCACGGGACATGTGTTTTTTTTTTTTTTTGCATACATAAATGATTAGGTCACTGGACAAACGAGCACGTTTTGGCAATGAGCTGGCAGTTTTTTTTTTATTTGTATTGCCATATTTCTTTGCGTTTTTTTTTTTTACGACTTTCTTTTTCTACAATAAAGGCAGATTTGAGCAGGGATAATAGTCAAACATTGCCATATGTGCAAATGCCAGATTAGAGGAGTCTAGGGCAGAGTGGGCGGGAGTCTAAAGGGCTCCATAGTATGCCACAATTTTCCTTTAATGTTAACATTAAAAAAAAAGGATTTAATTAACCTGGAAACATTTGTGGATTCAATCAGAAGTGACTGTGGTTATCGCCTCCATTTTTTCATTAGACAAGATCAGTGGTTGAATAAAGTACATTTATTTCATACTTTGCTCTAGAGAAAGTAGCATTTATAACCTTGTGCTGTTATGTTAAGACCCAGAGAACACATGAGAATGCATCATAGCACATAGAAAGCAAACAATGATATTTCTGATACAAGCAAGGAACATTTCTGTTGGAAGCAGGTTGGCGAGAACGTTATGTTTTCAGACTACATCTCTGTGAGAAATTTAATCTAGGAATCTAGTGTAAATGAAAATATTAACAACAAAACGAAAGACCTAGGCTTAAACCCCTTCACGAACTTGGGCGTACAGTTCAGTAAAAGGTCGCATCTCCGCTTTTGATGCGTGCTCACACAATGAGCATCCATCTTTCCCAGCAGATGATGGCTGATTTAATCAGCCATCATGTGCCTTTAACAGCTCTGCTCCACACTCAGCATCAACCTGGTATATCCCACTGTCAATCTCAGACAGTGGCTTTTAACACGCACCAACAGGGGGGGTGCATCATTCCACCCACCCATCGGTAAACCAGTCACGAGATTGTGTGGCGCCAATGGGTTGCCATGACAGTTAGGGGTCTGCTGATGACTCCAGTGCCAGTCTTTACGATAATTCTATGAAAACCAGCCAGTGGGGACTGTTATTTTTACTATACATAGGGTCCAGTACAGAGTCCCTGCCACTGCTCCCGATGTCGGCAGCGTCGATGTCATATGCAGCTAATCAGTGAGCTTATTGTTACCTTGTGCAGCGCTGATGTCATACACAGCTAATCAGTGAGCTTATTGTTACCGTGTGCAGCACTGATGTCATACACAGCTAATCAGTGAGCTTATTGTTACCGTGTGCAGCGCTGATGTCATATACCGCTAACCAGTGAGCTTATTGTTACCATGTGCAGCACTGATGTCATACACAGCTAATCAGTGAGCTTATTGTTACCGTGTGCAGCGCTTATGTCATACACAGCTAATCAGTGAGCTTATTGTTACAGTGTGCAGCGCTGATGTCATATACCGCTAACCAGTGAGCTTATTGTTACCGTGTGCAGCACTGATGTCATACACAGCTAATCAGTGAGCTTATTGTTACAGTGTGCAGCGCTGATGTCATACACAGCTAATCAGTGAGCTTATTGTTACCGTGTGCAGCGCTTATGTCATACACAGCTAATCAGTGAGCTTATTGTTACAGTGTGCAGCGCTGATGTCATATACCGCTAACCAGTGAGCTTATTGTTACCGTGTGCAGCACTGATGTCATACACAGCTAATCAGTGAGCTTATTGTTACAGTGTGCAGCGCTGATGTCATATACCGCTAACCAGTGAGCTTATTGTTACAGTGTGCAGCACTGATGTCATACACAGCTAATCAGTGAGCTTATTGTTACCGTGTGCAGCGCTTATGTCATACACAGCTAATCAGTGAGCTTATTGTTACAGTGTGCAGCGCTGATGTCATATACCGCTAACCAGTGAGCTTATTGTTACCGTGTGCAGCACTGATGTCATACACAGCTAATCAGTGAGCTTATTGTTACAGTGTGCAGCGCTGATGTCATATACCGCTAACCAGTGAGCTTATTGTTACCGTGTGCAGCACTGATGTCATACACAGCTAATCAGTGAGCTTATCGTTACCGTGTGCAGCACTGATGTCATACACAGCTAATCAGTGAGCTTATCGTTACCGTGTGCAGCACTGATGTCATATACCGCTAACCAGTGAGCTTATTGTTACCGTGTGCAGCACTGATGTCATACACAGCTAATCAGTGAGCTTATTGTTACCGTGTGCAGCACTGATGTCATACACAGCTAATCCGTGAGCTTATTGTTACCGTGTGCAGCACTGATGTCATACACAGCTAATCAGTGAGCTTATTGTTACCGTGTGCAGCACTGATGTCATACACAGCTAATCAGTGAGCTTATCGTTACCATGTGCAGCACTGATGTCATACACAGCTAATCAGTGAGCTTATCGTTACCGTGTGCAGCACTGATGTCATACACAGCTAATCAGTGAGCTTATCGTTACCGTGTGCAGCACTGATGTCATACACAGCTAATCAGTGAGCTTATTGTTACCGTGTGCAGCACTGATGTCATACACAGCTAATCAGTGAGCTTATTGTTACCGTGTGCAGCGCTTATGTCATACACAGCTAATCAGTGAGCTTATCGTTACCGTGTGCAGCACTGATGTCATATACCGCTAACCAGTGAGCTTATTGTTACCATGTGCAGCACTGATGTCATACACAGCTAACCAGTGAGCTTATTGTTACCGTGTGCAGCACTGATGTCATACACAGCTAATCAGTGAGCTTATTGTTACCGTGTGCAGCACTGATGTCATACACAGCTAATCAGTGAGCTTATCGTTACCGTGTGCAGCACTGATGTCATACACAGCTAATCAGTGAGCTTATTGTTACCGTGTGCAGCGCTGATGTCATATACCGCTAACCAGTGAGCTTATTGTTACCGTGTGCAGCACTGATGTCATACACAGCTAATCAGTGAGCTTATTGTTACCGTGTGCAGCACTGATGTCATACACAGCTAATCACTGAGCTTATTGTTACCGTGTGCAGCACTGATGTCATATACCGCTAACCAGTGAGCTTATTGTTACCGTGTGCAGCACTGATGTCATACACAGCTAATCAGTGAGCTTATTGTTACCGTGTGCAGCACTGATGTCATACACAGCTAATCAGTGAGCTTATTGTTACCGTGTGCAGCGCTTATGTCATACACAGCTAATCAGTGAGCTTATTGTTACCGTGTGCAGCACTGATGTCATACACAGCTAATCAGTGAGCTTATTGTTACCGTGTGCAGCACTGATGTCATATACCGCTAACCAGTGAGCTTATTGTTACCGTGTGCAGCACTGATGTCATACACAGCTAATCAGTGAGCTTATTGTTACCGTGTGCAGCACTGATGTCATATACCGCTAACCAGTGAGCTTATTGTTACCGTGTGCAGCACTGATGTCATACACAGCTAATCAGTGAGCTTATTGTTACCGTGTGCAGCACTGATGTCATATACCGCTAACCAGTGAGCTTATTGTTACCGTGTGCAGCACTGATGTCATATACCGCTAATCAGTGAGCTTATTGTTACCGTGTGCAGCACTGATGTCATACACAGCTAATCAGTGAGCTTATTGTTACCGTGTGCAGCACTGATGTCATACACAGCTAATCAGTGAGCTTATTGTTACCGTGTGCAGCGCTTATGTCATACACAGCTAATCAGTGAGCTTATTGTTACCGTGTACAGCGCAGGTGTCATATACAGCTAATCAGTGAGCTTATTGTTACTGTGTGCAGCGCAGGTGTCATATACAGCTAATCAGTGAGCTTATTGTTACTGTGTGCAGCGCAGGTGTCATATACAGCTAATCAGTGAGCTTATTGTTACTGTGTGCAGCGCAGGTGTCATATACAGCTAATCAGTGAGCTTATTGTTACTGTGTGCAGCGCAGGTGTCATATACAGCTAATCAGTGAGCTTATTGTTACTGTGTGCAGCGCAGGTGTCATATACAGCTAATCAGTGAGCTTACTGTTACCGTGTGCAGCGCTGATGTCACAGACAGCTCTGCTGCCAATCTACTTCTAATAATCCACTGCTCCACTCCAGAGCCATCATTTCCTGGTTTTGCTTAAAGGGGTCATTACCTCTCCAGCAGCCAGTAATTGCATCCAGTTACCTAGGTAGAAGAGGGTCCAGTTGGTGGGATCTGCATATAATATACATCTATGGCATAATTGGCTGCTATGATATAAATGAAAACGATAGGACTACTCTATTAAGTGTAACTGACCACCTTTTCCCTGATTAAATGTGTAGAAAATTGGGGTACTTTACATATGTTTAAAAAAAAAAAAAAAAAAAAAAAAAACTTATTTGCAAATTTATACAATAAAATAAAAAAAGCAGAAGCATCTCTCACGTGTCATCAGTATCTATAGACTCCCCGTGGGCTGCTCCTCCCTGAATGGATTCCATTGCTGTGGAGTAGAGTGCCTTTTGTGCCACCGGCCGCTTCTCATCAGCTTGACTTTGAGCCCCATCTGTCTGCTTCTCTTTTTCCTGTTGCTCTATGTTGTGCACTCCTAAAAGAAGGCTATAATCCATTATCTTGAAGCTTTCTAAAACCTGGGAAAGGATAAAGGTAACAGGAAGCTGCGTAAGCTGTGACATCTGAAGGTAGAGATTATCAGGGCAGTACAAGATACATGTGCACATACATACTGCACCATTCAGAAACAATTCCATACACTGTATTCACCACTGACCCTGCATCATTCCTGGAACAAACTGTCTTGTAGAATCCTGCAGGAATTGATCTACTGCTTATTTGTTGCATTTTCCACTGAGGTGCGAGGCATTGGTAAGGGGGCAGAGTAGTTTTTTGCCCTACTGCAAAAAATGAAGAGGGGAGGCGCTAGCTGCAACCAGTCTGTTCTATTAGGGTACCGTATGTTCTCACTGTCAGTAAATCCTGCAGGTTGGACACTGTGTACATCCGCAGTGTCAAACCCGCAGCGGCCAGATGGTACAGCATAGTGGAGGGGATTTCAAGAAACCTCATCTCCACTATGCGTTCAGAGATGCTCGCATAAACGGACATGTGGTGCGTCTTTCCAGACCGCAGCATGTCTATTTATGTTGGAGACGCTCCGTAGCATAAATTACCTGTAGACTATCATTAGATGCGGTAAAATCGCATTATCTTTATAGTCAAATATGTAATAAGTGCGGGAATGCAGCTTACTACGCATGTGAACTAATTTAAATAATGTCTTGCCTTGTGCCACAGCCAGAAGTTCACGTCCACTGCAGTTCTCGCTATAAGCTCAGCTGACCACAAGAACTGCAGTGCACGTGACCGCCGGGGACATCTCCAGTCACTTGCCAAGTTCTCACGATCAGCTGACCACGAGACCTGCCGTGCACAAGCCCGCTGAGGACGGGGTTATCTCCGGTCACTTGCCAAGTTCTTACGGTCAGCTGACCACGGGAACTGCAGTGCAGGTGACCGCTGGAGACCGAGTTATCTCCAGTGATCATCTACAGTACAAGCTCCGCTGTGTCTGGATGTCAGGCTGAGTCATGGTATAATGCCACTGTTCAGCCTGACATTCAGATGTAGCAGAGCTGGACTCATCGTGGGACAGTATGTATATCTTCTCAGCAAACAGGTATGGTAATATTGTTGTGTTTTTTTATTTTATTTCTCTTACAGGAGATCGAGGGCTTCGGTGGGATTAGGCAATGCCGTAAGAATGGTTTATTTAAGAATATTAAAGGGGTTTATGTCATTATTTGCCATACAACTACTGGATTAGTAATGGATAGGTGTCTTATAGATGCTTCTCTATTACTAAGTTGTGGGCTTGATGTCACCTGACAATACAAAGGTGTCATCAACCCCACAAATATTACCCCACTTGCCACCGCTACAGGGCAAGTGGGAAGAGACAGGCAAAGTGCCACAATTGGGCGGCCGCGGACTATTTTTAGGCTGGTGCGGGCCAAAATCCATGGGTCTCGCCAGCCTGAGAATACCAGGCTGCAGCGGTCTGCTTTTTCCATGGCTGGTTAACAAAAATAGGGGGACCCCATGCTGTTTTTTTTTGGAAGGGGATCCCACTACTTTTGCTAACCATCCAAGGTAAGCAGACTGCTGCGGCCTGATGTTATCAGGCTGGTAAGGTTCAAGGATATTGGATCCTTACAAGCCTTAAATACCAGTCCCAGTAGTCTACTTTACTCTGCCTGGTTAACAAATATAAGGGAGCCCCACGCCACTTTTTTTTTTTTTTTTAGCATTTATTAAAAAGGAGGGAACCTCTCTGTGATTTCCTCCCCTTCCTGTCTCATGTACTTCTGGCTGTGTCACAAGATTCACCATTATGTAAATTAGTACACAAGCGTAGTAAGCTGCGTTCCCACACTTAATACACATATGACTAGGAAGATAATGAATAAATCTTATGAAAATGTATGGGTAATTTACGCAGCGGAGACGGAGCGTCTCCACTACATAAATAGACATGCTGCGGTCTGGAAAGACGCACCGCATGTCAGTCTCTGCGGGTGAGCCAGAGGCATCAGTGCATGCAGAGTGGAGATGGGATTTCTTGAAATCCCATCCACTATGCTGTAACAGCTGGATGCTGCAGTTTGGACACTGGATGTACCTGCGTGGATGTAACCAGCATCATTTACTGACTGTGGAAACATACCCCAATATATCTGCATCAGGAAATCACTCTTTTTCCTTCCCAGAATCCAACTTTCAATTACCGTATTTTATGGATTATAAGATGCACCTTTTTCCCCCCAAATTTGGGAGGGAAATGGGGGTGCGTCTTATAATGCAGATATACCTTACCGGTACCGTTGCTGCAGGCTGGGATGAGGGGGTGCCCGGCGGTGCTGTTGGGGTCTCCGGCAGTACTGCTGGGGTCTCAGCGCTGAAATCTCATCTCCCGAGATCTTGATGCCGAGATCTCCATCTGCGCATGTGCCGCCCCCCGGCAGCCATTTTCCACCGCACAGGAAACCATGGAACTGCAGGGGGTTCTGGCCTTCCACAAAATGTCAGCAGAGCCCCCAGCACTGCTGGAGACCCCCGGCAGCACTGCCGGACACACCCGCAGTGGTGCACTGCACATTTGACACCCTCTCATCCCACCCTACCGCATCACCCTACTCCGTCCTCCTCCAGCAGCGACCCTGGGACCCCGCTTCACCACAGCCACCACCCCTGGTAAGCAAGGATTATAAGAAGCACCACCATATTATGAAAACAAAAAATCCTATTTTTCTCCTCAAAATTTGGGGTGCGTCTTATAATTCGAAAAATACGGTAGCTTTATTTCAAGTGACAAAAAAACGCATGCAATGAAAAACCGCATCAAAAACGCATGAGCAAAAAACGCATCAAAAATGCATGTGAACTGCCAGTGACATCAGATGCAGATTTGAGGCAGATTTCATCTGCGTCAAATCTTGAGCAAATACTGAGCCATTCCTGACCGTGGGAACATACCCTTACAAGGATTCTGATAGGCACAACTATGATAAGGGATTTAGGTTTTTGTCTACTTGCGTGGACACACTGGAATGAATGTCACTTATAAATAAAGAGATTAAAAATGCCAATTGAACACTAATGCTCATTCAGCACTCTATTGAGTACCATGACCACATCGTTCAAGTGAGGGGCTCCACAAACGTCCTGCAATGCTTCCATGACATTGAGCAATCTGCTGTAGACAGAAAGATATACAAATCCAAAAGAATGCTACCATAGGCACCAATATTTTTTAACTGAGACAGCTGTGTGCAAGAGATAATTGTGAGGAATATCTGAGCATTGTCATTTCTGGTAATTTTTTCATATGGTGATTTGGTGTCCTTGATATCGCATAGACATTGAGTGCATGCGATTTTTTTGTCTGTCTGTCTTTTTGTCCCACGTGCACTTTTATTAAGAACGGAAGTTCTTTTTTAAAAAATATTTTGAATAAAGTATATCAGTTTTATTTTCTGTATACATTTTCTACTAGCTCGCTGCTATTTAAGTACATTTTGGCTGGTACATCACTGCTACTTTTGTAAATCCAAAAGGATACCTACAAATATTTCATACACTTTGCATTTATAGCGCTAAGGGACAGCACATTTTTTCTTTTGGAGTCAAAACACATTACTGTGTGATTTTTCATAACCCATGACGGCACCACGAGAAAGAGGATCTGCCCTTCAGCGACAGGAAACATTCAAGATGAAAAGGGCGGCTCCTCTCTACACATCAACTGGTTTAGAGAGCATGAGAAGAATTTCCAGGTTAGTGTACACACCTAAATATATACATTCATATCCCTATTTTTTTGTCAACTTCCATCAATACCAAAAAGGATACTGGAAAGATGTATATCTTTGTACCGTGTTAGCCAGTAGATAGAGGAATATTTAGAATTGAGAGTCCTCAAGTGACCTACAATCCAAATCTGGAGGTGCTAAGAGGAGCTGCACGGAAATTACAACCTTTACTGCAAAAAGATGCCCGATTACAATTCATATTTCCAGACCCCCCACTGCTGTGTCTTAGGCAGCCCCCAAATCTAAGAAGCATCATTGTCAGAAGCGACCTGTCCAACAGCTGCAGGAACCTTTCCTTGCAACCAGAAAAAATGTAAAACCTGTCCATTTATAATGACCACGGACAAGATAAAGATCCCCAACTCACATCAGGACTACAAGATCCCAGGTACTTTCAGCTGCATCACATCTAACGTGGTGTACTTTATTTGTACTAAATGTCCAACTGGGGGTCTGTATGTGGGGGAGACAGGGCAAAAGCTTAGAACAAGAATGAATTCTCATCGTCACACAATAACAGAAAAAACAATGGATCTACCTGTGGCAAAACATTTTTGTATCCCTGGTCATAGCATGGTGGACATTAAATTACTTGTATTAAAAGGCAACTTCAAGTCTCAGAGAGAGAAGAATCTCGGAGTACAAATTTATGAAAACTTTCGACACATTCAGTGCAGGTATTATGTGTCGCATGGATTTATGTCTTTTTACATCAATTAAGGAATTTGCCCCTCAGACCTTCTGGGGTCATCACAACACAGAACCAGACCGGCAATCAGAGGGCAATAAAACCTTCACACTGCTCATCTATGAAATGCTCCAATATTTATGCTCATCTCTCCCAGAATGACTATTCCGCTTCACATCACTTGTCTTATCTATTGAGTTATTTATGTGCTGTCTTGTGTATCAATGTTATTCTTCAGATTTTGTATTAGTCTCGCCTGATGAAGAGACCTGCGTAGTCTCGAAAGCTTGCAATTTGTGTTACCATCTTTTCAGTTAGCCAAAAAGGATACATAAGCAATACAGAACCACCAATCAGAAGTGACTAATTCGGCAAAAGGGAGGGAATATAAGAATGACGTCATGGGTTACGAAAAAACACATTACCGGTAAGTAATATACGTGTTTTTCTGTCACCCATGACGGCACAAGACAATTAAAGAGAATTACTCATATCCTAGGGAGGGTGCACAGCCTGTAGAACCTCTCTCTCAAACATGAAGTTAGAGGAAACAGACAGATTCAGTTTAAAGTGCTTATGAAAAGGTGGACAGAGAGGACCATGTGGCCACCTTACAGATCTGGTCAATGGAGAAATCCGCCTTCTCTGCCCAGGATGCAGCCATTTCTCTTCGGAATCGGCCTTCAGACCCTCTGGGATGGCCCTACCTGTACTGACATACACGGGTATTACATACCTGGTAATGTGTTTTTTCATGAGACATGACGGCACCACGAGAGAGGGGATCCGCCCAGCGAGGACAGGAAACCTTCAAGATAAAAGGGGCGGCTCCTCTCTCCGCATCAGTTGTTTTACAGAGCACGAGAGGAACTCCGCAGGTTAGTGTACACATAAATAATACAACTTTAATACTGTTAAATTTCCGACACCAAGGGAGTGTATAATACTAATAATGCACCCAATTAATGACGTGATCAATAGGGCGGGAATATAAGGGTGCTGTCATGTCTCATGAAAAAACACATTACCAGGTATGTAATACCCGTGTTTTTCCATTCTACATGACGGCACCACGAGAGAGTTACAGAGATTTGTATTCTCTTTAGGGGGGGGATCACTGCTTGTAACACTCTTCTCCCAAATGTGAGATCAGAGGCAGTAGATAGGTCTAATCTGTAATGTCTGAAAAAGGTAGATGGAGAGGACCAAGTGGCCGCCTTACAGATTTGGTCGATGGAGGCGTCCGCTCTCTCCGCCCAGGATGTTGCCATGGCCCTCGTGGAATGGGCTTTTAGGCCCTCTGGAACAGCCCTGCCTGCACTACTATATGCTAGTATGATGGCCTCTCTCACCCATCTAGCTATAGTTTGCTTAGAGGCTTTAAGGCCCTTCCTTGCCCCCTGATATGAAACAAACAGGGCCCTCTGTTTCCTCCAGGGTTTTGTCATCTCTAAATATTGTAGGATACATCTCCTAACATCTAAGGCCGGTTTCACATTAGCGCTTTTTAAGCGCACGCACGGCCGGGGGTAGCTCCGCCCCCGAGCCGGCTCTCTGCCCGGCGTGCCCGCCCCTTGCTTATAGCGCCGCCTCCTAGCGGACAGCGGCGCCTGCGATCGGCGCACCCTATCTTTAGCATAGGGTGCGCAGATCGTGCGCAGGCCGTGCGCTAGTTGCGCTTTGACCTGCGCTGCGCACTTTTGACGGTGCGCGCCAAAATCGAACTTTTCGGATTTTGGCGCGCACGGCGCACCGTCAGAAGTGCGCAGCGCAGGTCAAAGCGCAACTAGCGCACGGCCTGCGCACGATCTGCGCACCCTATGCTAAAGATAGGGTGCGCCGATCGCAGGCGCCGCTGTCCGCTAAGAGGCGGCGCTATAAGCAAGGGGCGGGCACGCCGGGCAGAGAGCCGGCTCGGGGGCGGAGCTACCCCCGGCCGTGCGTGCGCTTAAAAAGCGCTAATGTGAAACCGGCCTAAGCAATGTAGCCTCTCCTCCTTCTTGTTACCGGGGTTAGGACAAAAGGATGGCAAGACTATTTCCTGAGCTCTGTGGAATTTCGACACTACCTTAGGGAGGTATGCTGGGTCTAATCTGAAGACAACTCTATCGTCCATAACCTGAGTGTATGGCGGGTCTGCTGACAGTGCGTGCAAGTCCCCCACCCTACGTGCCGATGTAAGTGCCACTAATAAGGCTGTTTTTAAAGTTAACTTTTTATCTGATGTCACGTCTAGTGGTTCAAATGGACTTTCTGTTAGAGATGATAGGACTAAGTTTAGATCCCAGGGAGGAGGTTTAGGAGATGGGACAGAGTTAGCTCTAATACAGGCCCGGATAAACCTGGCCACCCATCTATCATTTGCTAGGTCATAGTTGAATAATTCTGCCAGGGCTGAAACGTGTACTTTGAGGGTGCTGACAGCTAAGCCCAAGTCTAAACCCCTTTGCAGAAACTCTAGCACTGCCCTCACCGGTACTTCTCCCTCCCGTATTGGGCCTGAGGTGGACAAAAATTTTCTCCATATTCTCCCGTATATTTTTGTAGTCACTGGCTTTCTGCTACTGATTAGGGTGGAAATTAACCTTTGTGAAAACCCTTTTTTCTCTAACAGTGACCTTTCAAATTCCAGGCTGTCAAATGCAATCTGGAGTTCGGAGGGTGATTGAAGGGACCCTGTGTTAGGAGGTCGTGGTCCTCTGGGAGTACCCATGGGTCCGTCACTGACATCACTCTTAGCCAGTAGAACCACGGCCTTTTTGGCCAAAAGGGAGCTATCATAATTACTCTGGCTCGGTCCTCCCTGATCTTCTTCAGGACTAACGGAATGAGGCATATCGGGGGGAAGGCGTACAGGAGACCTGATGTCCATTTTATCCTGAAGGCGTCTACCGCCAGTGGCATGTCTGCTGGACTTAGAGAGCAGAACTTTTGAACCTTTCTGTTGGTTTTTGAGGCGAAGAGATCTATTATGGGTTTCCCCCACAAGCATAATCCGTTGAAAAATGGACTCTTTTAGGCACCATTCGCCTTGCTTCAACCGGTTCCTGCTCAGAAGGTCTGCCTTCAGGTTGTCCACACCTCGGATATGCAGGGCCGATAATGAGAGAAACTGACGTTCCGCTAGAGTCAGTATTCTTCCCGCTATTTTCATTAATGACCGAGAACGGGTGCCCCCCTGATGGTTCACATATGCTACTGCTGTACGATTGTCTGATAGGACTTTCACGTGATGTCCTGTCAGGTGTGTCAGTAAACCTTCCAGCGCCCTTTCGATGGCTAGCAGCTCCCACTCGTTTGAGGATAGATCTTTTTCGTCCTGAGCCCAAGGATCTTGAAGCCATAGGGTGTCTAGATGGGCTCCCCAGCCCCAGGGGCTGGCATCTGTCGTGACTACTCTGGAGGCTGTATATGTCCAGGGTACTCCCCTTGGAGAGGACTCTATCTGTAACCACCACCTGAGTGACTGGAGTACAGGGTCCGGGATGGTGAGCTTTTGCTCTAACTGCCCCTGAAGCCTCAGATCGTTTTGTAACACACACCACTGAAGTTCCCTTGTGTGAAACTGAGCCCATTTTATTGCTGGTATGCAGGAAGTTAGGGATCCCAACACTGACATGGCTTTCCTCAGAGTCATTACTGGCTTTCTTAATGTTGTCCTGATTAGGTTTTTGATTTTTTCTTCTTTTTCCTCTGGGAGGCGACATTCCTGCACCACCGAGTCTATTGTTAGGCCCAAAAAATTCTGGATCATTGTTGGTTCCAGTTTGGATTTTTTGAGGTTCAGTTGCCAACCCAGAGTCTGAAGTGTCTCCATCACTATCTTGACTTGTTCCTGACAGTGAGAGAAATCTCTCCCCACTATCAGGAAGTCGTCCAGATATGGTATTACCAGGGCATCTTTTTCCCTGAGATGTGCCGAGACCTCCGCAATTAATTTCGTGAAGACCCAGGGGGCTATTGCTACCCCAAAGGGCAGAGCCCTGTATTGAAAGTGATGCCACTGAGATTTTATCTGGACTGCCACCCTGAGATATTTGCGGTCTTGCTGCCGGATCGGGACATGATAGTAAGCATCCTTGAGATCCAGGACCGCCATGTAACACCGAGGAAAGAGGAGTTTCACTGCAGATCTTATGGTTTCCATCTTGAATGATGGGACTATCAAATATCTGTTGAGGCCTTTCAGATTTATAATTGTCCTCCAAGAATTGTCTGGTTTCTTTATTAGAAATAGGGGGGAGTAAAAGCCTTCCTTTTTTTCTTTTTCCGGAACTTCTTCCAGTACGAGTTTCTGTATGAGTGACAATACCTCCTCTTCCAGACTCTCTTGTCTTTCTTGAGAAGATTGCACTGGAGTCTGAATGAATTTTTGTGGTGGCCAATGGTGGAACTTTAATTCCAGACCTGACCCTACTATCTGTCGGATCCAGGTGCTGGATTAGATTCTCTCCTAGGCTGGGAGGAAGTGAGAGAGCCTTCCCCTCACCTGAGAAGGACCGTCACTGGGAGGGTTTTTTGGCTTCCCTGGAGGGCTTGCCGAAATAGAAGCCTCTCCCTCCTCTGTATCGCCTGTCAGAATTGTTTTTGTCTCGATCTCTGAATTGTTGCTTTCTGAATTTTCGGCCCCTCTGAAAGGAGCGCCGAAACGCTTGAAATGGTTGTTTTGGAAAATTTTTCTTTGTATCACCCGCTTTTTCCAACACGTCATCCAATGCAGGTCCGAACAAGAAATTTCCCTCACATGGCAGAGAGCACAGTTTCATCTTTGCCTGAGTGTCCCCCCGGCCAGCATTTTAGCCATACTGCGCGCCGTCCTACATTGGTTAAGGCTGCTGACTTTGCTGCTAGTCTGGCCGAGTCTGCAGAAGCCTCTGCGAGAAAGTCTGCCGCCGCTCTAATAGCCGGTAATGCTTCCAGAATTGACTCTCTGGGAACTCCACGTTCTAGTTGATCCTCCAAGTTGTCTACCCATATCTTTAGAGACCTAGCCACACACGTAGCTGAGATAGCCGGTCTTAGCGCCCCAGCCGAGGTTTCCCAGGCTGTCTTAAGGCAATTGTCCGTCTTCCGGTCCAGCGGTTCTTTCAGAAACCCCAGATCTTCAAAGGGTAGGGAGGTTTTCCTGGCGACTTTTGATATCGCTACATCGATTTTGGGAGCCCTATCCCAGGATGAGGATACCTCTTCCTCAAAGGGATACCTCCTCTTCAGAGAATTATATATCTGGGACTTTTTCTCTGGTTTTTCCCATTCGTGTTTTATGAGCTCTTCTATTTTCTCATTAATAGGGAAGGTCTTACGCTTTTTCTTTTGTAGTCCACTGAACATGAGTTCTTGGGCTGTCTTTTTTGCTCGCTCCTCTACCAGCCCCATGGTAGATCTGATTGCTTTAATAAGTTCATCCGTAGATTCTACTGGGAACGTATCTTCCCCATCTGAGCTACTATCTGAATAGTGCGTTTTATCTGAGTCCTCCTCTGATCCTGTATAGTCTTCTTGAGAGACCCCTGAGGGGCTGGATCTATCCCTAGTTTTCCTATCTGCATCCGCAGATTGTAATGCACTTACTGACGTACAAACCTCTGTTTGAATTAGGGACCTCAGACTATCCGAGAATGAGGGAGTCTCCTCCGCTATTGTTTTGTTAATACACTCCTGGCATAACTTTTTATTCCAGGCTGTTCCTGTGGGACTTTTGCATAAAGCACATTCTTTATTCTTAGATTTTCCCCTACTTTTCTTAGGGACTTCCTATACTCCACCCCGCCAATGTATGTAAGAGAGGGAGGAGAGGGAAGAGAGGAGACAAGAGAAAGAGAACAGACATTAGTGTACTGGACTTTCTCGTAGTTCACTCACCACTCGGACGCTTTCACAAAATGGGTACCGGATCTGGAGGCTGACTGGTCTTCTCACTGTCTCCTAAGGAGACTAGGGACCCCTCCTTCTTGCGTTGACGATCCGCCCGTGCGCTGCCCGAGCGGCTTCCACTGCTGCTGCGGCGTGTCTGGCTCTTTTCGTGTGAGCGTGACCGCCTTTCCTTCGCTTCCTGGCGTGGTTGTATATGCTCTGGCGAGAGGCTCTCCATCCTGCCGTATATGTCTGCTGCTATCCTGTGCTGAGAGCAGTCGCACCCGACCATGTAATGGTGTAGTGACGCCAGCCACTACCGGTTTAAATAGCAGCCCCCAGCTTCCAGCTGCTTAGCAGGAGCCAAATGAGAGCAGTCTCTTTTTTTTTTTTTTTTTTTAAATTGGACCGCCTGGGCCCCGTATCTCGCTTGCGCCCTCTGCGCGCGCGCGCCACTACCTGTGTCCGCGCGCCCCCTAGAGACTGCGCACACCCCTGTGTCTCTGCTGCGCGCGCCACCTCTACTTCCGGGTCGCCGCTTACCACTTCCGGTTTAGCGTCGGCTTCCTCCCAGCAAGGCCCCGCCATGCGCGCTCCAATGCGCGTGTCCCTGCCGCCCTGGTGTGCTCAGCGGCGCGAACCCCGGTTTTCCGGTGAGCGCCTGGGCCCCATACCGGTCACCTGCGCTCTCCCTCTTACCTGAGGAGAAAGGATGGACGATCCACTACACCACCAACGTATACACCAGGTAAACCTTCCAGAGCCGGATTCTATGGGGACTGGCGTCTGGTCTCAACAGGGCGGGTACACCAATGTGGCACCCCCGAGGAGCAATATCTTCGCCCAGGCACCGATGTGTCACATGGGCTGCATGGCCACCATACGTCAACAGGGAGGGAACACGGAACGTGGCCTCCGTGGACGTTTTACGGGGTACATTTACATCTTGGAGGGTACACCGCCTGTGGTCTCCAAGGTATCCAGCTTCACCCGGGCATCTGCCCCATGGGCTGTGGCCATGCACTCACTCAGGGGGGACATAGGAATATATGACCCCCGAGGCGACTACCGGTACCTGGTATCAGGTGTAGCAGACCGGTGCCTGCTATTTGATCACCCGACCCAGGCCCAGGCATCCTCTTCTTTCTTCCAATCATCAAGAGGTTTTCATCTTGAGGGCTTCCCATCGAGGACAGGAAACCAACTGATGCGGAGAGAGGAGCCGCCCCTTTTATCTTGAAGGTTTCCTGTCCTCGCTGGGCGGATCCCCTCTCTCGTGGTACCGTCATGTAGAATGGAAAAAAGCTAGTTTAACAGCCTTTCTTACCCATCTCGCTAAGGTCCTCTAGGACACCCTAACCCCGTAGTGACAAGAGCCAATTTGCAGCTTAAGGACTAGGCCAATTTTTACAATTCTGACCACTGTCACAATATATATACACATTATTTATATATATATATATATATATATATATATATATATATATATATATATATATATATATATATATATATATACATACATACATACATACACACACACACAACACATATACAGTGCCTACAAATAGTATTCAACCCCCTGCAGATTTAGCAGGTTTACACATTCGGAATTAACTTGGCATTGTGACATTTGGACTGTAGATCAGCCTGGAAGTGTGAAATGCACTGCAGCAAAAAAGAATGTTATTTGTTTAATTTTTTTTTAAATTGTGAAAAGTTTATTCAGAGGGTCATTTATTATTCAACCCCTCAAACCACCAGAATTCTGTTTGGTTCCCCTAAAGTATTACGAAGTATTTCAGGCACAAAGAACAATGAGCTTCACGTTTGGATTAATTATCTCTTTTTCCAGCCTTTTCTGACTATTTAAGACCCTCCCCAAACTTGTGAACAGCACTCATACATGGTCAACATGGGAAAGACAAAGGAGCATTCCAAGGCCATCAGAGACAAGATCGTGGAGGGTCACAAGGCTGGCAAGGGGTACAAAACCCTTTCCAAGGAGTTGGGCCTACCTGTCTCCACTGTTGGGAGCATCATCCGGAAGTGGAAGGCTTATGGAACTACTGTTAGCCTTCCACGGCCAGGACAGCCTTTGAAAGTTTCCTCCCGTGCCGAGGCCAGGCTTGTCCGAAGAGTCAAGGCTAACCCAAGGACAACAAGGAAGGAGCTCCGGGAAGATCTCATGGCAGTGGGGACATTGGTTTCAGTCAATACCATAAGTAACGTACTCCACCGCAATGGTCTCCGTTCCAGACGAGCCCGTAAGGTACCTTTACTTTCAAAGCGTCATGTCAAGGCTCGTCTACAGTTTGCTCATGATCACTTGGAGGACTCTGAGACAGACTGGTTCAAGGTTCTCTGGTCTGATGAGACCAAGATCGAGATCTTTGGTGCCAACCACACACGTGACGTTTGGAGACTGGATGGCACTGCATACGACCCCAAGAATACCATCCCTACAGTCAAGCATGGTGGTGGCAGCATCATGCTGTGGGGCTGTTTCTCAGCCAAGGGGCCTGGCCATCTGGTCCGCATCCATGGGAAGATGGATAGCACGGCCTACCTGGAGATTTTGGCCAAGAACCTCCGCTCCTCCATCAAGGATCTTAAGATGGGTCGTCATTTCATCTTCCAACAAGACAACGACCCAAAGCACACAGCCAACAAAACCAAGGCCTGGTTCAAGAGGCAAAAAATCAAGGTGTTGGAGTGGCCTAGTCAGTCTCCTGACCTTAACCCAATTGAAAACTTGTGGAAGGAGCTCAAGATTAAAGTCCACATGAGACACCCAAAGAACCTAGATAACTTGGAGAAGATCTGCATGGAGGAGTGGGCCAAGATAACTCCAGAGACCTGTGCCGGCCTGATCAGGTCTTATAAAAGACGATTATTAGCTGTAATTGCAAACAAGGGTTATTCCACAAAATATTAAACCTAGGGGTTGAATAATAATTGACCCACACTTGTATGTTTAAAATTTAACTGAGCAACATAACTTTTTGGCTTGTAAGATTTATGCATCTGTTAATAAATCCTGCTCTTGTGTGAAGTTTGAAGGCTCTAATTTATTTGCATCTTATCAAACCTGCAGGAGGTTGAATACTACTTGTAGGCACTGTATAATAAATATATATATATATATATATATATATATATATATATATATATATATATATATATATATATCACACATATACATACACACACTAGCTGAAGAGCCCGGCGCCGCCCGGGCAGAGTAACTAACTGTGGTTAGTTATAGCAAATTATAATTATCCTCCATCCCATAGTACCGTGCCCATATACCCATCATACGTATCCACGATCCCATAGGCCCATGCCCATATACCCATCATACATATCCTCCATCCCATAGTCGAGTGCCCATATACCCATCATACATATCCCCTATCCCATAGTCCAGTGCCCATATACCCATCACACATCCTCCATCCCACAGTCCCGTGCCCATATACGCATCATAC
Organism: Dendrobates tinctorius; assembly: GCF_039654945.1. NCBI lineage: Eukaryota > Metazoa > Chordata > Amphibia > Anura > Dendrobatidae > Dendrobates > Dendrobates tinctorius. Next base: position 2,590,223 of record NW_027362043.1, read on the forward strand.
ACATCCACCATCCCATAGGCCCGTGCCCATATACCCATCATACATATCCTCTATCCCATAGTAGAGTGCCCATATACCATACCCATCACACATCCTCCATCCCATAGTAGATTGGGATGGAGAATATGTAAGATGGGTATATGGGCACGGGACTATGGGATCGAGGATGTATGATGGGTATATGGGCATGGGACTATGGGATGGAGAATATGTAAGATGGGTATATGGGCATAGTCCCATGCCCATATACCCATCATACATAATCTCCATCCCATAGTTCCATGCCCATATACCCATCATACATCCTCGATCCCATAGTCCCGTGCCCATATACCCATCATACATATCCACCATCCCATAGGCCCGTGCCCATAAACCCATCATACATATCCGCCATTCCATAGTCCCGTGCCCATAAACCCATCACACATCCTCCATCCCATAGTCCAGTGCCCATATACCCATCCTCCATCCCATAGTCAACCATTATGACATCATAATAAGCGGCGGGGCTTGCAACCTATGACGACATCAGTGTCGCCATGGCAACCATTATGACATCATAATGAGGGGCAGAGCTTAATACACACTTTTTCCCCCATTATGTAGATAGGGGCATTATGACATCATAATGGGGGCGGGCCTTGACGCGCACACACTTTTTCCCCCATTATGTAGACAGGGGCAAAATTGTTTGGTGAATTGGAATGCGCGGGGTTAAAATTTCGCCTCACAACATAGCATAGGACTCTCTCGGGGTCCAGACTTGTGACTGTGCCAAATTTTGTGGCTGTAGCTGCGACGGTGCGGATGCCAATCCCGGACATACACACACTTGAGCTTTTGGCTTTTGGGTCAGAATATGGAAAAATTATAGCTCTAAAAACGTGGTGATGCAAAAACTATTTTTACAATAAAAGGCTGCTTTTAGCGTGTGACAGCTGCCAAACATAAAAACCCGCTATAAATAGTAAATCATACCCCCCTTTATCACCCCCTTAGGCTAGTTTCACACTTGCCTTTAATTCCCTGCAGCGCATGGCGCCGCTAAGCCCCGCCCCCTGCCCTCCCCATCCGGTATCGCCGCCTACTATCGCACATGTACGCATGCGATCTGCGTGCCCTATCTTTAGCATAGGGTGCGCAGATCGTGCGCTAGTAGGATTTTAGTGTGCGCTGCGCACTTTTGAAGGTGCGCCGGTGTGCGACGAATGCAGCATGTTGCATTTTGGCGCGCTCGGCACCGGCGCACCTTCAAAAGTGCGCCGTGCACGCTAAAATCCTACTAGCGCACGATCTGCGCACCCTATGCTAAAGATAGGGTGCGCAGATCGCATGCGTCCATGTGCGATAGTAGGCGGCGATACCAGATGGGGTGGGCAAGGAGCCGGCAGGGGGCGGGGCTTAGCGGCGCCGTGCGCTGCAGGGAATATACGCTAGTGTGAAACTAGCCTTAGTTAGGGAAAAATAATAAAACTGAAAAAAAAAAAAAAAAAAAAAAAATGTATTTCCATTTTCCCATTATGGTTAGGGCTGAGATTTGGGTTAGGGGTGTGTTGGGGTTAGGGTTGGAGTTAGAATTCGGAGATTTCCACTGTTTAGGCATATCAGGGGCTGTCCAAACGCATCATGGCTTCTGATCTGAATTCCAGACAATTTTGCATTGAAAAAGTCAAACGGCGCTTCTTCCCTTCTGAGCTCTGCCATGTGCTGAAACAGTGGTTCCCCCCCCCCCCCAAATCAGGTATCAGCGTACTCAGAACAAATGGCACAATAACTTTTGGGGTCCAATTTCTCCTGTTACCCTAGGTAAAATAAAAATTGGACCTGAAGTGATTTTTTTTGTGGAAAAAAGTTAAATGTTCAATTTTTTTAAACATTCCAAAAATTTCTGTGAAGCACCTGAAGGGTTAATAAAATTCTTGAATGTGGTTTTGAGCACCTCCAGGGGTGCAGTGATTAGAATGGTGTCACTTTTGGGTATTTTCTATGATATCGACCCCTCAAAGTGACTTCAAATTTGATGTGGTCCCAAAAAAAAAAAAAAAAAAAAAATGGTGTTGTAAAAATGAAAAATTGTTGTAAAAATTGCCGTTTAACTTTTAACCCTTATACAACTTCCTAATCATAAAAAAATTTGGTTCCAAAATTGTGGTGACAAAGTAAACGTGTGGGAAATGTTACTTATTAAGTATTTTATGTGACATATCTGTGATTTAAGGGCATGAAAATTCAAAGTTGGAAAATTGCGAAATTTTCTAAATTTTCGCCAAATTTCCGTTTTTTTTTTTTTTTTTTTACAAATAAACACAAGTAATATCAAAGAAATTTTACCACCATCATGAAGTACAATATGTCACGAGAATACAATGTCAGAATCACCGGGATCCATGGAAGCGTTCCAGAGTTATTACCTCATAAAGGGACAGTGGTCAGAATTGTAAAAATTGGCCTGGTCATTAACATGCAAACCAGCCTTGGGGGTAAAGGGGTTAATGAGGTCCTGCACCTGCTCATTCACTGGAAAAGTCCTGCGTTTGGTTTGCTTGAAGCCCCTAAACATCATGTCCTGAACTGAACTTTTGGATTATTGGTCTACAAGACCCATTATGGTCATTATGGACTTCACCAACTTATCTGTCACATCTAAGGGAAAACAAAGTCGACCCTCTGTGGCACTGTCAGATGAGGTGGAACTTAGGGTACCGTTACACTTAGCGATGCACCAGCGATCCCGACAACTATATGGATCGCTGGTGCATCGCTAAGTGGTCGCTAGTGAGCTGCCACACAGGCAGATCTCACCAGCGACACAGCAGTGGTTGGGGGTCGCTACTTACCTGTCAGACCTGGCGATCCTGACGTCCTCCCGCCCGCGTCCACGCGTCGCTCGTCAGCGCCACAGGAAGCCCAGCAGGAAGTGCCCGACGAGAAATAGACCAGATTCACACAGTCCCTCTTCCTCTGACCCTGCAGAATTATCCGATGACTGAGGTGACACCCTAGATCTCTTTCAGTTTAGAGCCCCTATCTTCTGAGTGGGACAGTGATTTTATGGATCTCGGTACTTCCATTCTGTTCAAAGATTTTAGACTGGCAGCAAAATTAGGGGATTCCTCCGAAACAGTCTATTCTATACACAACTGACAGTTTCTTTGACCATGTTTTCGACAGCCCCTGCCCAAAGAGGGGGCAACTCCCTGTGGTTCGTTTTCCCTGTACACTTCCTAGGGTCCTCCTATTTCCCACCCAAAAAAATAGAAGCAGAAAGAGATATGGAAAAAAAACAAAATGAGAAAAAAGGGGCATTAGCATGCTGAACTTTCTCATAGACCACTCACCACTCGGGGTTACCGGATCCGGAGGTTGGACAACATCTGAAAGGTCTCCCCTGAAGACTGCGGACTCCCTGATCCTACTGGAGCTGTGATGGCTACTGGTTTCTGCATTACCTCACATATTGACTGAACGAACCACACTGCTGATGCCCCATCGACCTGCACGTGGCTGCTGGGAGCGAGCTTCCTATGGGGCTGAGACGGGCGTCTTCTGGTTTTTTTCTGCCACTGCTCTTGCAGGGGGGGCAAAGGATGCTCCTGCAGTTGCTGTGCCTCCATATTGCATCCACCTCTTCCTCGATGCGGTCCCTTTACATACCATTCTACGTGGGTACCGCTGGCCAGCACGCACAGCCGGCTCCCGATACCCACCCCCGGAAGTGACAGGTCAGTAAGAGTGTCATCCGTATGCGATTTCCAGGAACAGTGTACTTCCGGCCGTGCAGTCGACGAGCACCGAATGGTGCTCCTACGTTCACAGAGGATGAATTGATGGACCCTCCGTGGTGCCTCTCACCAGTGAAGCTGCTGCACCAACGGTGAGAACTACTGCCCGTGGGTATCAGTCCAGTTTAGTCATGGAGTACTGCTTTCTTCATTTCCCTGGCGTGCATTTGTACCTAATGCCCTGGGGATGCGTGGCTGTCAGGTACCGGCAAAAGGCCCTGTTCACGCTCGCTCAGAGAGAATACCCCAGTGGAGACCTGTGTGGCGCTTTCAGTTTCCTCTGGTGACCGATACAGCAGAGATAGTGCCCTGCCAGACCACAGCCAACCCAGGACCGGGAATCCTGTTATTTATTGCACCGATTTACTGAGGGTTTTCCATCAAGGACAGGAAACCAACTGATGTGGAGAGAGGAGCCGCCCTTTTTATCTTGAAGGTTTCCTGTCCTTGAAGGGCAGATCGCCTCTCTCGTGATGCAGTCATGGGTGACTGAAAAATTCTGTAAGACTTTAGTAATGTGCCAACAAAAAATACCGTAATAAGGACATTATAAAAAAATGAAGATATGACATTATTATCCTTTACGTGCATATTGGAGGAAAAGAGGACACAGTGTGATCATAGGGTGAGACGAGTGTGTCCAGGGGAGGTTGGTGGGGGGTGCAAAGCTGGGGTCCCAGAAAGAAAGTACAGACCAAGAGCATGGCACAAACAAGGAAGATGAAAGGCATTCAAGGAGGGGGTACATGGATAAGATCAGAGCACTAAGGAAGTCCTAGCTGGAGGAAGACATGGTGGGTGAAGTAAGCCCGTAGGGCACTGAAGAGGGCCACACCAGGGGAGGCATCAAGGGAGAAGTCAATGAGATAATGACTGCAGACAGAGACCCAAGTGTACGAGCAGTTCCTTTCTGGGATCTTAGACATTATGCAAATTACCTAAAGTTTCAAGGTGTTATCCAGAACTTATTTTTTTTACATTAATTATTGACCTAAAAACTAACAGGCAGGTAGTTGCCAACTAGCTAGATGCCTGTTCTGCACACCAACAATCTATGGCAGTTCACAGTGGTCATAGACTACTCATGCCAGCGATTCTATGACTTCAGCTGACGTCGCATTGGCAGACAAGATTCACTTCCACTCTGCTATGTTGACTGAGCTTAACTGTTGATGTTCAGCTGATTGATAGCCAGCTCCCTACAGTTACACAGCATGGAGCCAGGGGTCAATCAGCAGGACACGTTGGCAGTCATGGCTTGTCAACCGAGCAACCCGGAAGAGCAAGAGCTGTTCTGTTGACGTGAAGCAGGAGAATTATCAGAAGAAACAATCCATGACTGCTATGAGCCTGCCTTTTAGGACTTCGGCCGATAGTATAAAAAAATGGTTACAGTTAACCCCCTTTAAGGAATCAAATACGGTTGTTGTAACAATTGTGTTTTTTGCTTGATCAATTTTATACTGTTCATTTGATTCTGGTTGAACAATCATTACTTTTCTATACACTTGTTGGTGTGCTTACAACTGTCCCCTAGAATGTCCGTACAAATATTGTTAATTTGAAGTATTCTTATTGTTTGATACTGGTATTGTGAATAATAGTATTAACTGGTATTGTACAGTATTCAGAAAGTAAGCCAGTTAAAGTTAACACGTTATGTCATTCAGCATACTGAAGAACAACTTACCAAACAGTCTCTCTGCATGGTCTTAACCAACGCACTGAAGGTGTCATTATCAAGAAGCAGTCCCTCTGGTGAATCCTGTATGAAATCGAGGTCTTTGTAGGTAGGGCTCCGTTTCTCCCTTTCTTTCTTTGAAGCTCGTCTCTTGTAAGTGGAGCCCTTCAGGTCATACTTGTAATGCATACGGACCACTCTTGGAAGGATATTGTTCATCACTACAACCCGAATATTTTTTCCACCAGACTGCACACAATACAAGCCATAGAACTTAGGCAGAAGCGTCCGTGGATTTTGGTTCAGGTTCTGTTACAATACAAGGAAAAATTCCTCAGTATGGAAACTTGAGATATCCAATAAATATTAGAGGTGAGTTATCTTGTGTGGCATTAGCAAATATTCCTAGTTAGGGGTTATGAATTCTGATCTGTTAGGATTTACCTTGTTACCATTTGGCCACTAAGACCATTTTAGGGTATGTGCCCACGATCAGGAAGCTGAGGGTATGACACTGCATATTTATGCGTCAAACCCGAAACTGCCATATCTTACAGCATAGTGGATGTGATTTCTAGAAATCCCATGCCAACTATGCCTGCACAGATGACTGCCGATTACCCATGGAGACTGACGTGTGGCGGCTTTCCTGACCGCAGCATGTCTAGAGTCTCCGCAAGAAAAATTACATCACTAGAATTTATTGCATGCGGTAAATCGGCACGGTTCAGTGAACACATGAGGATTCACCTGCATTCAATAGACGGCTGGGCTTTGGACACAGCGAATATACGCTGCATCCAAAGCACCGCTAGTTCCGGATCGTGGGCACCCGGCCTAACAGAACGGAGCAGACAGTGTATAGCCCATAGCCTGTGCTACTGGCTGGAAGCATAGTCTTGTTTCTATTTATGTCTCAGTACAAATACTAGTTTGAATACTGCCTCCTCATCATGCACTCTGAGAAATCACAATGGGAAAATCCAATAGGACATATGGTAGGTGAAAGTAAAAGAAGGTGCTGTTTTGAAGAATTTTTTCACAGCCCATTTGAGCATAACTTTGCAAAAAAATTCTTAAAAGAACGTACATTGTGATCTTCTGATCATCATTATGCTTCCCAATATTATGTAATCTCACTTTTACTGCTGAGCTGACTAATGCTGAACATGGTTGATCACAGCATTCATATATATATATATATATATATATATATATATATATATATATATATATATATATAAAAAAATGTAAACTATCCTAGACTTCATTATTCACAGCCCATTAGCCTTGTTAATAACAAAACTAACATTTAATCTAGAAGACACATACAAAATTACTTGAACTGAAAGCAGCGATAGATGCTCTGTAAAAGTTCTTGATCTGCAAAATCTCAGCAACAAGCGATTCTGCATGGGAAGATTTCTGCCCACTACGAATGTCGGTCGATTTTATAACAAGTCGAACGGAGGTCATATTAAGACTCTTTTGCACAAAAATATACAGCTCAAAAAAGTAAAGGGAACACTAGCATACCATATCCTAGATATTTCTAAATGGAATATTCCAGTTACAAATCTTTATTCATTACATAGTGGAATGCGTTGAGAACATAAAAATGATCAATGTAAAATCAAATTACAGGCTGATCCAACTTCAGTGGAAATGTCCAAAGACATGAAAATGATGCTCAGTAGTTTCTGTGGCCTCCCTACAACACCCCTTTATGGACATCGGGACCCTATACCACCATCAAGGAGACTGTTTCTGACAGTTTGAGCACTCACATGATGTTCATAGCCTGCTGGAGGTAATTTTGCAAAGCTCTGGCACTGCTCTTCCTGTTCCTCACACAAAGGAGGAGGTAGCGGTCCTGCTGCTGGGGTTGCTCCCCTCCTACGGCCCCCTCCACAACTCCTGACCTGTCTTCTGGTACAATATCTGCTCCATGCTCTGGACACTGTGCTGACAGGCACAGAAACCCTTCTTGCAATATCTCACATTGATGTGCCATCCTGATGAGCTGCACTACCTGAGCAACTTCTGTGGGTTGTAGACACAGCTTCATACTACTGTACTGTACCGTACCTCAAAGGGTGAGAGCAATGACAAAATGCAAAAGTAACCAAAACAGCCAAAAAGGATGAGAACAGAGAAATGGTCTGTTGTCACCACCTGCAGAACCACTTCTTTATAGGGGTTGTCTTGCTAATTGCCTATCAATTCTACTGTAGGAGAAATCGATTCACAATCAGTGTTGCTTCATAACTGGACATGCTGATTTCACATAAGTGTGATTGACTTGGGAGTTAAACACAAAATGTAAGTGTTCCATTTTTTTTTTTTTTAGACCTCATTAAAAGATGCCACCAAAAGAAACAAATTTACAAATGCAAATTCAGCTGATTTTCCAACTTGTGAAGAGGGCTTCATGAAATTCTTATTGGGAGAATTTCAGTTTTTAAATGTATGTCTTTCCTTCTTATACCATCTACAGAAGGTAAATGTTTTCAAAAGTTTTAAAGGCATAGGGTAAAATTGACTGATCAAAGGCACCTTAGAGGTTTGGTTGGTGGCAACAGGACTTGTTACGGTCACAGATAACACCTGGGGGTTTGCGCAGATCTTACCGCTGCCACCAATCAGGGCAGTTACATTCGCTCCTGTTTCCATTCCCTTGGCACTTTTCTCCCGTCTCCGATGCAGACTTTCCGCAGTGCACCGCTGAAGCAATGAAATGACGTCATTGCGTTAGCTGTTTCATACACTGATCGGTGGAAGAAGGGGCCAGGGCCCTTCCTCCACCAATGCGCTCACTGCTGTCTGCATCCTCAGGATGCAGACACAGGGTGAGGGAGGGCAAGGTGCGGTCCGAGGGCCACTGTTTTCAGCCACTCTGCTGTCTCGGTATGCAGGCCGGACTGGAACAGCCAGAGAGACGAATGTGGCCTGTGGGCCGCACTTTGCCCAGGTCTGCCTTACAGTGATATGAAGAAATACATTATATTTGTCCCTGCCGAAAATATATCACCCATATTCCCACATAGATAAGATCGGTGCAGACTCAAATATTAATCACTGACCACTGGCTTCGAAGTGTGTCTTTGATCAAAGAAAGCGCTTTCTTTTGGAAGTGTGACTTCACCACCTCTGCGTAAAGAAAGCTCAGCCTTGGTGTCTTCTTCCCAGCAAATCTCCCTGCTGTAATTACCTGGTCATTTCAAGGGGTCCTACTTCAATGAAGATAGAGACCTTCTATCTATGGATTTATTTATTTATTTTTTTTATTTATGACATTTACGATTAGGTGAATGTTGAATCATTCAGATCAGTACAGGGCTTGGCTCTGCGCACACCTATGTACATATATTTAAGTTGGAAATGTGCCTCCGAATGCTCCAGATATACAGAAGTATATACAACTTCATGGATCTGCTATAGCGTCATGAATAGATTATACACATCAATTGAAGCTTTTGTGCAATTTCTATATTATAAAGGTAGCTTTACTTAAACCCTTCATGATCAGGCTATTTTCAGTTTTTGCCTTTTCCTCTCCTTGTCTCAAGAGCCATAACTTATCTTTCCGACCACAAAACCGTATGATGGCTTGTTTTTTTGCACTTTTGAATGACACCATTTTATCACGTGATACACTGGAAAGTGGGAAAAAATTCCAAGTGCATTGAAGTAGCAAAAAAAGTGTAATACTATTGTTTTTGGGTGGTTTATTCCCCATTGTTCACTCTACCGTAAAATTGACATGGCAATATGATTCTCAATGATACTAAATGTATTGTATTTCTTAATTGCTTAATTTATAATGGGATGGTAACTTGAACTTATGTAAAAAAATTTTTTCATATTAAAAAAAAAAAAAAAAAAAAAAAAACCTGCTTGAGTCAGGCCTCCTCAGCTTTGTTAGAAATCTGTAGGAGGAAGAGAAACAATTGCACATCCAACTGGGCAATCAAGGGGGGGGGGGATGTGTCATAATTAAAACTACGAGAAACAAAATTTTACAGCGAGTACCAAAAATCTACTTTTCTCGGTCTGCTCATTGGCGGACACAGAACGTCCTAAAGCTGTCCCTAGAGTGGGAAATAATATACTGTTACCACCTAGTCTTGTACCATAACTCAAGCGGAAGTCTGGACTACAGTCATCTTCAATATCGTTCTACCACGGTTTGCATCTCCCGAGGCAAAAGTGTGGACCATGTAAAACTTTAACATGTATGCACCGATACCCAGGAAGCTGCTTTACAGAGCTGCAAAGCCGGTGCCTAGAAGCTCCCACCACTTGCGTAGCATGTGCACTAATCCTAAATGGGGCCACCCTGGCCTTCGCACTATAGGCCAGGATAATAGCAATCTTGATCCAGTGGGCAATGGTTGTTTTATAAACAGTCTGACCCGTACAAGGGCCCTCTGGTATAGTAAACAAGGAATCAGATCCCTGATTGAGGCAGTGGCCAATAAATAATACCTTACATCTCTAACAACGTCCAACCTGTGTAGAGCCTTCTCAATAGGATAAAATAGTGCCAAACAAAAAGGTAAAGTGATGCCTTCATTAAGAAGAAAACTAGAGTCCACCTTAGGGAGAAAAAGACGGAACGGACCTTAAAACTACCTTACCCTGATGAAGAATAAGGTAAAGAACAAGACAAGACAGAGCCGCAAGCGAAGAGACCCCCCCTAAATAAAAGTGATGTCTATAAGAAAAGGTATCTTATAAGAAAAGAAAAAAAAAGTGTAGAGATCTCTGATGGGCTCAAAAGGCAGAAACTGAAGAGGATCCAAAAAAGATTCAGATCCCAAGTATTCAGGGGAGTCTGATAGGGTGGCCTAAAGTGCGTGACTTCCTGGAGAAAAGTCCAAACCTGAGGTTTAGAAGCCAAATCCCTCTGAAACAGAAAAGCTAGGGCAGACACCTGACCCTTGAGAGATATAAGCGCCAGCCTTGCCTCCAATCCTCACTGTAAGGAAAGTAGCGTTGGCAAGGAAAAAGATAGTCAAAGTACTGGTAGACTCAAACTAACGAAAATCAGCTCTAATAAAAGAAGTGCGATGGTAGATTCGCAATGAGGATGGCTTCCAGGCACTAGTCACAGTTTGGATGACTGATTCAGACAGACTTGAAGCACTCAAAACCGCAGGTTCAACAGCCACGCCATTAAATTGAGGGTCCATACATTCGGATGAAATAACAAACCTTTGGGCAGAGGGTCCGTGCAGTCCAGAAGAGCTCATGGGCATCCGCCAGATTAGTAAAATATGAATATCAGGCCTTCCAAGGCCAGTCTGGAGCAATGCGTGACTGGAACACCCTCTGCCCAAATCTTCTCATTGTATAGGTAGAAGCGGTAGAGGTTGAAAGAGGTATGGCAGAGAACTGAGACCAAGAGATTACCAGGTCATCAACTGCAATCATCTGAGGGGTCCGAGACACTGGCACAAATTTTGTCACCTTGTGGTTTAGTCTGGATGATAGATCAACATCCATTGTACACCACCGTTGACAAATTTGCCTTAACACCTCCGGGGGAAGAGCCCACTCTCCAGTGGGTAGCTGTTGGTGATTCAGTCTGCCTCCCATATGTCTACCCAGGTAAATGAACTGCTGAGATAAGAGGAATCTTGTCCTCTGCCACTCAAAAATTCCTGCAACCTCAGTCATGGCAGGTAGGTTTCGTGTGTTTCTCTGGCAATTAATATAGGCCACAGCAATAGTATTGTATGAATGAACTCTGATCAGCAACCCCTGGGCTAAGCACTGCAAATGTAAAAGAGCTAGATGGACAGCTGAGCTACAGCCAGTTTGTGAGAAGTCTCTCCTCACTGCTCCACACTCCCTGGACTATCAAGTGTCGGAAAATTGCTCCCCAGCCAGAAAAGCGGGCATTTCTGCTGAATACCTGCCACTGAATGGGACGAAAAGAGCAACCCTGCGTCATGGGTGACAGCAAAGGGGGAAAAAATCGTAGTTACTTACCGATAACGGTATTTCTCTGATCCCATGACGGCACCACGGAGAGAGAAGGATCCGCCCTCAGGGACAGGAAACCTACAGGTGAAAAAGGCGGTACCTCTCTCCCACATCAGTTAGTTTACAGAGCATTATACAGAACTTTCAGCTGCAACTCAAATGGTAATAAAAAATCCAAAATTAATCAAATTAAGCTTAATATAGGCACCGCGTGGCTAAGTACTAAAGCTAATTAACTCACTCTAATGTGTACACCTGTGTGTGTGTGTGTGAAAGGGAGGGGGATGTACGGGTGCCATCATGGAATCAGAGAAATACAGTTATCGGTAAGTAACTATGATTTTCTCTTTCCCCCATGACGGCACCACGGAGAGAATTACAAAGATTGTACATCTAGTGAGGCACCACCGCCTCCAGAACCCTTTTCCCAAAGGTGAGATCTGAAGAGGAGGTCAAGTCTAGACGGTAATGTCTGAAGAATGTAGAGGGAGAAGACCAAGTGGCAGCTCTACATATCTGGTCTATTGAAGCGCCGTCTTTCTCCGCCCAGGATGACGCCACTGCCCTGGTTGAATGGGCCCTTACGTCCTCCGGGATGGCCGCCCCGCAAGAGGAGTAGGATAGGGAGATGGCCTCTCTTATCCATCTCGCTAGTGTGGCCTTTGATGCTTTTTGACCCTTCCGTGGACCCTGAAAGCAGACAAACAGAGCCCTATCCTTCCTTAACTCCCTTGTGGTTATCAAGTATTGGACCAGGCACCTTTTTACATCTAAAGTGTGCCGTACCCCTTCTGTTTTGTTTTTGGGATTGGGACAGAAGGAGGGTAAGAAGATCTCCTGGGTCCTATGAAACTGTGACTGAACCTTGGGGAGATAGGGTAATTCTCCGAACCGACCCAGCCTATCCTCCAGGACTTGAGTGAAGGGCGAGTGGGCAGATAAAGCTTGCAGAACACTAATGCAACGGGCAGAAGTTAAGGCTACGAGGAGGGAGGTCTTAAGGGATAATATTTTTAAGGGAGCCTCCGCTTGGGGTTCGAAGGGAGATTTGGTTACTGCTTTTAGCACTAGGTTTAGATCCCGGGGGGGGGTGCGTAGAGGGATCGGCCTGGATCTACTTGAGGCTCTAATGAATCTCATAAAACACCGATTTTTGGCTAAGTCATGGTTATACAAAGCTCCCAAGGCCGCCACCTGTACTTTCAAGGTGCTGGTAGCTAACCCCTTTTCCAACCCCTTCTGTAGGAATTCCAGAATTCTGTCTATTGGGATCACTCCCGTTGGGTCAGAACCGGATACTGAATGAATTTTTTCCATACTTTCCCATATGCCTTAGTGGTTACTGGCTTTCTACTTTGTAGTAGCGTGGATACCAAGTTTGACGAGAAGCCTCTATTGCTTAGGAGTTCCCTTTCAAAAGCCAAGCTGTCATGTGTAAGTTTTTTATATGGGGGTGATACACTGGTACCTGGGATAGAAGGTCTGGAGTTTCTGGTAGGACCCAGGGGTCTGTAACGGACATTCTCATCCAGGAGAACCATATTCTCCGAGGCCAGAAGGGAGCCATCACAATTACCATCACTTTGTCCCCCCCGTGTTTTCCTCAGTACTAAGGGGATGAGAGATCTTGGTGGGAAAGCGTAAGCTAGCTGATTATCCCAGGGTATCGTGAAGGCCTCTAGAGCTACTGGGCCCCCTTGGGGATCGATCGAGCAGAAGGTTTCCATCTTCCAGTTCTGACTGTTCGCAAATAAGTCTATTTCTGGCCGGCCCCAGAGTTTCACAATCTGGTTGAAGTCTAAAGGCCCCTTTACATTTAGCGATGCACCAGCGATCCCGACAACGATACGACCCGGTCAGGATCGCTAGTGCATCGCTAAATGGTCGCTACTGAGCTGCCACACAGGCAGATCTCACAGCGATGTAGCGACGCAGCAGCGGTCGTTACTTACCTTTCAGACGCGGCGATCCTGACATCCTCCCGCCCACGTGTCGCTCGTCGGCGCCAGCAGGAAGCGCCCGACGAGAAACGGAGCTGCGCGATCAGTGACAGACAGCGGGGGAGCCGGTCAGAGGCAAGTATCACACATAGCGATATCGCTGCTGCGTCACAAAATCGGCGACGCTTTAGCGATATCGCTAGCGATATCGCTATGTGTAAAGACCCCTTAACTGGCTTAAATTCCCACTCCCCTTGTTTTAGGAGTGTTCTGCTTAAAAAGTCCGCTGTTCGGTTTTCCGAACCTTTTATCTGGAGGGCTGTCAGCGATTCTAGATTGTGTTCTGCTAGGTAGAAGATGGATTTTGTTACCTCCATCAGAGCTCGAGACCTGGTGCCCCCCTGGTGGTTTAGATATGCTACCACTACCTGGTTGTCTGAGAAGACCCGTGTGTGTTGGGTGTGAAGTGAATCCAGAAAATGAACGAGAGCTAGTTTTACTGCCAGCAACTCTGTCATGTTTGAGGAAGCTGACTTTTTTCCCTGAGTCCAGGGTCCTTGTGCCACCTGACTGCCTAGATGTGCACCCCACCCCCAGAGACTTGCGTCTGTGGTTAGGATCTTTGTCGCTGGTAACGCCCAAGGAACACCCTTGGTTAGATTGACTGGATCTGCCCACCATGTTAAGGAATGTATTGTGTTTGGTGAGATGTCTAATTGCATGTCTAAATTCCCGTGTAGGGAAACGTCTGTCTAATATTTCCCACTGTAGGTCTCGAGTATGGCTTTGTGCCCACTGTGCCGCTGGCATGCAGGCTGTCATTGATCCCAATAGAGACATTGCTTTTCTCAGGGTAGTGACTGGGGAAGCTATCATTTGTGACACCACCTGTGCCATTTTTTGAACCTTCGTCTGCGGAAGATAACATTTCTGTTTGGTTGAGTCTAGCATTATCCCCAAGTACTCCTGTACCTGACTTGGTACAAGTCTGGATTTGGGTAAATTCAGCATCCATCCTAGACTCGCTAGAGATCTCATGACCATGTCCAATTGTTGTTTGCAGTGGTGAAAAGAGACGCCTACCACTAAGAGATCGTCCAGGTATGGGACAATCAGGATGTTTTGCTCTCTTATGTGGGCCATTACTTCTGACATTATCTTTGTAATTACCCTTGGAGCAATAGCTAGCCCAAAGGGGGAGAGCTCTGAACTGATGTTTTATCTCCCCCTGGATCATCACCGCTACCCTGAGGTATTTCCTGTGGTCTCTGTGAATGGGTACATGGTAATATGCGTCTCTCAAGTCTAATACGGTCATGAAGCATGATGGGGAAAGCATTTTTACACAAGATTTTATTGTTTCCATTTTGAAACGCTGAATTTCCATGAACTTCTCCAGTCTTTTCAGATTTATGATCGCCCGTCTGGCTTTCTGCGAAGGAAGAGACAGGAATAGAAGCCTTTGCCTCTTTCCTGGTAGGGGACTTCTTGTAATACTTCCTTCTCTCTTTTAGATTCGCGATTTCATGTGGAAGAGCCAACTGTTCGTGTGATGTCTTTTGGGGCGTTATCACAAAAGAACTGTTTGGGAGGGTATTGAATTTTAGTCTTAAGCCTTCTTTTATTATGCTCAATATCCACGGACTCGCAGATATTTTTTCCCAGGCCTGCAGAAAGTAGGACAACCTTCCCCCGATCCGGGGAGCACCTTCATTGTGGCTTTTTGTTGTCTGGGGGTTTGTTCAACATAAAGCCTTTGTTTTTATTTCTTTTATCCTCCCATCCTTTGTTCACTTTTGGGGGCCTTCGTCGCATAAATCTTCTGTTCTGAAAAGGCCATTTGTATGACTGACTAGGGAAACCGGGAAAGGACTTTTTCTTGTCCCCTGCCTTGTCCAAGAGGTCGTCTAGCGTTGAGCCAAATAAAAATTCCCCCTTACACGGGATTGTGCTCAATTTGGTTTTTGTCTGCAAGTCTCCTGGCCAGCATTTTAGCTATAAGGCGCGACTTGCGGCATTTGAGAAGGAGGCTGCTCACCTAGTCGAGTCCAGTGACGCATTCGCCAGGAAAGCTGCTGCTCCTTTCATTATAGAAACTGATCTTTGCATTGCTTCTCTTGAGACTCTTTTATTTGGGAATATAAAGGATCCAACCAGACCATTAGGGCGTGTGCCGTGCACGTGGCTGTTATGGCTGGCTTTAGTCCCCCTCCTGCTGCTTCCCAAGCATTTTTTTTTAAAAAGTTTCTGCTTTTTTATCCATTGGGTCCTTCAGGGTGCCCATGTCTTCGAAAGGGCAGGGCAAATATTTTAGAAGCTTTTGCAACCGCTACGTCTAGTTTAGGTGCTTTACTCCATAGGGAGCAGGCCGAATCGTCAAAGGGGTATTTTCTCTTGGGTGTTAGGAGGACTTTATTGTCTGGCTTTTTCCATTCACGTTTAATTAGGGAGTGGATTTTCTCATTTATCGGAAAAGCCCTCCGTTTTTTCTGTTCTAGTCCACTGAACATTAAATCTTGGGCCATTTTCTTAGGGCGTTCATCTACCAGCCCCGTAGTTGTCCTCACGGCTTTTACCAGGGCGTCTGTCTCTTCAATAGGGAAGCAGCTGCGTCCCCCTTCTGAGGATGAGGAGGAGGACTGGGAGGATGACGAATTACTTGAGTCAGATAGTTCACTTTCTGACTTGTTATCACTGGACTCTGGAGACCTATGCCTGGATCTACGTTTTTTCTTTGAGGTTCTAATGCCCTTAAGGGAGTCTTCGACCTGAGTCCTTATCAGTGTTTTGAGGTCTGAAGCGAACCTCGGGGATTCCTCCTGGATTGTCTGTTCTACGCGTATGCACGCCGCACAGAGCTTTTTCTCCCACGTAGGGGGTAGCTCCTCCGTGCATATGGCACATACCGTGTTTGGATTTGGCTTTGCATTTACGCCCCTGAAAGAAATTAATAACCGCACATTAGCGAGCGGACTTTCACGGAGATCACTCACCCTCCTTGTGAAACGAGAGATACCGTCTCGGGTGTAGGGATTATTTCTACCGCTGAATCCACTTTTGGCTGTGTTGCCATGGTGGAGCTTTGGCTGCGCTGCGATCCTGAATGACCGCTGCTGCTGTGTTGTTGGGAAGAGGTGCGCTGGCGCTGTGAATGCTGGCGCTGCTCTTGCGTTTGTCTCTGCCCCTGCTTCGGGGACTGCCGCCAGGTCTACTTCTTCTGTGGCTTGTCACCCATGGTGATTGCCCTCTGCCCCTTTAGTGGGGTTTAAATATGGACTTCTCTCCATTTTTTTTTCCCTGGAGCGCGGCGCCGTGTCATCACCCCTTCCCAGTAGTGCCCCGTGCCGCCGCCGAAGTGACCGCCCGCGCGTGCGCACTGCGCCTCAACTTCTCAAGGGGGCTGTGCTTGTGCCACTGCTGGCGTCCCGCGCCCTCCCCCAGCTCTTGCAAAGGCCCTGTATCCCGCGGTTCCCAGTGGCCGCCGCCACCTTCCACTTACCGCTCCAAGGCCTGGCGCTCGGCGGGAGGCTCCTCTTTAGTGACCACCGCCACTATATCTGGAGGAGGCACACATCTCTTTTTTTTCCGGATTGGCAGACTTGGTTTTCTGTCTTCGCTGCCTCTCCCCACTCACCGACAAGGTCCGCCGACCCCGGTGGTGGTGCTTCAGGGGAAGCAAGAGAATGACCCCCACCTAGCCGAGGCAGCGAGCCCCACTGCCTGTTACCGCACTGGTTCGGCCCCCGGCATCCCACGTCAATCAGCAGGTACATGCTGTAGGTTCCCAATCAGGGACAGGAAACCAACTAATGTGGGAGAGAGGTACCGCCTTTTTCATCTGTAGGTTTCCTGTCCCAGAGGGCGGATCACTCTCTCTCCATGGTGCAGTCATGGGGGAAAGAGAAAAATAGGTTGATTCAGGGACTGTATTAACGGATATGGTTGTCTGAACAGTGTAGAACACGCTTTCAAGAAACCGTAGCCACAGAGTCAAAACCAATATACACTTTGAAGTGATTCGGTTGGATTATCAACAGGACAGAGCATGTAGAACGATCTGCAGGCTGTCTATATTCTGAGCAAAGGATGGCACTTTGACGAGAATATAAGAGAAAACCATTATCCCCTTGGACTGCAACAGAGCCATAATCGGGGACAGGATCTTTGTGAATACCCTGGGCACTGTGGCCAGTTTGAATGGGAGAGCCCTAAACTGATAATGATTTAGATTGTCCGCAAAGTGAAGATATCGCTGGTCAACTGGAAAAATTGGCACATGCACGTAACAGTCCTGAATATCTTCCAAAGAAAGAAATTCCCTAGCTTAATGGATGCGATCATTGACCAGAGCAACTCCATGTTGAAGAGATGAAGCCAAACACATTTGTTCAGGGCCTTAAATCTAAAATAAGCCACACCAAGCCATTCTTTTTGGGGATGACGAATAGGTTTGAATAAAACTCCTTGAAGTGCTCAAACGGGAACACCTAAAATCATCCCTGCCTGAAGCAGGTAATCCACCGCCTGGTCGAAATTGACTCATGCTAGGAGACCCGAGAGCAAAAGAAATGATCCTGAGGTAAAGTGGTGAACTCTATTCTGTAACCCAAAGAGATGACCTCCCTGACCCAAAGATCACCGATTTCCCCAAATCATGCCTTCTGAAGGAGGAGACGGCCACACACCCAGGAAGAATCCCTGAGTGGAGGCTGCCAGTCAAGCATTGACCTTCCTGTTGCCTTCAGACCTGGAGGGCTTAACCGCTAATCAAGAAGGGCGTCCGGAGGGTGTTGGTCTAAAAGTATCTCTCCTGAGTTCCTGGGAGTCATTCAGTCTATCCTGCCAACGCAACTGGTCCAGTGCTGGAATTTGATGAAATAGACGGACGTGCAAGACCCAAGGACTCAAAAAAGGACAGCTGGCCCTGGACGGTGCTTCTGCTGCCTGTACCATCCTAAATGATCTTATGATGGTATCTAGATATATACATTGACACTAGCGGTTGACTGGTTCATGCAGCTTTACATGAATACCGGTAATCATTATAAAGATGGCTGGACCATAAGATGCAAGCACTTTATACGCTTTGAGACACTTTTTTTTTTTTTCTCAGAAGCTTACAAGTAGGGCCCTCACTTCTCGTGTTTGAATTTTAGAATTGTGCTATTCTGTAAAGTCATATACGGTTTGTCCATATGCTTTATGAATTGTAAAGTGTTGCAGAATACATAGGAACTAGATCAATAAAATTAATCAGTACCATTATAGATAAAACGGAAAAAGGAAAATTTTCACTGAGAATTACTGTTTGGTGCTCTGTAATGGAAACGGACATGCATTTAAATGGAACCTGCCTGAACCACATGTGCCATAAATCAGAGTGTGGCTAGGCGATTGCCGCCAGGCATGTTTTCTGCCTAAAGGCTGTGCATACTGGCAGTCACTTAACCAATCCTTTACCTGCCTAGCAGAGCCAAATCCTAGGCAGTGTGTATATGGTCTAAGCATGCACTTAGAACATAGCAGTCTACTGAAAAAACACTATCATGGCAAAGGTCCATGAAATAATGAACAAAAGGGACAAACATACCATGTAATATCCAGGTAGCAGCTTCTGCAGGAACTCCGCTTCTTTATGCATAACTGTCTTGATAATAAATTCATCATCACTAGTGACATAAAAGAGAGATCCACTTGCCCCAGGATTGGAAAGTTCAATGAGAGGTTCATTACAGAGGGAATACTGTGAAAGAGCAAATAAAAGACAGACTGAACAAGAACTGCTAATCTCAAGCTGGCATTAACTAGCTCTCCTTGTGCACCCATAAACCAAAGCAAATGAATACAGAAATCTCCCCAGATTCAAAGACAACCATACCACACATATAAAGGCAACATTCCCAAAAGACAGCCACCCATCAAGATGGCCATCCCGCATGATACCAGTATTATTAACAGGTCTTTAATGTCTAAACAGCCATTACTTTTCTTGCCCGGCTATGTGCTGTGCAATTGCTGTGTCTGACCGTACAGGAAGGTGGTCCGATCCCTACCACATGTCCTCGGCAGGGTAGGACGCAAAAGAGTATACAGACAGAATCTTTTGGGTTCCCATGCTGTCCTGTGTGTGGGTAAAACATTCCTCTACTTGTTGAACCCCTTAGTGACACAGCCAATTTTGACCTTAATGACCAGGCCAATTTTTACAATTCTGACCACTGTCACTTTATGGAGGTACATACTGTACTTCATGATAGTGGTAACATTTCTTCAATATAACTTGCGTTTACTTGTGAAAAAAAAAAAAGTGCAATTTTCCAAGTTTTAATTTACTTATGCCCTTAAATCACAGAGAGATGTCACACACAATAGTTAATAAAAAACATTTCCCACATGTCTATTTACATCAGCACAATTTTTGAAACCTATTTTTTTTTTTGTTAGGAAGTTATAAGGGTTAAAAGGTAACCAGCGATTTCTCATTTTTACAGCACCATTTATTTTTAGGGACCACATCACATTTAAAGTCACTTTCAGGGTACTATATGACAGAAAGTACCCAAAAGTGACACCATTCAAAAAACTGCACCTCAAGGTACTCATAACCACATTCAAGAAGTTTATTAACCCTTCAGGTGCTTTATAGGAACTGAAGCAATGTGGAAGTAAAAATATGATTTTTTTTTTTTTTTTCCACAAAAATTTTACTTTAGCTCCTAATTTTTAATTTTCACAAGGGATAAGAAAATGGACCCTAAAATATGTTGTGTAAAATTCCCGAGTATGCAGATACCCATATAAGAGCGAAAACAACTGTTTGGGCGCACAGCAGAGGTCAGAAAGGAAGGAGCACAGTTTGACCTTTTGAAACCAAAAACGGCTGGAATAGAGATCGGATGTCATGTCGCGTTTGGGGAGCCCCTGATGTGCCAAAACAGTGTAAACCCCCCACAAGTGACACCATTTTGGAAACTAGACCCTTTACGGAATGTATCTAGATGTGTGGTGAGCACCTTGAACCCACAGGTGCTTCGCAGAATGTACTTTTAGCCCAATTTTTATTTTCACAAGGTTAACAGGAGAAAATGGAAACAGATTTGTTGTACATTTTCTACTCAGTACACAGATACCCCATATGTGAGGAAATACTATTTGGGCGCACGGTAGGGTTCAGAAAGAAAGGAGCGCTATTTGACTTTTTGAATGCAAAGACGGCTGGAAGCAACTGCGGATGCCATGTTGCAATTGGAAAGCCCATGACTAAACAGGGTAAACCTCCCAAAAGTGACCCCATTTTGGAATCTAGACCTATAGGGAACTTATCTAGATGTGTCATGAGCACCTTGAACCCCCAGGTGCTTCACAGAAGTTTATAACATAGCGCTGTAAAAATACAAAATCATGTTTTACCCACAAAAATGATCTTTTAGCTAAATTTTTATTATTTTCTCAAGGGCAGCAGGAGAAAATGGACCCGAACATTTATTGTGCAATTTTTCCTGAGAACACAGATAGCCCACATTTGAAGGAAAACCACCGTTTGAGCACACGTCAGGGCTTGAAAAGGAAGAAGTGACTTTGATAGAATGGTCTGCGAGCATTATGTCGCATTTGGAGAGCCCCTGATGTGAAAAACCCCAAAAAGTGATGCCATTTTGGAAACTACAAGCCTCAAGGATTTTATCCAGGGGTATAGTGAGTGTTTTGAACCCACATGTACTACACAGAATTTGATAAAATTAGGTCCTAATATTAAAAATTCTCTCTTTTTTTCACAAAAATGTTATTTTAGCCCCCAAATTTGTAATTTTCACAAAGGATAAGGGAAAACGGACCCCAAAATTTGTTTCAAAATATGTCACGATTACGACTATACCGCACATGTCGTCAAAAACTTCTGCTTGGGAACATGGCAGGGTTAGGAAAAAAAAAAAAAAAAAAAGGAACGCCGTTTCCCTGGGATAGATTGTGAATGCCATGTCGCATTTGAAGAGCCCCTGACATTTGAAAACAGCAGAAGTCCCCCACAAGTGACCCCGTTTCGGAAACTATACCACTCAAGGAATTCATGTAAGGGTGTAGTGAGTATTTTGAACCCATATGTGCCTCACAAAATTTTACAACATTGAAATGTGAAAATATGACATTTTAGTAGTAAAAATGTAATTTTTACATTTGCTGCAAATTTGTCAGTTACACAAGTATTAATAGGTGAAACCAGACCCCACAATTTCTCCTAAACTCGGGGCTGCCCCATATGTTGTCAGAAATTAAGTTAGGTCACACGTCAGGGTTGCGAAGAAAGGAGCGCCATTGACTTTTGGAGCACAGAGTTTGCAAGAATAGTTTACGGGCGACATTTGCAGAGCCCCGAAGATGCCAGAATAGCAGAAAACTCCCAGACATGACCACATTGTAGAAATTACACCTTTCAATGAATTCATCTACGGCACCAGTGACTATTTTGTAACATCCATGCCAGGCTTATTTTTCAGGAGAATTGCAAATCTGCCAGTCTAGTGCCCATACAGTGTAGGGCCCCCATATATTGTAGCGCATCCATACATTGTGCCCAGCTTGTGCATTTTGATTTGGGAGCACAACATTCATTGGACTTTGAGAGGGCGGGAGCGATGTCGCTTTTCCAGAGTCTTTGTTCTAGCCATAAAATGGGAACCCACTATAGTTCCAGTGACAGATGACTGACCTGAGTGGAGGCTGGTTTTGTGTGGGATAAATTAAGGTTTTTATCAGTAACATTTTTCGGTACATATTTGTCTATTGCTTCCAGCACTTACATCGGGGTTTCCCAAGTAAATCCCACAAAAATGGGATTCAGATGAAACTCCATTTGGCGTCTGCTCCGGTGGTATCCATTTTTTTTTATCCACACATGGTGCACTAAAAAGACGCCTAAAATGATTGGACACCACCGGAACACAGACCAGTGCAAAGTGAATCCATCTGCCTCATAAGTGAGTGGTTCCGTCCGTGGTTTTGTCTGAAACGCAGTTTGGGGGAATTTACACGGAAACCCCGATGCAAGCACTCAGTGGAGAGTGCAGGATAAATGTGAGTCGAGCCTTATTCTGATATTTGGGAGGTAAAATGACCAAACAGACTGCAGTACAAGAATAGTTCGTACTTTTATTCTTGCGTGGTTCATTGAGCGATACAAGTGATAAGGCGGATTTATTCTTCGGGTCAGCACGATTACAGCCATACCATATTTAGTTTTTTTTTTTTTTTTACACTTTGCTGCCACAGTAAAAATGCTTTTTTATAAAAAAAGGTTGTTTTTTGTCGCCATATTCTGAGAGCTCTAACTTTCATTTACCTCATGGAAAGCAACAGCTGGGATTCCATACTTTCTACCCCCCACCCAGGAGATGTGGTATGATCAGACACAGCCATTACACAGTACACAGCAGGGACACATTTGTGAAATTATCTCATAACAATTTTTTTAAACACATGCAATTGTGGAAATTATTATAAAATCAATTAAAATGTTTTCTGGGGGAAAAACCCATTTAACCCTGCAATTCTGTTCGTTACCACTATACACTTGTTATGTTCGACCGGACCTAATAAAGTCTTGATTTTTAGATAATTTAAGTGTTTTAATTGAATAATTTTTGCAGTATTATATTGTATGTGAACCTGGTTGTTTATAACCAAATGAAAAATGGAAAGAAAAACTTACTTTTTATTTTTGTGTCAAAACAGTTAACATGGCTTTATTGGAATATTTATGCATATTGCATATTTAACGATGATCCTTCAGAACTCTGTTGTCTGTATATGGCCTCTCCGCTCTCTCCAGCTGGACTGAAAATGATACTGGATAGACTACTATGCAGGGCTGTGGAGTCGGAGTCGGAGTCGGTGCTCATTTTGGTGGAGTCGGAGTTGGAGTCGGTATAAAATGGACCGACTCCTAAAATATATAATAAATTGGGTACAGTAATTCAATGCAGGATGTGCTGAATATTTATTCATAGGAGTTTGGGAAAGTTATGAAATGTCCTATAAATGGCTGTTATATTCCTGATCTAAGGCTACATTCACACACAGCGTTTTTCCTGTGTTTTTTGAGGATACGTTTTTCAGCTGCAAAAGTTGATCATCTTTTTAAAAAACTGCATCACTTGAAAGGTTTTTGAGCTCATAGATAATGTTCTCAATAGCAAAAGCAGATTAGAAATCTGCTCTATCTATCCATTTATCCATATCTGTCTATCCATATCGTATCTGTACCAAAAAGAATGAAAACCGGGTAGTACACCAATATATATTCTGTTCTATCTAAATATCTTGATTATTGGATCATAAAAATGATTAAATGTCTGAGGTTCACATTGTACTACAATAAATTTTTCACTTAAATATAAGCAATATGTGTGGGAGTCGGAGTCGGAGTCGGAGTCTGTGTAAGGGAAATTGAGGAGTCGGAGTCTGAGTCGGAGTCGCAGGTTTGGCTTACCGACTCCACAGCCCTGCTACTATGGCAATTTTCTACTGATAAGATAAAATAAAACACCCCCCACCCTTCAGGATAAGAGCTCAGAGTAAAGCAAACACACTTTTCAGACAGAATTTATTAGTACTCTTTCAGGTCAGCATTTCACAGAAATTAGATCAGGGAACACAAGTAAAAAAAAGAGAATATGTTCATTTACAATATGAAATGTTGAGAACTGAATTGAACTATTTTACATGAACAGCAGGGTAAAAATATCTGGCACATAACTATACTGGAAGGTAATCCATCAGCAGTATTGTAATGAGAAAATGTATGTATGTGTAAATCTGCATGGACCAAAAGGACCTAAATAAATTGATAAATAGTAGTAGATGTAATATATAGTCCAAAATGAGATTATAGCTCCTTTATTTTACTCATAAAATGGCTGGAGATCACTATAAAAGGCTATCGGTCATTTTTGACCGAACAGTACAAGTGTATAAAAAATTGTGGAGCAAAAAGTAAACCAAAAAAAAGTACCCATAGTAAGAATACGTCAAATGAGGAAAAGTCAAATCAACCACAAGTTTCAGAACCGCATCTTGAATATTTAAAAAAATATTAAAGTTCAAAATCGGTCGTTTTTGACCGAACATAACAGCATGGTTAACACAGCTCTTATCTTGACCGCTAGTGTACAGGCAATGGTGGATGGCCAACAACTAACAGATCCAGCTCCTATGGAGACCAAGGGTATCTCCGAATTTGGAGTAGAAGGAGCTGATTTCATGTCACAAATGAAAAGTAGACGTCTTTAGGTAAAGATACCATAGTGAAAATGGTACAGCAAGAAGCGTTAAAGCTAGTGCGCAACGGTCACAAAAGAGTCGCCTGCTATTTTGACAGTTTTACAAGTTACATTCATAGAGAAATATTAAAGCTGCCAATGAATGAAGGTGATGCCACGACTGTGTGAATTTTGGAGCTAACTAGGCCCTAAATAAATTAAAAGCTGTGATAATTTAAATAAGAAAATGTGCACATAGTCACCGTAGGTTTATTACCACATGGACAAACTCATGTGACTGTGGATCTTACAGCATTAGTAAAAATGACAGATTAGGAGTCACACACACTCACCAAATAATCATCTGGTCGAATCCCAAAAAGTTCTCTAAAATATCGGAATGCCACGGGGGCATAAGTCTTAAAGCGGAAGTCTTGGTAATGATGGGCTGGAGTAAGATTACTGCCTTCACTGCAAAAGAATCAGAAAGCCATGTTAACCCCTCAAGGTAACAGCGATTTTTCATTACTAGGTTAGAAACCATCTTGATTGGGTACACCTTCTTGCAGCAGGATGGCTTTTACACTTTATCAAAATAGTGTTAAATTTGTATCTTACGTTATTTTAATTTACTACCATTTCTTTACCGCAAGGTACCGTATTTACTATATGTGTCATTTCTATGACTTTTTAATTGTTTTTATACGGCTATGTTTGTGTTGCACTTAACGAAATTTGTATTTTTGTGGTGATCCCTGTTGTGGTCAGTAGCTTTCTCTTCTTCTTTATAATTTTTTTAAATTATTACAACAATACCAAACTTGCATTTTTTTTTATTTTAGTTTAACCCCTTACTGACCTTTGACGTATATACACGTCAAAGGTTGTGTGTTTACTGGCACGTCAGCTCATTTCATCAGCTGGTATGTGCCGCTAGGAGTCATGGGTGGAATTGCTATTCATCTGAGGCTGTTAACATATTAAATACTGCCGTCAATTTCTGACAGTGGCATTTAACATGCTTGCACCAGACGCATGTCACAAACCGCACCCATCGGTGCACGTGTCACATGACTGCGTGTCACGGATGGGTTGGCATGACAACCCAGGGTATGCAACCGTTGTGGTTGTCATAGCCGGATCACTATGAGTGCTGCCCTGGGGCTGGTGCCCATAACAGATCATTTTAGCTACACATAGCAGGGCTGAAGCAAAAAAATAAGCTGTAACCCAGCCCTACATCCTGAAAAATAAGGATGGTACAGGTCTCAGAAAATAGCGCTTTTTTTTTTAAATTTTTGGTTCCGTTTTTTGTCAGTTTTAGCATTTAGTGAACATGGTAAAAAAAACAAAAAAAATGTGGGCTTGTACTTTTTTTTTTTTTTTTTTGCAATTTCACCGCACTTGGAAATTTATTTCCGTTTTCTAGTACACGATATGGTAAAACCAATGGTGTAGATCAAAAGTACAACTCGCTCCACAAAAAATAACCCCTCACATGGCAAATTGACGGAAAAAAGTTATGGCTCTGTGAAGAAGGGGAGCAACAAATTGAAAAGCAAAGACGGAAAACCGTACGTTAAGGGGTTAAACAAATTCAGAAAGTTGCTTGGTGACCTGATGCTTTTATTAATAGTATTTTGGGGTAGATACAATGCTTTGATTGCTTTTCATTGCATTTTTTGCAGAGTCATTAAAAACCTATTATGGCATTTTTATTTTGGAACAATAATTGGGCTGCTTGCTGTAATTGTGGGAGAATCACTGTTCATCTACTGCAGATGTAGCAGTTCTCTGTATAACCCTGCCCACACCACTGAGTACATGGGCAGAAAGCTGTTAATCAGTGGCAGGGTTATACAGAGCTTATGAGTATGGAGAACTACATGGCAGCAGGTCTACTAGGTTTTAAATCTCCTACTGATTAAAACAGTCATTTTAACAAAACTACAGCAAGCAGCCCAGTGACACATCACTGGAACCTGGGTCTCTGTCTCTAGAGTACATTATGTTGCTCTTGGATTAGGAGACAAATCCTTTGGAATGTATTCTTTTTAGGGTCTTGTGAGAGCCATCACACACTAACATTCTCCTGACCTAGGAAAGAAGATGCTCTCCACGACGTAGAAGTCTTGCATCAGGACATCCCTCTCTGGTTTGGAGCTCAGATTGCCCACAGTGTATCCAATTCCTAACTGGATGGCACCTTTCAAAGTGGTTGATGTGGTCTGTGGGAAGAGGTTAGTAAATTACTCCTCAGATGTAACGTCAGTCTCCTTGTTCTTACAAGCCATCTCTCACCTTTTTATAGGTGGTTTCTCCTGAAGCATCAACTCCACGGTGGCCAATTTTTTTCCCAGCACCAGGCTGCAGAAGAAGCAGAAGTGAGACAGTCAGCTACACATCATGGTTTCTTCTAACACCCTTGTTGCAGCCTACATTTTATTGTACCATACTTTTCTATGAAAGCTGGTCATTCACACACGACAATACACTTGGATTGGACTTTATCAGGTCCAGTCCATCAGGATTTGAAGCTGGAGTGTTCCTGTAGGCCTTGAGAGTCAGTCTTTGACGTTCTTGTATATCAAAGTGACTCGCACCTTTAACAATGGCCCCTATTAGATGGTACAAGAAAGCAGCAAATTTGGGGCACGGCTAAAAAGTGTACCCTTTCCGTAATCTAAGATGAGAGCTACAGTTTAGCCACAGTCACTCACATCATATTAAGAACAAAATGCAGTGGGTGCAGCATGTTTGATGGCTCCTATCAGGTACATACAGGGCAAGAGTTGCAGAGCTGTACACAGTAGCACCCACAGGCTTGACCGCTTCTCATCGGGAACCCCTTCATCACCTAACTGGCTGCTGGAACCCACACCAGCCAGGAGATCAGGGAATGTATATCCCGATCAGAATGGAGTGACGGACCAGATGTATTCTCTATGAGATTGTCAGAAAAATCTGACTACAGTACTTGGCAGTCCAACAGTGCATCTGACCTGCTGCTCCTTTCTGACAGGGATAAAAGGTCCCTATACTCTATTCTGCCGAAGTTAACGACTACCTCAGTAAAGGAGTATGGTCTAGGAATTCTGATAAACCAACACGCAACTAAGAGTCACAACATAGAGATTGCCGTATATGCCACATAGCAATTCTACAGTGAAGTACCTGACACAAGTGACAATATAAAAGGGAATCTATCAGCAGGTTTTACTACTCATCTGAGAGTAGCGTAATGCAGGCAAAGAGAAGCGGAATCCCACCATGTGTCACTTAGATTACTAGGTGCAGCAGTTCTGACTCGAGGTTTTAGATTCAGAATGAAGCAGAGCTGAGAAAGCTGCCCCCGCCCCCACTAAGCTCTCCATGTACAAAGTCCATAGACAGTGAGCTGCTTATCACAGGAGGGGGCGTCGCTGGACTATTGTAGTCCGGCAACCTTAATCTCTGTGAGTAATCCTTCACAGTTAGTGAACAGCAGCACTCAAATGACACATCCCTGAATTCTGTGTTTCAGCCTCTATCTCCTGCTGTCCTCAGATTACATAACAAAAACCTGCTGACAGATTGCTTTTAACATACACGCACAATCAAGGAAGAGGTAAGTGCATATTTATGTGTATAGGTGTGCAATATAAATATATCCGGCTCAGGGCCAACGCTTGAATATTGGACTAAGTATATAAGGCTATTGCAGAATTTTCATTATCACAATGGACAACATGATTCTTACCTCAGAAGCTGCTCTTTTTCCAATTACATCTATTAATAAAAGAAAAGGGTATATTTAATAATGTGGAAAGATGAGAATTACTTAGCAGTAATTTGATTTTCCTGAACCATGACAGCACCATACGGAAAGAGAGAGAGGATCTGTCCCCAAGAACAGGAAATCTACAGAGTAAATGGCGTAATTTCTTCATAGGCCTCAGTGTGTTTCATGAGCATAAGAGGTAGCCGCACAGTAAATACCAATCCCACCACCAGAAAGCCAAAAGGGATGGAATTAACACGGTGCTGTCATGGTTCAGGAGAAATCAATTACCGGTAAGTAATTATCTTTTCCTTACACCCTGACAGCACCGTACAGAGAAACTAAAGTAGAAAATAATCTTATGGAAAGACCACCGCTGACTTTCCTTCTAAGGAGAGTGCATTGGCCGATTCCTCCCAGAAAGTGGCCATGGCTCTTGCAGAATAAGCCTCCATATTCTAAAGGGGATTTTGACCAAACAAAGCTTAGGTCTGGCCAGTATAACCAGTCTAGCCATGGAGGTTATAGAAAACATCCTACAATTATTGGGGTGTTGAAATAAACCTGGATGAAGGTTTCCACTAGGGACCCATAACTTCCAGGTATTTAAAAAGGAATACCTCACATCGAGATCTCAGATTCTGATAAAAAGGAGGGAGAACCATTTCTTTGGATCTATGAAAACCAGAAACCACTCTGGGAACATTATTTAGGTCAGGTTTTAGGATAACCCCTATCCAGGAGTGGACACTGACAGCTTGGGGCCCCTGTGCAAGAAATGTGTGTCTGGGCCTCCCTCATTTTATGGCGACAAAGCTCCAGATATACACTCACTGGCCACTTTATTAGGTACACCATGCTAGTAAGGGGTTGGACCCCCTTTTGCCTTCAGAACTGCCTCAATTCTTCGTGGCAGAGATTCAACAAGGTGCTGGAAGCATTCCTCAGAGATTTTGGACCATATTGACATGATGGCATCACACAGTTGGCGCAGATTTGTCGGCTGCACATCCCTGATGCGAATCTCCCGTTCCACCACATCCCAAAGATGCTCTATTGGATTGAGATCTGGTGACTGAGGAGGCCATTTGAGTACAGTAAACTCATTGTCATGTTCAAGAAACCAATCTGAGATGATTCGAGCTTTATGACATGGCGCATTATCCTGCTGAAAGTAGCCATCAGATGTTGGGTACATTGTGGTCATAAAGGGATGGACATGGTCAGCAACAATACTCAGGTAGGCTGTGGCGTTGCAACGATGCTCAATTGGTACCAAGGGGCCCAAAGAGTGCACAGAAAAAATTCCCCACACCATGACACCACCACCACCAGCCTGAACCGTTGATACAAGGCAGGATGGATCCATGCTTTCATGTTGTTTACGCCAAATTCTGACCCTACCATCCGAATGTCGCAGCAGAAATCGAGACTCATCAGACCAGGCAACGTTTTTCCAATCTTCTACTGTCCAATTTCGATGAGCTTGTGCAAATTTTAGCCTCAGTTTCCTGTTCTTAGCTGAGAGGAGTGGTACCCAGTGTGGTCTTCTGCTGCTGTAGCCCATCTGCCTCAAAGTTCGACGCACTGTGCGTTCAGAGATGCTCTTCTGCCTACCTTGGTTGTAACGGGTGGCAATTTGAGTCACTGTTGCCTTTCTATCAGCTCGAACCAGTCTGCCCATTCTCCTCTGACCTCTGGCATCAACAAGGCATTTCCGGCCACAGAACTGCCGCTCACTGGATTTTTTTTCTTTTTCGGACCATTCTCTGTAAACCCTAGAGATGGTTGTGCGTGAAAATCCCAGTAGATCAGCAGTTTCTGAAATACTCAGACCAGCCCTTCTGGCACCAACAATCATGCCACGTTCAAAGGCACTCAAATCACCTTTCTTCCCCATACTGATGCTCGGTTTGAACTGCAGGAGATTGTCTTGACCATGTCTACATGCCTAAATGCACTGAGTTGCCGCCATGTGATTGGCTGATTAGAAATTAAGTCTTAACACACAGTTGGACAGGTGTACCTAATAAAGTGGCCAGTGAGTGTATACAGTTGTGTGAAAGTGTGCTTTTCCCCCTACAGATTTCCTATTCTTTAGCATGTTTGTCACACTTAAATGTTTCAGATCACAAAACAAACTTAAATATTGGACAAAAGATAACACACGTAATCACAAAGTGCAGTTTTTAAATGAAGGTTTTTATTAAGGGAAAAAAATCCAAACCTTCTGGGCCCTGTGTGAGAAAGTGATTGCCCTCTAAACCTAACAACTGGTTGGGCCACCATTATCAGCAACAACTTCAATCAAGCGTTTGCGATAAATGGCAATGAGTCTTCTACAACGCTATGGAGGAATTTTTGCCCACTCATCTTTGCAGAATCGTTGAACCGCTTTTTTTTATTTTATTTAAGGTCATGCTACAGCATTGCAATCGGATTAAGTTCAGGACTTTGACTAGGCCACTCCAAAGTCTTAATTTTGTTTTTCTTAAGCCATTTAGAGGTGAACTTGCTGGTGTGTTTTTAGACAATTGTTCTGCTGCATAACCCAAGGGTGCTTCAGCTTGAGGTCACCAACAGACGACTGGACATTCTCCTTTATGATTTTTTAGAAGACACCAGAATTCATCGTCTGATTACAGTAGTTTTCCGCTGTTTCTTCTCCATCTGGTCAGACCTTCAGGTCAACTTTTCCCAGCCATGACTGTCACAATGATCATCGCAGACCTGAAAATAACGTCAAATATATTGTATACATGCATGTGTCTCCCCCGCACTGCGCCCGACTACAGATGTGTACCCACATAATATACTATTAGCTATGCACCAATCAAAATGGTGATAAGCAGCACTGTACGCCCATTACTATAATCTCCGCCACTCAATTATTCAGTCTGTGATTCTCCCAATTAACTGTAAGGCTATGTGCACACGGAATATATGCAAGGTTTTACAGTACAAGCAAAGCGAATGAGATCCCTGAAGTCTCATGTACACTGCTTATTTTTTCCTTGCAGATTAGCAGCGGACTAAAATCTGCATAATGTCAATTCTTGCAGCATTTTTCACCCATGCTAATGAGTGGGGAAAGTAATCAACAAAAAGCATGACAAAAAAATGTATTTTACGCAGCGTTCTTCCTGCCAACACATTAGGATATGCGGCAATTTTCTCCTGCATATCCTGAACGTGTGCACATAGGCTTAGGCCCTGTCCTGTGTCCCTCCACCCCTTGAATCATCTAAAATAAAGTATTGAAGCCTTGTCCACTGGTCAATAATACAAATAACCAATCAGCAAAGGTATAATCAATTGATGTACACTCACTGGCCACTTTATTAGGTACACCATGCTAGTGACGGGTTGGACCCCCTTTTGCCTTCAGAACTGCCTCAATTCTTCGTGGCAGAGATTCAACAAGGTGCTGGAAGCATTCCTCAGAGATTTTGGACCATATTGACATGATGGCATCACACAGTTGGCGCAGATTTGTCGGCTGCACATCCCTGATGCGAATCTCCCATTCCACCACATCCCAAAGATGCTCTATTGGATTGAGATCTGGTGACTGAGGAGGCCATTTGAGTACAGTGAACTCATTGTCATGTTCAAGAAACCAATCTGAGATGATTCGAGCTTTATGACATGGCGCATTATCCTGCTGAAAGTAACCATCAGATGCCTGTTCTTAGCTGAGAGGAGTGGTACCCAGTGTGGTCTTCTGCTGCTGTAGCCCATCTGCCTCAAAGTTCGACGCACTGTGCGTTCAGAGATGCTCTTCTGCCTACCTTGGTTGTAACGGGTGGCAATTTGAGTCACTGTTGCCTTTCTATCAGCTCGAACCAGTATGCCCATTCTCCTCTGACCTCTGGCATCAACAAGGCATTTCCGGCCACAGAACTGCCGCTCACTGGATTTTTTTTCTTTTTCGGACCATTCTCTGTAAACCCTAGAGATGGTTGTGCGTGAAAATCCCAGTGGATCAGCAGTTTCTGAAATACTCAGACCAGCCCTTCTGGCACCAACAATCATGCCACGTTCAAAGGCACTCAAATCACCTTTCTTCCCCATACTGATGCTCGGTTTGAACTGCAGGAGATTGTCTTGACCATGTCTACATGCCTAAATGCACTGAGTTGCCGCCATGTGATTGGCTGATTAGAAATTAAGTCTTAACACACAGTTGGACAGGTGTACCTAATAAAGTGGCCAGTGAGTGTATATATTGATGAATCCATTGTCTCAACAGTTCCAAAACACCAAAAGAGCCAACATGCAATCAGTGTTTCTCTCATACATCATGATCATCCTAAAGTGCTGAACAGCAACTAAGTCATGCAACGAGCAACAGGTGGCCATATAGAATGAAATATGAACCCACTATTGCCCCTGACTGTATAGAGTCAATATATTGAGATATACCTAAATGATGTGAATAAAAAAAATATATTAAAAATGTGCAAAGTATGGGCATGCTGCTGGATGAAGGTTGCATTCTTCGTTGCCACTGGACACAGGCTTCATTTACACTACAGCATTAGACTCGGAAGCATGCACAAGTCACATCATCACCAAGGACATCATTTCTGATAGAAGCTAAGTGATATTAAACTCCTGATTAGCCTATTGTGAGGGGAAATGTGTTGCTTTCTGCATACTTTGCACATTTTTTCACGTTTTTTTCTGCACATCATTTTGTTAGGTCTCGATATATTGACCAATATGGTGGTGTACCAATTCTTCTTCTTCCTCCCAACTCAGCGAGTGGATTTGTTAACAAAAAGTTCTATTTTTGTCTCATCCTGGCACATGACCTTCTCCCATGCCTCCTCTGGATCATCCAGATAGTCACTGGTGAAGTTCAAACTGGCCTGTCCATGTGCTTGAGAGAGCAGAGGTCCTTGTGTGTCCTGCGGTATTTTAGTCCTTGAAAGCATAGTGTTTTACTAACAGTAATGTTGGAGACTGTGGTCCCAGCACTCGAAGTCATTGACCAGGTCCTCCCGTGTACTTCTGTATTAATTTTGGCCCTTTCTCAGAATCATCCTTACCCCACCAGGCAAGACCTTGCAAGTCACCACAGACTGAAGATTGACAGTCATCTTGTGCTTCTTCCACTTTCTAATAATTGTGCCAACAGTTGATGCCTTCTCACCTAGCTGCTTGCCTATTGTTCTGTAGTCCATCCCAGCCATGTGCAGGTCTACAATTTTGTTCCTGGTGTCCTGAGACAGCTCTTTGGTCTTGGCCACGATGGAAAGGTTGGTGTGTGATTGAGTGTGTGGACAGGTATCTTTTATACAGGTAAAGAGTTCAAACAGGTGCAATTAATACAGGTAATGAGTGCAAATTAGCAAGGCTTCTTAAAGAAAAACTAAAAACCTTTAGATGGATAATTGATCTGAAGGAAACATGTGGCTTCTGGACTAGGATGAGATTGCTTCACAATCCCTATTAGATTCCAACTTCTGGTCTCTGACCAGAACCTGTTTTTCTAATTAAACTAGTACTACTTCCGCTAATGTCTCTCTTTTTTTTTTCTTTAATCATTCTGGGAGAAGTGGAAGGCAAAACTAGTCCGAAACCCTGACCAACCGTGTCTACCACCCATTGGCTGGCCAGCAAGAAAGTCCATTGACCTGGAAAGAATTTCAGCCTTCACCCTACTGGATACTTATCTGTGTTGAGTTGTTAAACAAGAATCCCTTGTTGAGAGTCTGACTTTCTTAGCCGATATTTTCCCTTTGAGTCCTACTGGATAAATGATGATTTATTTCTAGGATTAGAATAAAGTTTCATTTTAGCAAAAGAATCTGTCACGCCGCTCTCACCACTTTCTGGGGTCCCGTCAGGTACGCACACACACCTCTCGCTCCTAGTCCCGTGGTTGCGCTACGTTCCCAGTGCGCACACGCACTCTTCTCAGCTGTCACCAGTCCTGTCCTCTCTATGGTCCTGGAGGACCTGACCCGAAAGTTCAAGTGCTCATGTGCTATATCAGGCTACCTCTTCCTATGGGAGGTGCCTGATTATTGTTGTGCTTCCTGGCTTGGTCCTTGCCTGGCTGTGCACTGTATTCGGGTCCTCTGCTTTGTGCTCTATTCCTGTACTCTGTCTTGCCGTGCTTCCCTGCACATGCTCCGTATATACTCTCTGCTCTGTGTTCTATCGTGCTTCATTGCACACGCTCTGCCTCTGGTCTGTGCTCTGTCATACTCTTCTGCATTCGCTCAGCTCCTGCCTTGTTTCTGTCGTGCTTCTCAGCACACCCTCTGTCTAACCTTGCACTCTGGCGTGCTCCTTTGCACACATCCTGCTTTGCTCACTCTCGGGCATGCTTGTCAGTGAGCGCCATACGTGCTCCTGTGTACCCGCCTTGCACTATCCTGTGTCTAACGCACTCCCGTGTACACGCCTTGTATTGTCCTGTACTCTCCATGCTCCCATACACTCCCCCTGTATTGTCCGATACCTTGCGTGTCTCTGTGTCCACGCTTTGCACACACTTGTGCTCTATACGTCTCCGGTTTCCTGCAGACACACTCACTCGTGTCTGTGAGCCGGCCACCTGGTGCCAGCAGTCGTGGTACCTTACCCCTTTGGGCTTGCCCCTGACACTCCCTGTACAGGGGGTGGTCCTCACTACGTCAGCTCACCCTGGGTGGGTTGATGCCACGACCCAGAGGGTCTACTCCAGGAGTCGTCACAGAATCTGCAAACTGGTTGTCAAAGTACCCTACAGCCTGAATTTTAATGAATGCCAGAGTAGGTGGACAAACTTAGCTGTACAGGTGGATGCTATAGGTTTAAAAAACAAAAAATCTGCCGCTCTCCAAGCTTCTCCGAGGAAGGCATCTGTTTTTTCAGGTTCTCTTGTTATGACAAACAGAATAGCAGTTTTGCTTTTTTCATACGCTAGCAACTGCGACATCAGTTCTAGGGGATTTCGCCTACACTTCACAATTCTGGCACTTAGCCTCTTTCTTCCCACTGCCGTGTAGGGGTGGAATATGGGGTAATAAGGGGTTAATGTCTTATTGTAAGGGGACATCAAGCCCGGTTAGTAATGGAGAGGCGTCAATAAGACACTGATCCATTACTAATCCTATAGTATGTAAAGGGTTAAAAAAAAACAAAAAACTTCCTATCCGACGTAGTCCTTAATAACGAGTGTCCCACGATGAGTCCAGCTCTGCTACATCTAGATGCAGGACATCAAGAGATAGTAGAACTTGTAGATGACCACCGGATATGTCCAGCAGTCACCTACACTGTAGTTCTCACGGTCAGAATAACCCCCGGTCAAGTGCATGGCAGTTCTCGCGGTAAGTTACGTTATCGCGAGAACTATAGTGGACGGGGACTTCCGACGGTGGGAGGAGGCAAGACCTTATTTAAATTAGTACGCATGCGTAGTAAGCTGCGTTTACGCAGTTATTACACATGTAACTAATCATTAGATGCGTTTTTACCGTATCTAATGATAGTCTATGGTAAATTTACAGTGTGGTGATGGAGCGTCGCCGCATTGTAAATAGACATGCTGCGTTCTGAAGACTCGCCGCATGTCAGTTTACGCGGGTCTGCCGCCTGCGTCTCAACATAGTGGAGACAGGATTTCATGAAATCCCCTCCACTAGGCTGTAACATCTGGACGCTGCGTCTGATGCTGCGGCTCTACGCAGCGTCAAACACGCAGCGTTTCCTGACCGTGGAAACATACCCGTAGGCATTTTTTCTGTTCACCAAGCACATTCCCTGCTTTTTTTTTTTTAAAGACAAAGCCTTCCTTGCCTACGCTAATAAATCAACAAATCAGCACCTGCGTGATTATATGGTACTCACACCATCCTATGCATTGACACTGACATGTTGGGAGGAGGATTAGGGCAATAGTGCCACCACTTGGCATCGCTGGGCCATCCATTCTGCCATCTTTTTGTCCAATTCATGAAGTTCATTAAACCGTGGAATGCGAGCGCTAGTATAATTGGAGGTAGGCGCGCACCAAGTCCAACAATCCAGCATGCAATGATCCATACCGTCCTGCCATCCGAACCCGGAAGCGGATGATCAGTTGTCGCGATTATGCACACACGCACAGCGTGCTGCGTCAGATCCGATCGCAACTTACAACTCGGAAAAGGCAGAGAGCAGAGCGGTGTCCCGTCCCTAACCCCCCCATTCCAGGAAATCACATGGAAATCAAAGCTAGGATAGAGAGATCCGATCAGCAGATTCCTGCTCCATCCCTCGGACACCTCCTGCTGAACCCCTGGTAAGAAAACAAAAAAAGATGAGTTTCATCCTGTAACTTCACCCTCCAGTGCAGGGCTGTAGGTCTCCTTTTGAACTGGAAACTACACTGAGACATATGGAGAGGTTCTGTCTTTTTATTCTTGGGTGCGGATCCTATTTGTGCCGTGCGGTCAGGATGTAAGGAAAAGAAGTATCTTATGTCTTTTCACTGTACATTTGCAAAAATAAAAAGTCAATTCTTCATCGTTAAAATTAATCTCCAAGCAAAAGGACAAAAGGAAAGTAAAAAAAACAAACAAAAAAACAGCATGTTCAAATCCAGCACTAACGTCAGCTATCACTCTTTGCTGGTGCTGGAGGCGCATCAGCAACATACACTACTAGAAATATACATGGAGACCATCACAATACAGTGAGGAGATACAATCTGGTTAGTCATCTCTGGAAGCGACATTTATTTGGGCACTACCCAAGACACTCGCAGCCCATACCATGGGCCATTCTTAAGGAGTGAAGAGTGTGCTCCATAGTAAAGAAGTAGAATGGGAAACTTACAGTCTTGTGTCTGGAAGCAGCATTGCATAAGAATCCACAGAAATAACTAGGTCAGCTTTAGTCATCAGCAAATCTTGGGTTGATATATTAAATAGGATGCAAGCAGTGCCATAAGCAAAACCGCCAGTTTCCAGAGCTCTAAGGACAGTGCCTAAAATAAATAGCTTTAGTAAGGAAACCTAATGGTGAGTTATAGTTTCCCTGCCATCTTTGTAGATACATAGTGACAGTGCTTGCAATCACAGATATTACCGCTGTATCTCTAGGTCAACGCTTACCGATTCCAATATACAGGTGTAATAGACTTGGGAGCAAATGCCGATACGGAGGAACTGTATGGCACAAACCTCAGTAGGAATATATTACAAACATCTTCAGGGCATACCTATTTAGTAATAGTTTAACACAAACACATGAAAAAAAAAAAAAAAAGGCTATTATGGCACAAATGAAATCAGAAGGGGACACAAGTCAGAATACATGTAGGGGAGTGAAGTAAGACGTCCCTTTTTTATGTCAACTCCCCTTTAAGAAGTGCTAATGTATATATGAAATATTCTCGGTACTGCTAAACTTATAGTGTATTACCATTTGCTTTATTGGTAATGCCACATCATATATGTACCAGGTACCAGGCTGTATATTGTAATATATTGTGTTATATAAAGTTCTGTATATCTATGTATAGATCAGGGTGAGTTAGAGCATCCTTTGGGGTCATTAGAGGAGGGCACTATTAGTATAGAGTGCAGTTCTGTTGTGGGCCACTAGATGTGGGCATGCTAGTAGGCCTTGTAGGTATATCTTGTAGGAAGTTCATAGAGGGTTAACTGTAGGAGGAGCTGCTATGGGTTTAGTAAGTGTAGGAGATAAGAACTAGGCAGAAGGGCGAGGACGCCCGAAGTGTCCACAAGGGCTCTAGGCCCAGGACGACATAGCAGCTACGAAACGTTCTGTTGGAAGAAAAGTGCACGGGCACAGTCAGATGGATGCTGGATGAGACCCAAGCAGCCCGGGAGTTACGGTGTTCCACAGCAGCAAGGGAAGGAGAGAATTACGTGGTCCAAGATTCGTGCAGGGTGCAGGACAGTCACAATTTGGCAGATCTTAAATAGGGCTGAAGCTTGTAAGTTCAGGGCGAAACGTATGAATGGGATCCCCTATGTCTTGAGGTCCTACAGAAGTGATGCTGCGGTACCGCCTAGGGTGCTACTACCCCTTAATGTGCGTGAGGACAAAGAAAGCAGGGAAGGGAAAGTGCAGGAGGAATGCTGTGTGGACTGTAATGTAACTGATGTGCCCAGGACCATTGAAGAAAAAAGTAAAATTGTTTGTTTGGCAACTGAACCGGTATCTGTGTCCGTTCTTTCCACCCTATGCTCCGAAGCTGAATGTACAGGAGATGTGCAACACCACTGTGGAATCCCTTACGGTGAACTAGATCCCCAAAACAGGTACGCTGGTAGAAGCTGACAATTTTCCTTTGAGAGAAGGCCAGGACACCAAGGCCCTGGTGTCCTCGGCCACAACTACCGTCTTGGCCCCTTCTTACATACATACATACAGTGTAGCTCTCAGCATGCCTATGAAATTTCATAGCAGAGGTACCAGTGCTTCTCCTCAGCTTGTCAATAATTGATTTTGGGCAATGCCTGCTTGCTATTTACCCCATGGATGTATTACTTTTCTAGCAGCTCATACTGACGATCAAGATCAACCATGGCACACTTTTTGTATAAATAAAGAGCACACAATTGTGTCCATTTTTCTGGGGGATAAGATTTAAACTGTAGCAAAACATTAGTCAAAATTTTTATATGTATCTATACCTTTAACCCCTTAACGACCGACGATACACCTTTTAATGGTGGCAGTTAAAGATACTTATGCCTCAGCGTCAGATTTCCATTTAATTTCTCTCTCTTCTGATGTATCCCTGCAACCCCCCGTGATGCCCCCCAGGCCGCCAACGTCTTCTTCCAGGAGAAAATGGCGAGATGTGCTGGCCGGCACCAATAGGAAATTTATTTTTCCTATAGGTACGTTTTGGTCACTGTGATAGACCCTATCACAGTGATCAAAATTTAAAAAAAATAGTAAATCAAACCCCCCTTTATCACCCCCTTAGTTAGGGAAAAATAATAAAATAAAAAAAAATTTAAATTTTCCCATTAGGGTTAGAGTTGGGGCTAAAGTTAGGGGTGAGTTGGGGTTGGAGTTAAAATTGGGGGGTTTCCACTCTTTGAAGATCCCCTGATGTACCTAAACACGACATGGCACCACCATTGATTCCAACCAATTTTGCGTTCAAAAGGTCAGAACGGTGCTCCCTCCCTTCTGAGCCCTGCCATGCACCCAAACAGTGGCTTTTTCCCCACATATGGGGTATCGGCATACTTGGGAGAAATTTCACAATAAACTTTGTGGTCCATTTTCTCCAGATACCCTTGTGAAAATAAAAACAATTGGTTCCAAAGTAAAATTTTTTGAAAAAAGTAAAATGTTCATTTTTTCCTTCCACTTTGATTTAGTTCTTGTGAAGCACCTGTAGGGTTAATAAACTTCTTGAATGTGGTTTTGCGCACCTTGAGGGGTGCAGTTATTAGAATGGTGTCACTTTTGGGTATTTTCTGTTATGTTGACCCCCCCCAAGCTCACTTCAAATGTGAGGTGGTCCCTAAAAAATGGTTTTGTAAATTTTGTTGGAAAAGTGAGAAATCGCTGGTCAACTTTTAACCCTTATAACATCCTAACAAAAAAAAATTAGGTTTCCAAAATTGTGCTGATGTTAAAGTAGACATGTGGGAAATGTTATTTATTAACTATGATTTTTAAGTGTACAAAAATTAAGTTTGAAAATTGCAAAATTTTCAAAATTTTTACCAAATTTCCATTTTTTTCATAAATAAACGCAAGTTACGTTGAAGAAATTTTATTACTGACATGAATACAATGTGTCACGAAAAAACAAACTCAGAATCAGTGGGATACGCTGAACCGTTCCAAAGCTGTAACCTCAAAGTGACAACGGTTAGAAATGTAACAACTGGCTTGATCATTAAGTACCAAATTGGTTCTGTCCCTAAGGGGTTAAGTGACTTTCAATACATGAGGGTCTTGGCCCCAAGAACTGATAAATCAAAAGACCCTTAAGGCTAGTTTCACACTAGCGTTCTTGGGAGCAGCGCAGGGCCGCCGCTTAGCCACACCCCTCCATCAGCTCCTCCTAGGATCGCATGACGCTGGTGTGATGGTATGATTTTGCTGGCGCTGCACCCAGCGCACAAAAACGCTGCCTGCATTTTTGTGCGCTGGGCGCAGTGCCAACAAAATCGTACCAGCGCACGACCAGCACACAAAAATGCAACACAGAGCGTTTTTGTGCGCTGGGTGCAGCGCCAGCAAAATCATACCAGCGCACGGTCAGCGTACCCAATGCTAAATATACGGTACGCTGATCGCATGCAGCGTCATGCGATCCTAGGAGGAGCTGGGGCGCGGCCGGAGCTAAGCGGCAGCCCTGCGCCCGAGAACGCTAGTTTGAAACTAGCCTAAGAACTGCACAACTCAGGTGACAGGTGCAGACAATTAAAAGGCACAGAAACAGCTTTTTTTTTTTTTTAAAGATTTTAAACAAATGATTAGCGGATCACTCAGATCCCATCAGTTCTCAAGGGAATGCAACTCTGCTGCCTCCAATTAGGACAATTACGTGGCTACTTCCACTACTAGGCCAGTTATTAGGGAATGCACAGTGAGGGTATGGTATATACACCTGCGATTCCAACGCGTGGAATATATGTATTGAAAGGCAGCAGCTTTCACGTTATTGCGGTAATGAGGCCTTCACCCAAGATAGTTCAACTTATGTCTTTATTTTGCAAACTCCCGAAAATAAACTCAAAACGTTAATCATCAGGTTTGCAGCCAGATCGATCCTATCAGTCATGGGCGACTGCACCACTGTGCGACTGCTGGGGTGTGATAAGGTCTTTGCTCTTTTTGGTGGGTCTGTGTTCAGTCTCACACACAGGCATAAACAGAGACCTCCTGCTTGCAAATTACCAGCGACGCACACAAATCTTACCTAAAAAATTTTAAAATGGGAATCATGACCATAGGCCAATTCCAAGACCCGGACTGGAGGGACAAATTCATCCCACTACCTTCCTACAGATTTCTCCAAAAATAAAAGCTCATGGTCAGGTTTCTCTAAATCTGACTTGATCAAATAGCTTGACCCAGTTCACACTCCTTTTTATGTTTCATTGTAACCACAGCAGTGGCTTTAATTACAACGTTCTCCAGCGGGTTCAGTATGTTTCTATGCACATCCTGGGATTCACAACGACCCTCGTAAGATTCCTCTCACAGTATAAACAGTATAACCCCTCGTACAGTCACTGCCAGCTCTTCAATAACAAAAGAGCCATTAGCTGCGGCCACCAATTGTTTATATAGGACGATTGGACACCTGGTATAGATCACATATGGCTTCAGGGGTGCGGTTTACAGAGCAAGAGGAACATAACTATTAAATATTATATTTAATCCAGAAACAGTGTTTATAAAAACATACAAAATGATACAAAGTAGGAACAAAATATGATATATACAATTACACAGAATAAAAAGGAACAACGAAAGAAACTTACAAATCCTGATGTCACAGATATGGCTCTGAGCT
Organism: Dendrobates tinctorius; assembly: GCF_039654945.1. Lineage (NCBI taxonomy): Eukaryota > Metazoa > Chordata > Amphibia > Anura > Dendrobatidae > Dendrobates > Dendrobates tinctorius. The sequence goes on from NW_027362043.1 coordinate 2,632,139, forward strand.
TAGCGAAGAGAGGCAATCCCATTGGAAAACTGAGAACCTACAGCGAACTGTGCCTTCCAATATTGATAAAGGATCCAAACCCAGATACTGCTTTTTATTAGCTACGCCCACACTCCACACTTTGATGACCTCGTGGGGGGGGCTGTTTGTGGGATGTGCTAGGCCGTTCAGATTTTAGAGATCTCCAACTTACAAGATATCTTGGCCTCTGGAGATCCCAGGCGAGAGATATCGTTGTCATATCTTTTATAATGATTTTACCTTTATATACAGGTGCTTCTTACAAAATTGGAATATCAAAAAGTTAATTTTGGCATATGCTTCAATGGTTTCTTTAATTAGTTTCTTTTTCCCTTCTCCAAATATTCAACGCGAGTTTTACTTCAAAAAGGAGTTTGATCGGTCAGCTCATGCTTACGTCTGGAACGGTCTTATAGATTTTAAGTTTTCTATGACACTCTTTAATAAATGAGCCACAATTTATTTTCAGCTATTGCCTGCATCAAATCACCTTATGCAAATCAACTCACCTGCTTAGGAAGAAATTTGGTTCTCTGGTGCCCACTTTGGGCTCAATTTAACATGCTTTAACCACATGATTTAGGCTGGTTTCACAAAAGTTCGATTTTGGCGCGCACGGCGCACCGTCAAAAGTGCGCAGCGCAGGTCAAAGCGCAACTAGCGCACGGCCTGCGCACGATCTGCGCACCCTATGCTAAAGATAGGGTGCGCCGATCGCAGGCGCCGCTGTGCGCTAGGAGGCGGCGCTACAAGCAAGGGGCGGGCACGCCGGACAGAGAGCCGGCTCGGGGGCGGAGCTACCCCCGGCCGTGCGTGCGCTTAAAAAGCGCTAATGTGAAACCAGCCTTAAAGAGAAGCCACCTTGAATAGTTGGAGCCAGCTTTTTCCACATAGATAAGTGTTAATTTACATACCTAAGAGGAGCATTTCCTGGCCTACAAATCTCCTTACTACAGCTAGTGAGGTCTACAAAGAGAAACCATTCACTCCCAGGCTTTTGTCAAAAGGCCTCTGATCCATGATACATACAACCAGTACTCTGCACTGAAGAGGCAAAACTCCCAAAACAGTAGTTTATGGATAGGTCTTTCTTTTGAAAGGGATTAATTGACTAATAGGATAGATACCTCCAAAAGACAGGCAGAGAAGTTTCTTTCACCTGTAGAAGAACAAATTTCCATTTCTTTTACCCTAGGAGCATTGCTGGGCTTATAAATCTCTTTTTTAAACAGCAGAAAAAAAGGCAGCAATACTTACCTGCCCAGGTCTAAGAACAAATGCACTGCAGGGTGCAGTCAGCCCATAAAGCAAGATGTTAGCAACACAGGTGCAAAATACCATATTAACAGCCACTCTCCACATACCCATTCCTGGGGGGTGACTGCCCAGTATAAAATTGCACAATAACGGCCCGCATAGGGCACTGTTCACACAAAGGAACTACACAGTGTCTGGCTCACAGCCTATTAGTCACAACCCTACTATTCGACTAGGCAGGCTGGCCAGCACACCCTCAATGCATCCCAGTGTGAACACCCCTCATACGAGACCAGACGTGTTTGGGCTCGGCTGCACCCCGAAAAATATAGTGCAAAAAGTACACAATTAGTGAGGTATTAGCTGATATTTTGGCCAAAATACGTGAGCCCGTAACCTGCGCCAAAGGTCCCCACACTAACGGGTCCCTACACTAAACTGGATAGCAAAGCCACTAAAGAAGACTCAAGGTGCAAAATACCATATTAACAGCCACTCTCCACATACCCATTCCTGGTATTTTGCACCTATGTGTTGCTAACATCTTGCTTTTTTCTTAGATCTGGGCAGGTAAGTGTTGCTGCCTTTTTTCTGCTGTTTAAAAATGAATTTTTGGAGACCTTGAGTCTTCTTTAGTGGATTTGCTATTTAGTTTAGTGTAGGGACCCGTAAGCATGGGGAACTTTGGCGCAGGTTACGGGCTCTCGTATTTTGGCCAAAATATCAGCTAATACCTTATAAATCTCTGCATGCCGGCTAGTGGTCTCTACATAAAGAAACAGTACCTCACTTTAAGAAAGCATCAGATAAAGTGGTCTACAGAGTGTATGTATCACTGTGATGGCTGGTCTTGGAGATGTACCGTATATACTCAAATATAAGCCAAGGCACCTAATTTTGCCACGAAAAACGGGGAAACGTATTGACTAGAGTATAAGCCAGGTATGCATTGTCAAGCATAAGCTGAGAGGCGTGTTTTCAGCACAAAAACATGTGCTGAAAAACTCTGCTTATACTCGAGTATATACAGTAAATAACAGGAAGTGTGTATGAGCAACAATAGGCTACTGAGTAGTTTGAGTAGATTCTGCGTCCGGGATTTAGGGTTGACAAGACCGCCTGGGTGGGAACATCACTCCCATACTCCTGCCCTGGCCTAAAGAAAAGCAACTAAGTGTTTAACGCAGCTTGGGTTCCTCATGACTGCCCCACCGCTACGTCATCAGAGGTCATTCACGCAATGCATCCCTGGGAATGGAAGTTGCCGGCAGCGCCAAGGTGGCCGGACGGACTCCGGGGGCCGACAGAGGGTAAGTATATCTCCATTTTTTTTTTTTTTTGTTTAAATTATTTTTAACAGTCTATCTTTTACTATTGATGCTGCATAGGCAGCCTCAGTAGTAAAAAGTTGGTCACACTTGTCAAGCACTATGTTGACAAGTGTGACCAACCTGTCAATCACTTTTCCAAGCAATGCTTCAAGTCACTTGGAAAAGCGCAAAGATTCTGTAAGCTAAAAACGTTTGTGTTTTGCGGGAAAGCACATGCAAATTCCTCATGCGTTTTACCCGCGGCGGGGAGTTGGGGAAATGCTGCGGACAATTCTGCAGCATTTCTGGAACGTGGGCACTTAGCCTTACAGTTAGTTTGTTTTTCTTTGCCTGAAGAAAAGACTGTTTATGTTGCACCCTATAGAAATCAATTACAGTGAACATGCAGAAAAACAAATTAACATTATTTTATATTTGCACCGAGACCTGTGTATACAGAAAGGAGTGCCTACCTGTGCTGAAAACCCTACACCCACTTAATGTCATCCATCTTCTGACACCACTGAACTGGAGGCTTACAAAATACAGGCGGCAGCAATCAAAGCTACCAGTATACAGAAGGTATCAACTGTGGTAACTACAAACGTGTTAGTACACAGTTTAAAACGCTATTTGTATGATTTCTTTGGGGGAAAAAAAAAGGAATTATTAAAAGGGAGATAGCATTCATACTGGAGTACCCCATGTAAGTTAATGCATATGTTCTAAGCACTAGCATATTTCATGTGCAGTGATTTAAAGGGTGGTCCGCTTTCAGACTTCTCTCCTTTTTTCCCCCCTACATGCCCTCTTCTCTTCCACTTTGTAATGCATTTACATTTGAGGGTTTCCTTCTTGGTCTTCTGAACACTCCTGTCGCGAGTTGGCTGTGATTACATTATGTTAACCAGTCTCAGGGGCCTCTGGCTTTCTCCAGTTTACAGCCCCAAAGAAAGGAGAGAGCATAAAGTCCACGTCTACATGGCATAGACTCAGCAGGTGCTTCTTCTGCACACAAAGTCTGACAGACAAGGAAGAAGATGGGAAGACAGTTTAATTCCCACCTTCTCCTTTTATCAAATAGTGACTCCACCTACAGCCAAAAGGATATTTTCCAACGTCAACTCCGTTGCGTGGGCCTGATGCACCAGAGCTGACCACGTATGAAGATCTGTCACAGCACAGTAATCATAAGCAGAACAGGAGAATTGCGGAGCAAGAACAGAATTCAACTTGGATTAAAGAGTGGGATGGAATAACAAATGGCATAGCATATATAGTTCTAGAATTTGTGCAGAAGCAACACGGGCAAGAGAGGTAGAGCTTCCAGGAAACAACTAGGCCAAGTGGTGTGTGGCTATAAAGTCTACTGAACTAGGGACACGTTACATCCGTTAAAGCAGACCTTGAGGTTTACAAAGACTTGTAAATTAAACACAAAAGTTACAATAATCAGAGATGATGGCATGAAGCACTAAGCAATATGGGCGAGGATACTATCCGATACAAATTCTGCATTAGTATGACAATTCCTACCATTATGTATGCAGCTCTCTTCCCAATATTTTTTCAGGATTCCTGTAACACCCTAATATGAACACAAGGTCTGGCTGAACAATTAACAGTGTTTCGGGTCTTCTGCTCTGAAATTAATATGCATAGAAATCCAGGAAACACTTCATTTGTTCTTCTAATGACACCAAGTCATTGCCTTCTGCTATAAGCAGAAGAGAGCGGATGAGAGGGATTAGACAAGAAGAGATTTAGGAGGGGAAGTTCAGGATGGCAGTGGCTGGATTTAGTACTAGGAGGGAGGGAGTAGGAACGATTAACAAGCTGAAGAACTGATCGCTGTACATAAGCTGTATGGGCTGCTAAGCCTAATGTGCAAAGAGCCCCCAATATGGACCTGGACGCTGCAGACATGATCAGACAAGTCTCCTTTCTACTTGTAAATGTGTACCAAGACTGGAAAATCTATACAAATGTGCCAAGGGCGATGGGAGTATCCACTTTCATGTCAACGCTTTCAAAATCAGACTCCTTCAGGGCAACCACCAAGCAAGTATTTGTCCTGAAGGAAATCGGAGTGGTTCCAAAACACGTTGACATTAAAGCAGCATGTTCTCATATCATTGAGGCTAGTCATTTAATGGGCAGCGCAGGACACCTCCATCACCCTTGGCACATTTTCACAGATTTCCTTTGGAAGCTGCAGCGGCTGTCATTTAAGCAATGCTAGAGGTGGGGGTCTCATCACCTTGTAGGGAGAGCACCTCCCTTCGCTTTTCTCTTTTGTACTTGGATAAGACCCTATTGTGGCTGGAAAATAAAGGCTGGAAAATAAAAGAATCTGTCACAAGGCAAATGGTGCTCCTTAAACACAAGGAAACACAGTTTTCTCTCTCTGCTACCCTCACAATGAGCCTGGGACTCGTTCCCTTTACACCTTGTACTCCACTATCTAAATGCTAGAAACATAGGCTCCAGGTCGTGAAGGCTCTAGAAGAAACTCTGAAGGTCAAGCATTTCATAGTAAGATATATGAATGGATGTTGCTCATAGATCACCTGCTCCAAGTGGTGACAAGGGATATAACTATCTAAATGACCCATTTACCCAACACCAATTTAGAACATGCTGATACACATGCTGTGAACAGTGCCCATCATACGCGTTACTTCTAAAAAAGGATCTGTATTAGTAATTTACCAGGAAATCCTGGAGTTAATAAAGAGAAGTCCTGCATTTGTAGCCCTCAACAATTCACAGCAATCGAGGACCTCACATAGGGCTGAGAGCCCAATTCAAGCGATATACAGTATAACTTACTGGACTGCTTGGTGCAGCAGTTTGAATACCATCAGTGTTTCCGCTGCTTTAGATTTAGCAGTACTCTGAATGCTGAGCCCTATGCAAGTCCACTCCACAGATTAGCAGCTTTCTGACAATGTAGTGTACACAGGAAGCTGCCAAATCAGCAATAGGGGCCACGTTAACCCCTTCTTGACGAAGCCAAATTTTACAATTCTGACCAATTTCACTATGTGGTAATAACTCTGGAAAGCTTCATCAGATCCCACCAATTCTGAAAATGTTTTCTTGTGACTTATTGTACTTTATCCCCTTAACGACCGCCGACACGCCTTTTAACGGCAGCAGTTAAGGGTACTTATTCCTCAGTGCCGCTATTTAACGACCGCAGGAAAGAAAAAAAAGATTTCCTATTTATTTCTCCCCTGATATGATCAGAGGAGAGAGAAATGGGGTCTATAAAGACACCTATCCATTACTAATACTATAGTTATATGTTAAATAAAGACACAGCTAGAATAATATCTTTTTCTTGAAATAAAACACACTTTATTTAAAAATAAACACCATTAACCCCTTAACGACCACCGATACGCCTTTTAACGGCGGTAATTAAGGGTACTTAAACCACAGCGCCGTGAATTCACGGCGCTGTGGAGTAAGTAAATAGCGTCCCCCAGTGTCAGATTTTCTCCGGGGTCTCGGCTGCAGAGGGTAGCCGAGACCCCAAAGAACATGAATCGGATGGGCTTTTGCCGACCCCGCTTTTGCAATCGCCGTTATTAACCCTATAACAGCGACCGCAACAAAAAAAGCCGCGATTGTGCATTTAATTTCTCTTTACTCTGATGTGATCGCACATCAGAGGAGAGAAAAATATGGTCCCCGATCCCCCCCCCCCCCCCCGGTACCTCTCTGTGGTCCAGGGTCCCCTCCCGGTGGTCCTGCGGCCCGCCGGCGTCCTCCGGTGGGCGGCGCCATCTTGGATCCGGAGAAAATGGTGGGCGCATGCGCAGTGCGCCCGCCGGGAATCTGCAGGCTCCAGCTGGCAGATTCCATTCATTCATTTTGATCACTATGATAAACTATCATAGTGATCAAAATAAAAAAAATAGTAAATACCCCCCCGTTTATCACCCCCATAGTTATGCAAACATAATGAAATAGAGAAAATATTTTTTTTTTTTCATTTTTCCATTAGGGTTAGGGTGGATTAGGATTAGGGTTGGGATTAGGGTTAGGGGTGGAGCAAGTATTGAGGGGTTTCCACTATTTACCAACTTTGGGGGTCTAAAAATTGGTTCAAAGTGCTCACCACATATCTAGATAAGCTCCTTCAGGGGTCTAGTTTCCAAGATGGGGTCACTTGTGGGGGGTTTATACTGTTTAGTCACATCAGGGGCTCTCCAAATGTAACATGACGCCCACCGACCATTCCATCAAAGTCTGCATTCCAAAATGGCACTCCTTCCCTTCCGAGCTCTCCCATGCACCCAAACAGTGGTTCCCCCCCCCACATATGGGGTATCAGCGTACTCAGGACAAATTGCACAAAAACCTTTGTGGTCCAATTTCTCTTGTTACCCTTAGGAAAATAAAAAATAGCGGGCTAAAACAAATCATTTTTGAGGAAAAAAAATGATTTTTAATTTTCACAGCTCTACGTTATAAACTTCTGTGAAGCACTTGAAGGTTCAAAGTGCTCACCACACATCTAGATAAGTTCCTTAAGGGGTCTAGTTTCCAAAATGTAGTCACTTGTTGGGGGTTTCCACTGTTTAGGAACATCAGGGGCTCTCCAAACACAACATGGCATCCAATCTCAATTTCAGCCAATTCTGCGTTGAAAAAGTCAAACTGTGCTCCTTCCCTTGCGAGCTCTGCCATGCGCCGAAAAAGTGGTTTACCCCCACATATGGGGTATCGGCGTATTCAGGAGAAATTGCACAACAAATTTTGTGGTTCATTTTCTCTTTTAACACTTGTGAAAATAAAAAAAAAAATTGGTTCTGAAGTAAATTTTTTGCAAAAAAAGTTAAATGTTAATTTTTTCCTTCCACATTGCTTTAGTTCCTGTGAAGCACGTAAAGGGTTAATAAACTTCTTGAATGTGGCTTTGAGCACCTTGAGGGGTCTAGTTTTTAGAACGGTGTCACTTTTGGGTATTTTCTGTCATGTACACCCCTCAAAATGACATTAAATATGATGTGGTCCCTAAAAAAAATGGTTTTGTAAATTTTGTTGTAAAAATTAGAAATCGCTGGTCAACTTTTTACCCTTGTAACTTCCTAACAAAAAAAAAAATTTTGTTCCAAAATTGTGCTGATGTAAAGTAGACATGTGGGAAATGTTATTCATTAAGAAATTTGTGTGACATCTCTCTGATTTAAGGGCATAAAAATGTAAAGTTTTAAAATTGCAACATTTTCAACATTTTCACCATATTTCCGTTTTTTTCATAAATAAACACAAAACATATCGAAGAAATTTTATGACTAACATGAAGTACAATATGTCACGAAAAAACTCAGAATCAGCGGGATCCATTAAAGCGTTCCAGAGTTATAACCTCATAAAGTGACAGTGGTCAGAATTGTAAAAAAAGCTGCAAACTGGCTCTGTCACTAAGGGATTAAACTCACCAAATGCATAATTCCACTGAATCCCTCGTCTCCTGTAAGAAAACAAACAGAAAAGAAACCAAAACATCAATATCCCTCATCTGTTCGTCATTCTGTCCCACAATGTAATCCATGTCATGGGGAGTAACAGTTTTCAACCTAGACGTGGACAAGATGCGACAGGCTTAGAATCACTGATGAATGAGCTGCTGCGAACTCTGCGTCAGTGACTATTGATGACGTCATCGAGGTTACTGCGTTCCCAGCAGGGTCGAATAACGGTAACCTTGAAGAAATCCCCACTGCGAGTTCAAAGCAGCTGAAATTCATCACAGTGAACTGCACTGTGAGAGTTTCTCACGGAGCTACCAGGGATGTCACTGAGGTCACCGCAGTACAGTAGCCCGGCTGGGAACGCAGCCTCAGTGTCCAGCATTAACCTTGATGACGTCGCCGCTAGTCACTGACGCTGCACTTGCAATACCTCAATACATACCTCAATACCTGCAATACATCAGTGGTTCTCAGCCTGGACGGTCGCATCTTGGCACCATTCAGGATGAAAACTGTTTAGCCCCCAGACATGGATTACAGCGTGGGGCAGAACGATGGACAGGTGAGTGATAATGGAGTTTATTTTTGTTTTATTACAGAAGACGAGGGCTTCGGTGGAATTAGGCGTTAGGCGAGTATAAAACGGTGTTAGTTCTCTTTTTTGTTTTTTAAAAAAATGAAAATTGTGTTTTGTTTTTTTTCAAATAAAATACTTTATTTTGGCTGGGTGATTATTTACAATGTAACTGTCGGATTAGTAATGGATAGGTGTCTTAAAGACGCTTCTCCATTACTAAGCCGTGGGCTTGAAGTCATCTGACAATACAAAGGTGACATCAACTCCACAAAAATGAACCCCACTTGCCACCGCTACATGGCAAGTTGGAAGAGCCGATCAAAGCAAAAAAAGAGTTGGCTGTGGAATGCTATTTTCAGGCTGGGCAGGAGAGGGGGGCAATATCCATGGCCCCTTACCAGACTGAAAATACCAGCCCCCAGCCATTTTTTGCTTTTTTTTTTTTTTTAATTTACATAATTAAAAAATTCGGCGTGGGGACCCTTCTATCCTTCGATCACAGCTGCGGGGTCACACTGTCTTTTGACTGCATGTCAACCGTGGCTGTCTGATCAGCGGTGATGATTTTAGGTGCGGTGTTTGCCAAGTGTCATGTACATGACAGCGTGGCAAACACTGGATGTTCGGGATCCGGGTTCGGGTACACAAGCTTTTGGTAACTGTTTAGCCGAAACTGATTATTCATACAGTTGTGTGAAAAAGTGTTTGCCCTCTTCCTGATTTATTATTCTTTCGTATATTTCTTACTTTTAAATATTTCAAATCACCAAACAAAAACTAAATATAAAGACAACAAAATGCAGTTTTTAAAATGAAGGTGTTTATTATTAAAGGAAAAGAAATCCAAACCTACAGGGCCCTGTTTGAGAAAGGGATTGCCCCTTAGGCCAATTTCACATTAGCGTTTTTTTACGCAGCGCATCGTGCGCAATACAAATGCATGCAAAAAACGCATCTGCGTTTTTTCTGCGCATTCGTTCTCTAGGGGTTAAAACCAGTGTCTACACATTTACGCCAAAAAAGCATGCGCACGAAAATGCAGACAAACACATGTCCATGAGCACGCCTGCATTCCCATAGACTAATGCGTTATTTTGTCGCATTCTGTGCGCAAGCGTTTTTTAGGCCTTTCAGCAGACCCAAAAATGCGCCTAGGCACACAAGACGAAAAAACGCATGCGCATGTATGAAGTTAACACGTGTGTGTTTGCTATACCGCCAGTTTCTGCCCGCCATTACCAAGCAGCAGTCTACCATCACTGCACGGTGGACTCCAGGCTGCGAACGCACCTCATTACCATCTTTTATTATTTGGTGCGTTCCGCCGAGCCCTAACACCTATCATGGGAGTTTAACACCTCTGATGCCGCTGTGAACAGTTACAGCAACATCGCGGGGAATCAAACAGGAAGGGAGCTCTTTGTGTGCTTCCATGAGCACAACACAATGCAATCGTGTTGTGCTGATGGTCTCCATGGTGACCCCCAGATACAAGATAGCAGCAAGCTGAGACGCCTTCTTCCTTGCCTGTCAAAAATTGATCTGATACACCGCAGCGCAGAAGCATTGCAGAGTATCAGATCAGATATCTGTTACTGTGCAGTGATTTCCCATCCTGGGACAATGTAAAAATTAAAACTTTTAAAAAGTGTAAAATTATTTTTTTTAAAAAAACATTGCCAAATATAGGAAAAAAAAAAAAAGACACATATTTGGTATCGCAACATAAAGAACGACCCGCTCTATAAAACTGTCCCACTAGTTAACCCCTTCAGTGAAAAAAACAGCAAATAATGCTTTATAATCATACCGCTGAACAAAAAGTGCAATAAAACAATCAAAAACACAACTTAAAAACGGTACTGCGGAAGTGAAAACATCTCGTCTCGCAAAAAAAAAAAAAAAATAAAAAAAAAAAAAACAAGCCATCAGAAAGCTCCATCAGCGGAAAATTAAAGTTATAGCTCTCAGAATAAAGCAATGCAAAAATAATTATTTTATGTAAAATAGTTATTGTGTAAAAGAGCCAGAACATAACAAAAATAATATAAATGAGGTATTGCTGTAATCACATTGACACAGAATAAAGCTGCCTTATCAATTTTACCACACGCGGTACAAAAAAAAAAAATTCCTGAATTGCTGTTTTTGTTCATTTTGCCTCCCAAAGATCAGAATAGAAAGCGATCAAAAAATGTCATGTGCCCGAAAATGGTACCAATGAAAACTCCTGCAAAAAACAAGCCCTCACTGACTGTCGGCCAAAATATGGAAAAATTATAGCTCTCAAAATATGCGGATTCATTTTTGCAATAAAAGGCATCTTTTAGAGTGTGACAGCAGCTGAATATAAAAACACAATGTAAATCTGGTATCGCTGTAATCGCACCGACCCGACAAATAAAGTCACCTAATCACTTATACCGCCCGAGGAACGGCATAAAAAAATAAAACCAATTCTTCTCCTGCTATAGATTTTTCCAGTAAGGCTTGGCAGACATGGATTACGGCGGAGGACAGAACGACGGAGAGATGAGGGATAGTTTTTGTTTGTTTTGTTTTTAATTTTAGTTTTATTACTGAAGACCAGTGATTCAGTGGAATTAGGCAAGTAAAACTGTTATTTATAAATAAAAATGGAAAACTGTTCGGCTTTTATTTTTGTACTTTACTCTTGCTGTGTCTTTATTTCCATGTAACTATAGGATTAGTAATGGATAGGTGTCTTCTAGACGCCTCTTTATTAGTAATCCGTGAGCTTGATGTCACCGAACACAAAAAGTGACATCAACCCCACAAATATGAACCCCACTTGCCACCGCTATAGGGCAAGTGGGAAGAGCCGGGCAAAGCAACAGAATTGTCGCATTTAATAGATGCGCTTTTTCTGGGCAGCTGCGGGCTGCTATTTTTAGGCTGGGGGGGGCAATATCCATGGCCCCTTACCAGCCTGAGAATATCAGCCCCCAGCTGATTTTTTTTTTTAATTATTTTAATATTTTTATTTCTATAGCACCGACATATTCCGCAGCACTTTACATTATAGAGGGGACTTGTACAGACAATAGACATTACAGCATAACAATAAACACATAGATCAAAACAGATACCAAGAGGAATGAGGGCCCTGCTCGCAAGCTTACAATCTATAAGATATTTTAATAATACTGCACGGGGACCCCTCTGTTCTTGAGAACTTCCCTTGCTGAAGTTGACAGCTGAGGGTTGCACCTGAGTCAATTGTCCCAGACGGATGGCAGGGGAAGGAGCCGGCGGCTGTGGCTAAAGGCTGTGCTGCTGCTAAAGGGAAATGAACATTCATTTCTCTTATAGCGCACACTGTGACAACTGTAGTTGCCAGCTTCCAAAAGACATCATACTCACCCTCCAGCGTGCCCTGCATCTCGTTGGTACCGATGCCCTTGCAGCTTCTCGTTGGTGCCGGCTTACAGCAGCACTCCCTGTGCTGAGCAATCACGTGGCACCGCTCAATAAGGTAATGAATATGCATGAGTCTCCACACCAATAGGCATGGAGTGAATATTGATTACCTTAATGAGCGGTGCCATGTGATCGCTCAGCACAGGAAGAGCTGCTGGAAGCCGGAACGAGGTGCTGCCAGGGTACGCTGGTGGGTGAGTAGGATGGGGTTTTTTTTGTAATAGGAAGCATGCATACATGGACGAGAGGGAGGGGGAGCTTGCTTTTTGGGAACATTATACTTAACATTTTGGATCACAATGATCTGGTGCTCTACGCTAAGCATCAGGGTTTACATCTAGATCTCCGAGTGACGCGATTCAGATGAAACCCCCGAGGAATCCATTCACTATAATGAGGCAGCAGAGTTCCTCTGGAACCAGTTTAGCAGTGTATTTTTCAAAACTGTGATCGACGACGCTTTTATGTACTCCTAAAAAAAAACTGACACCGTCGGATCACAGGTCCTATGGCATCCACAGTGCCTCCATCTGCCTCATTATAGGGAATCTCCCACCGGGGGTTCTGTCTGAATCACATATTTCAGAGATTTACATGGAAACCCCGGTGTAAGCGCTCAGTTTAGAGCACAGTACAAATGTAAGCTTAGCCTTACTGAGATCTTTGGGAGGCAGAATAAACAAATAAACAGCAGGTGAAGAATTGGTTTTATTTATTTTTTACGTCGTTCCTTGTGCGGTATTAAGTGATTAAGCGACTTAATCCTTTGGGTCAGTGTGATTACAGTGATACCAGGTTTATATCGGGTTTTTATGTTTGTCTGCTATCACACACTACAAGACCTTATTGTTGCAAAAATTAGTTATTGCATCACCATATTTTGAGAGCTATAATTTTTCCATATTTCGGCTGACAGTCATGTGACTGCTTGTTTTCTGCAGGACAAATTGATATTTTTCTTGGTACTATTTTTTGTCACATGATGTTTTTCGATCGCTTTGCATTCTGATTTTTTTTGTGGAGGCGGAATGAACAAAAGCCAACAATTAAGGAAGTTTTTTATTCTTTTTAATGCCATTCACAGTGTGGTAAAATAGATAAGGCAGCTTTATTCTTTGGGTCAGTACGATTACAGCGATACCCCATGTGTATAGTTTATGTTCTGACACTTCTACATAAAAACGTTTATAGAAAAAATAACTTTTGGCATCACTTTATTCTTAGAGCTATAACTTATTTTTCCGCAGATCATGATGTGTGGCAACTTTTTTTTTTGCAGGATAAGATGATGTTTTCAGCTACACCATTTTTATTTATCTTCGGTCTTTTTGATCACGTTTTATTCCACTTTTTCCAGCGGTATGAAAAAGCATAGTTTGCTACTGTTTTGTGTTTTTTTTTCTCTACAGTGTTCACCGAAGGGGTTAACCAGTGGGACACATAGATCAGGTTGTTCCGAATTCGGCGATACCAAATGTGTACTTTAATTTTTTTACATTAGTGTAGTTTTTTTTATTATATTGTAATTTTCTTTTTAACCTAGTCCCTTTATGGAACTTTCACCTTTTTAATTTCGATTGCAGGCATTATACCTACACTGAAAGCTTCTTAGAACATGCTGCGAGCACGGTCTGTAAAACTTCCCATAGCTTGGTGACCAAGGGGTTGTCATGATGACCTCTGGTCACTATAGCAACAATTGGGCCCCCGCTATGACGTCACAGGGTGTCGATCTGAAGGCAGAGGGAGCTCCCGGCCCTCTGCCTTCCTCCTGAATGTTGCAATAGCACTCAGACACAGCATTTAGGGGGTTAACTGCCAGGAGCGGTGCTGATCGGGCAGGAAGTGCAGTGCTGATATTTCAGCATCTCCTGCATGACCATGCTGTGATCGGACAGCCATACTTACTAACCAATCACAGCGATCTGGGTGCAGGGAGCGACGGCATGAGTCCCTGCACCTCTTCCCGTGCCTCTCAGCTGTCAGTGATAGTTCAAAGTCATTACGGGCATAGCATGTCATGGTGCAGGAACCGACACCCACTCATGACGTGCTAGGTCTGTCACTGAACGTCAAGGGATTAAGGGAGGACATGATGTTATTGACAGCTGAAAGAATCACTGGTGTTTTGTAGTAATGCAGGCTATGTCATGTAAACAAGCGTATAATTGGGCGTCATCAGACTAGATAGGATACCGATGCCAAATCTACTGACTGTTTATCCAATAGGGGCGAAATGCAGAGAAAAGAGAAGGGAACGTATTACTGAACCCTGAGAATCCCCGACAGTAAGGGGAAGAGGAGGAGGCTGATAGAGAAGAGCATAGTAAGGGAGAGCTGGTGGTCCGCAGTGTCAAATGGGTATTAGAATAGTGTGGGGGGGTATACAGGTTGGAGAGAACAACGAGGTAGGGAGTATGCAAACAGTGTGAAAAAGGGCACGATATGGAGAGGGGGCAGCGTGAAAAAGGGGCAGAGCATGAAGAGAGGAAAGCATGGCGGGGGACAGTGTGGGGATATAGCGTGTGTAAGGGAAAACTAGAGAGGAGATAATCATAGTATAGGCCGTGGTTCACAAGGGCGGATGGTGCGGCTGTTATAGCTGGTAACGGCAGAAGCAGTGTGGAGGGCGTAGCTCATTAAGGTGGACAGTGTGGAGGCCATATACTATAGGAGTCTTATTTAGGTCATATGGACAGATTTTTTAAGCAAAGGGCATTTTAATAGCACTTTTTGCACCATGTGGGGATGTGCTGCAAAAGACCGGAGAAGAGGGAATCTGGAGAGACAAGCTGCACATGTAACAAGTAATCATGGCGCTTAGACAAAATGGAAACAAAAAGAAAGAAAAGACTCAATTTAGAGAAGAGGTCACCCACAAGGTACACAGATGTAAATGGTTACTTGTAGATACTGACTGTCCCATCAGTACTGACGTTCCTGTATGGTGCGGAGTCTGGTAATGACTGATTACAACAACTCCCAGCATCTCTTTATCATTGTTAACCCCTCTCTGCCATTAGATGTACTATCCCGTCCATGTGCCCTGGTACTTACTGCCCATGGACGGGATAGTACGTCATAGCGATCAGCTGCGCTGACGGGGGGAGCACGGCTGATCACGGTCGAGTATCAGCTGATTCTCACAGCTGACACCCAGCACTGAGTGCAGGAGCGGTCACGGACTGCTGCTGGCACTTTAACCCCCGGAACACTGCGATAAAACATGATTGCAGCATTCCGGGAGCAGGCAGAGGGCTGACAGCCCCTCTGCCTTTGGATCAGAGACCCCGCGGAGAGACGCAGGGTCCCGATCACTGCCATGGAGACCCGATGTCGTCATGACTACATCCGGGTTACCAGAGCTGAGAGACTTCCTGTCATGCGCAGTGCTATGTGTTATGGAAGCTGCAGCGCTGTTAGCTTCTATAGCATGGCAAAGAGAATTACTTATATTTCCCCAGCATGCTACCAGATTTAATAAATACTTGAATTTAATCAATTATTGATAAAAAAGGGGTTGTTCTACGCAAATGTGCAACGTACCTCAAACAAAGGCGGTAACAATGTCGTGTGGCCATGCAAAATGTATGAGGCTGAAGCACATCGCCAATTGAGAAATTCTTCATGCTATTAAAAATGGACTTTCAATCCGATGTCTTCATATAGAGAAGTGCGTTGATATTCTTGCAAAGTAGTAGTATGACTACAATTACCATGATCCTTTGGAGTTCCACTTCCGCTATAATGTGATTGGATGAATGGAGGGAACATCCTCTCTGATTGGCTATGCAGAACTACCTAACGATTAAACTACATATACCAACATTCATTGGGTTGATTATTTGGTTAATGTGATTGGATGATCCTAATTGTGGTTCAATATGATTGGATGATGGGGGTTCTTAAGGAGCTTGCTGAGGTCATGATGCCACTCCCCCTGACGAAGGCACACCGCCAAAACGCGCGTTGGGGAAGAGGCACCATCATTGGAGCTTTGGTATGTATTAATTTGGGCTATTTATGTGATTTCTAGTTAGCGGCACATTTTCTAAGTAACTCCTTTGTATAGGGATGATGTGTAATTAAGCTTGCTGCTATCTGGTGGTGTAACCATTATGTTAGGCCGGTTTCACATTCGCGCTTTTGAGCGCAGCGACGGCCTGCGCACGGCCGCCGCTAAGACCGCCCCCTGCCCCGCCTCCACCGGTATCTCTGCCTCCGGGCGCATGACGTTGCATGCGTCCCCTATCTTCATCACAGAGGGAGCAGGCCGTGCGCAGTGTGCGCACAGTCTGCGTTTGGCGGCGCATGCGTCCTTTTGACGGTGCGCCGAGCACAACCAAAATGCAACAGGTTGCGTTTGGCGCTGCTCGGCGCACCGTCAAAAGGACGCATGCGCCGCCAAACGCAGACTGTGCGCAGACTGCGCACGGCCTGCGCCCTCTGTGATGAAGATAGGGGACGCACGACGCATGCAACGTCATGCGCCCGGAGGCGGAGATACCGGTGGAGGCGGGGCAGGGGGCGGGGCTTAGCGGCGGCCGTGCGCAGGCCGTCGCTGCGCTCAAAAGCGCGAATGTGAAACCGGCCTTAGTTATTTTTGAGTGATATTTATGGTTACATCATTCCTATTCACATTAATGTTTATGATTATATGACATTTTTACCTGCTCCTTTTTTAGTGCCGCTTGTTGTTTGGTTCTTTTGGGCTCATAACCATGCACTATTGGTACTTTTTTGGATTTTTGCAATGTCTATATATATGAATAAAAAGTTTTGAGTATGTTCAGCGTACGCGCTTTTCTTTTTTTATGGTTTCAGCTTCTATAGCATGCAGATCTGTGTAAAAGAATTAAATTAAAAAAAAAAAATTAAAATTGTAAAACAAATGTAAAAAAACATCAATATTTATTCCATCAATAAATATTTGAATTAAAAAAATCTATAAAATAAAAGTAGACATATTTAGTATCGCCGCGTCCGTAACAACCTATAAAATTGTCCCTCTAGTTAATCCCTTTAGTGACACCATTAAAAAAAAAAAAGGCAAAAAAACAATGCTTTATCATCATACCGCCGAACAAATAGTGGAGTAACACGCGATCAAAAAGACATATATAAATAAATGTGGTGCCGCTGAAAACATCATCTTGTCCCGCAAAAAACAGGCCGTCATATAGCTCCATCACCGCAAAAAAAAAAAAAAAAAAAGCTATAGCTCACAGATAAAAGCGATGCAAAAATATTTTTTATAGAAAATAGATTTTATTGTATAAAAGCGCCAAAACATCTAAAAAAAAAAACGATGAGACACAGACACAGGTAGACCCACTCAAATGTGTCTATGCACATGTCAGCGTGTTTTCCCGCACCGTGTGTCCATGTGTAAAACACGCACATGTCCGTTTTCACCCAGACACACAGGCCGCAAACGGAGAACAGTGCACAGTCGCCGGGGAAGAAGCGCTACTGTAAGCGGTTCCCCAGCGGCAGGTGCTGAACGCGGCTGTCATCCATTCTCCCCTGCTCTGCCAGCAAGCAGAGGAGAATGAATAACTCACCTGCTGTGACCTCCGGACCGTGGAAGAATGAGGTCACGGCTGTTCAAGCTCTGACACAGTGACCTCATCACTTGCATTTCCCCATGGTCCGGAGGTCACAGCTTGTCAATTTTTCATTCATTCATTCTCCTCTTCTCACGCTGATCAGGGCAGAGAAGGGGAGAATGGATGACAGACTGCTTCAGCACCAGCCCAGGGGAAGAGTGCTTACAGTAGCACTTCTTCCCCGGCGGCCATCCGTGTGGTCCTGATGTGGCACACGGATGGCACGCGTAGTACACACACACACGGACACTGATATCCTCAGTACCGGTTTTTCTGATACCGGAAATATCAGGACATGTGAAACTGACCTTACAAAAAGAAGAAAGGGCGCCAAGACTTACCAAAAGGAGCACAGAAATGGAAGAAAGGGAGGCAAAAGCTGCTTCCTCAAGGGCCACTGAAACGTCTCAGCAGAGACTGTGCCTCCACCGTGTACAGACGGGAGGGAAGCAGCGAGACGTACAGGTGCACATGCTATCCACAGGGGGAGATGGCGTACAGGTGCACATGCTATCCACAGGGGGAGATGGCGTACAGGTGCACATGCTATCCACAGGGGGAGATGGCGTACAGGTGCACATGCTATCCACAGGGGGAGATGGCGTACAGGTGCACATGCTATCCACAGGGGGAGATGGCGTACAGGTGCACATGCTATCCACAGGGGGAGATGGCGTACAGGTGCACATGCTATCCACAGGGGGAGATGGCGTACAGGTGCACATGCTATACACAGGTGGAGATGGCGTACAGGTGCACATGCTATACACAGGTGGAGATGGCATACAGGTATATACTACATACAGGTGAGATGGCATACAGGTATATACCACATACAGGTGAGATGGCATACAGGTATATACCACATACAGGTGAGATGGCATACAGGTATATACCACATACAGGTGAGATGGCATACAGGTATATACTACATACAGGTGAGATGGCATACAGGTGTATATAGTATATACAGGTGAGATGGCATACAGGTGTATATAGTATATACAGGTGAGATGGCATACAGGTGTATATAATATATACAGGGGGAGATGACATACAGGTATATGCTATATACAGGGGAAGATGACATACAGGTATATACTATATACAGGTGGAGATGACATACAGGTATATACTATATACAGGTGGAGATGGCATACAGGTATATACTATATACAGGTGGAGATGGCATACAGGTATATACTATATACAGGTGGAGATGGCATACAGGTATATACTATATACAGGTGGAGATGGCATACAGGTATATGCTACATACAGGGGGAGATGGCGTACAGGTGTATACAATAAATACAGGGGGAGATGACATACAGGTATATACTATATACAGGTGGAGAAGGCATACAGGTATATACTGTATACAGGTGAGATGGCATACAGCTATATACTATTGTGGTATAGTGACCACTGTGTCCGCTAGGGGGTGCTGTGTGGGTGTCCCAGGATGGACGAATAGCCTTGTCCAGAGTGGTAACAGGAGCAGGGTGCTAAAGGATCGTTATGTATCTCAAGGTGGGTGGCCTTGGGATGGAGGCTTGCTTATGTGCTGATCAGCAGAGCTGATCTTTCGTTCCAATGTGTCAGGGAAAAGTCTTCAGGTAGCTGGAAAGATGGGCGATACCAGCTACCTACAAATCCACCCAAGGGTGGGTCTAGAACCCCATACTAAAGAATGTTTGAATGCTTGTAGGACCTGTGATGAGGTCATAGCCATGTGACCCGGTGGGCTTGGCTACAGACCATATAAGGTGGACAGGGTAGGTCACATGAGTGGATGCTTGGACCCGGTTGGTCCGTTGTGGAAGGTCCTGCTGGGAGATAGGGCTTCCTGCCTGACAGCACGTGAATGCTGTGAGTAATGGCTGCAAGCGTCTGACAGTTCCCAAGGAGGAGGAATGAACGTCTGCAGTGAGCTGAAGCAGCTATGAGAAGGTATCTGTGAGGCTGAAGAGCCTGAGTACTGGACATTGCGTAACCTGTGTGACCACAGGCTTAACAGAGGGAAGCTCTGTCATGAACGCTATGCTGATTATATGAACTTTATGTTGCTCCTGTGGGTTTATGATGTCTGAATAAACCGCATGGATTGTTATTGTTTTATGGAAAACCCGTGCCGGACATGATTATTTGGCTGCCAAGCAAGTATCCCCAACCTTGAATGACAGCACTACCTAACACTATATACAGGTATATACTATATACAGGGAGAGATGACATACAGGTGTATATACTATATACAGGGAGAGATGACATACAGGTATACACAATATACAGGGAGAGATGACATACAGGTATACACTATATACAGGAGGAGATGACATACAGGTATACACTATATACAGGAGGAGATGACATACAGGTATATACTATATACAGGGAGAGATGACATACAGATGTATATACTATATACAGGGAGAGATGACATACAGATGTATATACTATATACAGGGAGAGATGACATACAGGTATACACAATATACAGGAGGAGACGACATACAGGTATATACAGGGGGAGACGACATACAGGTATATACAGGGGGAGACGACATACAGGTATATACAGGGGGAGACGACATACAGGTATATACTATATACAGGGAGAGATGACATACAGGTATACACAATATACAGGAGGAGATGACATACAGGTATATACTATATACAGGAGGAGATGACATACAGGTATATACTATATACAGGGGGAGATGACATACAGGTGTTTATACTATATACAGGAGGAGAGGACCTACAGGTATATACTATATATAGGTGAGATGACACAGGTATATACAGGGGGAGATGACACGGGTATATACTATATACAGGGGGAGATGACATACAGGTGTTTATACTATATACAGGAGGAGAGGACCTACAGGTATATACTATATATAGGTGAGATGACACAGGTATATACAGGGGGAGATGACACGGGTATATACTATATACAGGGGGAGATGACATACGGGTATATACTATATACAGGGGGAGATGACATACAGGTATATACTATATACAGGAGGAGAGGACCTACAGGTATATACTATATACAGGGGAGATGACATACAGGCATATGCTACATACAGGGGGAGATGACATACAGGCATATGCTACATACAGGGGGAGATGACATACAGGTATATACTATATACAGGAGGAGATGACATACAGGTATACACTATATACAGGAGGAGATGACATACAGGTATATACTATATACAGGGAGAGATGACATACAGATGTATATACTATATACAGGGAGAGATGACATACAGATGTATATACTATATACAGGGAGAGATGACATACAGATGTATATACTATATACAGGGAGAGATGACATACAGATGTATATACTATATACAGGGAGAGATGACATACAGGTATACACAATATACAGGAGGAGATGACATACAGGTATACACTATATACAGGAGGAGATGACATACAGGTATACACTATATACAGGAGGAGATGACATACAGGTATATACTATATACAGGGAGAGATGACATACAGATGTATATACTATATACAGGGAGAGATGACATACAGATGTATATACTATATACAGGGAGAGATGACATACAGGTATACACAATATACAGGAGGAGACGACATACAGGTATATACAGGGGGAGACGACATACAGGTATATACAGGGGGAGACGACATACAGGTATATACAGGGGGAGACGACATACAGGTATATACTATATACAGGGAGAGATGACATACAGGTATACACAATATACAGGAGGAGATGACATACAGGTATATACTATATACAGGAGGAGATGACATACAGGTATATACTATATACAGGGGGAGATGACATACAGGTGTTTATACTATATACAGGAGGAGAGGACCTACAGGTATATACTATATATAGGTGAGATGACACAGGTATATACAGGGGGAGATGACACGGGTATATACTATATACAGGGGGAGATGACATACAGGTGTTTATACTATATACAGGAGGAGAGGACCTACAGGTATATACTATATATAGGTGAGATGACACAGGTATATACAGGGGGAGATGACACGGGTATATACTATATACAGGGGGAGATGACATAAGGGTATATACTATATACAGGGGGAGATGACATACAGGTATATACTATATACAGGAGGAGAGGACCTACAGGTATATACTATATACAGGGGAGATGACATACAGGCATATGCTACATACAGGGGGAGATGACATACAGGCATATGCTACATACAGGGGGAGATGACATACAGGTATATACTATATACAGGAGGAGATGACATACAGGTATACACTATATACAGGAGGAGATGACATACAGGTATATACTATATACAGGGAGAGATGACATACAGATGTATATACTATATACAGGGAGAGATGACATACAGATGTATATACTATATACAGGGAGAGATGACATACAGATGTATATACTATATACAGGGAGAGATGACATACAGATGTATATACTATATACAGGGAGAGATGACATACAGGTATACACAATATACAGGAGGAGATGACATACAGGTATATACTATATACAGGAGGAGATGACATACAGGTATATACAGGGGGAGACGACATACAGGTGTATATACTATATACAGGGAGAGATGACATACAGGTATACACAATATACAGGGAGAGATGACATACAGGTATACACTATATACAGGAGGAGATGACATACAGGTATACACTATATACAGGAGGAGATGACATACAGGTATATACTATATACAGGGAGAGATGACATACAGATGTATATACTATATACAGGGAGAGATGACATACAGATGTATATACTATATACAGGGAGAGATGACATACAGGTATACACAATATACAGGAGGAGACGACATACAGGTATATACAGGGGGAGACGACATACAGGTATATACAGGGGGAGACGACATACAGGTATATACAGGGGGAGACGACATACAGGTATATACTATATACAGGGAGAGATGACATACAGGTATACACAATATACAGGAGGAGATGACATACAGGTATATACTATATACAGGAGGAGATGACATACAGGTATATACTATATACAGGGGGAGATGACATACAGGTGTTTATACTATATACAGGAGGAGAGGACCTACAGGTATATACTATATATAGGTGAGATGACACAGGTATATACAGGGGGAGATGACACGGGTATATACTATATACAGGGGGAGATGACATACAGGTGTTTATACTATATACAGGAGGAGAGGACCTACAGGTATATACTATATATAGGTGAGATGACACAGGTATATACAGGGGGAGATGACACGGGTATATACTATATACAGGGGGAGATGACATACGGGTATATACTATATACAGGGGGAGATGACATACAGGTATATACTATATACAGGAGGAGAGGACCTACAGGTATATACTATATACAGGGGAGATGACATACAGGCATATGCTACATACAGGGGGAGATGACATACAGGCATATGCTACATACAGGGGGAGATGACATACAGGTATATACTATATACAGGAGGAGATGACATACAGGTATACACTATATACAGGAGGAGATGACATACAGGTATATACTATATACAGGGAGAGATGACATACAGATGTATATACTATATACAGGGAGAGATGACATACAGATGTATATACTATATACAGGGAGAGATGACATACAGATGTATATACTATATACAGGGAGAGATGACATACAGATGTATATACTATATACAGGGAGAGATGACATACAGGTATACACAATATACAGGAGGAGATGACATACAGGTATATAATATATACAGGAGGAGATGACATACAGGTATATACAGGGGGAGACGACATACAGGTATATACTATATACAGGGAGAGATGACATACAGGTATACACAATATACAGGAGGAGATGACATACAGGTATACACTATATACAGGAGGAGATGACATACAGGTATATACTATATACAGGAGATGACATACAGGTATATACTATATACAGGGGGAGATGACATACAGGTGTTTATACTATATACAGGAGGAGAGGACCTACAGGTATATACTATATATAGGTGAGATGACACAGGTATATACAGGGGGAGATGACACGGGTATATACTATATACAGGGGGAGATGACATACAGGTATATACTATATACAGGGGAGAGGATATACAGGTATATACTATATACAGGGGAGAGGATATACAGGTATATACTATATACAGGAATAGATGACATACAGGTATACACTATATACAGGAGGAGAGGACCTACAGGTATATACTATATACAGGGGAGATGACATACAGGTATATACTATATACAGGGGAGATGACATACAGGTATATACTATATACAGGAGGAGATGACATACAGGTATATACTATATACAGGAGGAGATGACATATAGGTATATACTATATACAGGAGATGACATACAGGTATATACTATATACAGGGGGAGATGACATACAGGTATATACTATATACAGGAGATGACATACAGGTATACACTATATACAGGAGGAGATGACATACAGGTATATACTATATACAGGAGATGACATACAGGTATATACTATATACAGGGGGAGATGACATACAGGTGTTTATACTATATACAGGAGGAGAGGACCTACAGGTATATACTATATATAGGTGAGATGACACAGGTATATACAGGGGGAGATGACACGGGTATATACTATATACAGGGGGAGATGACATACAGGTATATACTATATACAGGGGAGAGGATATACAGGTATATACTATATACAGGGGAGAGGATATACAGGTATATACTATATACAGGAATAGATGACATACAGGTATACACTATATACAGGAGGAGAGGACCTACAGGTATATACTATATACAGGGGAGATGACATACAGGTATATACTATATACAGGGGAGATGACATACAGGTATATACTATATACAGGAGGAGATGACATACAGGTATATACTATATACAGGAGGAGATGACATACAGGTATATACAGGAGGAGAGGACCTACAGGTATATACTATATACAGGAGGAGTGGACCTACAGGTATATACTATATACAGGGGAGATGACATACAGGTATATACTATATACAGGAGGAGATGACATACAGGTATATACTATATACAGGGGAGAGGATATACAGGTATATACTATATACAGGAGAGGACCTACAGGTATATACTATATATAGGTGAGATGACACAGGTATATACAGGGGGAGATGACACGGGTATATACTATACACAGGGGAGTGGATATACTATATACAACGCCGGGCTCTCCAGCTAGTAATACATATAGTAGAAGCTATGCTGTTACCTCTACCCTATCCAGTAGGCGAGATGACACATTATATCCATAGCAGACTGTCCGCTGTTTCCTCTGTGCTACACACCCATTAGCAGGTAGATGACATATGTAGCAGCAGCCACATAGCACCCAGACACATGACAGATCGGTAGCGCATGCCCTCTGGGCCCGTCTTGCCATTCAGCCCCTGGACCACTACCTCCCAGCTGTAGTCCATATCCATCCCCGGTGTGTGTGTGCCTTCCACCTGCCATCCTTCCCCGGTATCTCCCGCAGGCGGGAGCGGATACGTGCTCCGGCCAGGAGGCGCTCACCTTCCTCAGGCTCCGCTGCGGACCCCCCGGCCGCCCGCTCCGGACTCTCAGCACATCCTTCCTCCTCCTCGGGCTCCTCCATCCTCTCCTATCCTCTCTGTACCGTTCTCCTGAGGTCTCGGCTCTTACGTCACTACGTCCTACGCAGCCTTACGTCACAGACAGCTGGGTTCCCTTCAATGAGGCGGGGTTTGGGATGTTGGGATCGCCATCTTGGTTGCTGGAAAAAGAAAAAAGTTT
The DNA here is from genome assembly GCF_039654945.1 of Dendrobates tinctorius. Classification (NCBI taxonomy): domain Eukaryota; kingdom Metazoa; phylum Chordata; class Amphibia; order Anura; family Dendrobatidae; genus Dendrobates; species Dendrobates tinctorius. The sequence goes on from NW_027362043.1 coordinate 2,657,757, forward strand.
CCCAGTAAAAGCGAACGAGTGTAGAATAGAGGCACATGCACACCGGACTGGTGTCACTGGCCATGGCGGCCACAGGAATAATCCCTGGACTTGGGGAAAGTGGCCAGGAATGGCAGCATTCACACCGTAGTTACACCCTGCAGCTCGCGGGGATATGCACGGCGGTATAAAACCTAAAGCCATTCATTGCACTGGTGCAGCGTGTGGTGCTGGAAGCAGGGGAAGGGTTAAGGCGACGGTGTGCGTCCTGCGCGGCAGGGACAGGGTTAACCTGTAGATTCTCAGCAGATACCAGGAAGTGCTCAGAACCTGCAAGACACCTGTAGAGAGAGCAGCGGCGGAGCCTGCCAGGTACGGACACCCCCTATACCGACGGGTCCCCTATAGGACTGTGCCAGGTACGGACACCCCCTATACCGACGGGTCCCCTATAGGGCTGCGCCAGGTACGGACACCCCCTATACCGACGGGTCCCCTATAGGACTGCGCCAGGTACGGACACCCCCTATACCGACGGGTCCCCTATAGGACTGCGCCAGGTACGGACACCCCCTATACCGACGGGTCCCCTATAGGGCTGCGCCAGGTACGGACACCCCCTATACCGACGGGTCCCCTATAGGACTGTGCCAGGTACGGACACCCCCTATACCGATGGGTCCCCTATAGGACTGTGCCAGGTACGGACACCCCCTATACCAACGGGTCCCCTATAGGGCTGCGCCAGGTACGGACACCCCCTATACCGACGGGTCCCCTATAGGACTGTACCAGGTACGGACACCCCCCTATACCGACGGGTCCCCTATAGGACTGTGCCAGGTACGGACACCCCCTATGCCGACGGGTCCCCTATAGGACTGTGCCAGGTACGGACACCCCCTATACCGACGGGTCCCCTATAGGGCTGCGCCAGGTACGGACACCCCCTATACAGACGGGTCCCCTATAGGACTGTGCCAGGTACGGACACCCCCTATACCGACGGGTCCCCTATAGGACTGCGCCAGGTACGGACAGCCCATATACCGACGGGTCCCCTATAGGGCTGCGCCAGGTACGGACACCCCCTATACCGACGGGTCCCCTATAGGGCTGCGCCAGGTACGGACAGCCCATATACCGACGGGTCCCCTATAGGGCTGTGCCAGGTACGGACACCCCCTATACCGACGGGTCCCCTATAGGGCTGTGCCAGGTACGGACAGCCCATATACCGACGGGTCCCCTATAGGGCTGTGCCAGGTACGGACACCCCCTATACCGACGGGTCCCCTATAGGGCTGTGCCAGGTACGGACACCCCCTATACCGATGGGTCCCCTATAGGACTTGCCAGGTACGGACACCCCCTATACCGACGGGTCCCCTATAGGGCTGCGCCAGGTACGGACACCCCCTATACCGACGGGTCCCCTATAGGGCTACGCCAGGTACGGACAGCCCTTATACTGACGGAGCCCCTATACTGACGGGTCCCCTATAGGACTGTGCCAGGTACGGACACCCCCTATACCGACGGGTCCCCTATAGGGCTGCGCCAGGTACGGACACCCCCTATACCGACGGGTCCCCTATAGGGCTACGCCAGGTACGGACAGCCCCTATGCCGACGGGTCCCCTATAGGGCTGCGCCAGGTACGGACACCCCCTATGCCGACGGGTCCCCTATAGGGCTACGCCAGGTAAGGACACCCCCTATGCCGACGGGTCCCCTATAGGGCTACGCCAGGTAAGGACACCCCCTATGCCGACGGGTCCCCTATAGGGCTACGCCAGGTAAGGACACCCCCTATGCCGACGGGTCCCCTATAGGGCTACGCCAGGTAAGGACACCCCCTATGCCGACGGGTCCCCTATAGGGCTACGCCAGGTAAGGACACCCCCTATGCCGACGGGTCCCCTATAGGGCTGCGCCAGGTACGGACACCCCCTATACCGACGGGTCCCCTATAGGGCTGCGCCAGGTACGGACACCCCCTATACCGACGGGTCCCCTATAGGGCTGCGTCAGGTACGGACCCCCCTATACCGACGGGTCCCCTATAGGACTATGCCAGAGACGGACACCCCCTATACCGACGGGTCCCCTATAGGACTATGCCAGGTATGGACACCCCCCTATGCCGACGGGTCCCCTATAGGACTGCGCCAGGTACGGACACCCCCTATGCCGACGGGTCCCCTATAGGACTGCGCCAGGTACGGGCACCCCCTATGCCGACGGGTCCCCTATAGGACTGCGCCAGGTACGGGCACCCCCTGTACCGACGTGTCCCCTATAGGACTGCGCCAGGTACGTACACTCCCTGTACAGACGGGTCCCCCTATAGGACTATGCCAGGTACGGACACCCCCTATACCGATGGGTCCCCTATAGGACTGCGCCAGGTACGGACACCCCCTGTACCGATGGGTCCCCTATAGGACTGCGCCAGGTACGGACACCCCCTATACCGACGGGTCCCCTATAGGACTATGCCAGGTACGGACACCCCCCTATGCCGACGGGTCCCCTATAGGACTGCGCCAGGTACGGACACCCCCTATGCCGACGGGTCCCCTATAGGACTGCGCCAGGTACGGGCACCCCCTATGCCGACGGGTCCCCTATAGGACTGCACCAGGTACGGGCACCCCCTGTACCGACGTGTCCCCTATAGGACTGCGCCAGGTACGGACACCCCCTATACCGACGGGTCCCCTATAGGACTATGCCAGGTACGGACACCCCCTATACCGACGGGTCCCATATAGGGCTGCGCCAGGTACGGACACCCCCTATACCGACGGGTCCCCTATAGGACTATGCCAGGTACGGACACCCCCTATCCCGACTGGTCCCCTATAGGACTATGCCAGGTACGGACACCCCCTTTACCGACGGGTCCCTTATAGGACTGCGCCAGGTACGTACACTCCCTGTACAGACGGGTCCCCCTATAGGACTATGCCAGGTACGGACACCCCCTATACCGATGGGTCCCCTATAGGACTGCGCCAGGTACGGACACCCCCTGTACCGATGGGTCCCCTATAGGACTGCGCCAGGTACGGACATCCCCTGTACCGATGGGTCCCCCTATAGGACTGTGCCAGGTACGGGGGACCGACTGGTCACCTATAGGACTGCGCCAGGTACGGACACGCCCCTGTACCAATGGGTCCCCTATAGGACTGCGCCAGGTCCGGACACCCCCTATACTGTCGTGTCCCCTATAGGACTGTGACAGGTACAGACACTCCCTATACCGACGGATCCCCCATAGGACTGCGCCAGGTACGGACACCCCCTATACCGACGTGTCCCCTATAGGACTATGCCAGGAACAGACACCCCCTATACCAACCGGTCCCCTATAGGATTGCACCAGGTATGTATACCCCCTATAGGACTGTGCCAGGTGCAGACACCCCCTATACCAACGGGTCCCCTATTGGACTGTGCCAGGTACGGACACCCCCTATTCCGACGGGTCCCCCTATAGGACTGTGCCAGGTACAGACACCCCCCATACCAACCGGTCCCCTATAGGACTGCGCCAGGTATGTACACCCCTATAGGACTGTGCCAGGTACGGACACCACCTATACCGACGGGTCCCCTATAGGACTGTGCCAGGTACGGACACCCCCTATACCGACGGGTCCCTTATAGGACTGCGCCAGGTACGGACACCCCCTGTACCGATCGGTCCCCTATAGGACTGCGCCAGGTATGGACACCCCCTATACTGACGGGTTCCCCTATAGGACTGCGCCAGGTATGGACACCCCCTATTCCGACGGGACCCCCTATACAGACGGGTCCCTCTATAGGACTGCGCCAGGTACGGACACCCCCTATAGGACTGTGCAAGGTACAGACACCCCTTATACCGACGGGTCCCCCTATAGCACTGCGCCAGGTATGTACACCCCCAATACTGGCCAGACCCGGTGGGTCCCCTATAACACTGCGCCAGGTACAGACACCCCCGATACCAGCTGGACCCAATGGATCCCCTGATGGGACTGCGCCAGGTCCTGTATGCAAGTTGGCCGGGTGTGCACTGTTGCCCGCACACTACAAGTGCCACCTATGAGCATCGCAGGGCACTGACCTCCTACCTGATCTTTTATTACTGTATACTAAGGTTCAGCCTTTGGGAACTGAGAGCAGGCCGCCTATCTGATATTGGGGAGATGGCTACCATCTAGTGTTCTCTGGTATCAGCCAGGTCGAGCTCCCTGGGATGGCGGTATCCTCTCCATACATGCCTGCAGGAGACCTGTACTAGTGTTCTCTAGTATCAGCCAGGCCGAGCTCCCTGGGATGGTGGCATTCTCCCCATACATGCCTGCAGGAGACCTGTGCTAGTGTTCTCTGGTATCAGCCAGGCCGAGCTCCCTGGGATGGCGGCATTCTCTCCATACATGCCTGCAGGAGACCTGTGCTAGTGTTCTCTGGTATCAGCCAGGCCGAGCTCCCTGGGATGGTGGCATTCTCCCCATACATGCCTGCAGGAGACCTGTGCTAGTGTTCTCTGGTATCAGCCAGGCCGAGCTCCCTGGGATGGCGGCATTCTCTCCATACATGCCTGCAGGAGACCTGTGCTTGTGTTTTCTGGTATCAGCCAGGCCGAGCTCCCTGGGATGGCGGCATCCCCTCCATACATGCCTGCAGGAGACCTGTGCTAGTGTTCTCTGGTATCAGCCAGGCCGAGCTCCCTGGGATGGCGGCATCCTCTCCATACATGCCTGCAGGAGACCTGTGCTAGTGTTCTCTGGTATCAGCCAGGCCGAGCTCCCTGGGATGGCAGCATCCCCTCCATACATGCCTGAAGGAGACCTGTGCTAGTGTTCTCTGGTATCAGCCAGGCCGAGCTCCCTGGGATGGTGGCATTCTCCCCATACATGCCTGCAGGAGACCTGTGCTAGTGTTCTCTGGTATCAGCCAGGCCGAGCTCCCTGGGATGGCGCATCCTCTCCATACATGCCTGCAGGAGACCTGTGCTTGTGTTCTCTGGTATCAGCCAGGGCGAGCTCCCTGGGATGGCGGCATCCTCTCCATACATGCCTGCAGGAGACCTGTGCTAGTGTTCTCTGGTATCAGCCAGGCCGAGCTCCCTGGGATGGCGGCATCCTCTCCATACATGCCTGCAGGAGACCTGTGCTAGTGTTCTCTGGTATCAGCCAGGCCGAGCGCCCTGGGATGGCGGCATCCTCTCCATACATGCCTGCAGGAGACCTGTGCTAGTGTTCTCTGGTATCAGCCAGGCCGAGCTCCCTGGGATGGCGCATCCTCTCCATACATGCCTGCAGGAGACCTGTGCTTGTGTTCTCTGGTATCAGCCAGGGCGAGCTCCCTGGGATGGCGGCATCCTCTCCATACATGCCTGCAGGAGACCTGTGCTAGTGTTCTCTGGTATCAGCCAGGCCGAGCTCCCAGGGATGGCGGCATTCTCTCCATACATGCCTGCAGGAGACCTGTGCTAGTGTTCTCTGGTATCAGCCAGGCCGAGCTCCCTGGGATGGCGGCATCCTCTCCATACATGCCTGCAGGAGACCTGTGCTTGTGTTCTCTGGTATCAGCCAGGCCGAGCTCCCTGGGATGGCGGCATCCTCTCCATACATGCCTGCAGGAGACCTGTGCTTGTGTTCTCTGGTATCAGCCAGGCCGAGCTCCCTGGGATGGCGGCATCCTCTCCATACATGCCTGCAGGAGACCTGTGCTTGTGTTCTCTGGTATCAGCCAGGCCGAGCTCCCAGGGATGGCGGCATTCTCTCCATACATGCCTGCAGGAGACCTGTGCTAGTGTTCTCTGGTATCAGCCAGGCAGAGCTCCCTGGGATGGCGGCATCCCCTCCATACATGCCTGCAGGAGACCTGTGCTTGTGTTCTCTGGTATCAGCCAGGCCGAGCTCCCAGGGATGGCGGCATTCTCTCCATACATGCCTGCAGGAGACCTGTGCTTGTGTTTTTTGCTGCAGATTTTGGGTTTCTGCTATAAATGGCAGTCAGTTCCCCAGTGTCTGATCCAGAAATGGTATGATCTGAGGACACAATTGATTTGGATTTCCAGGTTTACTGCCCCTTTCACCTTGGAGGGGTGTGCTGGTGACCTGCCTCCCTCCCCCCAGTTGTTGAATAGCGCCTTGCCCCCCTTATGTCCACTGCTCCACTTCAGATCACTCCCAATGCAAACAGAGGAAGCAAACAGATCCTGGCATGCTTCATGCCACAGCTATAGTGCTGGGATCTGTCCTGCAGCTCGCCTGGTATATTATGTATGCCCCAGTGTGTAGCCCCCGTGTGTCGCCCCAGTGTAGGCCTGCTGTGCCCATTCAGTGCCTGCAGGGTGAGTTTCGGTGGAATGTTTATCAGAACTAGTCAAACCAGCCAGGTTGGTTCTGTCCCCATGTTCTCTGCCCTCCTGGTCATGAAAGTTTGCAACATAAATTTTCATTGTATAACGTAGTGCGTGGGGTAAAGATTGGTTTAATTGGGAGAATATTCACTGTATTGTGGCCTCTCACTACCATGTTTGCAGTGGTATACCGTCCAGTAAGTATGGTGGTTAGGAGCCATTGCAAAACCCTAAAAGTAAAAAGTAAGGGACCTCTGGCCCTTCTGAATCTAGTATGATCGTTGCTTACTATTTTCATCATGCCCTGGAGCCTGGGTTAAAGGGATGTTCCCGTCTCATAGTGATGGCATATACCGTAACTGGAAAATGGCATCGGTTTATAATTGGTGGGGGTCAATCTGAAAGTCAAGTGCTGAGCCCCTCTAAGTTCTCCTTGTTCTATGGCCACCTGACTATGCAGGAAACTGCAGCCAGCCCCACAATAGTCTCACACATAACTGGGTGGCGGTAGCACTGCTGCAAGGATTTACGGTAATGGCCAAGGAAGTCCTGGACCACACCAGCTCAGTGAGATGCCATCATTTTAGAAGCTGGGAATACTGCGGCATTTATTCTGTGAATACCTAGTGTGTCTGTATAAGGCTGTGTGCACACGGTACATTTTTGGGAATAGGAAATCCTTATGCCAGCAAAGTCAATGAGCATCCTGAAGCGCTGTGCACATGGTCAGTATTTATCTCTTCAGGATTTGCTGTGGATTTCAATTCTCTGCAATCAAGTACTCAATGTGTGCACATAGCCTTAAGCTATGTGCACACATAGATGGAAGTGCTGCGGATTTTGAAAAATCCGCAGGTCAAAATACCTGCGGATTAGCCAGTGGTTTAGCCCTGCGGTTTCACACCTCTACAATGGAGAAGGTGTGAAACCACAGCGGAATCCGCACAAAGAATTGACATGCCGCGGATTGTAACCCGCAGCAAATCCACGTGGAAAAATCTGCAGCATGTGCACAGCGGTTTTGGTTTTACCATTGCAAAGAATGGTACTGTACAACGCAGCAGAAACTGCTGCGGCCCCTCAAGGCCAGAAACGCTGCGGATCCGCAGCAGAATCCACACCGTGTGCACATAGCCTGAGAGTCATGGCTGAAGTACGCTACCATCATAATTTCTGCCATTATTTTTAGCATAAGTTGTGATGGATTTGTCTCAGCCGAGACCAAGAACCCAGACACCTGATGAAGCTGCTGTACCACCTGAGACCACATTTCCGTTAACTCATCAGTGAGGGTCTGGAACAGGCGAGCCAAAGCCTCTGCTCGCGCCATAGGTTCACCTAAAGAATGGTACGGTTCGTAATAATGTCACGACCACAAGGGTTGGTCCAGCAGATGGCACTACAAAGACCAACAACGGGATGGGAAAGGGAAGGAAGGCCCCAACAGTAAGGAATGAGGGATGGGGCACCTCTTAACACAGCCTGTGCCTATCCCTTAGCTCCCTTTATGCCCTATGAGGGTCCTTCCCCCTGCCGCCGTCACAAACCTGGTCCCTAGATGTCACCTCAATAAACCCTGGCTAGTGCACTGGCCGGCAAGGATGTTGGCATCACCACTGCAGATTGTGCAAACACAGGGGATAGTGACAAGTACGAGACAGACAAGTTAAATAAACAAGTAACTTGGCTCCAGGCATTGCTGCAGATATGGAAATGGGACCCCGAACTCCACAGAAGTAGCAGATACAGCGCTGACACCAGTGAGCTGCAACTCCAAGGCTGGCATACATAGAAAACGATCACCAACAGTCAGATGATGCGTCATGTGACTAAAGGATGTGGGAGTGGTCACCACCCACATCAGCTGACCAGCAACACAGCTGCAGCAGGCTGCCAGCAAGGAAGCTGACATTAACCCTTGCTGGCACAATAGCAAAAAAACATTTAAAGCAGAGCCAGAGCTGTCATGAATCCAAAAATAGATTGTGACACACCGCTCCCAGCCCCCCTCCCAAAGAGGCTTTTTAAAAAATTAGCAAAAGTTGATTCAGTGGGCAAATATGGAACTTTTACTTTTGTTTCAAGAAATGGCATGTTGCTAATTTTTCAATGTTAACCCCTTAGTGACGGTCCAAGTTTTTGAAATTTCACCAATGTCACTTTATGTGGTAATAACTCTGGAATGCTTCAACAAATCCCAGTGATTTTGCGACTGTTTTTTCGTGGCACACTATAATTTATGATAATGGTACTTCCGCAGCTTCTCCCTGTAGCTGCTGCTCCAGTAAGGGCTTATGCAGATGTCCATGGACCTCGGTCTAATAGTCACAAACTAGCTGAGGTTCTCCCGACTGGAACATGGTAGCTCAGTATATTTCTATGAGGCAGTCATGCTCAGGTCAGGCTAGTCTGTGTTTAATGGTCATATAGAGATCCACGGACGTCTGCATGAGCACCAAAGCAGTACACTCGTGATTTTTCTCTTCATCCATGACAGCACACCGGAGAGAGGGATCCGCCATCAATTCAAGCCAATTTTGCGTTCAAAAGTCAAACAGTACTCCCTCCCTTCTGAGCCCTGCCATGCGCCCAAACAGTGGCTTCCCCCACATACGTGGTATTGGCGTACTCGCGAGAAATTGCACAACAAATTTTGTGGTCCATTTTCTCCTGATACCCTTGTGAAAATAAAAAAAGTTTGGGTCTAAAGTAAATTTTTTGTGAAAAAATGTCAATTTTTTCCATCCACATTTTTAGTTTTCGTAAAGCATGTGAATGGTTAATAAGCTTCTTGAATGTGGTTTTGAGCACCTTGAGTTGTTCAGTTTTTAGAATGGTGTCACTTTTGGGTATTTTCTGCTTATTGGCACCCCCCACACACCCAAAGCCACTTCAAATGTGAAGGGCCCCCTAAAAAAAAAATGGTTTTGTAAATTTTGTTGGAAAAATGAGAAATCGCTGATCGACTTTTAACCCTTATAACTTCCTAACAATAAAAATTACTTTTCAAAAATTGTGCTGATGTAAAGTTGACATGTGGGAAATGTTATTTATTAACTATTTTGTATGACATATCTCCTATTTAAGGGCACAATATAAAGTTTGAAAATTGCAAAATTTTTGCCAAATTTCCATTTTTTTCATAAACGCAAGTCATATCGAAGAAATTTTACCACTCTCATGACGTACAATATGTCACAAAGACGGCCTCAGTATCAATGGAATCCGTTGACGCGTTCCAACGTTATTGCCTCATAAAGTGACAATGGTCAGAATTGTAAAAATTGGCTTGGTAATTAAGGTCAAAATTGGCTCGGTCACTAAGGGGTTAACTAACCTACTTTATAGAAATAATGTAGTCTCATCAGCTCCAGTCCCTCTAAAGACAGTAGCTAGATTGTGGACAATAGCACAGAGTATATTGAGGGGCCCTGATGCATTTTGGTTTAATGCACCACTTTCTGCATTTTTCAGCCTGATTTGGTCCTCTGGGCAAGAGGCGGTGTCAAATTCACCTTTCATATTTTGTCACATAACTTCAGAATTGCTTACCTTTGAGGATTTGAGGTGAGTGTTTGATTTAAAAAACAGAGTGCATTGTGGTGGCCGTAATACTGTATGGGCACTACGGGGAGCGCGTTGTGCTGTGTGGGGGACTATGGGGAGAGCACGTCGTGCTGTGTGGGGGACTATGGGGAGCGCGCGTTGTGCTGTGTGGGGGACTACGGGAGCGCGCGTTGTGCTGTGTGGGGGACTACGGGAGCGCGCGTTGTGCTGTGTGGGGGACTACGGGAGCGCGCGTTGTGCTGTGTGGGGGACTACGGGAGCGCGCGTTGTGCTGTGTGGGGGACTACGGGAGCGCGCGTTGTGCTGTGTGGGGGACTACGGGGAGCGCGCGTTGTGCTGTATGCAAGCAATAATACAATGTGAAGATGTGTGGGGTCCGTCGTACTGTTTGGAGGGCCAGTGAGTGGCATTATGCTGCCACAGTTGGGGATCATACTGTTAGGATCATCATACTTTACTAGAGATGTTGAGGTGGGGTACAGTAGGGTCATCATACTGTGTGTGTGGAGAATTTTGCTGTGAGGGTAAGATACTGTGTTTGTAGGGCACATTTGTTGTGGCCTATGCAATGAAAGGAAATTCAGTAGCAGGAAAATTATTTTGATAAGGCTGCAAATTTGTGAGATATGCTCTCTGTCTATAGATGATGTAAGGGTGAGAGAAGGATCCGGCATATCCATTTTTAGATGGTTAATCCTTTTTGTTTTCGGTGAGATAAACCACAGCCAGATTCCTTGTGTATAGAGCAGCCAGAAAGTATATCTTTCAGCTATCAGCCGAACTATTCTCAACTATTTGTGTATAGGGGCTCCAGTCAACCACGGTCTCCTCGGGGAGCAAAGGGTCAGTCCAATATGCCCAATCATTTTTCTTCCAGGTGGTTAGTCTAATGGGCTCGCCCTACAATCACAATTTGACTAAACAAGCCAATTTCAGTGTTCATGTTAGAACCTAAAGTTTGAATGGTCATCCTTGCAGTACGTCTGAAATACATGTATAATAGTCAGATATTTTTGAGATTTGATTATTGTGGCAGCAATTACCACATTCCTGTAAAGTTTAATATGTTGATGCATTTTCTGTTTGTTGCAATGTATGTTGCATTTAAGGGCTCCTTTACATTGCACAAGCAGCGACTGAAAATGACCACCAAACAGCTACGTTTGACGATCAGCAAAGGGTAGACCATTTTCTGATGTGCATAAAATGATTAATAGTTTGCTCTATGACCATAGACAGTAAATTATGGTGCATTTTTACACCGGTCGAGGATGATTATTTTTAAGCAAGTGTGAAATAATTTGACCTGGTGAAAGAGCGTTTTGCTCGTTTATCGGGTGATTGGCAGCCTGTTTACACTGGCCGATTATCATGAAACAAGTGTTCCTAGGAATGTTCTTTCCAGATGATTGTGCGGTGTAAATGCGCCCTTTGGCTACATTCAGATGAACATTACCAATCTCTGACCTTAATGGGCACCTGTCAGGTCCCCCTTGCCCTCCAATCTTTTAGTATTCAGCTATTTGTGATTAAACTCCCTCCCTAACCAGCCCTGTATAACAGAATTCAGTTAAATGATTTATAAGCTCTGCTTTCCCTATGCTAATGAGGGCTTTGACAAGTCGATGGGGCGTTGGTTGCCCCAGAATAGTATCGTCGCCACATAATGTGGGACGTTCTGAGACATTGTGTCTGTTTCAAATTAAATTGTAAAATTCAAATTTGTGCACTGAAGAGCCACTCTTAATACATTAAAGGGAACCTGTCAGCAGTATTGTGCTCAGTAACCTACAGACAGTGTCAGGTCGGCGCCGTTATACTGATTGCAATGATGCCTTAGTTGATAAAATCCGTCTTGTGGTTGTTGTTTATGGCCATTACCTTTCAGGGCTGATATACAGCATTTTATAATGCTTTAGTTAAGCCCCCGATCCGACCTGTAAGAGAAGAAAAATAACTTATATTATACTCACCCGGGGGGCGGTCCGGTCCGAGAAGTGTCGCAGGTCTTGGTCCAGCACCTACCATCTTCTTACGTCGTCCTGCTTGGTTCATGTGGATGACGTGTCCCTGCATCATCCACACAGTCTGCTCGGCATCGCGCTCTTATGCAGGCGTACTGATCTGCCCTGTTGAAGGCAGCGCAAAGTACTACAGTGCGCAGGTGCTGGGAATGGTCAGAGGCCCAGCGCCTGCGCACTGCAGGAATTTGCTCTGCCCTCAACAGGACATATAAGTACACCTGCGCAGGAGCGCGATGCTGGGGACACTGTGTGGATGATGCAGGGACGCGTCATCCGCACGAAGCAAGCAGGAGGGTGGCACCACAAGATGGGAGGCGCTTGACCAAGAAGATCGTCACCCCTCGGATCGGATTGCCCTGCAGGTGAGTATAATAAGTTGTTTTTATTCCCTTACAGGTCGAGTTGGGGCCTGACATACAGCATTATAGAATGCTGTATATCAGCCCTGAAAGGTGATGGCCGTAACTTATATCAGCCAAAGCTGGTGACAGGTTCCCTTTAATCTGTAGTTGTGAGTTAATGATATGCTCGTGCTCCGGGGTGGCCTGATGGGGGGTCTTTATGTGGTGCTCTGATTAGATATTAATGCTGGTCCCTCACTGACCCGCCCCCTAGTTTGCATAATGAATATATGTACATACTTTAAAAAAAAAAAAAAAAATCACCTGTAGCGTGATCACATGTATAATGTGAATTTATTTATTTTATTTGCTGGTATAAATTCACTTTAAAAAGTCTCAAAATGGCACCCGCCACGCCTGTGCAGTAGCATCGATTGACAATCCGCTAGATGCTACTGCGCAGGTGTTGGCGGCGCCATCTTGGTGGAGACCATTAGGGAAAGCAATGCTATAAATGATTTTTTAAAACATTTATTTAACTGAATGATGTTATACAGGGCTGGTTAGGGAGGGAGTGTAATCACACATAGCTGAATGCTGAAGGATTGGGGGGCATGGGGGACCTGACAGGTTCCCTTTAACATATTGTGTATGGGAAGGCTGCATGAGCCCAGTTTTATCCACTAAGCAGACGAGACTTGTTTGTGCTGCAATTTTTCTGTCATACGGACCTAAGAATGTCAGTCGTGTGAGCTAGCAAACATTAACCATTGCGCTGCCAGGTATTATCTGTTCTGCCGGGGACCTAAGTTTGTCTGCATAGAGCCTAATCCAGGGTTAAGAAGAGGGCGTAATAAGAGCTGACATGTTCCATTGTCATTCAATAAAGAAATAGATTAACTTGGTGGGCGACAGCAGGTTATGATGTCTGTAAATACCACAATTTTCCAGTTCACAGAAAATGCTGTCTGTCGCTCAGGGTATGAAGACAGATATCCTTTTCTACGCAGCTGCCTGAAAGCTAGTGTCTCCTGTAATCGGCCACTTTCTGCCACTTGTGTTGGTGAGCGTTATTACCGCCCTTGTTCCATGCTGCAGACGTTGAGCATACTGAATCGCAGCATTGTATCCTAAACTACTATAGTACGGTATATCATGGATGTAGGGGATCTATATGTCTCGCCGAAACTGAGCCACAATAGATCAGCCCAGTGTACAGGTGAGGCTGGAACGAGCCTTGCAGCAAGATTATATAGATGGCTGTTCACACTAAGGAATGTCATTCCCCGAGCTTTGCTGAAAAGTGACTAACCACATGAACATGTCACTGTGGTCCCTAGAAAGCCGCCTTAGCCCGCCCTATTTCCTCTGTTTTCCACCTGCTTCCCGTCCGGTCTCTCCACCCTCTAAATATACCTTCCTGTGTCACTGTGGGAGGGCACGTTCTGGAGGAAAACACCAGTGTACAGGTGAGGCTGCAGCCAGCCCTGCACCAGGACCTCCTTCCCTCAGTGCACACATTCGCAGGGCTATTTACTTCAGGTTTTGGGGATGGCTGTGAGGTTTCAAGTAAGTAATTGCATAGTTCCCAGTAACACTTGGCATGGCAAGTAAATACGGCGCCTTCTAAAGCTGGCAAATGTGTCGGCTTAAACAGATTTTGCACAGTTTTCTGTTCGAGTGCTAATCATGCCCCATCATCTTTTGTGGTAAAATGTATTTGGCACTTGCTGTAGGAGGTTGTATCAACGATCCAACAATTGGCAGCCTGGGTGCCTTCAACAAAATGCAGACACATCTCTACAGGGTTATAGTTGCCTAATAACATGGGTACCACTAAACCTTCTAAGTAAGGGTAAAAACACATTCAGCGATCAGCCCTGAAGGTCCTCCTGACTCATTTCCTTCACTATGAAGGGTACAATATAAATCATTTGATCTTAAAGGGAACCTGTCAGCAGCATTGTGCACAGTAACCTACAGACCGTGTCAGGTCGGCGCCGTTATACTGATTACAATGATACCTGGTGATGAAATCTGTCTTGTGGTTGCTGTTTAATCTTTATTTTCAGTTTTGAGTTAATGATATGCCCGCGCTCCAGGGTGACCTGTGGGGGTCTACATGTGGTGTTCTGCTTAGATATTCATAATGCAGACTGCTGACAGGTCACTTATCCCTCAGTGACCTGCCCCCTAGTTTGCTGGCACCATTTTCAGACTTTTTTTTTTGTTTTTTTTATGAATTAATGTATACCATAAAAAACAACTGCACATTACACATGGGCTAAGGCTGCAGAAGGTGATATACAGTATATAATCATTATGTCAATAGGCTGCATTATCCACAGGCCGCCCTGGAGCACGAGCATCTCATTAACTAAAAACAACAACCACAAGACAGATTCCATCAACACAGGTATCGTGTTAATCAGTATAACTTGTACCAACCTGACAGTGTCCGTAAGTTACTCACCACAATCCTCCTGATAGGTTCTCTTTAAGACAACAATGTAAGCTGTGAAGGACTCCTAAACAATAATAAACTACATGGCACTCAGACAGGGATCTCAAGTCATGTCTGCCACATACTTTCCTATAGCGATTAATGAAGTGGGTGGAGAAAATGAAATGGCACTAAAATCCAGAATATGATAGAATATTCGCTGTTAAGTTTAATAACTTTTTGCAATAAAAATCAATTTTGTGTGATAAATTGCAACATTTTCTGCTCATATGGATCATGTAATTTTAATTTTTTTTGTCTTTTCGAACTAGGTGTCTGAAATGGAGGAGATGACAATATGGGAGCAGTATACTGTCACACTAGCCAGGGTAAGTCCATTTCCATACTCTGGAAGACTGGTCAGATGGTTGGCTTTATTGAGCTCAATATGTACATGTGATACCTAATAATCATCAGTGGCTACAGTCCAGATGTCAACATTTGACTTGATGTAGGAACGTGGAATTTTGTTTCTCAGGCAAATCTTGTACAATTCCTTTATTTTCTATAATGCCTTTTGAAGAACACTAGATTTGAGACCCTGAATTTATAGTCCACCTCTTTTTGGATCAAGAACTCTTAAGTTTTGATCACCTCATCTGGAACCAGTGTCAAAACACAGCCCAAGAAATATTTATATGTCTTGGGTTTATGAAGGGAACATATACTTCAAAAGAATTTTTAAAAACAAAATTATATTCATAAATGCATATAAAATATACAAGTAAAAGTAAGCAGGTGAACTACAACTCTCAGGCTGTGTGGAGCAATGTGCATGTATTAATATAGATGACTAAGTTCTCAATTTCGCGTCATGGACTTTAACCTTCACCAGCCTAAAAATAGCAGCCTGCAGCCGCTCCACTATTGGCGCATTCAAACATGCGCCAATTGTGGCACTTTACCCAGCTCTTGTCACTTGGCCTGTAGCGGTGGCAAGTGGGGTAATACTGTATTTGTGGGGTTGATGTCACCTTTGTATTGTCCAGTGACTTCAAGCCCACGGATTAGTAATGGAGAAGCGTCTATAAGACACCAATCCATTACTAATACTATAGTTACATGGTAAAGACACAGCCAGAATAAAGTCCTTTAATTGAAATAATGACACAGACTTCTTTAATAGATCTTAATTAAACCATACTTACTGCATCTCCTATTCCATCAAAGCCATCGGTCTCCTGGAATAGAGATAAAAGAAAAAAGCAACAGTGTACCATACCTGTCTGCCTAGAAGATATACATACTGTCCCACAATGATTCCAGCTATGCTAGATCTGTATGCCTTTGGCTGAACGGTGGCATTATGCCACCATCCAGCCTGACATCCAGACACAGTGGAGCTTGAAGCTGAAATCCCTGGAGATAACTCTGTCACCGGTGGTCACGTGCACTGCAGTTCTCGCGGTCAGCTGTTAATGAGAACTTGGTTGGTGACTGGAGATAAGCCTGTCCCCGGCAGTCACGTACACGGCATTTTTCGCGGTCAGCTCAGGTCATCGCGAGAACAGCAGTGTATGCGAACTTCTGGCTGAAACAAGGTAAGACAGTATTTAAATTTGTACACATGCATAGTAAGCTGCGTTCCCACACATCTAATTAAATCCTATGGGTAATTTACGCTGCGTTGACAGAGCATCTCCGTGACATAAATAGACATGCTGCAGTCTGGAAAGACACGCTGCGTGTACGTTTATGCAGGGATGCTGGAGGCGCCTTTGAACGCATAGTGTAGATGGGATTTCTTGAACCCACATTGTTTACTGACCGTGGGAACTTATCTTTATAGTCCGAAAAATATGGTAGATGTTATCAGTCGCAAACATAACAGTACCAAAACCCGGCAAGCAGCCGGACATCCCGCAAAATTTTAGACCCATATCCTTATTAAATACCGACCTTAAGATCTATGCTAAATGCCTAGCAACATGCATAGTCCCCATTCTCCCATCATTAATATCATAAGATAAAACCGGCTTTATAAAAGGGAGACAAGCGGCAGATAACACAAGGAGGGTCATAGACTTGATTGATGTCATAAACAAAAGGAGGACTCCGGCGGTCATGGTGGCTTCAGATGCCAAGAGGGTGCTTCGACCCGGTTAATTGGTCGTTTGCCTTCATGGTATTGTGTCGAATGGGGTTTAGGTGCTCAATACTAAATACCATTAAAGCCCTTTACTCCACACTCTCAGCAAGAGTTTACGCTAATGGCATCATATCGGAAAATTTTTTAATAACAAACAGAAAAAGACAGGGACGCCCTCTGGTATTTGCGCTCACTATTAAATTTTTGGCACAGGCTATTGGGCAAAATGAAAGAATAAAGGGGGTGGAGATTTCTGGAAGTTCACATAGCATTTCATTATATGCTGATGACGTGATTTTAACCTTAGCGAAGCCTGAGAATTCACTTGAGGAAGCCCTATAGAGACAAACGTTTCGGAAACATGTCATACTACAAAATATTTGAAAACAAATCCCAGATTCTGCTTTTAAACACCCCAGTTGTGGTTCTACTACATTTACGAAAGAATGTTCTTCTTGCTTGGCGTCAGGAGCAAATTACATATTTAGGAGCGTCAATAACTATATCTACATCAACTTTGTATAAATCAAATTATCTTCCATTATTATAGACTCTAGAATCTAACCTAAATAAAATAGGTCGCTCTGAGACTTCATGGGTGGGACGTGTTGCGACCTTTCAGATGTTCTCATTACCCAAATTGTTATACTTGTTTCACACTGTTCCAATCCCCCTCCCAAAAACTTATTTCCATCAGATAAATAAAATCTTAAACACTTTTGTGTGGAGGAATAAAAGCTCTTGTGTGATACTAGTCACAACACATGGACAGGCCGTGATTCCGTGAATCATCGATGTCAGACGCTCCGGGGTCAAAACCAAAAGAGCACGTAACAAACCAAGGGAAAATATGAAGTCGTAAGTCAGGCAGGTCACATTCCAAAGTCAGAATAATAGAGAAATAACAGATAAGCAAAGGGGCAATAGCAATAGGGTAGTCAGAACACGGTCCAAAGGACAGCAGCAAGAGATCAGGACTTACAGAACAGGGATCAGGCAAACACACACCAGAGAGCACAGGCTAAGACCAAGCTTTTGACTGGCAGTGATCTGGGCCAGACAGCTCACCTAAATAGCAGGACAATTACCGAGAACAGGGAGCACGTGGAAATATCTGCACCTTTAGTCAAATAGGTCATTGAGCTGTCAATCAAAGCACTGACAGCTCAGCAAGCCCCAGGATAGGAGGACAGAGCTGTCCATCACTGAGTCCCAGACACTCTGAGTGGAGGAATCTAACACCTTGCTTATCTAATCACCTTATGAAAAGACCTAAACAAATTTGGAGAGCTCAACCTAACATCCATGATTGCTATCTAGCTACCCAATTAGATCATGTAAAGGGGGTTTTACACATAGCGATATCGCTAGCAATATCGCTAAAACGGCACTGGTTTTGTGACGTTATAGCGATATTGCTAGCGATATCGCTATGTGTGATACTTGCCTCCGACCGACTCCCCCGCTGTCCATCGCTGATCGTGCGAGATCGGGCGGCTCCATTTCTCGTCGTCTGCTTCTTGCTGAGGCTTCCTGCTGGAGGCGGGCGGGAGGACGTCTTCATCGCTGTGTGAGAAAGGTGAGTATCGTGCACTGCGTCGCTGCTGTATCGCTGTGGGATCTTCCTGTGTGGAAGCTCACTAGCGATCATTTAGCGATGCACCAGCGATCCGACCAGCGATCCATCGCTAAATGTAAAGGGGGCTTTAGAGCATGGTGGAATGGAAATAAAACTTGTAATTGGGTTCAAATTGAATCACTATGTGTGGCCTCTAAAAATCTAAAAGCTCTATTTAGTGCTTCTTTGATTGCTCCAACTAAGATAGATGCTCTTCCTCTGATGGTGTCATCTATCTCTAGCTGGAAAGCATTCCATAAAAAAGGTTCCATAACATCCATTGGAAACCGTAGAACTCTTAATACCAAATCTTAATATTAAAGATTGGACGAAACAATGCAATGTAGTATTGAAAGATTTGTATGAGAGTCTTTTGCTTCTTTACATTATTATTTCAAAATTCCCAATAAAAAGTTCTATAAATATCTCCAAATTCGGAACGCATTACAACATTTTCCGATATCAGAGCACTACTGTTGGATATACATTCTATTCCCTCCAATGGCAGAGTAATTGCCTCACATATTTTTCTAGCTACAAAAGTAGAGATAACAAGATGTTGGAAATCCCCAGGTATTCCTGCCAATGAAGCCATAATACAATCAATAAATAAAACTTTGCATTTGAAAAAATGATAGCACACAAAAATAATAAGTTACAAGATTTCAATGTTAATTGGAATGGTTGGTTGAATCATCCAGAAAATATTGTTCTAATTTAATAGTAGTCATTAATGAATATAATCTGCTGAATCCAGCCCTGTTTATGTTGTATTTTATTTTCTGTAGGTTTGATCCCTTATTTTTGTAAGTGTAAAGTATTGTATACGCTGTTGTTTATTTGGTTTTAGGAAAATAGATATATTGTTTGTAAAAAAAAAAAAAAAAGAAGACTGAAGCTGGAGTTTCACTTGACTCCTCAGGAGTTCCAAATAACACCTTCTGCCAGGAGTCCATGTGAGGAACAGTTGGCCTTAGAAAAGGAAGGTCTGAGTCAGGTCCAGAAGGAAGTCCTTGTAGAGAGCCTCAAAGAAGAAGGCAGGGATTACTATCCCACTCCCCAACCCCACTTTCTGATAAAAATCAAAAAACGGACAGAACCTTTAGGACAATTATCACTTTAACTCTTTAGTGACCAGGCCAAATTTTTCAAATCTGAGCAGTGTCACGTTATGTAGCAATAACTCTGGAATGCTTTAAAATATCGCATTGATTTGAGATTATTTTTTTCGTGACACAAGGTATTTTTTATGATAATGGTAAATTTATGTCAATATTTTCTGTGTTTATAAAAAAATAAGAAATTTTACTAAAATTTGCAATTTTTGAACTTTGAATGCTTATCCCTTTAATCCAGATAGTCATACCACACAAAACATTATTAAATAACATTTCTATCATATCTACTTTACATCAGCACCATTTGCAAAATGTTGTTTTATTTTGTTAGAATTTTAGAAGGTTGAGAAATGTAGCAGTATTTTTCAAGGAAATTTACAAAACTTATTTTTTTAGGGACCTATTAAGTTTTGAAGTGACTTTGGGCACCCTACATATTTGAAACCCCCAAAAGTGATACCATTTTTAAAACAGCACCCCTTAGAATATTCAAGGTGGTATAGAAGACCGGGCACACTCTTAAATGCAGTGAAGAATTTTAATGTGCAATACATACAGTAGTCACATCACAAACTTTTCGGTCTGTCAAGACCTTCATCAGAGTGCTACAAAATGAAATATATAACGATGAGGGCAAACAGAAATAAACAAAAGTATATGCAAAATAAAGAATATTCTTTTCACATTCCCGAGAGTTGCATATATAATGAACAAATAAATAAGGGTCTTGAGAAAAAGACAGAGAGCCACTAAATACATCCATCAAAAAAGATCTCAAAAATTGGTCCAAGAGAAATAACATCACAGGGTGAAGTGTTATAAGAATATATGAATGAACATAAACCTACCTACAGATTATCCTTGATATGTGCAGTAGGCACAAATATGATGTAAGGCTGTGGGGAGAGAGTAAACTTAGCAAAGAGACAATGGGATCATAACATGCTGTGCCAGATAAAAGAAGGTGCAGAACCTACCAATAGAGCGGGTATAGTGGTGGCACGACGGTTTACTCATACGGAGGATCTATGGAGAATAGCAAATAACCCATATTTGGTATCGTCGCGTCCAACCTATAAAACTGTTCCACTAGTTAACCCCTTTAGTGAACACCATTTAAAAAAAAAAAACAACTGACAAACAATGCTTTATCATCATACCACCGACGAACAAAAAGTAGAATAATACGCGATCAAAAGGATGGATATAAATAAACATGGTACCGCTGAAAACGTCATCTTGTCCCACAAAAAAACGAGCTAGTATACAGCTCCATCAGCAGAAAAATAAAAAAAAATTATAGCTCTCAGAATAAAGCGATGCAAAAATAATTATTTTTTTAATAAATTAGTTATTATATAAAAGCGCCAAAACAAAAAAATCAATTTTACCGCACGCGGAAAGGTATAAACGCCCCCCCCCCCCCCACAAAAAAAAAACAAATTCATGAATTGCTGGTTTTTGCTCATTCTGTCTCCCAAAAATCAGAATAGAAAGCGATCAAAAAAATCTTGTGCCCAAAAATGGTACCAATAAAAACGTCAGCTCATCCCACAAATAGCATGACCTAATATGTGGCCGAAATGTGGAAAGATTATAGTTCTCAAAATGAGGTGATGCAAAAACTATTTTTTTGCAATAAAAAGCATATTTTACTGTGTGACAGCAGTCAAACATAAAAACCTGCTATAAGGCCTCTTTCACTCGTCCTGATATTTCCGGTACCGGAGATAGGTGTCCGTGTGTTTAATACTTGTGGCACACGTGTGGCATGTGTGTGCCACATTAGTATCACAATGATGGGCACCAGGGAAGAAGAGATACAGTAAACGCTGGTCCCGGGCGCCGGGTGCTGAACACGGCTCTCATCATACTCCCCTGCTTTGCCGGCAATCAGCGCGAGCAGGGGAGAATAATGAGTTACATTTAAGTAATAAAAGAGACAGCAGGTGGAAGCTGATGGGACTATTACTCCCATCAGCTCACCCCTGCTGCTGCTAATAACAGTGACAACAGGTGCGGCGGATGGGAGTATTCACCTGCCACTCCTGCGCTGTAAATAAATACAGTAATTAAAAAAACGGCGTGGGTTCCCCCTTATTTTTAATAACCAGCCAGACAAAACTCACAGCTGGGGTCTGCAACCGTCAGCTGTCAGCTTCAGCAAGGCTGGTTATCAAGAATAGAGGAGTCCCCACGCTGTTTTTTTAATTATTTAAATAATTTAAAAAAACATTGTGGGGTCTCCCCTATTTTTGACAACCAGCCTTGCTAAAGCAGACAACTGGGGGATGTTATTCTCATGCTGGTAAAAGGCCATGGATATTGACCCCCCCCTTAGCCTAAAAATAGCAGCCCTCAGCTGCCCAGAAGAGGCACATCTAGTAGATGCACCAATTCTGGCTTTTTTCCCAGCTCTTCCCACTTTCTCTGTAGCGGTGGCAAGTGGTGTTCATATTTGTGGCTTAGTAATGGAGAGGTCTATAAGACACCCATGCATTACTAATCCTATAGTTGTATTGTAAATAAACACAGACACCCAGATTAAAGTCCTTGATTTGCAAAAAATGACAGACTCCTTTATTAATTTCAATTAAACCATACTTACAACCACGCCTAATCCAAGCGAGGCCCTCTATCTACTCTAATAAAAATAAAATAAAAAAGCAACAATATACCATTATTATTATTTATTTATACAGTCATGGCCAAAAGTATTGACACCCCTGCAATTCTGTCAGATAATACTCAGTTTCTTCCTGAAAATGATTGCAAACACAAATTCTTTGGTATTATTATCTTCATTTAATTTGTCTTAAATGAAAAAACACAAAAAGAATTGTCCTAAAGCCAAATTGGATATAATTCCACACCAAACATAACAAAGAGGGTGGACAAAAGTATTGGCACTGTTCGAAAAATCATGTGATGCTTCTCTAATTTGTGTAATTAACAGCACCTATAACTTACCTGTGGCACCTAACAGGTGTTGGCAATAACTAAATCACACTTGCAGCCAGTTGACATGGATTAAAGTTGACTCAACCTCTGTCCTGTGTCCTTGTGTGTACCACATTGAGCATGGAGAAAAGAAAGAAGACCAAAGAACTGTCTGAGGACTTGAGAAACCAAATTGTGAGGAAGCATGAGCAATATCAAGGCTACAAGTCCATCTCCAAAGACCAGAATGTTCCTGTGTCTACCGTGCGCAGTGTCATCAAGAAGTTTAAAGCCCATGGCACTGTGGCTAACCTCTCTAGATGTGGCCGGAAAAGAAAAATTGACAAGAGATTTCAATGCAAGATTGTGCGGATGTTGGATAAAGAACCTCCACTAACATCCAAACAAGTTCAAGCTGCCCTGCAGTCCGAGGGTACAACGGTGTCAACCCGTACTATCCGTCGGCATCTGAATGAAAAGGGACTGTATGGTAGGAGACCCAGGAAGACTCCACTTCTTACCCCGAGACATAAAAAAGCCAAGCTGGAGTTTGCCAAAACTTACCTGAAAAAGCCTAAAACATTTTGGAAGAATGTTCTCTGGTCAGATGAGACAAAAGTAGAGCTTTTAGGGCAAAAGCATCAACATAGAGTTTACAGGAGAAAAAAGAGGCATTCAAAGAAAAGTACACGGTCCCTACAGTCAAACATGGCGGAGGTTCCCTGATGTTTTGGGGTTGCTTTGCTGCCTCTGGCACTGGACTGCTTGACCGTGTGCTTGGCATTATGAAGTCAGAAGACTACCAACAAATTTTGCAGCATTATATAGGGCCCAGTGTGAGAAAGCTGGGTCTACCTCAGAGGTCATGGGTCTTTCATCAGGACAATAACCCAAAACACACTTCAAAAAGCAATAGAAAATGGTTTGAGAGAAAGCACTGGAGACTTCTGAGGTGGCCAGCAATGAGTCCAGACCTGAATCCCATAGAACACCTGTGGAGAGATCTAAAAATGGCAGTTTGGAGAAGGCACCCTTCAAATATCAGGGACCTGGAGTAGTTTGCCAAAGAAGAATGGTCTAAAATTCCAGCAGAGCATTGTAAGAAACTCATTGATGGTTACCGGAAGCAGTTGGTCGCAGTTATTTTGGCTAAAGGTTGTGCAACCAAGTATTAGGCTGAGGGTGCCAATACTTTTGTCCTGCCCATTTTTGGAGTTTTGTGTGAAATGATCAATGTTTTGCTTTTTGCTTCATTCTCTCTTGTGTTTTTTCATTTAAGACAAATTAAATGAAGATAATATTACCAAAGAATTTGTGTTTGCAATCATTTTCAGGAAGAAACTGAATATTATCTGACAGAATTGCAGGGGTGTCAATACTTTTGGCCATGACTGTATAGCGCCATTGATTCCATGGTGCTGTACAAGAGAAGGGGTTACATACAAATTACAGATATCACTTACAGTAAACAAACTAACAATCACAGACTGATATAGAGGGGAGAGAGGACCCTGCCCTTTCGGGCTTACATTCTACAGGATGGTGGGGAAGGAGGCAGTAGGTTGGGGGGTTGCAGCAGCTCCAGTGATGGTGAGGCGGTAGCTCCACTAGTGGTGAGGGGGCAGCGGGGATCATTGCAGGCTGTAGGCTTTCCTGAAGAGATGGGTTTTCAGGTTCCGTCTGAAGGATCCGAGTGTGGTTGATAGCCGGACGTGTTGGGGCAAAGAATTCCAGAGGATGGGGGCTATTCGGGAGAAGTCTTGGAGGCGGTTGGGTGAGGAGCGAATAAGTGTGGAGGAGAGAAGGAGGTCTTCGGAGGATCGGAGATTACGTGAGGGAAGATATCGGGAGATTAATTCAGAGATATATGGAGGAGACAGGTTATAGATGGCCTTGTAGGTCAGTATTAGTAATTTGAGCTGGATACGCTGAGGGAATGGAAGCCAGTGAAGAGATTTGCAGAGGGGAGAAGCGGAGGAGTAGCGAGGAGAGAGCTGAATTAGTCGGGCAGCAGAGTTAAGGATGGACTGGAGAGGTGCGAGGGTGTTAGCAAGGAGGCCACAGAAAAGGATGTTGCAGTAGTCGAGACTGGAGATGATTAGGGCATGCACAAGCATTTTAGTAGAGTGAGGGTTGAGGAAGGGATGGATTCTGGAAATATTTTTGAGCTGGAGGTGGCAGGAGGTGGAGAGAGCTTGGATGTGTGGTTTGAAGGACAGGGCAGAGTCAAGGGTTACTCCAAGGCAGCGGACCTCCAGTACGGGGGAAAGCATGATAGGTCAGGTAAGGAGGATCTGTGAAATGGGGGGGAAGATGATCAGTTCAGATTTGTCCACATTCAATTTGAGGAAGCGCGAGGAGAAGGAGGATATGGCTGATAGACACTCCGGGATTCTGGACAGCAGAGAGGTGACGTCTGGGCCAGAGAGGTAGATCTGAGTGTCATCGGCATAAAGATGGTACTGGAATCCGTGGGACTTTGAGTTGCCCCAGGCCAAGTGTATAGATTGAGAAGAGTAGGGGTCCTAGAACAGAGCCAGAGAGAGGGTGGGATGAGGAGGTAGTGTGGGAGTGGGAGACGCTGAATGTGCGGTTGGAGACATATGAGGAGATCCAGGATAGGGCAAGGTCTTTGATGCCAAAGGAAGAGAGGATCTGTAGTAGGAGGCAGTCGTCAACTGTGTCGAAGGCAGAGGACAGGTCTAGAAGGAGGAGTATAGAGTATTGTCTGTTCGCTTTGGCTGTAAGTAGGTCGTTAGTAATTTTGGTTAGGGCTGTCTCAGTGGAGTGATGTGGGCGGAAACCAGATTGTAGATTGTCAAAGAGCAGGTTAGATGAGAGATGGGAGGAAAGTTCAGCGTGGACGTGCTGCTCCAGGAGTTTGGAAGCCAATGGGAGCAGCTATATTGGGCGATAGCTGGACATAGCGGTTGGGTCGAGGCTTGGCTTTTTGAGGATAGGCGTGATTGTAGCATGTTTGAAAGCAGAAGGGAAGGTACCGGAAGTTAGTGATAGGTTGAAGAGGTGGTTTAAAGATGGGATTTTGTTTGGGGTTGTGGGATAAGGAAGATACAAGGTATGTAAAGTAGGCCTGTTTAGCAGAGGTGAGAGCTGATTTGAATGCGAGTGTTGCTTGTTTGAGTGCAGTGAAGTCATCTTGGGAATGCGTTTTTTTCCAGCGCCGTTCAGCAATTCTGGATGCTTGCCGAAGTCGTTTTGTCCCACGCCGTAATCCATGTCTGGGGGATATACAGTTTTTAACCTGGACGGTGTCAAGATGCGACCGTCCAGGCTGAGAACCACTAGGAAATGAGATGCTGGGACTGCATCATCAGTAACCGGAGGTGACGTCATAGAGGTTACCTTCGGTCACTGAGCTCCGTGCCCAGCCGGACTGAGTGGCGATCAGATCCCGACTAGCACAGTGAGCGCTAGCGGGGATCTCACCGAAGTCACCGTAGCTCAGCCCTGCTGATAACGGAGTCCAGTGACCGAAGGTAACCTCTAGGACGTCACCCTCAGTTACTGACGCTTCGTGTCACTTTTGGGTATTTTCTATCATATAATAATAATAATAATAATAATCTTTATTTTTATATAGCGCTAACATATTCCGCAACGTTTTACAGTTTGCACACATCATCACTGTCCGCCGATGGGGCTCACAATCTAAATTCCCTATCAGTATGTCTTTGGAGTATGTAGACCCCTCAAAGTGACTTCAAATGTGATGTGGTCCCTTAAAAAAAAATTGGTGTTGTAAAAATGAGAAATTGCTGTTTAACTTTTAACCCTTATAACTTCCTAACAAAAAAAAATTTGGTTCCAAAATTGTGCTGATGTAAAGTAAACATGTGGGAAATGTTACTTATTAAGTATCTTATGTGACATATCTCTGTAATTTAAGGGCATGAAAATTCAAAGTTGGGAAAATTGCGAAATTTTCCAAATTTTCTCCAAATTTCTGTTTTTCTCACAAATGCAAGTCATATTAAAGAAATTTTACCACTGTCATGAAGAACAATATGTCACGAGAAAACAATGTCAGAATCACCGGGATTCCATATAAGCGTTCCAGAGTTATTACCTCCTAAAGGGACAGTGGTCAGAATTGTAAAAATTGTCCTTGTCATTAACATGCAAACCACCCTTGGGAGGGTAAAGGGGTTAATATCCAGCAAAGACCATAATATGCTAGGAAGGGCCCATGGATATTGGCCCTCTCCCAGACTAAAAACATAATCTCTCAGCCGCCCCAGAAATGGCACATCGATAAAATGCGCCAATTCTGGTGTTTAGCCTCTGCTCTTCTCACTTGCATTGATGCAGTGGCAAGTTGGGTAATGGGGTTGGGGTTGATGTCTGCTTTTTATTAGCAGCTGACATCAAGCCCAAGAGTTAGTAATGGAGAGGCATCTATAAGACACCCCCATTACTAACCCCATAGTCATAATGTAAATAAAAAAAAACACCCAGAATAAAGTTCTTTTATTTGAAAAAATGACACAAACTGCTTTATTGAAATAAACACTCCCCATCCCTCTTTTTCCCATTTAATCAGAAAAATTACAAATAAAAAAGCAAACTTATACTCGCCTGTCCAACAAGATGATATTCCACTGAAGCCCATGTCCCCTGTAAAAGGCCAAAGTTATTAAACCACCCTATTCCTCACCTGTCCGAAGAGAACATAATCCATTTGTCCCTCGAGGAGTCTAGCTCTGCAACATCTTGATGTGTTGCTGAAGTGGCATGATGCGACCATTTAGCCTGACATCCAGCAGAGAGACTGAGCTGCATGTACTGGCGCAGCTCAGTGACTCGCGATGATGAGGATAAGGAGAGCGGAGTAAATAGTCAATGAACTCCATGAAAATCACTGACGTCAGCATGAGCGCCATGAGACAGTTCTGCAGTTATCTGCAGCATAGCTGTTCGTTTGTTAATCAGTGGGAGTCTGACTCCTGAGACTAGCACCAATTGGCTGACTGGGAGTGGCATTGCGCTGACAATGAATGGAACCTGCCATTTTTTAATGGAGATAATTGCTGATCTGTGCAGATCCCAGAGGTTAATTGGAGAACCCCTTTAAAGACTTTGATATTGATTTTCAAATTTTTGACTGTCCTTCTTTAGATAACTACTGTATCTTGTATATTCGTAATAATGTATTTGACTTTTATAATGGATTGCCACTTTTACAATATGTTCATAAGAAAAATGTTAGCAATATTGTAAATCTTCATGTATTAAACAGAAAAAAAAATTCTCTTCACAGGACCCTCGTAGAGGATTCGGCATTGCAATCTCTGGAGGCAGAGATCGACCATCTAGAACAAATGGTGACAACTCTGTTATTGTGTCTGATGTTGTCCGTGGTGGGCCTGCCGATGGAAGATTGCAGTATGTGCAGCTTTATTGTACTTCCTGTCCTTTCTATAACAATGGGGTTGATGTACCCAGAGCAATCTTCCCTAGTAGCACATTCTTGGATTGTAATGGGTGAACTTGGTGAAAGCTTTAAGATGTTCTCATGTTTCTAGGGGGGGTAGGGCGGTGTATGTGCACATGGCATCTTTATAGACACGGACATACCCACAGAGTTCTGCTATAGGAAGATGTTTCAGGAAACCTATGGCTATGTTGCTCTTGAAGCGTGGTCTCTGGCGACCATTCATTTGCTTTTGTGGCGACGCTCATGCCAGCATCTTTATTTTAGTTTCATATATACCACTAACAAAAAGTTAAGGATATTTGACTTGTGGGTGAAATTTATAGAAAAATGTAAATTCAGGCTACAGTGATATTT
This sequence comes from Dendrobates tinctorius, assembly GCF_039654945.1. Lineage (NCBI taxonomy): Eukaryota > Metazoa > Chordata > Amphibia > Anura > Dendrobatidae > Dendrobates > Dendrobates tinctorius. Next base: position 2,686,115 of record NW_027362043.1, read on the forward strand.
TAACATGAAAGTGGTGCATTTATGTAGAAGCATGCAATGGGGATTTGCTCATCACAAACAATTTATTGAAACAAAAGCCAAGAACAATGGTAGGTATTACCAAACAAAAATGTTAATGTCTGAATAACTTTTCATGTGGATTTGAGCATCAATTACAGCTTGACAACGGCGTCTCATGCTGTTCACAGGTCGAGTTATTGTCTGCCAAGACATGGCATTACACAGCTATTGAAGGATGGCCCTCAGGTCATTTGAGGTTCTGAGGTACAGAGTTATGAGCCTCTACACAGCGACTCAGCTGATCCCATAGGTTTTCTATGGGATTCAGGTCTGGAGAAAGTGCAGGCGACTAAAGTTCAGGTACTCCATTCTCCAGCAGCCATTACCTAATGATGCGACCTCGATGAGCTGGAGCATTGTCGTCCATGAAGATGAAATTAGGCCTGTGTTTTGTGCAGAGGCAAAATGACTGGATTAATGATGCTATTCAAGTAGTAGAAGCTTGTCACTGTACCATTCACAACGTGTAGGACAGTTCTGTATTGACTAGACACACCTGCCTACATTGTTATACCACCACCAAAGGCTCGACTGGTGACAACATTGATGGATGCATAGAGCTCTCCTTGAAGTCTCCAACATCATTGGAGGCTAGAGTTGAGCGACTTTAGTCGGATCGGGTTTCATGAAACAAAATTCGGTTCAGATGAAACTGGTCCGACTAGGGCAAAAAAAGTCGGAGTTTCGTCCGAAACCCGACGCCAACGCAAGTCAATGGGGAATAAAAGTCGGCATTGAGTAGCTGACATTCATCCACTCAATGCCGACTTTTATTCCCCATTGACTTGCATTGGGGTCGGGATTCGGACGAAACGCCGACTTTTTTTGCCCTAGTCGGACCAGTTTCATCTGAAACGAATTTTGTTTCATGAAACCCAGTCCGACTAAAGTCGCTCAACTCTATTGGAGGCCATTACTTCCGCTCAGATTGAATCGACTTTCAACAGTGAGCAGCACTGGGAGCATAGATGCTCCCTGGCCCATGCAAGACAATACCTGTGCCTGGTGGTGTGGTCCGGTACCCTTACAGGTATTCTAGCACGCAGACCACACTCATGTAAACAGGTAAACTGTGTTGAATGTTCTGACGTGACACTTGGGTGCCTCTCGTCTCCCTTAAATGTTTTTGGAGTTGTGTGGCGTCCATCATCCGGTTCCAAAGGGCATTATTCACAATGAAGCTGTCATCTGTGTGGGATATGGCCAAAGAACGTCCACTTCTCTGCCTTTCTGTGACTCTTCCAGTCTATCTGTATCTCCTTGCAACCTGCTGATGACACTCTGTGGCACTTTAAGCTCAGCGTCTGAGATCAATGGCGAGGTACTGTTGTTGAGTTGTTAGGTGTTGTATTGGTCTCATGATGTCAAAATGTAAAGAGCCTGATGTGGAGGACTGTTTAAATACCAATTATAATTGGACCCTGAAACTTGTTGGTGCATTAATGTTTGCGATTAAGCTCTTTGTTAGAGAACAGAAAGTTGTGCAAAAAGTATTGAAACATTTAAACTTTTTAATGTACATATCGTACTGTTCAGAGAACGTCATATTACGTTCACTTGACAAGGTTAGATTGCATTTTAGGTGCATTTTGAAATTTTGCCCAGAAGCCAAAATTCTCTAACTTTTCGTGAGTAGTGTATAAACAGTGGCTGCTTTCAAGGACAGGCTGTCAGAAGAATGGTCAGGTCACTGTTGAAACCTGAACAGAAGCTCCAAATAACAGAACTTATTCCCAGCAAGTCATTTTATATAGCAATACATATGTTAATCTACTTAGTGTTAGGTGTCTTTTCTTTTTCTTTTTTTTTATTTGTGCTTTTTCAGGTCTCTTCCTGGCAGAATGCCCCTGAAAAAGCAATTGTTTGCCATATCCTTTAAAGTGCTACTATTCTTTTACATTACTTTTACTGCCGTTATTAGCTTTACTCTATTATACATTTTTGATTCTGCAGGACCAGAGATTGCATAGTAATGGTAAATGGCGTATCTATGGAAAATGTGACTTCGTCTTTTGCTATACACACGCTGAAATCCTGTGCCAAAACTGCCAATGTGGTAAGCTGGGGTTTGATTTTATCAGATATGTTTAACGTAGAGAATAATTGGTGTCAGAAATCAAACAATGGGCCTCAATTAAGCAACTATTTAATATCGAACAATAGAAATGGAGTCCGTTTTCTTTCCGTAGCACAAGTTCTTTTTGACGTTTAGAAAATGATTACTGGCACCAAACCACCATTGTTAATACTAGCCTTTCTATTTGTTTACTGACCTGGTGGCAGTGTGACTTGGGCAGGGGCTGTAGGGATCACCTCTTTTCTGGAAAGGCAAGTTATTGAAGACAAATTAATCCTGGAAGGCACATCTGACATTTATCTTAAAACAACCTTTTTTTTTTTTTTTTTTTTTTTTTTTTTTTTTATATTTTGTGCTACATTCTTTCAACCCATTAGGCAGGACTTCTTGAAATTGCTAGCGGCAAATACGCACAAGATATATGCAGCTGTGTGGTCATAGGGTTGCCTACTTCCGCTGATATTGACATAAGTGCTTTTATACATGTACCGCTCAGCATCTGATAATTTTTTTCCCTAATTTTTATACAATTTATTTTTATTCCTTTTTTTTTTTACCTTCTACAGACAGTAAAGAGACCTAGAAAAATTCAGATTCCAACGAGCAGCTCTGTACCTGCCTCTACAGGACACTCTCAAATGGCTCGCACATCCGAACGCTTATCTGATTCCAATGGCAGATATGAAGACCAACCAGAATCCCCTGTGCATTGGAGAGAAAGATACGCAAGTTCTGTCGGAGAAGTACTTGAGGATACAGCTCGAGGTTATGATGGAGATTCTTCAAGTGGACGTAGCTCTGGAGGATCTCACACCACATCTTCACACCATACCAGACATCGCAGGACCAGGGGACGGGGAAGTGAAATGGGAAATTATTCAAGAAATAGGCCTGTGAAAGACAAATATGGTTCTGGCAGTGATACAAGGTCTTCTAGCAGAATGAGATATACTACTAGTGCTCTGGAAGGTTCTGTGAGTGAAGCTGGAGATTACTCAATGAGGGAATCTGGCAGTGAGGCAGGGCAAAGGGACCACAATGGCTTAGAATTGGTATCTGGATTCAAACGCCTACCCATTCAAGATGTACCCTCCAAACCTGTTAAAACTGTACTGGTGAAACGCATGGAGAATCAAGGTATGCTTCAGTGTGCAATATTTATTCATCTCTTTACTCATAATGGTCTTTAATTAACCATAAATCTGACGTGTTTTACTCTTAGGCCTCATTTTCATATATGTGACCATCTGGATTTTGTTCAGTCCAGCGTGATGCAAAAATGCTGGATGGAAACTGATAGGGAAATCGATGCCATAGTGTGCTAGGAGATTTCCCCCATTCAACCATTGCATCAGTTGCTGCACCTAGATGGTTTTAGAGCCGGATTTGGATATCGCATGCAAAATTTTCTGATCCAGTGATGAAACTGACCATACACCACTGATAAATGGAATTTCAGATTTCTGCTACTTTTCTATATTCCCTACAGAATATGGCTTGAAGCTGGGTAGTCAGATCTTCATTAAACATATTACAGAGACTGGTCTGGCCGCTCAAGAGAAATCCCTGCAGGAGGGCGACCTAATTCTTAAGGTTCGTGTTTCCTTACTTAATCTCTTCATCCTCCAGTTCTTTTCTGTCTCTCTTACACTGTAATCTGGATTGGGAAAGTTTATGTAAATAAACTTTTTTTTTTTTTTTTTTTTTTTTTTTTTTTTTATTCTTAGATAAATGGCGTGGCAAGTGAGAATATGTCTTTGACGGATACTCGTCGGCTTATTGAGAAGTCAAAAGGCAAACTTACTCTTACAGTTTTGAGAGATAATCGACAGTTCCTAGTCAACATTCCAGAAGTAAGAGACAGTGAAAGTGATGGTAGAAGCTCCGCTCCAGATGGTGAGATATTGTGCTAGCCATATATTGAAGAAATGACCAAAATACCTTAGACAGAGTGGCCGTATTCTTTATGGCATCTGATTTTGGGGTCACAGTTTATCTGCCTATAAATACAACAACCATCCTTCCATTAGCAGAGGTGTGTGAAGATGTGGGAGAGCTCATAACAATGAGCCAGCTGTATACTGTCATAGCAACTACTATTCCGACTGCCAACTGCACACTATGGTTTTCTCATAGCCCTGCAGACTTGCCATTATTCTGATTGGAGCATACATATGTCATACTGTACGTTATGTACAGACCTGGATGCTGCGCCAAGTGGGATCTCTTTACCACCACTTCATGCAAGATTGTTTGATGTAGATAATATATTCTGTGATGATTTGTCCTTCGAGACGCTAGGTTTATTTCTCAGTAGCTGATCCCAGATAAATGATAGATTTCAGGTGGCACTAGTCTTTGCGAAGGCGAAAATTTTTAGGGCTACCATGTAAATTTTTTTTTTTTGTCTTGACAGATATATCTGAGCTGAGTTCAGATCCCTCCCCTCCACCTTCTCAGCCACCACCACCACCTCCAGGACAAACCCACAGGAGTTCCTCTGAGAGTTTGGACAACCCTGTGTAAGAACCATTATACTTGGCCTTCAAAATTTCATGATACAAGTCTCTTCAAACTATTAGAAATAATACTTATTTTTTAATTCATAGGGAAACTCATCAATTCAATGGAGCATCATCCCTACATATGGATGTACTAGAACACGAATCTGGTAAGGCAGTTTGAAAGAAAAAAAAATTGCTCCTTTGCATTTACATTATATCTTTCCACTTTCTGACCAGTAAAAACATAGTACCAGAGAAAGAGAATCTGAGTAAATGTACAGTTACAATTCTTTATTATCCACCACCTACATCATTTATGGAATGGATTGTAGTAACAACATACCAAATGCAAGAGCATAAGAGGCAGAGTGATCAGCTTTCTACACAGGTTGGGACTTGATTTCCCTAAAGGTAACATTTTTTTTTGGCTCAAGGGTACAGAAGGAGAGGTCGACAGTGTAACTCTACATACAAGAAGTTGATGTACTGCACATGTGCACCACTTCAGTCTTCTGACATGTTATAGAGCCACAGAGGGCCTGCTCCTTGAAACATAGACATTTTAGTTCCATCAGGATCACTTTCCTTTCCTCATGGCCATGGAAGACTAATTGCGTCACTGTCTGTCTATACAGACCTGACAGAGTCTGTAAGTGAATCAGAGAGGAAGAAAGGAGCGGTTATTTTTTCACACATGTCATATGATTATGAGGTGATGTTGCTTGTAAAGGCTGTGCGTGTTCCATCATAAACAAACCCTTCAATATAAAAGCTGCCAGCTCCCACCACTGACTCGTATTTCTGTATATGTATAAAGCTATTTTTATTTTTTCCTAATTTCCTAATGTGTTTTGCCTCATAGCCGTTAATAGTGAACCTCCATTGAATACGGAATACAGGGAAGATATTGACCCACCAAAGGATAAGGAGCGACATGATCTGCGAGTGGGGTATCCCATATTTTTGTTTTCTTACTAGAATATTAAATGGCACATTTTCACTTTAGACTTTCATTTTCCCTCAACTTCAATCTTTTTCTTCTGTTTTGTTTTTTTTAAACCAATTTGTGACTGGTGAGCTGGAGTCATTTTGTGTGATCATTTTGTTTGTGCTTTAGTGTGGGGCTTATTTCAATTGTACTTTTAAGTGATGTTTTTATTTTATAAACAGAATTGAACCTCTTTTGTACTAAGGCCATTGTGCACTGTTGTGTTGCTATGCTATGGTGGTTTAACCTTTTTAGGTTAGTTTAGGAACCAGACGGTTGATGTCAGACTGGAGACCAAAGAACACTCCTGTATAAACCTTGAGGATAACCCTCCCTCCATTCAGTGTTTTTCCAATCCCTAAAGAATGAAGCGGTTTACTGAGAGGCTGGGACAGGTGAGAAGTCTCTCTATTAGGGTACCTTAAACCGGGCAGCCAGAGTTGCTTGTCCCGTACCTTCGTTCCTGCGCTGCTCCTGCCCCGAAGTGGGACCGCACTATCTTCCTGCACTGACTAACAATGCTGGCTGGTGAAGAGTGGCTGGGGGCTTTCCCTTCCGTAGCTCCCGAGCCAGATACATCATCTCCCCTCTCTGAGAGGACACATCGCTACTGCCGTGTCTCTTCCGGAGCTTCTCCGTCAGGTGTGGGTTCACATAGGAAGTGATGCACATTGCCAAGTCAGTGAGGCACGACATCCCTTCTGGGATGCGTTCCAGGGTGGAATGCACAGCCATTTTGGCGGGAAATTTGAAATGAGGAAAGGCGCTCAAATGACGGGACCGGACGTCAGAAGAGAGAAGATCTCATCCCATTGGGTGAAGAAAAGTGGTAATCACAGTTTCCTGTATAAAGGACCGTGACTGAAGACACCATAAAGCAGCACTGAGGTTCTGATGATGGATGTGTCTTCCATTAGAGCTGTTCCTGCAGAGCCCAGTGCTATCTCTGGCTCAGTGAGTATATCTGGTAAAGGGGGGGCCCTATGGTACAGGATCCGTCTTTATTTTTTTTTTTTTGGGGGGGGGGGATCGGGATCCAGCACCAAAGTCCAAAGAGAAATATACAAATCGCAAGTGTGCCATTTGCAGTAAAAAAAACTTCCTCCCACAAAAAAGCTCTATGCCAGCCAGCTGTATATGGAGAAAATCATCCGAGAGGAACAGCCATCTCAAATGGATGAAGTTAGAGGGATGGTGCGACAGGAGATCCAGTTGTCCCTATCCACCTTCTCCCAATCTTTTTCAGGGGGCCCCTCTGTATCCTAAAAGGGAACTACGCCCCGGAAGATAGCTCTGACTCGGATTCCGAAATGTTAGTTTCCGAGAAATGGTTGGAGGAAGGCGAAGTTGCTCCTAGTTATACCGAGTAGGATAATAAAACAATTCTTTTCCTGTGATGACATGGAGGAATTATTACTCTGTCAGGAATGCAATGAGGGTAGAAGAAGAAAAAAACGTCCTGCACAGTCCAGGATCAAATGTTCGGGGGCTTGAGATTGAGAAGGAAGATGGTGTTTCCCATCCATAACAGCGTTCAGAATTTAATTCTGGATGAATGGGAGTTCCCAGTAAGGAAGCTGGACATCCCAGGTGATCTGAAGTACCACTTTCCTCTGCGTCTCCAACTGGAAAAGGGGAGAATATTTGGCTTCTATTGACATCTAAGACGCCTATCGGTTCATCCCCATTTTTCCCTCGCATCAAAGGTTCTTACGGGTTGCCATCAGCAAATACATTACCAGTTCACAGCCTTACCCTTCGGGCTAACCACCGCCCCCAGGGTATTCACAAAGGTCATGGCGGCCATCATGTCTATCCTGCATGCCCGCGTCATAGTCATCTTGCCTTATCTAGACGACCTCCTGGTCGAGGGTCCATCTTTTCAGACTTGCAAAGAGAGCGTCAACATCACTCTGGATACACTTCTTCGCCTAGGGTGGCTGGTGAATTTGAATAAGTCTTCCCCTGTTCCAACTCACAAGATTTACTTTCTAGGGATGATCTTCGACACTTCCTGAGGTTTGGAAATTCTCCCCCGGGACCAGGCCCTAGCACTCCGGCAGGGAGCCCAGGCACTTCGCCAGCCAGTCTCCCTTACCATCCGGTTTGGCATGAGGGTCTTAGGGAAAATGTTGGCAGCAATAGAGGCTATTCCATTTGCCCAGCTCCATCTTCGTCCCTTGCAGCATGCCCTCTTGGCAGCTTGGGACAAAAAGTCTGTTCTCCCTCGACCACCGGTGCCGGTTGTCCGCACCGGTCAGCCAGGCTCTCAGATGATGGACGATGAGTTCCTCCGATCCATTGGTTGGTGGTCACGACCGACGCCAGTCTCCTTGGATGGGGAGCAGTATTTCACCACCGCACAGCCCAAGGACGTTGGTCACCTAGGGAATCGCGCCTCCCGATCAACCTTTTAGAAATTCGGGCGATTCGGCTGGCTTTGCAGCACTTTCATCATCTCCTGGCAGGCCGCCCTGTCCAAATTCAATCAGACAATGCCACGGCGGTGGCTTACATAAATCATCAAGGCGGCATCCGCAGCAGGATGACCATGCTCGAGGCAAAGCATATCCTTTTGCTGGGGCGTGGAGAACTAGGCGGTGGACTTCCTCAGCCGGCAGGTGCCCAGGTTTGTTGCTCTGTCCCGGGACCCACAGGCAATCGCCGTGGACACGTTGGTCCTTACATGGAACCAGTTTTCACCTCTCGTACCTGTTTCCTCCGCTACCACTGCTTCTGAAGGTCACAGGAAGTTCAAGGCATAGGGGGTTTCAGTAATACTGATTGCCCCAGATTGGCCTCGTCAGGCATGGTACGCAGATCTAGTGCAGCTACTCATCGACATCCCCTGGCGGCTGCCAGAGCACCCAGACCTACTTTCCCAGGGCCCGATCTACCACCAGAAATCAGAGGCCCTGTGTTTGACGGCTTAGTCATTGAATCTTGGATCCTGACCCAGGCTGGGTTCGGCCGGAAGGTGGTTGCTACAATGGTTAGTGCCCGAGAGCCAGCCTCAGCATGTATTTACCACCATGCCTGGAAAGTTATTATTTTTTTTTTTTTTCCCCCTCACGGTCTAGGGACCGTGGTTATCCTCCTCTGAGATTCTCCATTCCCAATATTTTAGCTCTTCTCCAGTCTGGCCTAGACTCAGGTTTAGCTTCAAGTTCCCTCAGGAGACAGATTTCGGCCTTTTCCGCCCTGTTCCAGCGTAGGATTGCTACCAATCTGCAGGTAAAGATGAAGGCATTGAAGCTATGGACTGGCCTGCCCGTTCCCCAGACCAGAATCCGATTGAGCACATCTGGGACAGCATGTCTCGCTCCATCCACCAACTTCACGTGGCACCACAGACTGTCCAGGAGTTGACGTATGCTTTAGTCCAGGTCTGGGAGGAGATCCCTCAGGAGAACATCCGCAACCTCATCAGGAGCATGCCCAGGCATTGTAGGGAGGTCATACAGGCACGTGGAAGCCACATACAATACTGAGTATTATTTTGACTTGTTTCCACTTTAATTTTGTCTTGTTTTGGTTTTCCTTTTGACTTGTTTCCACTTTCATTTTGGGGGTCTCTTCAAATCTAGGCCTCCATTGGTTCAAAAATTTGATTTCCATTGATGATTTTTGTGTGATTATGTTGACAGCACATTCAGCTTTGTACATAAATGAAATATTCTCACTGAATACTTTGTTATTTAGATCTAGGATGTGTTGTTTGAGTGTTCCCTTTATTTTTTTGAGCAGTGTGTGTATATGTATATGTGTATATATGTGTATATATGTGTGTGTGTATATATATATATATATATATATATATATATATATATATATATATAGTAGGGATTCGACTCGCTTAGGTGCAGCGGGAGACAAACATGAGGCACGTTCCTTTAAAATTTCACCAGGTTTATTACTCCATAAACCATAGACAGCATAACACTGAAATGTAACCTTCACTTCAGGCAAAGGAACAGAAATGTCCGTGGCTTCAGACTCGGACTGAGAGTCTCAGCACATGCTGGGAGCTGTAGTCCTCCCCATATACACTCTCTGTAGTGTCCCACCTGGACACATGGAAGTCTGTCCACACTCAGACAGACTCCCTCCACACTCTCACATGTGCCAAACACCTCAATTACATAGCCCTGTAACCACACCCACAGGTGATCACATGGCTATGACATCACTAAAGGTTGTATAGACACACACAGGCTTCCCTGACACAGTGTAACAGAAAGATCAGCAGTACCTCTGCTGATCAATACACCCTGGAGCCTGCATCCCAAGGCCACCCACCTTGAGACCCATAATGGTCATTTAGGACCCTGCTCCTGTTACCACACTGAATGTGCCTGTACACCCGTCCTGGGACACCCACACAGCGCCCTCTAGCTGACATAGTGGTAACTACACCACATACCTCCCCCCTCTGTTCAAACTTGTGGAGTTGAACACATGACATCACCCAGGGATCTTGAGACCTGGCACCCATGTCACCTTGCCCTACCAGTCGGGAGGACCATCTCCGTCTGTTTCGGTAGTCATACTGCATATTTACGTTAGGCCTCCCCTGCCCCCAGCGGTCAGTATCTCGGCCTTGGGCTTTGGCCTTCCCGTCAACGTCCGTCAGTGTGACCAGACACTCTTTAGTCTCCACCTGTCTGCAGTGTGCTTCATCACGCGACCTTTCTCTCACAGTCTCTCACATGTCCTGTTCGTGTGCCACTCAGGATGTACCGTCTCCACCTGAGACCGTCCAACACACAGGGCACACCGGGTGCTATTCAGGGAGCCGACCCTCCTCCCAGGGTCTCCCAACACACCAGCCTCACCAGGTCCAGGGGCTCAGCGGGTGCTCTTCAGGACATCCGTCTCCGCCTGAGACTGTCCAACACACGCCTCACCAGGTCCAAGGTCATATCACGTGCTTCAGGGATCCGATTCCTCTCCCAGAACCTCCCAACACTGACCCTCCAGGACCTTGCTCACTGACCCCTCCAGGAACACAGTCTCTCACTGACCCCAGTGCAACACAGACTCCTGTCTGTTACCTGTGTCGGCCACACAGGTTCCTGGACGCCTCTTCTCCTCAGAGGTATCCCACAAATATTAACACAGTCACTTTCTCTGACCTCGGTCAGTATTACTCACGGTTGTCAGACCGTCTGCTCTCCTGGCTCAGAATCGCCAGCACTGCCACACGTGCTTCTGGGAGTCGCTGCCCGCATTCTCCACCAATTGTAGGCATTCGACTCGCTTAGGTGCAGCGGGAGACAAACATGAGGCGCGTTCCTTTAAAATTTCACCAGGTTTATTACTCCATAAACCATAGACAGCATAACACTGAAATGTAACCTTCACTTCAGGCAAAGGAACAGAAATGTCCGTGGCTTCAGACTCGGACTGAGAGTCTCAGCACATGCTGGGAGCTGTAGTCCTCCCCATATACACTCTCTGTAGTGTCCCACCTGGACACATGGAAGTCTGTCCACACTCAGACAGACTCCCTCCACACTCTCACATGTGCCAAACACCTCAATTACATAGCCCTGTAACCACACCCACAGGTGATCACATGGCTATGACATCACTAAAGGTTGTATAGACACACACAGGCTTCCCTGACACAGTGTAACAGAAAGATCAGCAGTACCTCTGCTGATCAATACACCCTGGAGCCTGCATCCCAAGGCCACCCACCTTGAGACCCATAATGGTCATTTAGGACCCTGCTCCTGTTACCACACTGAATGTGCCTGTACACCCGTCCTGGGACACCCACACAGCGCCCCCTAGCTGACATAGTGGTAACTACACCACAATAAATATATATATATATATATATATATATATATATATATATATATATATATATATATATCTATATCTCTATCTTCTGCAGTAAAGCGAATACCAATACAGATGAGTTTTTTTCTAAATTTGTGTACATTGGGGCCAAACGTATATGCTCTAGCTGATTTAGCAGTTGCTTTACATCTTGTTCTTTTATATGTACCTTAAGGTATAGTCCTGATGCACGCCTAGTCCAGTTTCAGAAGGAAAGAAGTATTGGACTTCGCCTTGCTGGAGGAAATGATGTGGGAATATTTGTTGCTGCTGTTCAAGAGGGAAGCCCTGCATCTCGAGAAGGGATGAAGGAGGGTGATCAAATTCTTCAGGTGACCATCATATTTGAGATTTGATGGCTTTTTCATTCAATACTTCCTAAAGTGTAGTTTTTGCTCAACTTTTTTTTTAAAGAATATTTGTCGGTTGTAACACATGATATAATAATTGAGATATACCAGCCTTCTAATACTGCTGATTAGAATTTCATATTGCGTGCACCTGCACAAACTCTAAAGATACAGATTTTCATCAATGTCTGCAAATATCTTCAGGTGATCTTGCTGCATGGCCCTTTACATGGTTTTAGCATGTTACCTCTAGTGTTATTGGCAAGTGAGAAACTACCTAATTTATTTTGAAAAATCAATCTGCCTGAGATTGGTACAGTTTACATGGCAGTGGCATGTCCTAATCTCCACAGCTCACAACTTTATTGTTGCTCATACAAAAATTAAAGTGGGCTATAAACTAAACAATACATGATGTAAGAGAAATGGGCCATACTTGTTTTGTGAATACAATGTTAAATTTATTAAATAGTTTAAACCAGACAGATCACAGGAAACTAGAAATTTGTAATTAATAATATGTCAAAGTGCAAAAGAAGAATTTAAATTAAATACATGGCCATTTCATAAATACATTCAGAAAACATAATTCATGAACATCATAAGTATAAAAAAAAAACACAAGTGTGTTAAACTGATCATGAATTAATTATAACGTTCAAGTGCATAAATATCTTCAAATATGATCATGTTTTGGAAGATACATAGCTGATCCTGACATGGGCGTACCCACCGTGGGGCGGGGGGGCAGCTGCCCCCCTCAGAAGCAGGGGCGCACAATGAAAGAACACCTGGCCGCGGTTGTGTAGAGCGAGTTTACTTTTCCCGCCGCCACGCCCCCCCATGCACCCCATCCTTGCACTCCAAGACAGACCCACCTCAGCTCCTCACTGTTAATAAATCCCAGCAATTACATCACTGGGCTGTTCTGTGTGCACAGGACCTGTGATGAGGTCACAGGAGAGGAGAAGTCAGGGGTCACATGATCAGGGGCCTCAGTGTCTGCAGGACTCTGCTGTGCTGGTTGTCATGGTGCTGGATGAGGGGAAGTTTGTGTGGGGTCAGGAGGGGTTTACAGTGTGGATGTAGCAGAGCCGTGTGTGTACAAGGTGTACGGAGCAGAGCCGTGTTTGTGTGTGTGTACGGAGCGGAGCCGTGTTTGTATGTGTACGAGGTGTACGGAGCGGAGTCGTGTGTGTGTATACGAAGCGGAGCCGTGTGTGTGTACGAGGTGTATGGAGCGGAGCCGTGTGTGTGTGTGTACGAGGTGTACGGAGCGGAGCCGTGTGTGTGTATACGAAGCGGAGCCGTGTGTGTGTACGAGGTGTACGGAGCGGAGCCGTGTGTGTATACGAAGCGGAGCCGTGTGTGTGTACGAGGTGTACGGAGCGGAGCCGTGTGTGTGTATACGAAGCGGAGCAGTGTGTGTGTACGAGGTGTACGAAGCGGAGCCGTGTGTGTGTGTACGAGGTGTACGGAGCAGAGGTGTACGGAGCAGATCCGTGTGTGTGTGTGTGTGTGTGTGTGTGTGTGTGTGTGTGTGTGTGTGTACGAGGTGTACGGAGCGGAGCCGTGTGTGTGCGAGGTGTACTGAGCGGAGCCGTGTGTGTGTATACAAGGTGTACGGAGCGGAGCCGTGTGTGTACGAGGTGTACGGAGCGGAGCCGTGTGTGTACGAGGTGTACGGAGCGGAGCCGTGTGTGTGTGTGTACGAGGTGTACGGAGCGGAGCCGTGTGTGTGTGTGTACGAGGTGTACGGAGCGGAGCCGTGTGTGTACGAGGTGTACGGAGCGGAGCCGTGTGTGTGTGTACGAGGTGTACGGAGCGGAGCCGTGTGTGTGTGTACGAGGTGTACGGAGCGGAGCCGTGTGTGTGTGTACGAGGTGTACGGAGCGGAGCCGTGTGTGTGTGTGTGTGTGTGTGTGTGTGTGTGTACGGAGCGGAGCCGTGTGTGTGTACGGAGCGGAGCCGTGTGTGTACGAGGTGTACGGAGCAGAGCCGTGTGTGTGTGTACGGAGCGGAGCCGTGTGTGTGTGTACGAGGTGTACGGAGCGGAGCCGTGTGTGTGTGTGTACGAGGTGTACGGAGCGGAGCCGTGTGTGTGTGTGTACGAGGTGTACGGAGCGGAGCCGTGTGTGTGTGTACGAGGTGTACGGAGCGGAGCCGTGTGTGTGTGTGTGCGAGGTGTACTGAGCGGAGCCGTGTGTGTGTATACAAGGTGTACGGAGCGGAGCCGTGTGTGTACGAGGTGTACGGAGCGGAGCCGTGTGTGTACGAGGTGTACGGAGCGGAGCCGTGTGTGTGTGTGCGAGGTGTACTGAGCGGAGCCGTGTGTGTGTGTGTGTGTGTGTGTGTGCGCGAGGTGTACTGAGCGGAGCCGTGTGTGTGTATACAAGGTGTGCGGAGCCGTGTGTGAGTACGAGGTGTACGGAGCGGAGCCGTGTGTGTGTACGAGGTGTACGGAGCGGAGCCGTGTGTGTACGAGGTGTACGGAGCGGAGCCGTGTGTGTGTGTACGAGGTGTACGGAGCGGAGCCGTGTGTGTACGAGGTGTACGGAGCGGAGCCGTGTGTGTGTGTGTGTGTGCGAGGTGTACGGAGCGGAGCCGTGTGTGTGTGTGTGTGTGTGTACGAGGTGTACGGAGCGGAGCCGTGTGTGTGTACGAGGTGTACGGAGCGGAGCCGTGTGTGTGTGTACGGAGCGGAGCCGTGTGTGTGTGTACGGAGCGGAGCCGTGTGTGTGTGTGTACGAGGTGTACGGAGCGGAGCCGTGTGTGTGTGTACGAGGTGTGCGGAGCCGTGTGTGTGTGTGTACGAGGTGTACGGAGCGGAGCCGTGTGTGTGTGTGTACGAGGTGTACGGAGCGGAGCCGTGTGTGTGTGTATACAAGGTGTACGGAGCGGAGCCGTGTGTGTGTGTGTACGAGGTGTACGGAGCGGAGCCGTGTGTGTGTGTGTGTGTACGAGGTGTGCGGAGCCGTGTGTGTGTGTGTGTGTGTGTGTGTGTACGAGGTGTACGGAGCGGAGCCGTGTGTGTGTGTGTGTGTGTGTACGAGGTGTACGGAGCGGAGCCGTGTGTGTGTGTGTACGAGGTGTACGGAGCGGAGCCGTGTGTGTGTGTGTACGAGGTGTACGGAGCGGAGCCGTGTGTGTGTGTGTGTGTACGGAGCGGAGCCGTGTGTGTGTGTGTGTGTACGAGGTGTACGGAGCGGAGCCGTGTGTGTGTGTGTGTGTGTGTGTGTGTACGAGGTGTACGGAGCGGAGCCGTGTGTGTGTGTATGTACGAGGTGTACGGAGCGGAGCCGTGTGTGTGTGTATGTACGAGGTGTACGGAGCGGAGCCGTGTGTGTGTGTGTACGAGGTGTACGGAGCGGAGCCGTGTGTGTGTGTGTGTGTGTACGAGGTGTACGGAGCGGAGCCGTGTGTGTGTGTGTGTGTGTGTATGAGGTGTACGGAGCGGAGCCGTGTGTGTGTGTGTGTACGAGGTGTACGGAGCGGAGCCGTGTGTGTGTGTACGAGGTGTACGGAGCGGAGCTGTGTGTGTGTGTGTGTGTGTACGAGGTGTACGGAGCGGAGCCGTGTGTGTGTGTGTACGAGGTGTACGGAGCGGAGCCGTGTGTGTGTGTGTACGAGGTGTACGGAGCGGAGCCGTGTGTGTGTACGAGGTGTACGGAGCGGAGCCGTGTGTGTGTGTACGAGGTGTACGGAGCGGAGCCGTGTGTGTGTGTGTGTACGAGGTGTACGGAGCGGAGCCGTGTGTGTGTGTACGGAGCGGAGCTGTGTGTGTGTGTGTGTGTGTGTACGAGGTGTACGGAGCGGAGCCGTGTGTGTGTGTACGAGGTGTACGGAGCGGAGCCGTGTGTGTGTACGGAGCGGAGCCGTGTGTGTGTACGGAGCGGAGCTGTGTGTGTGTGTGTGTGTGTGTACGAGGTGTACGGAGCGGAGCCGTGTGTGTGTACGGAGCGGAGCCGTGTGTGTGTGTACGAGGTGTACGGAGTGGAGCCGTGTGTGTGTGTACGGAGCGGAGCTGTGTGTGTGTGTGTGTGTGTGTGTGTGTGTGTGTACGAGGTGTACGGAGCGGAGCCGTGTGTGTGTACGGAGCGGAGCCGTGTGTGTGTGTACGAGGTGTACGGAGCGGAGCCGTGTGTGTGTGTACGAGGTGTACGGAGCGGAGCCGTGTGTGTGTGTGTACGAGGTGTACGGAGCGGAGCCGTGTGTGTGTGTACGAGGTGTACGGAGCGGAGCCGTGTGTGTGTGTACGAGGTGTACGGAGCGGAGCCGTGTGTGTGTGTACGAGGTGTACGGAGCGGAGCCGTGTGTGTGTGTGTGTGTGTACGAGGTGTACGGAGAGGAGCCGTGTGTGTACGAGGTGTACGGAGCGGAGCCGTGTGTGTGTGTGTGCACGAGGTGTACGGAGCGGAGCCATATGTGTACGATGCATACAAAGCGGAACCGTGTGTGTATGAGGTGTGCGGTGTGGGGCAGTCCCGATTTTGAGATTCTGCCCCCGCTGTCCCGGCCCGGGAGCTTACTTTTCCCGCGGACGCAGGAGTACATGGCGGAGCACTTCAAAACTCGCACAGGACATTACACCAGAAGTGACGTGCTGGAAGCTGACTGGAAATCAGGTAATTTTGGTAGGAGATTGTGACAAAACCATGGAGGCACTTAAGGGAATGCTTCAGATCCATCATCGTGTCCTCCTCCGACAGCGCCATGTGAGGAGATCATGATATGTCCTGCATCGGGAGGCTCAGGTGGGCACTATATTGGGAGCTGGGCTGCTATAGTATCTTTATAGAGTCTTTCTTTCTCTCTCTGTTTCTTTTTCTCTCTCTGTTCTTTCTTTCTCTCTGTTCTTTCTTCCTTTCTTTCCCCTCTTTCTCTCTGTTCTTTCTTTCTGTTTCTTTCTCTCTCTGCTCTTTCTTTCTCGCTGTGCTCTTTCTTTTTCTCTCTGCTCTTTTTCTCTCTCTGCTCTTTCTTTCTCTCTCTGTTCTTTCTTTCTCTCTGCTCTTTCTGTTCTTTCTCTCTCTGCTCTTTCTTTCTCTCTGCTCTCTCTGCTCTTTCTCTCTATGTTCTTTCTTTCTCTCTGCTCTCTCTGCTCTTTCTCTCTATGTTCTTTCTTTCTCTCTGTTCTTTCTTTCTCTGTTCTTTCTCTCTGTTCTTTCTCTCTCTGTTCTTTCTTCCTTTTTTCCCCTCTTTCTTTTTCTCTCTCTCTGTTCTTTTTCTCTCTCTCTCTGTTCTTTTTCTCTCTCTCTGTTCTTTTTCTCTCTCTCTCTGTTCTTTTTCTCTCTCTCGCTGTTCTTTTTCTCTCTCTCGCTGTTCTTTTTCTCTCTCTCGCTGTTCTTTTTCTCTCTCTCGCTGTTCTTTTTCTCTCGCTGTTCTTTTTCTCTCTCTCGCTGTTCTTTTTCTCTCTCTCGCTGTTCTTTTTCTCTCTCTCGCTGTTCTTTTTCTCTCTCTCTCTCTCTGTTCTTTTTCTCTCTCTCTCTCTCTGTTCTTTTTCTCTCTCTCTCTCTCTGTTCTTTTTCTCTCTCTCTCTCTGTTCTTTTTCTCTCTCTCTCTCTCTGTTCTTTTTCTCTCTCTCTCTCTCTGTTCTTTTTCTCTCTCTCTCTCTGTTCTTTTTCTCTCTCTCTCTCTGTTCTTTTTCTCTCTCTCTCTGTTCTTTTTCTCTCTCTCTCTCTGTTCTTTTTCTCTCTTCTTTTTCTCTCTTCTTTTTCTCTCTCTCTGTTCTTTCATTCTGTCCCCTCTTTCTTTCTCTCTCTGTTCTTTCTTTCTGATCTTTCTTTCCCCTCTTTTTTTTCTCTCTGTTCTTTCTTCTTTCTCTCCCTGTTCGTTTTCGTTTTTCCCCCTCTTTTTCTGTTCTTTTTCTGTCCTCTTTCTTTTTCTCTCTATCTGTTCTTTCTCCATTCTTTTCCCCCCTCTTTCTTTCTTTCTTTCTTTCTTTCTCCTTTCTTTCTCTGTCTCCTTTCTCTCTCTGTTATTTATTTCTTCTTTCTCTCTCTGTTCTTTCTTTCGCTCTGTTGTTGTTTCTTTCTCTCTCTGTTGTTTCTTTCTCTCTCTGTTGTTTCTTTGGCTCTCTGTTGTTTCTTTGGCTCTCTGTTGTTTCTTTGGCTCTCTGTTGTTTCTTTGGCTCTCTGTTGTTTCTTTGGCTCTCTGTTGTTTCTTTGGCTCTCTGTTGTTTCTTTGGCTCTCTGTTGTTTCTTTGGCTCTCTGTTGTTTCTTTGGCTCTCTGTTGTTTCTTTGGCTCTCTGTTGTTTCTTTGGCTCTCTGTTGTTTCTTTGGCTCTCTGTTGTTTCTTTGGCTCTCTGTTGTTTCTTTGGCTCTCTGTTGTTTCTTTGGCTCTCTGTTGTTTCTTTGGCTCTCTGTTGTTTCTTTGGCTCTCTGTTGTTTCTTTGGCTCTCTGTTGTTTCTTTGGCTCTCTGTTGTTTCTTTGGCTCTCTGTTGTTTCTTTGGCTCTCTGTTGTTTCTTTGGCTCTCTGTTGTTTCTTTGGCTCTCTGTTGTTTCTTTGGCTCTCTGTTGTTTCTTTGGCTCTCTGTTGTTTCTTTGGCTCTCTGTTGTTTCTTTCGCTCTCTGTTGTTTCTTTCGCTCTCTGTTGTTTCTTTTCCTCAGTACCAGTCAGTGTGATCAGCAATGCTACATGGGTGCTGTTGTGGCGTGGATATGGGTGTGACTAGTTGTGAAATGGGTGTGGTTGGGAGCGTGGCCTAAAATTTGCCGCGTGTCCGACCATGGCTTGCCCTCCTAGTTTTGATCCTGGGTGCGCCCATGGATCCTGACCAATAAGTGTATTTATAACTAAATTATTAAAGATCAGATTTAATTATATGAAGTGCAAGTTAATAAATATATTCAGAACATGATGTTTAATTTTAATTTTTAATATATCTCTATTCATGATTAGATGAAAAGAAAACCTACTTTATGAACATTTAGTTGAACATAGTATGAAAACGGATGAATTTGAGTGTGATTGTGAGCTATTTTTTGACATGCTATTAGTTAAATCTTTCCAGTCCCCTGTGATCCTTCTATTATGCTGACTTCTTTCTGGAATTTATATTGATATAAGGATATATGTATTAATAGGATTTAATAAATATTGCATTTTATTTGCGAAAGTGTGGCCTGTTTGTATCATACAATACATATAGACTGCGTTCCCTAATTAGAGAATTTGACTATTTACTGTCGTCACTGGCAGGTAAATGAAACCAGCTTTCACAACATGACACGTGAAGATGCCATACAATATCTAATGAACTTGCCACAGCATGAAGATGTTCTAGTACTTACACAGGGCAAAGAAGACAGTAAGTTTAACAATGTGGCTAGGATTTCTTGTGGATTTGTATGTTCTTTGGTGTCGGGCGCATAGTACAAGCCATTTGTTACAGTTTACAGGAAGATGATAAAGTCTAATGTGGGTGATTCCTTCAACATCCGGACACATTTTGATTATGAGGCAGATGCTCCATCTGGCTTGAGCTTCAGTCGGGGTGAGATTTTCCATGTTGTGGACACATTGTACCGTGGGAAAATTGGGAGTTGGCTCGCTGTACGTGTTGCCCGTGATCTGAAGGAGATGGACAAGGGAATTATTCCGAATCGTGTTAGGTAAATTATTTGCCACCCTCGTAATACAATATTAAACTTGTACCGCTCTTCCACACTTATGGTCTTGCATGTCCTACATATTTTTTTAGGGCAGAACAATATGCCAGTTTAGAGACCGTCTTAAAGCCTCAGTCATCCTCAGGGCCACGTGCTGAGTTTTGGAAGCTGAGAGGCCTTAGGGGAGCCAAAAAAATTTTGAAGAAAAGTCGAGAAGATTTGTCTGCAATTACTAGCAAGGCCAAGTATCCTTCTTATGAGAAAGTCACACTTCGAGAAGGTAACAGTACAACAAATATTCTTTTTTTTTTTTCACTGATCCTACCTTGTGCGTGACCTCAATATATCAGTATATTAAGTAGCTTTAACCGGTGAACAGCTGGTTGAACCAATGTAGGAAAGTAGCTCATCGGTACTCTTATTGACTCCAATGGCATTTGGCGAATATTGCAAATACGGCCATCGTAATCCGAATCAAATATTGAAATATTCGCTCATCTCTACTAAAGACCTCTGCTAAATGTACATCGACTCTGTGTGCTATCCTAATGACTGTTATAAAACTGAAAAGTTTACAGCCATTGCAAATCTAAAGCATGTAGTCATCATCCATAATCCATATAAACATGCAAGACACAGGTTGTATGAGGCATTTTATATGGAATATCTCGATGACCTTACGGATAGGGCTGTTTTTCCACTGGGCATATGAGGGCAGATGCCTATCACTGTAGAATTGGGGCACGGAGTGCCTTTTTAACATATTTTTATAAAAAGCAGTATGTAGTAAAGTGGCCATGCCTCTATAAAGTTAGTATGCCTGTTGGTTCGTGCGTGGGTGCCTGACCATTGTAAATATGTCTATGTACTTATATGCACATTTATGCACTTATATTTTTAAAGTTGGGCTGCATATTGTGATTCTATTTAGATGTGATTTCTATCTCAATTTGAAAGAGAATAACTAAATTAAAATTCTTGTATTGAGGTAAACGTTGGCCCATAAAATGTGTATTGAATCTTTTGGGCCTACAGCAGCATGAGATGAAAATACGTGATAGATATCGTCATGGTAGAGATAAAGGGTCACTACCTATACACAATCCTTTTTTTTGTCAATTGTTACCACTTTAGTTTAAAGTGTGTTTGCAGATTACATTCCAGAGGTTTTCAATGGGGTCTGGAGATTGGGCTGGCCATGACAGGGACCTGATGTGGTGGTCCTTCATCCACACATTGATTGACCTAGTTGTGTGGGATGGCGCATTGCCCTGCTGGAAAACCCAGTCCTCAGAGTTGGGGAACATTGCCTATGCTGAAGGAATTAACTGTTTTTCTAGGATAACCTTGTATGCGGCTTGATTCATATGTCCGTCGCAAAGATTAACCTGCCCAATTCCAGCCTTGCTGAAGCCTCCCCAGATCATCACCGATCCTCCACCAAATTTCACAGTGGGTGTAAGACACTGTGGCTTGTACGCCTCTCCAGGTGTCTGTCTAACCATTACACGACCAGGTGTTGGGCAAAGCTGAAAATTAGATTGCCTTACTCCAGTTGTCTATAGTCCAATCCTTATGGTCTTTGGCAAACTTCAACCTGGCTCTCCTTTGCTTCTCATTGATGAAAGGCTTTTTTCTAGCTTTACATGACTTGAGCCCTGCCTCCTGTTACGAACTGTTCTTGCCGTGCACTTCATCTCAGCTGCACTTGTTTTGCCATCCAGCTTGTCCTATTGCAAGAGGATTGTGAACACCACAGCAGGGTTTTTTTTATACTTTCCTTCGTTAAAAAAGATTTGGTTCAGGTGATCGCCTAATCAGAAGCACATTAAGTAGAATGAGGTGTACTCTGGTTGGAATTCAACTGACACTGGAATGAATTCTCTTAATTTTTGCCAGATATATGCACGACACTTGTCTCCTTCCCCCAACCCAGAAAAATATTTTTTTATTAATTACTAAAGATCTAATATGCCAGTCATTTTTTTTTTTTTTTTTTTTTTTTTTTTTTTTTTTTTAGTGTAGAGAAAAAAAAAAAGCATTTTGACAAATTCCCAAAGTTATTTTTTCTACAAAACTCAAGACATTTTAGGGTTGTGAAAGAATAAAAATTGATATAGGAGGAGACATGTGACTAAGTTTTCTCCTGGTTAAAAATTAAAATTATTCTGCTGGAAAATTCCAGTCTTACAGGAAGTCTCCCTATCAATGCGCCCTCAGTCTGCCATGCTGAATACATTCTTTGTATTACTACTCTTTGTGCAGTGGACCTAGTCCACCTATAATTCTCCTTAACATCGGCATTGAGTCTGCAAGTTCCTGTTGTCTTCTTATTGTTCATTTTATGTAGGAGTACTGTGAAAATGTTGATGCTTTGATGTGGATGTGCACTGTTCTGAAGACTCTAGGCTGTCTTCAGTAGGTTCACATATTCATCTTTTCTGTGTCCTACAATATAGAAGTTCCAAAAAATAAGCGTTTATTTGATGAATTTACCACCTTTCCGCTAAGTCCTCTTCACTCCCATGTCTTAACTTATTGATCATACTACTCTTCTTTCACCGTCAGAGATGTTAACTTTTTAAATAACTGACTTTTTTTTTTAATGCAGCGAGTTTCAAAAGGCCTGTTGTTATCCTCGGTCCTATAACAGATATCGCCCATATGAAGCTTTGTGCCGACTTGCCCCAAGAATTTGAATCTGCAGGTGAGTTATGGTTAGGACCAAAAGTTTGTTTTTTAGTATTACAGTGCAAATGGAGCACTGAGAGTCTCATGTTTCTGTTGCAGAGAGTGTTTCTCGTGGTGATGGGGCTTCCAAAGTCATTAAACTGCAGCTGGTGAAAGAGATCGTAGAACAGGTAAGGAACTTTTATTAAACTCATTAGAGATAGATAAAGAAACAACACGGATGGTTAGTTTTTAAAATAAACACTATGAACCCTCGATGGTGAAAGGGCCATTATTGCCTGTAATTGGAGGCAAAGCTGGAGTTAGTTGGAGGGATATTTGTGCACTGGTCTCTGGTGCAGAGATACTTGTGATTGGCACCACGGTCTCTGGCTTCCTCCATTACAGTGTAGTTTTCTATCCAAATCTTCAACTCAGTGTCCTTCCTCTTGTTCTAGCTCTGTCAAAAGCAACTGCTTGGTGCTGTGTGCTTTCACCACAACAGGTCAGGTTCACATAATATGAGCATTTAGTATTATCTTCTCTCTGCCCCTTGGATATGTCTAGCTCCAGTCCTGGAACCAGAAAAATACCTGTTGAACATATGTGTTCACCGGGCATTAACTAAAAATAACACACTCATCCCATATACTACAGTGTTATGGGAAATAAGAGATCGCCCCCGGAAGAAGCTGGTGGCGAAACGCGCGTCGGGGTGAGGGAACGCTGAGTGGATACACCACTTTCACTTGGTAATATTATCAACTTATTTTCATGGGGCTTGGTTAATTGATTGCGGCTTGATACTGCTGTATTGGAGGTCTTCATGCATAGTGGTCATGTTCTTTTTTCCATTGTAGGGACATTATGTGCATTTAATTTATATGGCTATTTTGCTACATCACATTTATGCATATGTGCGATTGTGATGTTTTGAGCACTTTTATGTTTAGATAGGTATATAGTATGGCTATTTGGCTTCTTACTTTGTGTCTATATTAAATTACATGATCCGCTTATAGCATGTTCAATACCTATTTGTATGGCACCCATTGACCTATGTATAATGTGATTTTTTTTTTTTTGTATAAGTAATTTATTATATACCATTATTATCGGTATTTTTCCCACTCGGTGTCTCTTGGACAATATTTTGCTTTTTAATACTTTTAAAATAGTATTTTGACTTATTATTAATAAAGCATTGATTTTATTACGTTTTGGGATCTCTTCTTATTTCCCATAACACTGTAGTATAGGGGATGAGTGTGTTATTGTTAGTTGAAGTGCCCTGCACATTTGGACATTTTTTGTTGCTATTAACTAAAAATGGTTTGGTTTGTTTTGCATATCAAAATAACCGTGACATAAATTAAAACCCATTTTTAATACTATATTTTAGTGTAATAAACTGTGAAAATGAAAAAGTTAATTTGTTACAATATTATACAGATTTAGCGCAACATTGTTCATTTCTATAAGAGGTGATAGGAATAAAGGAACCTGTAATATATTACTCAAGTTCTCCGGAGTTCATATATGTTTACGTTGCCATATTTTGGAGACATAAGCTTTTTCTGTTGATACTGCTAAGTGTGGGCTTATTTGTAGAATTTCAGGGTCTATGCAACTCTTTCAACACTTTTTGTATTCTATCTTCTATGAAAGAGTGCCCAAAAAAATTCTGACATTACTTGTTTTTTGTTTTTTTCTTAACCCCTTAACAACTGCCGATACGCCTTTTAACGGCATCAGTTAAGGGTACTTATTCCTCAGCTCAGCTGTGACCCCAGAGAACATGATTCGGGTTGGTTTTTACCGACCCCAGCATTGCGATCACCATTATTCACGGAATAACGACGCTCACAAAAAAAAGTCTGATTTCCCATTTAATTTCTCTCTCCTCTGATATGATCTAGCACATCAGAGGAGAGATAAATGGGGTCCTCCGAGCCCCTCCCGGTATCTTCGGTGTCCCTGAACCCTCCTGCATCCCCCGGTTTTGTCCCCCGGCCATCGGCGTCGTCTTCCGGAAGAAAATGGTGGGCGCATGAGTAGTAAAAACATAGAATAAAAAATATATACTTATTTACATTTTTCGTTATTGTTGGACTAGGGTTAGGGCTGGGGCTAGGGTTTGGCTAGGGCAGTGATGGGGAACCTTTTAGAGACTGAGTGCCCAAAATTGGAATACGAAACCCCCTTATTTTTCGCAAAGTCCCTGAATACTGAAGTTTTATATTAGAAAGACAAATCATACATTAGCGCGCTATAGAGTCAATATCAAAGAGCTTGTAAGCGGTGCACTCCAAGCCTGATACTAGCCACCAATTGTAGTGAAGGTCTGTTCTTGAGAATGGAGAGGATTTTTAACTACTGTAGAAGCTATTCCGAAGTAGCTAGCAGCTACGTTTTAAATATAGCTGCACTGAGCAGCTCCATTCAAAGTGTTAATATCCAGCAGCCACCAGAGCTATTTTCAGCTGATCGGTTTGGGGATTGCGTGTGGGAACCTCACCGATCTCATGTTTCATGACCTATCGTGGACCCAACCTACAAAGAGCTTTTGACCATCAACATAAGAATACACAGTAGTTCATTCCAACATTTGATTTTCTGTTTTTTTTGTAAATTCTATAAAAAGTATCAAAGTAGAGTAGAGAAGCTCGTGTTCACTAAATACCCACGATTAAGTTATACAATCAGAACATGATAGGCAAAAATTACTATCAAAGCCCAGGATTTAGAAAATAGAAATTAACAAAATAAAGAACCACTTGTAAGTATGGACTGTATAGGAACATCAGCCTTCACTTCAGACCCTTGCAATCGTTTTCCCCATTTGATTCAAGTGGGGTACTCCTAGATTGTTAATCCATTGAATCCAGTGGGGGAAAAATGTAAAAAAAAAATTAGGCCCTTCTTCCTGTGGTTGGATTTCATGCAGCAGAAGATTTTTTTCTATTGTATGGTAAAACCATCTCTTCTTTTTAGAATAAGCATGCGCTTTTGGACATTACTCCAACAGCAGTGGAGCACCTGAATTATGTGCAATTCTACCCAATCGTGGTTTTCTGCAACCCAGAGAATAGACAGGGGGTAAAGGCAATGCGTCAGTGGCTACTTCCAGACTCGAAGAAGAGTTCACGACGTTTGTATGCCCAGGCGGTGAAATTGCGCAAGAACAGTTCTCATCTCTTCACAGGTGATCACACACTCCCTTTTTCCCTATTATTATGTTGCTTTTGTGTTTTTCAATTACTGTTTCCCTTATTCTATTCTATTTCCATGTGATATTTAAGCCACTATTAACTTGAGTGGAGCAAGTGATTCCTGGCTTCCCAGTTTGAAGGAAATTATTCATACAGAGCAAGCAAGGCCGATATGGACCAGTGAGGAGAAGGTGAAGATTTGGAATTCCTCGATAAGGTGACTATTCTCTGTTTCATGTGGGAACTAACGAAATGTAGTTTTTGTTTCAGACTGAGGCTACAGATACTACACCTTTGAGTCTGATGACTGGGTCAGAAGTTTGGTCTACAGATTACCTGAGCTGTGACAGTCGAGCCAACAGTGACTATGAGGAGACTGATGCTGAAGGTGGTGCTTACACTGACCAGGAACTAGAGGAAAACTTCCAGGAACCTGCTCTAGCCCGTTCATCTGAACCTGTTGTTGAGCATTCACCTCCTTACCATGATAACCACTCGCCATATTTTTCATCATATAATTACAAAAGCCATTCCTCTATTGAAACAGCTTCCTATCATGGAAACCAGTCACCTTCAGAACCATCTTCACACTACAGAGGTCAATCACCACTTTATAATGCATACAGCCCTGCACAGGTAAATTGTTGTTTTTTTGTTTTTTTTTCAGTTTTATTTCTAATAAGGGACATAAACAATTATTATTTAGTGCATCTAATAAAAATACCGTATTTTTCGGACTATAAAACGCATCGGACCATAAGACACACCTAGGTTTTAGAGGAGAAAATTAGGAAAAAAATTGAAGCAAAAAATGTGGTCAATTCTGTACTTCCACTATCCTGGTATATATGGTCCCCCTCATCCCCATTCTGATACACATGGCCCCTTCATTCCTATCCTGGTATGCATGGCCCCCCCTCATCCCTACCCTTTTTATGCATGGCCCCCTTTCACTATCCTGGTAGGAATGATCGCCCTCATCCGTATCCTGGTATGCATAGTCCCCATCTCGTCCTAGTATGCTTGGCCCCCGTCTTGTCCTGGTATGCATGGCCTCCGTCTTGTCCTAGTATGCATGGCCCCATTCCTTAACCTGGTATGCAGAGCCCGATCCTTAAACTGGTATGATTGGCCCCCATCCCAATCCTGGTATGCATGGCCCCATCAGAAAACATAAAAAAACAAAAAACATTACACTTGCCTTCCCGGCGCTCCCTCACAGCGTCCTGCTCCGTTGCCAGCAGTTACTTTATGCTTGTAAACAGCGCATGGCAGGGACATCATGCACTGCTTGCAAGCCGAAGGGCAGCTGCCGGAGTACTCAATGCTCTACACACCGGGACTGTGTGTGCGCGCAAAGCAGTGATTATTCATTGCTCTCTAGCAGTGGTCATGTGTGCCGATACTTAAGAGAAATGAATATTCACTCCATTCCAAGAATATTCATTTCTCTTAAGTATCGGCACATGTGACCGTCGGCAGCTGCAGGAAGTCTCTGGCTAGAGAGCAATGAATACTTACTGCTCTCTGCTCACACAGTCCTGGAGTGCAGAGCATTGAGTATTCCGGCAGCTGCCCTTCGGCTTGCCAAGCAGTGACCCGCTGCTCTGCCAAAACCGCTCCCCCACCTCCTCACCACAGCCAGAGCAAGTACTTTGAACTATGAGACACCCCCCCCATTTTCCTCCACATTTTTAGAGAAACAAAGTGTGTCTTATAGTCTGAAAAATATGGTAAATGTTACTAATGACTAATGCATATATTCACTTTTTCCAATGATATCCACTGCATTTTATGGGTTTCTGTACAAGGCGACCCAAGCAAAAAAAATATGTAATTTTTTTTTTCTCTGATTTTGTAAACCTCATGGTGGCCGAGACAAATTTGTACACCCAGCAATTTTTGGCACAGAACAGTCCTTCATCATTTTCTAATTGTTCCCATGTATACACAGTAGAAATTATAACATTTTGGGGCCATGTCTTTCACATGGGGCTATTAAAGAAGTCAGAACTTTGGCAATATTGGAGTGTTGATGTTTTACACAACACTCCACTGTTCCACATGGATATGACCCGTAAACGATTTGAAGCCATCCACAAATTTTTGCATTACAATGCTAATGCATGGTGTCCTTCCAGAGATGACCCCAGCTTTGACCAACTTGTCAAAGTTCGGCTGGTCATTGATTACTTCAGCAAGAAGTCTGCTGATTTGCACATTCCCCAAATGGACATCTGAGTCCCTAATGCATTTCAAGGGGAAGCACAAATTCAGGCAAAACCTGGACAGTAAGAGGGCCTGGTATGAAATTAACCTCTTAAAGCTGTGCGAGAGTACCTCAGGGTTACACCCACAGGGTTAGAGTTCATGAAGGGAAGAACACCCAGATTCATCCCACTGAATGTCTCCCTGTCCTGGGAGTGAGTGGGAAAATTGTGTGGGATTTGGTGCACCAACTGCTGGTATGAAAGTTATCACCTCTATGTAGATAACTTGAAGAGTGGGACTCTGGTCTAAAATTACCTCTCTACACGAGCTACTGCAGCATGTGGTGCAGGAGGGGGAGGGGGGGCGGAAAAATGCTCGAGTTTCCCCATTGACTTCCATTATACTCTCTATTCGGGTCGAGCACCCGAGCATTGCGATTTGGTCGACTCAAGTAACAAATACCCGAACATTTTCTGGCTTGCTCATTACTAGACGTGAGAGCTTCCTTTTGAGAATCCGTCAGTCAGCACTACTATGATGGTCTGATGGGGTGTTTATGACGCTTTAATTTGTGTTTTTCTGTCCTGCTCTCAGATTTATGACCAGAGTCCACATAATTTTTAATGAAATCCAGTTACAAACATTGTTCTTAACCCTAAGAACATGCATTTAATTTAAAAAAAAAAAAAAGTCACCAAAGATGGGCAACCCTTTTAACTGCGAAACTAGTTATTGCAGATTAAAAAAATGTTTTGTTTTTTTTCTGTTTCTAGGAAAGCGCTGTGGAGCAACATCCCCAGTGGAGCCACAGCAACAGGTACAATAGATAGAACATTAAGCATCTTGCCATACATGGAAGCTGGCAGAGATAAAATTGCGTGAAAGTGGTTTTATGAATACCGCCATACACCTGCCATATTGTAGCTGATTAGATGCAGTCTATTCTAATGAATACAAAATAGATTCCTTACTGATTTGCTAAAGGTAAAAATGTATGGTAATAAGGGATGCATCAGCTCTTTTTCACGTTTTGTAATTGAAAGCATGAACTAATTTTGAGATTCCTGATGTTTTTTCATCAATAACTAGTGCATTACGTGAGCTCAAATGTCTACACTACGAAGGTATATCCACACACGGCATAATTTGCAGGCTGGCCTCCGACTGTCCCATATAGTTGAATGACAGGGTTTGCAGAAATCCATTCAGTTGTATGGAACAGAGGTCGCCGCTCTGACCAGGCCCAGCGGGTCAGGGGCCCGCCGACGCCAGCAGAAGCTTCAACTTTATGTGCGTCCTTGGACGCACATCCAGCTGGTGTGTGTGCGGTGTAATACTGTAATACACATCCCAACCGTGCGCTGCAATACACACTACCGGCCAATCAGAGCCAACAGCTGACGTCGGCATACACGTGACCAGGGACGCATGGTAGTGACGTCATGTGCTCCCGTTGCACCCTGAAGTCAGCTGCCATCTTCTGAAGAGGATACCACATGGCAGGGGAGCGGAGGAAAGGTAATTTTTTTTTTTTTTTTTTTTAAATCAGTGCCCATACTACTACATAGGTTATAGACTATGCATTATACTTTATGGAGGACTATGGGCCTTGTATTATAATACTGGGGGATTATATTATTATAATATATTATATGGGGGATGCTTTATAATATATGGAGGACTGTGGGGTTTGCGTTATAATAAACTGAGGATTACGCTCAGTGCATTATATTTCTGCCATGGTGCCCCATGACTTCTATGTACCCCCTGGTGAGTATAATTGTTTATTTTATTTCTATACATTAAAGAACAGCAGCAGGATGGGGGATATATATATACCAGGATGGAGCCCAGGATAAGGGACATGTATGCCTACAGTGGCTTGCAAAAGTATTCTCCCCCTTGGGATTTTTGTGTTTGCTACCTCACAACCTGGAATTTCACTCACTTTTTTTTTTTTTTTTTTTTTTTTAGGGTTTGAATCAGTTCATGTTAAAAATATGCCTACAGCTGTCAACATTTTGTTTTCTTTTTTATTGTGGAGTGAACAACAAGACAAAGTAACTGAAATCTTCAGTGTGCATAACTGTTCACGTCCCTAAATTCAATACTTAGTAGAGCCTCCTTTTGCGGCAATTACAGCTGCAAGTCGTTTTGGATAAGTCTCTATGAGCTTTCCACATCTTGCCACTGGGATTTTTGACGATTCCACATGGAAAAACTGCTCCAGCTCCTTCAAGTTAATCCTCCTTCACACGTCATTGTCTCCGATACTTGTGGTGACAGTTTTTACGTGTACCGGAGACACTTACACACGTACACCCATTCCAATGAATCAGTCTGCACACATGTCAGTGTGCTTCCACGGACTGTATCCGCGGGTAAAACACGCTGACATGTTAGATTTTTATCAGCAGCACGCGCTGTAAAATGTCTCGCACATGTGCACACTGATGACACATGGATGTCATCAGTGTACCACCTACTGGCTCCTGGGAAAAATTGGTACAGTGTGCTCTGTTTTCAAGTGCCGGGTGCTCATGTCAGCTCTCATCATTATCGCCTGGTCTCCCTGAGACCAGCCCCACCAGTCGCCAGTGATGGAAGTTGTATTCATCACTAGCACCGTGAGAAATTTCAGCCGCTGTGGCCTTTCAGAAAAAGTGTGTATATACTGACGGACACCTAGATTGCACACAGGTGGACTTCCTTTCACTAAGTATGTGACTTCTGAAGGTAATTGCTTGCACCAAAATTTTTTTAGGGGCTTCATTGCAAAAGCTGTGATTACATAAGCACATGATAATTTTAGTTATTTGATCCCATAAATATAATTTTTGCCTCTATTTTTGTTCACTACAACAACTTAAACTATTTAGTTCTGATGTACAACACAAATCGAGATTAAAAATAACATTCAAACATGAGGTTGTAATGTGAAAAAAAAATAAAAAAACAGGCCAAAAGTCAAAGGGGTACATACTTTAGCAAGCCAGTGTGTGTATGCATGTATTGGACCGGACACATATACAGCTCTGGCAAAAATTAAGAGACCACTGCAAAATGTTCAGTTTGTCTGATTTTTCTCTTTATAGGTATATTTTTGAGTAAAACGTAAATTGCTCTTTTATTCTATAAACTACTGACAACATGTCTCAGAATTTCCAATCACTAAAATTTGTATTTATTTTCAGAAAATGAGAAATGGTAAAAATAACAAATGCAGTGCTTGCAGACCTCAAATAATGCTAAGAAAACAAGTTCATAATCATTTAGAAACAACAATACTAATATTTTGACTCGGGAAGAGTTCAGAAATCAATATTTTGTGGAATAACCATGATTTTTAATCGCCGCTTTCATGCGTCTTGGCATGCTTGCCACCAGTCTTTCACACTGCTTTTGGGTGACCTTATGCCACTTCTGGTTAAAAAATTTAAGCAGTTCTTTGTTTGATGGCTTGTGACTATCCATCTTCCTTTTGATTACATTCCAGAGGTTTTCAATGGGGTGCAGGTCTGGAGATTGGGCTGGCCATGACAGGGATTTGATATGGTGGTCTCTTAATTTTTGCCAGAGATATATACCATATATACTCGAGTATAGGGGTGTCAGATCATACTTACCCCCTCCTGGCGCGGTCTCTGCAGCCCGCTTCTCCCAAGGTCTCCGGCGCCTGTGTTCAGCGGTCACGTGGTACCGCTCATTAAAGTCATGAATATGTGCATATTCATGACTTTAATGAGCGGTACCACATGACCGCTGAAGGAAGGAAGAGCTGCCGGAGACCGTGGGAGAAGCAGGGGCTGCAGAGACCACGCCAGGAGGTGGTAAGTATATGCAATATTATCCTGTTCCACCACCACTCGCCACTCTGTCCTCTGCATCCTCTGGCTGTGACATTCAGGTCAGAGGGCGCGATGACATGGTTAGTGCGCGCCCTCTGTCTGAACAGTCACTGACAGAGGACCCGGAAGACAGAGCGGCGTGCAGCGGTGGAAAGGGGACAGGTGAATATCTCAGGTGCCGGCACCTGAGCCAGCGGTGACTCCAGCACCTGGCCCCCATAGCGCGCCTGTGTCCCCGCCTGCTCAGAACACCAGCACCTGAGTCATTTTTTTTATTCACAGCAGCATATGGGGCTATAACCTTTATGGAGCAGCATATGGAGCATCTTATGGGGCATAATCTATGGAGCATCTTATGGGGCATAATCTATGGAGCATCTTATGGGGCCATAACCTTTATGGAGCAGTATATGGGGGCATAATCTATGGAGCATCTTATGGGGCAGCATACGGGGCATAAACTATGGAGCATTTTATGAGGCCATAACCTTTATAGAGCAGCATATGGGGCATAATCTATGGAGCATCTTATGGGGCATAATCTATGGAGCATCTTATGGGGCCATAACCTTTATGGAGCAGTATATGGGGGCATAATCTATGGAGCATCTTATGGGGCAGCATACGGGGCATAAACTTATGGAGCATTTTATGGGGCCATAACCTTTATGGAGCAGCATATGGGGCATATTCTATTGAGCATCTTATGGGGCCATTATTAACCTTTGTGCAGCATTATGTCGGGTGTATTTTCTATGGAGCATCTTATGGGGTCCATCATGAACTGTATGGAGCATTATATAGAATCATAGAATCGTAGAGTTGGAAAGGACCTCCTGGGCCATCTGGTCCAACCCCCTGCTCAAAGCAGGATTCGCTAAATCATCCCAGTCAGATGTCTGTCCAGCCTCTGTTTGAAGACTTCCATTGAAGGAGAACTCACCACTTCTCGTGGCAGCTTGTTCCACTCATTGATCACTCGAACTGTCAAAAAGTTTTTTCTAATATCTAATCCGTGTCTCCTCCCATTCAGTTTCATCCCATTGCTTCTAGTCTTTCCTTGTGCAAATGAAAATAAAAATGATCCTTCTACAATGTGACAGCCCTTTAGATATTTGTAGACAGCTATTAAGTCTCCTCTCAGTCTTCTCTTTTGCAAACTAAACATTCCCAAATCCTGCAACCTTTTCTCATAAGACAGGGTTTGCAGACCGGTCACCATTCTGGTCGCTCTTTTCTGAACTTGCTCCAGTTTGTTGATGTCCTTTTTAAAATGTGGTGCCCAAAACTGGACACAATATTCCAGATGAGGTCTGACCAAAGAGGAGTAGAGGGAAATAATGACTTCACGTGATCTAGACTGTATGCTTCTGTTAATACATCCTAGAATTGTATTTGCCTTTTTTGCTGCTGCATCACACTGTTGACTCATATTCAGTCTGTGATCTATTAGTATACCCAAGTCTTTTTCACATGTGCTGTTGCTTAGCCCTATTCCTCCCATTCTGTACATGCTTTTTTCATTTTTATTGCCCAGATGTAGTACTTTGCATTTTTCCCTGTTAAAAACCATTCTGATAGTTGCTGCCCACTTCTCCAGTTTATTTATATCTTTTTGAATCCTCTCTCTCTTCTCTAGTATTAGCTCTCCCTCCTAGCTTTGTGTCATCAGCAAATTTAATCAGTTTACCCTCAATTCCTTCATCTAAATCATTGATAAAGATGTTGAACAATACAGGGCCCAGGACAGAGCCCTGTGGTACCCCACTTGAGACATTCTTCCAACTGGATGTGCAGCCATTTACGACCACTCTTTGGGTCCGATCACTAAGCCAGTTATGAATCCACCTAACAGTTGCCTTGTCCATTCCATAATTAGTCATTTTTTCAATAAGGATTGTATGAGATACTTTGTCAAATGCTTTGCTGGTCAAGATATAATGTATCTACAGCATTTCCCTGATCCACCCAATCAGTGATTCCGTCATAGAAGGAAATTAAGTTAGTCTGACATGACTTATTAGTTACAAACCCATGCTGACTCTGTTTAATCACTTCATCCTTATCCAGGTACTGACATACATGTTGTTTAATAATCTGTTCAAAGATCTTTTCTGGTATAGAAGTCAGACTCACCGGCCTATAGTTGCCTGGGTCCACCTTCTTCCCCTTTTTGAAGATAGGAACAACATTTGCTCTTCTCCAGTCTTCTGGGACTTCTCCTGTTCTCCAAGAATTTTCAAAGATTATGGAGAGGGGTTCAAAAATTTCTTCTGCTATCTCCTTCAGTACTCTGGGGTGTAATTTATCTGGACCTGGAGACTTGAATTCATTTAGGTTAGCTAAGTGTTTCCGCACTATCTTTCTGTTTATAGATATCCTGGATTCTTCTATTCCCTTAATAGGACAGTGAAGAACAGTTGATGTTACATTTCCTTTCTGAGAGAAAACAGATGCAAAATAGGAATTTAAAAGTTCAGCCTTCTCAACATCCTGTCTTACCATTTCATCATTTTCATCCTGTAAAAATCCTATAGCATCTTTGACTTTTCTTTTACTTTTGACATATCCCCAAAATCCTTTATTATTGCTTTTGACATCTCTTGCAAGCCTCAATTCATTTTCAGCTTTAGATAATCTGATTTGTGCCCTGCAGGTTCTGCAGACAGCATTATATTCTTCTTTAGATATGCCTCCCTCTTTCCATTTTATAAACATTTTTTTCTTCCTTTTTAGCATGTGCTTAAGTTCTGTGGTCATCCATCCTGGTTTCCTTAAATGCTTCCTATTCTTCCCTCTTTTCGGAATTGTTAACAATTGTGCTTTGAGAATTTCACTTTTCAAGATTTCCCATCCTTCCTGGACATTTTTGTCTTTAAGGATATCCAGCCATTGGATCCCTCCAATTCTCTTTCTGAATCCCTTAAAATCTGCCTTTCTGAAATCTAACCTTGACGTCTGAGTCTTCACAGGTCTTCCTCCTCTAGTTATCCAAAATTCTAAAATAGCATGGTCGCTACCTCCTAGGGTCCCAGCCAATTTACCTCCTCAACCATTTCCTCCCTGTTTATAAGGATTAGATCCAAGGTAGCAGTTCCCCTTGTTTTCTCCCCTACCTTTTGGAAGATAAAGTTGTCAGCAGGAGAGGATAAGAATTTCCTTGACCTGTTAGTTTTGCCTGAGAGAGATTCCCAACAAATGTCTGGATAGTTGAAATCTCCCATGACAACTATGTCATATTTTTTGGAGAACTTGGCCATTTGATGCATAAAGAGTTCATCCATATCTTCACCTTGCACAGGCGGCCTGTAGTAAATGCCTACAATGGTGACCTTTGCATTGTTCTGTCCTTGTATTCTTACCCAAACAGTTTCCACAGAACTCCCAGTCTCTGAAGCTTCAATCTCTGTGCGGATATATGGTGCTCCTGATTCAATATGGATATTCAAAAACATTTAACCTACTGATGTCTCAATTAGTTTTACTTTTATTGGTATCTATTTTTATTTTTGAAATTTACCAGTAGCTGCTGTATTTTCCACCCTAGGTTTATATGCGAGTGAATAAGTTTTCCCAGTTTTCTTGTGGCAAAATTTGGAGGCCTCGGCTTATACTCGAGTATATACGGTATATTATACACGTGTGTGTACATATATACATACAATGTGTGTATAATGATCACATATGGTATGTTTGCGCCTGTAAATGGAGCAATGGTATCAAATACAGTATATCATACATTTTTCTATAATTATAGGCACAATATATCTAAATAGTAGGACTGTGGATGAAGTGATGGTACCCAGTGGTGTGGAAAAAGTATCCAAAGCCAAAAACATTATTGTATAGTAGATGAAGGAATGTAAATACAGAGTAATAGCATATCTCATCATATGTCTCCAGGTAGAAGGGAAGTATCTGGATAAGTAGCCAGCAACTAAATGAGAGTGCCTGCAACTGAAAGGTAGAGTGGTGTAATGGACCCTGACCCCACATGATGGTATTAGCCTCAAGGTGTAATAGAAGCAAATTGATAGGAAAAATCTCTAGAATAATAGCTGTAGTGCTGGAGTAGAAGAAGCAATACTCCCACATTATGATGTTTGGAGAACCATGAAGCGACAAACAGACAAAATATATGAACGGTTACCTGGATGGTCAGAGAAGTGAGTGCCAAAGCAAGTCGCCCAAATGCCTTTTCTTCTCTCTGAAACAACGCAGCAGACCGAACTGTAGATGTTGGGCCTGGTTGACCATTGCATTTCCTGCAGTTTGTTTTGGTGTGAATATCCTCAATTAATGACTTTTAGATTTACGACCAATTCATCAAATGATTTGCATTGGTTTTATTTTCCAAGTAGTCTTGAGGTTTAGTTTGTTTTCTTATCTTTATATCAACGTGGCTTTTCCAGATGTTTTAGGTAGACTCATGAACAGTGATTATATTTTTTAGAACTCAAGATTTTGCACATCTCTGCTCCCACTGGAATTTTATGCACAGCAGTTATTTGGTACATTTGAGAAATTTTGTGACTCAGTGACTTTTCTCCCCTACCAAATGCAAAACCAGTTAAATAAAGGAGAAAAAAGACAATTTTTGGCTTTGCGCAAATTAATGAATTTGACACACAAAAATCAGAAAGAGCCACAAGTCAAAATAGTGACAAAAAACCCACCCATGATGAATCAGAGCCAAGTTCTTTATAATGCAGGAGCAGGGGTATGTTCATGAAAGTAAAAGTCTGTATTAGTTATGTGATAGCCACGTGAAAGCTGTTTTACTCTTACTATGCTGTACATTAACGATGGTTGTCACTTCCACCTCAGCAGGGAATATGAGCATGATGCGCTTCGTAGAAAATTTAATCGTGCAAGAAGTTCCAGCTCCGAGGATGAAGATTACAGCTGGGGAGGTCCTGCCACTGACCTGTAACTTGGAGATGATTCCCTATATGACACAGTCCTAGAAAACACTGGATATGAAAAGTTTTGCACCAGCTTTCTGTATTTTATATTACGCAGATGCCGCAAACATTGAACAAAACATTTGCATAGAACGTTGTTTTTACAGCATGTATAATAAATCCTTTTTGTTTGTGTTTTTTTTTTTCATATCAATGTCAATTTATTGGTGTAAGTAGAGATACAGATGTGTCTTCCCTACCTTTCTCGACGTAGTCTGAAATTCAGACATTCTGTATTACAGAGAACAGACTATCGTGCATGGACCAGCCACAGGTCTCCTTACCTGAACTTGACGTTCCTCATACTAGGCGGCCAGTCCATACATCTCAGTCTGTACATGGACATTGTTACACATGATTTAAGAGAGGACATATCGCTACAATTTTCATTACTTATTGTAAAAGAGAATCTAGTAATAATTTGACAAAAAACTCATTAGCAACACATATACCAAAACTGAGGAGAAACTCAATCATAGCACAAACCGATCATTCAAATGATCCAACTTCAGCACACGTCTCCTCCAGGGAGAAACTGTGCTGTTCTGCTTCATTCACTTTCCATGGTGTGCATAGCATCAAAGGAGAGTGACTTATTTCAAGATTTGCACAACAATCTGTATATTTCAGCAATGCTCAGCACTTACAGTATTAGTGCAGTCAGTGATGTACACCCAGCACTGGACGGCCTGCCCCACCATTATGTCCTCCTCAGCAAGGAAGAGAACAAATACTGCATGTGTTCTCCTGATGACTGCTTAACATTAGGCCTATAGATCAGCAGGTAGTCATTCTGCACCGTGGCTGGCAGTGTGACACTGTGAATATAGAATATGAATTTTGAATCAGTAAGTCAAAAACGGACCAATGGGATAAAAGGAACAAGGTAATGTTGGGAAAGGTGAAGGATATTATGTGCCCATTGCGATGTTTTGGAATATTTATAGCTTCTAGGCCCAGGCAAAGGGGAACCATTGTTATGTCATGAGAACTAGCCCCCTTTTATCAGAATATCAATTTATCAAGGGTTTCGGAGGTGCTTGGAAGAAGAGGGCATGGAGACGCACAGCTATGGAGGTCATTCCTTTCACATCAGGGCTGCAACAGAGGCAGCAGTTGGAGGTTTAAGTTTGGAAATCATAATGAGAATTGGCCGGTGGGAGTCAAAATGGTATCAGTCCTATGTACGACCCCATGGATGTGAAGGGGCCAATCTTTTGGGTAACTGACATATTGCAATAACTTATGTTTTATTACAGAGCGGGTTCCACAAGCTAATCTGGATTCTAGGCCATTGTTATGTTCACTGTCGAGTGCTATGAGCAGACAGACGGACTGACGGTAGACAGCTGGGTTTCAAAAGGGATGTGACGTTAACTAGATGGATTGGGTCTACGGGTTTAACATGGGGTCGGGTAATTCACGAGTTTTAACAAGCAGACAGTGCCATAAAGCGCCTGATATCTTAGTCCTGCATGTGGGGGGTAATGACCTGGGAGTATGGTCTGGGAAGTGGCTGGTTTGGGACATCAAAGTAGACTTGAAGCAGCTATGGGGGGGCGTTCCCAAATTTAAAAGTAGTGTGTGGTCTGACATGGTACCCAGGAAATTTTGGAGGGGAGCCCGATCCGTTGAAAGGATTAACAAGGCACGAATTAAAATCGACAAACCAGTATCCAAATTTGTGGTGCAGAACGGGGGAGTAGCGGTACGTCATGCGAGTTTTGACAGTATGGAGGAGTAATTTTGGTTAGCAGATGGAGTGCATTTGAACGCCCTGGGGACTGACTTGCGGACATTGGGATTGCAAGAAGGCATTGAAAAGGCCACAGCATTGCTGAATGGTGGGGTCTCGAACACTTGAGGTGGTCAAGGTGCTCTCGGTGTGGCGTTGGTGGGTCTTCGAAGTTGAGTAAAATTAGGATTGGGGATTCGTTAAATGCATGGATCCCCTTCATTTAATGTGGTGGTCTGGTGAGTTTTGGGTGATACCTGGCGATGGAACGTCGGGTTCACATTAACTGGGCATTTGGGTGATACCCGGCGATGGAACGTCGGATTCATGTTAACTTGAGATTTGGGTGATACCTGGCGATGGAACGCCGGGATCACATCAGTATGGGATTGGGTGATTCCCGGCGATGGAACGTCGGGATCACATGGTCAAGAGTGCACCCCTTCCCTCGGTGCATGGTGCTTCTGCGTCGGAGGAAAACGCGGCTAGGAGTAAGGCTGGGGGAAAGGGGCAATGCCATTCTAAAAAACCACCAGACTGTTATAACTTCGAGGACCTCACCAAGTGTCTTTGATTTACCAATGAATATCAATAAATGGGGTGCTGTGGCCGTTATTACCCAAAAGAAAATGGTTGTCGCTTGTCTTTACTTAACGTAAAAGAGGGGGCGGGGACCTTTGGAGGGATTGGGTCAGGAGAAATCGACCTCTCCAGAGTCAAGTATCAGCTGGACATGGGAACGAAGAAATAAGGGGAGGCTGACATGACACTGGGAGGGCGTGACGACATAGGTACAGCTGGGGGGGGTTTGTGTAAGATGAGCCGAGGGGTAGGGGTCTGGAGGTAAAGGGGATATGACAGGTGGGGTTATAAAGACAAAAGGACTGACCAGGGGTAGTGAAGCCCCTTTCTGACCTCCGAAGGACTGGACAGCAAGACCCACTCACCTCAGAGGAAAGAAAACTTCGGGTCACAGTGGCGATCATCGGCGGCATTATCATGTCCAATAATGTTTGTAAATTGTGCTTTTCTTTAAAAAAAAAAAAGTTGACAGACAAGAATTACAATAAAAGAAAGAGAGAATTTAATTGCATTGACCGTGTTAGCCCTGGGGAAGGGCAATCCGTCAGTCGTGGTTCCCCGGAGGTTTCCACCTAAAAAGTAAAAAGGGGGGGTTTCCTCTCCCGAGTACTGTCGGTTTGCTCTTCGTGAGCAAAAGGTCTCTGCTACAGTGGGTATTAATGTTTTTTGAGGCGTTGGTGGGTCCTCGAAGTTGGGTAAAATTAGGATTGGGGATTTGTTATATGCATGGATCCCCTTCATTTAATGTGGTGGTGGTCTGGTGAGTTTTGGGTGATACCTGGCGATGGAACGTCAGGTTCACATTAACTGGACATTTGGGTGATACCCGGCGATGGAATGTCGGATTCAAGTTAACTTGAGATTTGGGTGATACCTGGCGATGGAACGTCGGGATCACAGTAACACTAGTTGGTGGGTGATACCCGGCGATGGAACGTTGGGATCACATGGTCAAGAGTGCACCCCTTCCCTCGGTGCATGGTGCTTCTGAGTCGGAGGAAAACGCGGCTAGGAGTAAGGCTGGGGGAAAGGGGCAATGCCATTCTAAAAAACCACCAGACTGTTATAACTTCGAGGACCTCACCAAGTGTCTTTGATTACCAATGAATATCAATAAATGGGCTGCTGTGGCCGTTATTACCCAAAAGAAAATGGTTGTCGCTTGTCTTTACTTAATGTAAAAGAGGGGGCGGGGGACCTTTGGAGGGATTGGGTCAGGAGAAATCGACCTCTCCAGAGTCAAGAATATGCTGTACTCTGCTCATAAGGCCGGGGTCACACTAACCGACGCAAAATACGGTCAGTATTTTACATGCGTAATACGGATGAATGGCCCCTAAACAGTGCTCCGTATGTCATCCGTAATCAAGATGTGGTCGCGTATTTAGCGCATATAAGCATCCGTATGTAATCCGTATGGCGAGATTTTCTCGCAGCCTTGCAAAATGGACATATAATGGAGCCCTATGACAGGGTTTCTAACAGAAACCAAAGAATAGATATAGACACATAGAATGCATATATATATATATATATATACATTCTATGTGTATATATCTATTCTTTCGTTTCTTTATTAAACCTGTCAGTGTGAGTTTACTGTATAGCGCACTGAATTGCCGGCTTTGCTAAAAGACACCTGGTGCGTATTTCTCGCAAGTCACATGTGTGGTCCGTGTGTAATCCGTATTTTTTGCGCACCCATAGACTTGCATTGGCGTACTACGGGCGGAGAGAATCATTGGTCCGTGTATAATGCGTGCTTTTAGCGCCTCTCACTCGGCCGTATCCCTCGCCAGTGTGACCCTGGCCTTACTCTGCGCCCAGCTAGTGGGAATCTCTACCAGAAGAACGCTAAGAAGAGTAACAAGCAGCACCAGTAGGCAGTCAATTAATTTGATTGTTCCCTGGCTGGCACTGTGACTGCGCCTATCCTGTATATGCTGAGCAATGCTAACCGTGCATTTTAATTTTTATGGATGTAAAAAAAAAATGTATACATTGCAAATTATTTTAATATTCCTACAAACTGTACTGTGTATACGAGTGTGCAGTGTGCAATCCTATACACTGTGTGAACAATGAGGCAAGTATTTTGACCCTATAATTTTTATACATTTTCCAATTCCAAGATGTATAAACCTGATTGCTTATTGGATGAAGCAGATCAGGTGATGTGTAACAATAATAATTTTTTTTATATATTCTGTAGCGCTTTACAGATTGCATACATTATCATCACTGTCCCCAATGGGGACTCACAATGGGGCTCACAATCTAGATTCCCTATCAGTATGTCTTTGGATTGTGGGAGGAAACCGGAGTACCCGGAGGTAACCCACGCAAACACAGGGAGAACATACAAACTAATGGGGAGGATCTGGCCTAAGGATTCAACATGATCTAATTTCGCCATGCAAAGATATATAACATGAGGTTCTTAGTTTAACATTCCGGTCAGACTATATGAAGCCCACTGCCATGTCACGGTGACCCTCTCAGAGGGTCCTGATTGTCTTAAAGGAGCTGCGTCGTGTGCTAGCAACCGCTTCAGTGACAATGCACTGGCAGGGTGGATGGTCTAGGGCCTCAGCACCCACACTGCAAGACTCCAGCCCGCACCACCCCACAAGCACAAAACCACAACAACAATGGCCACCACACAGCACCAATGTCAAAAGTGTGCAGAATTATTAGGCAGCTTGTTTTCTTCAGGCAAAATGGCCCCAAAAAAGCTTTAACGGACTCTGAAAACTCAAATTGTCCAAGGTTTTCCCACAAAGTTTATTTTAATCAATAGATCTTAGAATCAGAATAAGTTAACAATTGTATGTGTTAAAAAAAAAAAAAGTTCCTGCGCTGAGAATATTATAAATGTGCCCCTGATGTGTACTGTAAAAACAAGAAAAATTAGGACTTGCACATGTGCAGTATTAAATTTAATGTACAGGTGCATAAATACTCTGATGGCCAATATATGAACATATACATTTTATTTATAGCACCATTATTTCCACAGCACTTTACAGACATTATTGGCACTGTCCCCAATGGAGCTCACAACCTAAATTCTCTGTCAGTGTGTATTTGGAATGTGGGAGGAAACCCACGCAAACACGGGATACAAACTCCTTGCAGATGTTGTCCTTGGTGAGATTTGAATCCAGGAGCCCAGTGTTGCAATGTTATCCACTGAGCCACTGTGTCACCCATACATGATGTATTAGCACACCGCGATTAATGAATACATGAACTCCAATATTGCTGTAAACACTAAAAACATAAGTTACTTAGCTTTTTATATATATATATGTTTATATATATACATTACATCACAAAAGCCATCCAACCACATCACGTTGACCTTTTTAATATGGATGATCCCCAACCACTATATGTCCTGCCTAAAACCTTTTATGGGGAAGATGCCTACATAAGGGTGCAAACCCTGGAGGGGGCCACACACCCCGATATGTACTACAAAAATGTTAACTAAGTACTTAACATTTTTAATGTTTGTGGAAATATTGGAGTTCATTGGTTGCAGTGTGCTGATGCATCATGTGTCTACATGTTTGTATATTGGCTATATAGCGTATTTGTGCACCTCTGCATTAATTTAATACTAAAGGTGAATATCTTGGCGTGTTGCAGTGTGCAGACACCACACGTGTAATGACTGAGTGACCATACAAGAACATGGTCTGTACATATCACATCTGGGCAAATATTTTGTTGAAAATATTCAATAGAGACGCACAAAAATGTGTTGAGAAAAAAAATGAACAATAACTGCCAAAGATTTGAAAAGAATCAAACGAGAAGCGACCAGAAACATATTCTCCAGTGGTGGCATATTCCAGAACTGCAACCTTCCTGGAGAGCCCAGTACAAGGTGTTCAGTGCTCAGAGACATGGCCAAGGTAAGGATTTTGTATTAGTCTAGCCTGATGAAGAGACCTGAGTAGTCTCGAAAGCTTGCAATGTGTTACCATCTTTTCAGTTAGCCATTAAAAGGCATCAACCACTGAGGACTCTCAATGCTGAATATTTTTCTAATTGAGATAAAAATTCCACATTGTGCAAATCGGACAAATCCCAGCAGTCGAAACCCCACTAATCAATAAGTTATCACTTATCCTGTGGTAAATAATTACTTGTTTTCACCGGGAACCCCTGTAAGTGCATCTTTGCTACTAAGTGCAACAGTCACATGACTGGGAAGGGTTAAACTTCCAAGTATTTAATCTCTAATGGAAATGAATCTTATTGATATCAGAAAGTACAAGTGACTGCCATACACAACACAATCCTCTATACCAATAATACCATATACAAGAGACACACCATGACCAGACCACATATTACCACCACTTGGTGACTGAATAATATCACATACAAGGGACAAATACAGCCTCACTGACCAGACCACATATTATCACCACATAGTGACTGAATAATACTACATACAGGGAACAAATACTACCATACCATGACCAGGCCACATGTTACCATCACATACAACTACAATACTGATCATGAATAAAAACCGCAGTAGTAATAAACAAATATTACCACTGGTAACATTATAAAGACCTCCTGTGTATATCGTGTCAGTGCACAGGTAATACAGGGATCACCAGTGACATTATACACAGGAGCTCTATATATAGTATGCAATGTATAGTGTAAGTGTACAGTGACTTACCAGTGATATCTCTAGTTAAAGTCCTCATTGTTTTCCTTCTTCATCTGGCGCAGACCGCTATCACTTCTTCCTTTCCAGCAAGGACTTGTCTCTGCAGAAAATAATACAAATACATCTATAGCTGATAGTTTACTGAGCACATTCTCCACTTTTTCCCTGACTTTTTGCTGTGCCAGTTGAAGAAAAAAATAACATAGTGCCACCCTGTAGAGTAACATGTAACATGATCTGCCTTTTATTCACCCCATGGAAAACAGTATTCTCAAAAGTAAAGTATATTACAGCAGTCATAATGTCCCCCGCAAATTAATAATCTTTGTTCCTCATTATGGCCTCTTCCTATAATAATGTCCCCATTCTGGGCCCCTTTATTTAATAATGTTTCCCATCCTGGGCTCTTTCATTTAATAATGTTCCCCATCCTGGGTCCATATGTTCCCCCATTTTGGGCTGTATGTCCCTTGTACTGCGCCCCTATGTTCCCCGTCCTGGGCCTCTATATGTCTCATACTGCCG
Source organism: Dendrobates tinctorius (assembly GCF_039654945.1). Classification (NCBI taxonomy): domain Eukaryota; kingdom Metazoa; phylum Chordata; class Amphibia; order Anura; family Dendrobatidae; genus Dendrobates; species Dendrobates tinctorius. The sequence continues at coordinate 2,729,999 of NW_027362043.1, forward strand.
CATCCACAGAGGAGAACAAAATACATATGGTGCAGTCATTAAAATGGCCGTCAGCTTATTGGAGGCCAGAAGCTGAAGTCAGCGAGCATGTTGGGGGCAGCATATGACATCACTGTCATGCAGTGCCCTCGATGGGCATGCTGAGGGCCTCTGGTAGGCCGGTGGCCATTTTAAGTATTGGGATGCAGAACGTTGGTGGTTTTCTGTACCGTGATACATTTCATCTGAATGTGCGTCCGAGAACGCACATACAGTTGAAACCAGCTGGCACCCTCTACGGTCCTGCTCAGGGGCCTGCTGAGGACCCCGTGTAGGGACATTATAATGTGGGTGGGGGAGGACCTGGAGATATACTGTAGGCACTTCATGCCATATCGGGTCACTATGGCAGCATCATACTGTGTGGGAGGCACTTAATGGTAATCATTGTTTTGAGTTGCAATGTGGTAACATCATACTGTGCATGTGTGGTGAGGTTACTGTAGGGGCAAATTGTGTGGAGGAATGTGGAAGGGAGCATTTTTGGGGCATCATACTCTATGGGACAATGAAAGGGTTATTGTAGTGGAAAAACACTAGGGGGCTTCCTTAAGGGCAATGTTTCAGTGTAGTACAAACTCACTTTTTTGCGCAAATGACAGGCTCTCTTTAAGAGAAAATACATCACGTGACCAAAAATATGCAAATCGCATATGAGTAATCACATGACAACTATTGGGTTGATCAAACAGAGCAGAATCTTAAATGTTTATATGTTAGGAATCCTAGTGTTACACTCCCTTACTAATTTTCTACATTGCCTGGAAAACCCTTATAAAGAAGCAGTCCTTCCATCAAAGTGTTTATCCTCTTAATATATTGCTATTATCATGTTATCCAGCACTGTGTACTTATCACATGATTAAAAACTGATTTGCTGAATCCTTCTATGTAGACAATGGAAGTCAATTTTTCCTGCTTGAATTTTCAGTCACTGCAAAAGTTAATGGCAGCGTGGAGGAGGGAGTAGCTGGGTCAGGAGATGAAGAGGGGATTGATAAATGCAGGGACAGGAGAGTTTCTGTTTCTACATAGAGCAGAGAAAAGAGAAGTATTAGCTGAGTAGAAAGGCAAAATAGGGATTTTTGTGTGTACTCACCGTAAAATCCTTTTCTCCGAGCCAATCATTGGGGGACACAGGACCATGGGTGTTATGCTGCTTGCCACTAGGAGGACACTAAGTGAATCACAGAAAAAAAATTAACTCCTCCTCTGCAGTATACACCCTCCACTGACCGAGATTGACCCAGTTCGGTGACAAAGCAGTAGGAGCATTAAACAAGAAACAGTAAACTATGTCAAAACCTAAGAAAGAGACAACAAACCAATAGGCTAACAGGGTGGGTGCTGTGTCCCCCAATGATTGGCTCGGAGAAAAGGATTTTATGGTGAGTACACACAAAAATCCCTATTTCTCCTACACCTCATTGGGGGACACAGGACCATGGGACGTCCTAAAGCAGTCTCTGGGTGGGGAGCAACACAACTGCTAATACTCCATGTACCACTGGCTTACAGCTGTGGTACTGCCAACTGCAGAATGCGCTGACCAAGGACAGCATCTGCAGAGGCCTGAGAATGAATGTGGTAGTGTTTTGTAAAAGTATGCAAGCTGGACCAAGTTGCAGCTTTGCAGACCTGTTCTGCTGATGCTTGGTGCCGAATGGCACAAGAGGCACCCACTGAGTGAGTAGAATGCACCTTAATCCCTGCTGGGACAGGTGTGCCCCTGACACGGTAGGACTCCTGAATAGCCAAGCGAATCCACTTGGCTAGTGTGGCTTTAGAAGCGGCTAGACCCTTCCTATGCCCCTGGAAGCACGAACAGAGCATTTGACTTGCGGAAGGGAGCCGTCCGCAAGATGTACTATCTAAGAGCCCTAACCACATCCAGAGTGTGAAGAGCCTTCTCGATACAATGGACTGGTGCCGGACAGAATGAACGCAAAACAATCTCCTCATTGAGATGAAAAGAAGATACAACCTTTGGCAGAAAAGATGGAGACATCCTCAAAACTGCCTTGTCCTGATGAAAATTCAGGAACATAGGTCGGCAGAAAGTTTAGTGACGCGTCCTGCAGTGGTTCAAAAGGGGCTTCCTGTAAGACTCCGAGGACCAAGTTAAGATCCCATGATTTCAACGGCCTTTTATAGGGAGGCGCCACATGGGAAACTCCCTGAATGAACGTCATCACCTGTAATCTGGTGGCAATTTTGCGTTGGAATAGAACTGACAAGGCTGAAACTTGTCCTTTGAGAGAGCTAAGCGCTAGACCCGACTCTAATCCGGATTGCAGGAATTCCAATATGGAAGATATGGAGAACACGAGAGGAGATCGTCCATGGTCCTTGCACCACGAGAAGAAGATTCTCCAGGTGCAATGATAAATGCGCATGGACAGGGGCTTCCTAGCACTAGTCATGGTGGAGATCACTTCATGAGAAAATCCAGCTTGAGCTAAAATCCAGGATTCAATGGCCATGCCATCAAAGACAGGGCCCCAGAGTTCTGGTGGTAAATCAGGCTCAGCGAAAGTAGATCCACACGATCTGGTAGTCGCCAGGGAACGTCGGCGACAAGTTGAACTAGTTCCACGTACCATGCCCTGTGCAGCCAGTCCGGCACGACTAGGATCACTGGTACCCCCTCTGCTCTGATTTTCCTGATAACCCTTGGGAGTAAAGGAAGAGGGGGAAAAATGTACGGGAGTCGAAACCGATGCCACGGCAGAACTAGAGTATCTGCTCCAACAGCACATGGATCGCGTGACCAGGCAATAAACCGGGGGATCTTGTTGTTTACTCTTGAGGCCATGAGATCCACATCCGGAGTCCCCCAGCGGCGGCAAATCTGCTGAAAAACTTCCGGATGAAGAGACCATTCTCCCGATGCGAGGCCCTGGCGACTGAGAAAGTCCGCCGCCCAATTTTCTACACCCTGGAAGTGGATCACCAAGAACGGTTGGTCTCGGCCCAACGGAGGATGTGACTCACTTTGTACATGGCTGTTCTGCTGCTGGTCCCCTCCTGACAGATGATATACACCACAGCCATGACGTTGTCGGATTGGATCCTGATGGGGGAGGAGATGTTGAAAACTCAGTAGGGCTAACCTGATCGCTCGTATCTCCAAGATGTTGATGGGGAGATGCGACTCTCGAACGGACCAACGACCCTGTGCAGTGTGGTGGCGGAAAACTGCACCCCAGCCAAGAAGACTGGCGTCGGTGGTCACCACTAACCAACGTACTGGAAGAAAGGACTTTCCTTGATTCAGGGAGGACTTCGGCGTCCACCACTTGAGGGTCTGTCTGACCCGCAGAGACAGACGGAACCGATGGTCTAGGGAGAACAGGTTCTTATCCCAAGCCAACAGCAGCACATGTTGCAAAGGGAAGAGATGAAACTGTGCAAACGGGACCGCTTCTATTGCTGCTACCTCTTTCCGAGAATCCCCATGCTGAAACGTATGAAGTGAGGAACCGGGCGAGAAAAAATCCGTGCTCCCTGTCATAAGGCCAGAGCCTTTTCTGGAGGGAGAAGGACCAATCCGCGGGAAGTGTCCAGGATCATTCCCAAGAAGGAAATTTGCTGAGCAGGTACTGGAGAAGACTTTTCGAAGATTATTTTCCAGCCCAGGCAAGAAAGTGTATCCACCGTAATACCTCCGGATTCCTTCCAGGCTGAAAGGGATGGACCCTTGATGAGTAGGTCGTCCAGATACGGAAGTACCACCACTCCCCGAGGGTGAACAATGGCCATGACAGCTGCCATGACCTTGGTGAAGACTCTGGGGGCGGTGGCGAGGCCGAAAGGCAAGGCAACGAACTGGAAATGTTTCTCGCAAATTGCGAAGCGAAGGAACTGTTGATGGAACTGAAAAATTGGGATGTGAAGGTAAGCATCCTTGATGTCGATGGATGCTAGGAACTCTTCTTTTACCATGGAGGCGACGACTGAATGGAGAGATTCCATTCCGAATCGTCGTACCCTGACAAATCTGTTCAGCAGCTTGAGGTTCAGAATGGGCCGCATCGTTCCGTCCTTTTTTGGAACCACAAATAGGTTTGAATAGAAACCCTTGAATCTTTCCTCTTGAGGGGCCGGAATAATGACTCCATCCCTTTGCAGCGCAAGTACAGCCTGAAGGAAAGCTATTGTCCTTGTTTTGGGAGGGGAGGACCGGAAAAACCATGTGGGGGGAGAAGAAAACTCTATCTTGTACCCGGAGGACATCAGCTCTCTGACCCACTCGTCATGGACGACCGTGAGCCAGGCTTGACAAAACGAAAGTAGATGACCGCCTACTTTGTCGGTGTCCGCCGGATACAGCAATGAGTCATTGTGTAGAGGATCTGTGGGATCTAGCTCCCTTAGATCCAGATGCCCTTGGCCTGGGTTTCCAAGCGCGGTTAGGTCTGTATGAGACCTGGGAACCTCCGTCTCCATGTGGGGATCGACCTGATTCCGAAGAGAAGGTTGTGGAGGACCAAATGGAATTGTTACGAAGAGGCCGAAATCTAGTCGGCTGTTGAATCTGAAACGGCCGGACGGGCCTTTGTTGAGGAAGGAATTTACTCTTGCCTCTGGTAGCGTCAGAAATGAGCTGATCCAGTTTCTCTCCAACTATGCGACCAGTTTGATTAGGCAGAAAAGTCAGCAATCTCTTGGAAGCAGAATCTGCCCGCCAGTCGTGGAGCCATAGGGCCCTTTTAATGGAAACTGCATTTGCAGCTGCCTGTGCAGCGCAATTGGCGGCATCTAAAGAAGCGTTGACTACAAGGTCTCCTGCGTAAGCTATCTGACTGGCGAGGCTGGCTGCCTCCGGGGGAAGATTGCTATATTGAATGGCTGTGACTAACACCTCTGCCCAAGTGGCCATAGCCTTAGCCACCCAAGTCGCGGCAAAAGATGGAAAAACCGCCGCTCCGGAAGCCTCAAAGACTGAGCGAGCAAGGTAGTGAATTTGACGGTCAGTGGGATGTTTGACTGAAGAACCGTCAGTTACGGATAGGAGCGTTTTTGAAGCAAGACGCGATATAGGAGGATCCACTGAAGAAGACTGTAGCCAATCCTTCATTAGATCCGGAGCAAAAGGACATTTAGACTCAATAGGCTTTTGACCAGAGAATCGTTTATCTGGCCGGTCCCTATGTCTCTGGACAATGCCCTTAAACTCAGGATGGCTGGCAAATACTTTGTGTACACGTTTAGTCTTCTTAAAAGACACAACGTGTTCCGGGGCGGAAATATTTTCCTCGTCCAAGCTCAGAATCTTGTTGACTGACTCAATAAGGAAATTAAGCGTTTCTTGGTCATTTGGGGGGTCCTGAGTTAATGACGTGTCAGACTCGTATTCAGAGTCATGTTCGCTGCGGACATCAGGGGAGGGGGAACTAGACACAGAACTTGCAGATGCCGAAGCGCAAGCGTGATCGGGGGACACGTCATGGGTCCGTTTTCTAGAAACCTAACCACCTCTTAACCGAGTAGGACCCCTGCTGGACGCCAGAGCCCTCCGTGGTCGGCAAAGAGACATTCTGACATAAAGAGGAGTCCTGGAGAGAGTCTATTGCCTTGGTTAGGGACTCCTCAGACCGTAACAGGGACGCAGCCCTCTCAGGGGGACTAAACTCATTGGGAACGGTGGCGGCGGATGGCGTTTGAGCACAGGCCGGGTCGCAATCCGTGCATAATGGAGTAGTGTGAGCACTGGGCAAGGCAGTATTGCAAGTGGCACAAGATATAAAAAAGTGTGTTTTTTGGTTAGCCTTTTTGGCCTCCTTAGATTGAGACATAATGTCCCCCAAAGGGTTAAAGTCAGGGTCTGGGCTGCAGCGAAAGCGTATAATTGTGCAGAGAAAGGGTTAAGCCTTCTTCCTGAGGCAGATGCAGCTTACCCAAGGTCCTGTTGCTGCATCTCCAGGAGAGAGGTCAGTGGTCCTGCAGTGTCGCTTGGCGCTGACAGTCAGTGTGCCCCCCGCAGCCATCACAGAGCAGGCTGCAGAAGAAAAATATGGCCCCCAAGACTAGCAGGGTGCTTCCTGTTCAGGGCGAGAAGCGCCAGGGACGTGGGCGGCACCATGTATATTGCGGCCTAGTCCGGCTAAAAAGCCGGGGTCTAAATTTCTGGAGCTTGCCAGCGCTGAGCGCCGACTGAAAGAAAAAAGGGGACCGCGGCGGGGCACCAATGGACCGGTGTTGGCAACAGGCCAGTGCTTCCTCCCAGGGACCAGGACCCGACCCGGTACCTTCATTGCAGGGTATCACGCAGGGGCGCGCTGTCCGGGACACCAGCTGTCAGGCCTCATCCTACCGGGCGATGCAGCAGCGCCAGAGATGTTCTTAAAAGGTATCTACCTCGATCCATCCTCCCTATAGAGAGGGGGATGGAGAGGCTATATGGGGCTGAAGGACGCCATCAGGTGAGGGCCTCTTGTGAGATGTTTGTGCTCCAAGTGCTCGCCCTTTATCCTTGTGGGGAGATCGGGACCATGAAGGAACCGTTACCCCAGAGTGTCAGTCATGCCCCAGTCGTCGCCCCAATGAGGCTTAGGAGAAATTAGTAGAAGGAGTGGTTCTTTAAGGAAGGACCCATCTGTAGCTGAGGGTAAAATAATCCAATAGCCTTCAACACATCCTAAAAATAAATTTACCACATTAAGTTTTGACTCACTGCTGGTCCATGGTATGTGTGACGACTCCTGGAGTGGACCCTCTGGGTCGTGGCACCCTCCCAGGGCGAGCTGACCTAGTGAAAACCACCCCCTATACAGGGAGTGTCAGGGGCAAGCCCCAGGGGGTGAGGTACCACGACTGCTGGCACCAGGCGGCCGGCTCACAGGAGACACGAGTGGGTGAGTGTGTCTGCAGGAACGTGTAAAGCGTGGACACAGGAACACGTGGTATACAGAGACTTCGTACGTCCGGGTGTGAGTGAAGCAGGATGCGTGCAAGGAGCACGTCAGAGCACTGAGTCAGGCAGCAGGTGTGCCAGGAGGTGTAACAGAGTACAGGAGCAGGGTGTGTGCCAGAAGGCACAACTGAGCATAAGACAGAGTGCAGGATTGGAACGTGTGCCATGAGGCACAACTGAGTAAGAGACAGAGTACAGGATCAGAGCATGTGCCAGGAGGCGCAACTGAGCAAGAGACAGAGTACAGGATCAGAGCATGTGCCAGGAGGCACAACTGAGTATGAGACAAGGCACAGGGTCCGAGTGTGTGCCAGGAGACACAACTGAGTATAAGACAGAGCACAGGATTAGAGTGTGTGCCAGGAGGCACACCTAAGTACAAGACAGAGCGCAGGGTCAGAGCGTGTGCCAGGAGGCACAACCGAGTACAAGGCAGAGTGCAGGTTCAGAGTGTGTGCCAAGAGGCACAACAGAGTGCAAGGCAGGGGACCCGAATACAGCACGCAGCCAGGCAGGGACACAACAATAATCAGGCACCTCCCCTAGGAAGAGGTAGCCTGATATAGCACATGATCACGAGAGCTTCCGGGTCAAGTCCTCCAGTACCATAGAGAGGACTGACCTGGAGACCGAACTGAGAAAAGCGCGCAAGCGCAGACATAACATGAAGGAGACAGGGACCTAGGTACGAGAGGTGCGCGTGCGCACCCGGCGGGAACCCCGGAGTGACCGCGGCTCCGGAAGAGATGACGTCGGGGCCGAGGTCCCGCCCCCAGGTGAGCGCGGCGTGACAGTACCCCCCCTTTACGTCCCCTCTTTCTAAAACTGGAGAGGAACTTAGACAAAATCTGGGGTGCGTGGATATTCTTCCTGGGCTCCCATGACCTCTCCTCGGTGCCAAAACCCTTCCAATCGATCAAGAACATGGTTCTCCATCTTACCTTCTTCATGGACAAAATGTCATTCACCTCAAACTCATCCCCCAAGCCAACAGGCTGGGGTGTGTGGCCTGGAGAAGGATGAAATCGGTTAAGAACCACAGGTTTAAGGAGAGACACATGGAAGGAATTGGGAATACGGAGTGAAGGAGGCAGCTTCAATTTGTAAGCAACATCATTAATCCGCCTGAGAACCTCAAAAGGACCAATGTAACGGGGACCCAGTTTGTAAGATGGTACCTTAAGGCCGACGTATTTGGTGGAGAGCCACACCTTGTCACCAGGGAGAAATGGAGGAACGTCCAGGCGCCTCTTGTCAGCGTGTAATTTCATTCTGTCCCGTGCTTTCTCGAGAGTGGTTTTGGTCTCCTGCCATACCCTGGAGAACTCCACAGACAGAGAATCGGCAGCAGGTACCCCCGAGACAGGAAGTACCGGTAGAGGCACATTGGGATGCTGTCCAAAGACGATGAAGAAAGGAGACTTGGTAGACGATTCACTGGAGTGATTATTGTAGGCGAACTCAGCCCAAGGAAGTAGACCGACCCAGTCATTCTGATGAGCATTAGAAAAATGCCGGAGGTAGGATGTAAGGATCTGGTTGGTACGTTCCACCTGCCCATTGGTTTGGGGGTGATAGGCGGAAGAGAAATCCAATGACACTTTCATGAGTCCGCATAGAGCTCTCCAGAACCGAGAGGTGAATTGGACCCCTCTGTCTGACACGATATGCTGGGGAAAGCCGTGAATCCTGAAGATATGGGAAATGAAGATCTTTGCCAAGTCAGAAGCAGAGGGTAGTCCGGGAAGAGGAATGAAGTGGGCCATCTTTGAAAATCGGTCTACAACCACCAAGACCACAGTACAACCGGAAGAACAAGGCAGGTCAGTAATGAAATCCATGGCTATGTGCTGCCATAGAGCCGACGGAACGGGAAGCGGGAGCAGAAGACCAGAGGGTGGTTGTCTGGGTATCTTGTTCTGGGCACAGGACGGGCAAGATGCCACAAAGTCTTTAACATCCTGGGAGAGTGAAGGCCACCAATAATAGCGAGAGATTAAGTCCAAAGTCTTTTGGACACCAACGTGGCCGGCAATCTTGGATGAATGTCCCCAATTTAACACTCTTTTTCGGTTATTCTCAGCCACAAAGATTCTTCCCGGAGGTAACGTGGTTAACTTGACAGGAGTCACGGTAATTACTTTTGATGGATCAATGATATGAGAGGGTTCTTCCTCTGCATCAGACGACAGGAATGATCTTGACAACGCATCCGCTCTAACGTTTTTATCACCGGACCGAAAATGTAGTTCAAAGTCAAAGCGGGCGAAGAATAGGGACCACCTGGCTTGCCGAGGATTGAGCCTCTGTGCGGACTGGATGTACGCCAGGTTCTTATGGTCCGTGAAGATCTTGAATGGATGTATGGCGCCTTCCAGTAAGTACCTCCACTCCTCCAAGGCTAATTTAATGGCCAATAGCTCTTTGTCGCCAATGGAGTAGTTCTGTTCAGTGGAGGAAAATACTTTAGAAAAGAAGCCACAGGTGACAAAACGTCCAGAAGAGGATTTCTGCAGAAGGACTGCGCCAGCCCCGGTAGAGGATGTGTCCACCTCGAGAGTGAAAGGTCTACTAACCTCAGGTCGGTGAAGCGCCGGAGCAGCGGCGAAGGCTTCTTTCAACAACTGGAAGGCCTCTTCAGCCTCAGAGGGCCAAGCCTTTGGGTTAGCTCCCTTGCAGATAAGGGACGAGGTGGGGCGAACCAGCGAGGAGAAATGAGGAACGAACTGTCGGTAGTAGTTCGCAAAACCAAGGAAGCGTTGGATTGCTTTCACCCCATGGGGCTGTGGCCAATCGAGGACGGCGGACACCTTTGCCGGATCCATGCGTAGACCTGATTCTGAGATAATGTACCCCAAGAATGGCAGGGACGTTTGCTCGAAGGCACATTTCTCGAGCTTGGCATAAAGGCGGTTCTCCCTCAGGCGCTGGAGGACTTGACGCACGTTCTTTCTGTGGGCGGAGAGGTCTGGAGAAAAAACGAGGATGTCATCCAGATAGACTACCACGCAGGTTGTACAGCATTTCCCGGAAGACGTCATTCACGAACTCCTGGAACACTGCTGGGGCATTGCAGAGGCCGAAGGGCATGACCAAGTACTCATAGTGACCGTCTCTGGTGTTAAAGGCGGTCTTCCACTCATCCCCGGAAAGAATGCGGATCAAGTTGTAGGCCCCACGAAGATCCAGTTTGGTGAAAATTCGAGCTTCTCTAAGCCGGTCAAAGAGTTCCGGGATCAATGGCAATGGGTACTTGTTCTTGACCATGATATCGCTCAGGCCTCGATAGTCTATGCAAGGACGGAGGGAGCCGTCCTTCTTTTTGACAAAGAAAAATCCCGCTCCCGTGGGCGAGGAGGACTTATGGATAAAACCTCTCGCAAGGTTCTCCTGGATATACTCAGACATAGCTTGGGTTTCAGCAGGGGATAGCAGATATATTCTACCCCTGGGTGGCGTAGAACCAGGAATGAGGTCAATCGGACAGTCATATGGCCGATGGAGGGGCAGAGTCTCGGCCTCCTTCTTGTCAAAGACATCTGCAAAGGACCAGTAAGCCAACGGCAGACCTGTAGGGGCCGGGGATGGACAGGCAGAATTCATTGGATGGACGGGCAACAGGCACTTCTCCTGACAGGACGGTCCCCAACGGAGTATCTCGCCCGATCGCAAGTCCAGGGTTGGCTCATGAGTCCGTAGCCAAGGGAGACCTAGGAGAAGCGTGTGAGACATGGTAGACAAAACGAGGAAGGAGATCTTCTCCCGGTGCAGGGCTCCGATCTGCAGCTCGATGTCTTTGGTGGCCTGGGTAACGGTCTCCAGCACGGACGTACCATTGACTGAAACTATCGACCGAGGAGTCTCCAGGGATCTGACAGGAATCCGGTATTTTTTAACCGCCTCGAGTGTGATAAAATTCCCCTCCGCGCCAGAATCCAGAAAAGCCTCCTCAGAATAACGCTTGGCACCGAGATTCAATAACACAGACACGAGCAGGGGAGGAGAGGGATCACGTACACCTAGGGAGGCCTCTCCTACCAACCCTAGGCGGAGAAGTTTCCCGGCTTCTTGGGGCAGGAACGAAGGAGGTGAGAGGAGCTCCTCTCTCTGGCCGATTCATGGGCACGTTCCTGAAACCGCAGGTCAATGCGTGTCGCCAGAGAGATCAGATCCTCTAAAGAGGTGGGAGTATCCCGACCTGCCAGTTCGTCTTTGATCCGACTGGACAGGCCATGCCAAAAGATCCCTACGAGAGCCTCGTTGTTCCAACAGAGTTTGGAGGACAAGGTACGAAAACGGATGGCATACTGTCCCACCAGTAGCGTACAATGATGGAGGTTAAAGAGAGACTCGGTGGTAGAGGCCAGCCGACCCGGCTCATCGAACATCTTGCGGAAGGTGTCCAAAAAGGTGGTAAGCTGAGAGACAAGTGGGTCATTGTGCTCCCAGAGGGGGTTCACCCATGCTAACGCCTCCCCCTCTAAGTGTGAAACAATAAAGGCAATTTGGGCGCGCTCAGTGGGATAATGCTGCGGCAAAAGCTCAAAATGTAACCGGCATTGGTTCAGAAATCCTCGACAAAACTTAGGGTCCCCGCTATATCGGGGTGGCTTGCCGAGGCGCGGCAGTGGGTGCGGGGCTGAGGACTGGGCAGAAACGTCTTGTATGGAAAGAAGCTGACTGTCTACCGACGCCATATAGTTGAGGATATGGACCTGGGTGTCGCGTTGCTGTGTGAGTTCTTGCTGGAGGCTGGCCAGCTGGGAAGCATTCCCAGGGTCAGAGGACTGCATGGCCGACAAACGGGACTCCATGGATTTCAGAGAGGACACGATCCTGGTCTGACTCTCCCGTAGGAACACCAGTTCCTTTTGGACAGAGGCGGTGGTACTAGCGGGGTCCATGGCCTGATTATACTGTGACGACTCCTGGGGTGGACCCTCTGGGTCGTGGCACCAACCCTCCCAGGGCAAGCTGACCTAGTGAAGACCACCCCCTATACAGGGAGTATCAGGGGCAAGCCCCAGGGGGTGAGGTACCTTGACTGCTGGGACCAGGCGGCCGGCTCACAGGAGACACGAGTGAGTGAGTGTGTCTGCAGGAACGTGTAAAGCGTGGACACGGGAACACGTGGTATACAGAGACTTCGTACGTCCGGGTGTGAGTGAAGCAGGATGCGTGCAAGGAGCACGTCAGAGCACTGAGTCAGGCAGCAGGTGTGCCAGGAGGTGTAACAGAGTACAGTCATGGCCAAAAGTTTAGAGAATGACACAAATATTAATTTTTACAAAGTCTACTGCTTCATTTTTTCTAATGGCAATTTGCATATACTCCAGAATGTTATAAAGAGTGATCAGCTTAACAGCAATTACTTGCAAAGTCAATATTTGCCTAGAAAATTAACTTTATCCCCCAAAACACATTTCAACATCATTGCAGCCCTGCCTTAAAAGGACCAGCTAACATCGTTTCAGTGATTCCTCCATTAACACAGGTGTGGGTGTTGATGAGGACAGGGCTGGAGATCAATCTGTCATGATTAAGTAAGAATGACACCACTGGACACTTTAAAAGGAGGCTGGTGCTTGGCATCATTGTTTCTCTTCAGTTAACCATGGTTATCTCTAAAGAAACACGTGCAGTCATCATTGCACTGCACAAAAATGGCCTAACAGGGAAGAGGATCGCAGCTAGAAAGATTGCACCTCAGTCAACAATCTATCGCATCATCAAGAACTTCAAGGAGAGAGGTTCCCTTGTTGCCAAAAAGGCTCCAGGACGCCCGAGAAAGACCAGCAAGCACCAGGACCGTCTCTTAAAAGTGTTTCAGCTGCGGGATCGGGCTACCAGCAGTGCAGAGCTTGCTCAGGAATGGCAGCAGGTAGGTGTGAGTGCATCTGCACGCACTGTGAGGCGGAGACTCTTGGAGCAAGGCCTGGTCTCGAGGGCAGCAAAGAAGCCACTTCTCTCCAGAAAAAACATCATAGACAGACTGATGTTCTGCAAGAGGTACAGGGAGTGGACTGCTGAGGACAGGGGTAAAGTCATTTTCTCTGATGAATCCCCTTTTCGATTGTTTGGGACATCTGGAAAATGGCTTATTCGGAGAAGACCAGGTGAGAGCGCTACCACCAGTCTTGTCTCATGCCAACTGTCAAGCATCCTGAAACCATTCATGTTTGGGGTGGCTTCTCAGCCAAGGGAATGGGCTCTCTCTCAGTCTTGCCTAAAAACACAGCCATGAATAAAGAATGGTACCAGAATGTCCTCCAAGAGTAACTTCTCCCAACCGTCCAAGAGCAGTTTGGCGATCAACAATGCCTTTTTCAACATGATGGAGCACCTTGCCATAAAGCAAAGGTGATAAGATAACTAAATGGCTCAGGGAACAAAACATAGAGATTTTGGGACCATGGCCTGGAAACTCCCCAGATCATAATCCAATTGAGAACTTGTGGTCAATCATCAAGAGACGTGTGGACAAACAAAAACCTTCAAAATTCAGACAAAATAAAAGCATTGATTTTACAAGAATGGACTGCTATCAGTCAGGATTTGATCCAGAAGTTGATTGAGAGCATGCCAGGGAGAATTGCTGAGGTCCTGAAGAAGAAGGGTCAACACTGCAAATATTGACTTGCTGCATTAACTCATTCTAACTGTCAATATAACCTTTTGTTACTCATAATATGATTGCAATTATACTTCTGTATGTGATAAAAAAAATCTGACAAACACATGAAAACCAGAGGGCAGCAGATCATGTGAAAATATAATATTTGTGTCATTCTCAAAACTTTTGGCCATGACTGTACAGGAGCAGCTTGTGTGCCAGAGGACACAACTGAGCATAAGACAGAGTGCAGGATTGGAACGTGTGCCAGGAGGCACAACTGAGTAAGAGACAGAGTACCGGATTGGAACGTGTGCCAGGAGGCGCAACTGAGTAAGAGACAGAGTACAGGATCAGAGCATGTGCCAGGAGGCACAACTGAGTATGAGACAAGGCACAGGGTCCGAGTGTGTGCCAGGAGACACAACTGAGTATAAGACAGAGCACAGGAACAGAGTGTGTGCCAGGAGGCACACCTAAGTACAAGACAGAGCACAGGGTCAGAGCATGTGCCAGGAGGCACAACCGAGTACAAGGCAGAGTGCAGGTTCAGAGCGTGTGCCAAGAGGCACAACAGAGTGCAAAGCAGGGGACCCGAATACAGCGCGCAGCCAGGCAGGGACACGGCAGACCAAGCCAGAAAGCACAACAATAATCAGGCACCTCCCCTAGGAAGAGGTAGTATGATATAGCACATGATCACGAGAGCTTCCGGGTCAAGTCCTCCAGTACCATAGAGAGGACTGACCTGGAGACCGAACTGAGAAAAGCGAAAGCGCGCAAGCGCAGACATAACATGGAGGAGACAGGGACCTAGGTACGAGAGGTGCGCGTGCACACCCTGCAGGACCCCCGGAGTGACCGCGGCTCCGGAAGAGATGACGTCGGGGCCGAGGTTCCGCCCCCAGGTGAGCACGGCGTGACAGTATGTTTAAATTAATCAAGTCTGATTCCTTTGCAAATGTCAAAATATAGGCACTCACTGTATAATTGTTGGAGAAATTTCTATGATCATCTCATTAATAGGAATGGGGTTACAGAAATCCATATGCTCACCACCATAACATCCCTATTTAGATGGGACAGGTTTTCAGTTATAAGTGTACCTTGTAACTAAAACTCATTATGCAGGTAGCTGCAGATTGCTTGTAATTATGAATGCAATATAATTACCGTACTCTTTTGATATTATCCATCCATTTTTTGAGCCCAGTGTTTGCTTGTTTTTTTTCTGCATGGTCTGTATACATCTCAAAAACACTTCCTTTTAATATTTTTAAGTGTATGTTTCAATAAAATTTGTTTTTATTTATACATTACTATGGTTGGAGGACTTCTTTTTGCTCTACATAGGTGTTTGCTATTTACTTATCTGGTTAATTCATTTTATAGTTTAATAGATCAGACTTTTACTGACAAAGATTACAAAATAAAAATAAACATGTTTGTTATTTCACTCTTTATACTTAATTATAAACTAACAGTAACACATTATTTTTCCTTACATAACATTTTTTGGTAATGCACAATACGTGAGTACTAATTGCGTATTTTGTTAAACGTCTTAAAAAGCTCTATTTCATGACTGAGACAAAATAGAGAAAGAATACAGCAATAAATTAAAAATCCACTTGGATTCAGCTTGTGACATTTTGGATGGCAATTCTATGGGAGCAGACGCTTCTCAACATCATATTAACTCCCCTGATGATCTGGCTAACAGTGAAACGCGTCGGCAGACGGGAGATGTATTATATGGAGGAACCCTCTGATGTGTAACATGGGTGAGATCCTCCCTTTTTATTTATTATGAGTACAAAAAAACTTTGCTGTGTTAAAGGAGGTACCTTTACATCATGTGTATCCCTGAATGGGGAGATGTTATATACATAAGCTGTACCTCAGTCTGCAGGATATGCCACTTTTGATTACATAAGATATTGCTGTTGCTGCTAGAGTGTCTATGGAAACCCAGGCATTGGTGATGTTGGATATACACTGGGTCTGATGCTTTGATTGAGCGAGTTTAACACCATAGACCGTCTAAGCATCTACTCCTATAAATTGGAGGAATGGTATTAATGGCTCCAGTGGCTATATGAGTGGTGAAAACATTATAGAAAGGGATGAGTGTATGGTATTCCCTATTTCCTTGTAACTGTTCTCACATGATTAACACTATATAAGAAATGTTCCTTGGAGTCGATCCGTGACTATCAGTGCTGAATACTCTGGTAGTCTTATACAGTATATGTGTGTTTGTCTTTTTGTTATGTGCACTTTTATCAGGATCTTATTCCTTTTTAAGGATTATAATAAAGTAGATTAGTTTTAATTTTTTTGGTGATATTTCACCAGCCCGCTGCTTATCTATATTCTATTGATTGGTAGATCATTGCTGCTAAAATTGACATTTTGTCTTTATAGTGCCTTCCCTCCATCCAACTAGAATTTGCTTTAGTCTCTTATAATATATTGGTAATATAATATAGTAAGGAGATGTCCCTTATAGCCTCAAATCAAAAGCGGTCATAAGGAGCGGGCTCACACAGCGAACCTGCCCAATATCCGGCACATGATGGCTGTGCAATAGCGTAGCTATTGGGGGGGGGCAGAGGAAGTTCACGCTACGCTACTGTAACTATATCGGGGTGCACAGCGCGTCCATACAGTTACACTCTGTGGCAGACCAGGGAGAATCGATCTCGCTACTCTGCCACCCGGTCGCTATGGGGCAGGGGGGCCCGGTGCCAGCAGTGGGTCGCCCACCTGTCATCGCAAGTTCAACTATCGGCTGGCTGACGCAGACACTGACAGCGGGCGCAATGATGACGTTACCTGGCGCCCACTGTACGGAGATGTGCGGGCGCTCGGAGCAGCGGAAGAACGAGAAGGAGAGGTGACTGTCTATTTTTTTTAATGTGGGTGCTTTATATTATATAGAGTCTGCCTATGGGGATGCATTATACAATATAGAGTCTGCCTATGGGGGTGCATTATACAATATAGAGGCTGCCTATGGGGGTGCATTATACAATATAGAGTCTGCCTATGGGGGTGCATTATACAATATAGAGTCTGCCTATGGGGGTGCATTATACTATAGAGTCTGCCTATGGGGGTGCATTATACAATATAGAGTCTGCCTATGGGGGTGCATTATACTATAGAGTCTGCCTATGGGGGTGCATTATACTATAGAGTCTGTCTATGGTAGGTGCATTATACTATATAGCAGGGGTGGGCAAACTGCGGCCCGTGGCCCACATCTGGCCCTTTGCCTGTGCTTGTCCGTCCTGCAGACAGGCACAAGCAAACAGACTAGAACGAATGATCCAGCAGTCACAGTGTAAGGGGTGTACCGGGACCGTGTAATATCCCACTCCTTTCCTTAGTAATGTAACAATGCTCATATTGTAATGTATACTGCTCAAAATAATAAAGGGAACACAAACAGCCTGTTGCAAATGGAATAGTGTTCCCTTTATTTTTTTGAGCAGTATATATATTTGCTATTTGTGTACTTGTTATTAGGGAAAGTGTAGTACCCATTTCTGGCCACTAGATGGGGCAGTATGCTGAATGTAATCTAGTATAGTGAAAACCAGTTAGAAAATAGTCATAGGAGAAGTCAACAGCAGCTTAGGCTAGGTTCACATTAGCGTTTGAGTCCGCAGAGTATCATCCGCATATGCAAACGCATGCAAAAACACATGTTTATGCAGCGTTTTTTATGCGCTTCATCTTACGCATGATGGGGAAAAAAGCTGCGTGTGCATGCGTTTGTATGCGTTTTTGCATGTGTTTGCGTTGTTTATGCGCATGCATTCGATATGACGTCAGACAAAAATGGATGTGTCTCATGGGATTTCTATATGTATTTTGAATAACACAGGCGTATCAAACTCATGCATACGCATGTCTTTGTGCACCAATGCTTTTACATAGACAGTAATGCATTTTTGACACACTCATACGCATGCGCATGACTGTGCATATTTGATGGATTTTTGCCGTTTCAAAAAATGCAACATGTTGCGTTCACCGGACCCCGCCGTGCACCGAGAAACGATGCATGCGTACGCATGCAAACACATGTCCCTGCGTACACCATGTTAAATATATGTATGCATGATGCATGCGGATCTATGCAGATCAAACGCTGCGCACACAGATGTAAATGTGAAACCAGCGTAAGAGAGGGAGAACTTCCTCAAAGGAGTCAGTCAGGCTTAAGTGACCAGAATGATAGCAGTGACCACGCAACGTTTGTTAAGGGAGAAGCCCAGCCATCCGCGGCACCAGCCAGAACAGCAGTGTCATGATCAGGGGTGTGACCTTTGGCCGCACACGGCTATCACAGGCACAGGGTGGCTTATTTTAGTTATCCCACCGCTGGCATCATGTGATGAAAAACAGCAAGCTAGTCTTGCCCTTACAATTTACTCCAGGGGGGTTTATTTTAGTTATCCCACCACTGCCACAATATGTTACAAGCTGTCAGGATTTATGGATATCCGACTTCCCAGTTCCACTTTGGAACTTGCAGCTCTCCGGCGCACCCCTTACCCTCAGGTCAGTCAGGGAACTACACCTTGGATAATTAGTCGCCGGAGGGGCTACTTGTTGTGCACTGGCTATGAGGCCACTGCAGTGAGGGAATTATAAATGCTTTGGCTACAGCCACACAATCAGCTTATAAAACCTGCTCAGTCACTGCCAGCACTACCCACCTAGCCAAAACACACTTCGCTGCCACCAGCTTCAGATTTCTCTTATTAATATTTAAAATTAATAGAGGGGTTCGAAGCTAACCCAAATTAGTAGCGTAATTAGCTAATAAGTGTCATGGTAATGCGTGGCTGGACACAGCGCCTCCAACAGGGCGGATTTAGATAACACGCATGACCCTGGATACACCGCCTCCAGTGGGGTGAATTTAAATAATAAAACGTGCAGCTGGATACGCCGCCTCCAACAGGCGAATTTAGGTAATACACGTACGTCTGGAAACCACCAGTTCTCCGGCTGTGACGAAGCCGCTAGGATCATCGTAGGTACGCTCCATGGCTGCTGCTAGTTTTGTGGTTAGGATCAGGGATCTGCAATCTGCATACTTACCAACCTCTCTGGTTTTTCTGTGACTTAGCTTGTTTTGTTTTTTTCTCCTTGGTGACCCATTCATAGCAGAATCACCAGCCATATACCGCAGATTCTAGGGTACTCAAAAGCAGGAAAAAGTTGTTAAAAGGAAAAAAAAAAAGTGTCAGAATTTTTTTTTTTTTCCATTATGTATTTTTTCCTCTTTTTCTCTGGGGCCGTAGGAGGATTTTTTTCCCCTAATGGAGATTAAGCAATTGTCTGATTGTGTGGAGCAACTTGCTGCTGAAGTACAGGGAATTTCTACCTACCTCATTCAGTCACATGCTGCTGAACCTAAGATACCTACTCCTGATGTGTATTCTGGGGATCGGTCTAAATTTCTGAATTTTAAGAATAATTCTAAATTATTTCTTGACTTGAAGCCTAACTCATCGGGGAGCTCTGCGCAGCAGGTTAAAATTGTCATCTCTTTGCTGCGCGGCGATCCCCAGGATTGGGCTTTTTCTCTGACACCTGAAAATCCTATTCTGACTAATGTGGATGCATTTTTTCAAGCCTTGGGGTTGTTGTATGATGAACCTAATGCTGTTGATCAAGCTGAGAGAACCATGTTGGCATTAACCCAGGGTCAGGATTCTGTAGAGTTATACTGTCAAACATTCCGAAAGTGGGCGGTCCTTACTACATGGAATGATAGTGCATTGGCAGCTCTCTTTCGGAAGGGTTTGTCAGAGACCGTAAAAGATGTTATGGTGGGATTTCCTGTTCCCTCTGGTCTGGATGATTCTATGTCATTAGCCATTCAAGTTGATCGGCGTTTACGTGAACGTAAAACTACACGGGAGGCGCTGCCACCTTTTGAACAAACGTCTGAACCTATGCAATGTGATAGGGTTTTGTCTTGGGCGCAACTTCAGGAGTTTAGAAGGCGTAATAAGCTGTGTTTTTTCTGTGGAGACGTCTCTCATTCTATTTCTGTCTGCCCTAAACGAGAAGAAGTGTTTTGCACACACATTTGGTGTGGACAGTGTACATCCTAAGTTTCTTTTGGCAATTACACTGATCTGCTCCTTATCCACGTTTTCCACGAAGGCTTTTGTGGATTCAGGAGCAGCGCTGAATCTGATGGATTTGGACTTTGCTAAACATTGTGGTTTTTCCGTGACGCCTCTGTGGACGCCTATTCCTTTTAGGGGTATTGATGCTACTCCTTTGGTGGAGAATAAACCTCAGTTTTGGACCCAGGTGACAATGCGAGTTGCCCCAGACCAATTGTAAATTTTTGGTGCTGCATAATTTGCATGATACTATTGTTCTGGGTTTTCCTTGGTTGCAAACTCATAATCCAGTTTTGGATTGGAAATCAGGGTTTGTGGTGAGTTGGGGTTATCAGTGTGTTCTTAGGGAGGCTCCTATTTTCTCCACCTCTCCTCAGTCTCATGATATTCCTGATTATCTAGCCGATTTTTCTGATGTATTTAGTGAGATCAAGTCTGCGTCTTTGCCTCCTCATAGGAGTTATGACTGTGCAATTGAGTTGATGCCTGGGTGTAAATCTCCCAAGGGTCGGCTTTTCAACTTATCAGTACCCAATCATGATGCTATGCGATCCTATATTAAGGAGTCGTTGGAGAAGGGTCATATTAGACCATCCTCGTCACCTTTAGGTGCTGTTTTTTTTTTTTGTGGCCAAGAAAGATGGTTCATTAAGACCGTGTATTGAGTATCGTTCCCTTAACAAGATGACGGTTAAATATCAGTACCCGTTACCTCTGATGTCTGATTTATTCTCCAGAGTCAAGAGTGCCTGCTGGTTTACTAAGCTTGACCTCAGGGTGGCGTATAATCTTATTCGCATCAAGCACGGGGATGAATGGAAGACGGCGTTTAATACTCCGGAGGGACATTTTGAGTACCTGGTGATGCCTTTTGGGCTCACTAATGCCCCTTCTGTCTTCCAGTCCTATGTGAATGATATTTTCCGTGACTTTGTGGATAAGTTTTTGATCATCTATCTGGATGATATTTTGATCTTTTCTAGTGATTGGGATTCTCATGTGGAACACGTCCGGACTGTGTTCCGGATTTTGAGAGAGAATTCCCTGTTTGTTAAGGGATCGAAATGCATCTGGTGTACAGAGGATTTAATTTTTGGGATTTATCTTGTCTCCATCGACTATTGAAATGGACCCGGCCAAGGTACAGGCCACTTATGATTGGGTTCAGCCTACTTCTTTGAAGGCCCTCCAGAAGTTTTTGGGTTTTGCTAATTTCTATCGTAAATTTATAGGTAATTTTTCTGGTATTGTCAAACCACTGACTGATCTGACCAAGAAGGGCGCTGATGTGCTGAATTGGTCTCCTGAAGCTGTCTCAGCATTTCAGGAGCTTAAGCAGAGATCCTCCAGTTTACGGCAACCTGATGTCTCACTTCCATTTCAGGAGGAGGTAGATGCTTCTGAGATTGGTGCAGGAGCTGTTTTGTCCCAAAAAGACCCTGTGACTTCTAAGATTAATCCCTGTGCCTTCTTTTCTCAAAAGTTCTCCCCATCTGAACGCAACTATGATGTGGGGAATCGGGAATTGTTGGCCATGAAATGGGCATTTGAGTAGTGGAGACATTGGTTGGAGGGAGCTAGACATCAAGTTGTGGTCCTCACCGATCACAAGAATTTGATTTATCTGGAGTCGGCCAAATG
This sequence comes from Dendrobates tinctorius, assembly GCF_039654945.1. Taxonomy (NCBI): domain Eukaryota; kingdom Metazoa; phylum Chordata; class Amphibia; order Anura; family Dendrobatidae; genus Dendrobates; species Dendrobates tinctorius. Next base: position 2,751,369 of record NW_027362043.1, read on the forward strand.
CTTGAATCCTAGACAGGCTAGATGGGCCTTGTTTTTCACGCGTTTTAATTTTGTGGTCTCTTTTCTTCCGGGCACTAAGAATGTTAAGGCAGACGCCCTTTCTAGGAGCTTCTTTGCCGATTCTCTTAGTGTGACCGAGCCTACTACCATCCTAGGTGAGGGGGTAGTTCTCTCTGCCATTTCGCCCGATTTGAGACGCGCCCTGGAAGAATTTCAGAAGGATAAACCTGAGCGTTGCGCTATGGGAAAATTGTATGTTCCTGACCAGTGGAGAAAGAGAGTGATGTATGAATTTCATTGCTCCGCATTGGCTGGTCATCCAGGTATTTTTGGTACCAGAGATTTGGTGAGTCGGTCTTTTTGGTGGCCTGCGTTATCTCGTGACGTCAGGAATTTTGTATAGTCCTGTGGGACTTGTTCTCGGTCTAAACCCTGTTCTCGTTCTAGTGGGTTGCTGATGCCCCTGCCGGTGCCCAAGAGGCCATGGACCCATATCTCAATGGATTTTATTTCTGATCTTCCTGTCTCTCAGAGAATGACTGTTATCTGGGTGATTTGTGATAGATTTTCGAAGATGGTCCATCTTGTACCACTCCCAAAGTTGCCATCTTCCGCTGAGTTGGTGCCCTTGTTTTTACAACAGGTGGTTCGGTTACATGGGATTCCTGAGAACATTGTGTCCGACAGAGGAGTCCAGTTTGTTTCCAGATTCTGGAAAGCCTTTTGTTCCAATCTGGGAATTCAGTTATCCTTCTACTCCGCGTTTCATCCCCAGACCAATGGACAGACTGAAAGAACAAACCAGACCTTGGAGTCTTATTTGAGATGTTTTATATCTGCTGATCAGGATGATTGGGTCTCATTTTCTTCCCTTGGCCGAATTCACACTGAACAATAGAGCTAGTTCTGCCACTTTGATGTCACCCTTTTTCTGTAATTTTGGGTTTCTTCCTCGATTCTCTTCAGGGCAAGTGGAATCTTCATCCTGCCCAGGTGTGGACACTGTGGTTGAGAGAATGCAGCAGATATGGGACCAAGTGGTGGATAAGTTGTCACTCTCTCAGGAAAAGGATTGGTCCCCGGTTTAAAGTGGGTGATATGGTTTGGTTGTCGTCTAAGAATATTCCTATGAAGGTTGCATGGTATGAATGAGTCACCGTAGGAGGCAAAAACAGAAATACTAGCTAAGTCCAGAAAACCAGAGAAGTTGGCAGCTATCGGATTGCAGACCCCTGAACCTATCAACAACAACTAGCAGTAGCCGTGGGGGGTTCCTACGGTGCCCTAGACCCCTCGATCACAGCCGGAGAACTAAATTGCCTAAAGACAGAAAGGGAAATCTAAACTGCCCCAGAGCAGACCCCAAAGCAATAGGCAGCCTCCAACATATAATGACGGTGAAGCAAGATGAAAAAACACTAACACAGATAGAAAGATAGGCTGAGCAAATGATGGGGCCCAAGCTAACTAAATAGGACAGGATAGAAAAGCTGCTGTCTGCAATCCGCATAAACCCTTTTCTAAACATGAGACAATAGACTGATCGGTGAAAAAAGCCTTGAAGACGCTATGTTTCAAAAAGACTAAATCAGTACTCAGGTATTTTCTGAAGACAGAGCAAAAAGGAATTCAGCTCACCCCAGCAGGGAATGGCAGAAATACAGAAAAACAAGGCAAAACAAAACCAAAACACAAATGCAAAAAGCAGAGCAGAAAACTTAGCTTTTTAGGAGCAGGAATCAGACTGGTCTCCTAGAATCCCTCAGAGAAATCACCAGCAAGGCAGAAGGGCATCGGCTGCCTTATATCCAGTCAGCAATTCCCATCACCCAGTCATCATCATCCTGCTCAGGTGCTTGGTAATCAGCCTCACTACCTTCCTTCACCAGAAGAGGGAGTTCATCAGACCTCAATGGTGAAGGGGAAAATGAACTTACAACAGTTGCATCTCCAAAATTTAGGCCAAGATTTATTGGATCTTATAAGATTTTTGGAGATTCTTAATCCTGTTTCTTTTCCATTGGCTCTTCTAGTTACGTTCAAGATCCATAACGTATTTCACAAATCTCTGTTGAAGAGGTTTGTTGAGCCAGTGGTTCCTATGGCAGCACCTCCTGACCCTGTGTTGGTTGAAGGCAATGTGGAATATGAGGTAGAGAAAATATTGGATTCTCGTTTGGTTAGACAGAGACTCTAGTATTTGGTCAAATGGAAGGGTTATGGCCAGGAGGATAATTCTTGGGTCTCTGCCTCTGATATTCATGCCAATAGATTGGTTCGTGCTTTTCACCGAGCCCATCCTGATCGGCCTGGTGGCATGGATGAGGGTTCGGTGACCCCTCCTCAAGGGGGGGTACTGTTGTGAGTTCATTTTCTGGTCCACCAGTTGTGAGTTCTCCTGCCAGGCTCCTTCAGGTGGTAACAGGAGGTAGTGAGGCTGATTTAATCATTAGAGATCTGCCACCTGATAATGAGGATGACGATTGGACCTCAGGAATCTCAGACTGGATTTAAGACAGCTGACGCCCTATTCTGGTGCTGGTGATTCCTTCTGCTTGTCAGGTTTTGGTTTTCAGCTCTGTTCCAGTCATCTACAGCTAAGTTTTTCTGCTAATGTTCACACTTGATTTTGTTGGTCTATTCAATTTTTTGTGTGGTTAGCTCGCCCCGGCTGGGGCTGTGCTGAATTTCCACTCTTATTTATCTGTATTTGCCAATTTGCTTTTGTCCCTTATTAGATTGGCCTCTTTTTGCTCTGTCTCAGAATATTTCAGAGTGCTGATATAGTGGGAGAAGTCTAGTGACTTCAGGGTTAATTTTGCTATCAGAAGTGTTGGACATTATTTTTGTAGGGTTTTTTGCAGATTGCAGACAGTGTATTTCCTTTCCTATCCTTTCTAGTTAGTTTGGGCCCCATCGTTTGCTCAGCCTGTTTTCCTGCCTGTGTTTGTGCTTTCATCTTGTTTCACTGTCAATACATGTGTGGGGGCTGTCTTTCCTTTGGGGTCTGCTCTGGGGCAGTTAGATTTACCCTTTTCTTGCTTCAGGCTTATTTAGTTCTCCGGCTGTGACGAAGCGTCTAGAATCATTGTAGGTACGCTCCACGGCTGCTGTTAGTTGTGTGGTTAGGATCAGGGATCTGCAATCTGCATAGTTACCAACCTCTCTGGTTTTTCTGTGACTTAGCTTGTTTTGTTTTCTTCTCCTCGGTGACCCATTCATAACACCTGCCTCCAGTAAGGTGAATTTAAACAATAAAAGGGAAAACCTGGGTAACAATAACATTGGTGGCCCTGCGATAGGGAACGGGGACGTGGAGACCTCCTGCACTCACCTGAGTCAGTGTCTCTACACTCCTAACGTTCCCTAGGCCGGTTCCGCACTGGGCGCCGATCAGGAACCTAAAAACCCTGACTCGCCCTGCACCTAAACCCTCACTATGGAAATGGACAGTGCCGAAACTAATCCCACCACTGCACTAAAACACACACAAGGAAAAGTGACATATCAGGGGAACACCACTTAGCTTTGCTCTGTTGCTTACGCTCCCAGCAACAGAGCACACCACCTGCATGCATCTTTTCCTCCGACTGGATCCAACACCATAGTGCAGCCTTGGAGCAAACAGAGTCCACCACCTGCGTGCAGCTCCAGAAACAGAGTCCAGCAAATGAGTCCAACATTTTGAGTCCAGCTTTCCAGCAACCGAGTCCAGGATCTTGAGTGCAGCACTACACCATAGCTGCCACTCCACCAAGCCATGCCAGCCCTCCTTGCAGACACCATAGCTGACACTCCACCAAGCCATGCCAGCCCTACTTGCAGACACCATAGCTGCTACTCCAGCACTCTGACTGGGCTGCCCGGGACTCTTGTTCAGCTCCATCCTTCACCCAGGCTTGCTTGCAAATGTGGAACTATCACCAACAGTGATTGAAACACCTGACACTCTTTTATAGAGCAATCACACCTGTTACATAATCACAAGCACAAACTAAGGTAACCAGAGTGCAATGACCCTAATGGCCACCGGGGGGAAAACTACTACTGAAATCACCACAGTGCAATGACCCTAATCGCCACCGGGGGCAAAACCACCTTTGGCACACAGCCAAAGGGAAAAAAAAGGTTACTTTGTGCATTTAATCTGTCAGATCCAACCTGGATCATGACAATAGGCACGTGAATTCGTCACAGAGCAAGGAGGCAGAACTAATAAATTTTATAGTTTATTCCCAAAAGATGGGCAGTGTTTACAGACGATAAAAAGGCTTTACGATATGAGACAATAACAGTATGTACAATGCAACTATAAATATAAAGGGATTTAAAAGAACAGAGATACACTTATATATTGCTTAGATCATTTCAGGCAGAACCATGCAGTGAGGAGGAGCCAAATGTCACCATTCATTTAAGATCTTATTGCCATGGCATCCCAGGCTAGAATGAGGGAGGTGTAGGGGAAAATACCTTATACCTTTGGCTTTGTGACATCACTAAAGGGGCTGGCTTGTGACAGTCCTCCCCTTTCTCAAAGTACAGATTTGGGTTCTGAAAACTTATAACCATCATATCTAGGCTTGAGAACCTAGCAGAATATCGGCAGAACCATCATTCATCATATATTGAAATTAGCATTGTAATGACATCAAACACTAGCTGCCTATTCTGCTCTATTCAGGAGAAATCCATTTCTCTGGTTCTGTTGGTGCTAGAATTTAGCAAGAACCACTGTAGTGAAGCCCGATCGGCGCACGTCCCAATGTGTCATTTTCATATTCCTATTATAATCTGGCAGCGTTCTATGACCACATGATTAGATTCTCATTATTGTCTATGAGAGTAGCTTCACATGGTGGAAAAGAGACAAAGGAATTCTTTCTGCTAATTAAGAAAATCCTGAGGAAGGAAGGGGGACAGGAAAGAGTGAGTGGATCACACACTGGAGTCTCACATTACAAGGAGTGTATCCAGAGAGATGCAGGCAGAGGAGACACAAAGCTGCAACGTGTGACAATCACACAGAGACGAGAACAGGGGGGTCACTTATCTCTGGGCAGCTATGCATCCTTCTAGAAAGTGTAGAGAATGGAAGATTCTGGAATGTTTCAGAGAAATCATACATGATATTTTACCTTATCATTACAAACAGCAGGCCAGACCACCAGTGGGCCACAGCAGTCTTGGAACAGAAGTTTAAGGCAGAAACAGTGGACACAGGTGGCTCCATAATGTGGCAACTTATCGCATGGGCTGATGCCCTCAGATCTGGAGTGAAACGGCTGAGGGAACTCCCAGATGCAGTGAGTTTGGACTGGGAGGACGCTGTGTCACCGCAGGAGACAGTACAGAAGGGAAGGTCGCTCACCATGTGGCAGCTGACTTCGGAGGCTGATACTCTCTGGTCTGGGGTGAAACAGGCTAGAGAATGTCTAACTGTAACAGAGCTGAACAGGGAGGATGCTGAGGAACCGTATGATATGGTCCGACTCGGGTATGTGCTGTGTGACAGAGAGAGAAGTGCAGGGAAAGAGGAAGAAATGTACAATGTGGAACCTGTTGTTAATTCTGTGAAGAATATGGATGTGCTGCGTAAGGAAACCAGTAAAGTTGTTCTTTTGAAAGTTGAGATGGACTGTGTCTCTTTTTATGCGGAACCATCTATAGGGAGCCTTCAGCAGGGCAGAGAGGACCCTGACAGCACAGAAAGTGAAGCCACAGGTATGCAGAGTAATGTACACTTTCATGTGATGGGAGGCCAGGGCACAAATACACCGGTGTCCTCGGCCATGACTATGCCCTGTCCCTCCCTCACACTAGCACTCTGGAGTGTGCTAGCCGGGTAGCAATACAAGGCAGCGAGGAGGCAGAGCGGCCATAGTGCACCCTGCATAAGGATTCAGAGGGGGCAAAGCACCCAGCAAAAGGATTCAGGGGGGCTTAGGAGAGGCGGAGGGGAGGGCGGGACTGCCAGGGTGCAGCCAGCATAAGGATTCATAAAAGGGTGGAGAGGAGGTGGAGCGGAGGGTGGAGCTTTTCAATGTCCTGAACATTGCTGTGTGCATCTCCCCTGCGTAGAGATACGTAGAGACGCAGGTCAGATGACTACAGCATGCTGCCCTTGACTCTCCAAGTCCTAACTTGTCACAGTTAGCACACTAGCCTCAGTACACCTCCACTACACAAAGCGGTAGTTTTATTAAAGCCATGTCCCAGGTAAGATTAGAGCAAGCTATTGGGCTTCATACACATGTGACATGTAGAGTGCACGGATCCACATGTGCATGAGGCCCTATATATTTTATTATGTCAAAGTTGTTGTCCAGAGTTGGGATTAAAATCTGTAGTCGCTCTGTGTGACTCCTCAAAAGCGCTGTGTGCACAATTCTCCAGGAGCGAGCAGGCCTTTGTTTGACCAAAAGTATGTGATTTGCATACTCCCAGCCACATTCTGACTAGATGGACACAGCCTCGCTTAACCCCTTAAGGACCAAGCCATTTTGTAGGTTAATGACCAGGCCTTAATTCTGAAATTGGACCATTGTCACTTTATGTGGTTATAACTCTGGAAGGCTTCAACGGATCCCACTGATTCTGAGATTGCGTTTATGAAAAAAAACAAAAAAACGGAAATATGGCAAAGAATTTTAAAATTTTGCAATTCAAACTTTTCATTTTTATGCCCTTAAATCAGAGAGATATGTCACAAAAAATAGTTAATAAATAACATTTCCCACATGTCTACTTTACATCAGCACAATTTTGGAAACAAATTTTTTTTTTTATTAGGAAGTTATAAGGGTTAAAAGTTGACCAGTGATTTCTAATTTTTCCACCAAAATATACAAAACCATTTTTTTAGGGACCACATCACATTTGAAGTGAGTTTGGAGGGGTCAATATAACAGAAAATACCCAAAAGTGACATAATTCCAAAAACTTCACCCCTCAAGGTGTTTAACCCCTTCACCCCCAAGGGTGGTTTTAATTGCAACACTATGGGGTGTAAGAGAATGGTCAGTTATAATATACTGAGCTGCCATGATGAACCAAGCAGCCATCTTGTAAAAGTTAGGAAAAGTCGTAGTTACTCACCGGTTAACGGTATTTTTTGGAGTCCATGACAGCACCACCTGAGAGAGGGGATCTGCCCTCCAGGAACAGGAAATCCTACAGATACATAAGGGCGGCACCTCTCCCACGCATCAGTTGCTTTACAGAGCACAAGAGGACCACCGAGGTTAACCCCTTCACCCCCAAGGGTGGTTTGCACGTTCATGACCGGGCCAATTTTTACAATTCTGACCACTGTACCTTTATGAGGTCATAACTCTGGAACGCTTCCATGGATCCCGGTGATTCTGACATTGTTTTCTCGTGACATATTGTACTTCATGACAGTGGTAAAATTTCATTCAAATAACTTGCGTTTATTTGTGAGAAAAACGGAAATTTGGCGAAAATTTTGAAAATTTCGCAATTTTCAAACTTTGAATTTTTATGCCCTTAAATCACAGAGATACGGCACACAAAAAACTTGATAACTAACATTTCCCACATGTTTACTTTACATCAGCACAATTTTGGAACCAAAATTTTTTTTGTTAGGAAGTTATAAGGGTTAAAAGTTGACCAGCGATTTCTCATTTTTACAACACCATTTTATTTTTACGGACCACATCACATTTGAAGCCACTTTGAGGGGTCTATATGATAGAAAATACCCACAAGTGACACCATTCTAAAAACTGCACCCCTTAAGGTGCTCAAAACCACATTCAAGAAGTTTATTAACCCTTTAGGTGCGTCACAGGAATTTTTTTGAATATTTAAAAAAAAATGAACATCTAACTTTTTTTCACAAAAAAAAAATAATTCAGGTTCAATTTTTTTTATTTTACCAAGGGTAACAGGAGAAATTGGACTGCAAAAGTTATTGTGCAATTTGTCCTGAGTACGCTGATACCTGATATGTGGGGGGGAACGACTGTTTCGGTGCACGGCAGAGCTCAGAATGGAAGGAGCGCCGTTTGACTTTTTCAATGCAAAATTGGCTGGAATTCAGATCGGACGCCATGTCACGTTTGGAGAGCCCCTGATGTACCTAAACAGTGGAAACCCCCTACAAGTGACCCCATTTTGGAAACTAGACCCCCCAAGGAACTTATCTAGGTATGTGGTGAGAACTTTGAACCCCCAAGGGCTTCACAGAAGTTTATAACATACAGCCGTACAATTAAAAAATCATATTTTTTCCACAAAAATGATCTTTTCACCCTCAATTCTTATTTTTCCAAAGGTAACAGGACCCTAAAAGTTATTGTACAATTTGTCCTGAGTATGCTGATACCCCACATGTGGGGGTAAACCACTATTTAGGCGCATGGCAGAGCTCGGAAGGGAAGCAGCGCCATTTGACGTTTTTGGCTGGAATTGAGATCGGACACCACGTCGCAATTGGAAAACCCCTGATGTACCTAAACAGTGGAAACCTCCCACAAATGACCCCATTTTGAAAACTAGACCCCCTAAGGAACTTATCTAGATGTGAGGTGAGCACTTTAAACCCCCAAGGGCTTCACAGAAGTTTATATTGCCAGGGCATGAAAATAAAAAAATCGTATTTTTTCCACAAACATGATCAATTAGTCCCCAATTTTTTATTTTCCCAAGGGTAACAGGATAAATTGAACCCAAAAGTTGTTGTCCAATTTGTCCTGAGTACGCTGACACCCCATATTTGGGAGAAAACTACTGTATGGACACACGTCGGGGCTTGGAAGGGAAGTAGTGACGTTTTGGAATGCAGACATTGATAGAATGGTCTGCGGGTGTCATGTTGCCTTTGGAGAGCCCCTAATGTACCTAAACAGTGGAAACCCCCACAAATGACCCCATTTTGGAAACTAGACCCCCTAAGGAACTTATCTAGATGTGTGGTGAGCACTATGAACCCCCAAGGGCTTCACAGACGTTTATAATGCCCGGGCATGAAAATAAAAAAATTGTATTTTTTCCACAAACATGATCAATTAGTCCCTAATTTTTTTATTTTCCCAAGGGTAACAGGAGAAATTGAACCCCAAAAGTTGTTGTCCAATTTGTCCTGAGTACGCTGACACCCCATATTTGGGAGAAAACTACTGTATGGACACACGTCGGGGCTTGGAAGGGAAGTAGTGACGTTTTGGAATGCAGACTTTGATAGAATGGTCTGCGGGTGTCATGTTGCCTTTGGAGAGCCCCTAATGTACCTAAACAGTGGAAACCCACACAAATGACCCCATTTTGGAAACTAGACCCCCTAAGGAACTTATCTAGATGTGTGGTGAGCACTTTGAACCCCCAAGGGCTTCACAGAAGTTTATAATGCCTGGGCATGAAAATAAAAAAATCGTATTTTTTCCACAAACATGATCAATTAGTCCCCAATTTTTTCATTTTCCCAAGGGTAACAGGAGAAATTGGACCCCAAAAGTTGTTGTCCAATTTGTCCTGAGTACGCTGACACCCCATATGTGGGAGAAAACTACTGTATGGACACACGTCGGGGCTCGGAAGGGAAGTAGTGACGTTTTGGAATGCAGACTTTGATGGAATGGTCTGCGAGTGTCATGTGCGTTTGGAGAGCCCCTGATGTACCTAAACTATTGAAACTCCCCACAAGTGACCCCATTTTGGACACTAGACCCCCCACGGAACTTATCTAGATGTGTGGTGAGCACTTTGAACCCCCAAGTGCTTCACAGAATTTTATAACGCTCGGACGTGAAAATAAAAAAATCATTTTTTTCTACAAAAATGATATTTTTGCCCCCAGTTTTTTATTTTCCTAAGGGTAACAGGAGAAATTGGACCCCAAAAATTGTTTTGCAATTTGTCCTGAGTAGGCCGATACCCTACATGTGGGGGTAAAACACTGTTTGGGCGCATGTCAGAGCTTGGAAGGGAAGGAGCACCATTTGACTTTTTCAACTCAGAATTGGCTGGAATTGAAATCAGACGCCATGTTGCATTTGGAGAGCCCCTGATGTGCCCAAACAGTGGAAACCCCCAATTCTAACTCCAACCCGAACCCCAACACACCCCTAACCCAAATCTCAGCCCTAACCCAAACCCTAGCCCTAACCCTAACCGTAATGGAAAAATGGAAATTAATACATTTTTTTAATTTTATTATTTTTCCCTAACTAAGGGGGTGATAACGGGGGGTTTGATTTACTATTTATGGCGGTTTTTATGTTTGGCGGCTGTCACACGCTAAAAGACGCTTTTTATTGTAAAAATAGTTTTTGCATCACCACATATTGAGAGCTATAATTTTTCCGTATTTTGATCCAACGAGTCATGTGAGATCTTATTTTTTGCGGGACGAGTTGACGTTTTTATTGGTACCATTTTCGGGCACGTGACATTTTTTGATCGCTTTTTATTCCGATTTTTGGGACGCAGAATGAACAAAAACCAGCGTTTCATGAATTTCTTTTGGGGGGGTGCGTTTAAAATTGATAAAGCGGTTTTATTCTTCGGGTCAGTACGGTTACAGCGATACCTCATTTAGGTCGTTTTTTTATGTTTTGTCGGTTTTATGCAATGAAAACTATTTTATATAAAAAAATAATTATTTTTGCATCGCTTTATTCTGCGAGCTATAACTTTTTTATTTTTTCGCTGATGATGCTGTGTGGAGGCTCGTTTTTTGCGGGACAAGATGACGTTTTCAGCGGTACCATGGATATTTATATGTGTCTTTTTGATCGTGCGTTATTACACTTTTTGTTTGGCGGTATGATAATAAATCATTATTTTTTGCTTCTTTTTGTATTTTTTAAGGGGTTCACTAAAGGGGTTAACTAATGGGACAGTTTTATAGGGCTGGTCGTTACGGATGCGGCGATACCTAATATGTGTACTTTTATTGTTTTTTTTTATTTTCAAAAAATGGATTTATTTGGGGGAATATATATTTTTTTTTTTTTAATTTATTTGGCAATTTTTTTTAAATTATTTTAACACTTTATTTTTTTTTTTTTTTTTTACTTTATTAAATAGTCCCAGGTGGGACATCACTGTTCTGTGACAGATCAGCGATCTGTCACAGGCAGTGCACAAGTCTTCCTCATGCCTGCGCTTTGCAGGCACTGAGGAAGCCAGCTTCCTGCAGGCCCCCGTCGCCATCTTGGATTCGGAGGCCTGCAGGAAAGGAGGCCCCGGCAGCAGCGCTGCACATTGCGCTGCCGTGGGGGGCTCAAGGAAGCATGGAGGGAGCCCCCTCCCTGACGATGCTTCCCTTTAACCCCCGGTACACCGCGATCATGTTTGATCGCGGTGTGCAAGGGGTTAACGTGTCGGGGGCGGTCCGTGACCGCCCCTGACACATTGTGCTGGGTGTCAGCTGTGATAATCAGCTGACACCCGGCCGCGATCAGCGGCGCTCACCACGTGGGCGCCGCTGATCGCGGTAGACGTACTATCCCGTCCATGGACATAGGGGCCCGGGTCCCATGGACGGGATAGTACGTCGGATGTCAGGAAGGGGTTAATAGCACAATTTATAAACAATATTCTACACAACTATTAACTACCCGTGTACATATAAGAGGAAGAAGTGCACACCCAAATTAACTAAAGGGAGGGAATATACGGGTGCTGTCATGGACTCCGAAAAAAACCGTTAACCGGTGAGTAACTACGACTTTATTCGTTCATCCATGACAGCACCACCTGAGAGATTTACAGAGAGTAATCATTACTTTAGGGAGGGACTACAGCCTGCAGAACCCTGACACCAAAGGAGAGGTCTGAGGAAGCACCCAGGTCTAGCCTATAATGGTTATAAAGGTGCTCGGAGAGGACCAGGTAGCTGCCTTACATATTTGGTCGATCGAGACCTCCAATCTCTCTGCCCACAAGGTTGCCATGGCCCTGGTGGAATGCGCCCTCAGCTTGCCAGGAGCCGGTTTGCCCTTTGAGGTGTATGCTAATGAAATGGCCTCCCTAATCCACCTCGCTAGCGAGCTTTCTGAAGCCCTAAGGCCCTTCCTAGTGTCCTGATAGGAGATAAACAAGGCTCGAATAGATATTCCCCTTCACACGGGATCGAGCAAAGCCGGGATCTGGCCTGGATATCTCCGGGCCAGCATTTTAGCCATATAGCCCGTCGGGCTGCATCTGATAGCCCTGCGGCCTTGGCCGCCTTTCTTGCGGAATCTGCTGAAGCGTTGGCTAAAAAGGCTGCCGCATCCTGGATGGTAAGTAGGGTTTTCAAGATAGATTCCCTCGAGCCTCTGTCCTCTAACTGTGTTTCCAGCTGGTCCAGCCAGACTATCATAGATCTGGCTGTGCAGGTAGCTGCTACTGCCGGTCTCAGGGCACCAGCTGACATTTCCCATGTCCCTTTCAAGTAGGAGTCCGCCTTTTTATCTGGTGGATTCTTTAAAGAGACCATGTCATCAAAGGGGATAGTGGATTTTTTGGATGCTTTAGCCACTGCTGCGTCCAATTTCGGGGCTTTGTCCCATTTGTCCACCACGGGATCCTCAAAGGGATATCGCCGTTTGAAAGCTGGTGGTAGGGAACCTTTCCTTTCTGGTTTCCTCCATTCCCTATTGATCAAATTTTGGACCTTGTTGTGTAACGGGAATGACTTACGTTTCCTGGGGTCGAGACTCCCGAACATTAGGTCCTGCGCTGACAGTTCTGGTTTTGTGTCTGTTACCCCCATGGTAGCCCAAATTGCCTTGACTAGTTTGTCCACTTGTTTCAGACACAGGCAGAAAAGACTGGTGTCTTCCTCTGAAGAGGACGCAGACGCGGATGTGGAGGCCTCTGAGGAGTCTTCATTCCCTCTAGGGTCAGCAGAAGAGCCTGACCCTGAGAAACTTGCTCTCTTTCTTTTCTTAGATGACTCCCCCTGGGGTACAGATTTTAGGGCTTTAACTTCCATCCTAATTTCCCTTAGACTTGTAGCGAAGTCAGGGGTCTCTTCCGCCACCTACAGGAGGGGGAACAGGGTAACGAAGTATGCATGGTAATTTTTTTCGAGACTACTCCCCCATTTTTGTTTTTTTTTACCGTCTGCCGTATGCATGACTGTGTCAAATATAGCGTGGCACTACCGCAGGGTGCACAAGTAGGTTACCCAGACCAAAGTGAATAATAAAGTAGCTTGGCACTCAACTGAATAATCCTTTGCAGAATTGATTTATGTATTTTTTGCAGTCCTAGAAAAGACGTTTTGGCCTACAATCGGACTTCGTCAGTCTGCCGACTGCTATCACGGAATGATAATCCGGTATCCAGATAAGAATTCCTATGGAAATTTTATAATATCATGTGGATCTAAATAGTATCTCCTGTTGTTATGAAAATAGGTGTGCTGAATTAAAAGCCTTGAAAAAGAATGTATGGCTATACATGGAAAAATGTATAAATCCCCTTAGGGTGCCGTGGACGCTAGCCTGTTTGGAACTGTCCATGGCGGCGCCCGACCCCGCACAGCGCTCCCCGGACACCACCGAGGCACAGCCACATGCCCACGACCGCGACCTGGACCGAGGGGAGACCACAGCAGCAGGATCAAGGACCGTGGTCCGGGGGGGCATACTTACCCGCCGGCGCCGGCCCTGGAGATGGGCATCCGCCGGACCCCGCTCCCACCTGCCCCGCACACTGACGTGGAACCCTACCCGGGCCACCGTGGCGCTTCCAGGGGACTCTGCACTGCCCGAGGTAGGAGACCCCCCCACTACCTGAGTCGGACAGCCGGCCTGGGGATTCCTCATCCATGATGGTACGATCTGTAGGGAATCCTGTCCTCCAGGAACAGGAAACCAACTGATGCGTGGGAGAGGTGCCGCCCTTATGTATCTGTAGGATTTCCTGTTCCTGGGAGGCGGATCCCCTGTCTCAGGTGGTGCTGTCATGGATGACCGAATAAAGATTCAACTTTTACAATAGAACTAATAAGCTCCCAAGCGTCCAGGATATGGCGGGACATTCCCGTGTTTGACTGCCTGTCCCGCTGTCCCGAGCGGGCCTCTTTTTTTCCCGCACAGCCGCACTGCACTGAGCCGCCACGCCCCCCATGCACCGACCCCATCCTTACGCTCCGAGAACCCCCCGCAGCGCCCCCCACAGCTGGCGATGACTTGCTAGTCTGTTGCATCTGTGCGGCACAGGACCTGTGATGAGGTCACAGGAGGCGAGGAGTCAGGAGTCACATGATCAGGGTCTGGTGTGTGTGCAGGACTCTGCTGGCTGGTTGTCATGATGCTGGTGAGGGGAAGTTTCTGTGAGGGGTCAGGAGGGGTTTATAGGGTGAGGTAGCAGAACTGTGTGTGTACGGGGGTGTACAGAGCGGAGCCACGTGTGTATGGAGCGCAACCATGTATGTGTGTACGAGGTATACGGAGCGGAACCACATGTGTATGAGGTGTACGGAGCGGAGCCATATGTGTATGAGGTGTATGGAGTGTAGCCACGTGTGTGTATGAGGTGTACGGAGCGGAGCCGCGTGTGTACAAGGTGTACGGAGCGGAGCCGCATGTGTACGAGGTGTACGGAGCGGAGCTGCGTGTGTACGAGGTGTACGGAGCGGAGCCGCATGTGTACGAAGTGTACGGAGTGGAGCCGTATGTGTATGGAGCGGAGCCGTGTGTGTACGAGGTGTACGGAGCGGAGCCGTGTGTGTACGAGGTGTACGGAGCGGAGCCGAGTTTGTACGAGGCGTACGGAGCGGAGCCACGTGTGTATGTTGTGTATGGAGCGGAGTCGTGTGTGTGCAAGGTGTACGGAGCGGAGCCACGTGTGTATGTTGTGTATGGAGCGGAGCCACGTGTGTACGAGGTGTACGGAGCGGAGCTGCGTGTGTACGAGGTGTACGGAGCGGAGCCACATGTGTACGAGGTGTACGGAGCGGAGCCACGTGTGTACGGAGCGGAGCCGGGTGTGTACGAGGTGTACGGAGCGGAGCCACGTGTGTATGTTGTGTACGGAGCGGAGCCGTGTGTGTACGAGGTGTACGGAGCGGAGCCGGGTTTGTACGAGGTGTACGGAGCGGAGCCGGGTGTGTACGAAGCGAAGCCGGGTGTGTATGAGGTGTACGGAGCGGAGCCGCATGTGTATGTTGTGTATGGAGCGGAGCCACGTGTGTATGTTGTGTACAGAGCGGAGCCGTGTGTACGAGATGTACGGAGCGGAGCCGCGTGTGTATGTTGTGTATGGAGCGGAGCCACATGTGTGTTGTGTACGGAGCAGAGCCACGTGTGTATGGTGTGTAAGGAGCGGAGTCGTGTGTGTGTACGAGATGTATGGAGTGGAGCCGTGCATGTACAAGGTGTACGGAGCGGAGTCGCGTGTGTATGTTGTGTATGGAGCGGAGCAACGTGTGTATGTTGTGTACGGAGCAGAGCCGTGTGTACGAGGTGTACGGAGCGGAGCCGCGTGTGTATGTTGTGTATGGAGCGGAGCCACGTGTGTATGTTGTGTACAGAGCGGAGCCGTGTGTACGAGATGTACGGAGCGGAGCTGCGTGTGTATGTTGTGTACGGAGCGGAGCCACATGTGTGTTGTGTACGGAGCAGAGCCACGTGTGTATGGTGTGTATGGAGCGGAGTCGTGTGTGTGTACGAGATGTATGGAGTGGAGCCATGCATGTACAAGGTGTACGGAGCGGAGCCGCGTGTGTATGTTGTGTATGGAGCGGAGCCACGTGTGTATGTTGTGTACGGAGTGGAGCCGCGTGTGTACGAGATGTACGGAGTGGAGCCGCGTGTGTATGTTGTGTACGGAGCGGCGCCACGTGGGTATGTTGTGCTCGGAGCGGAGCTGTGTGTGTACAAGGTGTACGGAGCGGAGTCGCGTGTGTATGTTGTGTATGGAGCGGAGCCACATGTGTGTTGTGTACGGAGCAGAGCCATGTGTGTATGGTGTGTATGGAGCGGAGTCGTGTGTGTGTACGAGATGTATGGAGTGGAGCCGTGCATGTACAAGGTGTACGGAGCGGAGTCGCGTGTGTATGTTGTGTATGGAGCGGAGCAACGTGTGTATGTTGTGTACGGAGCAGAGCCGTGTGTACGAGGTGTACGGAGTGGAGCCGCGTGTGTACGAGATGTACGGAGCAGAGCCGCGTGTGTATGTTGTGTACGGAGCGGAGCCACGTGTGTATGTTGTGTACGGAGCGGAGCCGCGTGTGTATGTTGTGTACAGAGCAGAGCCACGTGTGTATGTTGTGTACGGAGCGGAGTCGTGTGTGTGTGTGTACGAGATGTATGGAGTGGAGCCTTGCATGTACGAGGTGTATGGAGCGGAGCCGTGCGTGTACGAGGTATACGAGGTGTATGGAGTGGAGCCACGTGTGTGTGTATGAGGTGTATGGAGCGGAGCCATGTGTGTGTGTATGAGGTGTTTGGAGCGGAGCCATGTGTGTGTATGATGTGTTTGGAGCGGAGCCATGTGTGTATGAGGTGTATGGAGCGGAGCCACGTGTGTGTGTATGAGGTGTATGGAGCGGAGCCACGTGTGTGTATGAGGTGTATGGAGCGGAGCCACGTGTGTGTATGAGGTGTATGGAGCGGAGCAACGTTTGTGTGTATGAGGTGTATGGAGCGGAGCCACGTGTGTGTGCATGAGGTGTATGGAGCGGAGCCATGTGTGTATGAGGTGTATGGAGCAGAGCAGTGTGTGTACGAGGTGTATAGAGGGGAGCCTCGTGTGTACGAGGTGTATAGAGCAGAGCCTCGTGTGTACGAGGTGTATAGAGCGGAGCCGTGTGTGTAAGATGTGTACGGAGAGGACATGTGTGTACAAGGTGTACAGAGCGGAGCTACGTGTGTATGAGGTGTACGGAGCAGAGCCGTGTGTACGAGGTGTGCAGAGCGGAGCCATGTGTGTACAAGGTGTATGGAATGGAGCCCTGTGTGTACAAAGTGTATGGAGCTGAGCCATGTGCTTGCGGAGCGGAGCAGAGCTATGTGTGTACGGGGTGTACGGAGTGGAGCCACATGTGTACGAGGTGTATGGAGCAAAACCGCATGTGTACAAGGTTTACGGAGTTGTGCCATTTGTGTACAAGGTGTACAGAGCGTGGCCATATGTGTACAAGGTTTACTGAGTGAAGCTGTGTGTGTGCGCAAGGTGTATGGAGAGGAGTCGGGTGTGTACGAGGCATACAAAGCGGAACCGTGTGTGTATGAGGTGTGCGGAGCCATGCGTGTACAAGGTGTATGGTGGGGAGCATTCATACCTCCCAACCGTCTAGGATCCAGCGGGACAGTCCCGATTTTAAGAGAGAGTCTGTCCTGGCCAGGAGTTTACTTTTCCTGCGGACACAGGAGTACATGGCGGAGCCCCAAGGAGCACTTTAAAATTCGCACATGATGTTCCACCAGAAGTGACGTGCTAGAAGCTGACCGGAAATGAGGTAATTTCGGGAGGAGGTTGTGACAGAACCATGGAGGCACTTCAGGGAATGCTTCAGATCCATCACCGTGTCATCCTCCAACAGCGCGGACAGCGGGATCGCCTTGGAATTGGGGATGCCGGCCATGTGAGCGGATCATGATATGTCCTGCATTGGGAGGCTCAGTTGGGCTTTACAATGAGAGCCAGGCTGCTATAGTATCTTTATAGAATCTTCCTTTCTCTCACTCTTTGTTTCTTTCTCTCTCTCTGTTCTTTCTTTCTCTCTCTCTCTCTAATCTTTCTTTTTTTTTCTCTCTCTCTGTCCTTTCTTTCCTCTCTTCTTTCTTTCGCTCTGTTCTTTCTTTCTTTCCCCTCTTTCTCTCTCTAATCTTTCTTTCTCTGTTCTTTCTCTCTCTCTGTTCTTTCTTTCTCTTGCTCTTTTCTTTCCCATCTTTCTTTCTTATCTTTCTCTCTGTTCTTTCTTTCTTTCTCTGTTCTTTCTTTCTTTCCCCTCTTTCTTTCTCTCCCTCTCTGTTCTTTGTTTCCCCTCTTTGGTTTTTTCTTCTCTCTGTTCTTTTTTTCTGTCCACTCTTTCTTTCTCTCTCTGTTCTTTCTTTCCCTTCTTTCTTTCTCTTTCTGTTCCTTATTTCTTTTCCCGCTTTCTTTCTTTTTCTTTCTTTCCCCTCTTTCTCTCTCCTTTCTTTCTTTCTCTCTGTTCTTTCTTTTTCTTTCTCTCTCTTTCTGTTCTTTCTTTCCCCTCTTTCTGTCTCTCTGTTCTTTCTTTCTTTTTCTCTCTCTTTCTGTTCTTTCTTTCCCCTCTTTCTTTCTCTCTGTTCTTTCTTTTGCTCTGTTCTTTCTTTCTTTTTCTTTCTCTCTCTTTCTGTTCTTTCTTTCCCCTCTTTCTTTCTCTCTGTTCTCTTTCATTCCCCTGTTTCTTTCTTTCTTTTCTTTCTCTCTGTTCTTTTTTTCCCCTCTTTCTTTCTCTCCTTTCTTTCTTTATTTCCGTTCTTTCTTTCTCTTTCTTTCTCTCTCTAATTTTTTTTCCTCTCTTTCTCTCTGTTATTTCTTTCCCCCTCTTTCATTCTTTCCCTTTTCTTTCTCTCTGTTCTTTCTTTCTTTCTCTCTGTTCTTTCTTTCTTTCTTTCCCCTCTTTCTTTCTCTCTCTGTTCTTTATTTCTTTCCCCTCTTTTTCTTTCTCTCTCTGTTCTCTTTCTTTCTTTTTCTTTCTTTCTGTTCTTTCTTTTGCTCTGTTCTTTCTCTTTCTCTAATCTTTCTTTCTCTCTCTGTTCTTTCTTTCCCCTCTTTCCTTGTCTGTTCTCTTTCTTTCTCTCTGTTCTCTCTTTCCCCGCTTTCTTTCTCTCTGTTTGTTCTCTCTCCTTTCTTTCTCTCTGTTCTTTCTTTCCCCTCTTTCTTTCTCTGGGAGTGGTTGAGGCATGGACATGGGTGTGACTAGTTATTTAATGGCTGTGGTCGGGGCGTGGCCTAAAATTTGCATGCCGTAACCTTTGTCCCTCTTTCCCTTCTTCAAAAGTTGGGAGGTATGCTAATAAGATGTACTTTGGAAAAGTGGATATAAAATGAGATCATGTCTGCTGGCAGACTGAGCGGACGTGAATAAAGGAAAATTGGATCAATAGGGGAAAAGGGTAAACAAATATATGGTCATTGTGTGTATATGTGATAATGTTGGTAGAGTACAAACTCATTAAAATGTCAAATGCATGAATTTATGGATCAAGACTGGAAGCAGGGATAAGATTAAGGACAGTAGCTATAGATACTAATGACTTTTATGGGTTTAGTGTATATTCTGTGTTCTGAACCTCACGTTTCTCTAGAATTATCATGTAAACGCCTTAGAATTATCATGTAAACGCCCTCTGTGGCAAAATGCAGCTTTTTTTGTTCGCATTATGTATAAGAAGCCCCTGTTAGTGTTGCTCAGGGCCATTCCACCGCCATTATGCCGCTGTGCCACACCATGTCCAGGGCAAGGGGCCTTTTCATCGCCAGACTTCACAGCGAATCTCTGCCCGTCTGAATTCCTGCTTTTGTGCCCGCATGCTTCAACTTCACTGACTGACTATCTGTATCTGTTCTGCCGTGTATCTCTTAATAAACTTCGACCTCAGCTTGATAAGATCGTTTGCATTTTTGTCCGGCTCTTCCAGCTCTCAGTAAGAACTTTTTCTTACAAGTGGCGATTGCCAGCCAGGAGGAGTGGCTCCGGAGAGCTGCCTCCAGAAGAACCATTGGAAGAGTTTGTAGATGAGGGCTTGGAGGTTGGAAGAGTGAAGAAAAAACAAAAAAACACGTGTGGCCACACGTGAAACCGATCAAAGGAAGCCATCCTGAAGGAGAACCTCTCGTGATCGCTCCGAGTCTGCCTGCCCGATTTTTATTAGAAAGCTACAGAAAAAAAAAGACTATAAAAATATACGTGCAACTAAGAAGAAGAAGTTATCTACAAGGACGTGAGAACTTTTTGTGCCGGGTAGCAAGAAGCTTTAAAAGGGCATGGGGAGACGCATGGCAAGCATAACGAGTGAGGCTGGAATCACGGCTGCATCTCTTTTAATATTTTTTTGTCGACCCAGTCTGCAGTTGGTCTTCCATCCGAGAGAGGTGTGAGAATCTAACTCTGCTTAAATTGCATTTGCTGATACTAGAACAGAGAAAAATTCGCCCAGGGAATTATATAGAAAGAATTTGCTAGGGAAGACAAGTAGCCGAGTAGCGGCTTTGTGTAAGACAGTCATAACTTTTGATCAGGCTCTTGATAGGCAGCCTACACCACAGTATGTATATGGGGTCACCCGAGGTGGGGCAACGTATGGAGAGAGATTAGAACAGTTGAATGAGACATTGAAGCAAGCAGAAGAAACACAGAGGGAGGGGGTTGAGTTGCAGCCTTTGAGAGCACTCATAGCACAGATGGAGTCTGCAGTGGAGAAGACACAGGGCTGACGTAGACACAGTCTCAGTATAGAAGTCAATATTAGGAGACTGGCTGAGCGAACACACAAACACACAGGATAGATTGTCCCGACAACTTCAGCACATGCAGACACAGCTGAGTAAAGAGTTGGCAGAAGAGGAGGAAAGAGATGATTCATCCCAGGCAGACTTTAAATTTAACGCTGCTGCTGCTTCATCCCCGAGAAAAATCCCCGGCCAAATGTCCCTGTCCATCTTAAATTTGTTAAAAATTTGCCTAAATGGGAGGAAAGTAAGGGAGTGTTTCGTAATGTTCTTGGTTTTGAATCATGGCTAGATAAATTCCAAATTGGATCTAGAGAGGATGCATCCCGTTAATTCATGTCTTTTGTGCCTCCTGAGTTCATGTCCCATCCTAAAGCTCAGCAAGCACAAGGGATTCAATATGATCTGACAGAACCCCTGGGGAGAATGAAGTTTGTGATTTTACAGAAGTTAGGGGGGAGAAAGCCCTCTCCGGCATTGTTAAGGGGGCTTTACACATAGCGATATCGCTAAAGCATCATGGATTTTGTGACGCAGCAGCGATATCGCTAGCGATATCACTACATGTGATACTTACCTCCGACCGGCTCCCCCGCTGGCCATTGCTGATTGCGCAAGATTGTCCACGTCCATTTCTCGTTGTCGGCTTCCTGCTGGCGCCGATGAGCGAGCTATGGACGCCGGCAGAAGACAGCGGTCATCGCTTCGTCTGAAAGGTAAGTACGACCGCCGAGCATCGCTACATCGCTGGTGAGATCTGCCTGTGTGGCAGCTCAATAGCGACCATTTAACGATGCACCAGCGATCCTGACCGTGTCGTATCGTGGTCGGGATCGCTGGTCCATCGCTAAATGTAAAGGGGCCTTTAGAGTCCTTTAAAATTAGGAAGGGGAGTGATGTCAGGATAGAGGCAGATAAATGGGTTGCAGCCTGGTGTGTTGTGTTTGATAAGTCTCTGGATACTATGGACCAGGGTGATAAATTTGCTATGATGGAATAATTCGTAAAAAAAGGTGCCCTTGGAAGGGGCTTTTAAATCAGGAGTTTTGCAAAATGCTGAATCTATTGAAGATGTTGTGGAAGCTTTGTTAACCAATGTTAGGACCACGCAGTCCGAGGTGAAGGGTGATGAGTCCAATGTTTTTGCTTACCATTCACCTCGGGGTGTATCTGCTGACTCAGGGAGGCCAGGAATTCTGGGGGGGGTATGCGCAGCTGCCAAGGATGGGCAGGTCCTGTTCGGCAGAGCCCCCACGGGATCCCATGAGGGGCCCTCCCTTGTTATTTTTGCGGACAGCTAGGACACTTTAGACGTTTTTGTCCCAATTTTGTGCCAGGGACAGTACCCCGAGAAGCCCGGGAGCCATTTAACCCCCAACGGCCCCGGGAGTTCTCTAGACCACTTTTTGGCGTTAGACCTCCGTATCCAGCAGTGAATGACCCTAGGCAGTATCAGCAGTATAATGATCTTCAAATGGTTAACCCAGTCTCACAGGAGTCTTCTGCTCCTGCTCCTTCCCCGATAGCTCCCACTCATCCACGCCCAGAGGTCCATGATATTCAGGGAAGGGTCACTCTTCCTCGTCCCTATTCTCCGCTGATTAGGGAGCTACGGGAACATGAGGACCGGACCCTGACTAAGGATCTCTTTGGGGTGGAGGTGGAGGTTGTTGGACGGAAGCCATGTCCAGATGGGGATGATGGATTTTTCGGGCTTCCCACGGCAGGTAACTTTGATTGATGGGGTGCTCCCCCTGTTCCCCTTGCCCACCTTTCCCTGGGCAAGGACGGGAGACCTTATGTCAAAGGGAGAATAGAGGGGCTTCCATGGGAAGACATCCTCATCGATACAGGAGCCTCAGTTTCAGTAACAAGACACAAATTGCAGTCACCCCCTGGACTGCCTGAGACTACCACTTTGGTAGGATTTGATTGGAGAAGCAAGGTGTTGTTGTGAAAAGTAATTCTCCATTTAACAGTCCTATTGTACCTGTAAAAAAGATGGCAGTTTTCGAATGGTGGTAGACCTGAGACTTGTAAGTAAGTACACTCCCTCAGCAGCTCACCTTGTGGCATATGTCCCTGAAGTTATGTCACAGCTGAGGAGTGACTGAAAAGTGTTTTCTTGTTTGGACATTGCAAAAGGCTTTTTCTCAGTACCCCTAACACCTGAATCTGCCCTCCACTTTGCACTCACTTTTGAGAATGTGCAATACTTGTTCACACGGTTGCCCATGGGATTTCACAGTTCTCCTGTGTATTTCCATCAGGCATTGGCTCAGGTGTTAGAACCAGTAGCGTAGCTACCGGGGGGGGGGCAGGAGGGGCGGTGGCCCCGTCCCCCACGCTCTGAGGCCCACCGGAGCTACACTACACTACACCACTATTATGCAGCAGAGCAGGGAGAATCGATCTCCCTACTCTGCTGCCCGGCCGATATGGGCCCCTGAGAAGGCAGTGGGGGCCCCGATGCCAGCAGCGGGCCCCCCACCTCTCAGCCAGCAATGTCGTCCTGGGCTATTCTGTGCGCACAGGACCTTTGATGAGGTCACAGGAGGGGCGGAGTCAGTGGTCACATGATCAGGGGCTTCAGTGGCTGCAGGACTCTGCTGTGTTGGTTTTCATGGTGCTGGCTGGATGAGGTGAAGTTTCTGTGTGGGGTCAGGAGGGGTTTACAGGGTGGATGTAGCAGAGCTGTGTGTATGAGTTGTACAGAGCGGAGCCGTGTGTGTAGAAGGTGTAAGGAGCAGAGATATACATGTATGAGGTGTACGGAGGAGCAGAGCCGTGTGTGTATGGGGTGAGCAGAGCCGCGTGTGTACAAGGTGTACGGAGCGGAGCCGTGTTTGTATAGAGGGTGCGGAGCGGAGCTGTGTGTGTATAGGGGGTATCAGGTGCAGTAATAGGGACATGCGGCAGCAGCGGCTCAGCACTGGGGTATCAGGTGCAGTAATAAGGACACATGCAGTGGCTCAGCATTAGCGTATCAAGTGCAGTAATAGGGACACATACGGCAGCAGCGGCTCAGTATTGGGGTATCAGGTGCAGTAATAGGGTAACATACGGCAGCAGCGGCTCAGCATTGGGGTATCAGGTGCAGTAATAGGGACACATACGGCAGCAGTGGCTCAGTATTGAGGTATCAAGTGCAGTAATAGGGACACATGGCAGCAGAGGCTCAGTATTGGGGTATCAGATGCAGTATTAGGGACACATACGGCAGCAGTGGCTCAGCATTGGGGTATCAGGTGCAGTAATAGGAACACATGCGGCAGCAGCAGCTCAGTATTGGGGTATCAGGTGCAGTAATAGGGACACATACGGCAGCAGCGGTTCAGTATTGGGGTATCAGGTGCAGTAATAGGGACACACGGCAGCAGTGGCTCAGCATTGGGGTATCAAGTGCAGTAATAGGGACACATGCGGCAGCAGCAGCTCAGCATTGGGGTATCAGGTGCAGTAATAGGGACACACAGCAGCAGTGGCTCAGCATTGGGGTATCAAGTGCAGTAATAGGGACACATGCGGCAGCAGCGGCTCAGCATTGGGGTATCAGGTGCAGTAATAGGGACACATACGGCAGCAGCGGCTCAGTATTGGGGTATCAAGTGCAGTAATAGGGACACATACGGCAGCAGAGGCTCAGTATTGGGGTATCAAGTGCAGTAATAGGGACACATGCGGCAGCAGGGGCTCAGCATTGGGGTATCAGGTGCAGTAATAGGGACACATACGGCAGCAGCGGCTCAGCATTGGGGTATCATGTGCAGTAATAGGGACACATACGGCAGCAGCGGCTCAGCATTGGGGTTATAAGGTGCAGTAATAAGGACACATACGGCAGCAGCGGCTCAGTATTGGGGTATCAAGTGCAGTAATAGGGACACATACGGCAGCAGAGGCTCAGTATTGGGGTATCAAGTGCAGTAATAGGGACACATGCGGCAGCAGGGGCTCAGCATTGGGGTATCAGGTGCAGTAATAGGGACACATACGGCAGCAGCGGCTCAGCATTGGGGTATCATGTGCAGTAATAGGGACACATACGGCAGCAGCGGCTCAGCATTGGGGTTATAAGGTGCAGTAATAAGGACACATACGGCAGCAGGGGCTCAGCATTGGGGTATCAGGTGCAGTAATAGGGACACATACGGCAGCAGCGGCTCAGCATTGGGGTATCATGTGCAGTAATAGGGACACATACGGCAGCAGCGGCTCAGCATTGGGGTTATAAGGTGCAGTAATAGGGACACATACGGCAGCAGCGGCTCAGTATTGGGGTATCAAGTGCAGTAATAGGGACACATACGGCAGCAGAGGCTCAGTATTGGGGTATCAAGTGCAGTAATAGGGACACATGCGGCAGCAGGGGCTCAGCATTGGGGTATCAGGTGCAGTAATAGGGACACATACGGCAGCAGCGGCTCAGCATTGGGGTATCATGTGCAGTAATAGGGACACATACGGCAGCAGCGGCTCAGCATTGGGGTTATAAGGTGCAGTAATAAGGACACATACGGCAGCAGCGGCTCAGCATTGGGGTATCAGGTGCAGTAATAGGGACACATACGGCAGCAGCGGCTCAGCATTGGGGTATCAGCAGGATGACGGGTTTGTGCAGGTTGGGGATACATGGTGATAGGGCTGGAATATGAGAAGTGAAATGTGTCTTCGTTGTATTCTCTGTAGCAGAGTCATAGCTGGAGGAGTCGTCATGTCGGTCTGGGCCAGATGGAAAAGACGTGAAAAGTGAACGATTCCATC
The DNA here is from genome assembly GCF_039654945.1 of Dendrobates tinctorius. Taxonomy (NCBI): domain Eukaryota; kingdom Metazoa; phylum Chordata; class Amphibia; order Anura; family Dendrobatidae; genus Dendrobates; species Dendrobates tinctorius. The sequence continues at coordinate 2,776,521 of NW_027362043.1, forward strand.
AGAAAGAACGTCAGCGGTAAGTCACCAACTATAACTGTGCAGTAATCACTTATATGTTCTGTAGGACTGGTATTTACCACTGACCATATGGTGGTAATATCAATATTGGTCTGTATATAGGGATTATTTTCAGTAACAGCGCAGTCATCTCCTACATCCACTATTAGGGTGCGTCACCGAGTTGTAATCAAAGTTACCTAGTTAGGGGCCCACTCAGACGTTTTGCCCCCCCCGAACCAAAACCCTAGCTACGCCTCTGGTTAGAACCCCTTGGCTACGGAGACAAAGTCTTACAGTATGTGGATGATTTATTGATTCAAACGGTCGATGAATGTGAACGTAAAGAGACCCTTGAAAATGTTTGTCGGGCTTTACAAAATGCAGGACTCAAAATGAGTCTAGACAAAGTACAATTGATGAAGTCAGAGGTTAAATTTCTGGGTGTGTCTGTCTCAGCAGAAGGAAAGAAACCCATGCATGACAGGGTTAAAGCTATTCAAGCTGTCCCCATACCAACTAATATTACTGAGCTCTGAAAATTTTTGGGTCTTATCAATTTTTCCAGAGAATTTATTGAAGATTTTGCCTATCTGGCTAAACCACTGTATGATTTATTGAAAAATGTTGTTGATTACTTTGCCCCTGTCAATATAAAGGGAACCACCTTACAGGCTATTGAGGGATTGAAGCGCGCCCTTACGGCAGCTACTGCATTGGTTAACCCTGATCCTTCCCAGCCTTTCTACATTCAGACCCACACCGGTGATGTTTCTATTTCTTCTGTGCTTCTACAAAAATGGCCCAAAGAAAGCCCAGAAGTGTCTAGTCAGTTGTATGCCCTAGGTTATTACTCTAGGTTGCTTACCCCCGTGGAAAAAGGATTCACTTTGTGCATGAAGCACCTACTGGGCGTGCACTGGACCATGAATCAAGTGAGAGATATAGTGGGATTTGCTCCTTTAATTTTACAAACCCCGCATGTCACTTTAAAAACTTTGCTGAAAGGAAAAGCTTCAGGTATTAATTCACAGAGAATGGCCCAATGGATCATTGATTTTGAGACTAGAGACTTACAAGTCGAAGTGGGTGAGAAATATCACTTAGCCCAGATGATGCAATATGCAGGAAAAAGTCATGATTGTCAAATTGAACAGCCTAATGTCACTCCCTCTCCCTTCCAAGAAGATTTTCAGGAGGGAATCCCTTGTGCCTATATCGACGGAGCTCGATATTGGCATGAGGGGCACTACGTCACAGGCTTCGCAGTGTGGCTTCCAGCTAAGCCACTGCTGCTGCAGTATAAACTCCCCAGTCATTTCTCTGCTCAGAGAGCTGAATTGGAAGCAGCTTTACAGGTCATTCTTGTATGTACAGAGCCAATGAATATCTTCAGTGACAGCGCCTATGTTGTTTCCTCCCTCACCCTGTATCTCAATGTATGGGCTCTGAGGGGGATGGTTGACTCACAGATTAAGCCTTTGCAACATGCAGACTCTCAAACAAATTGAACAGCGGGGCAAAGAATTCCCGAATTTATGGTCCTTCTGTAAAATTAAAGGGCACCAGAGGCTGATTCCTGACCCCCACATCCTTGGCAATGCATATGTAGATCATGTAACAAAGGAAGCTGCACTTACGGGCGATGACAAATATCCCCAAGAAGTCATCACTGCAGTCACTAAAAAACCCCGAGAGCCCCCCTCATTTTTTCTCCTCTTCAAGATCTTGTAAAGGCAAAGGAAAAGGAAGGAGACATCCCTGTTCAATTCCCTTGAGTCCCTGTCCATTGAGGGGGAGTGCCTGTACTACAAAAGGGTTAATGACAGGCTAGTGCCTTACATCCCAACAACGATTAAGCCTTTGCTCAAATTTCAAGAAAGCGCTGAATTACCTCAATATTCCTATTTTCAATAATTCACCCATGAATATTACAGTACTGTGTTTTGTACTCTGGATGGAGTACAAGAGGGAGACTTGTAAGAGAATGGTTAGCTATATTGCATAAAAGAAAATTGGATCAATAGGGGAATAGGTTTAACAAAGATATGGTCAATGTGTGTATATGTGATAATGTTGGTAGAAAACAAACTCATTTAAAATGTCAAATGCATGAATTTATGGATCAAGCCTGGAAGAAGGGATAAGATTAAGGACTGTAGCTATAGATACTAATGACTTTTATGGGTTTTAGTGTTGTTTGGGGAAATGTTAATTAATGCCTTTGCATTATGTCATTATATTATTTGTTCTGAACCACACGTTTCTCTCGAATTATCATGTAAACGCCCTCTGCGGCAAAATGCAGCTTTCTTTCTTCGCATTATGTATAAGAAGCCCCTGTTACTGTTGCTCAGGGTCATTCCACTGCCATTATGCTGCTGTGCCACACCATGGCCAGGGCAAGGGGCCTTTTCATCGCTAGACTTCACAGCGAAGATCTGCCCGTCTGAATTCCTGTTTTTGTGCCCGCATGCTTCGACTTCACTATCTGTATCTGTTCTTCCGTGTATCTCTTAATAAACTTTGACCTCAGCTTGATAAGAAGATCGTCTGCATTTTTGTCCGGCTCTTCCAGCTCTCAGTAAGAACTTTTTCTTACATGGGGAATAAAGGTGTATAAAGAAGTAACGTCACTGAGCCATGTGAAGGACTCTTTCCATGCTTTATTTAAAAAATTACTTAAAATGTCACGAGTCCCTTAGAATCCTGGGGGTTCTCTGGGGGAGGGGTTGGAGGGCTGTATCTTACCATTCACTGAGATGTTCTGTCATTGAACCTATCCCAGAGATAATAGGTCTCATGGGTGGAGGGCTTGTAGCCGTATGAATTTTAGGTACAGTGTGCATGTGGGGGAGTGTTGGGCGTTCTACCAAGATATATTCCCTTTCTCATTTAACACACCCAAAGCAAAACCCTCCTCAATGAGACTGTTAGTTTCCTGCTGGAAAGTAATTGTATGGTTATTGGACCATGAGCTATAGGTAGATGTATCATTAAATATTTCCAGGATTTGTTCCCGTTGCATGGTAGTGTCCATTACTACCACAACCCCCCGTTTATCCAACATTTTAATAGTCAGTTCCTGCATATTTCTGAGTTATTGTAGAGATTTGTTTTGTGCTGCTGACAAATTGTGGCATTTACAATTAGACAATGTAGATACATGTAATTTTTTCAGTTCCCTCTCAATAGTTTCTTAAAATTTGTCCATACATTCTGCTCTTGATTGTATGGGGTAAACTTATGGGTTCCTGGTTTTAAGATCAGTGATCTGGTTTGAGAAGGATTTATTTGTTTGGGAATCTTTTTGTAGATCCTGTAATTAAATGATACATTGTTGTTCACAAAAGTCCAGACCAGAAAATTCATTGGTGATATCCAGAGGTTTTTTTGTTTTTTTTTAATCATGGAGGGATTCCTCAGGGTCCCAAAAATGCTTCTTGATTGTTAGATCATGGATAAATTTATTGATAACCATGAGAGTAGAAAATAAATCAAAGTTCTGGTCAGGTGCAAAATTAAGTCCATTTTGTTTGGTCAAGGGTTAAATTGACCGATGACAAATTAAGTACATTACTTCTATATTCAAATGTTACATCTTGTTCCTGCAACGGGTTATCACACCTAGGAAGCTTCCTTTGCGTCCTCCCACCACGTCTGTGGTTTTTTGTTTGTTTTTTTATATTTTGGTCTCTTGTGATTATGGTAATATGACAAGATGGGTATGGAGTCAGTAGAGTCAGAATCCTGGAAGGTATTATATGATGAATAGAGATGGGCAAATCCGAACAGTAAAGGTTGGTGTCCGTACAGAACACCTACTGTTCAAATACGGACTTCAACAGGAAGTCCGTGTTACTGTTTGGGTTCAACCCACCGAACACCTGGCATTTGTCGCGCTGTCATGTGCATGACAGTGCGGCAAACACTGCTTCTGATTGGTGGTAAAATCAATACCGCCGTTCAGAAAGCCACTGTTCCCACGCTGTCAAATGATAGCGTGAAGCCGCAGCGGAGATTGAAGGTAAAAAGTTTACCTTTGGTCACTGGCAGGGGCTGATGGAACTACTGCTCCCACCAGCCTATGCTTGCTACCATTAATAACAGCGAGAGCAGAAGTGGTTGATGGGAATATTCAGCAGCCGGCGCCTGCGCTCTAAGTAATTAAAAAAAAAAATGGTGTGGGTTCCCGTTTTTGATAACCAGCCAGACAAAACTGATAGCTGATGGCTGCAACACTCAGCTGTCAGCAAGGCTGGTTATCAAGAATAGAGGGGTCCCCACACTGTTTTTTTTAAATTATTTAAGTTAATAATGAAAAAACGACATGGTGTTCGCCCCCATTTTTGACAACCAGCCTTGCTAAATCAGACAACTGGGGGGGTATTCTTAGGCTGCTAAGCGACCATTGATATTGCCTCCCCCCAGCCTATAAACAGCAGCTTGCAGCCACCCAGAAAAGGCACATCTATTAGATCGCACAATTCTGGCACTTTGCCCTGCTCTTCCCACTTGCCTTGTAGCGGTGACAAGTGGAGTCCATATATATGGGGTTAATGTCACCTTTGAATTGTCTGATGACATCAAGCCAACAGCTTAGTAATGGAGAGGGTTCTATAAGACACATATCCATTACTAATCCTATAGTAATATTCAGGATTGGACTGGGGTGTCTGGGGTCCACAGGGGGAGTGGATTTTAGGGACCCACACTACAGCTATATGCAAATATCTGTTAGCCGTTATCCCTGTTATATTGGACTGTAAAACACAGACGGCTCATGCACATCTACTGTGAGCCCCAATAACTGGGATGTACAATTACGGTAGTTTGAATTAACCCATTAACATCCAATGACATGGCAGGATGTAAGCTCCTGCACCAGGACGGGTTATGCCCGTCATGCATTTAAACTGTAATATTCCCTATATATTCCCATGCCTCTCAGTTGTCTCAGACAGCTGTCGGCACTAAATTAGGTGCAGGGACCCATGCTGTTGGTCTCCGCACCCAGATCGCTGCGATCGGTCAGTCAATCTGACTGACTGATCACAGCATGATCGCGCAGATGCTTAAATATCAGCACTTCTCGCCCGATCAGTGCAGAGCTCAGCTCTGCCAGTGGCTGAGTGTCTGTACTAGCAGCCAGGAGTGGCGTCCACGCCGCCCCTGGCTGCTAACTCCCTATTTGCTGTGATCGAGCACGATTGGCACATTTAGGAGGCAGGCAGAGGGATGAGAGCTCCCTCTGCCTTCAGATTGCCATCCACATGACGTCATCGTCGGGTCCGATCGTTGCCATGGTGATCTGGGGTCGTCATGACAACCCCCGGGTCATCGAGCTACGGAAAGCATGGTGTCAGAAGCTTTCAGTATCGGTATAATGCACTGCAATGCATTATAACTGCAATCAAAGTGAAAAAAGTGAAAGTCCCATAAAGGGATTAGGAAAAAAAAAAATTACTAAATAATGTAAAAAATTTAAACAAAAAAAGCACAAGTTTGGTATCGCCGCATCCAGAAAAATCCGATCTATAAAAGTGTCACAATAGTTAACCTCTTCAGTGAACGCCATTAAAAAAAAACACAAATGAAAGTAGCAAATAATGCTTTTTCATCACACCATTTGGAAAAAGTGGAATAAAACGTGACCAAAAAGACGGATATAAATATAGTATCACTGAAAACGACATCTTGTCCTGCAAAAAAACAAGCCGCTATACAGGTCCATTAGCGGAAAAATAACAAAAATTATAGCTCTCAGAATAAAGCAATGCAAAAATAATTATTTTTTTCTATAAAAGTTTTTATTGTGTAAAAACACCAAAACATAAAAATATAAATGTGGCATTGCTGTAATCATACTGACCCAAAGAATAAAACCGCCTTATCAATTTTTACCACACATGGAATGGAGAAAAAAAAACAAACAAACCAAAAAATTTCTGAATTGCTGGTTTTTGTTCATTCTGCCTCCACAAAAATTGGAATAGAAAGCGATCAAAAAATGTCATGTGCCCTAAAAAAGTTAGCTTGTCTTGCAAAAAACAAACTCTCACATGACTCTGTGGGCTGAAATATGGAAAAATTCTTCTAAAAGTGACTTTTAGTGTGTGACAGAAGCTAAACATAAAAAAGGATACAAATCTGGTATCGCTGTAATCGCACCGACCCGAAGAGTAACATTGCCTAATCACTTATATCGCACAAGGAACAGCGTAGAAAGTAAATAAAACCAATTATTCTCCTGCTCTGGATTTGTTCATTCTGCCTCCCAAAGATCGCAGTAAGGCTTGGCACACATTTATCCTGATCTGTACGCTGCGCGCTTGCATCGGGGTTTATTTCAAACAGAACCACCGGCGGAAGATTCCCTATAATGAGGCCGATGGAGGCACTGTGAACGCCATAGGACCTGTGATTCGGCGGTGTCCGTCTTTTTCGGCATGCATAAAAAGTTTTGTGCACTTCTGAAAGGAAGGATGAAGCTGAACGGACGGAGACCAGATGGAGTCCAGAGTAACTTTGCTGCCTCATTTTAGTGAATGGATCCCACAGGAGTGTCATCTGTCACGTAGCTCGGAGATTTAGATGGAAACCCCAAAGTATGTTCTCAGCGTAGAGCGCCTGATAAATGTGATCACAAACGTTACGAAAAATGTTCCCAATAAAAGCTTCAATTCAATCCACAAAAAAGTCCCCACTCAGGTCAGAAATATAGGAGGATTCCACATTACTGGTAGCACAAAGTCTCTGGAAAAGACTAAAGAAATTCAACAAATTCTGCGCTCCCAAATCCAAATGCCCCCCTTGCTTCTGAGCCTCAGTGTGCATAAACCACCTTTAGCATTCACATTTGGCAGGGGTATACTTTCCAAATGGGGTCACTTAGGGGCTCTGTATATGTAGTCTGCAAATTATTCTAGGAAAATCTGGGCTCCAGGAGGCATATAGCGCTGCATCCCTATCGAGACTCTCCGTATAGATAAGCCGTACTGTACAGCCACATATGGTGTATTTCTATCTTCAGCAGAAATTGTGGGACACATTCTGGTGCCAATTTTACCCACTTCTTGAGTGAAAATGTTAAATCTGGGGCTAAAACAAATTTTTTGTGGTAAAAATGTAATTATTTTTTCTTCACTGCCCAAAGATATAAAATTCTGTGACACACCCTTGGTATCAATATGATCATTATGCCCCTAGATTAATTCATTGAGAGGTGTACTTTGTAAAATGGGGCCACTTATGGTTCTACTGTTCCGGCACCTCAGGTGCTCTCTCAGTGGGTCATGGAATTCTCAAATAATAGTAAAATCTGTACTATAATATGACATAAATTTGTCCAGCTCAACAGTGTAGTGAAAAGCAAAGTTTTATTCACTGCAAGCACATTCCAAAGAGAGGATAAAACATCAGCATGACAGGTTACAAGTTATCGGATCGACGCGTTTCTGGAGACCAAGCTCCCTAAATCATGAATCAATTTACTTCATTTGGATTCTCTACACCCTGACACAGCGGGTCTGTGCTCCAGGCATTACCAAGATGCAGAATCGGTGAGCTGGAAATCTTTTCACATAATATGACGCACATTCCATTTTGAGCTTTGCATTGTGCCTCAAAAGTAGTTTTCACCCACACATGGGTTATTGGCACACTCAGGAGAAATTGCACAACAAATTCTGGGGTCCATTTTCTCCTGTTACCCTTGAGAAAATAAAAAAATTTGGTGTTTTTAAAATTTTAGCTCTGTTATAAAAATTTGTTAAGCACCTGGTGGTTCAAGATGCTCACCACACACAAGTTCCTTGAGAGATCTAGAATCCAAAATAGTATCACTTGTGGGGGTTTTCCACTGTTTAGGCACATCTGGGGCCCTCCAAAAGTGACATGGCATCCGCTCTTGGTTTCAGCCAATTTTGTGTTCAAAACGTCAAACCTTTCTCCTCTTCCGGGTCCTACTATGCGCCCAAACAGTGGTTTTCCTCTACACATGGGATATCAGCGAACTCAGGAGAAATTGCACAATTTTTGGGGTCCATTTTCTCCTGCTACCTTTGCTAAAATAAAAAATTTGATGCTAAAAGATGATTTTTGAGGAAAAAATGTGATTTTTAATTTTCACGTCTCTATGCTATAAACTTCTTTGAAGCACCTGGGGGTTCAAGGTGCTCGCCATGCATGTAAATACATTCCCTTATGGGTCTAGTTTCCAAAATGGGGTCACTTGTGGGGGGTTTCCACTGTTTAGGCACATCAGGGGCGCTACAAATGCGACATGGCTTCCGATCTCAATTCCAGCCAATTTTGCGTTGAAAAAAATTAAACGGCGCTGCGTCCCTTCTGAGCTCTGCCATGTGCCCAAACAGTGGTTTACGCCCATATATGGGGTATCAGCATACTCCAGACATATTGAAAAACCACTTTTGGGGTCCAATTTCTCCTGTTACCCTTTGGAAAATTAAAAAATGAGGGTAAAAAGATCATTTTTGTGGAAAAAATATGATTTTTTTTCGTCACAGCTCTAAGTTATAAACTTCTGTGAAGCACTTGGAGGTTAAAAGTGCTCACCACAAATCTAGATAAGTTCCTTGGGGGGGTCTAGTTTATAAAATGGGGGACACTTATGGGGGGGTTTGCCACTGTTTAGGTACACCAGGAACTCTCCAAATGTGACATGGCGCCTAATCTCAATTCCAACTAATTTTGAGTTGAAAAAGTACATCGGTGCACCTTTCTTTCCGAGCTCTACCATGCGCCCAAACAGTGGTTTACCCCCACATATGAGGTATCAACATACTCAGGACAAATTGCACAACAACTTTTGGAGTCCAATTTCTCTTGTTACCCTTTGGAAAATAAAAAATTAGGGGTGAAAATATCATTTTTGTGGAAAAAATACGATTTTTATTTTCATGGATCTACGTTAAACTTCTGTGAAGCACTTGGGGGTTCAAAGTGCTTACCACATATCTAGAAAAGTTCCTTGGGGGTCTAGTTTCCAAAATTGGGTTACTTATGGGGGGTTTCCACTGTTTAGGTACATCAGGGGTTCTCAAAACACGACATGGCTTCCGCTCTCGATTCCAGCCAATTTTACTTTCAAAACCTCAAATGGTGCATCTTCCCTTCCGATCCCTGCCGTGCGCCTAAAGAGTGGTGTTCCTCCACACATGGGGTATCGGTGTACTCAGGAGAAATTGCAGAACAAATATAGTCCATTTTCTCCTGATACCCTTGACAAAATAAATAAAATTGTGTCTGAAGTAAAATTTTTGTGAAAAAAATTTAAATGTACATTTTTTCCTTCCACATTGCTTCAATTCTTGTGAAGCACCTGAAGGGTTAATAAACTTTTTGAATGTGGTTTAAACACCATGAGGGATGTAGTTTTTAAAATGGTGTCACTTTTGGGTATTTTCTGTCATATAGTCCCCCAAAGTGACTTTGAATGTGATGTGGTCCCTAAAATAAATGGTTTTGGAAATTTTGCTGGAAAAATTAGAAATCGCTGGTCAAATTTTAAACCTTATAACTTCCTAATAAAAAAAATTTCAAAAATTGTGCTGATGTAAAGTAGACATGTGGGAAATGTAATTTATTAACTATTTTGGGTGACATAATGCTCTGATTTAGGGGCATAAAAATTAAAAGTATGAAAATTGTGAAATATTCAAAATTTTTGCCAAATTTACATTTTTTTTTTCACAAATAAACACTTTGTGAAGAAATTTTACCTCTGTCATAAAGTATAACATGTCACTAAAAAAAACAAACAATCTCAGAATCAGTGGGATCCGTTGAAGCTTTCCAGAGTTATTACCTTGTAAAGTGACAGAAGGTGGTGAGACACGTGGTGAGCGCCGCTAATCGCGGCCGGGAGTCAGCTGATTATCACAGCTGACACCTGGCACTATGTGTCAGGGGTGGTCAGGGACCGCCCACGACACGTTAACCCCTGGCACACTGCGATACCGGGGGTTTAGGGAAGCATCAGCAGAGACGGGGCTCCCTCCGTGCTTCCCTGAGACCGCCAGAGCAGCGCGATGTGCAGTGCTGCTCCGGGGGCCTCCTTGCCTGCAGGTCCCCGGATCCAAAATGGCGGCGGGGACCTTCGGGGGCCTGCAGGGAGCCGGCTTCCTCGTGCCTACAAAGCGCTGGCATGAGGAAGCCTTCTGCAGTGCCTGTGTCAGATCGCTGATCTGTCACAGCGATCTGTGAAGTGACAGATCATCGATCTGTCACATGACAGTGATGTCCCCCCTGGGACAATGTAATAAAGTCAAAAAAAAAAAAAAGTGTAAAAATAATTTATAAACAAGTCGCTAAATAAATTAAAAAAAAAGAAATTCCCTAATAAATTCATTTTTTGGAAATAAAAAAACAAACAATAAAAGTGCACATATTTGGTATCGCCGCATCCGAAGAAGACCCGCCCTATAAAACTGTCCCATTAGTTAACCCCCTTAGCGAACCCCTTAAAAAATAAAAATAAAAAACAAGGCAAAAAATAATGCTTTATCATCATACCGCTGAACAAAAAGTGCAATAACGCGCAATCAAAAAGACGCATATAAATATCCATGGTACCACTGAAAACGTCATCTTGTCCCGCAAAAAACGGGCCACCACACAGCGTCATCAGCGAAAAAATGAAAAAGTTATAGCTCGCAGAATAAAGTGATGCAAAAATAATTATTTTTTATATAAAATTGTTTTCATTGCATAAAAGAGCCAAAACATAAAAAAAATACATAAATGAGGTATCGCTGTAACCGTACTGACCCGAAGAATAAAACCGCCTTATCAATTTTACCGCACACGGAACGGTGTAAACGCACCCCCAAAAGAAATTCTTGAAATGCTGGATTTTGTTTATTCTGGGTCCCAAAAATCGGAATAAAAAGCGATCAAAAAAGTCACGTGCCCGAAAATGGTACCAATAAAAACGTCAACTCGTCTCGCAAAAAAGAAGACCTCACATGACTCGGTGGGTCAAAAGACGGAAAAATTATAGCTCAAAATGTGGAGATGCAAAAACTATTATTACAATAAAAAGCGTCTTTTCGGCTGTTTGCCCACGTTGTGCATTTTTGTTCCAATTGATGTTTTTTCCGCATAGGAAACGCTTAGCGACTAAAATCGCAGCATGCTCATTATTTTCCGCTTCAGTCCGCGTTTTTAGCTGTTTCCTATGAGACCAGAAGACGCGCGGAAAAAACGCATGGCTTTTATGCAAAAACGCGCGGAAAAAAAACGCGCGTTTTCTGGGAAGAAGTCCTGTTTTCTATCAGTATTAAAACGCTGACGTGGGCACATAGCCTTAACGTGTGACAGCTGCCAAACATAAAAGCCCACCATAAATAGTAAATCTAACCCCCCTTTATCACCCCCTTAGTTAGGGAAAAATAATAAAATTAAAAAAAATGTATTTATTTCCATTTTCCCATTAGGGTTAAGGCTGAGATTAGGGTTAGGGGTGTGTTGGGGTTAGGGTTGGAGTTAGAATTGGGGGGTTTCCACTGTTTGGGCACATCCCCTGGCTGGGATTACAGGCGCGTGCCACCGCGTCCAGCTGCCTTTCCCCCATACGGACCTCGGCCTCCAGACCGGACTCCATCAGAGGGGGATCCCCCTGGAGGTATGAGACATGCCACAGGCATCCACCTGCAGGAACAGGAAACCAAACAGAGAGGTGCCGCCCCCTTTTATCTCTGCTACAGGTTTCCTGTTCCTGGGGGCGGATACCATCTCTCATGTGCGGTGCTATCATGGGGAAGGGAAAAAATTATTTTTGCATCACTTTATTCTGAGAGGTTATAACTTTTTATTTTTCCGCTGATGGAGCTGTATGGCGGCTTGTTTTTTGCAGGACAACATGACGTTTTCAGCGTGTTATTGCACATTTTACGGCGTTCACTGAAGGGGTCAACTAGGGTGATACTTTTATAGATGGGATTTTTACGGACGCGGTGATACCAAACGTGTATTTTTTTTGCTTATTTTATTTATTTTTTTTACATAAAAATGTGTATTTTTTAGGGGAATTTTAAAAAATTTTTAAATTTTGTTTTACATATTTAAAAAAAAAATATATATTTTTTTTTTTTACCTTGTCCCTTTTTACTCCAGCATTGCAATGTATAATGCCTATGGAGACAGCTGCTGAAACTATGCTGTGAGCATAGTCTCAGCAGCTTTCCGTAGCTGAATGACCCAGAGGTTGTCATGACAACCCCCGGGTCATCATGGCACAGGTCGGGCCCCGCGATTATATCGAGGGGACACCAACCTGAGGCAGAGGGAACCCCAAACCCTCTGCCTCCCCCCTTGAACGCTGCGATCGCGCTCGATTGCAGCACTCAGGGGGTTAAAAGCCAGGGGCAGCAGGAGTGCCGCTCCTGGCTGTAAGTGCAGGAAGCTCAGCCACTGCAGCACTGAGCTCCTGCACTGATCGGGCAGGAGATGCTGAAATTTCAGCATCTCCTGCCCAATCGCTGCTGTCTTTGGTTAGTCAGATAGACTGACCAATCACAGCGCTTGGGGTGCAGGGACCGACTGCAAGGGTCCCTGCACTCCTTGCCGTGCCTCTCAGCTGTCAGCACTGAACTGTCACTGCATGTTTACAAACGGTAACAGTTCAAAGGCATGACGTGCAGTCCGTCCTGGTGCGGCAAGTTACAACCGCCCATGACGGACTGTGCATGTCCATGGACATTAAGGGGTTAATGTCCCCATCCTGGGCCCATATGTCAGCCCCTATGTTTACTGCCTTGCCCAATTACAGAGGGGGGGATTCTTCTCACCTTCCTGCACTCCCCGGCGTCTTCTTGTGGCTTCATATTCAGCGGTCCTTAAAATGGCTGCCGACTGCAGCTGTGACAGGGTGCTCTGCTCAGTGACAGGCCGCCCACTGATAACAATAGATAAAAAAGACAGCGCCTCAGACAATGGTGAAAAAAAGGCTTACATTTTATTCTGCCTCCTGTGGCGACGTTTTGTCCGAAGACCTTTTTCAAGCACCTGAAAAAGGTTTTCGCACCAAGACGTCGCCACAGGAGGCAGAATAAAATGTAAGCCTTTTTTTCACCATTGTCTGAGGCGCTGTCTTTTTTATCTATTGTTATGGAACTTGCTCCAGGATGGGCCCCCTGGTTTTGACGTGTGCCTCTACAAATCTGTCTTAAAGACTTTGACGCTTATAGTGTGCGGTTTAACTTTTTGTTTTTAGGCCGCCCACTGATGTCACATAGCAGTAACACTGAAAGGCCGCCAGCCTATCAAAGGCTGCAGGAGTCAGCGTGCAGCCTCTGGAAGGCTGGTAGTCATTTAACGTAACTGCTATGTGACATTGACTCATGGCGTGTCGCAGAGCAAAGTGCCTTGTCACAACTGTAGCCGGCTTTCATCTTGATGTGCGTCGTCACCAGCTCCAGGTTTTCATGGGCCTCGGGGGAAACAGTCTCAGTGGGCCCCTTTAACACATATGATTCATGGAGCACAGAAAAGAAATACAGGTATAGTAGAGTATTATGGGCACCACATACACACGTGATCAAAATTGTTGGTACCCGTCGTTTAATGACAGAAGAACCCACAATGGTCACAGAAATAACTTGAATCTGACAAAAGTAATAATAAATAAAAAATCTATGAAAATGAACAAATGAAAGTCAGACATTGCTTTTCATCCATGCTTCCACAGAATTAAAAAAAATAAATAAAGCTCATGAAATAGGCCTGGACAGAATTGATGGTACCCTTAACTTAATATTTTGTTGCACAACCTTTTGAGGTAATCACTGCAATCAAACGATTCCTGTAACTGTCAATGAGACTTCTGCACCTCTCCACAGGTATTTTGGCCCACTCCTCAACAGCAAACTGCTCCAGTCGTCTCGTGTTTGAAGGTTGCTTTTTCCAGACGGCATGTTTCAGCTCTTTCCAAAGATGCTCAATAGGATTTAGGACAGGGCTCATAGAAGGCCACTTCAGAATTCCAATGTTTTCCTCTTAGCCATTCTTGGGTATTTTTAGTTGTGTGTTTTGGATCATTATCCTGTTGCAAGACCCATGACCTGCGACTGAGACAAAGCCTTCTCACACTGGGCAGCACATTTCTGTCTAAAATCCCTTGATAGTCTTCAAATTTCATTGTACCCTGCACAGATTCTAGATACCCTGTGCCAGATGCCGCAAAGCAGCCACAGAACATAACAGAGCCTCCTCCATGTTTCACAGTAGGGACAGTGTTCTTTTCTTGATATGCTTCATTATCCGTCTGTGAACGTAGAGCTGATGTGCCTTGCCAAAAAGTTCCATTTTTGTCTAATCTGTCCATAGGACATTCTCCCAGCTTTGTGGCTTGTCAACATGTAGTTTGGCAAATTCCTATTTATGATTTTTTTTTTTTCAACAATGGGGTCCTCCTTGGTCGTCTCCCATGAAGTCCACTTTAGCTCATACAATGACGGATCGTGCGATCTGACACTGATATTCTTTGAGCATGAAGTTCACCTTTAATCTGTTTAGAAGTTTTTCTGGGCTTTTGTTACCATTCGTATTATCCGACTCTTTGATTTGTCATCAATTTTCCTCCTGCGGCCACGTCCACTGGAGCTTGGCTATAATCCCATGGATCTTAAATTTCTAAATAATATGAGCAGCTGTAGTCACAGGAACATCAAGCTGCTTGGAGATGGTCTTATAACTTTTACCTTTAACATGTTTGTCTATAATTTTCTTTCTAATCTCCTGAGACAACTCTTTCCTTCGCTTCAACTGATCCATGTTGAGTGTGATACACACCATGTCACCAAACAGCACAGTGAGTATCTGTAGCCCTCTGTACAGGCCCACTCACTGATTCCAAGACTGTAGACACCTGTGAGGCTAATTAGTGGACACACCTTGATTTAACATGTCCCTTTTGTCACATTATTTTTAGGGGTACCATCATTTCTGTCCAGGCCTATTTCATGAGTTATTTTTTTTAAGTTCTGTGGAAGCATGACTGAAAAGCAATGTCTGACTTTCATTTGTTCATTTTCATAGATTTTTGATTTATTATTACTTTTGTCAGATTCAAGCCATTTCTGTGACCATTGTGGATTTTTTTGTAATTAAACGAGGGGTACCAACAATTTTGACCACCTGAGTAGTCCTCCATACAGTATTATGGGCACCACATAGTCCTCCATACTGTGTAATGGGCCCCTTATAATGCGCCTACATACAGTATGTAATAGGCCCCTTATAATGCTCCTCCATACAGAATATAATGCTCCTCCATAGAGTATAATAAGCCCCATATAATGCTCCTCCAATCATGGGCCCCATATAATGCTCCGCCATACAGTACATCATGGGCCCATATAATGCACCTCCATACAGTATATAATAGGCCCCATATAATGCTCCTCCATACAGTATATCATAGGCCCCATATAATGCTTCTCGATACAGCATAAGCCCATATGCCCCTCCAAACAGTATAAAATAGGCCCCATATAATGCTCCTCCAAACAATATATAATAGGCCCCATATAATGCTCCTCCAAACAGTATATAATAGGGCCCATATAATGCTCCTCCATACAGTATAATGGGCCCCATATAATGCTAGTCCATACAGTATACAATAGGCGCCGTATAATGCTCCTACATACAGTATATCATGGGCCCAATATAATGCTCCACCATACAGTTTATCAAAAGCCCCATATAATGGTGCGTCATACAATATATTATGGACCCCATAGAATGCTCCTCCATACAGTATATCATGAGCCCCATAGAATTGTCCTCCATACAGTATATCAATGGCCAGAAAGATTGCTTCTCCATACAGTACATCATGGGCCCATAGAACGCTCCTCCGTACAGTACATTATGGGCCCCACAGAATGCTCCTCTGTACAGTATATCATGGGCCCCATATAATACTCCATACAGTACTTAATGGGACCAATATAATGATGCATACATATATATATATAAAAAAAAAATCAAATACTCACCTCTACCGTTCCCGCTGCAGGTCCGGTATACTCAGTAGTGAGGCTGAGTGCACTGTGATGACACAATCGCTCCCTCTGCCCTGAGACATTGGTCACAGAGTCAGAGGACACTGCAGCTGCTGGCAACAAGGAGAGGTAAGTATTTGAGGGGGGCCCGATGCCAGCACTCCCCTACTTACAGGCCCCATAGGGTGTGTTCTTCACCCCCCCACTTGCTCAGGGCCCTAGGACTTACCCGAGTTTGCCAGGTGGTGTTGCTGGCCCTGGCGGCGGGTCAGGTTTTCACACGCCCACCCGCGTCTGTCTCCTGCGCTGTTAAAGGGCCCGTCTCCCTAAAAATTTTTTGTTCCTCCTCTTCCACTCTCTGGGGCCCACCGGGCATTTCACTGGTGTCCTGGTAGGCGATGCCGACCCTGGTTATATTGTAAATAAACACACAGCCAGAATAAAGTCCTTCAATTGAAAGAATGAAACAGACTCTTAATTATTCTTAATTAAACCATACTTACGTTATCACCCATTACAATGAAGCCATAGTATTCTTTAATAAAAAATAAATAAATCACCATATCCCCCTTACCTGTCCGTTGTTCTGTCCCACGATGTAATCCATGTCTGGTGATAAACCGTAATCAACATGGACGGTGCCAAGATGTGACTGTCCAAGCTGAGAACCACCA
Organism: Dendrobates tinctorius; assembly: GCF_039654945.1. Lineage (NCBI taxonomy): Eukaryota > Metazoa > Chordata > Amphibia > Anura > Dendrobatidae > Dendrobates > Dendrobates tinctorius. The sequence continues at coordinate 2,793,223 of NW_027362043.1, forward strand.
ATTAACAAGCTTCTGTGAGCACAACATCTCTGACATCATCGAGGTTATCGTCAGGCCTCTGAACTGCAGTGACCTCGGTGAGATCCCCTTTAGCCCAGTGAGAAAAAGCCTCACAGTGAAGTGCGGTGAACTCTGAGCTCACTGTCAGACTTTATCACTGCAGTTCAGGGGCCCGGCTGGAAACACTGCCTTGGCCTTAGTGACCAGCAGTAATCTCGATTGTGTCACCGCTAGTAACTGATGCTGCGCTCGCAGCAGCTCATTCCCCAGTGGTTCCCAGCCTGGATGGTCACATCTTGGCACCATCCAGGTTGAAAACTGATTATCCCCAGAAATGGCGTGGGACAAAGTGACGGACAGGTGAGGAATATGGTTGTTTGTTATTTTTGTTTTATTACAGGAGACTACGGCTTCAATAGAATGGGCAATGATGCGAGTATGGTTAAATTTAGAATCATTAAAGGAATATGTCATTCTTTCAATTAACCCCTTAACCTCCAGGCCATTTTCCTCTTTAGTTTTTTTGCTCACCTTCTTCCCAGAGTCATTACTTTTTACTTTTTGGTCAATATGGCCATGCGAGAGCTTGTTTTTTTGCAGGACACCATTGGCTTTAATATATTATGTACGTACTGGAGAACGGGGAAAAAAATTTTTTTCCAAGTGCAGTGATATTGCAAAGAAAAAAATTGCAATTCCATAGTTTTTTTTTTTTTACTATATTCACTAAATGCTAAACCTGACCTGCCATTATAATTCTACAGGTCATTACAAGTACAGACACAAAACATGTATAGATTCTTATTTAAATGGTGAAAAGAATTTCCAAAATTTAAAAAAAAAAAAAAAAAAAAAAAAAGGCTGCTATTTTCCAAGACCTGTAGCATCTCCATTTTTCGAGATCTGGGGCTGAGTGAGAGCTTATTTTTTGGGCTCCAAGCTGACGTTTTTATTGATATAATTTTGGTGTAGCTAGTGTTTTCATTGCCTGTTATTGCATTTTATTGCAAAGTAACGGCGACCAAAAAATAAATGTAATTCTGGCATTTTGATTTTTTTTTTTGTTACACAGTTTAGCGATTGGGTTAATTCTTTCTTTATACTGATAGATCAGGCAATTCTGAGCACAGTTATACCAAGTGTGTGTATATTTGATTTTTTTAATGGGGTGAAAGAGGGGTGATTATTTTACTTTTATCTTTTTAATATTTAATTTTTTAAAACATTTTTGCATGCATCAATAGTCTCCATGGGACACTAGAAGCTGCAGTAATTTGAACGCCTCTACTACCCACAGGCGATGGCAATGACAACCACAGAGGTTTGCTGCAGACCTCTGGATGTCATGCCGACCCATCGGTGACCTGCAATCATGTGACAGGGGTCAACAATGGACAGAGCCAGTGATGCGCTTCCTGTAAGCGCGAGTTAAATGCCGCTGTCAGAGATTAACAGTGGCATTTAGCTAGTTCACAGCTGTTGCAGGCACGTCAGCTGTATAGATCAGCTGTCACGTGCCCGTAAAGGTGCAGGCTCAGCGCCAGAACCCGCACCAAAAAGGGAGAATCAGACATGTGCGTATTATGGCACATGTCGGAAAGGGGTTCAAGGACTTTATTCTGGCGGTGTGTTTACTTACAATATAATTATAGGATTAGTAATGGATAGGTGTCTAAGATGTCTCTCCATTACCAAGTGGAGTGCTTGATGTCAACAGACAATATAAAGGTGACATCACCACCACAAATATGAACTCCACTTGCCACCGCTACAGGGCAAGTGGGAAGAGCCGGGCAAATTGCCAGAATTGGCATATCTAATGGATGTGCCTTTTCTGCGTGGCTGCGGGTTGCTGTTTTTAGGCTGGGGGGGGAAATATCAATGGCCTCTTACCAGCCAGAGAATTACAGCCCCCAGCTGTCTGCTTTAGCAAGGCTAGTTGTCAAAAACAGTGAGGACCCCATTTTTTATTTCAATATTTAAAAGTTAACAACAGCGTGGGGACCCCTCTATTCTTGATAACCAACCTTGCTAATGCTGGCAGCTGAGGGTTGCAGCCTCCAGCTGTCAGTTTTGCCTGGCTGGTTATTAAAAATACTAGAGAACCCACCCTGGGTTTTTAATTTTTTTTTAAATTATTTAGTAAGAGTGCAGGCTCCAGTTCATGAATTCTCCCATCAGCTGCTTCCGCTCTCACTGTTATTAGCGGCAGCAGGCGAAGGCTGATGGGAGCATTAGTCCCATCAGCCCACACAAGTGGCCGGAGGTAACCTTTATACCTCCGATCACAGCTGCGGGCTCACGCTGCCATTAAACAGCGTGGGAACTGCGACTGTATGACCGGCAGTAATTATACCACCGATCAGAAGCAGTGTTTGCTGCACTGTCATGCACGTGACAGCGTGTCAAACACTGGATGTTCAAGTGAAGAATCCGTGTACTGTTCTCTTTAACTGTTCGGCCGGACCCGAACATCTCGAGTCAGGATGCATATCCAGGCTCCATTTGGCTGTAATACTGCAGGTAAGCTGGCAAAATCATCTTTTTTCCCTATAAAAAGAGTGGTTCTGCAGGGGGTGGCCACAGACCATTTCTCTGTCCTCATCCTTTTTGGTTGACGTTATTCTCACCCTTACAGGTAATGTACAGTAGCATGAGGTGGTGTCTACAACCCACAGAAGTTGCTCAGGTAGTGCAGCTCATCTAGGATGGCACATCAGAGCAAGCTGTAGCAAGAAGAGTAGATGTCTCTCAGCACAGTGTCCAGAGCATGCAGCAGAGGCAGAGACCAGGAGACAGGCCAGTACACTAGGAGACATGGAGGGGGCAGTAGGCGAGCAACAAACCAGCAGCAGGACCGCTATCTCCTTTGTGCAAGGAGGAACAGTGCCAGAGTCCTGCAGAAGGACCTCCAGGGACCCACTAATATCCATGTTTGCTCAAACTGTCAGAAACAGACTTCATGAGGGTGATATGATGGCCTGACCTTCACAAGCAGGTGTTGTGCTTACAGTCCAACAACGTGCAGGGCAATGGTCATTTGCCAGAGAACACAAGATTGGCAGATTTGACATTGGCGCCCTGCTTTTCACGGATGAGAGCAAGTTCACACTGAGCACGTGTGACAGACTTGACAGTCTGGAGACGCCATAGGGAACATTCTGCTGCCTGCAACATTCTCCAGAATGACCGATTTGGCAGTGGGTAAGTAATGATGTGGGGAGGCATTTCTTTGGAGGGCCACACAGCCCTTCATGTGCTAGCCAGAGGTATCGGTATGATATCCTCAAACCCATTGTGAGACCATTTGCAGGTGCCCTGGGTTCCTTCTGGTCCATGACGATGCTAGGCCTAATGTGGTTCAAGTGCTAACAGTTCCTGAATGATGAAGGCATTGATGCTATGGACTGGCCTGCCCGTTCCGCAGTTCTCAATTCAATATAGCACATCTGGGACATCATGTCTCGTTCTAACTACCATCCCCATAAACCTAACTTCTGCAGGATTGGGTTTCTCCCTACCCTGAGCAGATTCCTCCAACCCATTTTTCTCCCTCCCCTTTTTCTCTCATGTTTAATGTTATAAACATTAAGGTTGGTCTATGAGTTTGTCCAAGTTTTTAGTTTTGGCCCACTGTGTATTTGAGTAACACATATTTAATTACCTTAGAGCAGGGATAATATTGTAGCATTTCTTGAAATACCTTTGTTTCCACCATTATTCCACACTTTGTCAAATGCAGGGGTAGTAGATTTACATTGCATGCATGGTGACAGGAAAAGAGTTATGTATAAAATTAAATTGTACAAATCCGCAAACTGCCTATCGTGTAGTCATTGGCAGACGGTCACTGTACAAAAGTGTGAACCTCTGCATACAGAAATGTAAAAATAACATCAGCACTGGATCTTGTGCATGCTGAATGACAGTGGCACCCAATGGGCCCAAATTCATTTTCATGGAGTTTATTCCCAGAACAAAAAGCTCAGCGTGCTGTTATTTGTACAAAACAGTTTTTTTTCCAGCTTTTAGGAGTGAAAAAACTGCCGCAATGGTTTATTTCTAACACAATAAAAAAAAGTGCATTGTGAGAAGGGCCAAAAGTGATGCAGTAAAGGAGACGAAGACTACCTGTATAAATGCGAACACTCCCAACAAATGTAAAACGTATAAGGGCCAAAAGTGAAAAAGGAAAAAAAAAAGTTTTTGTAGTATGTATATTTTTTTCTCCACTTTGACTAAAGAATGCACCAAAAGTGTTTTACATCACAAGGCATGTACTTATGCAATCATATTTAATAAAAATAGTAAACAATGTATGTAGCCATTTATCCATGTTAGAAATGAGTCCGAAAATATACACAGTGCAGGAAAGGCTTTCCCTGAATATTGGAGCCAGCAATGCTTCAGTTTCGTTATTGCACTTTTCCCATAGACAAGGCTTCCCATAACTCTTCCAACTAAAACCAGTAAGCAGTAAATCCCTAAGTGTCCCGATCACTTATGACTGTGTTCTCACATTGCAACCAGCACCATTGTCATGCCCATCTGCAAGCCACTGACCCCAGGGATTAGCTGCAGCATTTTTCATACAGCTGAAACAAGGATTGGTGTTGAAGCAGGGGAGGGCAAGCAAAGCTTGAGTTGTTTTCACGCAACGTGAGCCTTTGAAGTCAAAGAATTCTTATTTTGAGGACGGGATCATACATGCGAGGAATACTGCCAAGTCTCTCATGTTAATACCTTGCACTGCCGCAGGCACTCAGCCGCATGCTCTGATCCCCCCGAGTGCCGGCAGCAGACTCGGCGGTATTCCTCACACGTGTGATCCCGGCCTAACGCAAACCCTTTAAATGTCAAAACGGCTTTATCTTCAGTCTATTTGAAAACCGTCCTGATCTGTATGTTGGCAGTTTTGGATGCAACATGTGAACACAGCCTTGGTTTTACAAACATTCGAAAACCTATTTAGTGGCACAAACCAGTTACATTGTACGGTACACACAAGACAAGCAATCAGATTTGTTACATTCGCTTCTGTTTAGTGGAAGCTACATCGGTGGATGAACCCAAAGTCCAAATGCCAGCTGCAGAACAACTATTAAGCGGAGCCGGGCAGCAGGGTTCCTTTATTCCAAGCCATCTTTCAGGAAGATAGAGCATATCTGTCTTGTACAATTCGATATGTTAGCTGCAGCAATTGTTGCACATCGTCACTTGTGTTGTTCTGAAGTCCTTTTAATAATCCATTTACAATAAAAATAATATTTCTTTGGGAGGCAACCTGAATATACAGGTGCAAAGCTGCCCCTATGCCTCAATCATTCTACTCACAGGAGATTGCCTCTTCCTACAGAATTCCACCAAGCATTCAGAGGTTTATTTCCAGGATATTCGCTCACAAAAATGAAAACAGAAGATATGAAGTAGAAATACTGATACCCGAAAAAAAATGTCAAATCTACTTGGCAACTATCCATGTAGACGTATAGGCACAACATGGCTGTGGGAAGCAAAATACCCTTGGCATTTGAAGATTGTTTTCCAGCAGGACATGGAAAGTCTGTAGAAATAAAAATGAGACAATTCTTCAGAGATACACAGGGCTCTCCTGTCCGGTGAGCAGTCTGTAAGTGGAGGCTGGCATGGTCTTTATGTGGACCTGTAGGTAGAGGCATGTTATCAGAACTCATAATCCAAAATGGTTTGATCTGATAATTCGCTAGCAGGTTCTTACCTCTCCTGTAGCATCTAACAGGGTCTGGATGATCTTATCATGAGCTGTGGCCACCACACTTTGGCCATTTATTTCAATGATCCGATGCCCCACTCTGATACCTCCTCGTTCAGCAATGCCTCCACGTACGAGGCTACAGATCTGTACAGGCAGACATGGATGACATAGAACTACTTTCAGTTTAACATTTAGGCTTGTGTCCCACTTGCAACTGCAATGTGAGAAACTTGCGCGAGTCTCTTGCCTCAATACCCGGCACTAGGGACCGGAGTGTGAGGCTGCATGTATTTCTATGCAGCTGAACGCTCTGGTCCGAACCGCCGGCTGCAGGGACGGGTATTGAGGCTCGAGTTTCTCACATTGCAGTTGCAAGTGGGACACCGGCCTCATTCTTCAAACCCACTTGTCACTCACCACTCCATCTTCTACACAGAAGCCTAGCTGGTAGGTCGTGTCAGGCCTCTGGATAATAGCTGTAACCACTGGTGGACAGCGAACAATGCTGAGCACCACCTGGGATTGACTCTTTAGTTCCTGAAAAAGGAATGTCAGACAGGGCTGGTTTAGAAAAGCATATTGTATGGAGGATGTGTGCAACATGCTAGCATTCAATTAGAAAAGCTACAGCAGGGAAGAGACACTTGTGGTCTGACACTTCCTAATTCCTTGCCTCACAGTTACAGCAATTTTTTGTATCGGGAACACTGACACTGACTTACAGTCGGCACTGCACTATTCAAGGCGTGAAAAAGAGGGAGGTTCCTCGAAACATCGCTCAGGTGTGGGCTATAAGAACAGGTAGAGCCACCAGATCAATTTAGAATGAAAATTTCAGCTCCCCTATACTGCGCCATGTTTTAATCTATATGGCGTTGATCATGTATGCCAGTTTGAGTTCTGAATAATGAAAGCGGATGTATTTATGTACCTTTTTATAATGATGTCTGTAGATCAAATTATGCATTATATGGATGGGGGGGGGGTGGTTCACTGTGCTGATAGATGCGGAAGAGGGAATCTGTCAGCAGGTTTTTGCTATGTAATCTGAGGACAGCGGGAGACAGAGGCTGAAACACAGAATTCATGGATGTGTCACTTGTCTAAGTGCGTGCTACTAACTGTGAAGGATTTATCACAAAGAGATTAACATTGCCGGGCTACACTAATCCAGCAACGTCCCCCCCTTTGATAAGCAGCTCACTGTCTATGGACTTTGTACATGGAGAGCCTGGTGTGGGCCGGGGCGGCTTTCTCAGCTCTGCTTCATTCTAAATCTAAAAGCTCTGACTGTGTCAGAACTGCTGCACCCAGTAATCCAAGTGACGCATGGTGGGATTCAGCTTCTCTTTGCCTGCATTACGCTGCTCTCAGATGAGGTAGCAAAAACCTGATGACAGATAACATTTAACCCCTTTCTGACATTAGACGCAATAATCCATCCATGGCACCTGGGCCTATTTGACCATGTACAGATAATTACGTCTGCATGATCGGCCGCGCACACGGGTGGTGTGCGGGCGAACGCCGTCGGGTGTCAGTTAATTTCGACAGCCGACACCCGCACTAAGTACCAGGAGCAGTAGTAGACCGCTCCCGGCACTTTAGCCCCCAAAATGCTGAGATTGAACATGATCGCAGCATTCCGGGTGCCGGCAGACTGTTGTCAGCTCCTCTGCCTTTGGTTCGGAGACCCCGAGGCGTGACGCAGGGTCCCGATCACTGCCATGGTGACCGGATGTAGCTATGACGATATCCGAGTCAGCAGAGCTAGGAAACATGCTGATCATGTGCAATGCATGATGAGCAAGTATCTCTGTCAGTGCAGAGCTGACAGTTTCTACAGCATGGGGATGCTCACTGTTTAGACACATCAGAAAGTCTCCAAATGCGCCAATTGTTCCACCAAATTTTGCATTCAAAAAGTCAAATGGCGCTCCTCCTTCCCTTCCGAGCTCTGCCGTGCACCCAAACAGTGGTTTTCTCCCTCATATAGGGTATCAGCATGCTCAGAAGAAATTACACTACAAATTTTGGGGTCCACTTTTTCCTGTAACCCTTGTCAAAATAAAAATTGGATCTGAGGTCTATTTTTTGTGAAAAAAAAAAAAAAGTCAAATGTTCATTTTTTTGTCCACATTTCAAAAATGTGAAGCTCTTGAAGAGTTAATAAACTTCTTGAAAGTGGTTTTGAGCCAAACCTTGAGGGGTGCAGGTTTTTTTTTTTTTAGAATGGTGTCACTTTTGGGCATCTTCTATCATACAGACCCCTAAAAGTAATTTCAAATGTAATGTAATGTGATGTGGTCCACCCCCCCCACCAAAAAAAATCGCTGGTCAGATTTTAACTCTTATAACTTCCTAACAATAAAAATTTTGGTTCCAAAATTGTGCTGATATAAAGTAGACATGCGGGAAATGTTATTTGTTATTTTGTGTGACATAACTCTGATTTAAGGGCATGAAAATTCGAAGTTTGAAAATTGTGAAATTTTCCGAATTTGACAGATTTCTGTTTTTTTTTCACAAATAAACACAAATAATATCAAAGAAATTTTACCACTAACATCAAGTACAATATGTCTTGAAAAAATAAACTCAATCACCAGGATCCGTTGAAGCCTTCCAGAGTTATTACCTCATAAAGGGACAATGGTCAGAATTGTAAAAAATTGGCCCCTTCATTAATGTGCAAACCACCCTTGGCAATAAACGGTACTTTTGTGTTTACAACTTCAATATGGTCCCTTCAAATAGGGTTTGCTTTTATTTTTTGCTTGAGTTTTCATTTTCAGCACATTATATTTTGTTATATTGCATGTAAGGAAAAACGTAAAATGTTGGATTTATACAATTAAAACAATCTGATTTAAACAACACACTGACGAATGTTAACCCCTTAACGACGGCCGATACGCCTTTGAACAGCGGCAGAAGAGTAATTATTCCTCAGCGCCGCTTTCTAACGGCGCTGAGAAATAAGTTCATAGCACCCCCCGCAGCATCAGAAGTTCTCTGGGGGTAGCAGAGACCCCAAAGAGCATGATTCGGGTCAATTTTTTTTTTTTTACAGACCCCAGTGTTGAGATCACCGATATTCACGGAATAACGGCGATGCAAAAAAAAAAAAAAAAAAGTTAGATTTCCCATTTAATTTCTCTCTCCTATGATGTGATCTAGTACATCAGAAGAGAAAGAAATGGGGTCCCCTGGTAGCTCCGGTGTCCAGTTAGGTAAAAATAATAAAATAAAAAATATTTATCTCCATTTTTCCACTAGGGTTACGGTTGGGGCTATGTTGGGATTGGAGTTAGAATTTGGGGGGGGGGGGGTGTTTCCACTGTTTAGGTACATTAGGGAGTCTCCAAAAGCAGCTTTCCTCCACATACCGGTTATCTGCGAACTCAGGAGAAATTGCACAACAAATTATGTGGTCTATTTTCTCCTGATACCCTTATATCACAGATTCTCAATTGGTTTAAGGTCTGGACTTGGACTAGGCCACTTCAAAACATTTACATGCTCCCCTTAAAACTCTTGAGTGTTGCTTTTGCACTATGCTTTGGATCATTGTCTTGTTGGAAGGTGACCTCCGTCCCAGTCTCAAATCACTGATGGACTGAAACAGGTTTTGCTCAAGAATATCTCTGTACTCGCACCATCCACCTTCCCCTCAATTTGGACCATTTTCCTGTCCCTGCTGCCGAGAAACATCCCCACAGCATGATGCCACCACCATGCTTCACTCTGGGGATGGCATTATTCGGTGATGAGCTGTGTTGGTTTGGCGCCAGACAGTGTTTACCTTGGTGGCCAAAAAGTTAAATTCTGGTCTCATTTGACCACAGTACCTTCCTCCATACATTTGAGGAGTCTTTCACATGTCTTTTGGCAAACTCAAAACAAGTCTTACAATTTTTGTGTACAAGTAAAGGATTTTTCTGCCCACTCTTCCATAAAGGCCACCTCTACGGAGAGTACAGTTTACTGTGGTTATATAGACAGATACTCCAGTCTCTGCTTGGGAGTTCTCTAGCTCTTTCATGGTTACCTTTGGTCTCTGTGCTGCCTCTGTGATTAATGCCATCCTTGCCCAGGCTGAGACTTTTGGATGTTTGTTGTGGTAGCATGTTATTTGATGGTGCAGCGGGGATCGTCAGATATTGGGATTTTTTAAAAAAAAATAACCCAACCATGACTTGTACGTCTCCAAAAAGTCAGGGTAAAGTTGTTGCAGTCTCTTTGGTCTCCATGGTGTTGTTTGGTTAGTGGTGCCTCTTGCTTAATGGTGTTGCAGGCTCTGTGGCCTTTGACTTATGAAGGCAATTGCTTGCACCAGAAATTTTTAGGGGCTTCATTGCAAAAGAGGTGAATACATATGCACATGCTAATTTTTAGTTATTTGTTTACGTAACTTTAAGTCTATATTTTTTTCACTTTACCAACTAATCCGATTCGTGTGTGATTAATCAGCACTAAATAGTCCTAAAATTTTTTTAAAACAGATTCTAATGTAACAAAAAATAGTTGAAAAATCAAAGGGGATGGGGGAATAATTTCGCAAGCCACAATATACATTGCCATTGCAACTGTTGATGCATAAATACAGATGCCACACAGATGTAAAAACTGACATATGGATGGAACTCTGAATACGAATAGCAATATGGATGAAAATTGGACAGTGTCATAAGCAAATCTAAGTTATTGACAATACATATTCTGTCCCACCTAATAGAATAAAGGCTCATGCTAACATCTGTGTATATCGGTACGCTATCAGACCACAATGCACAGATTTGCCACCAGTCTCCTAACCGGAGCAGGACTGCTTGTTGTATATCTATGAGGCTGTCATGCTGGGGTCGGGAGCACAGAGGCCAGTCCACGTATTGTGGTCAGAGGTTGGACCAATTTGCATGGAAGTCTGCATGAGTTCTTAATAAAAGAAAATCCAAAACCACTATTAGTGAAGCCGGTTTTACTCAGTGTTGCAGATAGTATTCCTCAAATATTTGTAATACGAACCTGATGGATAAATTTCAGATTTGTAATAATGTAAACTTGCTGATAGGTTTCATGGACACTACACTTGCAGGGTGGCTCGCTGCTCAACATGCATTTCCGTGCATGCGGTCATCCTAAATGAAAAGTCTGATCTGGGATATGCAACACTACTTTTAGTTTTCATGTGACGCAGTTATACCACGCTAACATATTCTTCCATTCTCCTACAGTTAATGACAAGGACCTTTTTCTGTAACAGTTTCTTACCCGAATTAATCCCTGACATGTAGAAAAAGGAAGTCCAACTAAACTTGTGCCATTCAGGCTGGTCAAATGATCCCCAATGCTCAGTTCTCCACTGCGCTCTGCTGGCCCTCCATGCATTAAATTGGCAAGGACTACAGTAGGGAGTAGGGATCCCCAACCTGACTCCACGACAGCCACACCCAACATTTCTCCTCTTTCTTTCTGGATATAAACCTGTTGAAAGTAGAACCAAAAAGATAAAAGATTTTTCCACAAAAATAAAATGGTTCTCAGTTTATGATAATAAAAATGGATAAAGACATTCCGTTTAACATGGTTGACTATACAGGTGTATAAATTTAGACCAAGAGATCTCTGACCTCAGTCTGAGTGCATCTTCTCAAGTGCAGCTTTTACACAAATTTTCTGCACATTAGAAATATACCAGAAACGTCCCAGAACTCAACAGAAGGTATTATTCACGGATATGCAAGCGTTACATCTGTCATGGTCGTGTCTCCCAATGAGTGGCTCCGAGAAAAGGATTTTACGGTGAGTACACAAAAATCCATGTTTTCTGTCATTAAACGAGAGGTACCAACAATTTTGATCACGTGTGAAATTGATGCAAAAGGAGCCCCGACCAAGTATTCAGTGCATTTACTGACGCTACATTTCACTAGGCCAACATTTCGGATTTTAAAATCATTTTTCAATGATTTCTCTTCAGTAACCATAGAAATATAAGTGTTTTTTGTATTGGAGAACTGAAATTAACTTTTTGATGATATTCTAATTTTGGGGGAAGCACTTATATTTCTATGGTTACTGAAGAACAATTATAACCATTTCATACTTTTGCATAAACTTGATGTGTCAGTAAAAGTGCACAAACGTATTAAATGGTTATAATTGTTCTTCAGTAACCATAGAAATATAAGTGCTTCTCACAAAATTAGTATATCAAAAAGTTAATCTCAGTTCTCCAATACAAAAAGTGAAGCTCATATTATATAGAGCCATTACACAGTGCAAAGTGATCTATTTCAAGTGTTTATTTCTGTTAGGCTGTGTGCCCACGATGCGATTTTTAAGCGTTTCCACTGCGTTTTTAAACGCGCGATTCTGCCGCGGAAACGCTTAAAAAATGCATCCAATGGATTTGTAATAGAAAACGCACATGTTGTGCCAATGGTGCGTTTTTTACCGCTGCGGAAACGCTTAGCGGTAAAAAACGCAGCATGTTCATTAATTTTGCAGAATCGCCCGCGATTCCGCATACCATCCATTATATGGGCGAAAACGCATGCAAAAACACTTGACAATCTCGTCAAAAACGCGTGTCAAAAATCGCATGCGTTTTCCATTTCAAGGGCATGCGTTTCTGCTCAGGAATAAATCGCGTGAAAAACGCGACGTGGGCGCATAGCCTTAAGGTTTTGTTTTCAATGTTTTATTTATTGAGAATCAATGGAAGTATGACAGCAGTGCAAACAGATCCATCAATACAATCAAATACAAAAAAAGCAAACAGTACAATGTTCAACAGGTTGCATAGGTCTTGAAGATACTGATATCTATTAAATGACCAGCCTATAGTGATGAAAATGCACACAACATCGTCGAAAAATGGATATTATAAGTGAATGATTCTCGATTATTAACAACAAACATACATTAGAATAGAACTAAAGCTCTGATGTTCAAAGAAAAAACACTCTGGTGAGGTGAATAGCTATCAAAGAGCTGAATCAGAGCACAAAGGGAGGGGTGGGTAAACCGTAGGAGGGAACTAAGAAGAGTTGGGGGGAATGGGGAGTTGGAGGGGGAAAGTGGTCTGCAAGTATATTGGTCATGTCCATAAATCAAGGTGAGGTATCGGGTGCACACATGGAAATAAATTTATCTGATTTCCTATATGAAACCCAGAGACTCCAGACATGCGAAAAGGAGGAAAAGCTATGTGAAAGTGCTGCCAATTCTTCGGTATGATACAGTTGATCAATTTTAGTTAATAGTTGGTTCATACTTGGAATATTAGGCGAATGCCATAATGTAAGGTATAGGGAGTTTAATTTCTGTTAGGGTTGATGATTATGGCTTACAGCCAATGAAAACCCAAAAGTCATTATCTCAGTAAATTAGAAAACCTGATAACATCAGCTTGAAAAATGAATTTAAAAAAATCTGAAATGTTGGCCTACTGAAATGTGTCGTCAGTAAATGCGCTGAATACTTGGTCGGGGCTCCTTTTGCATCAATTACATACGTGATCAAAATTGTTGGTACCCCTCGTTTACTGACAGAAAACATGGATTTTTGTGTACTCACCGTAAGATTCTTTTCTCCGAGCTACTCATTGGGGGGGACACAGGACCATGGTGTTATGCTGCTGCCACTAAGTAGACAAAAAAATTAGCTCCTCTGCCGTATACACCACACACTGGCTCCAGCTGAAACAGTTTTGTGACAAGCAGTAGGAAAACAAGAATATTTAAGAGTATACCAACGTCACACCAAAGATCATACTCAAATCATCAGGTGAACAGGGTTGGTGTTGTGTCCCCCAATGAGTGGCTTGGAGAAAAGGATTTTACAGTGAGTACACAAAAATCCATGTTTCACCTCATTGGGGGACACAGGACCATGGGATGTCCTAAAGTAGTCCCTGGGTGGGAAACTGACAGGACAGACCAAAACCTCACGCACCAGCCGCCTAGAGATGCGTTACCACCACCTGCAAGATTCGTCTTCCCAGGCTCGCATCGCTGGGGGACTCCGAACGTGGATCTGATGGCATCAAGACTAAATGCCAAGGTGCTCGAGTTCATAGCTCGGTGCTGGGATTCCAGAGGACATTGGAGCGGATGCACTGGGCCTTCTGTGGCGTGAGTTCAGCCTTCTGTACATGTTTCCCCCGCCGCACCCTGCTCCCGAGGGTCATCAGGAAGAGCAAGACGGAAGGAATTCCAGTGATCCTAGTCACTCCGGACTGGCTGTGCCGGGCGTGGTACGGACTGGAAATGTTCCTCACAGACAGCGAGGAGCAGGAACCTTTGGTGGGGGGAAAAAAAAAAAAATAAAATCGAGATATGAAGGAAAGCATCCCGGATGTCGATGGATGCTAGGAACTCCCCCTTCTCTATCGAAGTGATGACAGAACGGAGGGCCTCCATCCTGAAGTGCCGGACCTTGACAAAGCTTGTTTAGGAGCTTCAGGTCCAGAATGGGCTGCACCGTTCCGTCCTTCTTTGAACCACGAATAAGTTCGAGTAGAACCCCTTGAACCTCTCGTTTTCTGGGACCGAAATGATGACTCATTTTAACGTAGCGAATCGATAGCTCGGTAGAAAGACCGTGCCTGCGCCTCTGTTTTGGAGGGCCGAGAGGGGAAGAACCATGCTGGAGGGTGGGAAGAAACTTTTATTTTGTAACTGGAAAACACCAGGTCCCTGACCCATTCATTATGAACGACGGAGAGCCAGGTACGGCGAAATAGGAGTAGACGGCCGCCTACTCTGTTGTTGACCGGATAATGCCATGAGTCATTAAGCTGAGAATCTATAGGACCTGGTTTCCTTAGATTTGGATTACTTGGGATGGTTCTTCCACAATTGATTGGTCTTGTACGAAACCTGGGGGCCCCTGCCTCCACGGGAGAAGTGCCATGATCCGGAAAAGGTGGCTGTTTTGGACAAACGGGATTGTTGCAAAAGGATCGGAAACGCCTCTACTGTTGCTGATGAAAAGGTCGTCTAGTCCTCTGCTGGGGGAGGAATTTACTTTTTCCTCCTGTGGCGTCCGAGATAGGCTGATCCAGTTTCTCTCCAGATAAATAACTGCTCTGGTAAGGCAGAGACGTTAGGGATTTTTTGGACGCAGAGTCAGCTATCTATTACCCCTGAGCCACAGTGCCCGTCTAATGGAGATGGCGTTTGAGGCTGCAAGAGCGGCAAAGTTAGCCGAGTCCAGAGAAACGTGCACCAAATATTCCCCGGCTAAGGAAATCTGATTTGCCAGATCTGTAATTCTGCAGTGCACAGGCGCCGGACCTCTCCAGACGCCTGCGCACTACAGGACTCTGCTCTGCCCTCAACAGTGCAGAGCAGTGCGCTTGCGCCGCAGCCATTACAGGACGGGAGAAGAGGACGTCATCGCATGAAGAAGGGAGGCGTCGGACCGGACCGCAACGCCCACCGGACCGGACCGCCCACCCCGGTGAGTATAATATAACGTGTTTTTCTTATCTTTCAGGTTACATCGGAGGCTTATCTACAGCATTACAGAATGCTGTAGATAAGCCCCCGATGTCTATGCCAGCAGCTGCAAGCCGAAAAAAAAAAAGGATGACAGATTCCCTTTAAAACCTGAAGTGTTGGTGGTTCTTGAGGACTGGAGTTGGGGGAACACTGTCATAGGCTAGTTTCACACTAGCACGGCCGCCGCTAAGCCCCGCCCCCTACCGCGCCCCACCGGTAGCTCCGCCCACTGGCGCATGACGCTGCATGCGCCCTGCGTCCCCTATCTTTATCACAGGGGGCGAAGGCCGTGCGCAGTATGCGTTTGGCGGCGCATGCGTCCTTTTGACGGTGCGCCGACCTGCGCCAAACGCAACCTGCTGCAGTTTGGTTGCGTCGGCGCACCGTCAAAAAGGCGCATGCGCCGCCAAACGCATACTGCGCACGGCCTGCACCCCCTGTGATAAAGATAGGGGACGCAGGCCGCATGCAGCGTCATGCGCCGGTGGGCGGAGCTACCGGCGGGGCGCGGTAGGGGGCGGGGCTTAGCGGTGGCCGTGCGCAGGCCGTCGCTGCGCTCCAAAACGCTAGTGTGAAACTAGCCTTAGAGTGACGTGATGTACCCCGGAATGTCCCAGATTCTGCTGATATGCTCCAATAGGGAGATTTGTGTCTGGTAAACCCCAGTGACTATTGAAGAGAAGCCCTAATGAGTGTCTGTAGCGCAGCATAGAGATTTTACCCTTGTCCTGTGACCCTGTCTCTCGTTTTATTTCTCCACTCCTAGGTTCCTAGGCAAGAGAAGCTCTACCTGAGCTCCGCCCGAGGTTGGTGACTAGAGAAAAAATCCCGACGCTGACAGTGAGCGGTCCTCTGAAGATGCATGTAGACTATACGTGAAGGGAGCCGGCCTGTGGTTGAAAATATGTCTGCTGTGTCCGGAATTGCTGAGGAACTGTGAGGCGTGCCACCGTGGTGTGACCAGGCTGCATGTGTTGAGAGGCGGTCAGTGGGTAAAGATGGCTGCCGAGAATTGCAAGTGGGGAAGTCTCACTGTGCGCGAGACACACCAAGAAATAGGCGGAGCTGCAGCTGCGATGTCATAAAATGGGCGGAGATCCGGGTTGCGGCCAAGAATGGGCCCAAGCCGGAGCTTAAATTTTGTACACCGGCCAGAAACGCGCACGGGGGAGAGGGCTTAAAGCGCTGTTGCAGGAGCCCTACGCCGGTGAACTATGTCGACGGCTGTACCTTGTCCCGGGCACACACTTAATAGTGGTGTGTGTCCCGGAATAGAACTGCCGCAGCGCAGGACCTGGACCGCTTACAGGTCAGCTGCAGCTTGGAGAGTACAAAGAACTCTCTATCCACCATCCCTTTGTCAGAGAGGGACCGTTCGCCTTCCTTCCATTGCCGCTGTTCATCAGCGGCGATGCAGTTGGGGCAGCACGGATACCATAAGAGCCTCTGAACATCCAAGGGGTTAATTCCCCCAGGATGGGACAGGGCTGTTGGTCCGGCTGTAATAAGCTTGGTCGCAGACAGGGGTACATGGAGGCGACACTCCAAGTTCCCATCTATTGTAGGTGACGGGAGTGCGGTGCCCTGAAGGGACCCATCGCCTCTAAGAAAAAGGTCTCAGGCATGCCGCTGAAAACTATGTAGGACGGTGTACGTGGAGGCGACACTCCACGTTCCCGCCTGTTCTAGGTTTGGGGAGAGCGGAGCCCTTAAGGGATGCGTCGCCCCTCTGTAATCCTTTGAAGAATGTGGGAATAAAAATGAAAATTAAATAAGAAAGCTATAGATGTGGTCTGAAGATCAGAACAATTGTGCCTCCTACTGAAACTTGAACTGGTTTGGCTGGAGCCAGTGTGTGTGGTTTATACTGCAGAGGAGGAGCTAATCTTTTTGTGTCTACTTAGTGGCAGCAGCATAACACCCATGGTCCTGTGTCCCCCAATGTGGCAAAGGAGAAAGCCCACAATGGTCACAGAAATAACTTGAATCTAACAAAAGTAATAAAATCTATGAAAATGAACAAATGAAAGGCAGACATTGTTTTTCAACCATGCTTCCACAGAATTAAAAAAATTAAATAAACAAAACTCATGAAATAGGCATTAACAGAAATGATGGTACCCTTAACTTAATATTTTGTTGCACAACCTGTAACTGTCAATGAGACTTCCACACCTCTAGACCGGTATCTTGGCCCACTAGTCAAGAGCAAACTGCTCCAGTTGTCTCATGTTTGAAGGTTGCCTTTTCCAGACGGCATGTTTCGGCTCTTTCCAAAGATGCTCAATAGGATTTAGGTCAGGGCTCATAGAAGGCCACTTCAGAATTGTCCAATATTTTCCTCTTAGCCATTCTTGGGTGTTTTTAGCTGTGTGTTTTGGGTCATTATCCTGTTGCAGGACCTGCAACTGAGACCAAGCTTTCTGACACTGGGAAGCACATTTCTTTCTAGAATCCCTTGATAGTCTTGAGATTTCATTGTACCCAGCACAGATTCTAGACACCCTGTGCCAGGTGCAGCAAAGCAGCCACAGAACATAACAGAGCCTCCTCCATGTTTCACAGTAGGGACAGTGTTCCTTTTTTTTAAATATATACTTCATTTTTCTGTCTGTGAACATAGAGCTGATATGCCTTGCCAAAAAGTTCCATTTTTGTCTCATCTGTCCATAGGACAGAAGCTTTGTGGCTTGTGAATATGTAGTTTGGCAAATTCCAGTCTGGCTTTTTTAAGATTTATTTTTCAATAATGTTGTCCTCCTTGGTCGTGTCCCATGAAGTCCACTTTTATTGTGAGGAAAGAGGGAGACACAAGCGAAATATAGGGTCTTATCCCACAAATAAAGTAAGCGGTTTGACAAAAAAACTGCTCACCTGGTAGTAGGTGTTAGAGTGTTAGCGACTCCTGGAGTGGACCCTCTGGGTCGCGGCACCAACCCTCCCAGGGCGAGCTAGCCTAGTGAGGACCACCCCCTATACAGGGAGTGTCAGGAGCAAGCCCCAGGGGATACGATACCACGACTGCTGGCACCAGGCGGCCGGCTCACAGGAGATACGAGACTGTGTGACTGGAGGGTGCAGGATACTAGGGAACACAGGAGAGTACACGGGAGTGCGCTGAGTACAGGGTAGTGCTAGACGGGTACACGTGGGCACATAAGGCGTGTAGCAAGTAACAGAACACAGGAATAGAGTGAATGCCAGGAGGCACGGCGGAGCATGAAGAAACAAGGGTTCAGAGCAAGTGCTAGGAGCACCACAGAATAGCAGACAGAGCAGAGGACCTGAGAACAGCGCACAGCCAGGCTGGGACACAGCTGACCCAGCCAGGAGGCACAACAATAATCAGGCACCTCCCCTAGGGGGAGGTCGTCTGATATAGCACATGACTACTACTGGTTCCGGGTCAGGACCTAGCCAGAAAGCACATGACCACTAGTGGTTCCGGGTCAGGTCCTCCAATACCATAGAGAGGACCGAGCCCTATACAGCACTGACAGGAGCGCGCAAGCGCAAACGTGGCATGGAGGAGGAGACCCGGGGACGAGAGTTGCGCGTGCGCACCCGACGGGGACCCCTGAGGGACCGCCGTACCGGAGGGAGTGACGTCGGGGCCGAAGCCCCGCCTCCTTGTGAGCGCGGCATAACAGTACCCCCTCCTTTAAGCCCCCTCTCTCTAGAACTGGAAAATAGCACCTTGACACTAGGAGCGGGATCCAGACACTTCCTAACTGCATGAGGACCAATGAGATCCAGAGTCTCAATACGAGAAAATTCGGTCTCCTGCCATACCCTGGAGAACTCCACGGACAGAGAGTCGGAGGCAGGTATCCCCGAGACAGGTCGAACCGGCAGAGGCACACAGACATGCTTGGAGGCCGAAATGGTGGTGCAGTCATTGGAAGTCAATTCATCCTTAGGAGGCGAGCAGTCGGAGGATGGTTGCTTGGGAAGTTTCTTCTTGGCACACGATGGGCAAGCAGCCACGAAGTCTTTGACGTCCTGAGCAATAGACGGCCACCAGTAATCGTGGGATAAACGGGAGAGTGTCCTCTTGGCACCAACATGACCGGCAGCCGGAGAAGAATGTCCCCAGGATAACACACCTTTACGGTTACCTTTAGACACAAAGGTCTCCCCTGGACGCTGGGGCGTCAACTTGACGGAAGCCACGGTAATTACCTTGGGACGGTCACTTGACGGAGGTGGAGACTGACTCTCAGCCCCCCTGTTGATAATGTCACAAGTCACAGACCGTTTGCTTGAATGATGTGGAGACTGACTCTCAGCCTCCTTCTCGACAATGTCACAAGTCACAGACGGAATGCTTGACGGATGTGGAGACTGACTCTCAGCCTCCTTCTCGACAATGTCACAAGTCACAGACGGGATGGTGGACGGCGGACCTATAACCGTCGAAGACGAGCAAGCAGGGTTCTTCGGATGAATGAACAGCAGGCAACTCTTTTGACAGGACGGTCCCCAACGGAGTATATCACCAGATTGCCAGTCCAGGGTCGGCCCATGAATACGTAACCAAGGAAGTCCAAGAAGAAGGGTATGAGGCGAAGTCGGCAATACGTAGAAGGAGATCCGCTCCCGATGACATGTGCCAATCTGCAACTCAACTTCCTCAGTGACCTGGTTAACTGTGTCCTGCAAGGGCTTATCGTCGACCGGAACTACTGACCTAGGAGACTCCAGGGATCTGACAGGGATGCGAAACTTCTTAACTGCCTCGAGACTAATAAAGTTACCCACTGCGCCAGAGTCCACAATAGCTTTCACAGTAAAAGTCTCTAAACCAAAATTCAGGGAGACAGGCACGGTCAGGCGTAGAGAGGAATCACATACACTTGGGGAGACCTCACTTAACAGTCCCAGGCGGAGAGACTTCCCCGGTCTCTTGGGACATGAGCGTAGAAAGTGGGAGGCATCCCCACAATAAAAACAGAGCCCTTGTGCCTGCCTTTTCACACGACGCCGTTGAGCTATCTGGAGGCGATCCACCTGCATAGGCTCAGGTACCGGATCTGCCGCAGATAACTCGGGTGACGGATGAGAAAAACTGCGAGTGGACGAAGAGAGGCGAGAGGACCCTCTCTCTCTGGCTGACTCGCGGGTGCCCTCCTGGAAGCGCAAATCAATGCGTGTCGCGAGAGAGATAAGATCCTCCAAATTGGTAGGGGTATTTCGGCCCGCCAGTTCGTCTTTGATCCGACCGGACAGACCACGCCAAAAGGCCCCTACGAGGGCATCATTATTCCAACCTAGCTCAGAGGACAAAGTGCGAAAACATATCGCGTATTGTCCAACCGATAGAGAACCTTGACGAAGATTAAAGAGGGACTCGGTGGTGGAAGCAAGGCGACCCGGCTCATCGAACACCTTACGGAAAGTGTCCAAAAAGATGGAAAGCTGAGCGACGAGCGGGTCATTACGCTCCCAAAGGGGATTCACCCACGCAAGCGCCTTACCCTCTAAGTGAGAAACAATAAATGCTATTTTAGCACGATCGGTGGGGTAATGCTGCGGCAAAAACTCAAAATGCAAACGACACTGGTTCAAGAATCCGCGACACAACACAGGGTCACCACTATACCGGGGTGGCTTGCATAGGCGCGGAAGTGAGTGTGGAAGCATGGCCTGGGCAGATTGTATGGAAAGGAGCCGATTATCTACCGACGCTATATAGTTGAGAATCTGAGCCTGGGAGTCGCGTTGCTGCGCAAGTTCCTGCTGGAGACTAGCCAACTGGGCAGCATTCCCAGGCTCAGAGGACTGAGAGGCAGATAAACCGGACTCCATGGACTTGAGAAATGCCATAATCCTAATCTGGTTTTCCCGGAGGAACGTCAGCTCCTTTTGGACGGAAGCCGCAGTACCAGCGGAGTCCATGGCCTGATTATACTGTTAGAGTGTTAGCGACTCCTGGAGTGGACCCTCTGGGTCGCGGCACCAACCCTCCCAGGGCGAGCTAGCCTAGTGAGGACCACCCCCTATACAGGGAGTGTCAGGAGCAAGCCCCAGGGGATACGATACCACGACTGCTGGCACCAGGTGGCCGGCTCACAGGAGATACGAGACTGTGTGACTGGAGGGTGCAGGATACTAGGGAACACAGGAGAGTACACGGGAGTGCGCTGAGTACAGGGTAGTGCTAGACGGGTACACGTGGGCACATAAGGCGTGTAGCAAGTAACAGAACACAGGAATAGAGTGAATGCCAGGAGGCACGGCGGAGCATGAAGAAACAAGGGTTCAGAGCAAGTGCTAGGAGCACCACAGAATAGCAGACAGAGCAGAGGACCTGAGAACAGCGCACAGCCAGGCTGGGACACAGCTGACCCAGCCAGGAGGCACAACAATAATCAGGCACCTCCCCTAGGGGGAGGTCGTCTGATATAGCACATGACTACTACTGGTTCCGGGTCAGGACCTAGCCAGAAAGCACATGACCACTAGTGGTTCCGGGTCAGGTCCTCCAATACCATAGAGAGGACCGAGCCCTATACAGCGCTGACAGGAGCGCGCAAGCGCAAACGTGGCATGGAGGAGGAGACCCGGGGACGAGAGTTGCGCGTGCGCACCCGACGGGGACCCCTGAGGGACCGCCGTACCGGAGGGAGTGACGTCGGGGCCGAAGACCCGCCTCCTTGTGAGCGCGGCATAACAGTAGGTATTCAAAGCATGTATAGATAAGAGCTGCTGCAGATCCACAAGTCGGTCACCGACTATCTGAAACAGAGCTCTGCAAAGGAATACGTGGATTTCGTCCGCGCTGCCCAAATGATGAAATTCCAGAAGGTTAATAAAGTTTGACAGTGGTGTTTGACAAGTTTGACATGTATGCTTCATGTGGTATTTCTTGAAGAAGAGGTTGCAAAAAACCTTGAAATGCGTAGAATAAACGACTGTCAAACTTTACTAACCTTCTGGAATTTCATCATTTGGGCAGCGCGGACGAAATCCACGTATTCCTTTGCAGAGCTATGAAGTCCACTTTGGCTCATACAATGACGGATGATGCGATCTGACACTGATGTTCCTTGAGCTTGAAGTTCACCGTTAATCTGTTTAGAAGTTTTTCTGGGCTCTTTTGTTACCATTCGTATCCGTCATTGATTTGTCATCAATTTTCCTCCTGCGGTCACGTTCAGGGAGGTTGGCTAAAGTCCCATGGAGCTTAAATTTCTGAATAATATGTGCAACTGTAGTCACAGGAACATCAAGCTGCTTGGAGATGGTCTTATAACTTTTACCTTTAACATGTTTGTCTATAATTTTCTTTCTAATCTCCTGAGACAACGCTTTCCTTCGCTTCCTCTGGTCCATGTTGAATATGATACACACCATGTTACCAAACAGCACAGTGAGTATATGTAGCCCTCTATACAGGCCCACCCACTGATTCCAAGATTGTAGACACCTGTGATGCTAGTTAGTGGACCCACCTTGATTTAACATGTCCCTTTTGTCACATTATTTTCAGGGGTACCATCATTTCTATCCAGGCCTATTTCATGAGTTTTATTTTTTTAATTCAGTGGAAGCATGGTTGAAAAGCAATGTCTGACTTTCAATTGTTCATTTTCATAGACGTTTGGTTTAATACTACTTTTGTCAGATTCAAGCTATTTCTGTGACCATTGTAGGTTTTTCTGTCATTATACGAGGGGTAGCAACAATTTCGACCACGTGTGTAATACATCAATGCGGCGTGGCGTAGAGGCGATCAGCCTGTGGTGTTATGGAAGCCCAGGTTGGTTACTTTGATAGCAGCCTTCAGCTCGTCTGGATTGTTGGGTCTGGTGTCTCTCATCTTCCTCTTGACAATACCCCATAGATTCTCTATGGGGTTAATGTCAGGCGAGTTTAATGGCCAATCAAGCACAGTGATACTGCTGTTTTTAAACCAGGTATTGGTACTTTCGGCAGTGTGGACAGGGGCCAAGTCCTGCTGGAGAATGAAATTTCCATCTCCAAAAAGCTTGTCGGCAGAGGGAAGCATGAAGTGCTTTAAAATTTCCTGGTAGACGACTGCGCTGACTTTGGTCTTGATAAAACACAGTGGACCTACACCAGCAGATGACAAGGCTCCCCAAACATCACTGATTGTGGAAGCTTCACACTATTGTGTGCCTCTCCACTCTTCCTCCAGACTCTGGGACCTTGATTTCCAAATGAAATGCAAAACTTACTTTCATCTGAAAACACCACCTTGGACCACTGAGCAACAGTTCTCCGTGGCCCAGGTTAGACTCTTCTGGCGCTGTTTAAGGGGTACTTCACACTAAGCGAGATTGCTAACGAGATCGCTGATGCGCCACCGATTTTGTGACGCATCAGTGATCTCGCCAGCGATCTCGCTGTGTGTGGCACGCATCAGTGACCGGCCCCCCCGCCGGGTATCGCTGATCGTGCAGGAATGTCTTGGGCCATTTTTTGCTTGTTGGTCTCCCGCTGGCCAGCATGCATTGCTGCGTGTGACAGCGGGAGACCAACAATCAGCGAGCTCCCAGCTCTGTAAGCAGATGCTGGGAGCTGGTATCCAAGGTAAACAGCGGGTAACTAAGCGCGCACGTCCCTTAGTTACCCGCTGTATACCTTGGATACCAGCTCCTAGCGCGAGCACGCTGGTATCCAGGGTACACAACAGGTAAGTAAGGGATGTGTGCGCATAGTTACCCGCTATTTACCCTGGTTAGCAGCGTCCTCGCTGATTCTGATCGCTGGTGAGTCTGCCTGTTTGAGAGCTCACCAGGGACCATGTAGCAACGCACGAGCGATCCTGACCAGGTCGTATCGTTGTCGGGATCGCTGATGCGTCGTTTAGTGTAACAGGACCCTAATGGTCATGAGTGGCTTAACATAAGGAATAGGAATGTGACACTTGTAGCCCACATCCTGGATACATCTGTGTGTGGTGGCTCTTGAAGCAATGACTCCAGCAGCAGTCCACGCCTTGTGAATCTCCCCCAAATTTTTGAATGGCCTTTCCCAACAATCCTTTCAAGGCTGTGGTTATCCTGGTTGCTGGTGCACCTTTTTCTACCACACTTTTTCCTTCCACTCAACTTTCAATTAATATGCTTGGTTACAGCACTCTGAACAGCCAGCTTCTTTAGCAATGACCTTTTGTGGCTTACCCTCCTTGTGGAGTGTGTCAATAACATCTGTCAAGTCAGCAGTCTTCTCCATGATTGTGGAGCCTACTGAAACAGACTAAGGGACCTTTTTAAACGCTTAGGAAGTCTTTGCAGGTGTTCTTTGTTAATTATTATAAATTTACTGAAATAGATCACTCTGTTTGTAATGACTCCATATAATATGAGTTTCACTTTTTGTATTGAAGAACTGAAATTAACTTTTTGATATTCTAATTTAGTGAGAAGCACCTGTATCTGACTACAAGATCTAACACTGAAAAAGCAAACTGAAAAGAAAGATATCCATTTAGTTATATCAATTTAATTACAATGACATCTAGTAAATATAGCATTACTCCCTTCCCTAGCTACAAGCAGAATAAGGCGACGTCAACTACATCTCAACATCACAGGATTTGGACAACACGGTGATTACAGAATAAAGGTGGACTGTGGATTTACTTGCCGTGGAATTCACTCTTTGCATTGCAGCTGTCAGTCCTAGACAAGGCCAAAAGATTCCTTCTTACCTCCCTGAGGTTTTCTTTCTTGGTGAAGTGGGCAAGGTCTGCATTGTACAGTTGTTGTGTGACACGTGTATTCTCTGGTCGTTCAAGTTCCACACCTTCAGAGAGGAGGAAGTTGTGGTATGCCAAGCCAAAAGCCTGACCAATCGCCTGGGCAATGAGCGGAGCCTAAAGAGGGAAAAAGATTTGTCAAAAGCTAGTGTGTCTAGTAGGTAAATTCAATAGCATTCACTTTTTGGTTACAAGAAATACAGTTCTCAACTGCTGGTTGATAGAACTACAAACCGCCTAATGAGAACTACCATGCTACAACCAAAACAAAAAAATACCATAGATGGTACATTTGAAGGGAGTTTGGTAGCCAATATATCTACATCTACACATTACTGTATGTATAAATACAATAAATATAATTAAACATGTATACAAAAAACATGATGTTGATAATGCATGTGCTGTAGAACAAGAAAAGGCCTAACGTTAACCAAGTCAGCTTCCTTGCCCATTATTTGGGGTGATATCACTTTAGAAAGGCAAGTAGGAGCTTGTCTAGTCTGATGAAACTCATACAAAGTGGCCAAAGAAAATGGGACTCACAATACAACCAGAACAGAATTAATCTCTATATATTAAGCAAAATTTAACAGTTAAAGGGAATCGGTCAGCAGGTTTTTACTATGTAAGGCTAAGTTCATACTAGGTGTTTTATATGCTTTTTTTTTAATGCTTTTCATGTGAAGTACAGTATTCAGTTGTATGGGACATCTTGTTCTCCAGACTCCATTTTTGTGCTTGCGACGCCATTTTGTTGTTTACGAGTTAAATTTTGTAACTTAACTAGGTGAAAGTTCGCGGCTGTAATGAAACCAGACTGTCCCAGTCCGAGCAAGATATGAGACCCTAAAAGAATGTTCTATTCTCTACGTCACGTAGCTAGGGACATATTCCGATTTTCTTGCAATATTATTGGCTTATAAAGTGAATGTATTAAGACGATGCTATTGGTAGCTGAGTACTTTGCATAATTAAGCAAAATACTATCAAAAGGTGACATAATAAAGGGGGTTAGTGATCTGCCTTGATCCTCTCGTACAGAGACCCCCGCCTCCGTGTGGTCATTCCCAGTTGCTAGCAATGCCCTGTGAATTAATTTGGAAATCACTGGATCAACCATGAAGGGTTAATTTAGCCCTCCCTCAACAGCTTGGCGCCCAACGTGGGGCCCCCGAACAGGGACGCCTCTGCCCCCGGAGGACAACAAGACAAAGGACCTTCCGAGCGGACACAGGTGCTGGAAAATTGGGACTGATCGACACCCCGGATTGACCAGTGAATTTAGGTCTCTTTATAGTCAAAATATCCTGAAGTCCTGATCACTGTTAGATCGGGCGTGGTGATGTGATCGAAGACTGGGTAGGATACGTAACTCAGGTGTATATATATATATATATATATATACACACATATATATATACACAGTTGTGGCCAAAAGTATTGACACCCCTGCAATTCTGTCAGATAATACTCAGTTTCTTCCTGAAAATGATTGCAAACACAAATTCTTTGGTATTATTATCTTCATTTAATTTGTCTTAAATGAAAAAACACAAAAAGAATTGTCCTAAAGCCAAATTGGATATAATTCCACACCAAACATAAAAAAGAGGATGGACAAAAGTATTGGCACTGTTCGAAAAATCATGTGATGCTTCTCTAATTTGTGTAATTAACAGCACCTGTAACTTACCTGTGGCACCTAACAGGTGTTGGCAATAACTAAATCACACTTGCAGCCAGTTGACATGGATTAAAGTTGAGTCAACCTCTGTCCTGTGTCCTTCTGTGTACCACATTGAGCATGGAGAAAAGAAAGAAGACCAAAGAACTGTCTGAGGACTTGAGAAACCAAATTGTGAGGAAGCATGAGCAATCTCAAGGCTACAAGTCCATCTCCAAAGACCTGAATGTTCCTGTGTCTAACGTGCGCAGTGTCATCAAGAAGTTTAAAGCCCATGGCACTGTGGCTAATCTCCCTAGATGTTGATGGAAAAGAAAAATTGACAAGAGATTTCAACGCAAGATTGTGCGGATGTTGGATAAAGAACCTTGACTAACATCCAAACAAGTTCAAGCTGCCCTGCAGTCCGAGGGTACAACAGTGTCAACCCGTACTATCCGTCGGCGTCTGAATGAAAAGGGACTGTATGGTAGGAGACCCAGGAAGACCCCACTTCTTACCCTGAGACTTAAAAAAGCCAGACTGGAGTTTGCCAAAACTTACCTGAAAAAGCCTAAAACGTTTTGGAAGAATGTTCTCTAGTCAGATGAGACAAAAGTAGAGCTTTTTGGGCAAAGGGATCAACATAGAATTTACAGGAGAAAAAAAAGAGGCATTCAAATAAAAGAACACGGTCCCTACAGTCAAACATGGTGGAGGTTTCCTGATGTTTTGGGGTTGCTTTGCTGCCTCTGGCACTGGACTGCTTGACCGTGTGCATGGCATTATGAAGTCTGAAGACTACCAACAAATTTTGCTGCATAATGTAGGGCCCAGTGTGAGAAAGCTGGGTCTCCCTCAGAGGTCATGGGTCTTCCAGCGGGACAATGACCCAAAACACACTTCAAAAAGCACTAGAAAATGGTTTGAGAGAAAGCACTGGAGACTTCTAAGGTGGCCAGCAATGAGTCCAGACCTGAATCCCACAGAACACAGTGGAGAGATCTAAAAATGGCAGTTTGGAGAAGGCACCCTTTCAAATATCAGGGACCTGGAGCAGTTTGCCAAAGTAGAATGGTCTAAAATTCCAGCAGAGCATTGTAAGAAACTCATTGATGGTTAACGGAAGTGGTTGGTCGCAGTTATTTTGGCTAAAGGTTGTGCAACCAAGTATTAGGCTGAGTGTGCCAATACTTTTGTCTGGCCCATTTTTGGAGTTTTGTGTGAAATGATCAATGTTTTGCTTTTTGCTTCATTCTCTTTTGTGTTTTTTCATTTAAGACAAATTAAATGAAAATAATAATACCAAAGAATTTGTGTTTGCAATCATTTTCAGGAAGAAACTGAGTATTATCTGACAGAATTGCAGGGGTGTCAATACTTTTGGCCACAACTGTATATAAAAATCAAGAAAAAAGGGCAGCACTACCAAAATAATACAGCAAGTGCAAAACCTATTCAGCAGTGTCCAAACAGCCAAAAGGAAAAAAAATAGGCAGCACTCAAATTAAATGTGAAAAAACTGGATACTTTACTGATCCTCAGATGGCAACGTTTCAACGGTGACCCGTCTTTGTCAAGCCGCTTGACAAAGACGGGTCACCGTTGAAACGTTGCCATCTGAGGATCAGTAAAGTATCCACTTTTTTCACATTTAATTTGAGTGCTGCCTATTTTTTTTTCATATATATATATATATATATATATATATATATATATATCTCTCTCCATAGGTGTCCGGAGGGATAGTCTGAGACGCCCTCCTTCTTTCACTGAGTACCGCGAATTTTGGGCGTCCCAGAGGAGGTTGACCCTGTGGAACAGAGTGATACGGCCGCTCCAGACCTGTGCACAACTGAAGGATATTTAGCTCTAAATGAGAGAATCCGTGGAAGGAAAAGAAGAATTTCGTGGCTTGGCACATGAATTGTGTGATGAAGGTGTTAGGAAGAACAGAGGAAGTGAATTCTGATAGTTTCTGTTACTGCTATGTTGAAGAAAAATTGTCTATTATGACAGGGACTGGAAGTTTTGTGGTTCAAGAAAGTGACTGTGGTGTAAGAAAGTGATTAAGAAGGAACTGAGATTAATGAGACTAATGTGTCAGGCAGACAAATAGTTAAAAGTGATGATTTGAAAGAAGAGGTCTCCCTGCTAGGTGACAATTGTACAAGGAGACCGGGAGTAGCAGCCCCCACCTTTACTGACGGTACCTATTATCATCCGCTGCCAGCCTCAGTCCCCGTTATGCCTAATATTGCTAGTGGTTATGAGTATCCACCCCCTTCTAGATCCAGAAAAAAAAAGAAGTTTTCAGAAGCAGAAGACTTTAACCAGCTCTGTATCAGCAGGGGAAAAAAAAACAAAAAAACCTAGCAGCTGCTCCAGTTCTCCCTCCAATCCCAGCTCCCCCTCCCACATCGCCCCCACCGCAGCTCGTACACACACAGCAAACCCCAGCCCCTCCCTGCCAATTCTCATCTGCAATGCTGGCGCTGTGCCCGACTCGGACACTTTCAGAGAGATTGTCATACTCCAGCTGTTTTAATCGGAGTAAATGGTAGACCCAATTAATATACTCTTACAAAACCGATCCCTGTGGGACCCTTCCCCGAGGTTACTGCTCAGTTTGTAATCTCTCCCACATGTCCAGTAAATTTACTAGGGGGCAGATTTATTATCACAGTTCCGCTCCAGAATACAATTCCAAGATGATGGTCGGATGGTTCTTACGTTATATAATCCCTATGTAGATGAAGACCGTGAGGAAATCTGTATTTTTCATGCCTTTCCCACAGATGCCACAAGGGGCCCAAAACAGTCCCAACTAGTATGCAAAAAAAAAAAAAATGTATGAGCAGGTGTCTTTTGCCATTGCTGCCACTGTTAGCCTCCTCAAGCATCTGGCAGCACTGAACTGTCGGGTTTCGGCCTCAAGACTTCAGTTCTGCCTTGGTCAAATGATATTCTTGGGTCACTGTCTCCTTCAGGGTGTCAGACACCTCGCAGAAGAAAGAAAAATCCTTCCTTTCCCAAAAGATGAAGCTGAACTCCAACATTTTCTTGGACTATGCATTTATTGTTGTCAGTGGATACCGGATGCATCCCGCATAATGCAACCCCTTTACAACGCCTTAAAAGATGGTATAATGAACTATAAGGAAAGATGGCAGTGATGAGGATTATCTCCAATATGATTGCTCCCAACTTCTGACTGAAGAAACAGCTACTCCACCAAATGTCAGTGAGAATTCACTCCCAAATCATGATCTGGTGTTATACACGGATGGTTCAAGATATGCTGACGAGTTTGGTAGATTCCACACGGGGCATGCTGTTACCACAGAGGACTCTGTAGTGCACGCATCTGCGCTCTCACCTCATAATCAGCACAAGAAGCAGAACTCCAGGCTCTGTCTACTGCATGTACTTTGGCCAAGAACAGACGGGCTAATATATACATGGATTCACGGTATGCATTTGGTATTGCTCACGATTTTGGGGCTCTATGGGACAATCAAGGGTTTATTACTACTGCCGGAACTCCAGTGAAAAATGCTGAAGCTGTTAAAACCCTCATGGACTCGATCAAATTACCTACTCAGGTGGCCAATATCAAAGTTAAGGCACACGGTCCTAGGATCAGTCCACAGACTGGTGGCAACGCATTTGCGGATATGCAAGCAAAAGCCGCCGCTCTCTTACCCATTGAACCAACCATACCAACTATGGTGACCACACGCTCTCTGCGTAAACAGTTACAAGAAGCACTGACCCTACAAGAACCTGATGATCTACAACAGACTGAAGTTTTCTGTCGGACCCCGCGAGACCGCTTAATGACGATGCAGAGAATGTCTCCAAAGGAAGAGGTGAAGCAATGGAAGACTGATGGGGCACGTATGGATAATGGTCTCTGGAAAAAGGACCAACTCGTGTGTCTCCCTAAGCGGATGTACCCTGCTATTGCCACATGGGCACATGGACCTACACATCGAGAAAAGAATCAGGCCCTCGCACTGGTGCAAAAATTCTACTGGGCCCCGGGAATTTCCACAGTTTTGACAGCGTGCCTGTAATATCTGTCAGACTTGCAATCCCGGTCAGCTTCAATATGAACCCCCGAAGCATCTTGCTAAGCCCGACTATCCTTTCTGAAGACTCCAGGTGGACCATATCACGTTGCCTAAGTCTGGAAGGTATGAATTCTGTTTTGGTTGTTGTTGACATGTTCTCCAGTTGGCCGGAAGCATTCCCTGTTGCCAACATGACTGCAAAAACCACAGCGAAGAAACTGGTGATGGAAGTCATATGCAGATATGGGGTTCCAGAAGTTGCTGAAAGTGATCAGGGCCTGGCTTTTTCTTCTCAAGTGTACCAAGAAGTTCTGACAATGCTTGGATCCACTGTAGCCCTCCATACTCCGTACCACCCACAATCCAGTGGGAAGTTGAGAGGCTGAACGGCACACTGAAGGGACAATTGACCAAAATGATGCAGGAGACTACGGCTCCATGGCCAGAGCTCTTACCCATTGTACTATACCACATCCGTACTACCCCTATTGTAAAATATGGCTTATTGCCATGAGATATTTTTTGGTGCTAGGCCCCCAGTTGCAAATTTCCAGCCTCAGCAGTTATCAGAAGAAACTAACCGTGCTGTTCAATATGTTATTCAGCTTAGCAAGATTTTTACTAACACCCATGCTCTAGTTTCCTTTTCTTTTCCAGCAGAAATCGACACCTGTTATAACCTGAAGCCTGGTGATTTGGTAGTCGTGAAAAGGCATGTCAGGAAGCACGGACTAGAACCCTTGTATGACGGTCCCTATCAAGTCCTCCTCATCACCCAACAAGCCAATAGCAAATATAGGGGGCATAATGTTTTGGTTTTTCGCATTTTCCATATTATTATTGGTAGAAGTTAAAGTTAGAAGATATTCAAAGACTCAGAGATCAATACGATAAAGACGATGATTGTAATAAGGACAGTTGGTGGTCAGACACCTTCTCCATTCTCAATCCAGCCAACTGATTTAAGGGAATTGGGGGCTGGATAGTTGGGATCTTACAAAGCTTGTTGCATATTTCTGCCTGTATCCTTGTTATAGATGTGATACTAAAACTTGGTCTTTGGTGTATTTCTATATGTATTAGGAAATTCTGCACTAAGACAGCTAATGATACCAAAGGTGTCATTGCCCCTGCTCTTCTCTGCACCGATCTCAAAAGGCTACTTGATGAAGATGTTGAAGCCTAGCACATGGCTACCTACAAAAGATCTTCACCACCATTATCAAAAGTTGTTATTCGTAAATTGTAGCATACAGGGGGATGGGTGCGCCGCGACAGCCATGACTGATAACACGGCATCAGCCATGTGAAGACCAGTACCCCTCGAGCTTATGGCTTGGGATAGCACCTCTGATGCTGCATAATAGTTAACAAAATTTATCTAGGGGGGAGTGTGAAGTACAGTATTCAGTTGTACGGGACATCTTGTTCTCCAGACTCCATTTTTGTGCTTGCGACGCCATTTTGTTGCTTACGAGTTAAATTTTGTAACTTAACTAGGTGAAAGTTCGCGGCTGTAATGAAACCAGACTGTCCCAGTCGGGGCAAGATATGAGACCCTAAAAGAATGTGCTATTGTTCTATTCGCTACGTCACGTAGCTAGGGACATATTCCGATTTTCTTGCAATATTATTGGCTTATAAAGTGAATGTATTAAGACGATGCTATTGGTAGCTGAGTACTTTGCATAATTAAGCAAAATACTATAAAAAGGTGACATAATAAAGGGGGTTAGTGATCTGCCTTGATCCTCCCGTACAGAGACCCCCGTCTCCGTGTGGTCATTCCCAGTTGCTAGCAACGCCCTGTGAATTAATTTGGAAAACACTGGATCAACCGTGAAGGGTTAATTTAGCCCTCCCATTTACAGTACCTGCAAGTCCTATAAGATTTCAGAGATCTCATGCACACACTTTTTTGTCCTCTGTATTTTGCGCTTTGCGTGTTTTTTTTGGACATAAAACAAGTCACTTCTTTCAGCAGTTTTTCACCCATTGATATGAATGGATGGTGAAAAACAAAAATCTACAGCAAAAACGCAGGTATCACATTTTGCTGCGTTTGTACCAAAACCTGATTCTATGGCTTTTTTCAACACTAAACTTTATCAGCATGCACACAAGACAAATCTAGCATGCCAAAACCACCACTAAACATGCTTTTTCTGCAGCTTCTTTCCTGCCAAGAGCTCAGGTTTTTCTGCAGAAAAGAAAATGCTTAATGTGAACTTACCCTAAAAAGGACAGCATGACGTTGGCGGTGCTGGGGGAGATTGGATTCGTTCCTAATTTCATTGAATGGATTACGATACTATATGAAATCCCAAAGGTTAAAGTAAGGGCTAATGGGGGGGTTGTTAGAATGATTTGAAAGTTTCAGTAGGACTAGACAACGCTGCCCGCTATCACCGCTTCTGTTTGCACGTGCATTGGAACCGGTCGCTTGTAATATTATTAGAAGACACCCAGAGATAAAGGGTTTTAAGAATGGGAACAAAGAAGAAAATATTGCTCTATATGCTGATGACCCATTATTATTCATTAATAACTTCGATTACTCTATTCCAAACATAATTAACACAACACAGGGATTTGGGACATTTTTCGGGCCTGATAACAAAATGGTCCAAATCCGCTCTTCTGCCTTTGGACTCCAGGAGTACTGCTGTTTGGGAGAGTCTGTCCAACATTCCAGTTCAGAAATTTAAGTATCTGGGGATTTACATTACTAATAAACAACAGGAGTTTATTCCATTAAATCTAAGTCCACTAGTTATTAAAATGAGGAACAAAGTGTGTATAAAGGGAAAAACTACCCATGAAGGCCTAGGTTAGAGTAAACCTCATTAAGAAGTGCTTAATGCCATGCATTCTGTACGTTGTGCATACCTTACCTGTCAGGATTCCTAAATACTGGTCTAGGAAAATGCACAACATCTTTAGAGATTTGGGGGGGAAAGAGGGACCCCCAGAATAAAACTGAAAATACTGCAATTACCAAAACACCAGGGGGGTTAGCTTTGCCTCATATGGGGACACTACTTAGCTTCCCATTTGCAGCGGCCTCCGAGGCAGGACATTGGAGTAAGCCCAGGAAGCAGGATCAATGGTATCATCAAAATCTTTGGAGGACGGGGGTGGGGGATTTACTGGAGATACTAGAACCATACAAATTTGTAGGTAGTCCGAGTATATACCCTGGTCCATAAAATTTGGTGGACATGTAAGAGACTGATCGGGATGACAGACTGACCAAAGTACCGGCCTATCTGGAATAACTACTCTAGAGGAGTTGTGAAGATTGAAGGGATTTGGAGAATGGAAAAATATGTGCATCACTTATTGTTATACTCTGATAGCCATCTCAAGTCATTTGAACAGTTTAAACCGGAGTTTAATTTGCGTAAAACTTAGGTCTAAGAATCAATACAGGCTCAGGAAGTCATCTCTGATCTTTCTGTATCCTCTAAGGGTACCGTTACACTTAGCGATGCACCAGCGATCCCGACAATGATATGGATTGCTGGTGAATCGCTAAGTGGTCGTTAGTGAGCTGCCACACAGGCAGATCTCACCAGCGACATAGCAGGGGTCGGGGGTCGCTACTTACCTGTCAGACGAGGCGATCCTGACGTCCTCCCACCCACGTCCACACGTTGCTCGTCGGCGCCACAGGAAGCGCCCGACGAGAAATGGTCCAGGACGTTCTCGCGCGACCAGCAATGAGCAGCGGGGGGGCGGTCGGAGGTAAGTATCACACATAGCGATATTGCTAGCGATATCGCTATGTGTAACGGGGGCTTAAGGGGCTGAAAAGATTTTGTAGTACATGCAAAAAAAAAAAAAAAAGGGAATACTCTCTCTGGTTTATCACTCATTGTTGCTAAATATTTTGGGTGACCTAATGGCTCAGGTTTGGAGAAAGTGGGAGGAGGATGTGAGTAACTCTTCTACAGAGGAACGGGAAGAGGTACTGGAATCTCCAAGGTTGCTTTCAATAAAGGTGTCCGCTCTTCGCTAATCGTTACACTGGCTGCCCATTCATTATAGGATCCAATTCAAAGTACTTGTTCTCACCCACAAAGCTCTCCACAGTGCAGCACCCCCCTACATCTCCTCCCTCATTTCTGTCTATCGGCCTAACCGACCGCTGCGCTCTGCAACTAACCTCTGCACTAATCCGAACCTCCCACTCCTGACTCCAAGACTTCTCCCGCGCTGCGCCAATTCTCTGGAATGCTCTACTCCAAGAAATTAGGACTATCCACAATTTGCACAGCTTTAGGCGCTCCCTCAGAACACATCTGTTCAGAGCGGCCTATCACGTTCATTAATCAAAGTCATTTTGTGTAAGTGGGCATGCGTAGCCCATTCACTATCTCCATCCATCCCTCACTCCCTCAAGATGGCTGTACCATCACTGTAAATACACACCTGTACTTTGTATCTCCCCCACCTCATTGTAGATTGTAAGCTCTCACGAGCAGGGTCATCTTACTTTGCTTTAATTATTGTATTGTTAACGTTATTACTTATGACTTGTGTTTTGAAACTGTTAAACCTGTAAATTGATGCGGAATAGGTTGGCGCTATAAAGATTATTATTATTATTATTAACATGACGCAAAGAAGGCCTCAACTGTTTCTAGTTCACAGATTTTATAAGACCCCCAAGGAATTGTATAGAATGGCCTAAAGACGGATCACTTTTGTATGCACTGCAGGGAAGAAAATGCGGACCTGATGCACATGTTTTGGACATGCCCGAGACTGGTGGGCCTTTGGCGGTTGGGAGGAGGGGGGTTGGTAAAGTAATAGCAGAAGTGTTCAATATTCAAATAACGCTTTGTTCAAAAACCTGTGTGTTAGGCTTAATGGGGAAGATGCGAGGATTTCCCCAGGTACAGTTAGCTATTGCTAAAATACTCTACCAGACTAGAAAATCTATAGCCACACGCTGGCTGGCAACCAGACCTCCCCTGTGTAGAAGTGGTCCAAGCTCTCAACGCTACTATCTTAATACAAAAAGGGTTTATAAGTTGTCAGAAAGGTGAGCGGTCCCTCCTTATTAGACCTGATAGACACCTTCCTGATTATGGAGATGGAACCCCAAAATAAAGATACCAAGAATGGATGCTCTGCAGGGTAGTCATTTACCATAGATGTGTACAAACATGGCTGAGCAAAGTGTGCTTATAGCACCCAAAAATGATGGATTCCTTTTTTCAGCACTATTAGGATATGTATACACGCTACTACTTCAGGTCAATAAATAACAAACACGTACCAGAGGAATCTCATGATTCCCAGTGATAACTTAATTTTGCTTCAATATTTTTATTGTTAACCACTTAACGTCCAATGACGGATATAGTCCGTCATTGTACACCTCCCTGTTTTGTGCAGGCTCCGGCGATGAGCCCGCACCTTTTCTGGGACATGACAGTTGATCTGATCAGCTGACATGTGCAGGGAACAGCTGCGGGTGAAATGGCGATTCACTCGCGGCTGGTAACGTGTTAAATGCCGTTGTCTAACTCTGACAGCGGCATTTAACATGCACACGCAGGAAGCGCGTCATTCTCTCCTCTCATCGGCACCCGTGTCACATGACCACGGGTCGCCGATGGGTTGGCATGACAACCCGGGGTCAGGAAAAGACCCCTGTGGTTGTCAATGCTGGATCGCTATGAGCGCCGCCTGGTGGTCGGTGCTCATAGCAAGTGAGCAAATCTGCTACATAGAGTAGGGCTGCAGCTCTGCTCTATGTAGCAGAGGCGATCGGATAAGTGCAGATTCTAGTCTCCCATGGAGACTATTGAAGCAAGTAAAAAGTAAAAAAAAAAGTTTTAAAAAATATAAAAAAAATAAAGGTATAAAAGTTTAAATCACCCCATTCAAAATAAAATAAAAATCAAACATACACATATATTTGGTATTGCCGCATTCAAAAATCGCCCGATCAATATAAAAAAAAGAATTAAATCGGTAAACGGCGCAGCGAGAGAAAAAAATCAAAACGTCAGAATTGCGTTTTTTTGGTCGCTGCAACATTGCAAAAAAATGCAATAACGGGCGATCAAAAGATTGTATCTACACCAAAATAGTATCAATAAAAAGGTCAGGTTGGCACGCAAAAAATAAGCCCTCACGCAACCAGAGATCCTGAAAAATGGAGACGCTACGTATGCGCACCCATAGACTTTAATGGGTGTTTTGCTGTAAAAAAAACACATTGCGTGCGCATGCGGTTTTTTGGGGCAAGCCGGACGCACAAAAAATGCAACAGGATGCATTTTGTGCGCCCAAGCGCACACTGCAAAAAAGTGCATGCGCATACAAACGCGTACGTGCGCATATGTGTGCGCACATATGCACACCCATGTTAAAGTATAGGGGAAAAAACGCATGCTTTTTTTGCGCTAAAAAGCAGCGCAAAAATCGCAAGTGTGAAACCAGCCTTAGGGACAGCCGACAAGCAATTGAGGGCATCTTTATTTGGGGTGCCAATCTCTGTAATCAGGAAGGAGTCTACCAGGCCTAATAAGGAGGGACAGTTCACCTTTCGGCGCCGTTATACTGATTATAATGATACCTGGTGATGAAATCTGTCTTGTGGTTGTTGTTTAATCTTTATTATCAGTTTTACGTTAATGATATGCTCACGCCCTGGGGCGGCCTGTTGGGTGGTCTTCATGTGGTGCTCTGATTAGCTATTTATCAGTATGGCTTCTGACAGGTCACTGATCCCTCAGTGACTTGCTCCCTATTTTACATACTGTATATGTTATGGTTTGGTAAAAAAAAAATTACATTGAACATGTAGGTGTCGGCGCTGTAGCATGATCGGATCTATAATACCAATATTTTAAATTTTATTTAGTGATAATTTTTTTTTAGAAAGAAAAAAAAGGTCTTCCTCAAAATGGCACCGGCCGGGCCTGCACAGAAGCATAATTTGAATCACTGATAGATGCTACCGAGATCTCTAGAACATTGCGAACACCCGCCTTTATCTCAACCCGCTCTAGCACCAAGCTGTATGGAGATGCATAGAACAGCTAATAGAAGCCAGGTAGTAAAGCGGTGTTTGGTTTAAACGCACGGCAAAGGCTCGGCCGCATCCAATGGTGTCAAAACTGCCTCCATAGGATGTCCATTAAGGAATTATGACCCATCTTAGGTTTTGGAGTATTTAGCTGCAGAGGCAAGGGGAGGGGATATCGGATCAGCCCAGAGGGCAAGATGGGAGTGAGCCAAAGGAGATAAGGGCTAGTGTAAAGGCCCCTTTACATTTAGCGATGCACCAACGATCCCGACAACGATACGACGTTCAGGATCACTGGTGCATCGCTAAATGGTCGCTAGTGAGCTGCCAAACAGGCAGATCTCACAGCGATGCAGCAGCGATACAGCGGTCGTTACTTACCTTTCAGATGCGGCGATCCTGACGTCCTCCCGTCCGCCTCCACGCGTCGCTAGTCGGCGCAAGCAGGAAGTCCAGCAGGGAGCGCCCGACGAGAAATGGAGCTGCGCGATCAGCGATGGACAGCGAGGGAGCCGGTCGGAGGTAATTATCACACATAGCGATATCGCTAGCGATATCGCTGCTGCGTCACCAAATCGGTGATGCTTTAGCGATATCACTATGTGTAAAACCCCCTTAACCCCCCATTTGGTCCCTTTCTCTTATGCATGCGGTCGATGTCAAGTAACGTGCTGTGAAGGACTTAGGAGCCAGCTGCCAGTCCGTGCCCCCTGCGGCCCAGCACACACACATGATCGATCAACCGGTAATTGAAATCATCCATCTGCTTATATTTTTTGTCCTACCACTATTGTATTTGCAAATCTGACCATTGTATTATTATTATTATTATTATTATTTATTGTTATAGCGCCATTTATTCCATGGCGCTTTACATATGAGGAGGGGTATACATAAAAACAAGTACAATAATCTTAAACAATACAAGTCATAACTGGTACAGGAGGAGAGAGGACCCTGCCCGCGAGGGCTCACAATCTTCAAGGGATGGGTGATAATACAGTAGGCGAGGGTAGAGCTGGTCGTGCAGCGGTTTGGTCGATCGGTGGTTACTGCAGGTTATAGGCTTGTCGGAAGAGGTGGGTCTTCAGGCTCTTTTTGAAGGTTTCGATGGTAGGTGAGAGTCTGATATGTTGTGGTAGAGAGTTCCAGAGTAGGGGTGATGCGCGAGAGAAATCTTGTATGCGATTGTGGGAAGAGGAGATAAGAGGGGAGTAGAGAAGGAGATCTTGTGAGGATCGGAGGTTGCGTGCAGGAAAGTACCGGGAGACGAGGTCACAGATGTATGGAGGAGACAAGTTGTGGATGGCTTTGTATGTCATGGTTAGGGTTTTGTAATGGAGTCTCTGGGCAATTGGGAGCCAGTGAAGGGATTGACAGAGGGGAGAAGCTGGGGAATAGCGGGGGGACAGGTGGATTAGTCGGGCAGCAGAGTTTAGAATAGATTGGAGGGGTGCGAGAGTGTTTGAGGGGAGGCCACAGAGCATGAGGTTGCAGTAGTCAAGGCGAGAGATGATGAGGGCATGGACTAGGGTTTTTGCAGATTCTTGGGTGAGGAATGAACGGATGCGTGAAATATTTTTGAGTTGAAGTCGGCATGAAGTGGAAAGGGTTTGGATATGTGGTTTGAAGGAGAGATCAGCATCAAGGATTACTCCGAGGCAGCGAGCTTGTGGGACTGGGGAGAGTGGGCAGTCATTTACTGTAATTGATAGGTTCGTAGGGGGGGTCACGTGAGATGGGGGAAAGATGATGAATTCTGTTTTGTCCATGTTGAGTTTCAGATATCTAGTGGAGAAGAAGGATGAAATAGTGGACAGACATTGAGGGATTCTGGTTAGTAGGGAGGCGATATCTGGTCCAGAGATGTAGATCTGTGTGTCATCAGCATAAAGATGATACTGAAAGCCATGAGATTCTATGAGCTGTCCCAGGCCAAAGGTGTAAATAGAGAACAGCAGGGGCCCAAGGACTGAACCTTGTGGGACTCCGACAGATAGGGGGCGAGGTGAGGAGGTGGTGTGTGAGTGGGAGACGCTGAATGTCCGGTCTGTTAGGTATGATGAGATCCAGGAGAGGGCCAAGTCTGTGATGCCGAGGGATGAGAGGGTCTGTAATAGTAGGGAATGGTCCACTGTGTCAAAGGCAGCCGACAGGTCCAGGAGGAGGAGGACAGAGTAGTGTCGCTTGCTCTTGGCAGTTAAGAGGTCATTGGTGACCTTAGTAAGGGCAGTTTCAGTGGAGTGGTGTGACCGGAAGCCAGATTGTAAGCGGTCGAAGAGGGAGCAAGAAGAGAGATGGGAGGACAGTTCAAGGTAGACGTGTTGTTCCAGTAGCTTGGAGGCGTATGGGAGAAGTGATATAGGGCGATAGCTAGATACAGAGGATGGGTCAAGAGAGGGCTTTTTGAGGATAGGTGTGATGGAGGCATGTTTAAAGCTTGAGGGGAAAACACCAGTTGTTAGTGATAGGTTGAAGAGATTGGTTAGGGTTGGGATGAAGACTGTGGTGAGGTTTGGGATGAAGTGGGATGGGATCGGGTCGAGTGCACAGGTGGTGAGATGTGATCTTGAGAGTAGAGTGGAGAGTCGATCTTCTGTAATGGTGGAGAAGTTGGTTTTGAAGGTGGAGGGCTGGGAAGTCGGGAGGAAGGGCTCTGGGGGTTGTTGACCAAAACTGTCCCTGATGTTATCAATTTTCTGCTTGAAAAATGAGGCAAAGTCTTCAGCTGAGATGAGTGGGGAGGGAGGAGGTGCTGGGGGGCGGAGGAGAGAATTGAAGGTGTTGAATAACTGTTTAGGGTTGTGAGACAGGGAGGATATGAGAGATGAGAAGTAGGTTTGTTTAGCTGTGGCGAGTGTGGTCTTGAAAGTAGTGAGGGACTGTTTGAATGCGATGAAGTGCTCGTTGGAGTGGGATCTTTTCCATTTGCGCTCAGCAGCCCTGGAAGCTCGCCTCAGCTCTTTGGTCAGGCTGGTGTGCCAGGGCTGTCTGTTGATTTTGCGAGTTTTGGTATGTGTAAGTGGGGCAGCGGATTCCAAAGCTACAGCTATTGTGGTGTTATATAGAGCGGCAGCGTCATCCGCATTGTGTAAGGAACTTATATCTGTAAGAGGGAGGAGGGATTCAGAGAATGAGTGTAGGTCAAGGTGTTTAAGATTCCTGCGAGGGTGTGAAAGTTTGTGGGGTGGGGATTGTAGACATGGAGTGAAGAGGGAAGAGAATGTGAGCAGGTTGTGGTCAGAGAGAGGAAGAGGTGAGTTAGAGAGGTTAGATAGGGAGCAGAGGCGGGTGAAGATGAGGTCCAGTGTGTGGCCATCTTTGTGGGTGGCTGTAGAAGACCATTGAGTGAGGCCGAAGGAGGAAGTGAGAGATAGAAGTTTAGTGGCAGCTGAGAGGGAAGTGTCAATGGGGATTGTATATGTGTAACCATTGTGTACATAGTGTATTGTATAGTGTGCCCTTAAAGCAATTAAATATACAATTTATCATTGGGCTAATCTTATATTGACGCACAAATCCACACGTCCGTTTCTCAACTTAAATTTCTATGATACCTGGGATGGTTTCCGGATATAATGACATTAATGGACCAGGCTGATATCCAACGAGGATCTGGTGGCAGTCCGACCGTCCGGTAGCACACTGTTTCACTGGTGCTTCTGAAAGGGGCCTCTTAACCTGTCAGGGTTGTAGGTGAGTGCGGTGCGACGTCAGTGGCTGCGTGGGCCACATGTTCTCCCTCCCCATGCCTCCCTGGGCCTGTGTGCACACAGGGAGTTGTGCAAAACTGTACCAAGCTGACCTTA
Organism: Dendrobates tinctorius; assembly: GCF_039654945.1. Classification (NCBI taxonomy): domain Eukaryota; kingdom Metazoa; phylum Chordata; class Amphibia; order Anura; family Dendrobatidae; genus Dendrobates; species Dendrobates tinctorius. Next base: position 2,834,795 of record NW_027362043.1, read on the forward strand.
CGTGTACTCAGGGGTTGCACAATGTCACGGTGGTGAAAGTGGGGAGAAAAGATTACGTGATCCGTCTGACGTAATAGTGACATCAGGCGGGTGGCAAGTTGCGGGTTAAATCACACTTTCAATGAAGGTTTTATCACTAGGACATCATTACTGCGATTAGCTGATCACGTGATCACTGGTCCGATTCAGCCCCCTCTTCCAGTGATAAGCAGCTGTCAAACAATGTACATAAAGAGCCTGGTGTGGGCGGTGTTAGCTTTCTGAGGTCTGCTTCATGATAAATCTAAGAACTCTTATTGTGTCACAGCTGCTGCACCCAGTAAACTAAGTGATACATTGTTGGATTTAGGGTCTCTTTGCCTACATCATGCTGCTCTCAGATGAGGTAGAATAAATCCTGCTGACAGTTTCCCTTTAAATGGCATGTTATATCTACAACTAGCTATGAACCCGTTCTGCGCCCGGGTGGCGGCCATTTTCATTGGTATATGGTCTCCCATCCTGGTATGTGCTGCCCCCCTCCTATCCTGTGCATGGCACCCCTCATCCCTATCCTGGTATGCATGGTAGCCTCACCCCCCCCCCCAATCCTGGTAAGCATGGCACCCTATTCCTCATCCTGGTATGCATGGTCCCCTCGCCCCCCAATCCTGGTGTACATGGTCCCCTCACCCCCCTTTTCGTGGTATGCATGGTCCCCTCACCCCCCTTTTCGTGGTATGCATGGTCCCCTCACCCCCCCCTATCCTGGTATGCATGGTCCTCTCATCCCCCTATCCTGGTATGCATGGTCCTCTCACCCCCCTATCCTGATATGCATGGTCCTCTCACCCCTCACTGTCCTTGTAAGCATGGTCCTCTCACCCCCCATCCTGGTATGCATGGTCCCCTCACCCCCAATCCTGGTATGCATGGTCCCCTCACCCCACAATCCTGGTATGTATGCTACCCCTCACCCTCCAATCCTGGTATGCATGGTACCCTCACCCCCCAATCCTGGTATACATGGTCCCCTCACCCGTAATCCTGGTATGTATGCTACCCCTCACCCCCTAATCCTGGTATGCATGATCCCCTCATCCCCCAATCCTGGTATACATGGTCCCCTCACCCCCCTTTTCGTGGTATGCATGGTCCCCTCACCCCCCTTTCGTGGTATGCGTGGTCCCCTCACTCCCCTTTTGTGGTATGCATCACCCCCTCACCCCCCTTATCCTGATATGCATGGTCCCCTCACCCTCCTTTCCTGGTATACATGGTCCCCTCACCCCCCTTTCGTGGTATGCATGGTCCCCTCACCCCCCTTATCCTGATATGTATGGTCCCCCTCACCCCTATTAAACTACACACATACAAAAAAAAACAAACATTTATACTCACCCTTCTTCCCTGTGCACCAGCGCTGCCTGTCACGTTCTGCTGTAGGCCGTGGGAGGAGTCTGGCGCCGGAGTATGCGCATGCCCATAGCGCTGTCCGGCGCCATATTGCTGAAGACACAATGCAAATGTGTCTTCAGTAAAATGGCGCTGGATCGTGCTATGCGCATGCGCAATTCCGGCCGCACTCTTGCCCCGGTCTCCGGCCGAAAAGAAGCGCCGTGGCAACGCTCCTCCCGGTCAGTTAAGTATGGCGCCGGACATAGCGGTATGCAGTGTGCATGCGTACCGCCATCTCCGACGCCATACACACTCCTCACCGCGCTGCCTCATTCTGTCTGGAGCCAGACTGCGCAGGCACGTCACGCTTACGCAGTCTATAAAGGCTTCGGACAGAGTGACGCTTAGCCGGTTATATTATAGATATAGGTCATTAATAGCAGAATTGATAGAGTCAGAAACCAAGAACCCACACCGATCAGCTGTTTTATTTTGCTCCAGGCATAGGTAAACATTTGGAACGAAGCTGCTGAGCACAGCTCCATTCAAAACGTAGTGTCCGCTGTGGGCAAGTTCAGCACAACGCCTGTTCTTTTGAACAGAAGACTGTAGCAGGCAACAGACAGTACACTTGGAATGGTGGAGATGCCCTCGGCTTCATTCTAAGTGTTTGTATTGGTCTGACATGCAATCAGACGATTAGTAAAGGCGCCGGGTGTCTGACCCCATTGATCTGTTATTCATAACCTATCCAGTATATAGGTCATCAAATCTTTCTTCCCAGACAACCCCTTTATCCTTTATAAAACTATACATGCCTAAGCTATCCCTTCATATGGAAGATGGGAAAACTGTTTACCATCGACCAATGGCGGAATTTATAAAAGAAAAATAAAGGAGAAGATTTGCCTGAAGCCACTGTCAAGATTATAGAGGTTAAAGACATTAATAGGGACTCACATCAACTGACTGGAACACGTGGCACAGCAATTTTTGTGGCCCCTTTTGTGAAAACTGTTGATCGGGACTGCGTGGCAATTTCCTGCGTGCCATGATGACCAATATATTACCAATGTCAGCTGTATACGAAATTGTTTGCAGAGGGTGATCCATAAGGGCTTCCTGAAGTAGAGGATAAACAGAGGTAATATACAATACACATTACTAATACAACTAGAACTAACTATGATTTGAAGTCCACCAAGGACAACATCTGCAATGAGTTTGTACATTCTCCCAGTGTCTGCCCGAGTTGCCTCTTGGTTTCCGCCCACATTCCAAAGACGTACTGATAGGGAATTTAGATTGTGAGCCCCAATGGGTACAGCGTGTTCGGTACAACAAGGCCCCACTCACCCGCATGCCTTCTCACATGGCTAATTGTTCATTACTTGGACAACTTTTTCTCATACCCCTTGCTTGGCCCCCATGAAATTATAAAAGCCTATACTTACCTTCCGTGCCTAGTAGTAGACAACCCCTTTAATATATGCAGTACATGAGCCATTACATACACTTAAAGAGAAACCTTCCCCAGGTTTTCCTTGTATAAACTAAATTCACTATCTTCAAGTCATCTTGAACAGCACTCCAGCAACCTGTTCATTAGCGCCCAGCTTCCTAACACAGCTAAGAAAAGTAGGAATTAGTCCTACCGGTAATTGAGTTTCCAGGAGTCCATGATGACAGCATCATCGGGAGGTAGTATTTCAGATCCTTGATAGGAACAGGAACACAAAAAGTTAAAAAGGCCCCTCCCTCCAAAATCCACCAGTTACTTTTCAAGTACCACACTAGAGGGCCAGTCACACTAAGAGATATCGCTAGCAATATCGCTATAACTAGTGACGTTATAGCGATATTGCTAGCGATATCTGTGTGATACCTACGACCGGCTCCCCTGCTGGTTATCGCTGATCGCGCGAGAACGTTCAGGACTGTTTCTCGTCGTCAGCTTCCTGCGGCGCTTCCTGCTGTGACGACGAGCGACGCGTGGAGCCGGGCGGGAGGACGCAGGATCGCCTGGTGTGACAGGCAAGTAGCGACCCCAGCGATGTCGCTGGTGAGATCTGCCTGTGTGGCAGCTCACTAGCGACCACTTAGCGATGTACCAGCGATCCCGACTGCGTCATATCGCTGGTCGGGATCACTGGTACATCGCTAAGTGTGACAGTACCTTAAGAAGGATGCAACTTTTTTCTAAGATTCTTCAAGATATGTTACCTTCACATACCAGTATAACCAGTTTAAGACAAAGTGGGGACCTGGGCAAAAGTTTAAAGTGAGGCCCCAAATGCTCATATATTGCCCCATCATACAGAAACATTTTGGTTGTATTTACAAGCGCCAAGTTCAGGCCGGTAAACGAGTGTGATTGACAATTAGGCCGGGTGCACATGTTCAGTAATTGGCAACGCTTTGGATGCAGCATATGTCCGGTGCCAGCTATTGAACGCAGGTGGATCCTCTGTGATGACTAAACCGTGCTGATTCACCGAGTCCTATACATTGTACGAGTGAAATTTATCTTTTTGCTCGCATTGCCGAAAGATAAATAAATAGACATACTGCGATCTGTAGAGACACGTCACATGTCCGTCTCCACGGGTGTCGGTGCATGCATAGTGGACATGGGATTTCTTGAAATCCCATCCACTACGCTGTAACATCTGAATGCTGAACAAGTACGTAGCATCCAACCCGTAGCGTTTACTGCCCTTGTGCACCTACCCTTACTCTGGCTAAGGAAGAATGATGGGTACAGGTAGTCCTCGATACAGTATAATGCAGGTCATATATAGTACATATAAAACAATGAACTTGACAGAGTATAATGCAGCCCCCTCAGAGTATAATGTAGTCCCTCAGATTATAATGCAGCACCCCCCACACACAGTCTAATGCAGCCCCCCACACACACACAAAGAATAGTGCAGCCCCCACACAGACAGTATCGTGCAGAAGAGACACACACACACACACACACACACACACACACACACACACACACACACCTTACCTCTCCTCCTCCTCATCCCCCCGCTGCTCTGGCTTCTGCAAAGTGTCGGCTCCACTGCCTACACACACTGCTGACGCAGAGGGGAGTGATGGGAGAGAAGTGTCACATGATGCTCTGTCCATCACTGCTTTTAACTTTATCGGACTCCATGATGCTGACCAGTTGAATGCGCAATGGGGGGGGGGGGGCGGCATCTTTTGGATCATATGGAAGGTAGTTACCACCTTAGGAAAAAATGCTGTACCTAACCCTTAGTATTATGCAGTATGATATGGATAAAGGTATGGCTCTTTGATGGATCTCTCTCCTATCTGTCCTGCAGTAGTTACGGCAACCAGTAAGGCTGTTCTCAGGCAGAGCGATTGTAAGTCGGAGTCTTCAAGAAGCTCAAGTGTATCAGACTTCCCTGATGACAGAGGAAGGCCACTATCGTGACATTGTCTGATAGAATTCTGACATGCTTTTTTTTTTTTTTAAAAACTTAACTTGGTATCTCTGTAACATTTCCCAGACCGCTTGGAGCTTTTTGAGATTTGACAATATCTGAGGCAACTTGGCTCTGGCTGGGTGCCCTGCACGTTTTGACCTTGCACACGAAATCCCCATCTGCTGCCGCTTGCGTCTGTGGTGACAGTTATGCATGGGGATAGACTCCACATATTTCCTTTCTGAAGGTTGTCCACAAAAAGTCCACCAATTCAAATGACTTTCTCGAAGCTACAGACAATTTTATTTTCTTGTCCAGTCTACCTGTCTACTCCAGGAAGTTAGGATCTGCTGCTGCAACTGCCTTGAGTGAAATTGGCTCCACTTCACGCATGGTATACAAGTTGTCATAAGTCCTAGGATCTTCATACATTCGCAGATGGATACTAGTGTTCTCCTTTTGAAGGCGAAAACTGGCGTTGAGTTTGTCCTGTCACTTCTCAGACAGGAAAGAGGACTATTCTGAATCTAAGAGGACTCACATAAAAAAAAAATTGTCTCCCTTGAATGAGGTCCGACTTTCCCAGTTTTACAAACCATCCTAGTTTCTTCAAAACGCAAACAATTGAGGCTAGATTGCTTCTTAGCTGTTGGGGTGACTGCTACTAGGAGAAAACAGTCCAGGTATTGAACAAGGACTATTCCTTTTTTTGTTAAAAAGGACAAAATTTAGTTTGGTGAAAATGCGTGGAGAGGAGAAAAGGCCAAAAGGACGACATGAAGTGATCATGCCGAATCAACTCCCCTTCTTTTACCGCAAATCTCTGATATTTTTTACCTCAAGAGTGAATTGGCACATGGCAATTGGCTTCTTTGAGATCTAGCACACTCTTTACCATATCCTTCCTGATCAGAGGAATTGTTCATCTTATCGATTTTTTGTATAAAAGCACTGGTTTAGGGATTTCAGATTTATGATTGTGCAGAAGTCGCCCTCGGGTTTTATTATTGAGAATAGATTTGGGTAATACCCAAGGACCCATTCCCAGCATTAACACTCCTGAATAAAGAAAATTTTTTGTACGTCTATTAGCAGTCTTCAGATTCGCGGGGACTGGCAGGGTGCGAGTTTGATTCCCAGAGGATTTTAAGTAATTTCTATTCTCTATCCTTCGGATATTGTCTGCAGTGTCCATGAATTCTGAGATACTTTACCCAGGCCCTGTAAAAATACTGGAGTCTTCCACCCACCTTCTTGGCATCATTGTCTATCTGCGTTAGTAGTTGGATTGAGAAAGGAATTTCTTCCAATACCTCATTTGGAGTAGCTCCATTTGCCTGTCTTCCCTTTACCTCTATAATCCTGATTCTGATGGCATCAGGTTCTCAGAAAGGAAGACACTTTTCGATTTCTCTTCTGGAAATCCTTAATCGTCTGAGGCCTTTTCCATTATGTTGGCTAGTACAGAGAGAATAAAGTCCTGGAATCCAGAAAAAGGAATGGAACTTCTTGATATAATGCGCCTTTTCACTATGTCTTCCCATTCATCTAGGATCATAATAAACACGTACAAACTAACAGGGAATACTCTATTCCTTCAGGACATTAAACCCCCCAAAATCTCATCTTGTATTGAGAGAGACTGATGGGTCTCCTCGCTTTTCATTGTATTCCTCACTGCTTAGAGGAGTATATCAGTATCCTCCCATGAGAATAGATATTTTTATGTCTAATTTGGTAAAGTTGGAGTTAAAGTTTCACCCTCCTTATGTTCTGGGTCAGTGTAATATTACCTCCTCTGAACTTGAACACATATCCCATCTCAGTCTTTTCTGCTGAGGTGCAGACTGGGAGGACTATAGGGAAACTAGCTCAGTTACAGAATTCTGTACTTCTCTTATCATGGCTCTTGCGAAGTCACAGCATTGTATGTTAATTAACTAGACAACTATTTTAGCAAGCCAGGAAGAATACAGACTGTTATCTATAGGATGACTTTGGTATTTAAGTGTTGATTTCTGGTTGGTCAAGATTTTTCCTTGTGTAAGGGTGCCGTCACACTAAACGATGCACCAGTGATCCCGACAACGATACCGACCTTGTCAGGATCGCTGGTGCCTCGCTACATGATCGCTGGTGAGCTGTCAAACAGGCAGACGGACCAGCGAGGACGCTGGTATCCAAGGTAAATAGTGGGTAACTAAGCGAGGGCGTCGCTTATTACCAGCTGTGTACCTTGGATCCCTGCGTGCTGGGAGCTGGTATCCAAGGTAAATATCGGAAAGCAGCCAAGACATCATGGCGCCATCAAAGGGACACAGATTTATTATTCTAAAGCAGGGTTCCCCAACTCCAGTCCTCAAGGCCCACCAACAGGTTATGTTTTCAGGATTTCCTTTGTATTGCACAGGTGAAGCAATTATCACCTGAGCAATACTAAGGAAATCCTGAAAACATGATCTGTTGGTGGGCCTTGGGGACTGGAGTTGGGGAACCCTGTTCTAAAGGATGCCAACTTAAAGGATATCGGCCCTGTTTGGAAGAATACAAATCTGCTCCATTAACCATTGCTGAACCATGGATACATTTGGAGAAAGCCAGGATTGGGACCCGCCGGTCACCTGGTTCCATGGAGATGTTCAGTGAAGCCAGAGGTTGTGACCCTCGGGTCAACTCACCGGAATGGACTGTCATCTTCCTACGCTTGTTACTTCCTCTCTGTGTACCTGCGACCCTGAGAACTCTGACGTAACAGCTGCCATTATCCTGGCGAGTCAGTAGGAACGCGAGACTCTGCAATGTGCATCATCTTGGGGTATTTTGCTGGGACTGTTCTACGTGTTATCTGCCTGTTTTGTGGTTCAATAAAGTAATGCCACATTGTTTTACCCTCACCCTGTGTTGTCTGAGTAGCGTTATGCCCACATTAAAGGGAGAGCGGGTGTACATCAAGACAATCCCCAGTCCATGGGGATCTGGCTACCGGACCTGGTTGCCCGCCGACCCCCTGTGTCTCCACAGTCCTCCTATCGGTCATGAAGGAGTGGTGTTCTTTCTTTACCACCTTAGCAATGCATTCTATACATAGCTGTTTCCCTTATATTTCAGGAAGTTTTCATGCATGTGGCACATTTTTCCACTTTCTTTTTAAAAACAAAAGGGGCCATAGACCTTTTGGGAACATCTTTATCCTACAGGGATAAAGCTCATATATAGTGGCATGTAAAAGTTTGGGCACCCCTGGGCAAATTTAATGTGATCAGTTAAGCAGGTTGAAGATGATTTGATCTCTAAAAAAACCTAATGTTAAAGATGACACATTTTCTTTGTATTTTAGGTAAAAAAGTTTTTTTTACATTTTAAAAATTACAAAAAGGAAAATAGCTGATGCAAAAGTTTGGGCATCATTGAAGATATATGTGCTTAGATAACTTTGACCAAGGTTTCAGTCCTTAATTAGCCTGGTAGAGTTACGGCTTCTTCACAATCATTAGGTAAGGCCAGGTGATGTAAATTTTCCAGCTTTATAAAAACCCAGCCTCTGCTAACATTGTGCCAAAAAACAGCAGACATGGGTTCTTCTAAGCAGCTGGCTAGCACTCTGAAAATGAAAATGGTGGAGGCCCAGGAGCAGGAGAAGTCTATAAGAAAATGGCAACCTGAAAAAGCTTTGTTCTTTCCTCAGTTCTAATTTTAACTAAAAATAGCAGTTAACAGGAAGAGTGGTCTCCAAGACCAAGAACAATTTCATAGGATTGCTAGAGAGGCAAAATCAGAACACCTGCCTGACTGCAAAAGACCTTCACAAAGATTTAGCAGACTCTGGAGTTGTGGTACATTGTTCTACTATTCAAAGACACCAGGAAGAGTCATCAGAAGAAAACCTCTCCTGCATCTTCATGAGTCATAATTATGCAAAAGAACATCTAAACAAGCATGATGCTGTGAGATAAGCTGTGCCGCCTCCCTCCTCCAATATCGGAGAGCATGGGTTTCCAGCCAGAACCGTGGATGCCCATAACTTTCCACCTAAGGCTCTAAACAGGACGGTGGCGCCACTGGGTTCTGCTGGATTTTATCTTTGCAGGGAGAACAAATACAGCTACCGTATTTAATTCCTGGTAGCTAGTCTTTATAACTCAATAACGCAGAGTTCTAGAGGTGGCAGCATGGTATGGGCTTGTGGGAAAAGGAATGCAGATTCTGATTATGTGCTTGGCTAGGTTCAGAGATATTGCTTTCTGCTATTATAGGTCATTTTCTAGATTCAATATATCAGAGCCTTTTGCTGGGATTTGTTGTACCACTATGTCTGCATGTAGCCTGAGTCAAACAAAGGAAGCCAGTTGGCTGGTAACTGCACAAGAATTCACACCCCTGTGATAATTGCTGGACATGGTGCTGGGAGACACAGGGTGTATGCCTTTTGGCCACCCCTGGAGAGAGTTTCAAAGGCCTAGTTGCTTGAGCTAATTTAAAAAAAAAAAGCCCCATTGGTCTGCTCTGTCCAAGGAAGTGCCTTTGCTGGATAATGAAGTCCCAATGTTTGAGGTGTATTTGACTTCCCTTATGGCCTGGGGGGAATGCCAAGGGTGGGGGCTAAGTTTGGAGCAAGTGTTTTGGGGCCAAACTATTTGACAGGGAATTTCCCATATCTCACAGATACATTTTGGAAACAAGTCCTGTGGTCCCGATGAGGTTAAAATAAAACCTTTTGGCCACAGTGATCAAAAGGTATGTGTGGAGAAATAAAAAAAGCACAGAATTTCAGGTAAAGAACATCTAGCCAACCATTAAGCATGCGAGTGGATCAATTGTGCTTTGAGGTTATACTGCAGCCAGTAGCACGGGGAACATTTCATGGGTAGAGGGAAAAATGGATTCAATGAAATTTCCACAAATTCTTGATGCTAACGTAACACCATCTGTAATAAAGCTGAAGTTGGAAAGAGGATAGCTTCTACAAATGGATTATGATCCTAAACACATGTCAAAATCCACAATAGATTACCTTAAAGGCACAAGCTGAAGGTTTTACAATGGCCCTCAGTGTCACCTGATCTGAACATCATTGAAAATCTGTGACTAGACTTCAAAACAGCAGTGCATGCAATATGACCCAGGAATCTCACAGAACTGGAAAAATTGTCCCAGGAAGAATGGATGAAAATCCCTAAAACAAGAACCGAAAGACTCCTGTCTGACTACAAAGAGCGTTTACAAGGGTGCCCAAACTTTTGCTCGGCCCATTTTATCTCTGTAATTTTTAAAATGTAAAAAAGATGAAGATAGAGATTATATATAGGGTACCTATCATTTTGCACTCTCAGGTAGACACAGGTACACTGTCTCTTTAAATGTGTGTGCATGCACACGTGTATGTTTAAAATATACAGGGTGGGCCAATTTATATTGATACACCTAAATAAAATGGGAATGGTCGGAGATATCAACTTCCTGTTTGTGGCACATTACTATATGGGAGGGGGAAAACTTTTCAAGATGGGTGGTGACCATGGCGGCCATTTTGAAGTCAGCCATTTTGGATCCAACTTTATTTTTTTCAATGGGAAGAGGGTCATGTGACACATCAAACTTATTGAGAATTGCACAAGAAAAACAATGGTGTGCTTGGCTTTTACGTAACTTTATTCTTTCATGAGTTATTTACAAGTTTCTCTTTGTTTACAGCCATTGACATGTCGCAGAGGTTAACAAGTGAGGAGCGGATAGAATCATAGAATCGTAGAGTTGGAATGGACCTCCTAGGCCATCTGGTCCAACCCCCTGCTCAAAGCAGGATTCGCTAAATCATCCCAGTCAGATGTCTGTCCAGCCTCTGTTTGAAGACTTCCATTGAAGGAGAACTCACCACTTCTCGTGGCAGCCTGTTCCACTCATTGATCACTCTAACTGTCAAAAAGTTTTTTCTAATATCTAATCTGTGTCTCCTCCCATTCAGTTTCATCCCATTGCTTCTAGTCTTTCCTTGTGCAAATGAGAATAAAGTTGATCCTTCTACAATGTGACAGCCCTTTAGATATTTGTAGACAGCTATTAAGTCTCCTCTCAGTCTTCTCTTTTGCAAACTAAATATTCCCAAATCCTGCAACCTTTCCTCATAAGACAGGGTTTGCAGACCGGTCACCATTCTGGTCGCTCTTTTCTGAACTTGCTCCAGTTTGTTGATGTCTTTTTTAAAATGTGGTGCCCAAAACTGGACACAATATTCCAGATGAGGTCTGACCAAAGAGGAGTAGAGGGAAATAATGACTTCACGTGATCTAGACTGTATGCTTCTGTTAATACATCCTAGAATTGCATTTGCCTTTTTTGCTGCTGCATCACACTGTTGACTCATATTCAGTCTGTGATCTATTAGTATACCCAAGTCTTTTTCACATGTGCTGTCACTTAGCCCTTTTCCTCCCATTCTGTAGATGCTTTTTTCATTTTTATTGCCCAGATGTAGTACTTTGCATTTCTCCCTGTTAAAAACCATTCTGTTAGTTGCTGTCCACTTCTCCAGTTTATTTAAATCTTTTTGAATCCTCTCTCTCTCTTCTCTAGTATTAGCTATCCCTCCTAGCTTTGTGTTATCAGCAAATTTAATCAGTTTACCCTCAATTCCTTCATCTAAATCGTTGATAAAGATGTTGAACAATACAGGGCCCAGGACAGAGCCCTGTGGTACCCCACTTGAGACATTCTTCCAACTGGATGTGCAGCCATTTACGACCACTCTTTGGGTCCGATCACTAAGCCAGTTATGAATCCACCTAACAGTTGCCTTGTCCATTCCATACTTAGTCATTTTTTCAATAAGGATTGTATGAGAGACTTTGTCAAATGCTTTGCTGAAGTCAAGATATACTATATCTACAGCATTTCCTTGATCCACCCAATCAGTGATACCGTCATAGAAGGAAATTAAGTTAGTCTGACATGACTTATTAGTTACAAACCCATGCTGACTCTGCTTAATCACTTCATTCTTATCCAGGTATTGACATACATGTTGTTTAATAATTTGTTCAAAGATCTTTCCTGGTATAGAAGTCAGACTCACCTGCCTATAGTTGCCTGGGTCCACCTTCTTCCCCTTTTTGAAGATAGGAACAACATTTGCTCTTCTCCAGTCTTCTGGCACTTCTCCTGTTCTCCATGAATTTTCAAAGATTATGGAGAGGGGTTCAAAAATGTCTTCTGCTATCTCCTTCAGTACTCTGGGGTGTAATTCATCTGGACCTGGAGACTTGAATTCATTTAGGTTAGCTAAGTGTTTCCTCACTATCTTTCTGTTTATATATATCCTGGATTCTTCTATTCCCTTAATAGGACAGTGAATAACAGTTGATGTTACATTTCCTTTCTGAGAGAAAACAGATGCAAAATAGGAATTTAAAAGTTCAGCCTTCTCAACATCCTGTCTTACCATTTCATCATTTTCATCCTGTAAAAATCCTATAGCATCTTTGACTTTTCTTTTACTTTTGACATATCCCCAAAATCCTTTATTATTGCTTTTGACATCTCTTGCAAGTCTCAATTCATTTTCAGCTTTAGGTAATCTGATTTGTGCCCTGCAGGTTCTGCAGACAGCATTATATTCTTCTTTATATATGCCTCCCTCTTTCCATTTTATAAACATTTTTTTCTTCCTTTTTAGCATGTGCTTAAGTTCTGTGTTCATCCATCCTGGTTTCCTTAAATGCTTCCTATTCTTCCCTCTTTTCAGAATTGTTAACAACTGTGCTTTGAGAATTTAATTTTTCAAGATTTCCCATTTTTGTCTTTAAGGATATCCAGCCATTGGATCCCTCCAATCCTCTTTCTGAATCCCTTAAAATCTGCCTTTCTGAAATCTAACCTTGACGTCTGAGTCTTCACAGGTCTTCCGCCTCTAGTTATCCAAAATTCTAAAATAGCATGGTCGCTACCTCCTAGGGTCCCAGCCACTTTTACCTCCTCAACCATTTCCTCCCTGTTTATAAGGATTAGATCCAAGGTAGCAGTTCCCCTTGTTTTCTCCCTTACCTTTTGGAAGATAAAGTTGTCAGCAAGAGAGGATAAGAATTTCCTTGACCTGTTAGTTTTGCCTGAGAGAGAGATTCCCAACAAATGTCTGGATAGTTGAAATCTCCCATGACAACTATGTCATATTTTTTGGAGAACTTGGCCATTTGATGCATAAAGAGTTCATCCATATCTTCAGCTTGCACAGGCGGCCTGTAGTAAATGCCTACAATGGTGTCCTTTCCATTGTTCTGTCCTTGTATTCTTACCCAAACAGTTTCCACAGAACTCCCAGTCTCTGAAGCTTCAATCTCTGTGCAGATATACGTGTTTCTAACATACAATGCGACACCCCCTCCTCGTTTATCAAGTCTGTTTCTTGCAAATAAGTTGTATCCTTCTAGTCTTGTATTCCAATCATGTGTATTGTCCCACCAAGTTTCAGTGATTCCAATGACATCATATTTCTTTTCCTGTGTTAGTAGTTCCAATTCTCCTTGTTTGTTGCCCATGCTTTGTGCATTAGTATAGAAACATTTTAGTTTGTGATTGGTTTCTCTTTCTCCAATATTTTTATTAATTAGATTCTTTTGTCTTTGTTCTTCCTTTCCACTTCTAATAGCAGAGTTCTCAACAGCATTTGTCAGGTGTATGGCTTTTTCTGGTCTTTTGCTTCCCTTCCCATGTTGTTCTAGTTTAAAGCTCTCTTTACAAGTGTAGCAAGGTGACTTCCAAATACATGCTTTCCAGTCTTCGTAAGGTGCACACCATCTCTAGCAAGTAGTCCATCGTATAAGTAGTTCACTCCGTGATCCAGAAATCCAAATCGTTGCTGACGGCACCATCGACGTAGCCAGTTGTTCACCTGCAGAATCTTATTCCACCTCCTTGTTCCATGGCCATCCACTGGGAGGATGGAAGAGAAGACCACCTGCGCTCCCAGTTCTTTCACTTTCTTGCCTAAGTCTTCAAAGTCTCTGCAGATGGTTTCCAGGTCGTTTCTTGCGGTGTCATTTGTCCCCACATGTAGTAGCAGGAATGGGAAGGCTCCTGATATCCTGTCAGACACATCTTTAATTTTTGCACCTGGAAGACAGCACATTTCTCTTGAAGTTATATCCAGTCTGCAGATAGCGGCCTCTGTTCCTCTCAACAGCGAATCCCCCATGACCACCACTCTCCGTTTCTTCTTCTTCACAAGATTTTTCTTTCTCCATCCAGGAGGACTCTGAAGGCGTACAAGGTTGCTGTTTGTTGGCAAAGTCTTATCCTGATGTATTTCTACATCGTTTTCCCGCGTGAGAGCCTGGTACTGGTTTCTGAGCAGTATGGGTGCTGACTTCCTCCTGATCCTCCTGCTTCTATGGGTCACATGTCTCCATTCCTCTGTTTCTTCAGGTGCACTTCGAATTTCTTCTCTTTCTGTAACATGAAGAGATAATTCTGCTCTGTCCAAGAACTCTTCACCTTCCTTAATGATCTTCAACGTAGCTAACCTCTCTTCGAGATTTTGCAACTTTTCCTCCAACAGGGACACAAGCTTGCATTTGTGACAGGTGAAGTTTGGCTTTTCCACTGGTAAATCTGTGAACATGTAGCAAGAAATGCAGCTCACCAAATGGCTCCTGGCCTCTTCCATCTTGAGATTTCTTAAAAACGATGAAAGATGAACCAAAATTTGCACGGTTTTTCCGATTTCCTCTTTTCAGCTGCAACGGCCAAAACCCAGTGATCGTTGAGCTCGCGGAGACTCTTCACTTATCCCAGAAGGCACTGGGAATATGCAAATGATCTCCTCAAGACTCTTCCCCTGGTTTTTATAGAATATATATTATAGATAGAAATTGTCTTGATGTCTGGTGAACGCAGTACCCGTGTCATTGCAGCTTTCAAAGCAAGACACCCTACGCAAGAAAACTGTCACCATTCCCATTTTATTTAGGTGTATCCATATAAAGGGCCCAGAACATGATGATCTGTGTAAACTGAGGGTCCTGTTCCAATTTTTTAGACCATTCTGCAAATTCAGCTAGACGATCTGGGTCACCAACCATTCCCATTTTATTTAGGTGTATCCATATAAATGGCCCACCCTGTAAATACAGTTGTGCTCAAAAGTTTAAATACCCTGGCAGAATTTTTGCTTTCTTGGTCTTTTTTCAGAGAATATGAATGACAACACCAAACCTTTTTCTCCACTCATGGTTAGTGGTTGGGTGAGAGTTGGCTTGAGTAAATTGCATTTATTCACGAAAAAGCAGTAATTTGGCAAAAAATATTTAAAAATTAGCTATTTTAAAACTTAATTTTTGTGTCCTTAAATCAATCATATTGCACAAAATAGTAATTAAATAACATTTCTCATTTTACATCAGCACAATTTTGGAAACTTTTTTTCTAAGGAAGTTATAAGGGTTAAACTTTGACCAGCAATTTCTCATTTTTCCAACAAAATTTACAAAACCATTTTTTTTAGGGACCACATCATATTTGAAGTGACTTTGAGGGCTCTATATGACAGAAAAAAAAACCAAAAGTGACACCATTCTAAAAACTGCACACCTCAAGGTGATCATAACCACATTCAAGAAGGTCATTAACCCTTCAGGTGCTTCATGAGAACTGAAGCACTGTGGAAGGAAAAAAATGGACATTAACTTTTTTCACACAAAAAATTTACTTTAGACCTAAACTTTTTTATTTTCACAAGGGTAACAAGAGAAAATGGAATACAACATTTTTGTTTTTGCTAATTCTCCTGAGTAGGCCGATACCCACATGTGGGGGGGAATCCACCATTTGGGCGAACGGCAGGGCTCAACAGGGAAGAAGCATAGTTTGACATTTTAAATGCAAAATTGGCTGCAATCGAGAGTGGATGCCATGTCGCGTTTGGGGAGCTGTTGTGAATTCACTTTCTGGCCTACCTCTGGTTGCTGGTGAAGGTAGTGGAGATGGTTGTATTGACAGAGGGGTCGCGAGTTCTCCTTCCGGGCTCCCTCTGGTGGTTACAGGAGGTAATGGAGCTGATCTAATTAACAGAGGCCTGCCACCTGATAATGAGGAGGACGATTGGACATTTGGAGCTTCTGACTGGATTTAAGACAGCTGACTCCCTCTATCCTTGCTGGTGATTTTTGCCTGCCTCCTGAGGTCTTAGTTTCCAGCTCAGTCCCTGCATGCTCAAGTTAAGTGTTCTTTTGCTATTGTTCACATTTGATTTGGTTCTGTCTATTTCAGTTTAGTGTGGTCAGCCAGCCCCGGCTGGGGCTGTGCTGAATTTCCATCCTTATGTTACTGTTTGTGCCAGTTTGTTTTTGTCCTTTATTAGATTGGCCTCTCTTTGCTCTGCTTTCAGAATATACCATAGTGCTGATATAGTGGGCGAAGTCTAGTGACTTCAGTATTTTTTCAATCAGACGTGTTGGGCATTTTTTTCAGGGTTTTTTTGCGTGATTGCAGACAGTGTCTTTCCTGTCTAGTTAGTTTAGGCCCCATCGTTTGCTCAGCCTATTTTTCTACCTGCGTTTGTGTTTTCATCTTGTCTCACAGACAATATATGTTTGGGGGCTATCTATTCCTTTGGGGTCAGCTCTGGGGCAGTTTAGATTTCCCCTTACTTGCTTTAGGTTTATTTAGTTCTCCGGCTGTGTCAAGGTGTCTAGAATCATCGTAGGTACGCTCCACGGCTACTGCTAGTTGGGTGGATAGGATCAGGGGTCTGCAATCCGCTTCGTTACCAACCTCTCTGGTTTTCTGTGGCTTAGCTTGGTCTTGCTTTCCTCCTCGGTGACCCAATCATAACAGGGAGCTCTTGATGTGCCTAAACAGTGGAAACCCCCCCACAAGTGACCCCCCATTTTGGAAACCACATCCCCTCAAGGATTTTAACCTGGGGTATAGTGAGCATTTTGAACCCACAGGTACAGCACAGAATTTGATAACATTAGGTCACCATACTGAATATGTCGTCATTAGCGTTGGGTGCAAGTGCTCGCTAGACCAGTTTGCATCAAATATCGCGGGTGTTTGAGTGATATGCTTGAGTCCCTGCCCCACATTTTTTGTGGCTGTTAGACACCCAAAAAACAACACATGCAGGGGATTTGCGATACTCCATGCATATCTGAGCACTCAATGCAAAGTCATGTAGCAAGCACTTGTGCTCAACACTAGCTCTCATATCTTTGTTTTTTAAGCTTTTGAAAAAAAAAAAAAATCTAACTGCACCCCCCAATAAAAAATTCCTTACCCCACTGATGGAGGGAGGGGGCTTTCAACCTCCTGTGTGTTCCTGTCCCTATCAAGGATCTGAAAGACAACCTCCTGATGATGCTGTCAGGCAATACATCCTGTAAATGTCTATTATAATCCTCCCGTGACATATGCCATTTGGCACGGCCTGATAGAACAGGGGAGGCGCTGAGCACAGTCCTAGTAATTGCCAGCTCTCCTGCCTTGACTGAAGTCACTTAGTCTTTTTAAACTATTGCACCTGCACAGTAAAGAACAGTGCCTGGACAAGTGGAACAGACTGTGTGGATGACGTAGAAGATATCAGACATCATAATCAAAGCAGGTGATAACTGGGATAAAAGAGGTGCCAATAACATCTATCAAACCTGACAAATAACGCACAACACAAGGGTATTATAAAAGGCATTTTCTTAGACATGTGGGTTAGCTGGTCTTTTATAAACAGGTTGCTGGAGTGGTGTTCAAGAGGACTCAAAGGTGACGAATTCTAATTAATATAGGGAAAACCTGGTGACGACTTCCCTTTATATTACATAAGTTCTCACCTGAGTGTCTGCTGTCAGGACTTTGATACGCTGTGTTGACACCATAACGTCCACTTCTGTCATAGGCTGAGATTCTCCATCTGGTGCCTAAAGAGTAAAACAGAAAAAAAAATACACAAACATAAGAAACATGGAAGGAATTGTGTATTTGTTACTTTCTTTTTTTCTGTGCCTGCATTACTGCATTATTCTTACCTTCACCCTGTTCACTGCCTCTTGTGCTTGTCGCATACGTGTGCTGGCCATCGGATGTCTCTCACACTGTAGCTGAGTAGATCCCAAATACTTTGCACCAAAAACGACTCCATCTAGTAAGTCTTCTGGATCACAAGGACCAGGCACTGATTGAAAAAAAGACTACCATATTAACATTTACCCCTAAAGGAACAAAATGCAACGCTACAAAATCCTGGACAAACCAAGCCATATATAACAGTAAGCGCCTTGTCTTGTAAAAGAACAGCGGCTCTGCAAATTTAGAAGGCTTGGACAATTCTCCTTTATTTTATCAGATGTGCTAGGGAAATAATTCTGTAGCAGTTATATCAAGTATTACATGTTCCCCTCCTACACTTGTTAGTGCAGCGCTCCTCACCGGATGCACAGCTCTCCAGTCCATACAATGGCTGCTGGTGGCACAGCATGAAGAGCCCTATCCATCAGCCTCCTTCAATAGAAAAACAGATTTTCTGCGTGCAGCATTTGCAAGTGGAGGAAGCTGATGAACTGGGCTGATCACTTTCTCCTCCATCAAGTGCAGTGTAACAGAAGGGTCCCTCTTTAGCCATTCTCAACATCAATTATCCCATCCACAAGGCTGAGCGGTGGAAAGAGGCTGTACAGCTGCAGCTCTGATGGTGGTGCATCATTACAGGGCTGCTTCTTCTAGAACCAATGCTTCTATGGGACAATTGCACCATGTTATGGAAACAATTAGGTTAAGAGTTGAAGTGGAAGACCTCTGCATTTACATCAGGAGAGCAGAGAGCGACCACTATGCATTACACATCAGGACTAAGCCAGGTAAATAAAAAGGTCTGGTAAATCAAATCAAGAAAACCTTCCGCCAAAAATAGACCTAAAATATAACTTTTATTAATACTTTCATAAAACGTTATTGAAACAAACATAATAAAAATGGTGAGCAGGTCAGACACGGGTGCCTGATAGGTTCAAAGATCAGGTACAAAATTATCACAAGTAGAAAATAGTCTAGGGGAACAGATCCACAATACTCCGTCTCCCAACCTGGCAGCGGAGGTTGGCACCCTAGGAGGGAAGCATTATGGCGCCCCCCGCTCAACGTCGGCTGACCTTGTCTGACCCTATAAGGAAATCCCTCACCAAGCCATCACCGTCACCCATAAAGTGCCAAGTGCTTTATCCAAGTGTTGAACCTACTGCAGATGTAATGTATTAATAACAAATATGCCTCTAGAGATTGGGTAAAGTATTTTAGTCAAATGACCATTTATTAATATATATTATGTGTACAATACCTCCGATCCCATCTTGGGGTGATCACAAAAACTATATCTATAGATCACCTCCCAAGAAAACACACTCCAAATCAAATGTTAGAGTAGATCATGTCTCAGTGACACACAAATAATTTTCACAGGTATTCGATTGGAGACATTATGCCCTTAAATAGACAACCTCCCACTAGAGTACACTCAAACGTCAAACTAAGACACATGAGAGATATTTCTTACATGTATAAAAATGGGAGCATTATAGCCCTTATTAGGTCACCCCACTGGAGAGTATTTCCCATCAGATGTTAGAACAAACCATGTCTCAATGACATAAGAGATTTGAATATATCAGGGGTATAATATTCCTTAATAAATCACCTCACAAGAGGATACACTCCCAATCTGATGTTAAAGGCAGCAATGTCACAATGACACAAGACGTATTTTACATTTATAAGGTTCGGGATGTCTTATCCCTTAATAAATAACCTCTCAAAATAGGTGCACACCACATTGAATATTAGGGCACATTATGTCTCAATGACACATCAGAAATATTTCTTAGTTCTACCATTGAGTAGCTCTCACTGGGCCTTCAGGCAAGTTCAACAACATAAGCATGAATTATATATAGCCATCAAATAGAATGGATCTAGTTCTAGGAGTGATCCATGTTAAAATTATATTAATTCAAAAATTAAACATTTATAAGCAAATTTGTCATGTAGGGGACGCTGTTTTTCAGGCACAATCAAAACTTGTAGCTTATGAATACAGGTATGGAAGCCAAAAGTTTAGTACAAAACATCATTTAGGCTATGGGCCCACGTAGCGTTTTAAAACGCACAATGGAAACCGGACTCCTTCCCAGAAATCGCGCGTTTTTTTTTCCCCGCGCGATTTTGCCGCGATTTTCTCAAGCACTTTCCAAGCGATTTGAAGCATCGCTTGGAAAGTGATTGACAGGTTGGTCACACTCGTCAAACATAGTGTTTGACAAGTATGACCAGCTTTTTACTATTGAGGCCGCCTATGCGGCCTCAATATTAAAATATAAAATGTTAAAAATGATTAAAAAAATTAAAAAAATCGGGGTATATTTACCTTCCGACGTCGCGCGCTGCCATCCCGGGCCTCAGCGTTCCCAGCGATGCCTTACGAGACCTGTGATGACGTTGGTCTCGTGTTACTATAGCGATCTTGCGAGACCGCTAGAGTCACGCGAGACTACGTCATCACAGGTCCTTGCCGCAAGGCATTACTGGGAACACTGAGGCCCGGGATGGCAGCGCGGGACGTCGAAAGGTAAATATACCCCGATTTTTTTTTTTTAAAGGGGTATGGTTCCCAGGGCCTGGAGAACAGTCTCCTCTCCTCCACACCGTGGGTACCAACCGCACATGAGACGCTTAACTTGCCACATGGTGGGCATAGCCACATGCGGGAAGTAAGCGATTCTCATGCATTCCTATGGGTGCGGAATTGGGGCAATTCTTTGCGATTCCGCACAAAAGAATGATCATGCTGCGATTTTTTCCGCGATGCGATTCCGCCACGGAAAAAAGCGCAGCATTAGCACAGCATGTGCGGAATGCCATAGGAATGCATGGGGTGCGTCATGTACAAGATTTTTAAACGTTTTCGCAGCGTTTTCGAGGGACAGTGTAAAACAGTCAGCTTTCCCCTTTGAGGCAGTTTATTGTGGAATTTGAAGAGTGTTTAGGATCATAATCCTAACCCTTTGAAATGTTCCCTGTGCCATTGGCTGCAACACATCCCCAAAGCATGGTTGATCCACCCTTCACAACAGTATGCATCTATATATCATATCGTGTCTCCCCGTTTGATGTGGGCTGTAGCTCTGAACCTGCATCTTTTTCTGACACGACAGCTGAAGCCCTGCTATGTGTAGCACAAGCAATCGGAAGATCGCAGGTTCAAGTCTCCTATGGAGACTATAAAAGCATGTAAAAGGTAAAAAAAAAAAAAAAAAAAAAAAAAGTTTTAAACTATTCAAAAAAATTTAAAAAAAAAATCAAATTTCTTTCTTCTCTTTTGCTCAATTCAAAATAAATGCTATATATTTTACACACATATATACACACACAATATAATAGTCTAATTCTGTCTATAACCGAAATCCCGCGTCGCTGATTGGTCGCGCCCATCCGGCCGCGACCAATCAGCGACAGGCCCAGTCCGGGCACGGCATTCGAACGACACACGCCACCCCTACCATCGGGAGATCCGCAGAGCTAGCCGCTGATCTCTTGACGGTTGCCGCGGTTCATCTCCTGCCACACGGAGGTCAGTGGCGACGCAGCCGGGAGATGACCGGCGCAGCACTCAATGTGCGGATGGTACCCAGGGTCCGGAGGAGACTCTCCTCCAGGCCCTGAGTACCATAAACCTGTAAAAAATAGGAAAAAAAAAAACGGATTACTTACCGGTAATACTCTTTTGTAGAGTCCACGACAGCACCCACTGACGGAGGGGATCCGCCCCTAGGAACAGGAAACCTACAGAGATAAATGGGGCAGTCCCCCTCGCTCCCTCAATTTGGATTACAGAGAACCAAGGAGGAACCGCCATACATGTTTTAGTCAATTTGCTAGGTCAGTGATTCACATCTACACCTAATTATACAAAGAGAGAGCGAGAGAGAGAGGTGCCGGAAAGAATGTCGGGTTAAATGAGTGTCTGGAGGATCCGCCACAGAAAAAAAACGTTGCAAGCTCCGTTTTGAAATCTTTGAGGATGGTGACGGACAGGAACTTTTGGCGGATCCGCAAAAAAAACGGATGCATCGGACGGAAATCCGTCACAATCAGCCTGTAATGAAAGTCAATGGGGAAAAAAACGGATCCTCAAAAGAAAATTGCGGATCCGTTTTTTTTTTTTTTTTTAAAACCTGGCGGATTGTGACTGATTGTAAAAAACTGAAGTGTGAAAGAGGCCTTACATATTAGCTCAATTGGGACGTCCGCCCTCTCTGCCCAGGAGGATGATATGGCTCGGATAGATTGTGCTTTTATACCCTGTGGCGGGTCTTCTCCTTTTGCTGAATACGCCATCGTGATCGCATCTCTGATCCACCTGGACAGCGTGCTTCTCTTAACTCTAGACCCCTTCTTGTTACCCTGGAAGGAGACAAAAAGAGCCCTACTCTGCCTCCAGGGACTGGTTCTATCTAGGTAGGCTAGGACTGCTCTTTTCACATCTAATGTGTGGAATCTCACCTCCTCTGGCGTTCCCAGATTCTCATAGAAGGATGGGAGACAGACTTGTTGAGATCTATGAAAATTAGTAGCGCGTTTGGGAAGATAAGATGGGTCTGTCTTTAATACTAGTCTGTCCTGGCTTACTGACAGGAATGGGGGATCTATCGACAGGGCTTGGAGATCACCTACTCTTCTTGCCAAGACTAGAGCTACTAGTAGAGCAGTCTTCAATGAAAGGCATTTTATTGATGCTTGATGCATAGGCTCGAATGGGGGGGGGGGGGTAAGTGAAGGCGTCTAGGACCAAGCTAAGGTTCCACGTTGGCAGGTGAGGGATGTGGACTGGATTCGCTCATTGACAAGCCGAAATAAACCTGGCCACCCATTTATTTCCTGCCACATTGTGGTTATATAAGGCCCCTAGAGCCGACACGTGGACCTTTAGGATGTTAACTGAGAGTCTCAACTCTCGGCCCTTTTGTAGGAATTCTAGAATAGCTCTAATGGGTACGTCGCTGGAAAATTTTGCAGGGTGAAAAGCTAAAAAATTTTTCCACACCTTCATGTAAATTTTTGTTGTGGATTCTTTCCTACTCCGTAGTAGAGTTCTAATGAGATTATTCGAGAATCCCCTCAATTTTAATAACTCCGTTTCAAATTCCATGCCGCTAGGTGCAGGGATTTGACTTGGGGATGGTGACAGGAGGTCCCGATGGAGTGGGAGTATCCATGGATCGGTTATCGACATCGCTCTCAACCATGAAAACCACAGCCTCTTGGGCCAAAACGGGGCTATTAAGATGACCTTCGCCCCTTCCTCCCTTATTTTCCTGATCACTGTTGGCAACAGTACCATCAGACGAAAGGCATAGGCCTGTCGGAATGTCCAGGGTGCTTGGAGGGCATCGAGCACGTCTGGACTGTCCGCTCTGTATAGCGAAGCGAACCTTTGTACACGTCTGTTGGCTCTTGTCGCGAACAGATCAATGTCTAGTCTGCCCCATCTGGCCGCAATCATCTCGAAGATGTGCCGGCTGAGGACCCACTCTCCTTGATGCAAAGTCTGGCAGCTGAGATAGTCCGCCCTGGAATTGTCCACTCCCCTGATGTGGATAGCAGACAAGAAGTGGAGATGTGTTTCGGCCATCTCTAGAATTCTTTCTGCGATAGACCTTAGCGGTCCTGATCGCGTACCTCCTTGGGGGTTTATGTATGCCACTGAGGTTGTGTTGTCTGTTTGGATTCTCATGTGGGTAACTCTTAGCTGTGGGAGAAATTTAGACATAGCATGATATATCGCTTTTAGTTCCTTCATATTAGACGAATTTCCCGCTTTGAGTTCAGACCACTAACCCTGCACCATATCCTCCTCTAGATGGGCCCCCCACCCCAAGGGGCTAGCGTCCGTGGTGACTATTCTAGAGGGTACAATCCACCATGGAACCCCTCCTGATAGATTTGGGTTCAACCACCACTCCAAGGAGCTGATTACTTCTGGTGATAGGGACATTCTCCCATCTAACCGCCCCTGCAGCTTATCTGCTTCTCGCAACACGGCCCATTGCAATTTTCTGGAGTGGAATTGGGCCCACTGCACCACCGGAATGCATGATATTAGGAACCCCAACAAGGACATGCTTTCTCTCAAGGACATTGTGTTCTTATCACCCGCCATCTGTACCTTGTTAATTATAGCCTGGATTTTTGCTTCAGGCAGAAAGCATTTTTGACTTACAGAGTATATTTGAAGGCCCAGGAACGTCTGACAGGTTACCAGTTGTAGTCTGGACTTTTCCCAGTTGATCAGCCAGCCTAGTGTCTGCAGGGATGAGATAATATCAGCTATCCTACTCTTGCATTGGGAAACCGAATTCCCTACTATGAGCAGGTCGTCCAAGTATGGGACTATTAAGGTGTCCTTTAGCCTCAGAAATGTATTAAGCTTCTTTAGATTATTGTTCTAAATGAACCATCCGGTTTAGAGACTAGAAAGAGGGGGGAATAAAATCCCATTCCCCATTCATCTTTTGGCACTTCTATTAGTACGTGCTTAGACAAGAGCCCCGCTATCACTATTTCCAAGGCTTCCTGTTGCGTTGGGGACTTCAGGGAAGTCAATAGGAAGGAGTTCGGTGGGTACCGAACAAATTCTAGTCTTAGGCGTGATGATATAATATTAATGGCCCAAGAATTGGATGTTATTTTTTCCCATTGGTGGCTTTATCTTAGTGGCCTGCCACCTACTGGTGATTTATCGCTACCGGAACCTGTCCCCTGATCTGAAGGGGCGTTTTCCAAATAGACTGCCTCTCTGCTTGGGATCTTTATTGCCCAGGCAGTCCTGGGGTTTGAAATCCTTTTTACCAAATGGAGGCTTCCTGAAGGCTCTCCTGTTGAAGGGAATGTATGGGTTAGGGAATCCCTTTTTCCTCTCACCCGCTTTTGTCAGGATCTCGTCCAACTGTGTGCCAAACAGGTACTTACTCTGACAGGGCATAACGCAGAGTTTAGTTTTTGTCTGCACATCGCCTCGCCACCCCTTCAACCACAAGGCCCGCCGGGCTGCATTGGATAATCCTGCCGCTCTGGCAGATAGACGGAGGGAGTCAGCTGAGGCGTCAGATAAGGCGGCGGCTGCACCCTTAATCAGGGGAATAGCGGAATGGAGCCTATCTCTGGGTGCTCCACTTTTTATTTTCTCCTCCAATTCATCTAGCCATATTACCATGGACCTTGCCGTGCACGTGGCCGCTATAGCCGGTTTGAAGGCCCCTGTGCATACTTCCCAAGACCATTTGAGGAAAGTATCCGCCTTGCGGTCTAACAGGTCAGATAATGTTCCTGCGTCCTCCACTGGTAAGGAGGATCTGCGGGAGGTGGAGGCCACTGCCGCATCAACCTTGGGGGCTCTCGACCAGGACGCCAAATCATCAAACTGATATTTCTGTTTGGAAGCTAAGGGGATGAAGGTTCTTTGCCCCCCCTACTTCTCCCACTCCTTTTTTACCAGCTCTTTAATTGCTGTCACCACTGGGAAGGCTCTGACCTTCTTCTGGGAGATACCCAGGAACATTATTTCCTGCGGGGTTTTGGGCTCCTTAATATCGAATAGCCCCATGGTATTCCGCACAGATTTGACCAAATTATTCACACTGTCTGTGGGGAAGCAAGCCTGCTCTTCCTCTTCTGAGGTTGGGTATTCCTGGGATCTGAGTCCAACTCCCCAGCCTCTGAGACCTAGACACAAGTGGCAATATCTCTCTAATGGAGGTCTGCCTTCCTTGACTACTGGAAGCGCCTAAGGCTCGCAGTTCTTCTCTGATTATTGTACGGATATCCTCCTTACTACCCAAGGCCTCCTCCCGTAAGGTTTGCTCAATACAGGTCTGACATAACCTCTTAGGGTGACTATCCGGGAGGGGTTGGGAGCATAAAGCACATTCCCTGTTTTTAGCTTTATCCGTTCTCTTGGCCTAAGGGTATACAGACAAAAATAGGACGCCATCAGCTAAGAGCTTGACTCCAAAACACTCACCTGTGAATTTCGTCAGCTTAATACCGGCTGCGGGGTCCGAGACTCAGGCTGAGGCGAGGCGCGAGATGGCTTCTTACGCTTTTTCTCCAAGGGTTCACTCTGCCTAGAGCGTCCACTATTATCCCTCCTGGAGCTGCTGCTTCTTCTAGTGCTCTCACTTCTCGTGCTTCCACTTTTCTTAGTACCGCCATATGGGGATTCCCCTGGCTGCACTTCTTGGAGCGAAACCGGGTCGTTTACTGCCGACATGGCTGCGCACCGGTATACCTCTGGCCGGTGCTTTTATGCAGCCTCCCGGTTTCCTTCCCTTCATACTTCCTCCTCTTTTTTTAATTTTTTTTTTCTTTCTTTCTTTCCCCTCTGCGCATGCGCGGTCTCCTCCCGAGCTACTGCGATGTTTGATCTGCCCCGGAAGTTCTCCCTGCACTTCCGGGCCGCCTGGTCTCTGTTACAATGGCGCCAGCCTGCTCACCTTCTCTGGCCGCCGCGAGTCTCACGACCGCTGCCCCTGCATTACCGGTGCGACATACCGCTGCTCACCAGGTATGTCAATTCTCCCCTTCAGCGCTCCCGGCACCTCATGCGTCCTGCGCAAGCTCAGGGCTTCCACTTCCCTCCCTGGCCTCGCCATCTCCTGGGGGGGTTCCCCGACGCTGTGCCAAGCTCAGTAATGCAGTATCCCATGCTAGGGAAAACTGCTCCAATGCACCCCTGGGTGAGCCAGGCACCCTTCGCCAAGGCCTCACTTGCAGTACCAGATGAGGGGGGAGTCCCTATTTTGGATCCCCCGTCGCTGCTTCCAGCTCTGGCGCCCCAGTTGCTCATATAATGCCGCGGGTGGCTACCAGGCCAGGAATCCTCTTCTCTGTGGGTTCCTTCTAGGAACAGGAAACCAAACTGAGGGAGCGAGGGGGACCGCCCCATTTATCTCTCTGTAGGTTTCCTGTTCCTAGGGGCGGATCACCTCTCTCAGTGGGTGCTGTCGTGGCTAAGAGAAAAATAGTGATATACTCACCTTCCGACGGCCCCGGGACTCTTTCCCTCCTCTCACCACGCGCTCTCGCGAGAGTGACGTCATCGCCGGTCCTTCGTGCTAAGCGTTACTGGGACCGGAAGATGCCGGGAGCGTGGAGAGGAGATCGGGGGCCGTCGGAAGGTGAGAATAACCTTTTTTTTTTTTAAATTTTTCCTTTAACTAGAATACCCGATGCGTTAGAATCGGGCCACCATCTAGTGTGTGTGTATATATATATATATATATATATATATATATATATATATATATATATATATATATATATATACACACACTCACTGGCCACTTTATTAGGTACACCTGTCCAACTGTGTGTTAAGACTTAATTTCTAATCAGCCAATCACATGGCGGCAACTCAGTGCATTTAGGC
This sequence comes from Dendrobates tinctorius, assembly GCF_039654945.1. Taxonomy (NCBI): domain Eukaryota; kingdom Metazoa; phylum Chordata; class Amphibia; order Anura; family Dendrobatidae; genus Dendrobates; species Dendrobates tinctorius. The sequence goes on from NW_027362043.1 coordinate 2,862,077, forward strand.
ATGTAGACAGTCAAGACAATCTCCTGCAGTTCAAACCGAGCATCAGTATGGGGAAGAAAGGTGATTTGAGTGCCTTTGAACGTGGCATGATTGTTGGTGCCAGAAGGGCTGGTCTGAGAATTTCAGAAACTGCTGATCTACTGGGATTTTCACGCACAACCATCTCTAGGGTTTACAGAGAATGGTCCGAAAAAGAAAAAAAATCCAGTGAGCGGCAGTTCTGTGGCCGGAAATGCCATGTTGATGCCAGAGGTCAGAGGAGAATGGGCAGACTGGTTTGAGCTGATAGAAAGGCAACAGTGACTCAAATTGCCACCCGTTACAACCAAGGTAGGCAGAAGAGCATCTCTGAACGCACAGTGCGTCGAACTTTGAGGCAGATGGGCTACAGCAGCAGAAGACCACACTGGGTACCACTCCTCTCAGCTAAGAACAGGAAACTGAGGCTACAATTTGCACAAGCTCATCGAAATTGGACAGTAGAAGATTGGAAAAACGTTGCCTGGTCTGATGAGTCTCGATTTCTGCTGCGACATTCGGATGGTAGGGTCAGAATTTGGCGTAAACAACATGAAAGCATGGATCCATCCTGCCTTGTATCAACGGTTCAGGCTGGTGGTGGTGGTGTCATGGTGTGGGGAATTTTTTCTGGGCACTCTTTGGGCCCCTTGGTACCAATTGAGCATCGTTGCAACGCCACAGCCTACCTGAGTATTGTTGCTGACCATGTCCATCCCTTTATGACCACAATGTACCCAACATCTGATGGCTACTTTCAGCAGGATAATGCGCCATGTCATAAAGCTCGAATCATCTCAGATTGGTTTCTTGAACATGACAATGAGTTTACTGTACTCAAATGGCCTCCTCAGTCACCAGATCTCAATCCAATAGAGCATCTTTGGGATGTGGTGGAACGGGAGATTCGCATCAGGGATGTGCAGCCGACAAATCTGCGCCAACTGTGTGATGCCATCATGTCAATATGGTCCAAAATCTCTGAGGAATGCTTCCAGCACCTTGTTGAATCTCTGCCACGAAGAATTGAGGCAGTTCTGAAGGCAAAAGGGGGTCCAACCCCTTACTAGCATGGTGTACCTAATAAAGTGGCCAGTGAGTGTATATATATATATACACATACACACATACATACACACACACACACACACACAGTACAGACCAAAAGTTTGAACATGCCTTCTCATTCAAACAGTTTTTTCTTTATTTTCATGACTATGAAAATTGTAGATTCACTCTGAAGGCATCAAAACTATGAATTAACACATGTGAAATTATATAACTAACAAAAAAGTGTGAAACTGAAAATACTGTATGTCTTATATTCTAGGTTCTTCAAAGTAGCCACCTTTTGCTTTGATTACTGCTTTGCGCACTCTTGGCATTCTCTTGATGAGCTTCAAGAGGTAGTCACCGGAAATGGTCTTCCAACAGTCTTGAAGGAGTTCCCAGAGATGCTTAGCACTTGTTGGCCCTTTTGCCTTCACTCTGCGGTCCAACTCACCCCAAACCATCTCGATTGGGTTCAGGTCTGGTGACTGTGGAGGCCAGGACATCTGGCGTAGCACCCCATCACTCTACTCTCCTTCTTGGTCAAATAGCCCTTACACAGCCTGGAGGTGTGTTTGGGGTCATTATACATCTAATATATAAAGCTCAAGAGTGTGTGTGTGTGGGTGTGTGTGTGTGTCCGGGACAGGCATCAGCACCGTCGCAGCTACAGCCACAAAATTTGGCACAGTCACACATCTGGACCCCGAGAGTGTTCTAAGCTATGTTGTGAGGCGAAATTTTGACCCCGCACGTTCCAAATCACCAATTTTGCCCCTAGCTACATAATGGGGAAAAAGTGTGTGCGCATCAAGCCCCACCCTTTATTATGTCACAATGGTTGCCATGGCGACGCTGATTCATCATCGGTTGCAATGGGGACGTTTATGTCATAACGGTTGCCATGGTGATGATTATGTCATAATGGGTATATGGGCACGGGACTATGGGATGGAGGATGTGTGATTGGTATATGGGCACTGGACTAAGGGATGGCGGATATGTATGACGGGTATATGGGCACGGGACTATGGGATGGCGGATATGTATGACGGGTATATGGGCACGGGACTATGGGATGGCGGATATGTATGATGGGTATATGGGCACAGGACCATGGGATGGAGAATGTGTGATGGGTATATGGTCACTCGACTATGGGATGGCGGATATGTATGATGGGAATATGGGCATGGGACTATGGGATGGAGAATATGTATGATGGGTATATGGGCACGGGCCTATGGGATGGTGGATATGTATGATGGGTATATGGGCACGGGCCTATGGGATGGTGGATATGTATGATGGGATGGAGGATAATTATAATTTGTTATAACTAACCACAGTTAGATACTATGCCCGGGCAGCGGCGGGCTGTTCACCTATAATAAGTGACCTCATTTTACAAACTACACCTCTCAATTAATTCATCCAGGGGTGCAGTGATCATATTGACACCACAGGTGTGTCACAGTATGTTACACCATTGGGCAGTGAAGAAAGAATAACTACATTTTTACCACCAAAATGTGCTTTTATGGTCCATTTTCTCTTGTCACCCTTGTGAAAATAAAAAAATGTTATTTTGCAAACTTCTGATGACTCTTCTATGAAGGCCATATTTGTGCAGGTGTCTTTGAACAGTAGAACAAAGTAACTCCAAAGTCTGCTAATTCTTTCCTTTCTGAAGGTCTTTTGCCGTCAAGCAGAGGTTCTGATTAGCCTCTGTAGCAATCCTATGAGCAGCCCTTACTGACATTTTGCTTGGTCTTCAGGACCTTACCTTGACCTCCACTGTTCCTGATAACTGCCATAACAGGCTAATTAAGGTCTGAAACCAAAGTCAAAGTTATCTGAGCACACAGATGTCATTTTAAAACTGGATTTTTTTTTTCATAAAATATAAAGTAAATGTCACATCTTTAACTTTAAGACTATAATTCACATAACTCTGGGGCAGATTTCTCACTGCATTGTGCTTAGTGGAACCGCAGATCTGAATGTTGTTGCTATAACGCAGATGCTAAAATCACCTCTTAGGGTATGTGCACACGCTGCGGATTCTGCTGCGGATCCGCAGCGGATTTGGCCCTGCGGATCCGCAGCAGAATCTGCTGCGTTGTACAGTACCATTATAACCTATGGAAAATGAAAACCGCAGTGCAGATGCTGCGGAATTTTCCGCACGTTTTTTGCTGTGGTTTCCAATCCGCAGAAAGAATTGACATGTCACTTCTTTTCTGCAGATTCCGCTGCGGTTTACCATCTCCTCCATTGTAGAGATGATAAACCGCAGAATAATCCGCAGATAAAACCACCACAGGTCTTCTGTAAAATCCGCACGGAAAAATCCGCAGACCAATCCGCAGCGTGTGCACACACCCTTACAGCCAACATATGAAAGCAGTCACACATCTGTTGCCCACGCTGCGTCTCACATACCTTTTGGTGGTGCTGGATAATTCTGAGACTGTGGCAAAGTCTTTGGCAGAAATAAGTCACAATTGCAAAGGAAAAGTGGAGAGAAGAAAAAAAAAAAAAAAAAAAAAAAAAGATTATTCCAAAATAATACTGAGTAAAAAACTAGAGTCTAGACAATACACTATTAGACATGCCACACTATGGGTGTGTGCACACGCTGCGGATCCGCAGTGGTTTTTGCTGCAGTGTACAGTCATGGCCAATAGTTTAGAGAATGACACAAATATTATATTTTCACATGATCTGCTGGCCTCTGGTTTTTATGTGTGTTTGTCAGATGTTTTTATCACATACAGAAATATAATTGCAATCATATTATGAGTAGCAAAAGGTTATATTGACAGTTAGAATGAGTTAATGCAGCAAGTCAATATTTGCAGTGTTGACCCTTCTTCTTCAGGACCTCAGCAATTCTCCCTGGCATGCTCTCAATCAACTTCTGGATCAAATCCTGACTGATAGCAGTCCATTCTTGCAAAATCAATGCTTTTATTTTGTCTGCATTTGAAGGTTTTTGTTTGTCCACCCGTCTCTTGATGATTGACCACAAGTTCTCAATGGGATTAAGATCTGGGGAGTTTCCAGGCCATGGTCCCAAAATCTCAATGTTTTGTTCCCTGAGCCATTTAGTTATCACCTTTGCTTTATGGCAAGGTGCTCCATCATGTTGAAAAAGGCATTGTTGATCGCCAAACTGCTCTTGGACGGTTGGGAGAAGTTGCTCTTGGAGGACATTCTGGTACCATTCTTTATTCATGGCTGTGTTTTTAGGCAAGACTGAGAGAGAGCCCATTCCCTTGGCTGAGAAGCAACCCCACACATGAATGGTTTCAGGATGCTTGACAGTTGGCATGAGACAAGACTGGTGGTAGCGCTCACCTGGTCTTCTCCGAATAAGCCGTTTTCCAGATGTCCCAAACAATCGAAAAGGGGATTCATCAGAGAAAATGACTTTACCCCAGTCCTCAGCAGTCCACTCCCTGTACCTCTTGCAGAATATCAGTCTGTCCATGATGTTTTTCCTGGAGAGAAGTGGCTTCTTTGCTGCCCTCCTTGAGACCAGGCCTTGCTCCAAGAGTCTCCGCCTCACAGTGCGTGCAGATGCACTCACACCTGCCTGCTGCCATTCCTGAGCAAGCTCTGCACTGCTGGTAGCCCAATCCCGCAGCTGAAACACTTTTAAGAGACGGTCCTGGCGCTTGCTGGTCTTTCTTGGGCGCCCTGGAGCCTTTTTGGCAACAAGGGAACCTCTCTCCTTGAAGTTCTTGATGATGCGATAGATTGTTGACTGAGGTGCAATCTTTCTAGCTGCGATACTCTTCCCTGTTAGGCCATTTTTGTGCAGTGCAATGATGACTGCACGTGTTTCTTTAGAGATAACCTTGGTTAACAGAAGAGAAACAATGATGCCAAGCACCAGCCTCCTTTTAAAGTGTCCAGTGGTGTCATTCTTACTTAATCATGACAGATTGATCTCCAGCCCTGTCCTCATCAACACCCACACCTGTGTTAATGGAGCAATCACTGAAACAATGTTAGCTGGTCCTTTTAAGGCAGGGCTGCAATGATGTTGAAATGTGTTTTGGGGGATAAAGTTCATTTTCTAGGCAAATATTGACTTTGCAAGTAATTGCTGTTAAGCTGATCACTCTTTATAACATTCTGGAGTATCTGCAAATTGCCATTAGAAAAATGAAGCAGTAGACTTTGTAAAAATTAATATTTGTGTCATTCTCAAAACTTTTGGCCATGACTGTACAGTACCTTTATATTCTATGGAAAACAAAAACCACAGTGCACACGGTGCGGATTTTTCCACGCGGATTTGCTGCGGTTTCAAAACCGCAGCATGTCACTTCTTTGTGCAGAATCCGCAGCGGTGTCATACCTGCTCCATTAGCAGGTGCCAAACCGCAGGGGAAAACCGCAGGCTAATCCGCAAATAGCAGGTCTTTTGACCTGCGGATTTTGCAAAATCCGCAGCAGAATCTGCAGCGTGTGCACACACCCTAAAAGTAATGAATCCTCAAGATACACAAGAATGTGCCCCATTATAAAAAAAAAATAGAAATATTACAGTGCACCCTTCCCTGTCAGTGCAGCGAAACTGGCAGAACTGTAGAAGCCTGGAGCAGACATCAGTTTCCCCAGGGCTACATAAAGCAGCTGCACCCATCTCCTCAGTTTCCCCAGGGCTACATCCAGCTGATGCAGCCGTCTCCTCCGTTTCCCCAGGGCTACATCCAGCTGCTGCGCCCGTCTCCTCAGTTTCCCCAGGGCTACATCCAGCTGCTGCGCCCATCTCCTCAGTTTCCCCAGGGCTACATCCAGCTGCTGCGCCCATCTCCTCAGTTTCCCCAGGGCTACATCCAGCTGCTGCGCCCGTCTCCTCAGTTTCCCCAGGGCTACATCCAGCTGCTGCGCCCGTCTCCTCAGTTTCCCCAGGGCTACATCCAGCTGCTGCACCCGTCTCCTCAGTTTCCCCAGGGCTACATCCATCTGCTGCACCCATCTCCACAGTTTCCCCAGGGCTACATACAGCTTCTGCGCCCATCTACTCAGTTTCCCCAGGGCTACATCCAGCTGCTGCGCCCGTCTCCTCAGTTTCCCCAGGGCTACATCCAGCTGCTGCGCCCGTCTCCTCAGTTTCCCCAGGGCTACATTCAGCTGCTGCGCCCGTCTCCTCAGTTTCCCCAGGGCTACATTCAGCTGCTGCGCCCGTCTCCTCAGTTTCCCCAGGGCTATTCAGCTGCTGAGCCTGTCTCCTCAGTTTCCCCAGGGCTACATTCAGCTGCTGCGCCCGTCTCCTCAGTTTCCCAGCGCTACATTCAGCTGCTGCGCCCGTCTCCTCAGTTTCCCCAGGGCTACATTCAGCTGCTGCGCCCGTCACCTCAGTTTCCCCAGGGCTACATTCAGCTGCTGCGCCCGTCACCTCAGTTTCCCCAGGGCTACATTCAGCTGCTGCGCCCGTCTCCTGTTTCCCAGGGCTACATCCAGCAGCTGCGCCCATCTCCTCAGTTTCCCCAATGCTACATCCAGCTGCTGTGCCTTATTTACTTCAAGAAGTGTAAAGGCAGGTTTATACAAGCAGATTTCTTCTGCTATAACAAGTCGATCATCACATTTATGGCCCTTCTATACTGGCTACTACAAATTTGATGGAGACAAAAGGTTGCTGTTAGGTCATTCTGTCCCCATACAGCATGCATATTGTCAGCAGCACATCCTCTGCTTAAGACTAGACGTGCTGTCGACAAAGCGGATTTTAAAGAGGACACTTCACTTGCTTAAAAAAATAAAAAAGTTAAATGCCTAGTAAAAAATCCCTGAACTCCCGAGTCTGAAGGTTGTTCACATCTGGTGCCGAATTGCTCCATTGCAAAAATATTCACATTTGTTTCTCATGGAGCATACTTTCCAGTCCTATTGGGCGTTTCTTCTCTGGGGGCGTGCACTTTCACCACTCTCTCCCAGATACTGCCAATCACAGCTTGGCAGCCTCTGACACTGATCGATCAGATGCAGAGTTGTGATTGGCAGTATCTAGTAGAGAGGGGTCAAAGTGCACGCCCCCAGAGAAGAAACGCCCAATAGGACTGGAAAGTACGCTCCATGAGAAACAAATGTAAATATTTATGCACGTTTATCAGCCGATATCATGTTCACAGGTCATTGTAAAGGAAGGAGAAGAGTGCGCTTCCTTTATATATCCCCATTCTTTATGTATTGCCTGCTGGCTTTAGGGAATTTCTGCGGTAGGATTATGGCTGCAAGTGAAATTGTGAGGAGCAAAGGAATCAGCACATCCATCCAACAATGAATAAGATAGATAAAAAATGTATAGGAAAACCATGTATTCCGAGGATGTAAAAAGCTGACGCGCTTCTTGGGTCCTAGAGTAAGGGCCTTAGACGCCAGAAACGCATCAGCTTTTTACATCCTTGGAATCCATGTTTTTCCTATACATTTTTGATCTTTTTCATTGTTGGATGGATGTGCCATTTCCTTTGCTCCTCACAATTTCATTACTTGGCTGAGCTTCACCAGCAGGAGCGGCACTCTCCAGCATTGGACTGCAAGGCGTAGGGAACTTATGACCTGCCTCTCTCAGGACTGTGGGTGTAGGCACACAAACACCGTGGTAGGCCTGTGATCAGAACTGTAACACCATGATTGGGCTGTACACATAGTGCAGCCCCATCCATTCCTACAGAACACCAGGACAGCGCCTCGCTCAGGTCACGCAGGTGCTACACATCCGGCAGATCCTCCACACTCCCCCTAAGCAGGTCATCGGGGTGTTAGAACAGGATTGGTCCTAGCGCTTGGCTTCTGATGACACCCCATTAACCGTTAGGCATTTCCCCCGCCCCTCTCCTATTGGGACGCCAGCCAGTGGCAGAATTACTGATTGGTACCTCCTGAACATGGCGCGGCTCGGCGTCTTCTCGGGACGAGGACTCCTTTTCCTCCACTCTTCCTGCGCACTGCTCATTGCCTGATACGGCCTCCAGCCTGGCCAGGGGCATCCCAGTGTCACCAGCCGATAGCGTGCCCGCCGAACACTGGAAGAGGGTGAACATCCCATCTTTGTCATTCTCGGTCAAGAAGAGGCCATGGCTGCCAGCGGCTTCCATGCTGGAGTCTGACATTTGCCGCAGTCCCTTGCCCGTGGCAATGTGTAGCAGGCACGGCTGGCATCCATGGCTGGCATTCCCGAGGGAAGCCTCGTCCTCATTAGCAGGGCAGGGGAGGGTGGGCAGCTCACTCAGAAGCTCCTCCATGTGGAAGGCAGTGCCCAGCTGGCATTCCGTGTCCACCAGCTCTGGAGGGGGTCTGGTGTCCATGTCCGGACAGCTGTCTACACGTGGGGGCGCTCTGCTCTCACTGCCCCCCGAGCCCTGGTCTAAGTCCATGGGTGGACCTGAGAGATAAGAGGGCAGCGGGGGCACTGGCCCCTGGAACTCCATCCCGTCGCCCTGCAGATAGGAGCGGTGCCCGGGGCGCACATCTGCCTATGGTAACCACATCCCCTAGCAGCAGCGGTGCACGCTGTCACTGCCTTCCGTCCACAGTAACGTGCGGCTTCCCGGTGGTGTTGTACCCCAGAGCTCCGCCGAACGGGCCGCTGGGAGTTGTAGTTTTCACCAGGAAACCTTGCACGGTGTCGCACAGGAAGACGGCGCTTTACGGGCCACTGGCAAACCGGAAGCTGCTGGGAGAGGACACGCCCACGTCATGCGCAGCCCATAGAGTTGCGTCAAGATGGGCGGAGCTATTTTGAGGATCTCCCCACACATATTCACTTCACTCCGGTCTAGAGACGCTTCAGTGCTGAGGTCGCTACTCCGCAGAGGAGACGGTGAGATCCGCACCAAATCCCCTCCGGTGTAAACAGTTCAGCACTGAAATGTTGGTTTCAGGAGCTGCTCATACAAACGCCATTGTAAGGCCGGGGTCACACTGGCGAGGAATACGGCCGAGTGAGAGGCGCTAAAAGCATGCATTAGACACGGACCAATGATTCTCTATGGGGTCCCTCGCACCAGCTGTATATTTCTCATCCGTATTCTACGCTCCGTGCCACTCGCAGCATGCTGCGATTGTCAGCGTACTACGGCCGTAATACGCCAATGCAAGTCTATGGGTGCGCAAAAAATACGGATTACACACGGACCACACGTGTGACCTGCGAGCAATACGCAGGTCTTTTGGCTGGTGACAGGAAATGGGGCAATCCATCATCAGGAAGCCTAGACATGCAAATGAGCTCAAAAAGCACTCCAGACATCACGGAAGTACGCCTCCACGGAGTACAGCAGCAGCATGGCGTCCACGTACATAAATGTGGAGATGCTCATTGTCCTGGTGCAGGAGCGTCCCGAAATCTGGGACCAACGCGATGCCAATTATGCAAACCGGGCAAGAAAGGAGGCGTCATGGAGGCGCATCTGTCGCCAGATGTACCATGACTTTGGTGATCGGCCACGTGAGGAGCAGCATAAAATTCGTAAGTACAACGCAAAACATCAGTAACCTTAGCGCGCAAGAAAAAAGGAATCTAGAATCAGCACCCCCCATTCCTGTGCATGTAATTTTAGCCTCATGAGGCCGTTCGATTTGGATGTGACACGTGGCTTCACACAGCCATAATTTGGGGTTAGGCCACAAGCTCCTCATCCTCCTAGACAAAACAATTATTAAGTGTAGCTAAAGAGACCCTGTGTATCTGCCCAATTAGATATGCCACCATGGGTAGAAAGCACACCCCTGAAGGCCCCATGCCTAGACTACTGGTAGAAAATGTGACCTCTCAAATATGTGAATTTGACAATATTTCTTGTCACATTGCAGTGGAAGATGTGATGAAACGCTGGTGAAGCATCCGGGACCAGTACCGCCGGGAACGCCAGCAGCGGTCCAGGAGTGGGGATGCTGGATATGTTAAAAGGAAGTACATCTACTATGACCGGCTGAACTTCCTCGCCCCAATTCTGGATCTGAGACCGTAAGTAGATACCTCACACCACATTACACAAATACTTTACAGGGCCAAAAATATTGATGTATTTTTGCCTCTGTTCTATTTCATAACTGAACTCAATCCAACATTACGGATCGAGGAACGGCCTCAGAGGCAGAGCCCATGATAGATCCTGTAGGGGATGAGGTGGCTGGCACATCTTCTCCCCCTACAAGAAGGATGGCAGAAGATGAGGCATCACAGGACAACGCAATGGCTGCCCAACACACAACACCACCAGGACGGTCTGCTGCTGCCCCATCACCCATCCTGGAAGAGCCGGGCAACTTGAGCAGCAGCCCAACTGGCCAGATCAGGGCATCCCCACAGGCTGCTCTTACATCACGGCGAACACGAAGAAGGTGCCAGATCACTATTCAAGAGAGCAGGACCAATGTGGACACAGGGGTGCTCAATTATTTATAAAGAGTAACTACAGATGATGGGGAGGAGGCCTACGCACGTAGCCTCACCCTTTATCTCCGTGCCCTTACCCGTGAGGTCAGGCTCCGTATTAGGCGATGTATTCAGATCCTGCTTGATGCACCCCCCCCCCCAATACCCCATATGAGGTTTTCGAATTTCTGGAGAGGTGGCAGCTCTCCCCCCCGAAATCTAATGCGCATGAGACCATTAACACAGATGCTTGCTCAAGCAGGGTCCGAACAGCCCCTAATACGTGGGCCAACACCTCAACCCCTTCCTCCCACTACCCAACCTTCTATTCCGCAGCCCCAAATGTCAGCCTCTAGCCAACCCCACCAATATGGCCACTTGTACCCACCCAGTGTTGGAGGCTGGTCCCAACCTGGTTGGGGACGATCTGGCTATCTTGGTGGGTATGAGCCATGTGCCTACCACAGCCAACAAGATGCCCCTCACCATCATCATTACTCTGGCCAGTATCCCCAACAGTCCCAGGAGGCCGGACAATTCCAGCATCATGGGCAACAGTATGGCCCCACACAGGGCGATGTTGGCCACAGTGTCCAGCAGCACCCACAGGCTGCTCTTCCACGTTCCCCTTCCCCAACCTATGAGGATTTATGAGTCTGACGGCTGGAGAAGTCTAGTGCGGTTTAACTGGTGCTCCAAATAGAAAGGAAAAAACAGGTGTTCTCCATCACCAAACTTTTTTACATAATTTAACATCCTTATTTTTTCACAGTGTTTTACAATCATATGAAAGAATCCATCATGACAGGCAAGGCTACCTCACGCCTTTCAGACAGATATTACATGTGTGTACAAAAGAGAATATTTCAACGCGCTATACTGTAAAATGAAAGGATGAAAATACACTACTCACTTGCTAATGCCTAGGAAAGGAGTGCTGGCCTTAGTGAAGTAGTCACCTTTTTTGCTATCAATCTCTAGTAAAACAAATCAAGACAACCAGCCTTCAGAATATCACGCTCTCTCTATGTCTTAACAAGTGAGTTTTGTTTTTTCATCCTTTCCAGTATAGCATGGTTAAATATTCTCTGTTCTACAGACAGGTAATATCTGTCTGAAAGCCGTGAGGTAGCCTTGCCTGTCATGGTGGAATCTTTCTATGATTGGAAAACATTATGAAGAAATGTGAGTGTTATCTTTTAGCTTTTATTTTGTTGATGGAGCTCACCTTTTTTTTTTAAATCTAGTTTAATATTGTCATGCAGCAATGTTGTTATTGCCTAATCTTTTTTTGGGTTATGTTATGTAATGTTACTTTTCAAAAAAATTAAAGAAGGCACAAAGGGTCATTTTGCCCATTGCCAAAATGTTCTTTTGGCAATATTATGTTTGCCTTTAAGCAAACAAAAAAAAGGCAAAACTAAAAATTTACTATAATTGACGTCTCTGTGTGATTTTTCACAATCCCTCACAACATACTTACATACACTAACCAATGCAATGAAACAGTCATAGAAACATAAGGGGTTGAGTAATATATATTTAGACACACTTAAAGAAACAAATTATAACATAGACACAGCATGCTCTTGCCAAGAAGTTGCCCCCTCAGGTGAGATAAAGTAATTATTGAAAATATCACGCACTTTGAGGCCAGAGAGCGGTCTACGTTGAGGGTTCATAGGTGGTCTCACCCTGCGCACATTGTTCGGCCAACGCACAACACCATCAGAGGATGAACAATCGTATCCTGGTAAAGTTAGGCAGAACAACACAGGCTTTCACAACTTCATTGAAATTTTGTTTACTCAACTGAATGGCAGACTGTAGTACCCGCCATTTGGCACAAAGAATCCCAAAGGAACACTCCACCAGTCGCCTAGCACGTGATAGGCGCAAGTTACAAATTCAGCGACTGTGGTCAAGGTTGCGCCGGAGATATGGCCTCATGACATTGGGGATATGGCCTCATGACATTGCGCGATAACAGAAAGGCCTCATCTGCCACAAGGACATAAGGGACTGATTCTTCAGGGGAGCCTGGTAGCTGGCGTGGTGGTGGTAGATCCAACTGGTGAGTGCGTAGCCGCTGAGCCATTATGGAAGTTTTGAAGACTCTAGAGTCTCCCGTCCTTCCATAGGCCCCAATGTCACCAATTCTAAACTTGTATTGAGGGTCTACCAGAGACAACAATACAACAGAAAAGTATTGTTTATAATTGAAGAATTGGGAGCCAGAGTTCGGCGGATTACGCACCCGGATATGTTTGCCATCCAGGGCCCCAATACAATTTGGAAACTGGCAGTCCTCCTCAAAGTCCCTTGATATCCTCAACCAGTCTTCCATCCTGGAAGTCCAAAAACATCAGTTACATGCCGACCAAACTTGGGAGGAATTGAGATAGAATACCACACACATATTTGGTTCCACAATGACTAAGTGATATGCAATACATATTAGAGCTAACATTCTGGTGTGTAAGTTGAAACATATTTGGAGTAAGATGAGGGCATAAAACTTTGTCCAAGAAGGCAAAAAAACATACTTTAGCACACACATTATGAACATAGAGAATGTGGTTGTGTAGTACATACCGTATTGTGAGTAGAAGTCGCTCTGCAGATATCGCTTTGCGCATCCTTGTGTCCTGAAAGGTTAGCCCAGGGCGCACTGTCTCCAAGAGTCGATCAAATGTGGTAATGCTCATGCAACAGTACTGGTAAAATTTCTCAGGATGCTCCCACAGAGAAGAATAGAGGCGGTGAAAATGACCTCTTGTGAGTCGTTGCCTCAAAAGTGGATGTACCCACATGCGTCTCCTCCGCGGATCCACTATCACTGGGTATGGTTGCCCAAAGCGCCGTGACAAAAGCCAGTTCAAGAGAACCTGCTCAGTTGTATTGAATCTCAGACCCTCTGCCATGTTGCACAAAGAACAACAACACACCTCGTGAAAGCAAGCTCACAAATGTACAGTATGGAGGCAGCCACCTGTTTCTAAGTGTAGAAATAGGGTGCAGGCTAATGATTAAAATAGTTAGCAGCCCTCAAAACCGTTAAATGTCCATTTTGCAAGGCTGCGAGAAAATCTCGCCATACGGATTGCATACGGATACCATACGGATTACATACGGATGCAGACATGCGCAAAATACGCGACCGCACCTGGCTTACGGATGACCTACGGAGCACTATTTAGGGGTCATTCATCCGTATTACGCATGTAAACTACGGAGCGTATTTTGCACTGGTTAGTGTGACTCCAGCCTAATTCCCTCATCTGGCTGCTGGACAGTGACAGAGCCAATGTAATACTTAATGACCCTGCCGAATTTTACAATTCTGACCACTGTCCCTTTATGAAGTAATAACTCTGGAATGCTTCCATGGATCCCGGTGATTCTGAGACCGTTTTCTCGTGACATATTGTACTTCATGACAGTGGTAACATTTCTTCTATGTGAATAAAACAAATGTGGCAAAAATTTTGAAAATGTTGCAATTTTACAAACTTTTAATTTTTATGCCCTTAAATCACAGAGATATGTCACACAAAATAGTTAATAAATAACATTTCCCACATGTTTACTTTACATCAGCACAATTTTGCAACCAAATTTTTTTTTGTTACGAAGTTATAAGGGTTAAAAATTGACCAGCGATTTCTCATTTTTCCAACAAAATTTACACCACCATTTTTTTTTAGGGACCACCTGACATTTGAAGTCACTTTGAGGGGTCTATATGGCAGAAAATACCCAAAAGTGACAACATTCTAAAAACTGCACCCCTCAAGGTGCTCAAAACCACATTCAAGAAGTGAAGCACCTGGAAGGTTAATAAACATGAACTAAAGTAATGTGGAAGGAAAAATTAACATTTTACTTTTTTTCACAAAAAATGTACTTTTTTATTTTCACAAGGATGTCAGGAGAAAATGGACCCTAAAATGTGTTGTGCAATTTCTCCTGAGTACGTCTGTACCCCATATGTGAGGGAAAGCCACTGGGCGCATGGCAGGGCTCAGAAGGGAGGGAGCACAGTTAGACTTTTTGAATGCAAAATTGTCTGGAATCAATGGTGGCGCCATGTCACGTTTGGAGACCCCCTGATGTGCCTAAATAGTGGAAACCCCCCCCAATTCTAACCCTAATCCCAACCATAACCCCAACACACCCCTAACCCTAAGGGTATGTTCCCACAGACAGTAAATGCTATGAGTTGGACACTGCGTACAGCCGCAGCGTCCAACCCCCAGAGGCCAGCTGTTACAGCATAGTGGAGGGGATTTCATGAAATCCCATCTCCACTATGTGTGCACGGACACCTCTGACTTCCCTGCAGAGACACATGCGGCGCGTCTTTATAGACTGCAGCATGTCTATCTTACGGAGACGCTCAATCTCCGCAAGATAAAGTCACCCACACAATGTATAGGGACATGGTGATTCCACATGGTTCAATGAACACATGAGGAATCCCCTGCATTCAAAAGCGCTGCCAATACTGACTATGGGAACATACCCTAACACCACAAGCCTAACCCCAACCCTAGCCCTTACCCCAACCATAACCCTAACAGAATAATGGAAAAAAAATATATTGTTTTTAATTGTATTATTTATACCTAATTAAGGGGGTGATAAAGGTTTTTGTTTTTTTTTGATCACTGTGATAGACCCTATCACAATGATCAAAATAAGCCAATAGGAGAAATCTATTGTTGCCGGGTGCCGGCCGGCAGATCTCAGTTGGCACACTGCGCATGCGCTCACCATTTTCTTCCTGGAAGAAGACGCCAAGGCCCGGGGAGGAGAGAGAAATAGGAAATCTGACTTTTTTTCCGTGAATAACGGTGATCGCAACACTGGGGTCAGTAAAAACTAACCCGAGTCATGTTCTCCAGGGTCTCCACTACCCCCTATAGCCAAGACCCTGGAGATTTTCTGACACTGGGGGGCGCTATAACCTTATTTCTCGGCGCTGAGGAATAAGTACCCTTAACTGCCGCCGATAAAAGGCGTATCGGCATTCGATAAGGGGTTAATGCTTTTTATGGAATTGCTGAAGGCTTTAATGGAGCACACATCACAGGTCAGACAGGGATATTCGTTACTTATATTTATATATTGGTTCTATATTTTACGTATTTGGGCAAAATTCATTTTTTTCCTGATTTATAAATCTTACATTTTTATTGTCACTTTTGTAATATAAATAATTCCGTGCAGCGCTTGATACTTCAGAGTCACCAGAATGTGACGTCTCCAGTCTGTCACCGGTCCTGTCTGCAGCAGCGATATTGTGAGGAGTGGGCGGAGCTTCACGGGGAGAGGCGTAAAGGAGCGCAACCGACAGTCATCACAAAAGAACGCAACCAAGTCATTACAAAAGAGAGCCACCGACAGTCATCACAAAACAGCGCAACTGACAGTCATCACAAAAGAGCGCTACCGACAGTCATCACAAAAGAGCACCATCGACAGTCATCAAAAAAGAGCGCAACCGACAGTCATGATAAAAGAGTACAACCGACAGTCATCATAAAAGAGCACAACCGACAGTCATCATAAAAGAGCACAACCGACAGTCATCATAAAAGAGTGCAACCGACAGTCATCATAAAAGAGCACAAGTGACAGTCATCATAAAAGAGCTCAACCGACAGTCATCATAGAAGAGCGCAACCGACAGTCGTCGTAAAAGAGTACAACCTACAGTCACCATAAAAGAGCGCAACTGACAGTCATCATAGAAGAGCGCAACAGACAGTCATCACAAAAGAGCGCAACTGACAGTCATCATAAAAGAACGCAACCGACAGTCATAAAAGAGCTCAACCGACAGTCATCATAAAAGAGCGTAACCAACAGTCATCATAAAAGAGCGCAACCAACAGTCATCATAAAGGAGTACAAGTGACAGTCATAAAAGAGCACAACCCACAGTCATCATAAAAGAGTACAACCTACAGTCACCATAAAAGAGCGCAACTGACAGTCATCATAAAAGAGCGCGACAGTCATCACAAAAGAGCGCAACTGACGGTCATCATAAAAGAGTGCAACTGACAAACATCATAAAAGAGCACAACCAACAGTCATCATAAAAGAGCGCAACCGATAGTCATTATAAAAGAGCGTAGCCAACAGTCATCACAAAAGAGTGCAACCAACAGTCATATCAGAGTGCAACCGACAGTCATCATAAAAGATTGCAACCGACGGTCAGGGCCGGTTTTAGGCAAAGTGGGGTCCTAGGCAAAGATTAAAATGGGGCGCCAAAAGTTAGCATATTGCACATCACACAGAAGCATTTCAGTTGTATTTACATTCGCTGAGTTCAGGCCGCTAAATGAGTGTGAGCGACAATATTGAAGTCGTTCAACACTTGTTTCCAGGCCTCTTTCCAGTGTCTGAGAAAGAATGATGGGGACAGAACCATCACTAATGGATCACTAACAGATCACCATACTTCATGTTATCAGCAGCACATCTGCAGTATACACCCCATGGTCCTCCATATAATATAATGTGACCCATAGTCCTCCATATCGTATAATACACTCCTCATTCCTCCATATTGCAAAATAGACTCCCCATAGTCCTCCATATTGTATAATACACTCCCTATAGTCATCCATATTGTATAATACACTCCCTATAGTCCTCCATATAATATAATGTACCCCATAGTCCTCCATATAGTATAATACACTCCTCTGTCCTCCATATAGTATAATACACTCCCCATAGTCCTCCATATTGTCTAATACACTCCTCACAGCCCTCCATTAAAATACACTCAGTTCTCCATATAGTATAATACACTCCCCATAGTCCTCCATATATTAAAATACACTCCTCAGTCATCCATATAGTATAATACACTCCTCATAGTGCTCCATATAGTATAATTCACCGCCATAGTCATCCATGTAGTACAATTCACTTCCCATAGTATAATGCACACCATAATTCTTCATATAATGTATTCCCCATAGTCCTCGATACAGAATAATGCAGCCCACATATAGACAATGCAGCCACCCCACAGAGTATAATGCAGCCCCGCCATACAATATAATGTAACCTCCATAGAATGTAATGCAGCCCTCCTCTTATAGTATAATGCAGCCACCCCTTAGAGCATAAGGCAGCTTCCCCTCAGAGTATAATGCAGCCACTCCACAGAATATAATGTAAGCCCCATTGAATATAATGCAGCCCCTCCATAGAATATATGGCAACCCCCTCATAGAGTATAATGCAGCCCCTTATATAGTATAATGTAGCCCCTCCATAGAATACAATGTAGCCCTTCTCATATAGTATAATGCAGCCCCCATAGAATACAATAAAGCCCCCATACAATATAATCTAGCCCCCCACAGATTATAATGCAGCCCCCCATAGAATAAAATGTAGCCTCCTCATATAGTATAATGCAGCCCCCTCATATATTATGATGCAATCACCCCCATAGAATATAGTAAATATAATACAGCCCCCTATAGAATATAATGCAGCCCCAAATAGAATAAAATACAGCCCACCTCCCCATAGACTATAATGTAACCCCCATATTATATAACACAGCCTCCCCCATAGATTATAATGTAAAATGTACCCCCCTTGGTATATAACAGCCGCATAGTATATAGCCCAGCAGTCCAGCATGGTATATAGCCCAGCACCACAAGGTAAATAGCCCAGCATGGTATATAGCCCAGCACCACATGGTATATAGCACAGCACCACATGGTATATAGCCCAGCATAGTATATAGCCCAGCACAGTATATAGCCCAGCACAGTACATACATAGCCCAGCACAGTATATAGCCCAGCACAGTATACAGCCCAGCATAGTATGTAGCCCAGCATAGTATATAGCCCAGCATAGTATAGAGCCCAGCATAGTATGTAGCCCAGCACAGTATATAGCCCAGCACAGTATATAGCCCAGCTTAGTATACAGCCCAGCATAGTATATAGCCCAGCATAGTATACAGCCCAGCATAGTATACAGCCCAGCACAGTATACAGCCCAGCATAGTATACAGCCCAGCACAGTATACAGCCCAGCACAGTATACAGCCCAGGATAGTATACAGCCCACCATAGTATATAGCCCAGCACAGTATACAGCCCAGGATAGTATATAGCCCAGCATAGTATATAGCCCAGCACAGTGTATAGCCCAGCATAGTATACAGTCCACCATAGTATATAGCCCAGCATGGTATATAGCCCACCAATGCCACCTGTTATGATTGAGTCACCGTAGGAGGCAAAAATAGAAATGCTAGCTAAATCCAGAAAACCAGAGAAGTTGGCAGCTATCGGATTGCAGACCCCTGAACCTATCAACACAACTAGCAGTAGCCGTGGGGGGCTCCTACGATGCCCTAGGCCCCTCGATCACAGCCGGAGGACTACATAGCCTAAAGACAGAAAGGGAAATCTAAACTGCCCCAGAGCAGACCCCAAAGTAAAAGGCAGCCCCCCCACATATGACGGTGAAGCAAGAAGAAAGAACAAAACACAGACAAAGATAGACTGAGCAAAGATGGGGCCCACGCTAGCTTAGATAGGAAAGGACAGGAAGGCTGCTGTCTGCAATTCGTGAAAAACCCTAAGAAAATAAGAGCCAACAAACTGACAGTAAAAAAGGCCCTGAAGACGCTAGGCTTCAAAAAGCTATGTCAGTACTCAGGAATATTCTGAAGACAGCAACAGGCAAAAGGAGATTCAGCTCACCCCAGCAGGGAATGGCAGAATCCAGAAAAGCAAGGAAAACAAAACACTAATGCAAAAAGGCAAAGCAGAAATCTTAGCTTTAGATGAGCAGGAATCAGACTGGTTTCCTAGAAGTCCACAGAGAAATCACCCGCAGGCCAGAAGGGCGTCGGCAGCCTTATATCCAGTCATTAACTCCACTCAGCCAGTCATCATCATCAGCCCCAGGTGTTTGACAATCAGGCTCACTACCTTTCTTCACCAGAAGAGGGAGTTCCTCGGGCCTCAGTAGTGAAGGGGAAAATGAACTCATAACAGTACCTCCCCCTTGAGGAGGGGTCACCGAACCCTCAACCACGCCACCAGGGCGATCAGGGTGAGCCCGATGAAAGGCACGCACCAATCTTTTGGCATGAATATCAGAGGCAGAGACCCAGGAATTATCCTCCTGACCATAACCCTTCCACTTAACCAAATACTGGGGTCTCCGTCTAGCCAGACGGAAATCCAGTACTTTCTCTACCTCATATTCCATGTTACCTTCAACCAATACAGGGTCTGGAGGTGCAACCCACGGAACAACAGGTTCAACAAACCTCTTCAGCAAAGATTTATGGAACACATTATGGATTTTAAATGTGACAGGAAGAGCCAAACGAAAAGAGACCGGATTAATAATCTCCAAAATCTTGTAAGGTCCAATAAATCTAGGCTTAAACTTAGGAGAAGCCACCTTCATAGCAATATTTTTTGATGATAACCACACCATATCACCAACCTTAAATTGGGGACCAATGGTCCTATGTCGGTTGGAAAACCGCTGGGCCTTTTCCTGGGAGAGAGTTAGCTTATCCACCACTTGGTCCCAGATCTGGTGCATTCTCTCCACCACAGTGTCAACCCCTGGGCAGGCAGAGGGCTCCACCTGCCCTGAAGAAAATCGAGGATGAAACCCAAAGTTACAAAAAAAAGGAGACATCAAAGTGGCAGAACTAGCTCTATTATTTAAAGCAAATTCGGCCAAGGGCAAAAATGAAACCCAATCATCCTGATCAGCAGAAATAAAACATCTCAAATATGACTCCAAGGTCTGGTTTATTCTCTCTGTCTGCCCATTGGTCTGAGGGTGAAAAGCAGAGGAGAAGGACAAGTGAATTCCCAGCTTGGAACAGAAAGTTCTCCAAAATCTAGACACAAACTGGACTCCTCTGTCAGATACAATGTTCTCAGGAATCCCGTGCAAGCGAACCACCTGTTGTAAAAACAGGGGCACCAATTCAGAGGAAGACGGCAACTTAGGGAGTGGTACAAGATGAACCATCTTAGAGAACCTATCACAAATCACCCAAATAACAGTCATCCTTTGAGAGACAGGCATATCAGAGATGAAATCCATTGAAATATGGGTCCATGGCCTCTTGGGGACAGGCAAAGGCATCAACAACCCACTAGAGCGAGAACACGATTTAGACCGGGAGCACGTCCCACAGGACTGCAGAAAATTCCTGACATCACGAGACAAGGAGGGCCACCAAAAAGACCGACTCACCAGATCTCTAGTACCAAAAATACCTGCATGACCAGCCAAAGTAGAGCAATGAACTTCAGACATCACTCTCTTCTTCCACTGGTCAGGAACATACAACTTTCCACTGGG
Source organism: Dendrobates tinctorius (assembly GCF_039654945.1). Lineage (NCBI taxonomy): Eukaryota > Metazoa > Chordata > Amphibia > Anura > Dendrobatidae > Dendrobates > Dendrobates tinctorius. The sequence goes on from NW_027362043.1 coordinate 2,882,946, forward strand.
ACAACGCTCAGGTTTGTCCTCCTGGAACTCTTCCAGAGCACGTCTCAAATCGGGCGAGATGGCAGAAAGAACTACCCCTTCGCCTAAGATGGTAGCAGGCTTGGTCACCACAGGAGAATCAGCAAAGAAGCTCCTAAAGAGGTCGTCAGCCTTGACTTTCTTAGTTCCAGGAAGAAAAGAAACCACAAAATCAAAACGTGTAAAAAACAAGGCCCACCTAGCCTGTCTAGGGTTCAAGCGCTTAGCCGACTCTAGGTAAATCAAATTCTTGTGGTCAGTGAGGACCACGACTTGATGCTTAGCCCCCTCCAACCAATGTCTCCACTCCTCAAATGCCTATTTCATGGCTAACATTTCCCGATTCCCCACATCATAGTTACGTTCAGATGGAGAGAACTTTCGGGAAAAGAAAGCACAGGGATTCATTTTAGATGTTACAGGATCCTTTTGGGACAAAACAGCTCCTGCACCAATCTCAGAAGCATCCACCTCTACCTGGAACGGAAGTGAGACATCAGGTTGCCGCAAAACTGAGGCGGAGGTGAATCTTCGCTTCAGCTCCTGAAAGGAAGAAACAGCCTCCAGAGACCAATTTAACACATCAGCACCCTTCTTAGTCAAATCAGTCAATGGCTTGGCAATACTAGAAAATTTTGCTATAAATTTCCGATAAAAATTAGCAAAACCCAAAAATTTCTGGAGGGCCTTCAAAGAAGTGGGCTGAACCCAATCGTAAATGGCCTGTACCTTGGCCGGGTCCATTTCAATAGTTGACAGGGACAAAATAAATCCCAAAAAAGAAATCCTCTGTACTCCAAAAAGGCATTTAGATCCTTTGACATACAGAGAATTCTCCCTCAAGATCCGGAACACAGTCCGAATATGTTCCACATGAGAATCCCAATCCTTGGAGAAGATCAAAATATCATCCAGATAGATAATCAAAAATTTATCGACAAAATCTCAGAAAATATCGTTCATGAAGCACTGGAAGACAGAAGGGGCATTAGTGAGCCCAAAAGGCATCACCAGGTACTCAAAATGTCCCTCCGGAGTATTAAACGCCGTCTTCCATTCATCCCCATGCTTAATGCGAATAAGATTATACGCCCCCCTGAGGTCAAGCTTGGTAAACCAGCAAGCACCTTTAACTCTGGAGAATAGATCAGAAATCAGGGGTAACGGATACTGATATTTAACAGTAATTTTGTTGAGAGCACGATAATCAATACAAGGTCTTAATGATCCATCCTTTTTGGCTACAAAAAAAAAACCGGCACCTAAGGGTGACGAGGATGGTCTAATATGACCCTTCTCCAACGCCTCCTTAATATAGGATCGCATAGCCTCGTGCTCAGGTACAGATAAATTGAAGAGCCGACCCTTGGGAAATTTACACCCCGGGCTCAGTTCAATAGCACAGTCATAACTCCTATGAGGAGGCAGAGACGCAGACTCATTCTCACTAAATACATCATAAAAGTCCACCAAATAATCAGGAACATCATGCGACTGAGGAGAGGTGGAAAACACCGGAGCCTCACTAAAGGCACACCGACAACCCCAACTCACCACAGACACAGATTTCCAATTCAAAACTGGATTATGAATTTGTAACCAGGGAAACCCCAGAACAATGGTATCATGCAGATTATGTAACACCAAAAACCTGCAATTTTCTTGATTGTCTGGGGCGACCCGCATTACCACCTGGGTCCAAAACTGAGGTTTATTTTTAGCCAAAGGAGTAGCATCAATCCCCCTCAAAGGGATAGGCGTCTGCAGAGGTGTTATCGGAAATCCACAACGTTTAGCAAAATCCAAGTCCATTAGGTTTAGAGCTGCTCCCGAATCCACAAAAGCCTTGGCGGAAAATGTGGACAGGGAGCAGATCAGAGTAATAGCCAGAAGAAACTTAGGTTGAACACCACCAACAGAAAACGTGTGTGCAAAGCGTTTCTCGCGTTTAGGACAGACAGAAATAATATGCGAGGCATCTCCACAGAAAAAACACAACTTATTACGCCTTCTGAACTCCTGACGCTGCTCTCTGGAAAAAACTCTATCACAATGCATAGGTTCAGACATCTGTTCAACAGGTGGCAACACCTCTCGTGCAGCTTTGCGTTCGCGTAAACGCCGATCAACCTGAATGGCTAAAGACATAGAATCGTCAAGACCAGAGGGAACAGGAAATCCCACCATAGTATCTTTTACGGCTTCTAACAACCCCTTCCGAAAGAGAGCAGCCAAGGCATTATCATTCCAGGTAGTAAGTACTGCCCACTTTCGGAATTTTTGACAGTACAATTCTGCAGAATCACGACCCTGGTTCAATGCCAGCAGGATCTTTTCAGCCTGATCAATGGCATTAGGTTCGTCATACAACAACCCCAAGGCCTGAAAAAATGCGTTCACATTAGTCAGAATAGGATCATCTGGTTTCAAAGAAAACGCCCAATCCTGGGGATCGCCACGCAGCAAAGAGATGACAATTTTAACCTGCTGCGCGGAGCTCCCTGACGAGTTAGGCTTCAAGGCAAAAAATAATTTACAATTATTTTTGAAATTCAAAAATTTAGACCAATCCCCAAAAAATACATCAGGTGTAAGAATCTTTGGTTCAGCAGCATGTGAATGAGCAAGGTAGGCGGAAATTCCCTGCACTTTGTTAAATATTAATAATCCGTTAATTTCTTATTACACCCAGTTCTGTACATTGCTTTAGCTTACACGACATAGGCTATTTTTAAGCTTGGCTCATGGTAGAAAGACAGCTCCATATATGTAGAGACCACGTGCTTTAGGAGACGTATATAATTCATGGCTAACTGTAGAGGGGGTCTCTTCTTCCCTCACCATCATGAGAGACAGACGCAAGATGACATAACTCAACAGCTGGTATGTTACTTTAGTACGAAGAAGTCGAACAGAGAGACAGACGCCATTTGCCATGTGGGTTCCCGGAGAGAAAGAAGAATACATGCTGCTTTGCTATGAACAATGGACAATATCTCACCTCTTTTTATTCACCTGTTTTTCTGTAATAACCTTTCTTTGATGGAAGAATCCAAATAAACCACTATATTTTTATCTGGTAACTAGTCCTGAGTATTTTACAGGATATGCATTATTTTACATTGGAGAGCCAGCCAGATCTGAATTTTTGTACTTTTTTGCGGATTTCCTTCAACTTGCACACACGGGGGATTGGACTTTGCTAACGTCAAATCATATGTGCAAGTTATCGGGAATTCCACTACTTACAAGAATCACATGGAACCTAGAAGTAAGAAGTACCAGATAGATTGAGAAGTACTACAAGTGCCAAAAGTACCAGACGTAAGCCAGACGTGTAAAGACAGGAACCCAGCGTTGTCCATCAAAGGGAACAAGCTGAGACATTTCAAGGTAAGATAAAATGGATGTCATTAATTGTCTTGCTAAGCAGAGTAAATTGAAATTTAAGTCTGTAGACAATTCTAATTCAGAAGTTTTATGGTTAAGTTTATATGCCGAGTGTGAACTCGAGAATCAGAGGTTAGATTCTAAGTTTTTCAATAGAGAAAGAGAGAGATTAAAAAATATTCTACAGATGGTAGATATATTTCATAGATCTGTGTCAGAGAAATCTAAAAATGATTGTGTAGAGGATAGTGATATTCCCGAGATTCACTGTAATGTGGAGAAACAGTTACAAGTAGCAGTCATTGAAGGTGACCTTGCAGACGTGGAACAAGATGGAGAAGTAGGAGGAGACTTCAGAACTGACGTAGAGGACGTACAAGGGAAAGACGTACCACTAAAAATAGAAGACTCACAGGCCCAAACCCGAAGTAGCGTGAGGAAGAATTTGATAAAAATATGCCAAATAATTCCTGCTTATGACAACAAAATAGATGTTTATAGAAACTCTGAGATCTTTGAAAGTTGTTCTGATAACTTTGATTTATCTAACGAGGAGAAGAATCAGTTGTTCAAAATGTGGATCCCTGTAAATTTTGCAAGGAGATTGTCTTTAAAGTTATCTGGTGAAACACATGAGAATTTAACTGATAAGGACAGATTAAAAATTCTCATTTTTTGTTCATCAAATGAAAATCATCCAGATATTGATATTCTTCAAAAATTAAGGATTGGTCGGAAGGAATGTATTTTTACGTTCATGTCCATATATGAACGTTTGTACAAAATGCTGAGTGAGAATGTCAAAACACCGTCCCTCATAAGGAGTTTTGTAAGCAAATTTTGGTTTCTAAATCCTGCATCTCGTGTTATTGCGTCACAAAAAGATTCTTTGTTTGAATGTGCGCAATTTCTTGATTTTGCCAGGAAACACGAGAATCGTGAAAGGAAAATAAATTGTGCTAATTTTGGAAAGACAGGCAGAGTAAAATCTTATCAGAAGCCTGTATTAGCAAAACCTTCTAAAATGAGTTTTCCCCAAAATCAAATCTACGAAGAAAGAAAAAGAAAATCACATGTTTGTTATAAACCATATGGAATGATGCAAAAGAACACCGAAAAGACACAAATTGAATTAAGAAAAATGATGAGTTCTGATTTTCTTTCTGTAACAAAGATGGCCGAATTTAACAGACAGAAACAGGTGGTGAGTGACATCATGGCCTGTAAACTGAATACTCTGCTCCAAGAATCTATCAGCTTTAAAATGGCAAGAACCTTTCAGGATATTTTTTGCAGAGAAATAAGTATGGGTGTAGGAATTGGCTAGAAAAAGTAATTATATATATATATTATGTAACAGTGTTATACAATTAGTGAGTTATATGTAATTATTTTATAGAGTATAATCCTGTAGTTTTATGGTTTGTGGATATATACATAGTCATACAGTATATATATAGAGTGTTTGTAGAAGTAGAAATAGTAGAACTGTATTTTTTAATGAAAATTAAAATCTACATCAGTAATAATATTTAGAATTATATGATATTAACCTTATTTTTTATGTTTCCTTAGAATTTTCATTTCAAAGCAGGATTTAATTGAGAAAAATTCTCTTCCAAGGATTTATGCCTTTATTTACACAGGAAGTTGCAATAATTGCATGATTTTATATATCTAACCCTTAAAAGGAAATAACCAATTGCTTTTTAAAATGTTCTGGGTGTGTGTTTTTTTTACTGCATGGTTTGAATGACAACCTCAACAGGTGAAAATTTCAACCTTGTTCTAATAATAAGTATAGTATACCAGTATACTATGTCCCTGTTCCTTAGGAAAAGAATTTTAAAGGGGGTCTCAACTTTTGCAAAGCAATGGAATTTTTTTTTCCAGGCCTAAATGTCAAGTATAGCTATACATATACATATATTTATGTCATGTGTATTTGGGGAATATTCAAAGAAATATTAAGAGACTAAATTGAAATAGTTTACAATGCATTGATAATTAGGATAATTTGGGTTAAAATACGTGTATTAAACTTAATATGTGACACAGTCTGAGTGACAGTGACTGAGTGTATAAGCAGCTGCTGAGCGAGTAATGTGATACGTTTGTGAGACCTCAGGATCCTGAATGCATGAGAGAAAGGAAAAAAAAAAAAAAAAAACCCCAAAAGCTTTTATCTTTAGGAGAAATATGCAGATCAGTTAAATTAATAGAATATTAAGATACATAATGAAATATTATCTATACAACATATATTTCTGTATTTCTATAGTAATTATTATTTCTTGATTTAGTTAATTGTGGATAAGTGCAATCGCACAACAAAATAGAAAATAGTTTAGGAAGAAAATCTATTCTTTCCTTATCAGCTTTAGCTCTTTTAAACAGGCACCAGCACAGAGCCTGGTATTCACCAGCTGCATCTGGGAATAGTGGACCTTCCTTCTCTGTCCAAGTGTGTTACATTTAAATTAATTTTTCCAAAGGATAATTTTATGATATTCAAATTAATTTTGATGGTTACACATCTTCAGACAAATAATGGTATAAGCAAGTATAAATTCACATAATTTATACATTAATTATTTTTAATTTTGGTTTTGATAAATGAATTATTTCATGAAACAATATTTTTTGGTATTAAGGGAGGAATATGTTTTTTATCCTGACTACATAATCACATTTGATTAATACTTCTTCTTCACACATTTTAATAGGAAAAAATATTAATAAGGTACAATGGTATAAGTATTGGGTATAATAACAAGTATTATAAAGAGTCATTTCTTTACACTAAGAGGAATTACATGCAAAGTTGCATAATTTGAAGACATAACTACTCTGCATCAACATAAAGGCCTTATTCTTATTTTTATTTTTATTCTTATTTTTCATTATTTTTAATTCTTTCACCAATATTTAGTAAAGTAATATCTACTGAGAATATTGCTTCATTAAATATAGCAATTATATGGTTCTATTACTAAGGAAAATGTTTCACTTCTGAGTTATATGCAACAATTCTTTTATTCATTCATTCGCTCACTCATATATTCTTATTTTGGTTCATGGCTATACATTCCTACATATTATTAGTATAATAAATATATTCCTTATTAATAAAGATGAAAACACTGGTTACATAAAACACAGTGACACCTATGGGTTGAAAAAGGTAATTACACCTATGACATAAAAATGTTCTATCACATGAAAAAAATGGATAATAATGTATTATCACTTATTATTGGTTTATTATTTCAAATATTGAAATCCATATACAGTACAAATTCTGATAATAATTATATGGATATTACTGATTGCTATGGTACGCTGTGATATTATGGGATAGGGAAATTACCAGATTTGGTATAGAATAGGGAATGAAGACTTCAAGCAAGATACTGAAATTATGTTAATAAAGACTTTTCACATTTCTAAACTTCATTGATTTTTATCAGTTGCAAGAAGAAGAATGCCGTGATCCAGAAATCCCAGAAGGTAACAAAGCTGTGATTACTGAGTAATAGACTGTGTTAATTACAAATGCAGTATCCACCACTGACAGTCACAAGTGCAGTATCCACCACTGACAGTCACAAGTGCAGTATCCACCACCGACAGTCACAATTAAAGTGTCTAACCTGACAACCAGAGGACGATGATCCTATGATGCTGAGATGAACGGTGTTATCACGTTCATATCAAGTTCCAGAGGTTTTCAATCACCTGAAAAGCTTCGATGAAAGCTGGTGAACAATGAAGGTAATTATCAGGAAGCTACAACCCTGACATATGTCCTGTGCATTAGGACAAGGACTGGTTATGGTGCTATGTTTAGCAAGGAAGAGTCATTTTAACCCTTGCTTTGCTGACCAAAGACGTCACACCTGTTCAAAGACCAGTACCGATGGAGGATTCCAGAATATCCAAGGCGAGCCAATGTAAGCCCAGGTTTTTAAAGATAACACTGCACAGATATTAAAGCTGCATAGACTTTGTTTTCGTATTAACATTTGAAATTATGGACTTTGATTTGATACACAACACATCTATATGCTATAAGAAAACTGTATTTTTAAAAGAACCAAGAAGAAGACAGAAGACATCAAAATGAAGACCAGATGACATCAGATGATGATGACTGGACCTGAGATGCTTCAATTTAGACTTAGGGAAGTATAATTATACATATTTTATATGAATATTGTTCACGACTTACCATAACATGAATTCACATCAATTATGTCATTGAGTACTTACAACGGTAATCTGATATTATTATTATTATTATTATTATTATTATTATTATTATTATTGATATTAAATTATTTTGTCAAAGAAGAAGAAAGAAGATCTTGTTATATTTGAGGGTTCCAATTAATGTCTGTCTCCCTCAAAAGGGGGAATTGTTAAATATTAATAATCCGTTAATTTCTTATTACACCCAGTTCTGTACATTGCTTTAGCTTACACGACATAGGCTATTTTTAAGCTTGGCTCATGGTAGAAAGACAGCTCCATATATGTAGAGACCACGTGCTTTAGGAGACGTATATAATTCATGGCTAACTGTAGAGGGGGTCTCTTCTTCCCTCACCATCATGAGAGACAGACGCAAGATGACATAACTCAACAGCTGGTATGTTACTTTAGTACGAAGAAGTCGAACAGAGAGACAGACGCCATTTGCCATGTGGGTTCCCGGAGAGAAAGAAGAATACATGCTGCTTTGCTATGAACAATGGACAATATCTCACCTCTTTTTATTCACCTGTTTTTCTGTAATAACCTTTCTTTGATGGAAGAATCCAAATAAACCACTATATTTTTATCTGGTAACTAGTCCTGAGTATTTTACAGGATATGCATTATTTTACACACTTCCGCAGCGAGCTGCTCCACACGATCAGACAATTGCTTTATCTCCATTGAGAGAAAAAAAAAATTCCCCCTACGGCCTCAGAGATATAGAGGAAAAATTATACACTTTTTTTTTTTTTTTTTTTTTTTACAATTCTTTCCTGCTATTGAGTACCCTAGAATCTGCGGTTTGGCGGGTGATTCTGTTATGATTGAGTCACCGTAGGAGGCAAAAATAGAAATGTTAGCTAAGTCCAGAAAACCAGAGAAGTTGGCAGCTATCGGATTGCAGACCCCTGAACCTATCAACACAACTAGCTGTAGCCGTGGGGGGCTCCTACGATGCCCTAGGCCCCTCGATCACAGCCGGAGGACTACATAGCCTAAAGACAGAAAGGGAAATATAAACTGCCCCAGAGCAGACCCCAAAGTAAAAGGCAGCCCCCCACATATAATGACGGTGAAGCAAGAAGAAAGAACAAAACACAGACAAAGATAGACTGAGCAAAGATGGGGCCCACGCTAGCTTAGATAGGAAAGGACAGGAAGGCTGCTGTCTGCAATCCGTGAAAAACCCTATGAAAATAAGCCAACAAACTGACAGTAAAAAAGGCCCTGAAGACGCTAGGCTTCAAAAAGCTATGTCAGTACTCAGGAATATTCTGAAGACAGAGCAACAGGCAAAAGGAGATTCAGCTCACCCCAGCAGGGAATGGCAGAATCCAGAAAAGCAAGGAAAACAAAACACTAATGCAAAAAGGCAAAGCAGAAATCTTAGCTTTAGATGAGCAGGAATCAGACTGGTTTCCTAGAAGTCCACAGAGAAATCACCCGCAGGCCAGAAGGGCGTCGGCAGCCTTATATCCAGTCATTAACTCCACTCAGCCAGTCATCATCATCAGCCCCAGGTGTTTGACAATCAGGCTCACTACCTTTCTTCACCAGAAGAGGGAGTTCCTCGGGCCTCAGTAGTGAAGGGGAAAATGAACTCACAACAGCCACCATAGTATACAGCCCACTACAGTATACAGCCCAGCATAGCATATAGCCAGCCCTGTTGTGAGTTCATTTTCCCCTTCACTACTGAGGCCCGAGGAACTCCCTCTTCTGGTAAAGAAAGGTAGTGAGCCTGATTATCAAACACCTGAGTCTGATGATGATGACTGGCTGAGTGGAGTTACTGACTGGATATAAGGCTGTCGACGCCCTTCTGCCCTGCGGTTGATTTCTCTGTGGGATCCTTGGAGACCAGTCTGAATTCCTGCTCTTCTAAAGCTAAGTTTTCTGCTCGGCTTTTTGCATTCTTGCTTTGACTTTGTTTTGCTTTGTTTTTCTGGATTTCTGCCATTCCCTGCTGGGGTGTGCTGAATTCCTTTAGATCTGTCTTCTGAAAATACCTGAGTGCTGATTTAGTTTTTGAAGCCTAGCTGCTTCAGGGTCTTTTTCATATCAGCTTGTTGGCTTATGTCTTTGATAGGGTTTTGGCAGATTGCAGACAGCAACCTTCCTTTCCTGTTCTGTTTAGTTAGCTTGGGCCCCGTCTTTGCTCAGTCTATCTTTCTATCTGTGTGAGTGTTTTTTCATCTTGCTTCACCGTCATTATATGTTGGGGGCTGCCTTTTACTTTGGGGTCTGCTCTGGGGCAGTTTAGATTTCCTTTTCTGTCTAGGCTATTTAGCGCTCCGGCTGTGATCGAGGGGTCTAGGGCATCGTAGGAACCCCCCACGGCTACTGCTAGTTGTGTTGATAGGTTCAGGGGTCTGCAATCTGATAGTTGCCAACTTCTCTGGTTTTCTGGACGTAGTTTCTATTTTTGTGTCTGCCTCCTACGGTGACTCAATCATAACACAGCCCCACAGTCCAGTACTCACACTGATATATTAAAAAAAACAAACCACTATTCTCTGTTATGATTGAGTCACCGTAGGAGGCAAAAACAGAAATGCCAGCTAAGTCCTGAAAACCAGAGAAGTTGGCAACTATCAGATTGCAGACCCCTGAACCTATCAACACAACTAGCAGTAGCCGTGGGGGGTTCCTACGATGACCTAGACCCCTCGATCACAGCCGGAGAGATACATAGACCTAAAGAAGGAAAGGGGAAATCTAACTGCCCCAGAGCAGACCCCAAAGCAATAGGCAGCCCCCCACATATAATGACGGTGAAGCAAGATGAAAACACTTACACAGACAGAAAGACAGGCTGAGCAAAGACGGGGCCCAAAAATTACCTAGATAGGAACGGATAGGAAGGCTGCTGTCTGCAATCTGCCAAAACCCTATCAGAGACAAAAGCCAACAAGCTGATATAAAAATGGCCCTGAAGCAACTAAGCTTCAAAAACTAAATCAGCACTCAGGTACTTTCAGAAAACAGAGCTCAAGGAACACTGCACACTCCAGCAGGGAGTGGCAGAATCCAAAAAGCAAGAAAAACAAAAACAAATCTTAGATGCAAAAAGGCAAACAGCAAACTTAGCTTTAGGAGAGCAGGAATCAGACTGGTGTCCAAGAGTCCACAGAGAAATCACCCGCAGGGCAGAAAGGGCGTAGGCTGCCTTAAATCCAGTCAGTGACTCCACTCAGCCAATCGTCTTCATTAGTCCCAGGTGCCTGATAATCAGGCTCACTACCTTCCTTCACTAGAATAGGGAGTTCACCAGGCCTCAGTGACGGAGGGGAAAATGAACTCACAACAATTCTCACCTTCTCCTCGTGCCCGCGCTGCTGGCTGCTCCTGTCTCCTGCTCTGCTGGCACATAGTGAGCACCCGCTTTGTCAGAGGCAGAGTGGGGAATGATGGGAGAGGGAGCGTCGGCTGACGCTCTCTATTCCATTATTGCTTTGAACTGTACCGGCAGTCGCTGGTATAGTTCAATGCGGCGGAAGGGGGAGTTGGTGCTGGGGGCAGGCGGGCCCCCCTGCCTCACAGGGGCCCCATAGCGGCTGCGTGATGTGCTGGGGGCCCCTGGGTGAACGGGGGCCCTAGGCAGCTGCCTGGTCTGCCTGCCCCTAACGCCGGCCCTGCCGACAGTCATCATAAAAGAGCGCAACCAACAGTCATCATAAAAGGGCAATCTACAGTCATCACAAAAAGCGCAACCTACAGTCATCACAAAAGAGCACAACAGACAGTCATCATAGCAGAGTGCAACCAACATTCATCATAATTTATAAAACAGAAGTGACATAAAAATGTTATAGAAATGTCTGGGGTCACTGGAGATCATTTCTGGTGTAATTTATGCCACTTTTTTTATTTAAATACTGATGATTCTGTCGACTGCGCTTCATCACTGGCCGAGACTTGTGCACATACAGGAAAAATTGAATTTTATGAAAACTGAACAATCAGAGCTCTGTGTAAATGTTTACTGTTCTGTCCCCACATGAGGTGAATGGAGGTGTAGTTGACTGGGGCTGGGAGAGATTCCTACCTTCCGTTTCCTCAATGCAAAGCAGACAGGACCATTGCTGCTGTTTTGCTGTTCATGCGTCCGGAGAGATGATACACACCAGATATTGTGAAGTCCAGACTTGTTTATTGGAAATCTGGACATACAGCGTATGATTGGTAATGCAGTACTTCTCCAGAAATGCAGGTGTAACGACCAAGGTGGTACAGCAATGTGTGTGCAGCAAGGTGTGCAGCAAATTGTGGTATAAAAACTGATGCCTTTCACAGCCTGGTAAGCGTGTCTCTCCCAGGAGAAAATGAAACTAATAATGGCCACCAGCAGGAAGAGAAGGAGTCACCTGACCTGGAAATGGAAGGCATGTACTAAATTAATTAGCTGCAGTCTGCTATACAGAAAAAGGACAGCAGGTGGCAGCAGACCAAATGCAAAACTGAACACAAAGAATGGTAACATAACACAATCTATATAAGCATATAGTCATAACTTTAGATGGAACAGCACACTCCCTGTCTGAAATTCCATAAGGGATTTCACTATATTAATGTTTTTTGTTTAAATAAAGTTCAATAACCTAGAAAGGAAGCACAAATATGCATGCAACAATAACTTCAAAACGAGGTAGATGACAGTCAGTTCCTGAGACAATCCAATGATACCCATCTTCGGATCGGAGAAGCCGCACTAGGCCAAACTGCCTCCAACCCAACGGTAATCCAATGGACGAAGTAGTAGGGCAGTGTTCTGTTCGTGGTTCATCCTACCGGAATGTCCTCAATTGGTAGTATTAATACGAGCTCGTGGATTGGCCTCTGAAATGTCTTAGGCTCGCCTTTCCTAAGGACCTTCAGCTCCAACTTCCGGACCTTACCGTCTTGACTAGGGAAAGTCTTTGTAACGATTCCCATAGGCCAGTCGATCCTTCGGGCTTGTTGTTCTTTCATTAGTACCACGTCTCCTTCTTTCAAGTTCGGTTTATTCTGTCACCATTTTCTTCTTCCTTGGAGAGTCACGAGATATTCCTTTCTCCACCGGTTACAGAAGAAGTCAGCAAGGTACTGCACGCGTTTCCACTGTTTCTGGTAGTGTTTGCGTTAGTAAACTCTCCACTAACTGTTAGCGGGTTCTCGATCTTTTGGGTGAGAAGAGTAGCTGGCGTAAGAATGGTCGGTATTTCGGGATCCATGGACACTGGGACAAGTGGTCTTGAGTTGATTATGGCAGAAACTTCGGCCAGAAGAGTAACCAAGGTCTCATGCGTAAGACTTGAAGAGTTTACGTCCATAAACATAGAATTCAGGATGTTGCGTGAGATCCCGATCATCCTTTCCCAGGAACCTCCCATGTGAGAACTATGCGGAGGATTGAAGATCCAGGTGCAACCTCTTTCTGCCAGTTGATCCTGAATTGGCTTGATGTCAAAATCCAGCTCTCGACATGCACTGATGAAGTTGCTTCCGCGGTCAGACCTCAACTGTTTCACCGGTCCTCTGATCGCTAGAAACCGCCGTAGAGCGTTGATCAGGCTGGATGTGTCCGTAGACTCTATTACCTCTATGTGGACGGCACGAACACTCATGCAAGTGAATAGCATGGCCCAACGTTTCCTGTCGGCATGGCCACCTTGAGTTCTGCATGCAGATACCATCCATGGCCCAAAGACATCTAGGCCAACGTAGGTGAAAGGTGGTTCGGCACTGTCTGTCAGAGGGCAGGTCAGCCATTTGTTGATGTACCTGTTTTCCTCTGGTTTTCCGACATTGCACACAGCGATGTAGTGATCCTGCTACACGTCTTTTTCATACCTATGATCCAAAGCCCTGCAGACCGTAACTTGCCTTCTGTGATCTGCCTGCCTTGGGGCTCGGTTTTTTCATGAAAGTGCCGGATCAGTAGATCAGTGATATGATGTTTACTGGGAATGATGCAAGGATGTTGCTCTGAAGCCACAATCTTGGCTTGATTTAAACGACCACCTACTCTCAGCAAACCGAAGCCGTCCATTACTGGATTCAAGTGGGCAATGGGGCTTTTCAGAGGGATCTGCTGTTTGTGGTGTAGGCATTCCCATTCAGTACTGAATACGCTCTGCTGGACGTAACGTATTATAAGAGACTCACAGTGAGAAATGTCCTCAGCAGAGAGTGGTTTATGGCAGACGTGCCAGCCATAACAGTTTTTGTCTGCAAGTGAGTTGTGATACGATCTCGCAATGTGGACTAACCTTGCTATAGTCTTGATGAGTTTCATCCAATTGGAGAAGTGTTCGAAGCGCTGGCAACGGAGGCTGGAGGTTGGTTTAGTGTTCGTCGCCAAAGCACTGACCTCGGAGCGGACTTCTGGATCTCCATCCGGATCGTGGATGCTGAAGACTTCCTGGACACGTTCATTTCCCTTCTGTTCCAACAGAAACTTAGGACCTGAAAGCCAAGAAGAGTTAGCAAAGGACCTTATAGACATAGGCCTCGTGGCATGGTCAGCTGGATTAAGTTCAGATGAGATATAGTGCCATTGTTCAGGCTTGGAAGACCTCCTTATTCTCTCGATGCGGTTACTGCCGTACACATAGAAGCGCCTTGTTTGGTTGTAGATGTAACCTAAGACAACCTTACTGTCACTGTAGTATTGCACATCATCTATGTTGGTGTCCAGCTCGTGCTGTATAAAGTCTGCAAGTTCTACTGCAAGCACGGTCGCACAAGTTCAAGCCTGGGAATAGTGTGATCAGGCTAGGGAGCGAACTTGGCCTTGCCGAAGACGAATCCAACGTGATCTTGATTGTCGGGACCCGTCACCTTCAAGTAGGCAACAGCTGCAATGGCTTCTGTGGATGCGTCTGAGAACACATGGAGTTCCGTCCTAGTGCTGGCAACAAGTGAGTTTCTGGCGTAGCATCTTGGTATATGGATTTCATCCAAGGCACACAAAGACTGCTTACAGGTTTCCCATTTCGGTTCCTTCTCAGGAGGGAGTGGGGCATCCCAGTCCTTGATGGCTTCGGAAAGCTGTCTCAGAAGGGATTTACCTTGTGTGGTAATTGGTGCTACGAACCCCAGTGGGTCGTATAAGCTATTCACCACTGACAGGACACCACGTTTAGTGAATGGTTTGTCTGCACAGTTGATTTGGAAACTGAAGGTATCGACTGACAGGTTCCACCTCAAGCCTAAGCTTCTCTGCACAGGCAGACAGTCTAGTCCCAGGTCTATGTCCTTGAATCCTAGTGCGTGGTCACTTGAATCAAAGGCTCTCATGACAGTCAGGCTGTTTGAAGCAATTTTGTGCAATCTAAGCTTAGCTTGGTTCAGCATACCTTGGGTCCTCTTGAGTAGATCGATAGCCGCTTCTTCTGTGGGCAGAGATTTTAGTCCATCATCTACATAGAAGTCTTTCTCTACAAAGTCTCTGGCATCTGTTCCATATTCGGACTCTCCTTCTTGAGCGGTTCTCCGCAGGCCATAGGTTGCCACTGGGGGGGAAGGGCTGTTCCCGAATACGTGCACCCTCATGCGATACTCCACCATCTCTTTGCTGGGGTCATTGTCCTTGTACCATAAGAACCTGAGGAAATTCCTATGGTCCTCTCTGACTATGAAACAGTGGAACATCTGTTCAATGTCGGCGGTGATGGCAATGGGCTCTTTCCGGAACCTCATCAACACTCCTACTAGGTTGTTTGTAAGGTTAGGACCCGTGAGGAAGACATTTTTGAGAGATACACCTTGAGGTTTGGCGCTTGAATCAAAGACAACTCTAATTTGCTTAGGTTTCCGTGGGTGATCTACTCCGAATGAGGGTAGGTACCAGCGCTCCTCTTTTTCCTTTAAGGGAGGCACTGGCTCAGCATGGTTATTCCGGAATATCTTGCTCATGAAGGTGACAATGTGTTCTTTCATCTCTGGTTTGTTGCTAAGTGCGCTGGAGAGAGTTGAATCTGGACAAGGCTTGTTCACGCTTGTTCGGGAGTCTTACCCTGGTAGCTCGGAAAGGTAGGGGAAAAACCCAGTGATTGGTCTCGTCCTTAAGGAACTCATTGTCCATTATCCTGACAAATTCCTTGTCTTCCATTGACGGGGCTTCCTTGTTGTCATCCTTAGTTGTATGAAACACCGATCTTCCCAAGTCACCTGCATAGGGAGAAGGAATGACATCAGGCAGCTGTACTGGATTTGGAGGCTTCTCTTTCACCTCGTAGTGATGAGAGCATGGTTTGCAGAGAGTAGCTCGTCCGTCTCTGCGTACATAGATCTTAAAGGAATCGACTCTTGTTCAGTCCAAGCACACATTCCCTATGATTACCCACCCCAAGTCGAATCTCTGTGCGTAGGGGGCATAGTCGGGACCATTGCACTGTTGGCGGACCTTATGTATCCTTAAATTGTCTCTGCCGAGCAGAAGTAGGATTTCAGCATCTGGGTCCATAGGTGGGATAACACTGACTAGGTGCCTTAGGTGTGGTTGGTGGAACGCAGCTTCCGGGGTAGGGATCTCCTCCCCTTGGTCGGGTATTTGATCGCATTCGATTAGCGTAGGTAAGGGTATTTCTACGCCTCCGTTGACAGGAGAAGCAATGAAACCTTGTGCCCTTCTGCCGCTAGTCTCTATGCGGCCTGAGCAAGTGTTCAGAGTATATGGCGTTGCTGGTCCCTTGATTCCAAAGACTTCAAAAAACTTAGGCCCAGCTAGGGATCGATTGCTCTGATCGTCAATGATGGCATACATTTTTACTGCCTTCTCTGGTTGCCCTTCTGGATAAACTCTGATTAGGCATATCCTGGCACAGCATTTATCACTTTGGCTCTGCCCACATACCTCTGAGCATGAGCAGGAGACAGCCGTGGTAGACTTGGCGCTATTCTGTGGCTCCCCGCCATGGCTTGTAGCCGGACTAGAGGTAACTGCGACACTTAATGGCAGATTTACAGTCCTTGGCGATGTGTTCTAATGAGGCGCAGCACTTGAAACATACCCCAAGTTCGCTGAGGATTTTCTTGCGCTCCTGCATGGTTTTGGACCTGAAACCTCTACATTTATTCAGTGAGTGCGGTTTTTTGTGAATGGGACACTCACGATTGAAAGACTTATCTCTCGATGGAATAGTGTACTGTTTATCGGCAGTTACTGCAGGTGGTAGCAGGTTAGTCTTTCTGACACTATACTGCTCCTCCAGTCCTTGCGTCTATGTGAGACGCTTTCATACCTTGATGAGGGTGTTGCTGGAGCTGCAGTGTTAGACTCCAGGAAGTCTAGGCTAGGGTCGTTCCTCATTCGGGCCTGTTCGTCGACAAACTTGCAGAACTGATCGAACGGAGGAAAGGTGACATCATGTGACCTTTTGTACCTGGAAACGCATACTGCTCACTTCTCTTGCAGACTATGTGGCAGCTTTGAGACGATTGGGTTCACCCCATGGGCAGTGTCCAGGTAGCATAATCCAGACAGACGAGGGTCTCTTTTTGCAAGTTCCAGCTCCATAAACAGATCGCTTAAGTCCAGAAGCTTGTGGGCTTCCTTAAGGTTGATCCTTGGAACGTTCTGCAGTCTCTTGAATAGGGACTTTTCTATGGTTTCAGCACTGCCATAGGTTCTTTCGAGTCTCAGTCAGGCAGCAGCGAGACCTGCTTCAGCTTGCCCCACGTAGACGGTCCAAAGACTCTTGATACGGTTTGTGGAGTCAGGACCCAACCATTTTACCATGAGGTCGAGCTCCCGTTCTGCAGATAGATTGAGGTCAGCAATGGTGGCCTTGAAGGTCGCTTTCCAGGCTCTGTAGTTCTCAGCACAGTCGTCAAAGTTTGAGAGGCTGGTGCTGATTAGATCTTTGCTCACCATAAACCTGGCTAACTCGGGAATATCCGATCCTTCTATCCTTGTTACCATGTTAGCTTGTGTTGCTTCTCGGGCGTATAAGCTGTGTGGCATGGAAGGGTGAATTGTTCCCGGGTAGAATGATGTTGCTGCAGGGTTGAGCTGTGGTTTAACCTCTGGAGATTTCAATGACTGCGGCTTGAACTGTGGAGATGGACTGGAGTGCATCTTGTGGTCGTCTTGTGGTGATTGCTGCACCTGAGGAGACACATCATGGCATTGGTCTTGGGTCTCTGCAGATGCTGTGGGTGGGCTGACTTGGACGTTTCCACATTGTTGGGTTGAACGTCGCTGGAGAAGGTGTGTGCTGCAGATATCTGTTTCTGCACGTAATCACTGGTACGGACAGCTGGGTCCTCTTCTTGCAGTGGTGGTAGGCAAATCGGGTCGAGCTTTTGATTCAATGCTTGCTCAAGTATTTTCACTTCAACTAATGAGATTTTTTACTCCATTTCCGTTTGAAGAATCTTTGCCCGAGCCTATGCTTCTGTTTGAAGGATCTTTGCTTGGGCCTCTGCTTTTGCTTTCTTGGCTTCTGCCTCTGCTTTCGTTTTCTTTTCTGTGCAGTAGCGTCTTAGTTTGGATCGCTCTTTGTTTAAATGGGCCTCTAGGATTCTGTCGCTGAGGGCTGAAGTTCTTGAGCAGGATGATTTGTATGACCGAGCAGAGTGTCTGGATGAGCCTGACCTGTGAGATCCAGCTTCATGCAGATAAGCGATACGGAGCTCTGCTTTATCTTTGGCGTCTTGCACAGCGGCATCCCTTTCTCTTTCTGTGGAATCCACTTTGCTTAATTCTGATGAGGCTTCATCAATATTAGAGTCTTTTAGGAAGGCAACGTACCTTGCGGACAGTCTCTTGTATCTTCCGTGGGCCGTGTCTAGCCGTTTCATAGTGTCCTGTAGACTCGCTGCATCATTTTTGTGGCGTTGGATGCTTGACATGAGGGAGGTGACTCGTTCCCATAGGTCGTCCAGGTTGTCATTGAACTCATCCTTCATATTGTGATAGTTTTCGACAGCCTTTATGGTTGGTTTGACAGAGTGTTTTGGTTGTGAGTCTTGGTCCATTTCTGAAGCTGGCTCTGTTTCCCCCTCTTCATAATGGACAGTATCGGGTAGTATTTGCTCTGTTTCAGCAGTGGAAGACTGTGCAGGGTCTTATTCGGCCATTTTGATTTAAGGTGCACTGTCTCTTTAAGAAACTGAACTTTTGAATTGGGGGCTGGAAATCACAGTGCAGCTTAGTTAAGACGTCCTGACGAGATCCCCAATGTGTTTTTAGAGAATTGTGGGGTTTTGCAGTCCGACAATCTGCATCAATGTTGTATAATATACAGACAGTCTCTATGCACAATGCGGTCTGGGGTGACGCTGCAGACTTTCTTAGCAGAGCAGGGCTGCAGTATGTGAGTGGGCAGACGGGTTAGGAAATAAGGGTGATTTTTTTGCCGGGCTTCAAGGCAGTTTTTTGACTGTTCTGTCCCCACATGAGGTGAATGGAGGTGTAGTTGATTTGGGCTGGGAGAGATTCCTTCCTTCCGTTTCCTCAATGCAGAGCAGACAGGACTATTGTTGCTGTTTTGCTGTTCATGCGTCCGGAGAGATGATACACACCAGATATTGTGAAGTCCAGACTTGTTTATTGGAAATCTGGACATACAGCGTATGATTGGTAATGCAGTACT
Source organism: Dendrobates tinctorius (assembly GCF_039654945.1). Classification (NCBI taxonomy): domain Eukaryota; kingdom Metazoa; phylum Chordata; class Amphibia; order Anura; family Dendrobatidae; genus Dendrobates; species Dendrobates tinctorius. The sequence continues at coordinate 2,902,196 of NW_027362043.1, forward strand.
TCTCCAGAAATGCAGGTGTAACGACCAAGGTGGTACAGCAATGTGTGTGCAGCAAGGTGTGCAGCAAATTGTGGTATAAAAACTGATGCCTTTCACAGCCTGGTATGCGTGTCTCTCCCAGGAGAAAATGAAACTAATAATGGCCACCGGCAGGAAGAGATGAAAACCTGGAAATGGAAGGCATGTACTAAATTAATTAGCTGCAGCCTGCTATACAGAAAAACGACAGCAGGTGGCAATTCTGTCAGATAATACTCAGTTTCTTCCTGAAAATTATTGCAAACACAAATTCTTTGGTATTGTTATCTTCATTTAATTTATCTTAAATGAAAAAACACAAAAAGAATTGTCCTAAAGCCAAATTGGATATAATTCCACGCCAAACATAAAAAAGAGGGTGGACAAAAGTATTGGCACTGTTCGGAAAATCATGTGATGCTTCTCTAATTTGTGTAATTAACAGCACCTGTAACTTACCTGTGGCACCTAACAGGTGTTGGCAATAACTAAATCACACTTGCAGCCAGTTGACATGGATTAAAGTTGACTCAACCTCTGTCCTGTGTCCTTGTGTGTACCACATTGAGCATGGAGAAAAGAAAGAAGACCAAAGAACTGTCTGACGACTTGAGAAACCAAATTGTGAGGAAGCATGAGCAATCTCCAAAGACCTGAATGTTCCTGTGTCTACCGTGCGCAGTATCATCAAGAAGTTTAAAGCCCATGGCACTGTGGCTAACCTCCCTAGATGTGGACGGAAAAGAAAAATTGACAAGAGATTTCAATGCAAGATTGTGCGGATGTTGAATAAAGAACCTCGACTAACATCCAAACAAGTTCAAGCTTCCCTGCAGTCCGAGGGTATAACAGCATCAACCCGTACTATCCGTCGGCATCTGAATGGAAAGGGACTGTATGGTAGGAAACCCAGGAAGACCCCACTTCTTACCCCGAGACATAAAAAAGCCAGGCTGGAGTGTGCCAAAACTTACCTGAATAAGCCTAAAACGTTTTGGAAGAATGTTCTCTGGTCACATGAGACAAAAGTAGAGCTTTTTGGGCAAATGCATCAACATCGAGTTTACAGGAGAAAAAAAGAAAAAAAGAGGCATTCAAAGAAAAAAACACGGTTCCTACAGTCAAACATGGCGGAGGTTCCCTGATGTTTTGGGGTTGCTTTGCTGCCTCTGGCACTGGACTGCTTGACCATGTGCATGGCATTATGAAGTCTGAAGACTACCAACAAATTTTGCAGCATAATGTAGGGCCCAGTGTGAGAAAGCTGGGTCTCCCTCAGAGGTCATGGGTCTTCCAGCAGGACAATGACCCAAAACACACTTCAAAAAGCACTAGAAAATGGTTTTAGAGAAAGCACTGGAGACTTCTAAGGTGGCCAGCAATAAGTCCAGCCCTGAATCCCATAGAACACCTGTGGAGAGATCTAAAAATGGCAGTTTGGAGAAGGCACCCTTCAAATATCAGGGACCTGGAGCAGTTTGCCAAAGAAGAATGGTCTAAAATTCCAGCAGAGCATTGTAAGAAACTCATTGATGGTTACTGGAAGCGGTTGGTCGCAGTTATTTTGGCTAAAGGTTGTGCAACCAAGTACTAGGCTGAGGGTGCCAATACTTTTGTCTGGCCCATTTTTGGAGTTTTGTGTGAAATGATCAATGTTTTGCTTTTTGCTTCACTCTCTTTTGTGTTTTTTTAATTTAAGACAAATTAAATGAAGATAATAATACCAAAGAATTTGTGTTTGCAATCATTTTCAGGAAGAAACTGAGTATTATCTGACAGAATTGCAAGGGTGTCAATACTTTTGGCCACAACTGTATAAGCATATAGTCATAACTTTAGATGGAACAGCACATTTACGAAAAGTGTTAATAAAATAACTAACGTTATTTGAAAAGAAAATGCACAAAGTGGCCGCTGCTTTCTCTCTAACCATTAAAGGAGATATCTTGGACATTATGGAAAAAAAAGTGCCTAAACACTAACAGGTAATTGCAGCTTACCTGCCTGTTGTGCATAGCGCCATTCTTTCCCAGCACAGAGCGGTCGCAGACGCTCCTGTTGGGTAATCAGCTGCCTCTGCTGTCGTCACGTCTACAGAGCTTAGACTTCTTTTCTGCTTTGTTGATAGGGTAGGATTGCCGACGTCATTCTGATTGACAGCTGGATACCCGCTGCCTACCTGGGAAGAAGAACAGCACTGAGCACAACAGGCAGGTAAGTAGCAACTATCAGCCTGTAACTGCTTAGGCTAAGTTCACATTTGCGCCGTTTTGCGCAGCGTTTCGAGCGCACATAAAACGTATGCAAAAACGCTTGCAAACGCTTGTAAATGCTGTGATATTTTGTCGCATCAGCGTGTGCACGACAAAAAAATGCAGCGTTTACGATTTCAAGCGTTTTTCCATGCGTTTGCGTTTTTTATGCGCATGGGTTGTCCTAGGAGTCATATTTCACAGGAGGAAAATCCTTGAAAAATTCTTACAACAGACTCCACCAATAGGACAGCAGTGTGTTATGGGAATTCTTTATATAGACCCTGTTTACAGCCGAATTCTTCAGATTTTGTTGCTTTTTCTCTTGTCAACATGGATCTAACATGGATCTGCGCTGGAAGAGTTTTCTCTTCAACTTGGATCTGGACATCGCGATGACTCAGGCTTATGCAGTTACTTGCCATCAACAAAGGGAGAGAGAGAGACAGCGAAGACGTCAGCGGGGGCGTTTGTGGATACATCCGATTATTGAACTCCGGGAGGGCCGTGGAGCGTACCACACCCTCTACAGCGAGCTCCAGGCAAACCCGGAGAAATTTAGTGACTATACCTGGATGTCCCAACAAAGCTTCAAGGATTTGCTTGGTCATGTCCAAGAAGGCATCCAGAGACAGGACACACAGCTCCGTCGTGCGATTCCTCCTGAGGAACGGCTACTGGTCACATTACGGTACGTAATATTGCAAAACCAATGCCTACATAATTTTCTTTGTTGTGACATGTACTATTCCAAATCTGGCAGAATTATTATTCTTCCATGTAGTAAACAAAAGGCTGCAGAATTATTTTTATGCCATGTACTTATTTTTATTTTTTCTTTTATTGTTTTAAAAAACCATATACATAAATATTAATTTTTGTTCTGTTTCACAGATTCCTGGCTACTGGAGAGAGCCTCTATTCACTCCACTTCCATCACCAGATTGGAATCTCCACCTTGTTGGGAATTGTTGCGGACAGCTGCCGGGCTTTGTCGAACGTTCTCTGTTCAGAATTTATGCCCCTGCCCATCGCCGAAAAGTGGATGGAAATAGCTTAAAAATTCTGGACAGTCTGCAATTTCCCCAACTGTTTGAGAGCGGTTGATGCGAAACACATCCGGATAATCAAACCCAAAAGAAGTGGAACGGAGTACTATTGTCATGATCCATGCTGGATCATGACAGATAAAAGCACCAGTAACCTTTTTTTCCTCACTGTGTGGTTTCAGTTCTAGTTTTGCCCCGGTGGCCGTTAGGGTCATTGCACTTGATGTTTTCTTTGCTTTGCCTTTTGCCCCTGGGATTATAGCAACTTTTGGCCCCTGATCATTTGACCATTCCCTTTTCCTATATAGGGTCACATGGTCTATGAGCAGATGTTGGTGTTAGCATCTTTTTGGGATTCCAACCACGGTGAAGGGAGCAGCTGGCTGAGGTGTGAAGCCACTGCAGAAACCTGGTGAAGTTAGCAGTTGGCTTGAAGGTTGGAGCCACTGCTGAAACTGGTGTTGAACTCTGGCTGCCCGGTGTCCGCAGCAGAGTGAGATGGTGAAGGTGGCAACTGGCTCTGAGGTGTCGAGCCACTGCGAAAAGTTAATCCGGTGATGCACTCTGCTGCCTGGTGTTGCAGCAGAGCAAGATAAGTCTTTTTGGTGTTTCCCCTGTTTGTATTTTTCCCTGGTGTGTATTAGTACAGCGGTGGGGCCAGTGCCTGCACCACCCAGCTCCCTAGCAAGGGATAGGTGTAGGGTGTGCTAGGGTGACAGGTATACTGATCATTGCCCGGTGCGGAACCGGCCTAGGCATCGTTAGGAGTGGAGGGACTCAGGGGAGTGCAGGAGGTCTCCACGTCCCCGTTCCCTATCGCAGGGCCCAACGTTGTAACTGTTGCCCCTTTCCCCGTGTCTTGCTGTTTCAGTTACCAGCCTGCGGGTTGTGTCACACAGGACAGTTACACGTGCCTTGTCTTGTTGTTTCAGTTACAGACCTGCGGGTCATGTCACACAAGACGGGTTCACGTGACAACTATAATTACAAAAAGTACTTTTCTACAGTACTCATGGCCATTGCGGATGAAGACTGTATGTTTGTTGCGGTGGACATTGGGGCATTTGGCCATGGGAATGACTCTCAGGCTTTTAAGAACTCGGACATGGGCCGGAGGTTGTATGGCAACCTGTCATGAAGTCATTTTCTGCTCCACCAGTTGAGAGTTCCCCTTCCGTTCTCCCTCTGACAGGAGGTAGTGCAGTTGTTTTAAGTGGTAGTAATCTGCCACCTGATGAGGAAGATAACGATTGGATCTCTGGAGTATCAGACTGCATATAAGACAGCCGACGCCCTATCCGGGTGCTGATGATTCAGTTTGCTTCTCAGGTCCTGGACTTCAGCTCTCTTCCAGTCTTCTCAAGTTAAGTTTGTTTTTTGCTAATCTTCACACTTGCGCTTGTTGGTCAATTCAGTTTTTTGTGTAATCAGCCTGCCCCTGCTGGGGCTATGCTGAAATTCCACTCCTATTAATCAGTATTTGCCAATTTGCTTTTTGTCCCTTATTAGATTGGCCTCTTTTTTGCTCTGTCTCAGAATATTTCAGAGTGCTGATATAGGTTTTGAAGTCTAGTGACTTCAGGGTTAATTTTGCTATCAGAAGTGTTGGACAATATTTTTGTAGGTTTTTTTTGGCAGATTGCAGACAGTGTCTTTCCTTTTCTGTCCTTTTTAGTTAGCCGGGCCCCATCGTTTGCTCAGCCTATTTTCCTGCCTTTGTTTGTATTTTCATCTCGTTTCACCGTCAATACATGTGGGGGGCTGTCTTTCCTTTGGGGTCTGCTCTGGGGCAGTTAGTTTTCCTCTTTTCCTGCTTTAGGCTTATGTAGTTCTCCGGTTGTGACGAGGCATCTAGGACCAATGTAGGAACGCTCCACGACTCTAGTTGTTCGGGTAAGATCAGGGATCTGCAATCTGCATAGTTACCAACTTCTCTGGTTTTCTGAGACTTAGCTTTTTTTCCTCCTCGGTTTTCCATTCATAACAGCAACCATTTCAATTTCCCTATGCCACAGCCTCTTCCCCACACCAAAGGTCCGCCACTGCCATTTGTAATGGTTGGGGATGATGCCTTTCAAATGTGCGCCAACCTGCTGAAACCCTACTCCAGCCGGGACTTGGACCACACCAAAAAAATCTTTAATTACAGACTGACCAGGGCCAGAAGAACTGTAGAATGTGCCTTTGGTATACTTGTCTCCAGATGACGCATTCTCGGCACAGCCATTAATCTGAAACTGGATCCGTGGATGAGATGGTGAAGGCGTGTGTGGTTCTTCATAATTTTGAGATGGCTAAAGAGAACCCGACCTTTGAACTCGATGATGCAGCTCCTAACCCATTGCCTGAATTCAATCAGCACCCTTTCTGGCCATCCGTTGAAGTTGGCCAAATGAGGGACCAATTTGCGGCCTACTTTATCTCAGATGTAGGACGGGTGGAATGGCAAGATGAAATGTTGTAAAAAATTTTCCTTGTGTGTATGTTAATAAAAAACCTGTTTTGATACCTGTACCTAGTGCACTCTGTCTTTTTACACTCCAATGCAATAATCAACTTGCCAGGTGTACCAGTGAATTCATGATGCTGTGTTTTGTGCATCATGAATTTACTAGTACTCCTGACCAGGTGACTATACATACACACACACACACACAAGTTGTATGTATGACCTTTATCATCTCTACAGTTTGTGTTCAATTTACAGCGATGGTGGAGATAATACAACTAATATTTGTGTCACCTGGCCTGATGTTACAAATAGTGATTTGGGGATGCATTAGCACCCGTCGCTCTTTATGACACCTGACCATGTGACTATAAATATTATTTGTAGGAATTTACTAGTACCCCTGACTAGGTGACTATACATACACACACACACACAAGTTGCATGTATGACCTTTATCATCTCTACAGTTTGTGTTCAATTTACAGCGATGGTAGAGATAATACAACTAATATTTGTGTCACCTGGCCTGATGTTACAAATAGTGATTTGTGGATGCATTAGCACCCGTCACTCTTTATGACACCTGACCATGTGACTATAAATAATATTTGTAGGATCGCCACTGTGGCTTGAGTTTGAACGCAGATTGGAGAGATAATAAAGGTTATACAACTTCTACAATCCCCAGGCCTGTTGTCATGCTGAAGTGAGGATGCCCAAAATAACGCATCCTGACTTCAGAATGTTAGCACACATGGGCAGGTGAATACACATATGAGTTAAACTGCAGCATCGCTCCAGTCTGCGAGAAATAGATAATGCAGACTGAAGTGATGCTGCAGGTTAACTCATATGTGTATTCACCTGGCCAGGTGTGATAGATAGTTATGATACGAGGCCAGGGTATTGTAGATATGACATGTATTTTCCCCATCATCTCCTCAGTTTACTAACCACACACTGAATAGAGGATGTGGTTAATTACAAGGTATATCTAGAATTCCCTGGCCTTGTGTCACAAATAGTTAAATGATGATGGTAAAAACACACCATCCTCAATTAACTTTTTATGATACCTGGCAAGGTAACAATACATATGCCTTGCACTCAACACCATCCTCTATTCAGTCTGTGCAATATTAGCAGACTGAAGAGACTGCTGGTGAAAATAAAGTCATATATTTGTGTTTTTGACTACACATATCTCCAGGACTGACACAAGAAACATGTGTCAGTTATGGAGCTATGTGGTGGCAAAAACGCAAAGTGTACGGCGCAGTGTGTGTAGGCGGCGAAAGACACATTAATCAAAGTATTTTAGGGGAAACCAGATATTCACATTTATTTTAAAAAAAAACCCACAAGTTTTATTGGGAACGACGTTTTGGGGAAGATGGTGGCACTTTGGGGGTGTGGCGAGACAAGGAATGGCTGGAAGGCGAAGAAGGGGTTCTAGGGGAAGGGGCAACAAAAGTAGTGGGGGAAGGGAGCTCAGGGATGGAACTGGAGGCAGGTTGAGGCACAGTTGGAAGAGAGGGGGGGGCAGACAAAGCTTGTTTTTTTTCTTCTCTTTGTCCTGGAGTCTCCTGCCTGGACCTTTTGGCACTGTGTTACCTTTTTGACCTTGTTGACCGGCTGAACCGGGTTAAACTTGGGTGACTTTGCACAAAGAGGGAATGGGGATCACCCCTCTGCTGATGATGCTCGGTGGTGGCGGGGGTGGTGCTCCTACCAGGAGGAGCGCTGGCGGTGCTCCTAGAAGGAGTGGTGGCGGTGCTCCTAGGAGGAGTGGTGGCGGTGCACCAAGGAGGAGGAGCACTGGCGGTGCTCCTAGCAAGAATGTTGTTGGTGCTCCAAGCAGGTGGAGCAGTGGTGGTGCTCCTAGGAGTTGTGCTGGCGGCGCTCCTAGCAGGAGGTTTGCTGTTGGTGCTCCAAGCAGGTGGAGCGGTGGCAGTGGTGGTGCTCCTAGGAGGAGTGTTGGCGGTGCTCCTAGCAGGAGGATTGTTGTCGGTGCTCCAAGCAGGTGAAGCAGTGGTGGTGCTCCTAGGAGTAGTGGCGGTGCTCCTAGCAGGAGGATTGTTGTCGGTGCTCCAAGCAGGTGAAGCAGTGGTGGTGCTCCTAGGAGTGGTGGCGGTGCTCCTAGCAGGAGGATTGTTGTCGGTGCTCCAAGCAGGTGAAGCGGTGGTGGTGCTCCTAGGAGTGGTGGAGGTGCTCCTAGCAGGAGGATTGTTGTCAGTGGTCCAAGCAGGTGGAGCGGTGGAGGTGATCCAAGCAGGTTGTGCGGTGGAGGTGGTCCAAGCAGGTTGAGCAGGTGGAGCGGTGGCGGTGCTACAAGCAGGTGGAGCAGTGGCGGCGGTGGTGCTCCAGACAGGAGCAGCGCTTGCCATGGTGGTGGAGGCGGAGGAGTGTCCAGCAGCACTCGGCATTGGTGTCGTGTAGTGGTGTCCGGCTTGGCTTGGAATGCAAGTGGCCGTACAGTGTTATGCAGCAGAAGTCGGTAGTGTGGTGAAGCGAGTCAGTAGTGGCACATTTTTAAGTGACACCACTGACTGCTGCACTTACTGATTCTGCTGCATACCCTGCAAGTAAGCAGTGTTACAGGCCTGCATCACATGCAGCTGTTGATCAGGACTAAGGTGTTCCGCCATGGCCCATTCAGTTTTGTTGAAAAAATGGTGTGCTGGTCTGTTAAGATCGGCCTCCAGACGGTCAAGGCGACTGTCGACAGAGTGGAAGCGGTGTTCCATGTGGGTAAAACCACGTTCCATTAGGGCAAAACCGCTTTCCACTCTGTCTGACAGCACCTTGAGGCTCGTCTGAAAGACCGAGCCAAAGTGCATGAACTCGAGCATGACATTCCTGTCCGAGGCCCTCTGCCGCTGGTGGGAAGTGCCTACATAACCAGTGGCAGAGACCTGGGACAGAGGAACACCTGATTGACCAGCTTCCTGGTCACCAGCTGTCTGTGTTGCTGATCTGCAAGCTGCTGGCTGTCGGATGGCTGGGACGGGTCCGAGGTCGTTCGATGAAGGACCGCTCCAGGGACAGGTTGCAGGGTGCTGCTCCAGGTGCGGAGGAAAGAAAAGATAAACTTTACTATCATGCATTTACAAGCAAAAAAAAAAAAAAAAAGTAAAAAAAAAAAATACTTACGCTCTGGTGGCAAGGACCGGTCTTAGGAATGCCAACTCCCGATGATACCGGTATTTTCTTTTGGTCCTTGCCGCTGAACCACTGTGATCCTGTCCCTCAGCACGAACATCACTGTTGAAGCAGTCCTTCATCGAGCGCCAATGTGTTCAGACTTTGTTCACTGTTGGAAAAAAAGAAAAAACATTATACAATGCGCTGATGGCAAAATCTGTATCATCACAAACACCTGTGTGAACACGGCAAACATTCAATGCAGCATCACAGAACAATTCAATGGACAATGCACTGATTGTTGGCCATGATAACACAATTGTGTTTCATGCTAGATATATTCTAGAAGGAAACACAACAGTGTCATCAAGGACAATAGTCAATGCCGCACAATACAATACACAGTGCAGTCACTGTTGACCATGATAACACTGTTGTGTTTCATCTGTGGTGTGACTGTTGGTCGCATGGTTAATGGAAGGTATGTGTCACTGGGATGGCAGCTCCCTGTGATGTAGCCTGGAGTGTTTTCTTAAGTAATTGTTGTTCACATTTGGGTCTGGTCTACCCATGTACCAAACACTGTGGTGAGGGGGCTCACTGTACCTCATTTTGGCTGAAGATATGTGTGTGGTTGTGAATCTGCAGGACCTGTGATGAGGTCATGAACATGTGGCTAGCCATGTGGTAGGTAACTGGGAGTGGTTACAGGCTATCTAAGGAAGGTGTGTTGCACAGGTGTGAGAGTGCTAGGAGTCTGTCAGTGTGGACAGAGCTCCCATGTTCCAGGTTCGGACGTCGCATAGCCTGGGGAAGCCGCGCCGGCGAGTCCGAGCCAAAAGGAGTGGACGGTCTTGAAAACCGTGTGATACTGACCGGGGTCAGAGAGAAATGTGTACAGGATGCCTCTGCGGTAAGAGGGATCCGGGAACCTGGGTGGCCAACAGGTATCGGTCTTGAAAACCGTGTGATACTGACCCGGGTCAGAAAGAGACTGTGTATGAACTGATATCTATCGGATGCCTCTGAGGACAAGAGGGAGCTGAGAACCTGTCTGGGCGATCCAACAGGTGACGATATTGACAACCGTGTGTTATACTGACCGGGGTCAGTGAAAGACTTTGTGACAAGTGGCTATAGGGTGCCTCTGTGGATAAGAGGTACCCGGGAACCTGTGTGGCCGATACCAGCAGGTAACGGACAGGTGTCCGTGTTATACTGACCGGGGTCAGTGAGAAGTATTTTCAGTGAGAGACTGTATGTGTATTTGTGTCGCCCCGGATGCTCAGTCGCCACAGAGGTACTGCACCTTCTCCTAAGGCTACTTTCACACATCAGGTTTTCGGCGTCAGGCACATCCCGGCGTCGTGCCGGAGCGCCGGATCCGGCAAATGTTTTGTAAAACCGGATGTGACGGATCCGGTTTTCTGCCGGATCCGTGTTGCGCATGACAGCCAAAACCGGATCCGTCTCATCCGGTTCATGATCCGTTTTTCGACGGATTATGCCAGATCCGGTTTTTAAAAAGGCCTCTTGTGGCCGTCCAAACGGGATTGGCTACTGAAAAACTATATATACCGTGTTCCTACAGCCCTTCTTTGACAGGTTGTAGAGGAGAAAGTGCAGGTTGGAGAGAAGAGCAAGTGACTGGCGAAGATGGATGTTGTGATTGGAAATATTTTGAAGAATTTGGCGGATTTTACAGCGGAGGCGAATCGTTTGAGGGTGATTGTTCTGGAGAAGGAGAGAGCGAGACAGCAGCGCATCAGGCATCGTAGACGACGTTTGTGGATCCACCCCATCACAGCCAAGAGAATGACGCGTGGGGTCTATTCTACACTCTACATGGACCTTAGATGAAACCCGGATAAATTTTTTGGATATGTTCGGATGAAAATGGAGAATTTTAATTACTTGGTGGAGCGCATTGCACACCTCATAAAAAAATCGGACACCTATTGCCGCTTCTCTGTTTCACCTGCAGGGCGTCTGATGGTGACTTTAAGGTAAGCCACATTTATTGGATATGCCTTGCATCAGAGCACACTTTCACTGCAATCTTGTTGGTGGTAGTTTGTATCTCCAAGTGTTATAGCTGAGTTTTGGTATGTAATGCTGTGATTTTAAACTAATTGATTGTTTTTTAATTCCCCACAGATTTCTTGCAACTGGAGAATCCCTTTCGTCACTGCATTTCCAGTACAGACTCGGGATTTCCACCATATCTGGAATAGTGAAGCACACATGCCGTGCACTGTGGGACTCCTTAGCTGAAGAGTTTTTACCAGACCCCACAACAGAGAGGTGGATTGAAATTTCAGAAAAGTTTCAACAGATATGTCAGTTTCCGAACTGCTTGGGCACTGTGGACGGGAAACATATCCGCTTTGTAAAGCCAGCCGGATCGGGATCGGAATATTTCAATTACAAGAAATATTTTTCAATTGTCCTCATGGCCATCGCTGACACGGAATACAAATTTATTGCTGTTGATATTGGGGCCTATGGCCGCTCCAATGACTCTCAAGTTTTCAAACTGTCTGCCATGGGGCGTAAACTGTATGGAAACACCTTCCAGTTCCCATCCCCTAGACCGCTGCCGCAAACATCTGGTCCACCTATGCCATTTGTCTGTGTAGGGGATGAAGCCTTCCAGCTGTCAGAACACCTTTTGAAACCGTACGGTAGCAGAGGATTGTCAAGAACAAAACTCATTTTTAATTACCCCCTCACAAGAGCAAGAAGAATGGTTGAATGTACCTTTGGTATTCAGGTATACAGCCAAATGGCGGGTCCTATTGACTGCGATCAACCTCAAGACAGAAACTGTGGACGAGGTGATCAAAGCTTGCGTGGTACTCCACAATTTTGTTATCTGCAAGGAACCCATTTCCATTGAGGACACCTCTGAAGAAACCACCTTGCAAGATTACCATGACATTACCACTAGAAGTTCTGTGACGGTTTCAGTAATGAGGGACAATTTTGCACTATACTTTATGTCACCTCAAGGCAGAGTACACTGGCAGGATGACAGAGTGTGAAAGATTTGTGCCCTTAACCAAACTTGTGTACCTTCTGTACCAACAGTATATACCTTTGCCAACCAAAGTTGGCTATCTTGTCATGGTCTTACTATTTTTACCTTTAGGCCACAGGTGTGTACCTGGTTGTGCTTTATGCAAAATATTTCACCTTTTAACAAAAGTTGTGTACATTGTTAGGAAATCACCAACAATAAACACAACTTTTTAGGTGAAATACTTTGCTTCAAACACAACCAGGAACACAACTGTGGCAAAAAGCTAAAATTTACCGACAGTTATATACCTGGTTTTGAATACCTTTTTACCTTTTAAATACCCTGTATTTAACGTTTTTTTTTAAACCTATTTCGCCGCAGAAAGAAATGACAGTGTAGGGCTGAGGGGAACCAGAAGTGAACCCGCAGGACCGCGACGACGAACCTCCCCGGGGCGAGCTGGCCAAGTGGTCCACCCCCTATACAGGGAGCGTCTGGGGCAAGCCTCGGAGAGACTATCGCCGCGGAAGCTGATACCCGGGGACAACAGCAGGAGGAAAACCAGAGGTGGCCACAAGGGTTGTGGAAGGACCAGCAGGGGAGGGTTTGTAGACAGGAACGGATTTAGGCTGACGATAGTAGATACTGCAGGAGAGGACTTGAGACCGGGGACGGACGAGGCAGGCACTAGGAGAGAACACAGGGAGAGATTACAAGAAGACACTGGGACACAGAGAGCAGGACAGAGTGCTAGGCTGGGAAAACGCAGGGACGCGTGGACCTGAATCAGCAGTGCTAGACACAATTGATAGTCAGGCACCGGGCAGGAGGCGAGGCTACCTGATATAGGACAGCGCTTCTGGGTCAGGGTCGGCCAGGGGGTGGAGCAGCAGCAGGAACAGGGGAGATGAGTGGCAGGATCACTGGCGCGCAGTGCGCAGGCGTACCCGACGGGCATGGAAGGCCGGTTGCAGCGGAGGCAGAGAAGGAGCAGGATGGCGCGTGCGCACCTCGGGAGCGCGCCGGGTGAGGTGAGTGTGCCGGTGTTCAGGAGGAGGGGCAGAGGATGCAGCTGCGGGCGGCGTGACAGTACCCCCCTCCTTACGCCCCCTCTTCTTGAGACTGGCAAGGAACCTAGCTAGAATCCGGGGGGCCTGAATGTTCTGCCGGGGCTCCCAAGACCTCTCTTCGGGACCAAAACCCTTCCAATCAACTAAGAAGAGGGTCTTTCCTCTAGATCTTTTTACGGCAAGAATGTCTTGGACCTCAAAGACATCCTGGGCAGAAACTGGCTTTGGAGAGTGACCCACAGAGGCATGGAACTGGTTGAATATGACAGGTTTCAGGAGGGACACGTGAAAAGAATTGGGAATTCGTAGCGAGGCGGGGAGTTTTAACTTGTAGGCAACGTCATTGATGCGGGCTAAGACCTCAAAAGGCCCGATATACCGAAGGCCTAGCTTATACGAGGGGACTTTAAGACGAACAAACTTGGAGGACAGTCACACTTTATCCCCGGGATGGTACAACGGAGAATCCAGACGCCTTTTGTCTGCGTGTCTTTTTATTCTGTCCCGTGCTAGTTCAAGCGCAGACTTGGTCTCCTGCCAGACCCTGGAGAACTCCTCGGTCAGAAGGTCGGCCGCCGGCACACCCGAGACAGGGGGTACCGGCAGAGGTACACTGGGATGTTGCCCGTAGACGATGAAGAAAGGTGATTTGGACGAAGACTCGTTGGTGTGGTTGTTGTAGGCAAATTCGGCCCACGGGAGCAGGTGGGACCAGTCGTTGTGGTGAACGTTGGAGAAGTGGCGAAGATAGGTTATCAAAATGTGATTCGTGCGCTCAGCCTGACCATTAGTTTGGGGGTGGTAGGCAGAGGAGAAGTCCAAAGTGACATCCATCAGTTTACACAGAGCTCGCCAGAAGTGTGAGGTAAACTGAACTCCTCTATCCGAAACGATATGCTGAGGAAAGCCGTGAATCCGGAAAACATGGGTAATGAAAATTCTTGCCAGTTCAGGAGCGGAGGGTAATCCAGGCAGGGAGAATGAAATGGGCCATCTTGGCAAATCGATCTACGACCACGAGGATGACTGTGTGACCCGAAGACCGAGGCAAATCGGTAATAAAATCCAAAGCAATGTGTTGCCAGGGAGCAGAAGGAACTGGGAGCGGGTGGAGAAGACCAGCGGGCAGGTGTCGGGGAACTTTATTTTTGGCACAAGACGGACAAGAGGCGACAAAACTTTGAACATCTCGAGCAAGTGAGGGCCACCAGTAGTAACGAGAGATGAAGGAGAGGGTCTTCTTGAAGCCGACGTGACCTGCTAGCTTGGAGGCATGACCCCAATGTAAGACTCGCTTCCTATTGTCCTCTTGAACAAACGTCTTACCCGGGGGCAAGGAAGTCAGGTTTACAGGAGCAACCACAATGACCTTGTTAGGATCCACGATGTGTGAAGGCTCTTCCTCACAGTCGGTAACCAAAAAGGATCTGGATAGAGCATCCGCCTTGAGGTTCTTATCGCCGGAGCGGAAATGGAGTTCGAAATCGAACCGGGCGAAGAACAGAGACCACCTGGCTTGTCGAGGATTAAGTCTTTGCGCTGTCCGGATGTATGCCAGGTTCTTGTGGTCAGTGTAGATGCTGACGGGATGCACCGCTCCCTCGAGGAGGTACCGCCATTCCTCCAAGGCCAACTTGATAGCGAGCAGCTCTCTGTCACCAATGGTATAGTTTCTCTCCGGGGTGGAGAATGACTTCGAGAAGAAGCCACAGGTGACCAGTCGTCCAGAGGGTGACGTCTGGGAAAGTACTGCACCGGCTCCGATGGCAGAGGCGTCTACTTCCAGAGTGAAGGGTTTATTGGCCTCTGGGCGATGGAGTACGGGAGCCACAGCAAAGGCTTGTTTCAGGGAGCGGAATGCGTCTTCGGCCTCAGGTGACCAGAAGTGGGGGTTGGCCCCCTTACGTATCAGAGCGGAGATAGGGCTGGTCAGGGAGGAAAAGTGTGGGATAAACTGCCGGTAATAATTGGCGAACCCCAGGAATCGTTGGATAGCTTTCACTCCCTGGGGACGCGGCCAGTTGAGTACGGCAGACAGTTTTCCCGGGTCCATTCATAGACCAGTATTAGAAATGATGTAGCCCAAAAACGGTAGAGAAGACTGTTCAAAGGCGCATTTCTCGAGTTTGGCATAGAGACGATGCTCTCTCAGGCGCAACAAGACTTGACGGATGTCCTTTCTGTGAGTAGACAGGTCCGGGGAAAACACCAGAATATCATCCAGGTACACCACCACGCAAGAATAGAGAAGATCTCGGAAGACATCATTGACAAATTCTTGAAGCACGGCGGGTGCGTTGCACAAGCCGAAGGGCATAACCAGATATTCATAGTGGCCATCGCGAGTGTTGAAAGCCGTCTTCCACTCATCTCCAGGGCGAATGCGGATTAGGTTGTAGGCTCCACGCAGATCCAATTTGGTAAAGATTTGCGCCCCTCGGAGACGGTCGAATAACTCCGGGATGAGAGGAAGCGGATATTTATTTTTAATTGTAATATCATTGAGGCCCCGATAGTCAATGCAGGGACGAAGGGTCCCGTCCTTCTTCTTTACGAAAAAGAAACCCGCACCTGCGGGCGAAGAAGACTTACGAATAAAGCCTTTGGCCAAGTTTTCTTGAACATATTCGGACATGGCTTGGGTCTCTGATAGCGACAGCGGATAAATCCGACCTCGGGGTGGAGTAGAGCCGGGAACGAGATCGATTGGGCAATCGTAGGGACGGTGAGGAGGCAGACTCTCTGCTTCTTTCTTGCTGAAGACATTCGCATAGGCCCAATAGGCCGAAGGTAAATCTGGGGATACTGATGTTGGACGAGGAGAGTTTCTTGGCTGGACGGAAAGCAAACACCCCCTCTGACAGAACTGTCCCCACCGCACGATGTCACCAGACCGCCAGTCTAAGGTAGGCTCGTGTTTTCTTAGCCAAGGAAGGCCCAACAGGATAGTGTGTGATAAGGTCGGCAGCACATAGAAGGCTATCTTCTCCAGATGCAAGGCTCCGACCTGAAGGTCCAACTCTTCGGTGACCTGCGTAACGGACACCCGCAGGGGTTGGCCGTCGACCGACGCAATCTGCCGAGGAGTCTCCAGGGATCTGACCGGAATACGAAGCCTCCTGACTGCCTCAAGCTGGATAAAATTTCCAGCAGCACCAGAATCTATGTAAGCCCACTCGGAGGAACGCTTGGGACCCAGATGCAAGAGAACAGAAAGAGTCAAGGGTAGAGAGGAGTCATAGGTACCTAGGGAGGCCTCTCTTACCTGTCCTAGGCGGAGGCGTTTCCCGGGCGCTCAGGGCAGGAACGCAGGAAGTGTGATGCACTCCCACAATACAGACAAAGACCCTGAGTGAACCTGTCCTTTCGGCGTTGCTCCACCGGCTTGAGGCGATCTACTTGCATGGGCTCAGGTGCGGAAGGTGCCGACGCCAGAGCAGGGCGCGAGCGAAGTGGGCTGCGGGCAGCGGATGGGACGCGAGGAAACCTCCTATCCCTGGCGGCCTCTCGAGAACGCTCCTGGAAGCGCAAGTCGATGCGGGTAGCCAGGGAAATTAGATCCTCCAAAGAGGTTGGAGTATCCCGTCCTGCCAGCTCGTCCTTAATTCGGCCTGAGAGTCCCCGCCAAAAAGCTCCTACCAAGGCCTCATTGTTCCATCCTACCTCGGAGGCCAGGGTACGGAAGCGAATGGCGTACTGACCCACGGAGAGCGTGCCCTGTTGCAGGTTAAAAAGTGACCCGGTGGCAGAGGCTACGCGACCCGGCTCGTCAAACACTTTACGGAAAGAGTCAAGGAAGACGGAGAGTTGGGAGACCAAGGGGTCATCACGCTCCCAGAGAGGGTTTACCCAGGCCAAAGCCTCACCCTCCAAATGGGAAACGACAAAGGCCACCTTGGCTCTGTCGGTGGGGTACTGTTGAGGCAATAGCTCAAAATGGAGCTGGCACTGATTTAAAAAACCCCTGCACGACTTAGGGTCGCCACCATAACGCGGGGGTTTTGCCAAACGGGGCGACGGATGGGATACCGCCGCCTGGACCGGGGTCGAGGCCACAGATTGCAGGGCAAGGAGACGGTTATCTATAGATGCCATATAGTTCAATATATGGGCCTGGGTGTCTCGCTGCTGAGCCAGCTCCTGTTGGAGGCTGCCCAGCTGGGAGGCAGTCCCAGGATCAGAGGCCTGTAGAGTCGACAAGCGGGACTCCATGGACTTAAGGAAGGACATTATCCTTGCTTGATACTCCCGTAGGAATAGGAGCTCCTTTTGGGTTGGGGTCGGGGTACCAGCGGGGTCCATGGCCTGACTATACTGTAGGGCTGAGGGGAACCAGAAGTGAACCCGCAGGACCGCGACGACGAACCTCCCCAGAGCGAGCTGGCCAAGTGGACCACCCCCTATACAGGGAGCGTCTGGGGCAAGCCTCGGAGAGACTATCGCCGCGGAAGCTGATACCCGGGGACAACAGCAGGAGGAAAACCAGGGGAGGCCACAAGGGTTGCGGAAGGACCAGCAGGGGAGGGTTTGTAGACAGGAACGGATTTAGGCTGACGATAGTAGATACTGCAGGAGAGGACTTGAGACCGGGGACGGACGAGGCAGGCACTAGGAGAGAACACAGGGAGAGATTACAAGAAGACACTGGGACACAGAGAGCAGGACAGAGTGCTAGGCTGGGAAAGCGCAGGGACGCGTGGACCTGAATCAGCAGTGCTAGACACAATTGATAGTCAGGCACCGGGCAGGAGGCGAGGCTACCTGATATAGGATTGCAGGCAGCGCTTCCGGGTCAGGGTCGGCCAGGGGGTGGAGCAGCAGCAGGAACAGGGGAGATGAGTGGCAGGATCACTGGCACGCAGTGCGCAGGCGCACCCGACGGGCATGGAAGGCCGGTTGCAGCGGCGGCAGAGAAGGAGCAGGATGGCGCGTGCGCACCTGGGGAGCGCGCCGGGTGAGGTGAGTGCGCCGGTGTTCGGGAGGAGGGGCAGAGGATGCAGCTGCGGGCGGCGTGACAGACAGACAACCAGTGTAAACGATAATTTAACTTTTATTTAAAAAATTTTTTTTGTAAACTGTTTTTAAAGTTAAAAAAACTTTTTTAATAAAGGTTTGAAACCAACTGGGCATTTTTATTACAAAACACACATTATAAATTGGTGTAGTGTGGGGTGGAAATACTGCTGGAGGGGCTGCGGGACACTTCGACACTGGGAGTGTGGAGAGAGGACTGGGATCATGGTGGGGAAGGAACAGTTAGAGGTGAAGGTGTGGAAAAAGCTACAGAATGGGTGGACATGTGGGAGGCAGAAGAGGTGGTGGGCGGTGGAGTAGAGGGATGGGCAGGGACTGTAGGAGCAGATGATGTTGATGGAAAGTTGTACGGGGAAGGAGTTTGGTACGGGGAAGGAGTTTGGTAAGGGGCAGGTTGCTGGAAGTGGGGAGATGTCTGGTACTGGGGAGGTTGCTGGTATGTAATAGGAGGGGGAGGATGGAAAGTGGCTGGAGGGGGTGCAGGTGGAGGAACTACTGGGGTGGGAGGAGGAGGTTGGGAGGTAACATGCTGGAGAGAACCGTGGCATGAATGCATTACATGCATCTGCTGGCTAGGAGAGAGCATTTCCATGCGCTCCACAGCAGACCTGAAAAAGGTGTGGTTTGGCGAAGATCTTGCTTCTGAATGCATGGTTTGCAGAAGTGTCTTCACCTCCAGAATGCTGGAGTTGATCTGCTGAAAGCCTGCGGAGATTTGCTCTGACAAGACTTTTAGACAGTTCTGGAAAGATGCATTCAGATGCAAGAACTCTGGCGCATAAGTCTTTTCCTGACCCCTCTGCCGCCCAGTACCCGCAGGTGTACTAGAGGTGGCAGGGGCAGAAGGGTGGGTGTAAAGGGAAAGCGATCTCCTCACCAGCAGCTTCATGTAATGTAGGCGGCCACGATGCTCTTGTGCTGGTGGATGGGACAGATGGGTCGAATGTGTGGGAAGGCTGGGAAGGTGCAGATGTACCGGGGCGGTCGAAGTGTCCCTCGGTGCCGGTCTCCTCAGGGATCGCCTCAGAAGGGTCCAATCGTGCAGGCTCCCGAGTGCTGCTCACTGTGCTGTGGAATAAAGAGAAAAAAAACAATTAAAATAGTGACATGGCATGGCCCTGGCTGCAAAAAAAATTGCTACATCTAAACATTTTTTTTTCACATGTGGTGTGTAATATTTACCTTCTGGTGACCATTGTATCCCGGAGGAACGACAGTGCTCGTGCGTACTTGTACTTGCTCCTGCGTCCTCCAGATCCACTCAGGGCCCGCATCTCTTTATTGAACTCCTTCTTGAAGCGATCCCTCACAGACCGCCACCGCTTCACAATTCTGTCCCCTGAAACGAGAAAGGACAAAGTGGTTAGTATACAACATCAGTGTTTCCCAAACTCCAGTCCTCATGGTCCCCAGGGGTCATGTTTTCCGGATTTCCATAGTAAATAGAAATCCTGAACACATGATCCGTGGGGACCACGAGGACTGGAGTTGGGGAAACACTGGTTTACATCAAGCAACCAGTACTGTATATACTTACGCTCTTTAATCTGGGCCCGAGCATCGAGGTCCTCCCAGCGGCCCACAAGGAGCGAACAGATTTCCTCCCAGAGCCGTCGGGTAAAAATCAGGTCAGCATGGCGGCGGTCAGCCATATTCCATAGCGGCTCCCTTACTCTGACGAGATCGATGAGGTGGTCCACATCAATTCCTCCATCCTCACCGTCAGAGTCGGGAGCACGCTGTGAAGGCTGTTAAAGTAAAATAGAAAAATAGCAAAATTAGTCACCACACTTTAAGACATGAAATAAAAAGTGTACCAAAATTTAACTTAAATATTATACTTACACGCTGGTGACCGCCGCGTTGCTGTCGCCGACGACCCTGGGAGGCACTGCGAGGACCTCTTGGCCGAGCACCAGATTGGGAAGACTAGAGAAGAAAAGAAAAAAATTTATGTGTTTGGACGTTGGCATATTTGTTTGCTGTGTGATGTCTGCGGTACATTGTTTTCTATGTGTTGTGTGTAGTGTGATGTTGTGTTTCTGCGTTTGATGCAAAAAAACTTACCAATTGTGAGCCCACTCCAGGTGTCTGTCCACCCCTTCCTTCTTCTTCTGGGAGCTCCTCTTCAGCTTGTGATTCCTGTTTTGAAATAAAAGCCAATGAATAGACATATATTACAGAGATGATGGATTTTGGAAATAAAAACTTACCGTCAAACGCTGACGATGCGAGGGAGGGCTACCAGAAGAAGATGTGCTGTCCTCTTGCTGGCCAGACTCCATGGCTGTGGGGGGTGCTGCTGCTGCCAGTGCTGCCAGTGCTGCTGCTGCATCTCTTGGGCGGCTGTTGAATAAAGAGAAACAAAGGGCCAATGAATATCTTGATATTCCTTGGCCCTAGTTTTGAGGAATGGGGGATTTGATAATTACCATCTCTCATCTGCTGCTGGACTCCCCTCCCGTTGTTCAGCATGTTCCCTTTGCTGCTCCATTTGGGGTGGTGGAGGTGCTGATGGTGCTGCAGTGGTCTCCTGCCTTCTCCTGCGCCTGGTTCCTGTCTTGGGTGGCATGCTGGGTGTGGCTGAGGGTCCCACTGTCATGCTTTTATATATGTGTGCTGTGGGCAGAGCTACTGAGCATGCTCAGACCCAAAAAACCGGATCCGGCCACCGGATCCGGCTTTCGCCGGTTCCGGCGCATTGCGGTGCTCATAGACTTTCATTGTGTGAAAAAGCCGGACGCGCCGGGTCCGGCTTTTTCGCCGGAGACAAAAAACGTTACAGTAGCCGTTTTTTCCAGATGCCGGATTGCGACACATTGCCTGATCCGGCGAAAACCGGATGAAACGCATGGCCATCCGGCACAAATGCAAGTCAATGGGGGGGAAACCGGATCCGGCATTGCATTTCACCAGATCCGGTTTTTGTCAAAAGAGCCAGATCGCGCCAGACGGCGAAAACCTGATGTGTGAAAGAGGCCTAAGGTGTAGTGCCCCACCACCTAGGTAAGTTGGGAACTCCTTTCCTCACTCCAACATCTGCATCCCACACACAGGATAGTTCAGTAGGTCTGCCTAGCAGCATCAGGCTGGGGGTAGCAGAGCACCCTTCGTGGAACCCTGCTTTGTAACACGAGATGTGCTGGGAGGTGGGTGGAGTTAGTGTAAAAGAGGGAAAGTTGAGAATTGTAGGTCAGTCTGACGGGAGGTCAGGTGAGAGGAGTTCAGCTCTGAAGTTAGTTTTGAGTTCAGTTTGAGGTCAGTTTAGAAAGAGTGCTGCAGCTGCCTCAGTGATCTGAGCCAGCTGGCACGGGAAAGAGAAGAGAAGGAGAAAGACATAGACCTGTAACCTAAGCTTCCATAAGAGAGAGAAGGAACAGCGTGAAACGAAGGAGTAGCAGAACAGAGAGGAGTTGTGGGTTGGAAGAGGAACCCTGCTTATACGTTCTCAGCGCAAGGTCGGGGCCCGGTCCCCGAGGTTGTATGGACACTTATGGTTCTGCAGCAGACAGAGTAGTTGGCTGTAAATGCACTACTCCCATCAAAGACTTGGGACACAACAGCAACTGGATAGAGAGCCAGGACTTCTGAGAAGGGAGTCCCCGATAGAGGCTACAGCTGTGTCATACAAGTGAGGTTCTAGGAACATATGACAGGAGGAATTCCAGAGAACTACGGTACTGGAGTTCTTCACACTAAAAGGCGCACTAGAGGAGTCGTTCAGGAAAGGCACATGTTGGCAGAGTGTTGGAGAGGAGAACCCTGACTTGCCCGGGAGGTTGATTGAGTCTCTACCCCGGAGGATACAGCACGGAGGCAGCCACCAGTTGGTACCACGAACTGTGAGTAAATCTTTGAAACTGCAACCCTGGTGTCCTCCATTCATTCGTCGCTAACACCTCCAGCACCGCTACATCTAGTAACAGCATCTATACCATTCTGCGCCTCTCCTCATCCATTGCACCTACACTGCCCTGGGACTACAGCTCCACCTGTGGGGAGCTACACCATCTTTGCTGCACCACACCATCAGTCCCGGTGGATCTGCACGCAGCGTTGGCTTACCATCTCCCTTGCCAAATACCATGGGTGGCGTCACAAACTATTCAAATAAACTTTAACACCATTAACATCACCGCCATTGATATTGGGCACCCAGGGCCACGGACGGGGTCGCAGCTGCTGTGACACATTCCCCCTGACACCGGCCCGGTACCCCGCTGCCCTGGGTGTGAGGGCAACCCATATTCATGTCCTAAAGCTGAATGTTTAACAGACAGTGCAAATGGCTGCTGGAACTGTCTTAGTAATAAACTGAATGGCTTCATTTTAAACCCTGAGAGTGCCAGTGTTTACCTCAAAGACCTGCAAAGTGAGTAATCCCCGTCCACTCACATGGTGGAACGTTACAATTGGTGCTAGAATGCTGGCAGAGGTCCAAGGAGCACATGTGCAGGTGTTTTGCTGTGGATCAGTGGGTCCATGAATTTTTTTCTTTTTTTTCCCTTCCCAACTTGCTGTGGCTCAGTGGGGTCATGAAGTTTTTTTTTCCCTCAAGTCTGCTTGTGGTGGCTTGGTGGGGCTACGAAGGTGACAAGCATCTGGCTGTAAGTCGGCGGGGTTGCGAAGATTGCTGTGGATCTACGAAGATGGCGCAGCAGGAGTGTGCATGGACTTGTGGCAGCGGGAGCTGCAGTTGCAAGTTGCAGCAAGAGGTTCTGCAGCAGCAGGAGCTGCAGTGACAGTCGCAGCGGCTTGTGAGCGGCAGCCGGAGGTGCCGGTGATTTGTGGCTACAGCAGGAGCTGTGGCACTGCCAGCAGGACCTGGTGTGGTGTAGTAAGAGGTTATCAGAGTGTTCAACCTCTTAAAGGGCCAGTACAAGCCCGAAACACAAACTGGACTGTGTGAACTCGGTCCTGAGAGTGCCGTGGGGGTGTCCACGGAGTGTACCCCAGAGAGGGGTGGTGTCCCTAAATGGGGTGGTGTCCCAAAAAAGGGGGTGGTAACCCAAAGCAGCGATGGGTGCCAAAAAAGGGGTGGAGTCCCAAAATGGGGCGGTATCCCAAAAGGGAGTAGTTGCCCAAAAAGGGATGGAGTCCCAAAAGGAGGAGGTATCCCAAAAGGGAGTAGTTGCCCAAAAAGGGGTGGAGTCCCAAAAGGGGGCGGTATACCAAAAGGGAATGGTAACCCAAAAGGGGGCGGAGGATCCCGATGTAAAAGTGGATGGGTCAGATGTAGGAGTGGCCAGAAGAAAGGGTGGGTCTGACCAACTCGGGGACCTAGCAGAGGGGTCCGACACCGTTAGAAGTGGGGACGGCTGGTTCCAGGATGACCGATCGAGTGGTGGTGACTCCCATTCAGACGGTGATGCAGAGGAAAGGGTGCGTCTACCCAACTTACGGACCTGAGGTCTGTTGACATGTACCACAGAATGACTAATAGTGATGTGGTAGATTAGACATCTGGAGTGGACACCCAGTTAGAGGGTAGCTGGAGGGTTCACTATATTGTGGGGTGTGACTCAGACTCCGGGGGTGACTGACTCTACGATAGAAAGGGAGCCTCAAAGGTTAAAGGAGTCTGAATTCTTGGCAGTCAAGGCCCGGCTTGGAGAGAAGGAAACGCAGGCGTTCCAAGACCTCGCTAAAGAGTTGTCTCGAGAGAAGCACAAGGTGGCAGATTTAAAGGCCATAGTAAAGTTAAGCAAAGAGTATGTAAACCAAGAAACGGTCCTGAGACAAGCGGCTGAGCGCAGAGTCGATGAGTTGGAGAAGGAAGTCTCTGAGTTAAGACGTCGCCTATTAATATGTCAAACCGAGAAGAAGGCCATATTGGGAGATATGGAGGTGCTACGGGAAGCCTTAGGAAGTCTAATGCAAGAGAAGAAGTTGGAGGTTGCAGAATTACAGCGGCAGTGCCAGAGTGATAATAAGGCGGAAAAAGACAATCAACCAGTCGTGGCAGATGTCTTGGTGGAAAGCTCTATGATAAACCTGGAGCCATCTGTCCATGAATAGAATGAGTGTTCGCTCTTCAAGT
Organism: Dendrobates tinctorius; assembly: GCF_039654945.1. Classification (NCBI taxonomy): domain Eukaryota; kingdom Metazoa; phylum Chordata; class Amphibia; order Anura; family Dendrobatidae; genus Dendrobates; species Dendrobates tinctorius. The sequence goes on from NW_027362043.1 coordinate 2,926,277, forward strand.
GCGTGATGGAGGTACCTGAAGACCTGAGACAAGCATGTGCCAGGGAGTCTATGCATGGAGATTTCAAGACGGCTGTGGGGGCATGTAAGGTGTATTGGACTCCAGAAGATAAACAGTTAGTGGTACTGTCTACATCTATTGTCACAGCAAAAAGAGTAGCTGTCCTGAGTGACCAGCACTGGAGATGTGTGCGAACGAAGTGGTTGATCCAGTTGGAGAATGATGAAGCTGCTAAGTGGCTGGAGCATGTGAGGAAAGCTCGGAGGCTTCTGGAAGATGTAATACACGTACCTATGGTGAGGAAAGTCATTGGGGAAAATGGTCGAACCATGCAAGAGATGGTGACAAAGTCTGGAGTGGTGAAGCTAAGTATTTCAGGTGACCATGAAGATCAGATACCCAGGGAAAAGGGTATGGTACCATTCTTCGTCTTAGGTACGGTGGAGAGTCTTGGAAATATACGGACTCTGCTGGAGTATCGTATGGCGTATCTAAAGGAGGTGGAACAGTTATGGCTGGAAAGACGACGCCTTACGGGACTGCTAGCCCAAATCGGTGAAAGAAGATGGCGGCCGTTTCCGGCCCGAGATATTGAGAAGCGAGTGACTTCTATAGAGACTGGCAGTACGCTATCTGAAGCACAGAGGGGTAGAGATAGTGACTCCTCTGTTAACTCAGAGTTGAGTAGCAAAGACAGGAGACCCGGTAGAGGACTTGGCAACAGAGGATCAGACTAAGATAAGCCAGTAGGACTGACGGGACGTGGGGCTCATGGCCGCAACAACCGTGGGAGGTGGCCATGGAGAGAGAGGTTACGTGAAGGTACACTTTTGGGAAGTGTGGTGACTAAAAAGGGTCTGGTGACACAGACAGAAAGTGACTCAAGTGCTGAAGTCCAAGGCCAACATACTGACTGCTGGGGGCAGGGGAGGTCTGACAAAGGGGTGATGTTGAATGACGCCAAAAGACGACTGAGACAGTTCTCTCGATGAATGGGGCTGGGTAACGTGCGTGACCTGTTTCGAGGTCCCGGGTATATGACAAGTGTTCAACCCCTCAAGTTTGAACAGAGGGGGGAATATGTGGTGTGAATGGTGGTCACGTGGTTAATGGAAGGTATGTGTCACTGGAATGGCAGCTCCCTGTGATATAGCCCGGAGTGTTTTCTTAAGTAGTTGTTGTTCACATTTGGGTCCGGGCTATGGGTAGCTTTGAGAGTTGGGAGGGTCGGGCTGCCCATGTACCACACACTGTGGTGAGGGGGCTCACTGTACCCCATTTTGGCTGAAGATATGTGTGTGGTTGTGAATCTGCAGGACCTGTGATGAGGTCATGAACATGTGACTAGCCATGTGGTAGGTAACTGGGAGTCGTTACAGGCTATCTAAGGAAGGTGTGTTGCACAGGTGTGAGAGAGTGCTAGGAGTCTGTCAGTGTGGCCAGAGCTCCCATGTTTCAGGCTCGGACGTCGCATAGCCTGGGGAAGCCATGCCGGTGAGTCCAAGCCAAAAGGAGCAGACGGTCTTGAAAACCGTGTGATACTGACCGGGGTCAGAGAGAAATGTTTATAGGATGCCTCTGCGGAACCTGCGTGGCCAACAGGTAACGGTCTTGAAAACCGTGTGATACTGACTGGGGTCAGAAAGAAACTGTGTGTGAACTGATATCTATCGGATGCCTCTGAGGACAAGAGGGATCCGCGAACTTGTCTGGGCGATCCAACAGGTGACGGTATTGACAACCTTGTGTTATACTGACCAGGGTCAGTGAAAGACTGTGTGAGAAGTGGCCACAGGGTGCCTCTGTGGATAAGAGGTACTGTCATGCCCGCCATGTCCATTAAGACTGTCATGCCCACCTTGTCCATCATGCCCGCCATGCTGCATGATCCCTGGAGCAGTGTGCACATGTACTAAATTCTCATGCCCGTTATGTCTCATGCAACAAGATGTCTGAAGCAGTGTGCACGCGCGTCTTGTTAGGTGTCGGATTACTGGCACTGCACAGCGGGAATCCAGAGCCAGACATCCTGCGGTCTCTTATTCTTCTCCGACCGCTCAGACTCCTGCTCAGCAATCACGGCGAGCCAGGCATTCCCCTCAGACTCGTTCTGTGAGCCTGGATGTTGCTGCCACCTCTGGTGCAGCAATGGTAGCGCAACCTGCTTTGCAGGGAACTGCTCCAGAGGCTAAGTCCTCATGCCGTGCTACTGGGCATGCCCGCAACTTGTCCTCTCAGTGGAGAGCAGGGGTCACATGTGCAGGTCCTATGTCGGATCTGATTGGTCCTTCCCAAAGTACTGGAAGGTCCCGGAAGCGCATGGCTATAAAAAGCCCGCATGGCGGCTCGGCCATGCGCTAGTGTAGCATATTATTCTGTGTGTGTATGGTGATGGATGTATGGACTGGTGACTGACTCATTATGATCCCCTCCCTTGGTTATTACGAATGGTGACAGTGAGTTGGATTAGTCAGTCCCAGGTTGTGGCAAGCTGCACGCCACTTGCTCCACGCCTACACTAGCGTCCGTCGGCGCCCGGTTCTCGGCGCCGACGCTTGCGGCTCCCTCTGCCGCTGGGCTGTATTAACAGCAACTGTTGGTGTTCGCGGCTGCGACGCCATACGCAGGCCTCTGTGACGCTAACAGGGCCAGCGCCTTTTCTTTAGCGTTCGGGTGACGTTAACCCGAGCGCAATACCGCACCTACTTAGGTGCATCTGCCATTGTCCAGCTGCGGTCTTGTTACCTACCGCATGGTGGACCCCGGGAGGCGAACGCACCTACTATTATTTATATTTGGTGTGTTCCGCCGTCCATAACACGCCTTACCTCATGGCTGCACGCCTTTGCTAGGTAACCATCCATCTCTGCTCTGATTCTGCATTCCTCTCTGTATTCCTGGAGCCCCTGATCATGTGACCTTCTCTATGGTCCAGCTCAGTCTGATCTAGCAATGCTGTCACGCGGCGGCTGCCGCGCACTCCTCTCTTTGCCTCCTCCCGGCCGCAGCTTACCCATCCTCCGGTGTCCTGCTCCCCTCTGCGCCGGCGGCCGCGGTCCTCCCCGGCTCCTCTTCTCCGTCCGGCGGTCTCCTCCGTCCGGTCTTCCGGACCGCGCCGGGTGCACGCTCCCGCCCCTCCTGCTCGGCGGGCGCGCGCACATACTGTGCCTGGGCACGCGCGCTCCTCCTCCTCCTCCTCCTCCTCCTGAGGACGCGCACCTGCTCCTCCTCCACTTTAGGTCACGACCCGGAAGTCCTCCTACTAGCCCCTATATCTGGCCGCCTCTTCCTGCCAGCGGTGCCTGAGTATCACTGCTTTTCCCTAGTGATTCTGGCCGCCCTCTATGCACGCTATCGCGTCCTGTCCATCCGTTGCTCGTTCACCTCTCCATTTTCCTCTCTCCTAGGTCCTGTGTCTCCAAGCCGTGCCCGCCTGTCCTGTGTCTCCTAGCCGTGCCCGCCTGTCCTGTGTCTCCTAGCCGTGCCCGCCTGTCCTGTGTCTCCTAGCCGTGCCCGCCTGTCCTGTGTCTCCAGGCCGTGCCCACCTGTCTCGTGTCTCTAAGCCGTGCCCGTCTGTCCTGTGGTTCCCAGCCGGTACCGTCAGTCCTGTATCCCCAACTCGGCTCTAGCTGTCTGTCTGTCGTTACTTCCCAGGGTACCAGCTGCCGTGGTAATAGTTACCCGCGGGCTTGCCCCAAACGCTCCCTGTATAGGGGGTGGTCCACCTGGTCAGCTCGCCCCCGGGAGGTTCGTTGCCACGGTCTAGCGGGTCCACCCCAGGTGTACCTCACAAATGCTCTCTGACCCTGGAGGATCTGAACCGGAAGTCCTTGCCCGGTTCTGACCCAGAAGTGCAGGTGCTATGGTGCTATATCAGACCGCCCCTTTCTATGGTCGGGGCCTGAGTATCGTGTTGCTTCCCTGCATGGCTGCTTGGTCTGCTCGGTCGCTCCTTGTATTCTGTGCCCCTGCACTCTGCTCTGTAGTGCGTCTCTGCACACGCTCTGTGCTTGTACTCTGCCTCTTGTCTCGTGCCTTGCCTTGTGTTTGTCCATTGTGCCATGTTTTGTCCTTGTCATGCTTGGACTTGTAGTCCTTCCGGTGATCTCTGCCTTGCTTGCTTTGCCATGTTTTGCCTTTGCTATGCTTTGCCTTGTGGTCCTTCCTATGTACTCTGTCTTTGCTTGTTCTTCCTTGCTCTTACCTATGGTGCTCTGTTGTGCCTCCTGGCACACGCACCATTCCTCCTCTCTTCCCTATGGTGCTCTGTAGTGCCTCCTGGCACACGCACCATTCCTCCTCTCTTACCTTTGGTGCTCTCTTGCACATTTCCAGGCTAGTCTCAAGGCTCTGCCTTGACCCGGCTCTGGGCTTCGGCCTTCGCTCCGCTGCTAGCTCTGTTCTCGCTCTGACCTGACTGTGTGTTTCTGCCTACGCTCCGCTCCTGGTTCCGTACCCTGTCTAGCTTTGCCTTGTTTCTTGCTTTGCCTTGTTTCTTTGTGTGCCCTTTGCATGCGCCTGGCCTTCCTAGCCTCCTGCTTGTGCCTCAGCCGTGCCCGCCCTAGCCGTGCCCGCCTGCTTGTGCCCCAGCCGGGTTCGCTGGAGTCTTGCCTGCCTGTTTATGCTGCAGCCCGACCAGCTAGCCAGTGCCCAGTCATGCTCTCTGTGCTTCCTTGCACCCATGCTGTCTCTGCACTGTGTGTGTGTGCTCCTCTCTTAGCACGCGCAGGACCTCGCCTGCCCCGTGGCATACCTCCCCGTGCTTTTGTAAAAGTACACGCAGATTTTGCCATGTACCCTGTCGTGCCCTCTTGCATGCACAGGTCCTAGCCTATACCCTTGCGTGTCCCACTGCACGCGCAGGACTCTGCCTTGAACCCTGACCCTGGTGTGCCCTCTGCACACGCAGGACTCTGCCTTGAACCCTGACCCTGACGTGCCCTCTGCATGCGCAGGACTCTGCCTTGAACCCTCACCCTGGCGTGCCCTCTGCACGCGCAGGACTCTGCCTTGAACCCTGACCCTGGCTTGCCCCTCTGCACGCACAGGACCCTGTCTTGTATGTTGAACCTGACCCTGGCATGCCCCTTGGCACGCGCAGGACTCTGCCTTATACCTTGAGCTCTGGCGTGTCTCTACACACGCACCCTGTCTTGTATGTTGAACTTTGTTTTCAAATGATCTTTATTGGTATTTTAAATTTTTAAAAGGTATGGGTAAAGGGTAGGGAAAAGAGGTAGGAAAGTAAGGTGATAAGGAGGAAAGGGCAATGGAACAAGGGAAAGAAAGGATGGGGAAAGAAGTAAAAAAAAAAAAAAAACCCTATAAAGATAGGGGAAAGACAGGCATACATATATACACTATCATGGGTTATATACAGTTGAACACGTAAAGCTTAATAAAGTATCCAGTAAAGGATTGTGTGCATATCATACAGTAAATCTGCACAAGGTTTAAGTTGCTTATTACAAACACCAACACCTGTAAATAAAAAAGCAATACAATAAAATACCTCAATGAATCCTAAGTTACTCCTAGCAAAACACATAGAGTTTAATACAGAAGCTGAGAAAGTTGCTCATTATAAATGCCAACACTTGTTAAAAAAACAAAAAGGCAGTACACAAAGTATATAGTTTTACAATACTTGAGACTACAGATCACTGTAAGTAATCGCTTAATAAATATATATAGACCTGTCGCGTCCGGGTACACATATAAGTGACCCTAAGACCTTGGGGAGGTAAAGTCCGGTTCATTCAAAAGCCATAAAGTGGAAAATACTTCTTTGCCAATCAAAATACTTATAAACCTCAAGACACTCAGTTTGGACACGGATCTCAATTGGGCGGCGAGGAGGATCCAATTGAGGCCCCAGAAGAGATTATTCCAGCAGATAGTAAAAAGTCGATTCCCTCTTCGTATGTTGAACTTTGAACCCTGGCGTGTCGCCTACACACGCACCGTACTTTGCACGTTGAACCTGGCATGTCCCTACACACGCACCTTGCCTTGCACCTTGCCCTGGACCCTGGTGTGCCCCTAGCACGCACCCTGCCTGGAATCTTGCCTTGGACCTCGGCGTGTTCCCTAACACGCACCATGTCTGGAGATCTGTCGTGCCTCCTTGCCTGTACCCTGGTTTGCCTGCTGGATTCCCGGAACCTGCCACCACTGCCAGAGATCGTAAGCATGAAGACTACAGCCTGATGCCTTGATCCTTGCCAGCTGTCCGGAGTCCGATGTCATCGTGTCCTTGCCGGTAACCGGGCTTGCCTTCTAGCACGTACCATGCCATGGACCTTGGCGTGTCACGCACACACCTTGCTGTGTTTTGCCTGTTATCACGTTTTGCACCTAGTGTTATCCTGAATTTGTCTTAATGAAGATACCTTGAACTTATGTCTTTTCTTGTCTTATTTCCTGCTCGTCCCTGGTCATCAGACACTCACATTGTGTCTTCCTTGAGGCGGCCATCTGGTGCCAGCAGTCATGGTGGCTCACCCCCTTGGTCTTGCCCCTGACACTCTCCTCACAAGGTCAGCTCGCCCTAGGTGAGTGGGTGCCACGACCCAAAGGGTCCACTCTAAAGAAATCAACTCAGCATAAGCTGACCTCGTCACAGGTACCCGGGAACCTGCGTGACTGACACCAGCCGGTAATGGACAGGTGTCCATGTTGTACTGACCGGGGTCAGTGAGAAGTATTTTCAGTGAGAGACTGTATCTGTATTCATGTGCTAAAGCTAAATGTTTAACAGACAGTGCAAATGGCTGCTGGAACTGTCTTAGTAATAAACTGAATGGCTTCATTTTAAACCCTGAGTGTGCCAGTGTTTACCTCAAAGACCTGCAAAGTGAGTAATCCCCGTCCACTCACATGGTGGAACGTTACACATGCTAGAATATATCTAGCAGGAAACACAACAGTGTCATCAGGGACAAAAGTCAATGCGGCACAATACAGAAATACAATACAAAATGCAGTCATTGTTGACCATTGTTAGGGTTCTAGGGGGATTGCCCGGAAGTGGACCCTCTGGGTCGTGGCTCCAGAGCCCCCAATGGCGAGCAGACAAGGTGATGACCACACCCTATACAGGGAGTGTTAGGGGCAGGCCCTAGGGAGATGGAACCTCAACGGCCGGAAACTAAAGGGGCTGCTTAGGGTGAATAACGGAGGGATCTGAAGGAGACCGGGGTGAAGACGGAGAGAAGAAGGTGGTGGAAACAGAGGACTATGGAGGCCGAGATGAGCTGGAAAAGCCAGGACGGACCGGGGCCAGATGCTGAAAGGAAGAGAGACAAAAATGAGGATGGGAGACACAGGGTAGGTAGATACAGCAGAGACACAGAACAGGCAGAGCGAATGGACGGACAGGGAGCTGGCAAGGATGGGGTGGCAGAGGGACCAAAGGAGGATGGTAGGCAGGACAGACAGACGAGACAGGGATAAGGAGCAGGTAGACAACAGATGGTGGTGCCGGAGGGCAAACAGGACCGAGATACAGAGCACACTGGAGACAGGATACAGGGACCTGAGAGGCGAGGGTGACGCTGCGCAATGAATGCAGGCGCCACAGAGAATGACAAACAGGCGTCTTACCTGCATAGACGCCAGCCAGAAATACCCAGTGGGTGCCGCCATATTGGGGCGGAGCCACCGGGTCACGAGCTCCCAAGATGTCCTGCAGCCGAGGAAGGGCAAGCGCGCATGCGCAGACCCGTGACGCGCCGCATCCCCGAAAAGGCAGACGGGGAGCGGCGTGGAAGCTGCCCGGAGATGCGCCGGGGGGCAGAGACCCCCAGGTAAGGGACCGGATCTGGGGGGTGTGACAACCATGATAACACTGTTGTGTTTCATGCTAGAATATATCTAGCAGGAAACACAACAGTGTAATCAAGGACAATAGTCAATGCGGCACAATACAGCAATACAATACACAATGCATACACTGTTGACCATGATAACACTGTTGTGTTTCCTGCTAGAATATATCTAGCAGGAAACCCAACAGTCATCAGGGACAATAGTCAATGTGGCACAATTCAGCTATACAATACCCAATGCAGTCACTGTTGACCATGATAACACTATTGTGTTTCATGCTAGAATATATCTAGCAGGAAACACAACAGTGTCATCAAGGACAATAGTCACTGCGGCATCACAGAGCATGGAATTACTTATTAAACGCCTTTTTGACACTTGGAGAGACGCTGTCCCAGCCATAAATCATCACTGCGGCCACCTGTGAAGGCCGTCTGCGAATCTGGGCTGCAGTAGGAACAACACCCCGAGTAACCCCGAGACCCTTAACCCCTATACAGGGATCTGGAATTGTAGCAAGGTCCAGGGGGTAGCTGTTTGGTGGAGCAGTGGACCAGAGCAGGACGGCCGCCAAGGGGTTAAAACTAAAACCCGTAATCGTGGTCAGGAGGCAGGAGTCGGAGGCCGGAGGGCAGCAGAGGTGCAAAATCAGCAGGCAGAAGAAGAGTCAAAAGTCCGGGCCAAGGTCACAAGGTCAGTAAAACCGGAAGGGCAGTAAAGGTACAGAATCAGCAGGCAGCAGAAGGGTCAGGAATCCAAGCGAAGGTCAGCGTCAAAAAATCAGAAGAGAGGCAGAGGTACAAAAATGGCAGGCAATAGAATGGTCAGAATTCCAGGCTGAGGTCAGAGTTAACTATAGCAATTCACACAGTAGCACGCAGGGGAACCAAGAATATATCCGGCGGCTTGCAAGACCAGTCCCAAGGTATTTGAGGGATCAGGTCATCCCTCACAGGTTCCCGGACTGATGATGTAATTAGGACCGCCCCCAGGACCAGGCCAAATGGTGATGCAGTAAGCCCTACATGACTGACAGAGGGGCGGAGCCTGCGACCACCAGATGCCTGCGCAGGAGCTTCTTCTCTGTCACCACCCTCACCCAGGGGCGAACCACGGCGCCTCCCAGTGGCTGAGGTAGGAACAGCCGTCCTCGAGTCCGAAGGCAACGCGACGGTCCGGCGCCTCCTAGTGGCCGAGACCGGAACAGCAGGCCCCGAGTCTGGCGGCGATGTGCCAGCCCGGCCCCTCCTAGTGGCCGAAGCCGGAACAGCAGGCCCTGAGTCTGACAGCGACGTGACAGTACCCCCCCCTAAGAGGGGCCTCCGGACCCTCAAAACCCGGTTTGTCAGGGTGAAGTAGGTGAAACCTTCTAATTAACCCCTTGGCATGGATGTCACCAGCGGGGACCCAGGACCTCTCCTCTGGGCCACAGCCCTTCCAATGCACTAAATATTGCATGGACCTTCTCACCAAACGGGAATCAAGGATACCCTGGATTTTGTACTCCAAGGCACCCTTGACCAAAACTGGAGGAGGAGGGGACTGGACAGGATGAATTGGGGAGCGGTGCATCTTGAGGAGGGATTTGTGGAATACATTGGGTATTTTAAAAGTCTGAGGGAGCTTTAAACGAAAGGCTACCGGGTTAATTACCTCTAATATCTCATAGGGACCAATAAATCTGGGACCCAGTTTGGCAGATGGTACCTTAAGCTTAATGTTCTTGGTAGACAACCAAACTTTGTCCCCAACTCCCAGGTGCAGCCCCTTGGACCGCCGTCTATTTGCGGCCGAAGCTGTTTGACCTGGGAGCCTTTCAAGTTTGTGTTCACCTCTGACCAGATGGTCCTTAAGTGATGTATGGATTTCTCTACCCCCGGAAGCTCCGACATCTTAGCCAAAAATGAACCAAAACGTGGGTGCAAACCATGATTGCAGAAGAACGGGGTGGTTTTGATGGATTCCTGGTATTGGTTATTTAGGGTGAATTCGGCTAACGGGAGATGTTCCACCCAATCGGACTGATGTTCCGAAACATAGCAGCGGAGATATTGCACTAGGGCCTGGTTGGTGCGCTCAGTTTGACCATTGGTCTCAGGGTGGTAAGCGGAGGAGAAGGATAATTCAGCACCAATGCATTTGCAGAATGCCTTCCAGAATTTAGAAACGAACTGGGTACCTCAGTCGGACACGATATTCACCACAGCGCCATGCAGTCATATTACATGAATGACGAACAACTAACTCAAAGTTTCTGAATTAGGTAGTCCAGACAGGGGAACGAAATGGCACTGCTTACTGAACCTGTCCACCACCACCCAGATACATGTCTTCCCTTCTGAGGGCGGCAGGTCAGTAATGAAGTCCATGGAGATGTGGGTCCATGGACTCTCTGGGGCGGGCAAGGACTGGAGCCAGCCGGCAGGCCGATCATGGGGGGGACCTGGCGCGAGCACAGGTTTCGCAAGCTAGTACGTAATCTTTACAGTCCTTAACCACCGTCGGCCACCAAAAATTCCTAGTCACTAGTCTGGCGGTATTATTGACACCAGGATGGCCTGCCAGGACAGAGTCATGCGGCTCCTTCATAACTTGTAGACGAAACGGGGCTGGAACGAACAATTTCTGGGGGGACGTCGTGTCCGGGGCTGGTTCTGAGGACCTACGGATCTCCTCCAGAAGGTCCAGAGACACTGCCGACACAACGATCCCATTGGCCAGTATTATAACTGGTTCCGAATCCTCAGCCTGTGAGTGGCAGAAACTTCGAGAGAGGGCATCAGCCCTTACATTTTTAGTCCCTGGACGAAACGTGATCACAAAGTTAAACCTTGAGAAGAACAAAGCCCACCTAGCCTGCCTAGGATTTAGTCTTTTAGCTGACTCGAAGTAAGTCAGGTTCTTGTGATCTGTGGTCACTGTAACCTTGTGTTTAGCACCTTCGAGGAAGTGGCGCCATTCCTCGAAGGCCCACTTTATGGCTAACAATTCCCGATTCCCTATGTCATAATTTTTCTCAGTAGGAGAGAATTTTCGGGAAAAGAAGGCACATGGACTGGATGGAGTTGAGTGAGGGAGGCAGTGCCTTGGGAAAGCACTGCCCCTACTACAACCTCAGAGGCATCAACCTCTACCACAAAGGGGCGGTCTAGATCAGGCTGGATTAATATTGGGTTGGCAGAAAAACAATCTTTTAAAACAGAAAATGCCTGAAGTGCCTCAGGCTTCGAATTAACCACGTCTGCCCCCTTCCGGGTCAGATCCGTGAGTGGTTTGGCGATCTCAGAGAAGCCTTTGATAAATTTACGGTAGTAATTCGTAAACCCCAAGAATCGCTGCAGCGCTTTTAGAGTTTTGGGTTGCATCCATTATGGGTCGGATAATGGGTCGGATCTTGGCAGGATCCATGTGGAACCCCTTAGCAGAAATCATGTACCCCAAAAATTGTACCTCCTCAGCCATAAAAACACACTTCTCCAGCTTGGCAAATAGAGAATGTTCTCGAAGTCTCTGGAGCACAGTACGAACATGTTACGCGTGTGTAAGAGCATCAGCGGAGTAGATCAAGATGTCATCTAAATAAACCACTACATATACCCCACAGATATCCCTGAAGATATCATTCACAAAGTTTTGGAACACGGCAGGTGCGTTACTTAACCCAAATGGCATAACAAGATACTCAAAATGACCAAGGGGTGTGTTAAACGCGGTTTTATATTCATCTCCGTCTCTTATGCGGACAAGATTGTAAGCTCCCCGGAGATCAAGCTTTGTGAACCAACGGGCTCCCAGTAGCTGATTAAACAGATCAGGGATGAGTGGAAGCGGATACTGATTTTTTACAGTAATAGCGTTCAGCTCACGATAATCAATACAAGGTCTGAGTCCACTATCTTTTTTTTCCACAAAGAAAAACCCAGCCCCTACAGGTGAAGTGGAGGGTCTAATAAAACCTTTTCGTAAGCTGTCTGTTATGTAGTCATTCATGGCTACACGCTCTGGACCAGAGAGATTAAATATTCTCCCCTTAGGAAGACGAGCACCTGGGACCAAGTCTATAGGACAGTCATACTCTCTATGAGGAGGTAATTTCTCAGACTCCACTATGGAAAAAACATCCTCATAGTCCCTGAATGCATATGGTATAAAGGGGGTTTTAATTTTAATCTGGTTCACTGACAGCGACATACAGTGATTCGGACACTGTGGACTCCAGCGCACGATATCACCTAGGTGCCAGTCAATAACAGGATTATGCTGGCACAACCATGGCATATCTAACACAACTGCATGTGATAAATTGTGAATAACAAAAAAATGACATATGTTCTGTGTGTAATACCCCCACTGACATAGCAATTTCTGTAGTAACAAATTCCACTCCACCCTGGACAATAGATGTACCATTAATCGCAGTGGTTTGAATAGGGGCATTAAGCCTTAGCAAAGGTACACCAAGATTCTTTGCAAGCAAGAAATCCATGAAGTTGCCTGCAGAACCACAATCCACACAAGCCTTCACACACAGAGATTTCTTAGAAAACGAGAGAGAAACGGGTAAGGCTGGTTTCACATTTGCGTTAAAACAACGCTGCGCCCTGCGTCGTTAAGCCCCGCCCCGAGCCGGCTCCCTGCCCGCCCCATCTGGGATCACCGCCTACTTTCGCATTTGCACGCATGCGATCGGCGCACCCTATCTTTAGCATAGGGTGCGCAGATCATGCGCTGCCAGTGTGAAAGTAGCGTGCTGCGCACTTTTGACGGTGTGCCGTGCGCGCCGAAATGCAACATGCTGCATTTCGGCGCGCACGGCGCACCGTCAAAAGTGCGCAGCACGCTACTTTCACACTGGCAGCGCATGATCTGCGCACCCTATGCTAAAGATAGGGTGCACCGATCGCATGCGTGCAAATGCGAAAGTAGGCGGTGATCCCGGATGGGGCGGGCAGGGAGCCGGCTCGGGGCGGGGCTTAACGACGCAGGGCGCAGCGTTGTTTTAACGCAAATGTGAAACCAGCCTAACAAAAGTTTAGCCGCATTTGCGGGCAATACCTGAGCCTCTGGGCCAGCGCGACCTGAGCTGCCCAGAGGCCGATGTCCCAGGAATGTGGATTTCTGACGCTCAGCATTTCCCTTGAAGTCTCCAGGCTGCAGCATGCTGGTATAGGAAGGAGGGAGTGTTCCTTCAGGCTGTGCACTGAAGCAGGTGTTAGGCCAAGAAATCAGCTCAGGCAGGAGAAGAAGGGAAAAAAAAATTCAGGAGACTGCTTTTATATATGATGGACATATATACAAAAAGCAATTTTTTTTTTTTGCGGCCGGATATAATGTGACGGCCGTCTGCAAATCTGGGCTGCAGTAGGAACAGCACCCCGAGTAACCTCGAGACCCTTAACCCCTATACAGGGATCTGGAATTGTAGCAAGGCCCAGGGGGTAGCTGTTTGGTGGAGCAGTGGACCAGAGCAGGACAGCCGCCAAGGGGTTAAAACTAAAACCCGTAATCATGGTCAGGAGGCAGGAGTCGGAGGCCGGAGGGCAGCAGAGGTGAAAAATCAGCAGGCAGAAGAAGAGTCAAAAGTCCGGGCCAAGGTCAGTAAAACCAGAAGGGCAGCAAAGGTACAGAATCAGCAGGCAGCAGAAGGGTCAGGAATCCAAGCAAAGGTCAGCGTCAAAAAATCGGAAGAGAGGCAGAGGTACAAAAACAGCAGGCAATAGAATGGTCAGAAATCCAGGCTGAGGTCAGAGTTAACTATAGCAATTCACACAGTAGCACGCAGGGGAACCAAGAATACATCCGGCGGCTTGTAAGACCAGTCCCAAGGTATTTGAGGGATCAGGTCATCCCTCACAGGTTCCCGGACTGATGATGTAATAAGGACCGCCCCCAGGACCAGACCAGATGGTGATGCAGTAAGCCCTACATGACTGACAGAGGGGCGGAGCCTGCACCCACCAGATGCCTGCGCAGGAGCTTCTTCTCTGTCACCACCCTCACCCAGGGGCGAACCACGGTGCCTCCCAGTGGCCGAGGCAGGAACAGCCGTCCTTGAGTCCGACGACGATGGTCCGGCGCCTCCTAGTGGCCGAGACCGGAACAGCAGGCCCCGAGTCTGGCGGCGACGTGTCAGTCCGGCGCCTCCTAGTGGCCAAAGCCGGGCCAGCAGGCCCCGAGTCTGGCGGCAACGTGCCAGTCCGGCCCCTCCTAGTGGCCGAAGCCGAAACAGCAGCCCCTGAGTCTGACAGCGACGTGACACCACCTCATTCCAGAGCCGCCGGGTCACCACAATATCCTTGTGCTGCTGATCACGGCTGTCCCACAATGGGACACGCTCCTGGACCAGGTGGATCAGAGCCTTGTTGTCCAGATAGATGTCATCGTCATCTCGTTGTGGAACCTAGAAAAAAAAATACATTATAATTTTGGAAATATTTGTGAATGAAAAAGATAGAAATAGCTACAGAAAAGAAGAAAGATAGAAGATGAAAAAAAGGAAGAGAAAAAATAAATTAAAAAAAAAAAGGGACATTCAAAGTCAGTCTATACTTACATTACGTCTCCGCGTCGGGACTTGGCTTGGCTGCTCCCGCTGTTCGCCTTCTGACACCGTGTCCGATGATGTCTGAAAAAGACCATAAATTATTACACATTTGTAGAGGCAGCAGCTATACTTACCCAAAGGCAGGAAGATACTCCCATCACACTCTGCTTGGGCCAGTTCTTGCCGGGATGGTGTGTATTCCGATCCAGAAGACATGCTGCAATTAAAAAAAAACAAAACATTAGTACATAATACATTTGAAAGAACAGGCAGACATTAGAATACTCACCTTCTTGCTGATGCTGCTTTTATCCAAATGGCTCTGTTCTTTTGCAGGCTGTCTGATCTCTTCCAGGATGGCTGTAGAGTAGTGATCTGACACCTTCCTTTATCTACACTCCTCCCAATGTTTCTTTGTGTAGGGGGTGGTTTAAACAAGTGTCTAGACATTGTTTACTCAAAAATCGCATGCGCTCAAAAGCGCAGATGTGCACACGTCCATGCGCACGCCAGCAACCCCATAGACTGTAATGTGATTTTTTTTTGTGCATTCCGTGCGCATTCGCTTTTTTGACGAGGTTGGGCGGAACAAAAAATGCAACATGTAGCGCCTAGCGCGTCTGGGCGCACATCTGGAAAAAGCACAGTGCACGAAAACGTTCATGAATGCGTGCAAGCGCTAGACCATGCGCCCGCCATGTTAGAGATAGGGGAGCATTGCGTATGTGCCCGATAGCGCACAATGCACTGTGCAGTAAAACGATAATGTGAAACCAGCCTAAGGCCTCTTTCACACATCAGGTTTTCGCCGTCAGGCGCGATCCGGCGCTTTTGACAGAAACCGGATCCGGCAAAATGCAATGCCGGATCCGGTTTCCCCCCCATTGACTTGCATTTGCGCCGGATCGCACCGGATGGCCATGCGTTTCATCCGGTTTTCGCCGGATCCGGCAATGTGTCGCGATCCGGCGACTGGAAAAAACGGCTACTGTTACGTTTTTTGTCTCCGGCGAAAAAGCCGGACACGCCGGATCCGGTGCGTCCGGCTTTTTCACACAATGAAAGCCTATGAGCGCCGCAGTGCGCCTGATCCGGCGAAAGCCAGATCCGGTGGCCGGATCCGGTTTTTTTGGTCTGAGCATGCTCAGTAGCTCTGCCCACTAGACATATATAAAAGCAAGACAGTGGGACCCACAGCCACACCCAACATGCCACCCAAGAAAGCAACCAAGCGCAGCAGGAGAAGGCAGGAGACCACTGCAGCACCATCAGCACCACCACCCCAAATGGAGCAGCAAATGGAACATGCTGAGGAGGGGAGGCCAGCAGCAGATGAGAGACGGTAATTATCAAATCCCCCATTCCTCCAAACTAGGGCTATTGAATATCAAGATATTCATTGGCCCTTTGTTTCTCTTTATTCAACAGCCGCCCAATAGATGCAGCAGCAGCAGCAATGGCAGCAGCTGGAACACCACCCACAGGCATGGAGTGTGGCCACCAGGAAGACAGCACATCATCTTCTGGGAGCCCACCCTCGCATCGTCAGCGTTTGACGGTAAGTTTTTATTTCCAAAATCCATCATCTCTGTAATATATGTCTATTCATTGCCTTTTATTTCGAAACAGGATTCACATGATGAAGAGGAGCTCCCAGAAGAAGAAGGAAGGGGTGGACAGACACTTGGAGTGGGCTCACAATTGGTAAGTTTTTTGCATCAAACGCAGAAACACAACATCACACTACACACAACACATAGAAAACAATGTTCTGCAGACCACACACAGCAAACAAATGCCTACATCCAAAGACATAACATTTTTTGTTTTCTTCTCTAGTCTTCCCAATCTGGTGCTCGGCCAAGAGGTCCTCGCAGTGCCTCCCAGGGTCGTCGGCGACAGCAACGCGGCGGTCACCAGCGTGTAAGTATAAATATTTTTGCTTTGTTTTTTTGCACTTTTTATTTCATTTCTTTTGTGGAGGCTAATTATGTTATTTTTGTCTTTTTCTTTAACAGCCTTCACAGCGTGCTCCCGACTCTGACGGTGAGGATGGAGGACTCGATGTGGACCACCTCATCGATCTCGTCAGAGAAAGGGAGCCGCTCTGGAATATGGCTGACCGCCGCCACGCTGACCTTATCGTTACCCGACGACTCTGGGAGGAAATCTGTTCGCTCCTTGTGGGCCGCTGGGAGGACCTCGATGTTCGGGCCCAGATTAAAGAGCGTAAGTATATACAGTACCAGTTGCTTGATGTAAACCAGTGTTTCCCGAACTCCAGTCCTCGTGGTCCCCACGGATCATGTGTTCAGGATTTCTATTTACTATGGAAATCCTGAAAACATGACCCCTGGGGACCATGAGGACTGGAGTTTGTGAAACACTGATGTTGTATACTAACCACTCCTTTCTCGTTTCAGGGAACAGAATTGTGAATCGGTGGCGGTCTGTGAGGGATCGTTTCAAGAAGGAGTTCAATAAAGAGATGCGGGCCCCGAGTGGATCTGGAGGATGCAGGAGCAAGTACAAGTACGCACAAGCCCTGTTGTTCCTCCGGGAAACAATGGTCACTAGAAGGTAAATATTACACACCACATGTGAAAAAAAATGTTAGATGTAACTTTTTTTTTTCAGCCAGGGCCATACCATGTCAGTATTTTAATTGTTTTTTTTTCTCTTTATTCCACAGCACGGTGAGCAGCACTCGGGAGCCTGCACGATTGGACCCTTCTGAGGCGATCCCTGAGGAGACCGGCACCGAGGGACACTTCGACTGCCCCGGTACATCTGCACCTTCCCAGCCTTCCCACACATTCGACCCATCTGTCCCATCCACCAGCACAGGAGCATCGTGGCCGCCTACATTACATGAAGCTGCTGGTGAGGAGATCGCTTTCCCTTTACCCCACCCTTCTGCCCCTGCCACCTCTAGTACACCTGCGGGTACTGGGCGGCAGCGGCAGAGGGGTCAGGAAAAGAGTTATGCACCAGAGTTCTTGCATCTGAATGCATCTTTCCAGAACTGTCTAAAAGTCTTGTCAGAGCAAATCTCCGCAGGCTTTCAGCAGATCAACTCCAGCATTCTGGAGGTGAAGACACTTCTGCAAACCATGCATTCAGAAGCAAGATCTTCGCCAAACCACACCTTTTTCAGGTCTGTTGTGGAGCGCATGGCAACACTATCTCCTACCCAGCAGATGCATGTAATGCATTCGTGCCATGGTGCTCTACAGCAGGTTACCTCCCAACCTCCACCTCCCACCACTGTAGTTCCTCCACCTGCACCCCCTCCAGCCACTTTCCATCCTCCCCCTCCTATTACATCTGCACCCCCTCCAGCCACTTTCCATCCTCCCCCTCCTATTACATCTGCACCCCCTCCAGCCACTTTCCATCCTCCCCTCCTATTACATACCAGCAACCTCACCAGTACCAGCAACCTTCCCAGTACCAGCAACCTCCCCAGTACCAGACATCTCCCCACTTCCAGCAACCTGCCCCGTACCAAACTCCTTCCCCGTACCAAACTCCTTCCCCGTACCAAACTCCTTCCCCATACAACTTTCCATCAACATCATCTGCTCCTACAGTCCCTGCCCAACCCTCCACTCCACCGCCCACCACCTCTTCTGCCTCCCACATGTCCACCCATTCTGTAGCTTTTTCCACACCATCACCTCTAACTGTTCCTTCCCCACCACGATCCCAGTCCTCTCTCCACACTCCCATTGTCGAAGTGTCCCGCAGCCCCTCCAGCAGTATTTCCACCCCACACTACACCGAGTTATAATGTTTTTTTTGTAATAAAAATGCCCATTTGGTTGGTTTCAAACCTTTATTAAAAAAGTTTTTTTAACTTTAAAAACAGTTTACACAAAAAAAAATATTTTAAATAAAAGTTAAATTATTGTTTACACTGGTTGTCTGTCATTTCTTTCTGCGGCGAAATATGTTTAAAAAAAAGGTTAAATACAGGGTATTTAAAAGGTAAAAAGGTATTCAAAACCAGGTATATAACTGTGGGTAAATTTTAGCTTTTTGCCACAGTTGTGTTCCTGGTTGTGTTTGAAGCAAAGTATTTCACCTGAAAAGTTGTGTTTATTGTTGGTGATTTCCTAACAATGTACACAACTTTTGTTAAAAGGTGAAATACTTTGCATAAAACACAACCAGGTACACACCTGTGGCCTAAAGCTAAAAATAGTAAGACCATGACAAGATAGCCAACTTTGGTTGGCAAAGGTATATACTGTTGGTCCAGAAGGTACACAAGTTTGGTTAGGGCACAAATCTTTCACACTCTGTCATCCTGCCAGTGTACTCTGCCTTGAGGTGACATAAAGTATAGTGCAAAATTGTCCCTCATTACTGAAACCGTCACAGAACTTCTAGTGGTAATATTTCCAATGACAACATCCATCTTCGCCAGTAACTTGCTCTTCTCTCCAACCTGCACTTTCTCCTCTACAACCTGTCAAAGAAGGGCTGTAGGAATATGCTATATATAGTTTTCCAGTAGCCAATCCCGTTCGGAAGGCCACAAGGGTCAATTTTAAAAACCAGATCCGGCGTAATCCGTCGAAAAACGGATAGAAAAACGGATGAACCAGATGAGACGGATCTGGTTTTGTCTGTCAAGAACAAGACGGATCCGGCAGAAAACCGGATCTGGCATATCAGGTTTTACAAAACATTTGCCGGATCCGGCATTCCGGCACGACGCCGGATCGCGCCTGACGCCGAAAACCTGATGTGTGAAAGTGGCCTTAGACACATTTTTTGTTTTTTTCATAAAGTCCCAGATATACCCTTTAAGAATGGAATACAAAATTATGTTCTTAATGAATTGGGGCTGTAATCTTGTGTAACTGTTTGCCGAAAAATAATGAAACTCCACACAGCAACTCCATTGTATCTGTCTCACTACCTAGAGCATTTTGAATTGGTAAACATTTTATTCACCTCCTGCACTGACGATCCATCTTGCATGTGTTCACTCTATTCCATGTCAGCAAGCATTTTTTACTGGTAATCATTTCATTCAACTTCTTTGCTATAATTCATCTGTTACATTGTTCTCAGTAATTATATATACATGGGGGGAATCACTGGAGATGTTATCATGGGAGAGGTGCTATAGCATAGAGATGGAATCAGGACTAGCGTCTTTGATCATCTATTTCACACCAGGGTGTGTTGAGCAGCTGTTGCTAATTTATAACAAACAGCTCCCACAATCCCTCTCTCTTATTCCTGTATCCTGTATTGGAGCTTATAAATTTAGCAACATTCTAAGGGGAGCACGCATTTGTGGGGGTCGTACGCATTCAGCAAAGCATCGCATTAGCTAAGCATCAAGCAAAAGCAGTTATTCCATGGCAGTTAGTCAGGGCAGGAGTCAGGTAACCCACACTTTACACTCCCTATTATCCATGTGCTCTATTTCCATCCTCCTGTGTTCCCTTGCCATCCACATTCACCGCCCCATCCCTCCTCCATCACGACTCATGCACATCAGCCCCTCTATACTTTCCTCTCCCATGTACAGCTCCCATGCACTCCTCACCTTCCTGAAAAACCTCAGCCCATCTTGCCCATACACATCGCAGAAAAAACTTCTTACAATTCCAATAACTACTTGCTCTTTATCTTCCTCCTCCTACTGATTTTGGGGGACATCTCCCCCAAACCCGGTCCACTATCCCCCAACCTCAAACCCTACCCTACCTCATATCGATACCATACTAATCTTATTAATATTACTTGCACTCCCTCATCTCCATCTTTCAATTGTGCCCTCTGGAATCCACGGTCTGTATGTAGCAAGCTTTCTTTCCTGCACAACAATTGCTTTCTGAATAACTCTCTGAATCTGTTGGCCCTCACTGAACCCTGGATCCAGGATTCTGACACTGTCTCCCCTGCTGCCATTTCCCATGGTGGTTTACAATTCTCCCATTCCCCAAGACCCACAAACAGACTTGGTGGTGGAGTCGGCATACTCCTGTCCCCACAATGCACTTTCCAGGTCATCCCTCCAGTTTCATCACTTTCATTCCCTTCTTTTGAGGTCCACACTATCAGACTCTTCCGTCCACTCTCCCTCATAGTAGCGGTCATATACCGGCCCCCAGGCTCACCCACCCAATTCCTTGACCACTTCTCAGCCTGGCTGCCGCACTTCATGTCATCAGAACTCCTAACCCTTATCCTTGTGAATGAAGATGGCTTTAAGGTGCAATGATACACTGCACTGCTGTAGGTATAATTCAAGGAACTTTATTGGTGCCTACGCGTTTCCTGAGCTGTCCCAGCTCACTTCATCAGGGCATGATACAGGCATGCAATGCAGGAGTTTATATACAATCCAAAGTGGGGAAAAAAAGGGGGCAGGACAAGTAACTGCCACATCAGCAAGGCAATGGTATAAAACACATTAAAATAATTGTATTAATAGAATATATTAAAACCGCATATAATAAGAATACATACTCAAGAACAATAAAAAAGAAAATGTATATATTTCTTTTAAAATAGACACGGGGGATCACGGGGTCCAATAAAAAAGTAGTTAAAACCATCCTCAAGGAGTCTAGAGCACAGTTCCAAAGTTAAGAGTGTATGGTGTTTTAAGCCACATGACCATGGTGACTAGTGAGGAATGGGGTATGATTTTTCGGATCAATGTTAAGATCAATCTATTCTCTTCCAGAATAAAGAGTAAATCGAAAAAAAAAATGTCCCTGAATAGCGAATATGTTGAATAAAATTGAAACTATCGGGACCAACTGTTGGAAGAAGAATAGTAGAAAAAAAAAAAAAAAAAAAGATTAAGGGCACTTATATAAAAAAAGGATGCTGAATGAAAAAAGAAAAAAATAAAAGAAAAAAATTATGAAATAAAGTGCAGAGGTGTTTTAATGTTAAAAATATTAAATCATAAAAACATGATAAAAATGTAAAAAATTTTTGTAGTATTTTAAAGAGACCCTAGATGGCGCTAACACGAGCTTCAAGAAAGTGTCAGAAGCTTGAAGAGAATACTACAGTTAAAAGAGAGAGCTTTCTGTGTAAAACCAATGTGTGGAATGGAAGGATAAAACAAGGCGGTCAGGCCAAACGTCCCAATGGAAGGTTCAGTATGCATGGGAGGCAAGGACAAAAAAATTCCAAAAAGCAAAATCGACTTTTAATAAAAGACATCAGAAACAATATTTGTCCAAAGGGTTCCAGAGATTTTAATTTGTAAATCCAGTACACCTCTTTCCTATTAAATGTCTGGATTCGGTTTGGTGTATTGTCTGGTATCTGTTCAATGGGGTAGTCAACTTCTTGATGTCACGACCATGTATAAGGTCAAAGTGACGTGACAGACCATGCTTCTGAAAGCCAATTTTAATATTATGTCGGTGGGAATTTAACCGACAATGAAGTGCCTGGGTGGTACGTCCAACATAGATTTTGGGACAAGTGCATGTAATGATATAGATGACATGTGAGGACAGACAAGTGAGGTGGTATTTGATGGGGAATTTTTCTTGAGTGATGGGATGGGATGTGAGAAAGTGATAGTCTGATGTGCAATATTGTGACAGCAACTACATTTAGAGTGATGACATTTATAGATGCCAGGAGATAAGAAATTGTTCTGCTTGTGAGATGGAATGGTGAGCCTGCTGGGTGCCAGTGTGTTTTTTAAGTATTTAGCCTTCCCGAAGGTTATAGCAGGTTTCTTGGGAATGATTTTGTTTAAAATGGGGTCTCTTTTGACAATATGCCACAGACCCTCCATGATGTTCCAGATAGATTTGTGTTATGAACTGTAGGTGGTGATAAAGTTGGTACAGAATTTGTCACCTGAGGGTTTGGGAGTGGGTTTTCTGGACAGTAAGAGATCTTGATTAGAATTTTTAAAAACATTCTCACATGAGGAAGAAACTAATTTTCTAGGATATTTCTGACTTAAAAACCTCTCCTTTAAAATGTCAGCCCAACAAAACCCTTATCCTGGGAGACTTCAACATCCCCATTAACAGCCCCACTTCCACATCTGCATCCCTGCTTCTATCACTAACCACTTCTCTCGGCCTGTCACAGCTCTCAGCCTCTGAGACACACAAAGACGGTAACACCCTTGACCTGGTCTTTGTCCGGTTCTGTTCAATCTCCTACCTAAATAACTCACTGCTTCCCCTCTCTGACCACAACATTCTCTCCTTTTCGCTTACAAATCCTCGCCCCCCCAGCACACTCCTACCTACCACACATTCAGAAATTTACAAGCCATTAACCCTCATACACTTTCAGACTCCCTACACTCATCACTGTCCCCAATCTCTTTTTCCTGTCCTGATCTGGCTGTACACCACTACAATGACACTCTCAGAAGCACCCTGGACCAAGCAGCTCTCCTCACCCTCAGAACCTCCAAACAGAGTAAAACAGCCCTGGCTCACATCGCAAACTCAACTTCTCCAGCAATGCTCTAGGAGTGCTGAACGCTTATAGAGGGAAACCCGCACACCAGTAGAATTTATCCACGTCAAATTTATGGTAAGACCCTATACTTCTGCCCTCCACCTCGCCAAACAGACCTACTACACCACCCTGATCTCCTCACTATGCAACAACCCCAAGAAACTTTTTGACACCTTTCACTTCCTTCTTGGGCAAAAAGCACAAGCCCTATCACAGACATTTGTGCTGATGACCTAACCTCCCACTTTAAAGAGAAAATAGATAACATCCACCAAGAAATCCGCTCCCATCCACTAAGTGCTGTGACTCCCATCCCTTCCTGCATGTCCCCTGGCTCACTCTCCACATTTGATCCCATCATAGAAGAAGAAGTCTCCAGACTCCTATCTTCTTCTCGTCCGACTACATGCACTACCGACCCCATTCCCTCACATCTCCTCCAGTCTCTTTCTCCAGTCGTCACAACTCACCTAACTACAATCTTTATTCTCTCCCTCTCCTTGGGCACGAAACTGGGTCACCCCTCACACCCAGGGCAGCGGGGTACTCGGTACCGGGCCGGTGTCAGGGGTATGTGTCACAGCAGCGGTGACCCGGTCCGTGGCCCTGAGCAAAGATGGTATAGCTCCCCACAGGTGGAGCTGTAGTCCCAGGGCAGTGTAGGTGCAATGGATGAGGAGAGGTGCAGAATGGTATAGATGCTGGTACCCAGATGTAGTGCTGAAGGTGTTAGCTGCGAATGAATGGAGGACACCAGGGTTGCAGTTTCAAAGATTTACTCACAGTTCGTGGTACCCACTGGTGCCTGCCTCCGTGCCGTGTCCTCCGGGGTAGAGACTCAATCAACCTCCCGGGCAAGTCAGGGTTCTCCTCTCCAACACTCCGCCAACATGTGCCTTTCCTGAACAACTCCTCTATTGTGCCTTTTAGTGTGAAGAGCTCCAGTACCGTAGTTCTCTGGAATTCCTCCTGTCAGATGTTCCTAGAACCTTACTTGTATGACAGACAGCTGTAGCCTCTATTGGGGACTCCTCTCAGAGTCCTGGCTCGCAAATTGGTTGCTGTTGTGTCCCAAGTCTTGTATGGGAGTAGTGCATTTACAGCCAACTACTCCACCGGTGTCTGCTGCAGAACCATAAGTGTCCATACAACCTCGGGGACCGGGCCCCGGCCATGCGCTGAGAACCTATAGGCAGGGTTCCTCTTCCAACCCACAACTCCTCTCTGTTCTCCTACTCCTTTATTCCGCGCTGTTCCTTCTCCCACTTATGGAAGCTTAGGTTGCAGGTCTATGTCTTTCTCCTTCTCTTCTCTTTCCCGTGCCAGCTGGCTCAGATCACTGAGGCAGCTGCAGCACTCTTTCTAAACTGAACTCAAAACTAACTTCAGAACTGAACTCCTCTCGCCTAACCTCCCATCAGACTGACCTTCTGTCAGCCTGCCCTCCTGTCAGACTGACCTTCTCTGGGACTCACCCCAGACTGACCTACAATTCTAAACCTTCCCCCTCTTTTATACTAACTCCACCCACCTCCCAGCACATCTCGTGTTACGAAGCAGGGTTCCACGAAGGGTGCTCTGCTACCCCCAGCCTGAAGCTGCTAGTTGGACCTACTGAACTATCCTGTGTGTGGGATGCAGGTGTTGGAGTGTGGAAAGGAGTTCCCAACCTACCTAGTTGGTGGGGCACTACTCCTTAGGAGAAGGTGCAGTACCTCTGTGGCGACTGAGCCTCAGGGGTGCCACATACCCCCCCGTTAAACACAGCACATCCGCGGGCTGCAAGACAACAAAGTAGACAGCAAAGAAACATACAAAAATTTTGTAATGCATAATAACTTTTCTTATACTAATCTTCCTAGTATAGGAGGTACTCATCTTGAACGTTACAAACACGTCTATCTTAAATCCTATCTAAAAAAATTTTTTAATTCTCAGTGCAATTCTCAATTCAAAGTGCTATTCTCTGTAACACATTTTCTCTCATTTTCCTGCTCTAGTACACATTTATTTTTCTACTTTCACTGTCTCTTCTAGACGCAAGACGCTGACCACAAGTACCTGGTCCGTCACCTGTCTACTTTCAATTCTTTATTCATATCACTCATCTCTATATCAGACATTCCTAATTCTTCTATAAAAGCCATTTCTCAGTTACTACTACTCTTGTAAAACACATTATCAAATAAAACATTCAACAGTTATTCTTGTAAGGTGCTGGACACCGCTCCCAGCCGGGATCTCTTGCAGTGTCTTTTGAGGTAGACATCATCTTCAAAAAGTGTCCATGCAAAAACATTATCTTCGCAAAGAGTCTCTAAATGTAAAACCAAGAGAGGGCACCTAAAGAGGTGCAACTATTTACAAGTAAGAGTTTTTGGATCACTCCAAGTTCATGATCGCTAGTTCAAATTGTGAAAACGCTGCCATTGCAAAAACTAGGCAACAAAAGTGCTACCAGAAAAACAAAACATGATAGCAAAAACAACAAAGCACAACTGGTGCAAACAAACCCTCCTGGGTAACGAGATTTGGAAAGTGTTTTTTAACGGCTACCAGATTCCAAGTAGTCGTTGGCAATCCTCAAGTACTCCTCTTCCCACGGTGTTAAGCCAGGGATCTTTGGTTTGGGCTGCCGGACTGGAGGTGATACAAGAGCAGCCTGGTTCCTAGGATCAGGTACCTGAGCAGTCTGAGTGGTAACGGTGGGTGGAGGGGCAGCAACAGGTCTCTTTGGCTTGTACCTTTCCTTAAACGCCTCCAGAATACGGCGGATATTCAGGGCGTACCACCCCCGGAGTCCTTCATGCCAGGTGAAGGTCATATACTCCCCAGGCTGCAGGTCTCTGTCAGGATGTCCCTTCCTCAGATGTGGCTCAACATCCCTCTGGTTAAAGAATAAGTCACTAATTCACTTGGGGTCCGCAATAAATCCAAAACCCCTTTCTTTATTCACATTCAACACTTGCCCCCATCTGGCTGCATCCCGGGGTCCATAATGGCCGGCACGGGCCCTCTCCTTCCGGGCCAGATCCGGGCCCGGCACAGTCTTCTTTCTCTGCTCTCTCTCCCGGTATTCCGCTGCCAGCTGTCGGATGGTGGACCGGCATCCTGCCCAACTCTCTTCTTTCTCCCGCTCTTCCCAGGACCTGCTCTCACCCACGGCACCAGCATCCCGGTCCCAGACCAGATCCAGGACGACCTGGCCAGCCGCTGCAACTGCGGTACACCCCAGGGCCTTCCCAGGTGGAAGAACATCCGACATACCTGGGGCCTCCTGGCGGTGCGGTCTCTGCTCCGGTGCAGGTGGTGATGGAGCGGATGGTGGCTCCGGATCCACAGGGGTCTCTGCGGGGACCTGTGCAGCCGCGTCGGGTCCAGGCAGGAGCTCCGCTTCCACTCCCGGGTCCTCCGGTAACTCCTTCGGGCAGGCGGCACCCAGCCGCACAGTCAGGGTAGACGTATAGATCAGCGCTGCCCGGGGACAGTCCGGTGTGGTAGCGGCAGGTACCGATGGAGGGGGTACCACTGGTGTAAGCCCCGCCGGGGCGCGCTGCCGTCTCAGCTTCTCCAAGGCTTCCTTCCTCAGCTGCAGACTGGCTGTCAATTCAGCTATTTCAGCTTCTAGTTGCTGGTGGTTCATTCCGGAGTTCGGGTTGGAGCCGTCAGCCATGGCACCAGGGAGATCCATTTCCCCGCGCTCCGCAGGCCTCCTTCCCTCACTCTCCAAAATGGCGTTCTGGCGTTCTTCTTCCTGCCTCGGCCCCTTTCCCGCGACTTTCTTCTTCTGCCCCTCCTTCCGGGGGCGGCGTCTTCTTCCAGCGCCTCCATACCAAGCCAGGATGCGTACCCCTCTGGGGGTGGGCCATGTATCTGTCACATAGTAATTCAGGCAGGGAAGGCCCAATACTCTTTGCGGTCTTTTCTTAGAACCTCCCATCTCTTCACGCCCTTCTTCTCCGCGCCAGCGGCCATTTCTAATGTCCATTTTACAGTCTATTAAATTTGGTCTTCTGCACATTTTCAAAAGCACAAAGTCTCACAAATCTCAGGAGCACAGAACCCGATGGCATCGGGTCTCGTCATCCTGTTCGTGACGCCAAAAATTGGGTCGCCCCTCACACCCAGGGCAGCGGGGCACTTGGTACCGGGCCGGTGTCAGGGGGATGTGTCACAGCAGCGGTGACCCGGTCCGTGGCCCTGGGCGCCCAATATCAATGGCGGTGATGTTAATGGTGTTAAGGTTTAATTGAATGGTTCGTGACGCCACCCGTGGTGTTTGGCAAGGTAGATGGTAAGCCAACGCTGCATGCAGATCCGCTGGGACTGATGGTGTGGTGCAGCAAAGATGGTATAGCTCCCCACAGGTGGAGCTGTAGTCCCAGGGCAGTGTAGGTTGTTATGATTGAGTCACCGAGGAGGAGGAAAAACAAAAATGCAAGCTCAGCCCATAAAATCAGAGAGGTTGGAAACTAGCCGATTGCAGACCCCTAATCCTATCACACAACTAGCAGTAGCCGTGGAGTGTTCCTACGGTGATCCTAGACACCTCATCACAGCCGGAGATCTAAATAAGCCTAAAGAGAGAAAAGGGAAAAACTGACTGCCCCAGAGCAGACCCCAAAGCAATAGGCAGCCCCCAACATATAATGATGGTGAAGCAAGATGAAAACACTAACACAGATAGAAAGATAGGATGAGCAAATGATGGGGCCCAAGCTAACTAAAAAGGACAGGACAGAAAAGCTGCTGTCTGCAATCCGAGAAAACCCTGCTAAAAATATTACCAACACAAATGATAAGCAAAAAGGACCCCGAAGTCACTAGACTTCAAACCCTATATCAACACTCAGAATATTCTGAAAGCAGAGCAAAAGAGAACACTGATCAAGGAATAAGAATCCAGCACACCCCCAGCCGGGGATGGCTGAACTCCAAAACAAGGTAAACAAAACCAAAACTAATAAGTTCAATAGCAGAGCAAAAACTTATCTTTGGTAAGCAGGAATCAGACTGGTCTCAAAGAATCTAGCAGAGAAATCACCAGCCACTCAGAAGGGCGTCGGCTGCCTTATATCCAGTCGGAAGTTCCTGTTACCCAGTCACAATCCACCTGATCAGGTGTTTGGTTTCTTTCATGCAAATCAGCCTCACTACCTTCCTTCACCAGAAGAGGGAGATCCTCGGACACAAAAGGTGAATGAACAGATGAGCTCACAACAGTAGGTGCAATGGATGAGGAGAGGCGCAGAATGGTATAGATGCTGGTACCCAGATGTAGTGCTGAAGGTGTTAGCGGCGAATGAATGGAGGACACCAGGGCTGCAGCTTCAAAGCTTTACTCACAGTTCGTGGTACCCACTGGTGCCTGCCTCCGTGCCGTGTCCTCCGGGGTAGAGACTCAATCAACCTCCCGGGCAAGTCAGGGTTCTCCTCTCCAACACTCCGCCAACATGTGCCTTTCCTGAACGACTCCTCTATTGCGCCTTTTAATGTGAAGAGCTCCAGTACCGTAGTTCTCTGGAATTCCTCCTGTCAGATGTTCCTAGAACCTTACTTGTATGACAGACAGCTGTAGCCTCTATCGGGGACTCCTCTCAGAGTCCTGGCTCGCAAATCGGTGCTGTTGTGTCCTAAGTCTTGGATGGGAGTAGTGCATTTACAGCCAACTACTCCACCGGTGTCTGCTGCAGAACCATAAGTGTCCATACAACCTCGGGGACCGGGCCCCGGCCATGCGCTGAGAACCTATAGGCAGGGTTCCTCTTCCAACCCACAACTCCTCTCTGTTCTCCTACTCCTTCGTTCCACGCTGTTCCTTCTCCCACTTATGGAAGCTTAGGTTGCAGGTCTATGTCTTTCTCCTTCTCTTCTCTTTCCCGTGCCAGCTGGCTCAGATCACTGAGGCAGCTGCAACACTCTTTCTAAACTGAACTCAAAACTGAACTCAAAACTAACTTCAGAACTGAACTCCTCTCGCCTGACCTCCCGTTAGACTGACCTTCTGTCAGCCTGCCCTCCTGTCAGACTGACCTTCTCTGGGACTCACCCCAGACTGACCTACAATTCTAAACCTTCCCCCTCTTTTATACTAACTCCACCCACCTCCCAGCACATCTCGTGTTATGAAGCAGGGTTCCACGAAGGGTGCTCTGCTACCCCCAGCCTGAAGCTGCTAGGTGGACCTACTGAACTATCCTGTGTGTGGGATGCAGGTGTTGGAGTGTGGAAAGGAGTTCCCAACCTACCTAGTTGGTGGGGCACTACACCTTAGGAGAAGGTGCAGTACCTCTGTGGCGACTGAGCCTCAGGGGCACCACAAAACCAACACAATGTATCAGAACATACCAATCATTGTCCCATGACGTGACGCCACGCCCCCCGAGGAAGCGGTATCTACACTGCGAAACGCGCGTTGGGGTCTCCTGACCAGCGGTCTATTCATGACATTATGGATATGTTCTGATACATTGCACGAAACCCACACAGAAACAATGTATCTTTGAATGTGACTTTGATATCCTAATTTCGGCACATTGCGGCCTCCTTCCCAGCGCTGCATCTTCTGACCTATGTGGTGACGCCCGCAGCTACAGTGGATATGATTATGGGCCACTATGGCTAATATTGCAGCAACTACATACATTTTACGTTTGCTGTGATTGCTTTATGCCTGTTGTGACTGCGTCCTCCACCACTACGTCAGCAGCTTATTTTTAAGGGCAGAGTGCAATATGCTATGATTAACTTTTGATACATTTAGATCTTATGTAAATGAGATCACTCCATGTGTGATAGGCACAGTATTATACTTATCCTGATACTATTGTCCCATTTTGCTTCCCATTAGTCATGGTCGCTGGACCATGGACCATCTGACTTATTAATTTACATGTCCTGTATCTCACATATGTGTCTTCTATTATACCAATAAAATATATTTATGTATATAGTTTTGGACTCTTGTCTTCTCCAGTTTTCTCACCCTATATACTGTGTACAGAGCTCCCTGTGTATAATGTCACTGGTGATCACTGTATTATCTGTACACTATACACAGAAGTTCTGTGTATAATTTCACTGGTGATCACTGCATTACCTGTACACTATATGCTATATACAGAAGTCCTGTGTATAATGTCACTTGTGATCACTGTATTACCTGTACACTGGCACTATATACAAAGCTCCTGTGCATAATGTCACTGGTGATCACTGTATTATCTGTAAACTGACACTATATACAGAGCTCCTGTGTATATCACTGGTAATCACTGTATTACCTGTACACCTACACTATATACAGAGCTCCTGTGTATAATGTCACCAGTGATCACTGTATTATCTGTAAACTGACACTATATACAGAGCTCCTGTGTTTAATGTCACCTGTGATCAATGTATTATCTGTACACTAGCACTATATACAGAGCTCCTGTGCATAATGTCACCAGTGATCACTGTATTACCTGTACACTGACACAATATACAGATCTCCTGTGTATAATGTCACTGGCGATCCCTGTACAACCTGCACCCTGACAGTAGTGTATATACAGAGCTCCTGTGTTTAATGTCACTGGTGATTACTGTATTACCTGTACACTGAGACTATATACAGAGCTCCTATGTATAATGTCACTGGTGATCATTGTATTACCTGTACACTGACAATATATACAGAGGTATTGTGTATAATGTCACTGGTGGTAATAACAGTGTTGTTAGTATTGTGGTTTGTATTAATGATCAGTTTTGTAGTATTTGGTCACTATATGGTGGTAATTTGTTGACTGGTCACGGTGTGGCAGTTTCTCCTTGTATGTGAGATTATTTGGTCCCTATATGCTGGTAATATGTCATATTATTTGGTCACTATGTGGTGATAATATGTGGTCTGGTCATGGTGTGGCTGTATTTGTCCCTTGTATGTAGTATTATTTGATCACTATGTGGTCTGGTCATGTTGTGGTGGTATTTCTTCCTTGTATGTGTTATTATTCGGTCACTATGTGGTTTGGTCATGTTGTGGTGGTATTTCTTCCCTGTATGTGGTAGTATTGGTCTTGGTATAGGGGATTGTGTTGTGTATGGCGGTCAGTTGTTCTCTCTGATATTAATTAGAATAAGATTCTTTATCTCCATTAGAGATTTAATACTTGGAACACAGCGGTGGAGATGCACTTACAGGGGTTTTCCTGTGGAAAAGAGTAATCACCTATCCACAGGATAAGTGATAACGTATTAATTGGTGGGGGTCTGACTTCTGGGACACATTCAGCAAAATGTGGAACTTTTTATTCCCACTGGAGTGGCTTGTCCGACTTGACCACTGATCCATTCATTCCCTCAGTGGCTGCATTTGTTTTTTTTTAGAAGCCCCAAAGTGACTGAATGGAGCTGCGGCAGATATCCCACCTGCCACTCCATTTTAAAATGGGGATAAGTATCCTATCAACAATAAAGCTTCCTCATTCTTCCAATCGGTGCAGTTTCTAATGGTCGAACCTAAGTGATCACCTATCCTGTAGAGCCCATGGATTGGTGATAACTTGTTTTAACCAAAGATCCCCATTAATGTAAACTACCGTAATTATACATCCCAGTTATGCGGGCGCACAGTAGATGTGTAGGAGCCACCTGTGTTTTACAGTAGATGCTCCACTATAATGGGGATAACGACTGATAGATATTTGCATATAGCTGTAGGGTGGGCCCCTAGGGTCAATTCCTCTGGTGGGCCCCAGACACCCCAGTCCGACCCTGGTCAGGAGAGACAGCTGTCAGCCAAGTGGCTGTAGAGCTGACAGTTATCTAATATGTTTGAGGGTCTTAGCCCATGGTCACACTATCAGTATTTGGTCAGTATTTTACCTCAGCATGTGTAAGCCAAAATCAGGAAGGGAACAATCAGAGGAAATATATAATAGAGACACGTCACCACTTCTGTATTTATCACCCACTTCTGGTTTTGGCTTACAATTATTTATGTAAAATACTGACCAAATACTGATAGTGTGACTCTGGCCTTAAAGGTATGTAGAAAGAAAGCACACCTGTCATGATGTACTGAGTTCATGGGATTAGGTAGTTTAGAGGTTAATCTGGACAGCCTCACTCTGAGATTCTGGGTGGCTTTTTATAGCCTCATTGTGGGCTCACTCCTTGTCGCTTATACTCAGACCCTTGGCCGAGTGTGTGACCCTGGTGTGCTTTGTGACTGTGATACTTTATGCTTGCTTGGTTTTGATCCGGTTCTGTCCCTGTTACGAGTTCTGCCTGTTCCTTTTGTACTGCTCTGCTATTCCCGTGTATGACTCTTTTGCCTTGGACCTGAATACTCTCTGACTGCCTCCCTTGTACTGCGTTGCTATCTCTGTGTATGATTCATTGCTTACGTTTTGACTATTCTCTGCGTGTCCCTCTGGTACCGCGCCGCCCTCTCCGTGTATGACCCCAGCTTGTCTGACCTGAGTTTCCCTAGCCTTTACTCCAGGATTCCTGTAATAGAACCCTATAGCCCTCTCCTGCAGCAGGATGCTAAGCCACGCCTCCTGTGGTCACATGATCGTAGGTCCTTGTACTGCTAAACTACTTTCAATGTCACAGGTCCTGCAGTATCGGACCCCGGGTCCTCTCGTAGTCTGGGTGAGTTACCCTGTTCAGCCGCGGCAGTCTGCCGGAGCTGACCGGACCCTGATAACACCTTGCACAGATCAACTGGGACTCATGGAGGCAATGTGGTGAGCATACTCACCTATGGCAGGTGTGCAAGGCAGGAACAACTCTGGATGGAAGTAAATAGGAGTCTCCTGCCGGCTGCTGCTCCCACGCTGCATCTATCGAGAGGTCCAGAAGGAATCACATGAGAGTGGAAGAGAAACCTGTGGTTGGAACGAGCGCTGCCCATTGAAGCAGAATTCCACTAGCTCTATTAAAGTTTTTTTATCACACACCATCACTAGTGGAATTCTTCTTCACTCTGCAGCCCTCGTTCCACCCACAGTTTCTTCTTCCAATCTCATGTGCGCAGCCCTAAAGGGACTCTGTCTGCACAGAATGACTGTTGAAACCAAGCACAGGTGCTCAATGCAGTACCCTTGGTGCAGCCAAACGTTTTAGTGCACCTTCCCACCTACTTGTTTTCCATCTATCTCTGACCTTCTCTGGTTCTATAAAAGCAGAGCTGTCAATCAAAATAGAGGGAGGGCGGAGATAGAGAAAAAAACAAGTCGATGTGAAGGAGCAGTTAAAGGGGTTGTCCACTACTAGAACAACCCCTTCTTAAAAGAAATGTTCGGCCCCCAATCTCGCAGTGTCGGTAATCACTCTCCCCGAGGCTGTGATGCAGTGTTGACACATGAAGCCGGAGCAAAATCAGCGCGGGCATCACTGTCTCTACCTTCGGACAAATTGAACATGAAGAGGAAGTCTAGGATCAGCTGCAGCCCGGACCACCTCCTCATGTTCAGTTTGTCCGAAGATGGAGACAGGCATCAAGTGTCATCCCACCTCATAACAGCCCCGGGAACGTGAGTGCCGACACCGATGGAACAACACCAGCATGGGAGGTGAGTATAGGCTTTATTATTTTATTTGGGCAGAACATTTAGTTTCAGAAGGGGGTTGTCCTGGTAGTGGACAATCCCTTTAAATGTTTGGCCTCACAAGGGAGCACTGAACACCTGTCCTTGTTTGTGGGTCGCCCTCCCAGGGCTGTAGGGTACTTGGTACCAGGCCGGTATCAGTGGGATGTGTCACAGCAGCGGTGACCCCGACCGTGGCCCTTGGCGCCCAAGCAATAGGAAGATGTGAATGTTAAATGAATAGTTCGTGACACCACCTGTGGTGTTCGGCAAGACAGGTGTTAAGCCGACGCTGCATGCAGATCCTCCGGGACAGATGGTGTGGTGCAGCAATGGTGGTATAGCCCTCCACAGGCAGGGCTGTTGTCCCAGGGCAGTGTAGATGTGGAGACACTTAGGTGATGTAGTGTCTGGCGCAGGAGAAGTAGCAGTGTCAGGCGGACGGACGCAGGAAGGAATGGAGGACACCAGGGCATGTAGTTCCAAAGCTTTACTCACAGTCTGTAGTGCCTGCTTCTGTGCCGTGTCCTCCGGGTCAGGGACTCAGTCAACCATCAGGCAAGATGGAATGCTCCCTTCCACACTCCGCCAACTTATGTGCCTTTCCTGAACGTCTCCTCTATAGCGCCTTTAAGTGTGAAGATCTCCTAGTACTGAGTTACACTGGAGTTCCTCCTGACAGATGTTCCCTTGAACTCTACTTGCACAGCAGACAGCTGTAGCCTGCTTCGGCGACTCTCTACTCCTAAGTCCCGGCTCTCTATCCATATTGCAAGGAGCCGCAATGTGGTTATGCTGAGCTACTCTATTGTGTGGGGTGCGAGTGTTGGAGCGTGGTCAGGAGCCTCCAACTTACCTGGATGGTGGGGTACTACACCTTAGGAGAGAGGAAGGTGCAGTACCTCTGTGGCGACTAAGCCTCAGGGGCGCCACATACCCCCCCGTTAAACACAGCACGTCCGCGGGCTGCAAGATAAACAAAGTTGACAGCACAGGAACATACACATTTTTCAATGCTGAATAAACATTTCTTATACTAAACTTCCCAATGTGAGAGGCACTCATTCTTGAACGTTGCAAACTGTTATTAATTGACTACCTAAAATTCTATGTCAAAAATGCAATTTTTCCATACCACACTCAACTCAAAGTGTTATTATCTGTTACTCACTATCACTTCAGTATTCTTCATCTTTCCATCTCTAGTACACATTTTCTTTTCTCTCTCTAGTGCACTATTTTCTACTTTCTTTCAAGTGATAACTGTGATGCCTGGTTCACCATATACATTTTCAATTCTTTATTCAATTCTCTCATCTCTGTATCAAAAACATTCCTAATTCTATATAAAAGCTACCATAAGGCACATTATCAAATACTTCACATTAAAACTTTCAACAATAATTCTTGTAAGTGCTGGACACCGCTCCCAGTCGGGATCTCTTGCAGTGTCCTTTGATTGGAGTCATGCTCCAAATGAGGTAGACATAATCTTCGCAAAGTGTCCATATGTAAAACCAAGAGAGGGCACCTAAAGAGGTGCAACTATTTACAAGTAAAAGTTTTTGGATCACTCCAAGTTCAAGATCGCTAGTTCACTAGGAAGGCTGCCAACAACACAGGACAACACTGGGAAAAACCAAAACTGAACCTTGATGGTCAAAAATAGAACAAAAGGCACAACGGTGCAAATAAACCCTCCTGGGTAATGAAAGTTAGTGCAAATTTTTAGTGCTGGTCTCCTCCTGGGGTTCTGGAAGCTGCTGGTGGGGTGCTGCTACCAGATGAAGGGAATGCACGGGCAGTCCTCAAGTACTCCTCTTCCTGTGGGGTGAAACCGGTGGCTTTCTGTACCTTTGGTACATCTTGACACGAAGGGGCCGTAGGTGGTCTCTGCCTGCAGGTCTGGATGAGATCCTCTGGGACTCGCCTGATATTCAGGGCGTACCAGCCTCTGAGACCTTCATGTCTGGTAAAGGTCACCTTGTCTCCCGGACTCAGGTTCCTGGCAGGGTGTCCCTTCCTCAAGTGAGGCTCCACATCCCTCCGGTTGAAAAATAGATCGGAGATTCGGCTAGGGTCATGGATAAAGCCGAACCCCCTCTCATGGTTCACATGTAGGACGTGGCCCCAACCTGCCGCATCTCGGGGACCAAAATAACCGGCATGGACCCGCTCCTTCCGGTCCAAATCTGGACCTAGTACCGCTTGCCGGCGCTGCTCCCTCTCCCGGTGTTCAGCTGCCAGTTGCCGGATGGTGGCTTGACAACTAGCCCAGTGCTCATCATACTCCCGCTCCTCCCGGGACCGATCCAGACTGGTTTGGTACTGCGGCGCCACCTTCAGGGGTTCCTGTGTTCCCCCCAGGGACTGGTATCCCAGTCCCAGACCAAATCTAGCACGACCTGGCCAGCCGCTGCGACCGTGGTGCACCTCAGGGCCTCCCCAGGTATCGGGGCATTGGACATACCTGGAGCCTCCTTGCTGTGGGATCTTTGCTCCGGTGCTGGTGTAAGCGGGCCGGTGGCATCGGTTGGTGGATCTGGGTCCGCGGGGGCCTCCAGTGGGACCTGCGCAGCCACATCAGGTCCAGGCGGGAGCTTCTCCTCGTCCGTCTCAGCTCCCGGGGTTTCATATAAGTCTTCCTGTGGCAGCAGCAAAGGGGTTTCGGATGCTGCCGGCGATGCAACGGCGGCGGCAGGCTCCACTGAATCTGCCTGGGGAAGCTCCGGTGCAGCGGCGGCGGTCACCGCAGATATAGGCCCCTCCTGGGCGCGCTGCCAGTTCAGCCTCCACAAGGTCTCCTGCCTCAGCCGCAGACATTGGGTCAGCCGGGAGATTTCGTCCTCCAGCTGCTGACGGTTGGAGCCTTCAGCCATGGTGCCGGGGAGATCTACTTCCCCGCGCTCCGCAGGCCTCCTTCCCTCTCTCTCCAAGATGGCGTTCTGGCGTTCTTCTCCCTCCTCTCTCGGCCCCTTTCTCGCCACTGGCTTCTGCCCCTCCTTCCGGGGGAGGCGTCTTCTTCCAGCGCCTCCATACCAAGCCAGTATACGAACCCCTCGGGGGGTGGGCCATGTTGCTGTTACATAGTAATTCAGGCAGGGGAGGCCCAAGACTCTTTGCGGTCTTTTCCTAGGACCTCCCATCTCTTCACGCCCTTCTTCTCCACGCCAACGGCCATTTTTAAGGTTCATTTCACAGTCTATTAAACTGGGTATTCTCCACATTCTCAAAAGTTTTAAGTCCAACGAATCTTAGGCACACAGAACCCGATGGCATCGGGTCTCGTCATCCTGTTTGTGACGCCAAGTTGGGTCGCCCTCCCAGGACTGCGGGGTACTCGGTACCGGGCAGGTATCAGTGGGATGTGTCACAGCAGCGGTGACCCCGACCGTGGCCCTTGGCGCCCAAGCAATAGGAAGATGTGAATGTTAAATGAATAGTTCGTGACGCCACCAGTGGTGTTCGGCAAGACAGGTGTTAAGCTGACGCTGCATGCAGATCCTCCGGGACAGATGGTGTGGTGCAGCAATGGTGGTATAGCCCTCCACAGGCAGGGCTGTTGTCCCAGGGCAGTGTAGATGTGGAGACACTTAGGTGATGTAGTGTCTGGCGCAGGGGATGTAGCAGTGTCAGGCAGACGGACGCAGGAAGGAATGGAGGACACCAGGGCATGTAGTTCCAAAGCTTTACTCACAGTCTGTAGTGCCCGCTTCTGTGCCGTGTTCTCCGGGTCAGGGACTCAGTCAACCTCCAGGCAAGATGGAATGCTCCCTTCCACACTCCGCCAACTTATGTGCCTTTCCTGAATGTCTCCTCTATAGCGCCTTTAAGTGTGAAGATCTCCTAGTACTGAGTTACACTGGAGTTCCTCCTGACAGATGTTCCCTTGAACTCTACTTGCATGACAGACAACTGTAGCCTGCTTCGGGGACTCTCTACTCCTAAGTCCCGGCTCTCTATCCGTATTGCTGTTGTGCCCTCAAGTCTTAGATGGGAGTAGTGCATTTACAGCCCACTACTCCACCGGTGTCTGCTGCAGAACCATTAGTGTTCATACAACCTCGGGGACCGGGCCCCTGCCTTGCGCTTAGAACTTCTAGGCAGGGTTCTTCCTCTAACCCACGTCCTCTGTGTTCCCTTTTACTCCTACGTTCCGTACTTGTCCTTTCCCTTCTATGGAAGCTCAGGCTTCAGGTCAAAGTCCTTCTCCTTCTTTCCTTTCCTTTCCCGTGCCTGCTGGCTCTGGTCACTGAGGCAGCTGCAGCACTCCTTCCTCCATCCCTTCTTCCAGGGATCCCCACTCCTCCCGAGTGGCTTCCTCTTTCACTGACCTCCTGTCAGACTGACCTCTCATCCTAAACCATCCCACTCATATATATATTCTGAAGTCCACCCACCTCCCAGCACGTCTAGTGTTCCAAGCAGGGAACTACCAAAGGTGCTCTGCTTCTCTCTAAGCAAGGAGCCGCAATGTGGTTATGCTGAACTACTCTATTGAGTGGGGTGCGAGTGTTGGAGCGTGGTCAGGAGCCTCCAACTTACCTGGATGATGGGGCACCACACCTTAGGAGAGAGGAAGGTGCAGTACCTCTGTGGCGACTGAGCTTCAGGGGCGCCACATTTGGAATAATCAATCTGTGCTGACAAAGTCCTTTTTAAGGAGTTGTGTAGTGAAAACACGTTATCACCTAAATATGGGATTGGTGATAACTTGCTGATCATTGAGTGTGCGACCGCTGGGACATGCACCAATTGGCAAAACGGGGACTTTATATCCCTGTTACAAAATAAAGTGGCTGGTTGGATGCCCGACCTGCTGGAAAAAGCAGAGCGCTCTGCAGCCCCAAAGAGCAAGAATGGAGCTCAGACTGAGCATGTGCACTGCTGCTCAATTCTAAGGACTCATTCACACTAGTGTATAGTCCGTCCCATTCTCATCCAGGAGAGCAGGACGATTTTTCTCACTAGTCGTCCGTGTACAATCTGTTTTCTGCTCAGCGGCTATTACTCTTTTACAGGATCATTTACAATTTCCCATCTTATAGAATTGTAACATATCTGTAAAAATCTGATGCCATACTGATGATCCATGTACTGGTGGTCCATATATTGATGCTCTGTATGCTGGTGGTGAGCATACTGATGGTCAATATACTGATGGTCTGTATACAGGTGGTCCGTATGGCATCTGATTTTTTTCTCACACCTATCAGCTTTCAGAATGAAATCGTAGCATGGCGAATACAGCTGAGAAAAAAATACGCAAATCTGCGTGGCCTCATTGAATAACATTGGTCCGAGAGCAATCCAATTTTTTTATCGAATTGCACTTATCCAAGTTATATGTCAGTGTGAGTGCGGCCTTACAGAGATAACTGAGCCCCATTCTGCCGATCAGTGTAGGTCCCAGCCAGCGTCGGACTGGCCCACCGGGGAACCGGAGGATTCTCCGGTGGGCCCTGGCATCTGGTGGGCCCTGGCACCTGCAGGCATACAGGGCCAGCAGTTGCCTAGGGCCCCCGCTGCTCCAGGGGCCCCCAGCCAGTGGTGTGTCGCACACCATGCAGCTGCTATGGGGGCCCCTGCCAGCGGAGTAGCAGGGTGTCAGGAGGCAGGAGCCCCTGTCCCCGCTGCTAAAGAGAAATGAATATTCACTGCGAAGCAGTGAATCTCATTTCAGGTCTCCACCCCCAGAGGCCCCGCCCCCAGCCCAGTAAGCCGCTCTGCATCAGGGCCGGCGCCGCCCTCAGTCGTCTCTGCTCCTGACTCACAGCCAGTGCGCGATGACGTCACTACATCGCGCACCCGCTGTGTGTCTGGCAGAGGGGGCAGCTCCTGACACTGAAGCCGGGATCAGCGTGGGAGCGAGGAGGAGAGGTGAGTATTGTGTTTTGTTTTTTTTTTTATATCTCTCTCGCTCTCTCTATCTGTCTCTATCTATCTATCTATCTCTATTTCTCAATATATCTCTATATATCTCTCTATCTCTCTTATATCTATCTTTCTATCTCTATCTATTATCTATATCTATCTATCTATATATCTATCTCTATCTATTATCTATATCTATCTCTATCTATCTATCTTTATATCTATCTTTCTATTCTATCTCTACATCTATCTCTATATCTATCTATTATGTCTATCTGTCTATCTCTATATCTATCTATCTTACTCTATCTATCTCTATATCTATTATCTCTATATTTATTATCTATCTAGCTACCATCTATATCTATCTATCTTTATCTCTATATATCTCTATCTAATATCTATATCTATCTATCTCTATACCTATCTATCTATTTATCTATCCGTTATCTATCTCTATATCTTTTCTCTGTATCTATCTATCTCTATATCTATATCTCTCGCTATCTATCGCTCTATCTCTATATCTATATCTATATCTATCTTTATATCTATATCTATATATCTATCTCTATATCTATCTCTATTTCTCTCTATATCTATCTCTATATCTCTCTATCTATCTCTATATCTCTATATCTATCTTTCTATCTCTATATATCTATCTATCTTTATCTATTTATCTCTATATCTTTTCTCTGTATCTATCTCTCTATATCTATATCTATCTATCTCTATATATATCTATTATCTCTATATCTATATCTATTTCTCTATATCTCTCTCTATATCTATCTATCTATTTATCTCTATCTCTATATCTCTCTGTATATCTATCTATATTTCTATCTCTATATCTATCTCTATATCTATCTATCTATCTTTCTCTATCTATCTATCATCTATATCTATCTCTATCGCTCTATCTCTATATCTATCTTTCTATCTCTACATCTATCTCTATATCTATCTTTCTATCTATATCTATCTATATCTATATCTATCTATTATGTCTATCTAGCTATCTCTATTATCTATATCTACCTATCTCTATATCTTTCTATCTTACTCTATCTCTATATCTATCTGTTATCTCTATATTTATTATCTATCTTTATCTATCTATCTCTATCTATTATCTATATCTATCTCTCTATCTATCGATCTCTGTATCTATCTTTCTCTATATCTCTCTCTCTCTATCTCTATCTATCTTTATATCTATATCTATCTATCTCTATATCTATTATCTCTATATCTATCTACCTATCTATCTCTATATCTATCTCTATATATATATATATCTGTTTCTCTCTATATCTATCTCTATATCTCTCTCTCTATAGCTATCTATATATTATCTCTATATCTATCTATCTATCTATATATTATCTCTATATCTATCTATCTCTATATCTATCTATCTATCTCTATATCTGTTATCTCTATATCCATATCTATCTCTATATCCATATCTATCTCTATATCTATCTATCTCTATATCTATATTTCTATCTAACACTATATCTCTATATCTATCTCTATATCTCATTATCTATCAATCTCTATCTCTCTCTCTTTATCTATCTATTGATCTATCCATCTATCTCTATATCTATCTCTATATCTATCTCTATATCTATCTGTTATATCTATCTATTATCTCTATTATCTATATATATCCATCTATCTAGCTATCTCTATCTATCTCTATATCTCTCTATATCTATCTTTCTAACTCTATATCTATCTATCTCTATACATATCTCTATATCTAGCTATTATCTCTATATCTATCTCTATATCTATCTTTCTATATCTATCTGTCTCTATATCTATCTCTATATCTATCTATCTATCTCTATATCTATCTATCTCTATATATCTCTATATCTATTTTTATTTATAGCCATCTATCTATATATATTTATCTCTATATCTATCTATATATGTCTATATTATTATTATTATTATTATTATTATTATTATTATATCTGTATATCTCTATCTATTATCTATCTCTATCTATATATCTATCTATCTCTATATCTTTCTATCTATAGCTATCTATATCTATCTATCTATCTATCTATCTATCTATCTATCCATTATCTATTTTCTATCTATCTCTATATCTATCTATCTATCTATCTATCTTTCTTTCTATATCTATCTTTATATCTATCTCTATCTATCTCTATCTATCTCTATGAATCTTTCTATCTATATCTATCCATTATCTACTTTCTATCCATTATCTACTATCTATCTCTATATCTATCTATTTCTACATCTATCTTTCTATCTATTTCTATCTAACTCTATATCTATATATATATATAGAATTATACCCTATGAGGGGGGCAGTATTATACCCTATGAGGGGGGCAGTATTATACCCTATGAGGGGGTGCATTATACCCTATGAGGGGGTGCATTATTCCCTATGAGGGGGCAGCATTATACCCTATGAGGAGGCAGCATTATATCCTATGAGGGGGTGCATTATACCCTATGAGGGGGTGCATTATATCCTATGAGGAGGCAGCATTATACCCTATGAGGAGGCAGCATTATATCCTATGAGGAGGCAGCATTATTCCCTATGAGGGGATGCATTATTCCCTATGAGGGGGGCAGTATTATACCCTATGAGGGGGGCAGTATTATACCCTATGAGGGGGGCAGCATTATTCCCTATGAGGGGGGCAGTATTATACCCTATGAGGGGGGCAGCATTATTCCCTATGAGGGGGGCAGTATTATACCCTGTGAGGGGGCAGCATTATACCCTATGAGGAGGCAGCATTATACCCTATGAGGAGGGCAGCATTATTCCCTATGAGGGGGTGAATTATACTCTATGAGGGGGGCAGTATTATACCCTATGAGGGGGGCAGTATTATACCCTATGAGGGGGGCAGTATTATACCCTATGAGGGGGCAGCATTATTCCCTATGAGGGGATGCATTATTCCCTATGAGGGGGGCAGTATTATACCCTATGAGGAGGCAGCATTATACCCTATGAGGGGGTGCATTATACCCTATGAGGGGGGCAGTATTATACCCTATGTGGGGGGCAGTATTATACCCTATGAGGGGGGCAGTATTATACCCTATGAGGGGGCAGCATTATACCCTATGAGGGGGTGCATTATTCCCTATGAGGGGGTGCATTATTCCCTATGAGGGGGGCAGTATTATACCCTATGAGGAGGGCAGTATTATATTCTATGAGGGGGTGCATTATTCCCTATGAGGGGGGCAGTATTATACCCTATGAGGGGGGCAGTATATTCTATGAGGGGGTGCATTATTCCCTATGAGGGGGGCAGTATTATACCCTATGAGGGGGGCAGTATTATACCCTATGAGGAGGCAGCATTATACCCTATAAGGGGGTGCATTATTCCCTATGAGGGGGGCAGTATTATACCCTATGAGGGGGGCAGTATTATACCCTATGAGGGGGGCAGTATTATACCCTATGAGGGGGCAGCATTATTCCCTATGAGGGGGTGCATTACACCCTATGAGGGGGTGCATTATTCCCTATGAGGGGGGCAGTATTATACCCTATGAGGGGGGCAGTATTATACCCTATGAGGGGGTGCATTATACCCTATGAGGGGGTGCATTATACCCTATGAGGGGGTGCATTATTCCCTATGAGGGGGGCAGTATTATACCCTATGAGGGGGGCAGTATTATATTCTATGAGATGGCTGCATTATATTCTATGAGATGGCTGCATTATACTATGTGAGGGGGCTGCTTTATATTCTATGAGGGGGCTACCCCAACTCCTGCTACATAATTAAGACATGTACAACCTTATATTATACCCGGATATTAGTGTGTTTTACCGCATAATTGGTGGTCTGGTATTTAACTCTATGCAGCTACATAGTGGGCCCCAAGAATGATTTTCTCTGGTGGGCCCAAGGTGTTCCAGTCCGACGCTGGTCCCAGCTGTTGGACAACACCAATGACCTTGGATAGGTTATAAAGGGGTCGTCTGATGAAAACTAATTCTCTATTCATGCGTGGAAGCATCATTATAAGATACAGTTTTCCTTCATGAATAGTAAGACTTTAGTATTCTGTATACCAGCGGTGGCCAGTTTATATTCCTGAGGGGCCACATGAGAGACTGTGACTGTTGTGGAGGCCAAACCAATAGGCTGAAATTCTGCTCAATAGAGTTGAGCGACTTTTGGTTTTTTAGGGTCGAGTTTCGTTTCGTGAAACCCGACTTTTCCAAAAGTCGAGTCGAGCAAGATCGGCCGATTATAGGGAAAAGTCGGGGTCGTCCCGAAACACGAAACCCAATGTAAGTCAATGGGGAATAAAAGTCGGCAGTGAGAGGAGGACAGGAGACACACCAACAGTGCCCATTTGAATGCCAAAAGCATCAATTCTTACTTAAGCTTGTCAACCTTAATTAACTTCATAATACAAGTTACGCACTGAAAAATGGGGGTTATTTGGCTAAAGTTGTGGGGGGGTAGGGCTGGCTCCAGGTTTTCATGTGCCCTGGGTGAAAGAGCGCCCCTTTAACACATACCACAACTCATCATGCTCCGATATGGCAGAGAAATAGCGGTATAGTACAATGAAAAATACTTCACTTTTTGCATCTCATGACGAGGCCCATCTATTTCACCATACAGAATCATTGGTCCCATATAATGTTTGAAACAGTATATGATGAGCTCCACATAATGCTACAGTATATGTTGGTCCCCATGGATGAAGCTCCACTGTCTTATGGGCCCAAATAATGCTCCAAACATAATGGGCCCCATTTCTAATGCTCTAGTGTATAATGGGCCCTGTAAAAGCTGCTCCAGTGTCTGATGTCCACCTTTGGAATGTTCCAGTGTATGGTGGGCCCCATCTATCATTCTCCAGAGTATAGTGCTCCCCAAAAATTGCTGTCCCAACATTGAAAACAAAGAAATAAGTCTCCTCGCTAGGGAATCCCTGTACAAGTCTGGACTCCTCGTCGTCCCCATCTTCCATCTCACTGCACAGTATTTCAACCTTGCAAGTGCTGTGATCCTGAGCAAGCAGGGGGGGCCCACTCGTTGGCGACGGCACTGGCACAGGGCCCCTGATAGTACGGTGGTGTGTCTGATGGCGGGTGGGCCGAACCTGCACTTTCATCTGCAGCTTCCTCTTTGTCACCGTGTAAGATGGAACTGTATATGGGAAGAGTAACCTGATGCACACCGTAGA
This sequence comes from Dendrobates tinctorius, assembly GCF_039654945.1. NCBI lineage: Eukaryota > Metazoa > Chordata > Amphibia > Anura > Dendrobatidae > Dendrobates > Dendrobates tinctorius. Next base: position 2,970,836 of record NW_027362043.1, read on the forward strand.
AAGTAGTATAATGGCATATTCTTCAGAGTTTTACACCTCCACATCCCTTATCTTATACAGATGGGAACAGTCTGGTTTCATGACAGCCCATGCCAATTATAAAAATTTATCTTACAGCTACAAAAACGGAGAAACGAAACCTTACAGTGAATGGATAAAACGAAACTTCAGCTCTGATTTTAGTATTAACCCTTCACAACTCCATGGAGCTGTTTTCACATACCATGCCTGGATTATGTGATCAGGGTCAGAATCTGGCTTTGTACACTGCGAGGACAATGTAGTGCTCTGAGTGAATGTACCAGCAGAATCATCTATCAGCGGCTGTGCATCAGTGCACTCCATGTCAGATTCATCTTGGCCTGGGTAATTCACCATTTCACTTGATAATCCAGGCATGGTATGTGAAAACAGCTCCATGGAGTTGTGAAGGGTTAATACTAAAATCAGAGCTGAAGTTTCGTTTTATCCATTCTCTGTAAGGTTTCGTTTCTCCGTTTTTGTAGCTGTAAGATAAATTTTTATAATTGGCATGGGCTGTCATGAAACCAGACTGTTCCCATCTGTATAAGATAAGGGATGTGGAGGTGTAAAACTCTGAAGAATATGCCATTATACTACTTTCTACGCTATCTAGGTACGGACATATATGTAGTTTCCGGTTTTCTTGCAATATTATTGGCTTATAAAGTGAAATGATGCTACTGGTACTTGAGAACCTTGCATAATTAAGCAAAAGATTATAAAAGATGTGACTAAAATAAAGGGGCTTAGTGATCTGCCTCGATCCTCCCGTACAGAGACCCCAGTCTCCGTGTGGTCATTTGAGTTGCTAGCAACACTGGAATAATTTGGAAATCACTGGCTCAACCGTGAAGGGTTAATTTAACCCTCCCAAAATAGCTACCCCGACAGTGGCGCGCAACGTGGGGCCTCCGGACAGGGACGCCTCTGCCCCCAGAGGACAACAAGACAAAGGACCCTCGGAGCGGACACAGGTGCTGGAAAATTGGGACTGATCACCCCCCCCACGACCACGGTAAGTTGGCAGTTATACTGTTCAAACTGACCGTTGGTGTGGTTTTCCTGTGCTTGTTGCTGCAAAGAGGATCTGAGGTTTGTCCCCTGGTGGGGTGATTCATGGGTGGAATCATATAGAGGTGTAGTCCCGTTGGTGGCCCAGTGCTCGAACCGTACCTCATAAGGGACGGACACCCCGGATTGACCAGTGATTGTGACTCTCTTTATAGTCAAAATATCCTGAATTCCTGGTCATTGTTAGTTATCAGGCGTGGTCATGTGATCGAAGACTGGGTAGGATACGTAACTCAGGTATATATAGAAAGATATATATATAACCAGAGGTGTCCGGAGGGATAGTCTGAGACGCCCTCCTCCTTTCACTGAGTACGCGAATTTTGGGCGTCCCAGAGGGGGTTAACCCTGTGGAACAAATGGAGACGGCTGCTCCAGTATTGTGCACAACTCAAGTCAGGATATTTAGCTCTAAAGGAGAGAATTATGTTTCTATGGAAGAAAAAGAAAAGTTTGGAATTGTGTGAAGGATCAGATACTGTTAGTCTTATGATTCAAAGACGAGGAAAGAAATGTGTCAGGAATGCAGGAAAAATATTTTCGATTCTGGGATTTCCTAAGGGCGGGAGGTTGCAGCCTACGCTATGGGATGAAGGAGTTAAAAGGTTGACTGATGATGGATTACTTAAAGGCGCTGAGGAATTCCGTGGCTTGGCACATAAATTGTATAATGAAGGTTATGTGGACATTGAACAGCAAGTGAATTCTGATTGTTTCTGTTGCTGCTATGTTGAAGAAGGAAAAATTGTACAGGGACTGGATGATTTGTGGTTCTAGCAAGTGACTGTGGTTTGACAATGTGATTGATTAAAGAAGGAACTAAGATTGATATTAATGTTTTAGGGAAATAGTTAAAAGTGATGATTTGAAACAAGAGGTCTCCCTGCTAGATGACAATTGTACAAGGAGACCTAGAGTTGCAGCCCCCACCTCTGCTAACGGCACCTATTATCATCCACCGCTAGCCTTAGTCCCCGTTATTGTTAGTGGTTATGAGTAGCCACCCCTTCCATTTACCAGCTCCAGAGGAAAAAAAAAAAAAAGTTTTCAGACTTTAACCTGCTTTGTTCAGGAGAGAGAGAGAAAAAAAAACCAAGAGCAAACAGCAGCCTCTAGCCCCCACCGCAGCTGCGATCACACAGTGTGCTCTTCAGCCCACACAGCAAACTCTGCCCCCCCTTCCTCGACTTCAGCTATTGGGAATCTTGATCCTCAGCCCCTCCCTGCTAATTCTCGTTACTGCTCAGTTTGTAATCTCTCTCATATGTCCAGTAAATTTACTAGGGGTAGATTTATTATCACAGTTTCGCTCCAGAATACAATTCCAAGATGATGGTCAGATGGTTTTTTTTGTTATAAAATCTCTATGTAGATGAAGACAGTGAGGAAATCTGTATTTTGCATGCCCTTCTTACAGTTATGATGGTCCTGATAGGCCCAGATCCACCCCCAATATTGCCTGAGGATCAATGACTCACCCCATACCTCTCAGAGATACTATCTAAACTCCTGTCAAAAGGGTCAAATGATATAGGGAAAATGCCAGTAGAACCAGTAAGTGTTTCTCAAACCTGGTGCCTAATCCTCATACTCTTTTGTTCCAAATACCCCAGGATGCTGCTTGGTTTACAGTTATTGATCTTACCAATGCCTTCTTTAGCATTCCGTTACACCCAGACTGCCAGTTTCTATTTGCATTCACTTAGCAGGGACGACAGTTAATATGGACAGTTATACCACAAGGGGCACAAAACAGTCCCAACCAGTTTGCAAAAAATATGAGCAGGTGTCTTTTGCCATTGTTGCCACTGTTAGCCTCCTTAAGTATCTGGCAGCACTGAACTGTCGGGTTTTGGCCTCGAAACTTCAGTTCTGCCTTGGTCAAGTGATGTTCTTGGGTCACTGTCTCCTTCAGGGTGTCAGACACCTCGCAGAAGAATAATAGCTGTCAGCTCCCTTCCTTTCCCAAAAGATGAAGCTGAACTCCAGCGTTTTCTTGGACTATGCACTTATTTTTGTCAGTGGATACCGGATAAATCCCGCATAATGCATCCCCTTTACAATGCCTTGAAAGACGGTATAATGAACTATAAGGACAGATGGCAGTGATGAGGATTACCTCCAATATGATTGTTCCCAATTTCTGATAGAAGAAACAGCTACTACACCAAATGTCAGTGAGAATCCACTCCCAAATCCCGATCTGGTGTTATACACGGATGGTTCAAGATATGCTGACGAGTTTGGTAGATTCCACACGGGATACGCTGTTACCACAGAGGACACTGTAGTGCACGCAGCTGTGCTCCCGCCCTCACAGTCAGCACAAGAAGCAGAACTCCAGGCTCTGTCTACTGCATGTACTTTGGCCAAGAACAGACGGGCTAATATATACACGGACTCACGGTATGCATTTGGTATTGCTCACGATTTTGGGGCTCTATGGGCCAATCGAGGGTTTATTACTACTGCCGGAACCCCAGTGAAAAATGCTGAAGCTGTTAAAACCCTCATGGACTCGATCAAATTACCTACTCAGGTGGCCATTATCAAAGTTAAGGCGCACGGTCTTAGGAACAGTCCACAGACTGTTGGCAACACATTTGCGGATATGCAAGCAAAAGCCGCCACTCTCTTACCCGTTGAACCAATCATACCAACTATGGTGACCACACGCTCTCAGCGTAAACAGTTACAAGAAGCATTGACCCTACAAGAACCTGATGATCTACAACAGACTGAAGTTTTCTGTCGGACCCTGCAAGACCCCTTAATGACAACGCAGAGAATGTCTCCAAAGGAAGAGGTGAAGCAATGGAAGACTGATGGGGCACGTATGGATAATGGTCTCTGGAAAAAGGAGCGACTTGTGTGTCTCCCTAAGCAGATGTACCCTGCTATTGCCACATGGGCCTACACATCGAGGAAAGAATCAGGCCCTCGCACTGGTGCAAAAATTCTACTGGGCGCCAGTTCTCCAGTTGGCCGGAAGCATTCCCTGTTACCAACATGACTGCAAAGACCACAGCGAAGAAACTGGTGATGGAAGTTATATGCAGATATGGGGTTCCAGAAGTTGTTGAAAGTGATCAAGGCCCGGCCTTTTCTTCTCATGTGTACCAAGAAGTTCTGACAATGCTTGGATCCACTGTAGCCCTCCATACTCCGTACCACCCACAATCCAGTGGTGAAGTTGAGAGGCTGAACGGCACACTGAAGGGACAATTGACCAAAATGATGCAGGAGACTACGGCTCCATGGCCAGAGCTGCTACCCATTGTGTTATACCACATTCGTACTACCCCTATTGCAAAACATGGCCTGTCTCCATATGAGATATTGTTTGGTACTAGGCCCCCAGTTGCAAGTTTCCAGCCTCAGCAGCTATCAGAAGAGACTGACCGTGTTGTTCAATATGTTATTCTGCTTAGTAAAAATCTTGCTAACACCTATGTTCTAGTTTCCTTTTCTTTTCCAGATTCAGCAGAAACCGGCACTTGTCATAACCTGAAGCCTGGTGATTTGGTAGTCGTGAAGAGGCATGTCAGGAAGCATGGACTAGAACCCTTGTATGACGGTCTCTATCAAGTTCTCCTCATCACCCAACAAGCCAATAGCAAATGAAGGGGCATAATGTTTTGGTTTTCCGCATTTTTCATATTATTATTATTGGTAGAAGATAAAAGTTAAAGTTAGAAGATATTCAATGACTCAGAGATTAATACGATAAAGACAAAGATCGTCATAAGGACAGTTGGTGGTCAGACACCTTCTCCTTTCTCAATCCAGCCAATTGATTTAAGGGAATTGGGGGTTGGATAGCTGGGATCTTACAGAGCTTGTTACACATTGCTGCCTGTATCCTTGTTGTATATGTGATACTAAAACTTGTTCTTTGGTGTATTTCTGTATGTATTAGGAAATTCTGCACTAAGACAGCTAATGATGATACCAAAGGTGTCGTTGCCCCTGCTCTTCTCTGCACCGATCTCAAAAGGCTACTTGATGAAGATGTTGAAGCCAAGCACATGCCTACCTACAAAAGATCCCCACCACCGTCATCAAAAATTTTTATTCGTGAACTGCAGTATACAGGGGGGACGGGTGCGCCGCGACAGCCATGACTGGTAACACGGCATCAGTCATGTGAAGACCAGTACCCCTCAAGCTGTTAGCTTGGGATAGCACCTCTGATGCTGTATATGTGTTAAAAAATTTTTATCTAGGGGGGAATGTGAAGGGTTAATACTAAAATCAGAGCTGAAGTTTCGTTTTATCCATTCTCTGTAAGGTTTCGTTTCTCCGTTTTTGTAGCTGTAAGATAAATTTTTATAATTGGCATGGGCTGTCATGAAACCAGACTGTTCCCATCTGTATAAGATAAGGGATGTGGAGGTGTAAAACTCTGAAGAATATGCCATTATACTACTTTCTACGCTATCTAGGTACGGACATACAGTATATGTAGTTTCCGGTTTTCTTGCAATATTATTGGCTTATAAAGTGAAATGATGCTACTGGTACTTGAGAACCTTGCATAATTAAGCAAAAGATTATAAAAGATGTGACTAAAATAAAGGGGCTTAGTGATCTGCCTCGATCCTCCCGTACAGAGACCCCAGTCTCCGTGTGGTCATTTGAGTTGCTAGCAACACTGGAATAATTTGGAAATCACTGGCTCAACTGTGAAGGGTTAATTTAGCCCTCCCAAAATAGCTACCCCGACAGAGTAATCAGTAGTATGGCCTGCGTCATCCTTCAATCTTGGTTGGGGTGAAGGACACAAGGAAAGGTGTGGTTCATGAACATGAGCCTCCAATGATGACTCAGTGCTTTTACTTTTTACAACTTCAGAAGAGGAGGCGATAGAGCTGGAGGCTGAGTCAGCAATGTAAGACAAAACTTTTTCCTGATGCTCTGGCTTTAAAAGCGGTTTGCCAACTCCTAGAAAACTAAGCCTTCGAAGCCTTATGGAGCCAGACGATGACGCAGGCTCAACACCTCCTGCATTCGGTCCTATTTTTCTCTTGCCACTACCATCAGATCCACCACCAACACCATCATTACCAGCTGCCAACCCCCGCCCAATTCCACGGCCTCTTCCACCAGCCTTCCTCATTTTTTGTAGAAATGTAGACAAAATCCAACAAACTATATAGTAATGTAAAACAAGGTTCAAGGTGTCTATAGGACAGGGGAGATTTTGAATTTCTGCACACACTTGTGGACACTGGACACTTATGGATTGTGTGAGGCCCACTGAATATCAGAGCGCTATGTCACAGGCTCGATGGCACAGGTGTGAAAAAAGTGACTACAGGATAAGGGAGATTTTGAATTTCTGCACACACTAGTGGACACTGGACACTTTTGGATTGTGTGAGGCCCACTGAATATCAGAGCGCTATGTCACAGGCTCGATGGCACAGGTGTGAAAAAAGTGACTACAGGATCACAGAGATTTTGAATTTCTGCACACACTAGTGGACACTGGACACTTTTGGATTGTGTGAGGCCCACTGAATATCAGAGCACTATGTCACAGGCAGAAATTGGCTAGTGTATCACAAACTACAAGGTGTATGTAGAATTGGGCAGAATAGGAATCTCCCTAGAGTGTAGGTCTGTAAGAACGGAACAAGTCCTCCACTTATCCTTCCAAATTGACACACAGATAGCTTCACTGTGGCCGTGATAACAGCCGTTACACGGTACTGAGAGGAGCGTGCACGTACACGGCTGTCCGGTGTACGTAAAATTGTCAAGCTCCGTGTTTTTTAAGTATACGGACTGACACACGCTGTCTCTATAGTTTTGAATGTGATCAAACAGCAAATATATTTAACTGTTTGAAAGCTAGACAAAACTAGTAGGTGCAGGTCTGTAAGAACGGAACATGTCCTCGACTTATTCTCACTGAGTGACACACAGATAGCTTCACTGTGGCTGTGATAACAGCCGTTACACGGTACTGTGTGAGGAGCGTACACCGCTGTATGGTGTGAAAAAATGCACGCTCAGTACCTCAGCAGGACAAAAAAAAAAATTGGGATTGCTTTTAAAAAAGCAGTTTGCAGAGCAGTGGGTAAACAGCAATGCAGCTGTCAGGAAGCCTTAGAAGGCAGCCTAACAACCAACACCGCTGATCCACCACAATATAGCCTCCCCTTGCACTGCACACACAGTGACTGGTGTGTTGTACAGGCAAAATCGCTAGCAGCAGAAGCAGTTTTTTTTCTTCCCTGCCTAACGCTCTCCCTACAGAATCAGCAGCAGCAACCTCTCCCTATGCTAAGATCGGCAGAAGTAAGATGGCGGTCGGCGTGCACGCCCTTTTATAACCCCTGTGACGCCCACCAAAGCAAGCCAATCACTTGCATGCCCTTCTGAAAGATGGTGGTGACCCCTGCCTATGTCATCACGTTGCCCACAGTGTCCGTGGATCCTGATTGGATGAAAAAGAGCGCACAACAAACTTTTGAAACGCGACTTTGGCGCGTAAGTCGCCGACCTCGTGGCCGACCTCATCCTAGGGTCGGGTTTCGTTTCATGAAACCCGACTTTGCCAAAAGTCGGCGACTTTTGAAATTTTTCGACCCGTTTCGCTCAACTCTACTGCTCAATATTAATATAATTATTACTATTATATATTATTTGTGTCACTTAATACTGAGCAGAATTAATTCCACTGAGTCGCTGCTACATGTTACAATAGTGCTGATTGTAACTTGTATCCTTACTTGTAACAACGAATCAGCACCATATAATTCACTGCTTTTTTATAAAATCTATAGACCATTTGCTTCCATTATTCAGCCATTGTACCTTGAGAAACAGCTAGGCACAGTACGATGCCCTCACAGCCCTCCCACACAGTACTACGCCCCCCAAACACAGTGCAATGCCACAACGTACGATGCCCCCACAGTCCCAGTCACACACAGTATGACGCCCCCGCACACAGTACAATGCCCCACAGTGTACAATGTTCTACAACTCCAGTCACACACAGTACGATGCCCCACAGCCCCAGTCACACACAGTACATTGAAAAACAACGTGCGATGCCCCCACACACAGTACAATGAACCACAACATACAATGCCCCCACACACAGTACAATGAACCACAACATACAATGCCCCCACACACAGTACAATGAACCACAACATACGATGCCCCCCTGTCAGGTTGGTAGCAGCGCCGCCTGTCAGGTCGGGGCCGGCGTCACCTGTCATGCCGGGTCCCGCTCTGCCTGCTCCTACTCCCTGGGTCTCCCCCTGGTTCCCCGCTCCAGCCGCCACGCAGCACCCCCGGTCTCCCGTCCTGCAGCTCTGCATAAGGCTTCCTCCTCCTCCTCTGCTCCTGTCCCAGGCATGCGCCTTAGGCCACGGGTGCGCGCTCTTCCCCTCACTTAACCCCTTCTGCACCAGCCCTGTGGAGCGATTACCAATCAAGCTCCAGCACAGGGTATATCAGGCGGCTCCTCCCTCATGGAGGCGCCTGATTATCGTGTGCCTTCCGTACGGTACTCTGGCTCCGTCTGGTCACTCCTGACTCCTGTCGCTCCTGACTCCGGTCACTCCTGACTCCGGTCACTCCTGACTCCGGTCACTTCTGACTCTGGTCACTTCTGACTCCTTTCGCTCCTGACTCCGGTCTCTCCTGACTCCGGTCTCTCCTGACCCTCTGCCTTGTTTGTCTCATCCGCACCTGAGCCGCCCCTCTTGGTATCAGCTGTCGCGGTATTCGACTCCTTCGGGCCTGCTCCTAATGGTCCCTGTATAGGGGTCGGCACCACCTGGCCAGCTCGCCCCAGGGATCCCGGTACCGTGACCCAGAGGGTCCACTCTTGCTACTCCTTACAGTATAATCAGGCCATGGACCTCGCTGGTGCCTCGGCAGACACCCAAAAAGAACTACTCTTTTTGCAGGAGAACCAAACCCGGATTATGGCTTTTATGATGTCCATGGACACTCGGTTATCTGCCATTCAAATCTTCGATCCAGGGAGCGCCCCTCTGCTGGCGGGACTCCAACAGGAGCTCGCGCAGCAGCGTGATACCCAGTCCCATATTCTAAATTACATGGCGTCTGTTGATGACCATTTGCAGTCCCTGCAGTCGTCTGCAGCGGCCTCTGCCCCGTCCCGCGACCCTGCACCTCACCCACCGCCACATTTGGGGAAACCTCCTAGGTATAGCAGGGATCCCAAATTGTGCCGGGGGTTTCTTAACCAGTGCCGCCTACATTTCGAGCTGCTGCCCCAGCAATACCCGTCTGATAGGAGTAAGGTGGCATTTATCGTGTCCCATCTCGAGGGGGAGGCATGGGTGAACCCCCTGTGGGAGCGGGATGATACGGTGGTATCCAGTCTACAAGACTTCCTGGATACTTTCCGCCGGGTCTTTGATGAGCCCGGGCGTCTGGCCTCCACCACGGAGTCCCTTTTCAATCTCCGACAGGGAACTCTTACCGTGGGACAGAACGCTATTTGCTTCCGGACACTGGCCTCAGAGCTGGGGTGGAATAATGAGGCGTTGGTAGGGGCCTTTAGTAGGGGGCTTTCGGGGAAAATCAAGGATGAGCTTGCTGGTCGGACACCCTCACCTCTTTAGAGGACCTTATTTCCCTGGCTACTCGTATTGACTTGAGGTTCTAGGAACGCTCCCGTGAGACAGTCAGGGAGAGAGGCCCGTCTAGGTTCAACCCAGCCCCCAGCCCTCATTCGTCCAAGCCTGCCAATAGTTCTGCCCTGGAGCCCATGCAGGTGGATCGCGTTAGGCTATCGGAGCTGCGGCGCAGGGAAAGATTAGAGCAAGGATTATGCCTCTATTGTGGTGGAACCAACCACTTTCTGCGTTTCTGTCCGGAGAGTGTCATGATCCCAGTGCAGGTTTTTGAGCTGCACATCAGGGGTTAATGTCTGGAGCTCAGTGCAGGTTTTGACCTGCACACCTGGGGTTAATGATTGTGGCCTCTTTCTGGTTCTGGGAGAGCTTCTTAAACCCCTGGGAAGCTCCAATCCCTGCCAGTTATACTTTTGCTTTTGGCAGAGTGTGCTGACCTCTGTGTGCCTGTGCCTGTTCGATGTTATAGCTTGTTTATATGGTTCTGACCTGGTTCTGTTCCCCGTTGTGAGTTTGCCTGTTGATTCTGTACTGTGCTATCCCCTCTGTGTATGACTCATTGCTTGTGATCTGACTACTCTCTGCTCGCCCCTCTTGTACCTTGCAGCAATCTCTGTGTATGACTCATTGGCTACGTCCTGATTATCCTCCCTGTCTATGCCCCTTGGTAACTTTGTCTCGCAGTTACCCTGCTAGGAGTTCTCTTGCAGCTCCTAGCTCTCTGGAGTTTAGGCCACGCCCCTAGCAGTCACGTGCTTCAGGTCCTGCGGCTCTGAAGTACGCATCTACTCGGCTGCTGCCCGCTTCACAGGTATCTTTGAGCACAGTTCACTTTAATCAGGACACGCGCACTGGCAGTGAGCAAGTTCAGTGCGGTGTTTCTGACATTATAACTGGCCTGCTATTTTTTTTTCTCTCCTTACTTCTGCAGCATGGACCCAATGTGTGCTTTATCTGAGCAGGTGAAATGCTTGACTCAGTCACTGCTGAAGCTTAGTTTGGAACACCAAGCTCTGTCCCAGTCCCAACGGCGGGTTGAGGACTCAGTTCAGGGGGTACTTTCCGCAGACTTCCAGCAGGTGGGGAATAGAGATGTCATTTTAGCTCCACCCGAATCCCCGGTTAAATTGCCAGATACGTTTTCTGGTAACAAAGATGATTTCAGAGCATTTAAGGAGGGATGTAAGCTCTTTTTCTCTTTGAGACCCCGCTCCTCTGGGGATGAGAAACAGAGGGTGGGGGTAGTTATGTCCCTGCTTAGGGGGTCCCCACAAGCCTGGGCATTTTCACTTTCCTCTTCTGCCCCTGAGAGAATGTCTGTGGATGTGTTTTTTGAAGCCTTAGGGCTTATTTATGATTAGCCTGATAGAGTGCGTTTAGCTGAGGACAAGGTGATGAGTGTCTGTCAGGGGGAGCACTCGGCCGAATGGTTCTGTACTGAATTCAGATGTTGGGCAGCCGAGATTTCCTGGAGTGATGCCGCCCTTCGGGGGCTGTTCCGCAGAGACCTGTGTGAACGTCTGAAGGATGCTTTGGCACTCCATCCTCCGCCTTACTCCCTGGAGGATGCCATGACCCAAGCGGTTCGCATGGATCGCAGACTGCGGGCTAGAGGCGTTATGCAACGGGAAACACCATTATTCTTCAGTGGAGATGAGACCCGGACTCTTCCTGTGGCTATGGAGGTGAGCGCTGTCACCTGTGAGGAGAAGGAAAGAAGACGGTGCCGGGAGAAGCAGTTGTGCTTCTATTGTGGGGAATCTGGACACTGGCTGACAAGATATAGAATAAACGGGCACCATCCACAATGTCAATTTAGGTGGGATCACCTAGTGCATATAAATATAATGACAATCATGACCTTGGATCAAAAATACCATATTATCAATAACTACTATGGTTACATAGAGATTCTACATATGCCATGAATAGAAAATTGAATACTTATCATGTTGCCAACACAAATAAACATACATTAACAAGTCCCTTTCCCTAGCATGATATCACCTGGTTTCTGAGGATGAACAAGCTACCGGGTAGGTTACATGGGACCCCCAAACCCACGCGTATCGACACAGTGATGTGTCTTTCTCAAGGTCAGTGTAATGTTCTGTTGAAATCCTTTATATATACCTATCCAATTAGTAATCACTCTTACCAGCTGAGTTTCAAGTGGGGGAAAAAGGTGGATCAGGTCTGAGTTTAATGAGGCAGTGTCCTGCTCCCATCAGTGCGCAGGCGCCTGTATTAACTGGCGGAAGTACCATGGAGTTGCCCTTACTAAGCATCTATTTCCACTGCGCATGCGCCCAAATATTTTGCCAGAAGTTCAGTACTTCCTCCTCTACTCAGTACTGAATCAGTAAAGGTGCGCAAGCACAATGATCTCCAATACACAGGCGCCTGCAGCGGCAAAAAAAAATAAAAAATTAATAAAAAATAATATCCTCAAACAGCGTGCGAGCGCCCAGGAAGGATCCTTCCCCTCAAGGAGACCTCAGGCAGATGAAAAACGCGACTTTATCTGTGCACTCAATATCACGGCACCCATATTTAATAGCACAATCGTCCTTGCTAAAAGCACCATAAGGATATAGGGAAGATCATATGTCACATCAGTACATCCAAGCGCAGGCACCAAAACTTAATGCGCTAAAAGCGCTACCATAAGGTGACGCATAGTGTGAATAAGGCCACAATTTAATGTGTCAAAAAGTGGTCTAGGCACTGGCACAACATGACAGTAATAATAAACTTTATCTGTTCACTCAATATCACGGCGCCCAGATTTAATAGCACAATCGTCCTTGCTGGAAGCACCATAGGGATATAGGGAAGGTCATATATCACATCAGTACATTCAAGCACAGGTACCAAAGCGTAATGCGCTAAAAGCGCTACCATAAGGTGACGCATAGTGTGAATACAGCCACAATTTAATGTGTCAAAAAGTGGTCTAGACGCTGGCACAACATGACAGTAATAATAAACTTTATCTGTTCACTCAATATCACGGCGCCCAGATTTAATAGCACAATCGTCCTTGCTGGAAGCACCATAGGGATATAGGGAAGGTCATATATCATATTGGTACATTCAAGCACAGGTACCAAAACTTAATGCGCTAAAAGCGCTACCATAAGGTGACGCATAGTGTGAATACAGCCACAATTTAATGTGTCAAAAAGTGGTCTAGACACTGGCACAACATGACAGTAATAATAAACTTTATCTGTGCACTCAATATCACGGCACCCATATTTAATAGCACAATCGTCCTTGCTAAAAGCACCATAAGGATATAGGGAAGATCATATGTCACATCAGTACATCCAAGCGCAGGCACCAAAACTTAATGCGCTAAAAGCGCTACCATAAGGTGACGCATAGTGTGAATAAGGCCACAATTTAATGTGTCAAAAAGTGGTCTAGGCACTGGCACAACATGACAGTAATAATAAACTTTATCTGTTCACTCAATATCACGGCGCCCAGATTTAATAGCACAATCGTCCTTGCTGGAAGCACCATAGGGATATAGGGAAGGTCATATATCACATCAGTACATTCAAGCACAGGTACCAAAGCGTAATGCGCTAAAAGCGCTACCATAAGGTGACGCATAGTGTGAATACAGCCACAATTTAATGTGTCAAAAAGTGGTCTAGACGCTGGCACAACATGACAGTAATAATAAACTTTATCTGTTCACTCAATATCACGGCGCCCAGATTTAATAGCACAATCGTCCTTGCTGGAAGCACCATAGGGATATAGGGAAGGTCATATATCATATTGGTACATTCAAGCACAGGTACCAAAACTTAATGCGCTAAAAGCGCTACCATAAGGTGACGCATAGTGTGAATACAGCCACAATTTAATGTGTCAAAAAGTGGTCTAGACACTGGCACAACATGACAGTAATAATAAACTTTATCTGTGCACTCAATATCACGGCGCCCAGATTTAATAGCACAATCGTCCTTGCTGGAAGCACCATAGGGATATAGGGAAGGTCATATATCACATCAGTACATCCAAGCACAGGCACCAAAGCTTAATGCGCTAAAAGCGCTACCATAAGGTGACGCATAGTGTGAATACAGCCACAATTTAATGTGTCAAAAAGTGGTCTAGACACTGGCACAACATGACAGTGATAATAAACTTTATCTGTTCACTCAATATCACGGCGCCCAGATTTAATAGCACAATCGTCCTTGCTGGAAGCACCATAGGGATATAGGGAAGGTCATATATCATATCGGTACATTCAAGCACAGGTACCAAAGCTTAATGCGCTAAAAGCGCTACCAAAAGATGACGCATAGTGTGAATACAGCCACAATTTAATGTGTCAAAAAGTAGTCTAGAGCTGGCACAACATGACAGTAATAATAAACTTTATCTGTTCACTCAATATCACGGCGCCCAGATTTAATAGCACAATCGTCCTTGCTGGAAGCACCATAGGGATATAGGGAAGATCATATACCACATCAGTACATCCAAGCACAGGCACCAAAACTTAATGCGCTAAAAGCGCTACCATAAGATGACGCATAGTGTGAATACAGCCACAATTTAATGTGTCAAAAAGTGGTCTAGACGCTGGCACAACTTGACAGTAATAATAAATTTTATCTGTTCACTCAATATAACGACGCCCAGATTTGATAGCACAATCGTCTTTGTTAGAAGCATCATAGTGATAAAGGAAAAATCATGCATCACATCAGTACATCCAAGCACAGGCACCAAAGCTTAATGCGCTAAAAGTGCTACCATAAGATGACGCATAGTGTGAATACAGCACTTAGATGTGATAGCACAATTTTCCTACTCACGGCGTCATAATAATGCAAACTAACAGGGGTACCCCCAAATATTTCAGTCGCAAATAATGTTCACTATGCCCATAAAGACCTTATTTGAGTAGTCACCAGGTTATTCAAATCAGATATAATTGTGAAATCTATGTATTTATATGTTCATAATTTATCTTGATGAAATCAAGCACACTCCTATACTTTAAATCACTCAGAAATCAGGCTCTGATATCACCCCATATAGATATAGAATAATTTCTCAAAAATATACTAACAGGGTTACTTAGCTAATCTTAAAAAAGCTATCCATCTACACGAAATTCTCCTGTAGATATTGATGACCGACATATTGAGACACAGAGCATGTGAGTCAGACATAAACATGCGTTATTTTAGTTTCAAAGGTCCATCCATATGAAGTTCCGATATAATACAAGGACTAGACCACAACTTGTGTACCATCAAAAAGAAACATAATCATCACAAGATAATTAGTCTTAAATGTCCAAATATTATCCAAGATGTAACGAATTGGTAGTTGTTCTGTCCAAATCAACTTCATCATCACGTATCTTTCAGGAGATATTCCCCCAGATTTGGATCCCAATCCTAGAGCCCTACGCACAAAACAAAAGAAAAGAAAATGTCATGGGGCTGGGGGTTCACGGGAGGAATCAGTGTTTCTAGATCCACTGTAAACTGGTCATCAAAGGAGATAAGAGGATAGTAAATTAACTCTCTTTGTAAAACCCTGTATACAGCAGCTCTTCATTTAAACCCCCTGGAGCCAAGCTTTTGAGTTCAAAGATCCATCTGGCTTCACGCCTCAATAGCTCATTTGTAATTTTACCTCCCCTGATGTTTGTCTGAACTCCTTCCAGCCCCATGACTCGAAGGGACTTTGGACTACCACCATGGCATTCCAAAAAGTGAGCTGCTACAGACGTGATCTGTTTTTCTTTAGCTTTATCAACTCTAGCCGTGGCTATATTAGAGAGATGTTGTTGGACTCTCCTGCGCAACTCTTGTGTGGTTTGACCCACATATACCTTATTATAACCACAAACCAGTGCATAGACCAAATTGCGCGAACGACAATTGAAATATGCCCTAGACTGGACGTGTATAGGTATACCTGGTATTGAGAGCCCCCTAGTCGCAATCATCAGTGGGCATACTGTACAATTACCACAAGGGAATGATCCCTTGTTGGAATTACCACATCTGATTTTGGTTTTGGAACGTCTAAAGTGGCTATTCGTAAGGTAGTCCTTAAGGTTTGTTGCTCTCCTAGGCCTCTCAGAGATAAAATTCTTTAGTTTATTCTCACTACAAAGAATATCCCAATTGTTGTTCAAAATTCTATAAATATCACCCCATTGATTATTAAATTTGGTTATTAAATTTATTGTGCCTAGATTAGTTCTTACTCTAGGCCTCAGGGTGTCTTCTCTCGTACAGTTCCTTGAATATTCATATGCTCTGGACACCGTATTTCGTGGATAACCATGTTCCAGGAAACGCTCCGTTAGAGCACGAGATTCTTTTTGGAAGTCCTCCAGCCGACTACAATTCCTCCTTAATCGTAAGAACTGCCCCTTCGGGATCCCATTACGCAAGTGGGCTGGGTGAAAACTCTTGTAGTGAAGAAAATTATTCGTCGCTGTACTCTTCCAATGGAGTGTCGTGCTTATCTTATTATCTTGAATCATGACTTTCAAGTCAAGGAAATTCACCGAGCTGTTGGAAACACAGGAGGTTAAGCATATATTCCAGCTGTTGTTATTAAGTTCCTCAACAAAAGAATCAAATTCTACCCTCGAGGCTGTCCATAGGATGAGGATATCATCAATAAAGCGGTACCATCCATGCACATGGCACTGGAAGGCTGATTTTGTCCGCACTTGAGTATTTTCCCACCATCCCATGTACAGGTTCACATACGAAGGTGCACATCTGGCACCCATGGCGGTACCCGAGACTTGCCTATAAAAAACTCTATAAAAAATGAAATAGTTTTTTTCAAGTACTTCCCTCAAAAGATCCAAAACAAAGGTATCATGTCCCCTGTGCCATGTTGAGAACAAATCCAAAAAATACTCTACCGCCGAAATACCTGTGTCATGCTTTATGCTCGTATATAATGCCTCAACATCTAAAGTTGCCAGAAGGATGTGGTCCGGAAGTTCCAAGGGTTCCAGGCACTGGATAAGATGTGCCGAGTCACGGATGTATGAGTCCAGTCCCTGTACTATAGGCTGCAAAAAAAAGTCAACATATACACATGACCTTTCGTATAATCCTCCTATACCCGACACAATCGGTCTCCCAGGTGGTTTTTGCAGGGATTTGTGAACTTTGGGCACCATGTAAAATGTTGGTACTACTGGATGTTTTACTGTTAGAAAGTCCTTCTCTTTTTTATCTATTATCCCATATTGATATGCCCTACAGAGTAATCTATCTAGATGAGATTTGAAAATCTCTGTGGGATCAGAGGGAAGGGCTTGATAATGTTGAATATTAGTCAATTGCCGCCTGGCCTCATCCATATGCATATCCTTAGGCCATAGGACCAAATTTCCCCCTTTGTCAGCCTGCTTGATCTCAAATGTATCATTATTCCTTAGAGCAGATAGCGCCCTCCTCTCTCCCTTTGAAAAGTTATTATGACCATGTTTATTTAGTTTCAATTTTTGAATATCTCTACTAGTCTTCTCAAAGAAGATTTGTATGGCTGGGAAGTGCAAATGAGGGAGTTGCCTGAGAAGGCAACCTACCTGTAAATTTTCGCCTCCCATCATTATGTTCATTTTCTTCCAAGAGATCAAGGAGGTCCCGAAGTACTTGCCTATCATTATCGGGTGCATCATTAATTTTTGACGGATTTTGATATAGCATTTTAAAAGTCAGCTGCCTACAAAAGAGGAAAAGATCTTTAGTCAGTTCAAACTTATCCAGCATGTTCATGGGTGAAAATGAAAGACCCTTTGACAGTACTGACCTCTCCATGGTTGACAACACATACGAGGTGAGATTAATGATCCTCAACTCACCCAATTCCATGTTTTGTTCTGGCCCCTGCTGATTATGCTCTCCCATCATCGTCGGTTGTTGTGTCGAGTCACTCGCTTGAAACTCGGTGACCACTCTCTGTATCGTCCCATATTCCTCTTGCGTCTTGGTGTGTTTCCTTCTGCCCTATTTTTTTTTTTATTTTTTTTTTGTTTTTTTTTGGTTTTTTTGCCGCTGCAGGTGCCTGTGTATTGATGGGAGCAGGATGCTGCCTCATTAAACTCAGAACTGATCCACCTTTTTCCCACAACTTGAAACTCAGCTGGTAAGAGTGATTACTAATTGGATAGGTATATATAAAGGATTTCAACAGAACATTACACTGACCTTGAGAAAGACACATCACTGTGTCGATACGCGTGGGTTTGGGGGTCCCATGTAACCTACCCGGTAGCTTGTTCATCCTCAGAAACCAGGTGATATCATGCTAGGGAAAGGGACTTGTTAATGTATGTTTATTTGTGTTGGCAACATGATAAGTATTCAATTTTCTATTCATGGCATATGTAGAATCTCTATGTAACCATAGTAGTTATTGATAATATGGTATTTTTGATCCAAGGTCATGATTGTCATTACAATTGATTTGATAGACCCTAGGTTATGGTAACTAGCAGATACCTGGCATTATACTGAATGGTTGGCCTTGGGACCCATAGTATTTAACTATTTATCAAAATGACCCATTGTCTTTGTTTTGTTATCAGTGTCTGGTTGTTCAGACTTTTTAATTGTTTTTAAACAAAGTGTCTGTTTGTTGTGTCCATTAATAAAATTGATACTTTTTGATTATCATATCCTTGTGGTGATCCCTATTTGTATGCATATACTTTCTTTTCTTCATGTGTTTTCGAATCTAGACACTGGAAGAAGGACTGCCCCTCCTGCCCGTCATCCTCCAAGATGGCGGGAAACGACTAGGTCTGGGTAGTAGTCGAGGAGGCTACCCAGACCTTCAGGTACAATTTTCCTCACGTGCAAAAATGGTGCTGCAGGTGGAACTGGAACTTAGTAATGGTCCGGTTCAGAGTACTGCTTTTGTTGACTGTGGTTCTGCTGTGAACCTTATTAATACCCGAATTATGACTCTTAATAAGAAAGGGACAGTCAGCCTGCAGGATCCTGTTAAACTTGTGGCAATTGACTCGTCTCCTCTTACCCAGGACGGTATCTGTTGCAGGTCTGAACTTTTTTCTCTAAAAGTGGGTTCCACTCATGTGGAAAAACTAAGTTGTCTTGTGCTAGATAACTTGCCTGCCGGACTGGTACTGGGAATGCCTTGGCTTCAATGCCATAATCCTACCATTGATTGGGTTACAGGGGAGATCACTCAATGGGCATGTAAGGATAAATGTGGTAACCTGGGACATCTTCTTAACGCTGTTAAATCCGTATCTGTGTCGTCTGTCGGTCTGGAAGGTATTCCAGAGTACCTGAAGGATTTCGAAGACGTTTTTTCCAAAAGTGAGGCGCTGCCACCACATAGACCCTACGATTGTGCCATTGATTTAGTACCCGGAGCCAAGATACCTAAGGCTCGATTGTTCAATTTGTCTGGGCCTGAGCGCCAAGCCATGAAGGAGTACATAGCTGAGTCTCCGCAAAGGGCATATCAGGCCTGCTGTGTCACCTGTGGCAGCAGGATTCTTCTTTGTGAAGAAGAAAGATGGTGGTTTGCGGCCGTGCCTTGACTTTCGGGAACTGAACAAGATAACGGTTAGGAACACTTACCCGCTTCCCCTCATCCCAGACTTATGTAACCAGTTAGCTGGGGCCCCATGGTTCTCCAAGTTAGATCTGTGGGGGGCCTACAATCTGATAAGGGTTCGGGAAGGGGACGAGTGGAAAACTGCGTTCCTCACATTAGAAGGACTCTTTGAGAACCTGGTAATGCCGTTTGGGTTAACTAATGCACCCGCTATTTTCCAGAATTTCATCAATGTTGTGTTGTGTTTTCTGACCTGATAGGCCATTTTGTTATTATTTATTTGGATGACATTTTGGTGTATTCCCCGGACAGCCAATCTCACTTGCAACATCTACAGACAGTTCTCCAGAGACTCAGGGAGAACCGATTGTTCGCTAAATTGGAAAAATGTTCATTTTTTGTACAGCAACTGTCTTTTTTGGGGTTGATTGTGTCCTGTGAGGGGTTTCGTATGGATCCTAAGAAGGTGCTGGCGATCTCTGACTGGGTTCAGCCTCGAGATCTCAAGGGGCTCCAGCGCTTCTTAGGTTTTGCACACTATTATCGAAGATTCATTAAAGGTTTCTCACAAGTGGTTAAACCACTCACGGATCTTACCCAGAAGGGCGCTGATGTAAAAAATTGGTCTGTACTCGCTAAGGAGTCCTTCTCAGTGATTAAGAAATGTTTCATGTCTGCCCCGGTGTTGGTACAACCAGACCCCTCCAAACCATTCATTGTGGAGGTGGATGCTTCTGACGTGGGGGTGGGGACTGTGCTGTCCCAGGATCCGGCCATCCTTACTAATCTCAAACCCTGTGCCTTCTTTTCCAAGAAGTTCTCCTCAGCTGAGAAAAACTATGATGTAGGCAATAGAGAACTTCTTGCGGTCAAGCTGGCGTTTGAGGAATGGAGGCACTTTTTGGAAGCGGCAGCTCACCCTATCACGGTTGTCACGGATCACAAAAATTTGGCATACCTTGAATCTGCTAAGAGGCTTACTCCTAGACAAGCCCGTTGGTCACTTTTTTTGTCACGATTTCAGTTCTCCATTACTTTTCGACCGGGGACCAAAAATGTTGAAGCGGATGCCCTGTCCAGAAGTTTTGACCCAGTGTCTCCCCCTGAGCCGCCGTCCTCCATTCTTCCCCCAGGGGTGGTAGTGGCGGGGGTCTCAACTGAGTTGGAACAAGAAATTCTAAGGGCTTAGGCCCTAGCTCCGGCCAGGGGATAAACTGTTTGTTCCAGATTCATTGCGGCCTAGACTTCTGCAGGAGTTTCATGAGTCTAGGCTGAGTGCTCATCCAGGTATCACGGCCACTAGAGAGGCAGTAGCCAGGGGTTTTTGGTGGCCTTCATTAAGGTCCGATGCCAAGCATTTGTTTCTGCTTGTGGCGTGTGTGCCCGTTCCAAAAGCTCGCATAACCGACCGGCTGGGGAACTCATACCTTTACCGGTTCCTGATAGGCCATGGACTCATCTTTCCATGGATTTTATTACCGGCCTTCCACCTTCCAGGGGTAATACCGTGATCTGGGTGGTGGTGTATAGGTTTTCTAAACAGGCCCATTTCATTCCCTTGGCAGCATTACCCTCAGCAGAAACATTATCAAAGTTGTTTGTGCAGTATGAGGTCCGATTGCATGGGGTACCCCTGAATGTTGTGTCTGACAGAGGTGTGCAGTTTGTGGCCAAATTTTGGAGGGCGTTCTGTATGAAATTGGGTATCTCACTCTCCTTCTCGTCGGCATATCACCCGGAGAGTAATGGTCAGACAGAACGCACCAATCAATCCCTGGAACAAATTCTCAGGTGTCTGACCTCCGCCAAACAGAAGGATTGGTGTGATGCATTACCGTTGGCGGAAATCGCTTTTAACAATCGGGTGAATCAGTCCACCAACATGTCCCCATTCCTGATTAACTATGGGTTTAATCCGTATTTTGGGGAGTTTTCACGGGTGGATTCCGGTTGTCCATGGGTAGAGGGGTCCGTTCAATGGTTAAAAAACCTCTGGGCTGAAGTCCAGCGTAATATCTCTCGGGCCCAGGGGAGGTACAAATATTTTGCTGACAAAAGGAGAGCCTCGGGAGACATGTTTCTGGTGGGAGAGAAGGTTTGGCTTTCCACACATAACATCAACTTAAAGGTACCATCAGCTAAGTTGGGACCAAAGTTCATTGGTCCATACGAGATTATGGAGATAGTCAACCCAGTGGCATATAGGTTGCGTCTCCCCGCCTCCTTAAAAATATCCAGTGTGTTCCATAAATCTCTGTTGAAATCCGTAGGGTCTGTCAAAGAGGACTCCGAGTCTGTTGTTCCTCCAGTGCTGGTGGAGGGTCAATTGAAGTATGAGGTCGGACATATTGTGGATTCTCGGCGGGTGCGCCGCTCTTTGCAGTACCTGGTCCACTGGAAGGGATATGGACCAGAGGAGCGCTCATGGGTCCCTGCTCGCTCTGTACATGCAGATCGCCTCGTTCGGGCTCTCCATGCCAAGTACCTGGGGAAGCCTGGGGGTCCAGAGGCCCCCCGTTGAGAGGGGGGTACTGTCATGATCCCAGTGCAGGTTTTTGAGCTGCACGTCAGGGGTTAATGTCTGGAGCTCAGTGCAGGTTTTGACCTGCACACCTGGGGTTAATGATTGTGGCCTCTTTCTGGTTCTGGGAGAGCTTCTTAAACCCCTGGGAAGCTCCAATCCCTGCCAGTTATACTTTTGCCTTTGGCCGAGTGTGCTGACCTCTGTGTGCATGTTCGTTGTTATAGCTTGTTTATATGGTTCTGACCCGGTTCTGTTTCCCGTTGTGAGTTTGCCTGCTGATTCTGTACTGTGCTATCCTCTCTGTGTATGACTTATTGCCTGTGATCTGACTACTCTCTGCTCTCCCCTCTTGTACCTTTCAGCTATCTCTGTGTATGACTCATTGGCTACGTGCTGACTATCCTCCCTGTCTATGCCCCTTGGTGACTTTGTCTCGCAGTTACCCTGCTAGGAGTTCCCTTGCAGCTCCTAGCTCTCTGGAGTTTAGGCCACGCCCCTAGCAGTCACGTGCTTCAGGTCCTTTGGCTCTGAAGTACGCATCTACTCAGCTGCTGCCCGCTTCACAGGTATCTTTGAGCACAGTTCACTTTACTCAGGACACGCGCACTGGCAGTGAGCAAGTTCAGTGCGGTGTTTCTGACAGAGAGGCCGGGAAACTCCTTCGCCTAGGCCAGGTAAGAGAGGCCTCCCTAGGTGACTTTGTTCCATCTCTACCCTTTACTATCTCAGCTTTAATTCTCCTAGGTCGGGAGCGTAGATCTGTGGAGGCGTATGTGGACTCGGGTGCGGCGGGCAACTTCATTCGGATAGAAGAGGTGGACAAGTTTCGGATTCCTGTCGTCACCCTTGAAAAGTCGCGTGTGATCACCTCGGTGGATGGCAAGCCGTTACCTGTCCCCGTCACCATGGTCACTCTCGAGCTGGAAATGCAGATCAGAGCTCTACACCGGGAGAGAATCGCTTTTTATGTTTTGCCTAATTTGTCTCACACTCTGCTCCTTGGCCTGCCCTGGCTCAGGTCGCATGAGCCAGTCCTTGCTTGGCGCTCCGGGGAAGTCCTTCGCTGGGGTCACTCTTGCCAAGAACGTTGTCTGCTGCCTGTTACCCGTACCAGTCTGCACCAAGTGCCCGCGGACCTTCCGGGGCTTCCCGTGGCCTACCATTCATTTGCGGATGTCTTCAACAAGAAGGAAGCTGACACCCTTCCTCCGCATCGGGCCTACGATTGCCCAATCGAGCTAGTTCCTGGAGCTACTCCTCCCAGGGGAAGAATATACCCGTTGTCGCCTGCAGAAACCTCAGCCATGATGGAGTACATCCAGGAGAACTTGGCCAGGGGCTTTATCCGGAAGTCGTCTTCTCCAGCAGGGGCCGGGTTTTTCTTTGTTCGTAAGAAGGATGGATCCCTTCGAGCTTGCATTGAGTACCGAGGCTTAAATAACATCACGGTCAAGAATAGGTATCCTCTACCACTTATCCCCGAACTGTTTGACCGCCTGTGTGGTGCCCGGATCTTTACCAAACTGGATCTACGGGGGGCCTACAATTTGGTCTGAGTACGTGCCGGAGATGAGTGGCAGACCGCCTTCAACATGCGGGATGGCCATTATGAATATTTAGTCAT
The DNA here is from genome assembly GCF_039654945.1 of Dendrobates tinctorius. Classification (NCBI taxonomy): domain Eukaryota; kingdom Metazoa; phylum Chordata; class Amphibia; order Anura; family Dendrobatidae; genus Dendrobates; species Dendrobates tinctorius. Next base: position 2,994,324 of record NW_027362043.1, read on the forward strand.
GCACTTTGGACTTTGTAATGCCCCAGCTGTCTTCCAATAATTTGCTAACAACGTCTTCCGGGATCTTCTGTACTCGTGCCTCGTGGTGTATTTAGATGACAGCCTCATCTTTTCAACAGACCTGTCCTCTCACAGGAGGAGTGTTCGCCTGGTCTTGCAACGCCTGCGGGAGAATCAACTTTATGCCAAGATAGAGAAATGCCTGTTTGAGCAGACCTCCCTACCCTTCTTGGGGTACATCATCACGGACTTGGGGTTGCGAATGGACCCAGAGAAATTGTCAGCGGCGCTCAAATGGCCACGACCTGTCGGAGTGAAAGCCATTAAATGGTTCTTGGGCTTCGCAAATTACTATAGGCAATTCGTCCCGCACTTCTCTGCTTTAACCAAGCCTATTGTTGCCCTTACCCGGAAGGGAGCAAGACCGAACATCTGGCCCTCGGAAGCTGAAGACGTATTCCTTGCCCTGGAGGTAGGCACATCTTCTACTGGGTCTGGGGCGATTCTTTCCCCAAAGACGTCTACTGGTCGCTTGGCTCCGTGTGGGTTCTTCTCCAAGTCATTTTCACCTGCAGAATGTAACTACACGATTGGGGATCGAGAGTTGCTGGCCATAAAGATGGCGCTGGAGGAGTGGCGTTATCTCTTGGAAGGGGCAGTCCATCCCTTCACCATATTCACTGACCACAAAAACTTGGCCTACTTCAGTCGGCTCAAAGACTCAACTCCAAACAAGCCAGGTGGTCATTGTTTTTCTCTCGCTTCGACTTCGAGCTCCACTTTCGACCCGGTGACAAAAAAACGAAAGCAGATGCTCTCTCCCGGTCCCTGCAGTCACCCGAAGTGGAGGAGGCTCCGTCACATGTTATCGATCCTGCCCGGTTTATCATGGTAGCAACTGTGAGTCTTCATTCCGTGCCGCCTGGCAAGACCCTCGTCCCGCAAAAGAGTAGAAGTACTATGCTGGGGCCACTCCTCCAAGATCGCTGGACATGTGGGCATCAAGAAGACCCTTGCGCTGATTTCCAGTTATTACTGGTGGCCTTCTCTCCGCCAAGATGTGTTAGACTTCGTGGCCTCCTGCTCAATTTGCGCCAGGAACAAGGTACCTAGAAGCTTGTCCTCTGGCCTCCTTCAGCTGTTGCCTGTTTCCAGAGCTCCTTGGCAACACATCGCCATGGATTTTGTTACCGACTTACCCCGCTCTTCTTGATGTACGACTGTTCTGGTAGTAGTCGATCGGATTTCCAAAATGGCCCATTTTGTCCCGTTACCCGGCTTGCCCATGGCCTCCGAATTGGCTAAAATCTTCATTCACCAGATTTTCAGATTACATGGGCTTCCTCAGAGAATCGTGTCTGACGGCGGGGTACAGTTTACCTCCCGCTTCTGGAGGGCACTCTGTAAACTCTTGGGCATATCTTTGGATTTTTCTTCCACTTATCATCCACAGACCAACGGGCAAGTCAAACGGGTCAATCAAGTCTTGACCTCCTACCTGCGGAACTTCTCTAACGCCCATCATGACAATTAGGTTGATCTTCTTCCATAGGCAGAGTTCGCCCACAACAATCATTCCAATGAATCCACCACCAAGTCTCCGTTTTTTGTGTTCTCCGGTCAGAACCCAGGTGTACCTCTTCCAGTATCTTCATACTCTGGCGTACCCGCCGCCGATGCCCTCTCCCAAGAGTTTTCCCAGGTCTGGAGGAAGACCAAGGAGGCACTTATACAAGCCGCGGCCCGGATGAAAAAGCATGCCGACAAGAGGCGGAGGGATCTCCCACCATACCATCCAGGATACAAAGTCTGGCTGTCGACCAAGCACATCCGCTTGAAAATCCCTTCTTATAAGTTGGGCCCCCAGTACATCGGTCCCTTCGAGATTCTTGGACGCATCAAGAATACGGCATACAGATTGAGGCTGCCTGCTTCTCTCCGGGTCCATAACGCCTTCCATGTCTCGCTCCTGAAACCAGTCATCCTCAGTCAGTTCTGCCCTGCGCCTCCTGTTGTTCCTCAGCCAGTAGGGGCCGATGACGTCTTTTAAGTGAGAGATATTTTGGCCATGAAAAAGGTTAAGGGAAAGACCTTTTTCCTCATCGATTGGAAAGGGTTCGGTCCTGAGGTCTTGGGAACCGCGAGAGAATGTGGATGCTCCGCGCATCATGGGCCGATTCTTGGCCAATCTCAGAAGGAGACGTAAAGGGGGTACTGTCATGCCGGCGCCGCTTGTCAGGTCGGTACCAGCGCCGCCTGTCAAGTCGGGGCCGGAGTTACCTGTCATGCCGGGTCCCGCTCTGCCTGCTCCCTGGGTCTCCCCCCGGCTCCCCACTCACCGCTCCAGCCGCCGCGTGGCACCCCCGGTCTCCCGTCCTGCAGCTCTGCATAAGGCTTCCTCCTCCTCCTCTGCTCCTGTCCCGGGCATGTGCCTTAGGCTACAGGCACGCGCTCTTCCCCTCACTTAACCCCTTCTGCACCAGCCCTGTGGAGTGATTACCAATCAAGCTCCAGCACAGGGTATATCAGGCGGCTCCTCCCTCATGGTGGCGCCTGATTATCGTGTGCCTTCCGTACGGTACTCTGGCTCCGACTGGTCACTCCCAACTCCGGTCACTCCCGACTCCGGTCGCTCCTGACTCCGGTCACTCCTGATTCCAGTCGCTCCTGACTCCGGTCACTCCTGACTCCTGTCGCTCCTGACTCCTGTCGCTCCTGACTCCGGTCACTCCTGACTCCGGTCACTCCTGACTCCGGTCACTCCCGACTCCGGTCACTCCCGACTCCGGTCGCTTCTGACTTCGGTCGCTCCTGACTCTGGTCATTCCTGACTCCGGTCATTCCTGACACTGGTCACTCCTGATTCCAGTCGCTCCTGACCCTCTGCCTTGTTTGTCTCATCCGTACCTAAGCCGCCCCTCTTGGTATCAGCTGTCGCGGTATTCGACTCCTTTGGGCCTGCTCCTAACGGTCCCTGTATAGGGGTCGGACCACCTGGCCAGCTCGCCTCAGGGATCCCGTTACCGTGACCCAGAGGGTCCACTCTGGCTACTCCTTACACCCCCACACACAGTACAATGAACCACAGCGTACGATGCCCCCACACACAGTACAATGAACCACAACATACGATGCCCCCACGCACAGTACAATGAACCACAGCATACGATGCCCCCACACAGTACAATGAACCACAACATACGATGCCCCCACACACAGTACAATGAACCACAGCGTACGATGCCCCCACACACAGTACAATGAACCACAATGTACAATGCCCCCACACACAGTACAATGAACCACAGCGTACGATGCCCCCACACACAGTACAATGAACCACAACGTACAATGCCCCCTCAGCCACAGTCAGGTACTGACTGGGACAGAAATTCAGTCCTGGCATTTGAAATCACACAGGCCCATGCTGTCCCCACCCCCGATCCCCAGATGGGATACATTACTAATGTTACCCTGGATGGAGGAAAGCAAGATTTACTACAAGACCAATGTTTCTAGTGATACCCGTGGCCTGCTGGGGTAAGTGACGGAGCCAGTGACTTGGTGCTCCATCACAACTCTTAATAATATGGGTGTCTTTAGACATGGATTCTGTTAAAAACGTAGCAGACAAAGCAGCCCATGACCAGACAGGCCCTTCTGACATTTGCCAGAATTGCCAGATGGCCAGTCCGGCCCCGCCCACAGTGTACAATGCTCTACAACCCCAGCCACACACAGTACAATGAATCACAACGTACAATGCCCCCACAGCCTCAGCCACACACAGTACAATGCCCTACAGCGTACAATGCTCTACAACCCCAGCCACACACAGCACAATGCCCCACAGCGTACAATGCTCTACAACCTCAGCCACACACAGTACAATGAACCAAGACGTACGATGCCCCCCCACAGCCTCAGCCACACACAGTATGATGCCCCCACACACAGTTCAATGAAACACAACGTACGATGCTCTACAGCCCCAGCCACACACAGTATGATGCCCCATCCCACAGTACAATGCCCCACAGCGTACAATGCTCTACAACCCCAGCCACACACAGTGCGATGCTCTACAACCCCAGTCACATACAGTACGAAGCCCCCACATACAGTTCAATGCCCCCACAACATACGATGCTCTACAACCCCAGTCACACAGTACAATGCCCCCACACACAGTATAATGCTCTACAACCCCAGTCACTAGTGTTGAGCGATACCGTTCGATACCCAAAAATATCGTATTGGATGGTATCGCCCGATACGAAAAAAATATCGGGTATCGCCGATTCCGATACCGGAAGTCCCATTCAAGTCAATGGGACTTCCGGTATCGGAATTAAAAAAAGGCCTTTATTTCCTTGTTGGCTATTTCTACATAATTGAAAACAAATAAGAATCATGTAGAATGTATTGTGGGAGGTGGAGGAGACATTAAAAGCATAGTGGTTTATTCAAATCACATGGCATAGCATTAATTCCAATTTTTTTTTTCAAGACGTTCGGAGTTAAAAAGATATTGACTATGTTAACTTTTTTATATTTAGTCAGATATGTATGTTTCGCAACTTCCATGCTCTTCACCTTCTTTTGTACTTCTCCCACACTTTCTCCTTCATGATCCGCAGCAGTAGCATTTTTTTCATCAACTTTTTCTTCACCTTATTCATCTTCTTCTTCTTCACCTTCTTCCCATTAATTTTTTTTTTCCATTCTTCATATTCTTCTTATTCAGCTATTATTAATTTTCATATGCTATTTCTTCATCTTCTTCCTATTCTTCTTTTTCTTCATTTTCTTATGGTGACAGGCATTCCTGTAGTACTCATCTATAAAAGTTATAAGATTACACCTTACGTTCTGCCTGTCACAAAAGATTTACAACAGGATTTGTCCGCGTTCAGTTTGGCCTGCAGCAGCAGGCATTTTCCAGGGGCACCACGAGGAGGAACGGACTCACCCCCATTTACTGCTTAGTCTTCTTCTGCTTATAATTTTGATTTCTTCTATGCTGATTTTTTGTCTTATGCTTAATGTTCTTCTGCTTTCTGTTCTTCTGCTTTTGCTTCTTCTGCTTCTTGTTCTTCTGTCTTTTGTTCTGTATCTTGGTGGTTGTCTTCATGTTCTTTGTCCTCTTGGTCTTATTATTTAGGGTCATATTTCTGGTCTTCTTTGGTGTGGTCTTCAGGGTCGTCATCATCAGGGTCATCGTCATGGAGATCAATAAGGATTACCAAAGACAATTTCAAAAAGCTTGATCTTGGAAATGTAGCAGAAGGTACAAGAAGGCTGAGAAACTGGCGAGAACCAGCAGACAGTGCTGGCACCCGGATGGGTAGCAGAAGGAACAAGAGCCAATGGCACTACCGAGGACCAACTGACGGTGCTGGACCACGGTTACTAAGCAGAAGGTACCTGTGCTAAAAAGCACTACCAAGGACCAGTTGACGGTGCTGGACCTCGGATACCGAGATGGAGGCACCTAGGCCAAAGGCTCTGGCGGGAACCAGCAGACAGTGCTGGAACCCGGGTGGGTAGCAGAAGGTACCCATTGAAAGCAAAGTAGCCAGGCCGCAAGCCGGCCGCAGTTACCGAAACCCACAGTCCTACAGGGGGTCCATGTCCCATTGGCACTACGGATCCAGCCTTCAGTGCCAGTTCCCGCAGCCCACATAGGAGTCACCTAAACTGCAGGCACCGTAGAGTCGACTAACCCGGCCGCAAGACGACAGGACAACGGATTGGTGGCATAGTGACCTTGACACTACCCGGAAACAGCAGGCGTGCTGGAACCAGGCTGGGCAACAGGGAGTCCCCGTGCCAAAGACACTGCCGAGAACCAGCTGACGGTGCTGGAACCCAGATGGGTAGCAAAAGCTACAAGAGCCAATGGCACTACCGAGGAACAGCTGACGGTGCTGGACCACGGTTACTAGGCAGGAGGTACCTGTGCTAGAAAGCACTACCAAGGACCAGCTGACGGTGTTGGACCTCGGATACCGAGATGGAGGCACCTAGGCCAAAGGCTCTGGCGAGAACCAGCAGACAGTGCTGGAACCCGGGTGGGTAGCAGAAGGTACCCATTGAAAGCAAAGTAGCCAGGCCGCAAGCCGGCCGCAGTTACCGAAACCCACAGTCCTACAGGGCGTCCATGTCCCATTGGCACTACGGATCCAGCCTTCAGTGCCAGTTCCCGCAGCCCACATAGGAGTCACCTAAACTGCAGGCACCGTAGAGTCGGCTAACCCGGCCGCAAGACGACAGGACAACGGATTGGTGGCATAGTGACCTTGACACTACCCGGAAACAGCAGCCGTGCTGGAACCAGGCTGGGCAACAGGGAGTCCCCGTGCCAAAGACACTGCCGAGAACCAGATGACGGTGCTGGAACCCAGATGGGTAGCAAAAGCTACAAGAGCCAATGGCACTACCGAGGAACAGCTGACGGTGCTGGACCACGGTTAATAGGCAGGAGGTACCTGTGCTAGAAAGCACTACCAAGGACCAGCTGACGGTGCTGGACCTCGGATACCGAGATGGAGGCACCTAGGCCAAAGGCTCTGGCGAGAACCAGCAGACAGTGCTGGAACCCGGGTGGGTAGCAGAAGGTACCCATTGAAAGCAAAGTAGCCAGGCCGCAAGCCGGCCGCAGTTACCGAAACCCACAGTCCTACAGGGGGTCCATGTCCCATTGGCACTACGGATCCAGCCTTCAGTGCCAGTTCCCGCAGCCCACATAGGAGTCACCTAAACTGCAGGCACCGTAGAGTCGGCTAACCCGGCCGCAAGACGACAGGACAACGGATTGGTGGCATAGTGACCTTGACACTACCCGGAAACAGCAGGCGTGCTGGAACCAGGCTGGGCAACAGGGAGTCCCCGTGCCAAAGACACTGCCGAGAACCAGCTGACGGTGCTGGAACCCAGATGGGTAGCAAAAGCTACAAGAGCCAATGGCACTACCGAGGAACAGCTGACGGTGCTGGACCACGGTTACTAGGCAGGAGGTACCTGTGCTAGAAAGCACTACCAAGGACCAGCTGACGGTGCTGGACCTCGGATACCGAGATGGAGGCACCTAGGCCAAAGGCTCTGGCGAGAACCAGCAGACAGTGCTGGAACCCGGGTGGGTAGCAGAAGGTACCCATTGAAAGCAAAGTAGCCAGGCCGCAAGCCGGCCGCAGTTACCGAAACCCACAGTCCTACAGGGGGTCCATGTCCCATTGGCACTACGGATCCAGCCTTCAGTGCCAGTTCCCGCAGCCCACATAGGAGTCACCTAAACTGCAGGCACCGTAGAGTCGGCTAACCCGGCCGCAAGACGACAGGACAACGGATTGGTGGCATAGTGACCTTGACACTACCCGGAAACAGCAGGCGTGCTGGAACCAGGCTGGGCAACAGGGAGTCCCCATGCCAAAGACACTGCCGAGAACCAGCTGACGGTGCTGGAACCCAGATGGGTAGCAAAAGCTACAAGAGCCAATGGCACTACCGAGGAACAGCTGACGGTGCTGGACCACGGTTACTAGGCAGGAGGTACCTGTGCTAGAAAGCACTACCAAGGACCAACTGACGGTGCTGGACCACGGTTACTAAGCAGAAGGTACCTGTGCTAAAAAGCACTACCAAGGACCAGCTGACGGTGCTGGACCTCGGATACCGAGATGGAGGCACCTAGGCCAAAGGCTCTGGCGAGAACCAGCTGACGGTGCTGGCACCCGGGTGGGTAGCAGAAGGTACCCATCCAAAGAAAAGTAGCCAGGCCGCAAGCCGGCCGCAGTTACCGAAACCCACAGTCCTACAGGGGGTCCATGTCCCATTGGCACTACGGATCCAGCCTTCAGTGCCAGTTCCCGCATCCCACATTGGAGTCACCTAAACTGCAGGCACCGTAGAGTCGGCTAACCCGGCCGCAAGACGACAGGACAACGGATTGGTGGCATAGTGACCTTGACACTACCCGGAAACAGCTGGCGTGCTGGAACCAGGCTGGGCAACAGGGAATACCCGTGCCATAGACACTGCCGAGCACCAACTGGCGTTGTTGGAACCCAGGGACAATCATGGTGAAGGCCGAGGCCTACTTGGTGGTAGTTTTAGATTGTTTGTAGGCTACAACAGACTGTCAACGTGCTCCAATTAGGCATCTGTCTCCACTCTGTTTCCAGGATTTCACGTGACCACCAACACTGCCAGTTTATGCGTACAGTAGCCGTCTGCCCAATCCACACGTGTTGCTGTGTTACTGGGATTCTGTAATGTCAGCAGATCCCCTGATGTGTGTCTGCCACTGTCTCCTGCTCTGTCCACATTCCCACCACTTGCAGTGGGAAGGTGGACAGCGCAGGAGACAGTGGCGGACACATATTGGGGGATCTGCTGACGTTACAGAACCCCAGTAACACAGGAACACGTGTGGAATGCGTGGACGGCAACTGTGAGCAGGAACTGGCGGTGTTGGAGGTCAGGGGAAATACTAGAGACAGAGTGGAGACAGAGGCCAAATCAGAGAATGTTTAAATCTGAAGTAGTTACAATTTGGAGGCAGCAGCAGTTTGCCCTCCACACAGCAGGGGATCAGCTGACGTTACTGAACCCCACTTTCACATGAACGAGTGTGTTTCTCTGTGTGGACAGCACTTCCGAGCACCAACTGGCGTTGTTGGAGCCCAGGGACAATCAGGGTGCAGGCCGAGGCCTACTAGGAGCCAGGTGTAAATCTGAGGTATTTTGACTTTGGAGGGAGCAGGACACTTTGCCCTCCACACAGCAGGGGATCAGCTGACGTTACTGACCCCCACTTTCACTTGAACAAGTGTGTTTTTCTGTGTGGACAGCACTTCCGAGCACCAACTGGCATTGTTGGAGCCCAGGGACAATCAGGGTGCAGGCCGAGGCCTACTAGGAGCCAGGTGTAAAGCTGAGGTATTTTGACTTTGGAGGGAGCAGGACACTTTGCCCTCCACACAGCAGGGGATCAGCTGACGTTACTGACCCCCACTTTCACATGAACGAGTGTGTTTTTCTATGTGGACAGCACTTCTGAGCACCAACTAGCGTTGTTGGAGCCCAGGGAGAACCAGGGTGCAGGCCGAGGCCTACTTGGTGGCAGTTTTACAGTGTTTGTAGGCTACAACAGACTGTCAACGTGCTCCAATTAGGCATCTGTCTCCACTCTGTTTCCAGGATTTCAGGTGACTACCAACACCGCCAGTTTATGCGTACAGTAGCCGTCTTCCCAATCCACACGTGTTGCTGTGTTACTGGGATTCTGTAATGTCAGCAGATCCCCTGATGTGTGTCTGCCACTGTCTCCTGCTCTGTCCACATTCCCACCGCTTGCAGTGGGAAGGTGGACAGCGCAGGAGACAGTGGCGGACACACATCGGGGGATCTGCTGATGTTACAGAACCCCAGTAACACAGGAACACGTGTGGAATGCGTGGACGGCAACTGTGAGCAGGAACTGGCGGTGTTGGAGGTCAGGGGAAATACTAGAGACAGAGTGGAGACAGAGGCCAAATCAGAGAATGTTTAAATCTGAAGTAGTTACAATTTGGAGGCAGCAGCAGTTTGCCCTCCACACAGCAGGGGATCAGCTGACGTTACTGAACCCCACTTTCACATGAACGAGTGTGTTTTTCTGTGTGGACAGCACTTCCGAGCACCAACTGGCATTGTTGGAGCCCAGGGACAATCAGGGTGTAGGCCGAGGCCTACTAGGAGCCAGGTGTAAAGCTGAGGTATTTTGACTTTGGAGGGAGCAGGACACTTTGCCCTCCACACAGCAGGGGATCAGCTGACGTTACTGACCCCCACTTTCACATGAACGAGTGTGTTTTTCTGTGTGGACAGCACTTCTGAGCACCAACTAGCGTTGTTGGAGCCCAGGGAGAACCAGGGTGCAGGCCGAGGCCTACTTGGTGGCAGTTTTACAGTGTTTGTAGGCTACAACAGACTGTCAACGTGCTCCAATTAGGCATCTGTCTCCACTCTGTTTCCAGGATTTCACGTGACTACCAACACCGCCAGTTTATGCGTACAGTAGCCGTCTGCCCAATCCACACGTGTTGCTGTGTTACTGGGTGTCATGATCATGTGTGTCGGGTCGCGCGGTATTAAAAGCACAAAGTGAACTTTTTTTTACTTTGGTTGAGTTCAAAGGTGTTTTGACTGTCCCCGGTGGTGGTTGTGGTATTGCACCTTAGGTTAGGTTTGTGCACTTAATTATGAATCAGGTGTGACACCCTATAAAGGTGTGCTAGGGGTGTGCAATCACTGCCTGTGATATTGTGAGTTTGTGTTCATTCTGAGTTGGAGAGCCTGGAGGAAGGATGGAGCTGGTGAGGAGTCCTGTGCAGCTTAGCCAGGGGGGACGTGTTTCAGCTATGGTGTCTGGACGAAGGGCTGGCATGGCGTGGTGGAGTCGCAGTGATGGTGTCAGCGGGAAGTGTCTGCATGGACTGGTAGAGTGGCGACTATGGAGAGTGGCACTCACCATGTGGGACTTGGCCGCTGAGCTGGACTCAAGCATGCTCGACTTCGTGTCAGAGGCTGAACTCATCCTTGGGACTCTGGTACTAAGCAGCTGCAACTGGTGGTGGACTCTGCTCCAAGGCTGCACTAAGGTGAAGGGTCCTGTTATGGTGATGGATCCGGGTGGAGGAGAAGACGCACACAGGTGGTGGGCTCTGTTGCTAGGAGCGCACGCAACAGAGCAAAGCTAAGTGGTGTTCCCCCTGTATTGTCTCTTTCCTCATGTGTGTTGTTAGTGCAGTGGTGGGATTAGTCTCCGCACCGACCCATTCCCTAGTGAGGCTTTAGGGTCAGGGCGAGCTAGGGCGTTAAGGTACGCGTGCGGCGACAGGTGCGGAGCCTGTTTAGGGAATGTAAGGAGTGCAGGGACACTGGCTCAGGGGAGCTTAGGAGGTCTCCACGCCCCCCATTCCCTATCGCAGGGCCCACCATTGTTAAAGTTTCCCAGGTTCCCCCTTTATTATTTAAATTCGCCTTACTGGAGGCGGGGTTTCCAGATTTTATGTATAACGTGTAATTCCCAAATTCGCCAGGTGGAGGCGGCGTATCCACCTGCACGTTTTATTATTTAAATGCGCCCCACTGGAGGCGGTGTATCCAGGGTCACGTGTGTCACATGGGTTCGCCTTGCGGAAACATCTGCGTCCTGACACACGTGATCATGACACTGGGATTCTGTAATGTCAGCAGATCCCCTGATGTGTGTCTGCCACTGTCTCCTGCTCTGTCCACATTCCCACCGCTTGCAGTGGGAAGGTGGACAGAGCAGGAGACAGTGGCGGACACATATTGGGGGATCTGCTGACGTTACAGAACCCCAGTAACACAGGAACACGTGTGGAATGCGTGGACGGCAACTGTGAGCAGGAACTGGCGGTGTTGGAGGTCAGGGGAAATACTAGAGACAGAGTGGAGCAGAGGCCAAATCAGAGAATGTTTAAATCTGAAGTAGTTACAATTTGGAGGCAGCAGCAGTTTGCCCGCCACACAGCAGGGGATCAGCTGACGTTACCGAACCCCACTTTCACATGAACGAGTGTGTTTTTCTGTGTGGACAGCACTTCCGAGCACCAACTGGCGTTGTCGGAGCCCAGGGAAAATGAGGTAGTAGACCGAGGCCTACTTGGAGCCAGGTGTAACTCTGAGGTTGTTTGACTGTGGAGGGAGCAGGACACTTTGCCATACACACAGCAGGGGATCAGCTGACGTTACCGAACCCCACTTACACATGAGCGAGTGTTTTGTCTGTGTGGACAGCACTTCTGAGCACCAACTGGCGGTGTCGGAGCCCAGGGAAAATCAGGTAGTAGGCCGAGGCCTACTTGGTGGCAGTTTGCGATTGTTTCTAGACTACTACTAACTGTCAACGTACTCCAATTAGGCCTCTGTCTTCACTCTGTTTCGAGTATTTCCGCTGGCTTCCAACCACGCCAGTTGCTCCTCTGAAATGCCGTCTGCACAACGCACACTTGTTCCTGTGTTACTGGGGTTCTGTAACAGCAGCTTCTCCCTAGAGGTGAGTCAGGCAATGTCTCCTGCTCTGTCCACATTTCCACTACAAGTAGTGGGAATGTAGACAAAGCAGGAGACATTGCCGTGCTCAACTCTGGAGATGAGCAGATGTTACAGGACCCAGGTACCACAGGAACAAGTGTGGATTGTGCAGACGGCACTTGAGAGCAGAAACAGGCAGTGTTGTAGGCCGGAGGAAATACTCAAAACAGAGTGGAGACAGAGGGCAAATCAGAGAACATATTAAATCAGAGGTAGTCAGAAGTTGTAGGCAGCAGGAGAGTTTGCCGTACACACAGCAGGGGATCAGCTGACGTTACCGAACCCCACTTACACATGAGCGAGTGTTTTGTCTGTGCGGACAGCACTTCTGAGCAACAACGGGCGTTGCTGTAGCCCAGGAAATAAAGTTCAGGTCATAGAAACATGAACACAACAGGAGACCTGGATCCTGTTGCCAGCCAATTATTTATTCTGGAAGAGGACTGGCAAATTCAGGTGAGATCCAGGCCTTGTTCATTTTCACAAAAGTAAGCCGGTCAACATTATCGGCGGATAGTCGCGTGCGACGGTCTGTTACCACACCACCTGCAACACTAAAGACACGTTCCGATAATACACTGGCAGAAGGGCAAGCCAGCACCTCCAATGCATACTGGCTAAGCTCTGGCCATGTATCCAGCTTGGAGAACCAATACTTGAACGGGGAAGAGCCGTCTGGGAGAACAGTAACAGGGCACGACAAGTAGTCTGTCACCATCTGACGGAAACGTTGCCTCCTGCTGACTGGAGCCGTCTGTGATGGTGTAGCCGTTTGTGGCGGTCCCACAAAACTTTTCCACATTTGGGCCATACTGGCCTTGCCTTGTCCTGCGGCACTGCCTCTGCTACCTCTTTGTGCAGAGCTTCCTCCACTGCCTCTACCCACATGGCTGCTTTGAAAAGCACTACCAGCAACACTTGTGGGGGGAATGGAGAACATGATGGCCTGCACAAGTGTTTCTTGGTACTCCCGCAATTTTCGCTCCCGGTTTAACTGTGGTATGAGGCTTTGTAAGTTGTCCCGGTAGCGAGGATCTAGGAGGGTGTACACCCAATAATCAGCCGTGTGGAGAATGTTGGCGATGCGGCGGTCATTTAACAAGCACTGCAGCATGAAATCAACCATGTGCTGCAGACTGCCAACTGGACCGGAAAAGCTGTCCCCAGCTTGAGGCAGCATCTCTGCCTGCTCAGCATCACCCCACCCTCGCTGTACACACTGACTACTAGAGCCTTGTGTACCTCCCTCCTCTGGAGAGATGTGTTCCTCCTCCTCCATTGACTCCTCATCATCCTCCTCACTAAGTGTCCCCTGCCTGGGCCTTTGTGTGGAAGCACGTTGCGCAGACTTGCCAGAAGCAGATGGCATTTCTGACTGCTCATCCTCGACCTCTTCATAAACCTCCTCACTTAGTGCTTGTAAGGTTTTTTGAAGCAGACAGATGAGGGGGACAGTCATGCTGATTAGTGCATCATCTGCACTGGCCATCCGCGTGGAGTCATCGAAGGCACGCAAAACTTGGCAGATGTCCCTCATAGTGGCCCACTCAGTGGTGGTGAAGTGTGTCCGGCGCACAGTGCGACTTGTTTGCGCCTGATGCAGCTGGTACTCCATTACTGCTGCCTGCTGCTCACACAACCGCTCCAACATATGTAACGTTGAATTCCACCTGGTGGGGAGGTCACATATGATGCAATGTTCTGGCAGGCGGAATCGGCGTTGCAGAGATGCAATGCGCGATCTTGCCATGCTGGAACGCCGGAAGTGAGCACACTCTAGGCGAACCTTGTGCAGCAGTGCATCAAGATCCGGAAAGTCCCTCAGAAAGCTCTGCACGACCAAATTGAGCACGTGTGCCAGACATGGTATGTGAGTGAGGTTGCCTAGGCCCAGAGCTGCCACTAGATTTCGGCCATTGTCACTCACTACCAAACCTGGCTGGAGATTCGCTGGCACAAACCACACATCGCTCTCCTGCTTGATGGCATTCCAGAGCTCCTGTGCTGTGTGGCTCCGATTCCCCAAAGAAATTAATTTAAGGACGGCCTGTTGACGTTTGGCCACACCTGTGCTCATATCTGGCCTAACAGGCTCACGCAGTGCTGATTCCGAGGAACTAGAGTAGGAGGAGGACTCAATATGTACAGACTGCATTCCTGTAATCCTTGGAGTTGGCAGAATACGTACAGAGCCACTCTCCAGATCTGTACCCGGCTCCACAACATTGACCCAATGGGCAGTGAGGGAAAGGTATCATCCCTGTCCATGGCTACTGGTCCACGCATCGGTGGTCAGGTGGACCTTGCTACTGACGGCATTTAGTAGCGCATTTTTAATTTTTCCCTCCACATGCTTTTGCAGGGCAGGGACAGCTTGCCTGCTGAAATAAAAGCGGCTGGGCACATTGTATTGTGGAACTGCCAATGACATAAAGTTCCGGAATGTGTCAGTCTCCACCAGCCTGAATGACAGCATCTCAAGGGCCAGTAGTTTGGCAATGCCGGCATTCAGAGCCAGTGCTCGGGGATGGTTTGCCAAGTATGGCCGCTTTTTCTCCCATGCCTGTGCTACCGATTGCTGGTGAGTGGCCTGGGAGGGTGCTGATGACTGCGAACGTGGTTCAGAGGGTGGAATTTCACTGGGTCTCTGGACAACAGTGGCAGTGGTTCTTCCATGGCGTTCCAGTGAGGAAGCCGAACCAGCTGTGTGTGAGCTGGAGGAAGAGGCCCCAACACGAGCTGAAGAGGTGGTAGGTGCTGCTGAAGGTTGGCCTACATCTTCAGTGTGTCTGTGTAACTCCACCTCGTGCTTGGTACGCACATGTTTCCACATATTTGTGGTATTGAGGTTGGTCACATTTTTGCCTCGTTTCACTTTCTGATGACACAGCTTGCATTTGACAAAGCAAATGTCATCTGCAACTGTGTCAAAAAAAGACCACGCACTGCAAGTCTTGGGAGCGCCCGTTTTGTGTTTTGGAAGAGGATTGCTCCTCACGGGTGCCAAAGTGGAGGCTACAGGCAACCAAGTCTGCCCCCGCCCTCTCCCTCCTCTTTTGGCCGTTCGGGGAATCTCTTCCTCAGAGCTGCTCCCACCACCTTCCTGTGGCTGACGCCATGATGGGTCAAGGACCTCATCATCTCCACTCCCCTCTTCAAGCACCGGCTGGTCCTGGGTTGTCTCGCCAGCACCGTACGCACCAGAAATTGGCAACTGAGTCTCATCATCATCTGATGCATACTGAGGTGTGCTGACCATAGGCACTGGCCCACCCGCCTCTTCAGATTCAGAGGGACAAAGCAGTTGCGCATCACTGCATACTCCCTCTTCTTCACGCTCTAGAATGCTGCTTGGCTGGCCACCTCTTTCCAAGCCAACAGATTCTGAGAACAGAAGTAAAGATTGAGATGGCTCCTGTCCAGGGCTCTCAGACTGCCTGGGCAATTTGGCAGGTGGAGAAGCGACAGATGGTTGCTCTTCAGTGCTCTGGCCTTGGGAGGATGCGGAAGTCATTGAAGTGGATGCGTTAGCTGCCATCCATCCGACAACGGCTTCAATTTGTTCGTCACGCAGCAGTGGGGTACGGCGAGGTCCTACAAAGCTGCGCATGAAGGACTGTTGCCTGGTAAAAGTGGGGCATGCCGGGTCACTGGTGGCCGCAGCAGATACCGAATCCCCACGTCCTCTCCCTGCTGAATCCCCCCGTCCTCTCCCTGCTGAAACTCCACGGCCACGACCACGTGCCTTACTCCCTGCCTTCTTCATCTTGGTAGACTGCAGAGAAATGGGCTATAGCACTGAAAGGCTGCTGAAAGGCTCCGCTGTCCACTCCTTTAGTGTTTGCAACCAACGTATATGGATACGTATGGAAGCACACTATACAGGAGAAAAAAAAAGCAGCAATAAAAGAAAAATGTGTATGAGGCAGAGACACACGCTGGCCGGCCTACAAGCAGACGTGCCTGCAGGACACACTACACAGCGTGGGTCTGCACTCACACAGCCCTTGCAGACAGCTGTGAAAACAGTGCTGCTAGGGAAAAGCAAGCTACAGTGGTGGTTTATGTAGCCTGGATAAAGCACAATATTGTTTTTAGAATCGCTATTTCTAACTGTCCCTCACAGTCTTCAACAGCAGCCTGTCCCTAACTGAATTCACAGCAGAGTGACCAGAAATGGCGGCTGCAGAGCTTTTTATAGTGCATCATGACATCATTTCAGCAGCCAATCACAGCCATGCCAGTAGTTAACATGCCTACATGCCTAACAGGATATGCCCACACTTCTGAGGATCCCCATTGGCTGAATCAAATCGAGCGGGCTCCTAGCATTATGGGAACTTCCGATTCCGGTATTCGATATGAAAAAAGTATCGGAACTAAGTATCGGAATTCCGATACAGCTAATATCGGCCGATACCCGATACTTGCGGTATCGGAATGCTCAACACTACCAGTCACACACAGTACGATGCCCCCACAACCCCAGCCACACACACAGTACGATACCCCCACACACAGTACAATGCTCTAAAGCCCCAGTCACACACAGTACAATGCCACCACAACGTACAACGCCCCACAGTGTACAATGCTCTACAACCCCAGCCACACATGGTACGATGTCCCTATACACAGTACAATGCCCCCACAGCCTCAGCCACACACAGTACGAACCTCCCACATACAGTACAATGCCCCCACAACATACGATGCTCTACAGCACCAGTCACTCACAGTACAATGCCACCACAAAGTACAACGCCCCCACACATAGTACAATGCTCTACATCCCCAGCCACACACAGTACGATGCCCCTACAACCCCAGCCACATACACAGTACGATGCTCTACAGCCCCAGTCACACACAGTACAATGTCACCACAACGTACAACACCCCCACACACAGAACAAAGCTCTACAACCCCAGCCACACACAGTACGATGCCCCCACAACCCCAGCCACACACACAGTACAATGCTCTACAACCCCAGTCACACACAGTACGATGCCCCCACAATCCCAGCCACACGGTACGATGCCCCAACACACAGTACAATGAACCACAATGTACAATGCCCCCACAGCCTCAGCCACAGTACGAAGCCCCCACATACAGTACAATGCCCCCACAACATAAGATGCTCTACAGCCCCAGTCCCACAGTACACCGCCCCCACACACAGTATAATGCTCTACAACCCCAGCCACACACAGTACGATGTCCCTACAACCCCAGCCACACACACACACACAGTACAATGCCACAACACACGATGCCCCCACGCACAGTACAAAGCTCCACAGCATACAATGCTCTACAACCACAGCCACATACAGTACAATGCCACAACGTTCGATGCCCCCACACATAGTACAATTCACCCACAGCATATGATACTCTTGAACCCCAGCCACACACAGTACGATACCCCCACATATAGTACAATGCCACCACAATGTATGATGGCCCCACAGCCTCAGTCACACACAGTATGATGCCCTCACACACAGAACAATGCATGTGCCACCCTGCCTCCTGTGACCCTGCTACACACCCACTGCCCCGCGCCCTGTAAGCTTTACTTGGACTTTAAGACGCACCCTGATTTTCTTCCCAAATATTTTGGGAAAAAATTGCCTCTGATAGTCCAAAAGATATGCTAAATGCTGCTGAGGACAGGAAAGAAATTGTCAGTGAGATCTGAATGATTTAGTGCTGGTATACTGGTGAGGACTTTGCTGCAGATAATTTCCCCAACAAAATGCAGTGTGGAAACATACCCCAAGCTTTACAAAGATAGAATTAAAAATTCAACCCATAGTTCTCAGTTTTATTAAAAACACAAATAAGTAACAAAAAGGAGAAAAATATAAATATATTTATACATACAGGTCTAGAAGAATAAGCTTTACAAAACAATATGTAGGACTAAGCCACATTAGATATATATATACAGTGGGGCAAAAAAGTATTTAGTCAGTCAGCAATAGTGCAAGTTCCACCACTTAAAAAGATGAGAGGCGTCTGTAATTTACATCATAGGTAGACCTCAACTATGGGAGACAAACTGAGAAAAAAAAATCCAGAAAATCACATTGTTTTTTTTTCATTTTATTTGCATATTATGGTGGAAAATAAGTATTTGGTCAGAAACAAGCAATCAAGATTTCTGGCTCTCACCGACCTGTAACTTCTTCTTTAAGAGTCGCCTCTTTCCTCCACTCATTACCTGTAGTAATGGCACCTGTTTAAACTTGTTATCAGTATAAAAAGACACCTGTGCACACCCTCAAACAGTCTGACTCCAAACTCCACTATGGTGAAGACCAAAGAGCTGTCAAAGGACACCAGAAACAAAATTGTAGCCCTGCACCAGGCTGGGAAGACTGAATCTGCAATAGCCAACCAGCTTGGAGTGAAGAAATCAACTGTGGGAGCAATAATTAGAAAATGGAAGACATACAAGACCACTGATAATCTCCCTCGATCTGGTGCTCCACGCAAAATCCCACCCCGTGGGGTCAGAATGATCACAAGAACGGTGAGCAAAAATCCCAGAACCACGCGGGGGGACCTAGTGAATGAACTGCAGAGAGCTGGGACCAATGTAACAAGGCCTACCATAAGTAACACACTACGCCACCATGGACTCAGATCCTGCAGTGCCAGACGTGTCCCACTGCTTAAGCCTGTACATGTCCGGGCCCGTCTGAAGTTTGCTAGAGAGCATTTGGATGATCCAGAGGAGTTTTGGGAGAATGTCCTATGGTCTGATGAAACCAAACTGGAACCGTTTGGTAGAAACACAACTTGTCGTGTTTGGAGGAAAAAGAATACTGAGTTGCATCCATCAAACACCATACCTACTGTAAAGCATGGTGGTGGAAACATCATGCTTTGGGGCTGTTTCTCTGCAAAGGGGCCAGGACGACTGATCCGGGTACATGAAAGAATGAATGGGGCCATGTATCGTGAGATTTTGAGTGCAAACCTCCTTCCATCAGCAAGGGCATTAAAGATGAAACGTGGCTGGGTCTTTCAACATGACAATGATCCAAAGCACACCGCCAGGGCAACGAAGGAGTGGCTTCGTAAGAAGCATTTCAAGGTCCTGGAGTGGCCTAGCCAGTCTCCAGATCTCAACCCTATAGAAAACCTTTGGAGGGAGTTGAAAGTCCGTGTTGCCAAGCGAAAAGCCAAAAACATCACTGCTCTAGAGATCTGCATGGAGGAATGGGCCAACATACCAACAACAGTGTGTGGCAACCTTGTGAAGACTTACAGAAAACGTTTGACCTCTGTCATTGCCAACAAAGGATATATCACAAAGTATTGAGATGAAATTTTGTTTCTGACCAAATACTTATTTTCCACCATAATATGCAAATAAAATGAAAAAAAAACAGACAATGTGATTTTCTGGATTTTTTTTTCTCAGTTTGTCTCCCATAGTTGAGGTCTACCTATGATGTAAATTACAGACGCCTCTCATCTTTTTAAGTGGTGGAACTTGCACTATTGCTGACTGACTAAATACTTTTTTGCCCCACTGTATATAAAAAAAGCACGAGCGACATCACCCTCCCCCTCACTGCCCACCAACATGCAGCCTCATGAGAGTGGCATTACCCACTTCCCGTCACGGCCACAAGGGAGTTGCAAATGTGAAGAAAAGCCAGCTTCTTGGAAAGTGCAAAATGTATTGGAAAAGAAATAAAAAGTCAAAACATGCTAAATTGCAGAGACAGCAAAGAAACGCGTTTCAGACACACATGGCCTCGTGCATTGCTATGCGGTCTCTGCAATTTAGCATGTTATGACTTTTTATTTCTTTTTCAATAAATGTGATTTCCAAGAAGCTGGATTTTCTTCAGATTTCGTTTACATTTGGTCCCAGGGATTCAGTGCTTCTGTGCGCCTACAGCTTCGGGGAGCTGTTTTGTCCTATTATCTACAAGGGAGTTACATCACCCCTTCCACTTTGCAGCCATGCAGTATGCACCATCTCCACCTTCTCCTTATGCCATTCTCCACACAGCCCCTCTTCATCTTCCCCTCCATTCTCCACACAGCCCCTCATCATCCCCCCTCTTTGTCCACACAGCCCCTCATTTCCCTTCTCTCCTCTCCAGCAGTCGCAGCTTCCTGCTATCGCATCGTCACTGGACTGCAGGAGGCCCCGCCCCTTCCGGCGACATCATTACCTAAGAAAATCAACTCCATTCAAGCCGCATATGAGTGGCTGATAAGGAAAGGTGGAGTGTTCTGAGCGGAGGGACTACATGTCTCGAGGTGCAGCGCGGCCTTATAGTGCCAAGAACTAGAAGCGCGTGACATGGCTGGCAGAGCAGCCTTCAGGGCTGTGGGCGCAGTGATCAGCCGGCACGGGGCAGCGCAACTGCGGGGATATGCCAAGAAGCCGGGTGAGCTGAGTTGGGATAGATAGCTGTGAAGAAGGGCATCGCTTTACGGCGAGAAGGGTCACGTGCGTTAGGCTGTGCTGCAGCCACATGTTGGGGTTCCTGCAGATAGCTATGGCGTGTGGCCGTGACTGCCTTCATGCTGGAGCGACCTGTGCACAGTGCTGGCTGCTTCTCCTAGTGTCTGCAGGTCAGTGTGCCCTCGCTATGGTCTGGGCTTCTTTGCAGGGGGCGGCTTCTGTTCTTCCATGAGCCCCAATCCACATTCATTGTGTAACACCATACCAACATGCAGTCCCATGTAATCTAGTCGTGCTCGGGACGGACTAAAAAGAATGAACATAGTAACTTATAGGTCCAAAGACATGTTGAGTAGAGTTGAGCGATACCGTCCGATACTTCAAAGTATCGGATCGGAATGGATCGGCCGATCTTAAAAAGAAGTATCGGTATCGCCGATTCCGATACCGGAAGTCCCATTCAAGTCTATGGGACTTCCGGTATCGGAATAAGAAAAATCCTGTTTTTCCCTTGTACAGCCTCTCTGGGGTCTGTACGGGCCTTTCGGGGGGCTGTGCCGGCCTGCCAGGGGGTCTGTGCAGGCTCCGGTGGTCTGTGCCGGCCTGCCGGGGGTTGTCAGGCTCCGGTGGGCTGTGCCGGCCTGCCGGGGGGCTGTGCAGGCTTCGGGGGTCTGTGCAGGCATCGTCCGATGGGACTACAAGTCCCATCGGGCGATGCCTGCTACCATGACAGTGATTGACACATTAGCCAATGATGCGACAGTAGTAGTCCCATCATCCGGCTAATGTGTTGAATGTAAAAAAAAAAAAAAAAAAATTACATGCTACATACATGCTACATACATACAACATGCATACTACATACATGCTACATTCATACTACATATATACTACATGCAACATACATACTACATATATACTACATGCATGCAACATGCATACTACATATATACTACATGCAACATACATACTACATATATACTACATGCATGCAACATGCATACTACATATATACTACATGCAACATACATACTACATATATACTACATGCAACATACATACATATATACTACATGCATGCAACATGCATACTACATATATACTACATGCTACATACATACTACATATATACTACATACATACTGCATGCTACATACATGATACATACTACATGCTACATACATACCACATACTACATATATACTACATGCTACATACATACTACATATATACTACATACATACTGCATGCTACATACATACTACATACATACTACATACATACTACATACATACTACATATATACTACATGCTACATACATACTACATATATGCTACATACATACTACATGCTACATACATACTACATATATGCTACATACATACTACATGCTACATACATACTACATATATACTACTTACATACTACATGCATGCTACATACATACTACATGCTACATATATACTACATATATACTACATACATACTACATGCATGCTACATATATACTACATATATACTACATGCATGCTACATACATACTACATACATACTACATACATACTACATACATACTACATACATACTACATACATACTACATACATACTACATACATACATACATACTACATATATACTACATACAATACATTCATACATACATAGACATACAGTACATATAACATAGAGTAACATACTTACCAATACTTGTCACATTGTTCCCCGAAGCCATTGTCTTTTACGGAATAAATATTAACATAACAAACCACAAAAATACTCACCCACGATCCGAAGCAGTCCACGAGTGTGTCCCACGACGATCTTGGGTAGAGAACTGCAGCATCAGCTGTTGCTGCCGTTCTCTACGGGCTGCAGGAATCCAATGACGGAAGGTAGGTATCCTTCCGCACTGTATTCCTCCGCCACTTAAAAAAAAAAAAAAAAGTCCCTAGTCTCACTTTATGCCATTGCTGTGTGGGGAAATTCCCACACAGCAATGGCATAAAGTGAGACTAGGGACTTTTTTTTTTTTTTAAGTGGCGGAGGAATACAGTGCGGAAGGATACCTACCTTCCGTCATTGGATTCCTGCAGCCCGTAGAGAACGGCAGCAACAGCTGATGCTGCAGTTCTCTACCCAAGATCGTCGTGGGACACACTCGTGGACTGCTTCGGATCGTGGGTGAGTATTTTTGTGGTTTGTTATGTTAATATTTATTCCGTAAAAGACAATGGCTTCGGGGAACAATGTGACAAGTATTGGTAAGTATGTTACTCTATGTTATATGTACTGTATGTCTATGTATGTATTGTATGAATGTATTGTATGTAGTATATATGTGGTATGTATGTAGTATGTATGATGTATGTAGTATGTATGTAGCATGCATGTAGCATGCAGTATGTATGTAGCATGCATGTAGTATGTATGTAGTATGTATGTAGTATGTAGCATGCATGTAGTATATATGTAGTATGTATGTAGCATGTAGTATGTAGCATGCATGTAGTATATATGTAGTATGTATGTAGCATGTAGTATGTATGTAGCATGCATGTAGTATATATATGTAGTATGTATGTAGCATGTAGTATGTATGTAGCATGTAGTATGTATGTAGCATGTAGTATGTATGTAGCATGCATGTAGTATGTATGTGGTATGTATGTAGCATGTAGTATGTATGTAGCATGCATGTAGTATGTATGTAGTATGCATGTAGTATAGTATGTATGTAGCATGTAGTATGTATGTAGTATGTATGTAGTATGTATGTAGCATGCATGTAGTATGTATGTAGTATGTATGTATATATGTGGTATGTATGTGGTATGTATGTGGTATGTATGTAGTATGTATGTAGTATGCATGTAGCATGCATGTAGTATGTATGTAGTATTTTTTTTTATTTTTTTTTAACATTTAACACATTAGCCGGATGATGGGACTACTACTGTCCCATCATTGGCTAATGTGTCAATCACTGTCATGGTAGCAGGCATCGCCAGATGGGACTTGTAGTCCCATCGGACGATGCTTGCACAGACCCCCGGACATCAGCACAGCCCCCCGGCAGGCTGGCACAGCCCCCCGGCAGGCCGGTACAGACCCCCACAGGGTGCACAGACCGCCGGCACAGCCCCCCGGCAGGCCGGTACAGACCCCCACAGGGTGCACAGACCACCGGCAGGCCGGCACAGCCCCCCGGCAGGCCGGTACAGACCCCGGGCAGTCCACACAGCCCCCCGGCAGGCCGGCAGAGACCCCCGGAAGGCCCGAAATGACGGCGCATCATGATGCGCACACACTGCGCATCATGATGACGTCAGGCTGTCAATCAACTTTGAACTTCCGATTCCGATGCCGACTTCCGATATTGAAAAAATATCGGAAGTCGGTATCGGAATTCCGATACAGCAAGTATCGTCCGATACCCGATACTTGCGGTATCGGAATGCTCAACACTAATGTTGAGGTATAGATTTCTTATGTATCTTGGATATGAAATGAGCATGAATATTATGTAGACAATTAGCTGAAGAGCCCGGCGTTGCCCGGGCATAGTAACCAACTGTGGTTAGTTATAACAAATTATAATGATTATATTGCACATAAAACCATTTCACATCATATATACAACACTACAGGTTTGCAACATAAATTAACTAAACGATTACCCAAGTATTGATAGTATTTTATGTTCAACTCATTCCAGATTTTTGGTTTTTCCTTTCGGTGCAAAGATGAACAGATTTTTGTGAGTTCCAACTCTTGAACAGACCACGTAAAGTTGACCATGAGAAAAGCATGGAGATTGCAAATTGATCCCTACTACTTTCAAGGAATGTCCCTGAGCCTTGTTAATGGACATTGCAAATAGCAGTTGAACTGGAAACTGGAGGCGTTTAAAATCAAAAAACAAATCCGATGGAATGAGTGGAATTCTTGGAATGAAAATGTCCTCTCCTTTGGCACATCCTGTTTCTGAGCCGTGTATCTAACCCTATCCCGTGTGATACTTTCTGCTCAGCCGTATATCTAATCCTATCCTGTGTGATACTGACTGCTGAGCCATGCATCTAATCCTATCCTGTGTGATACTGACTGCTGAGCCGTGTATCTTATCCTATCCTGTGTGATACTGACTGCTGAGCCGTGTATCTAATCCTATCCTGTGTGATACTGACTCCTGAGCCGTGTATCTTATCCTATTCTGTGTGATACTGTCTGCTGAGCCGTATATCTAATACTCTCCTGTGTGATACTGACTGCTGAGCTGCGTATCTAATCCTATCCTGTGTGATACTGACTGCTGAGCTGCGTATCTAATCCTATCCTGTGTGATACTGACTGCTGAGCTGCGTATCTATTGCTATCCTGTGTGATACTGACTGCTGAGCTGCGTATCTATTGCTATCCTGTGTGATACTGCTGAGCTGTGTATCTAATCCTCTCCTGTGTGATACTGACTGCTGAGCCGTGTATCTAATCCTATCCTGTGTGATACTGACTGCTGAGCCGTGTATCTAATCCTATCCTGTGTGATACTGACTGCTGAGCCGTGTATCTAATCCTATCCTGTGTGATACTGTCTGCTGAGCCGTGTATCTAATACTATCCTGTGTGATACTGACTGCTGAGCTGTGTATCTAATCCTATCCTGTGTGATACTGACTGCTGAGCCGTGTATCTAATCCTATCCTGTGTGATACTGACTCCTGAGCCGTGTATCTTATCCTATTCTGTGTGATACTGTCTGCTGAGCCGTGTATCTAATACTCTCCTGTGTGATACTAACTGCTGAGCTGCGTATCTAATCTTATCCTGTGTGATACTGACTGCTGAGCTGCGTATCTAATCTTATCCTGTGTGATACTGACTGCTGAGCTGCGTATCTATTGCTATCCTGTGTGATACTGACTGCTGAGCTGTGTATCTAATCCTCTCCTGTGTGATACTGACTGCTGAGCTGTGTATCTAATCCTCTCCTGTGTGATACACAGCTCAGCAGACAGTATCTAATCCTATCCTGTGTGATACTGGGCACCCCTTGCAGTCTGTGTCAGAGGGTGGTCTATGTTGACACGGTAATTGTGTTATTTCCAGCTTTACAGAAGGCCGATAACACCATAGAAATTATAAGAATAATAATTAAAATTGATTGGTGAATTGGAACGCGCGGGGTTAAAATTTCGCCTCACAACATAGCCTATGACGCTCTCGGGGTCCAGACGTGTGACTGTGCAAAATTTTGTGGCTGTAGCTGCTCTCTGAGTCCAGGACCCACACCCACAAACAAACACACAGCTTTATATATTAGATTAGGAAATCAACACATATTCCATATAAACAGGTGTATATTATATTCCCTGAGCTTTATAGGTGGGGAATGAGCATGTAATATATGTAGATAATAGAGGAATGAGCACATATCCCATATAACCAGGTGTATATTATATTCCCTGAGCTTTATAGGTGGGGAATGAACATGAAATATATGTAGATAATAGGGGAATGAACACATATCCCATATAAACAGGTGTATTTTATATACCCTGAGCTTTATAGGTGGGGAAAGAACATGAAATATATGTAGATAATAGGGGAATGAGCACATATCCCATATAAACAGGTGTATATTATACTCTCTGAGATTTATAGGTGGGGAATGAGCATGAAATATATGTAGATAATAGGGGAATGAACACATATCCCATATACACAGGTGTATATTATATTCCCTGTGCTTTATAGGTGGGGAATGAGCATGTAATATATGTAGATAATAGGGGAATGAACACATATCCCATATACACAGGTGTATATTATATTCCCTGTGCTTTATAGGTGGGGAATGAGCATGTAATATATGTAGATAATAGGGGAATGAACACATATCCCATATAAACAGGTGTATATTATATTCCCTGAGCTTTATAGGTGGGGAATGAGCATGTAATATATGTAGATAATAGGGGAATGAACACATATCCCATATATACAGGTGTATATTATATTCCCTGAGCTTTATAGGTGGGGAATGAACATGTAATATATGTAGATAATAGGGGAATGAGCACATATCCCATATAAACAGAGGTATATTATATTCCCTGAGCTTTATCGGTGGGGAAAGAACATGTAATATATGTAGATAATAGGGGAATGAGCACATATCCCATATAAACAGGTGTATATTATATTCCCTGAGCTTTATAGGTGGGGAATGAACGTGTAATATATGTAGATAATAGGGGAATGAGCACATATTCCATATAAACAGGTGTATATTATATTCCCTGAGCTTAATAGGTGGGGAATGAACATGAAATATATGTACATAATAGGGGAACGAACACATAGCCCATATAAACAGGTGTATATTATATTCCCTGAGCTTTATAGGTGAGGAATGAACATGTAATATATGTAGATAATAGGGGAACGAGCACATATCCCATATAAATAGGTGTATATTATATTCCCTGAGCTTTATAGGTGAGGAATGAACATGTAATATATGTAGATAATAGGGGAACAAGCACATATCCCATATAAACAGCTGTATATTATAATCCCTGAGCTTCATGGGTGGGGAATGAGCATGAAATACATGTAGATAATAGGGGAATGAACACATATCCCATATAAACAGGTGTATATTATATTCCCTGTGCTTTAGAGGTGGGGAATGAGCATGAAATATATGTAGATAATAGGGGAATGAACACATATCCCATATAAACAGGTGTCTATTATATTCCCTGAGCTTTATAGGTGGGGAATGAACATGAAATATATGTAGATAATGAGAATGAGCACATATCCCATATAAACAGATGTATATTATATTCCCTGAGCTTTATAGGTGGAGAATGAACATGTAATATATGTAGATAATAGGGGAATGAACACATATCCCATATAAACAGGTGTATATTATATTCCCTGAGCTTTATAGGTGGGGAATGAGCATGTAATAGGGGAATGAACACATATCCCATATAAACAGGTGTATATTATATTCCCTGAGCTTTATAGGCGGGGAATGAGCATGAAATATATGTAGATAATAGGAGAATGAGCACATATCCCATATAAACAGATGTATATTATATTCCCTGAGCTTTATAGGTGAGGAATGAACATGTAATATATGTAGATAATAGGGGAATGAACACATATCCCATATAAACAGGTGTATATTATATTCCCTGAGCTTTATAGGTGGGGAATGAACATGTAATATATGTAGATAATAGGGGAATGAGCACATATTCCATATAAACAGGTGTATATTACATTCCCTGAGCTTTATAGGTGAGGAATGAACATGTAATATATGTAGATAATAGGGGAACGAGCACATATCCCATATAAATAGGTGTATATTATATTCCCTGAGCTTTATAGGTGGAGAATGAACATGTAATATATGTAGATAATAGAGGAATGAACACATCCCATATAAACAGGTGTATATTATATTCCCTGTGCTTTATAGGTGGAGAATGAACATGTAATATATGTAGATAATAGGGGAATGAACACATCCCATATAAACAGGTGTATATTATATTCCCTGAGCTTTATAGGTGGGGAATGAACATGTAATATATATACCGTATATACTCGAATATAAGCCAAGATTTTCAGCCCATTTTTTTGGGCTGAAAGTCCCCCTCTCGGCTTATATTCGAGTCATATACACCGGGGGGGGCGGGGGTGTCAGGTCATACTTACCCGTCCTGACACTGTCTCTTGAGCCCCCAGCTTCTCCGCGCTCTCTCTTCCTGCCTTCAGCGGTCACGTGGTACCACTCATTAAAACCTCATGAATATGCGCATATTCATGAGTTTTAATGAGCGGTATCACGTGACCGCTGAGCGCGGAGAAGCTGGGGGCTCAAGCGACAGCGTCAGGACGGGTAAGTATAGCGATACTCACCTGTCCTGCGTCCATGGCTGCTTGCTGCTCTCTGTCATCGGTCAGTGACTTGAGACAGCAGAGGGCGCGGTGACGTGATTAGTGCACGCCGCGCCCCCTGCAGTCTGAACGTCACTGACCGATGACGTGGCAGATAGCGGTGAGCAGCCATGGACGCAGGACAGGTGAGTATGTCATTTTTTTTATTTTTACATGCAGCAGCGGCAGCACATGGGGGAATAATCTATGGAGCATTTCCCACCCTAGGCTTATACTCGAGTCAATAAGTTTTCCCAGTTTTTTGTGGCAATATTAGGGGGTCGACTTATACTCGGGTCGACTTATACTCGAGTATATACGGTAGATAATAGAGGAATGAACACATATCCCTTATAAACAGGTGTATATTATATTCCCTGAGCTTTATAGGTGGGGAATGAGCATGTAATATATGTAGGTAATAGAGGAATGAACACATATCCCATATAAATAGGTGTATATTATATTCCTGAGCTTTATAGGTGGGGAATGAACATGAAATATATGTAGATAATAGGGGAATGAACACATATCCCATATAAACAGGTGTATATTATATTCCCTGAGCTTTATAGGTGGGGAATGAACATGTAATATATGTAGGTAATAGAGGAATGAACACACATCCATATAAACAGGTGTATATTATATTCCCTGAGCTTTATAGGTGGGGAATGAACATGTAATATATGTAGGTAATAGGAGAATGAGCACAGATCCCATATATACAGGTGTATATTATATTCCCTGTGCTTTATAGGTGGGGAATGAACATGTAATATATGTAGATAATAGGGGAATGAACACATATCCCATATAAACAGGTGTATATTATATTCCCTGAGCTTTATAGATGGGGAATGAACATGTAATATATGTAGATAATAGAGGAATGAACAAATATCCCATATAAACAGATGTATATTATATTCCCTGAGCTTTATAGGTGGGGAATGAACATGTAATATATGTAGATAATAGGGGAATGAACAAATATCCCATATAAACAGATGTATATTATATTCCCTGAGCTTTATAGGTGGGGAATGAACATGTAATATATGTAGATAATAGGGGAATGAACAAATATCCCATATAAACAGATGTATATTATATTCCCTGAGCTTTATAGGTGGGGAATGAACATGTAATATATGTAGATAATAGAGGAATGAACAAATATCCCATATAAACAGATGTATATTATATTCCCTGAGCTTTATAGGTGGGGAATGAGCATGAAATATATGTAGATAAGAGGAATGAACACACATCCCATATAAACAGGTGTATATTATATACCCTGAGCTTTATAGGTGGGGAATGAACATGAAATATATGTAGCTAATAGTGGAATGAACACATATCCCATATATACAGGTGTATATTATATTCCCTGTGCTTTAGAGGTGGGGAATGAACATGTAATATATGTAGATAGCAGTGGAATGAACACATATCCCATATAAACAGGTGTATATTATATTCCCTGAGCTTTATAGGTGGGGAATGAGCATGAAATATGTGTAATGATAGAATATAATATACCCCCTTCAGGGACAGCGATGATAATGTGTGAAAACTGTAAAGCGCTGCGGAATATGTTAGCGCTATGTAAGTTTTGTGGGGGCTTCCTCGGGGGGCGTTTGGAGGGGTTCTCATATTTTACATTGAAAAAGTCAAATGGCGCTCCTTTCCTTCTGAACCCTTCTGTGTGGCTAAACAGTAGATTTCTTCCACATGTGGGGTATCGGCATGCTCAGGAGAAATTGCACAACAAATTGTATGGTCCATTTTCTCCTGTTACGCTTGAGAAAGTCCCAAAAAAATTAGGTCTAAAGGAAAATTTTTATTTTTTCTTCTACATTCCAAAAATTCCTGTGGCGCACCTGAAGGGTTAATAAACTTCTTGAATGTGGTTTTGAGCACCTTGAGGGGTGCAGTTTTTAGAACGGTGTCACTTTTGGGTATTTTCTATCATATAGACCCCTCAAAGTGACTTCAAATGTGATGTGGTCCCTAAAAACAAAATGGTGTTGTAAAAATGAGAAATCGCTGGTCAACTTTTAACCTTTATAACTTCCTAACAAAAAAAAATTTGGTTCCAAAATTGTGCTGATGTAAAGTAAACATGTAGGAAATGTTACTTAAGTATTTTATGTTACATATCTCTGTGATTTAAGGGCATAAAAGTTTGAAAATTGCTAAATTTTCTATATTTTTGCCATATTTCCATTATATATTTTTTTTTTTTTTTTTTTAAACAAATAAACGCAAATCATATCAAAGAAATTTTACCACTAACATGAAGTACAATGTCAGAATCAGCGGGATCCATGTGTTCCCGAGTTAATACCTCATAAAGGGACAGTGGTCAGAATTGTAAAAATTGGCCTTGTCAGGAAGGTGAAAACAGGCTTCAGGGCGAAGGGGTTAATCTTTATTTTCAGTTAATGACATTCTAGTGCCCCAGGGCAGCCTGTGAGGGGGGTATTCATCAGTATGGCTTCTGACAGGTCACTGTTCCCTCAGCCAGTCATTGCTTGCATTGAGAAACATGTGATGGTGTCTCCGCAGTGTTGGATGTTGATCTCCATGAGTTCATTCATCCTCATTTTCATAGTCTTTTACTAGGCATTGCTCCTACCAGCCAGTTTCCTACTCCACACTGATGAGGGGCAATACCCCGAAACAGCTGTCTGTGGATGGATACCATGTTTTGGCATAGGTGGTTTCCTTCATTGGAGACTGCCCTTCCCGTGGTTGTTCCTTCCCGGTGAAAGACCCAGCTAGTCATTGCTTGCGTTGAGAAACATGTGATGGTGTCTCCGCGGCTTGTGTTTTGCATGTTTCTACATATTTCCCATAAGGGATGGGGGCATTGCTCTAGAATCACTGCGTTGAGAAACGTGATGGTGTCTCTGTAGTGTTGGATGTTGTTCTCCATGAGTTCATTCATCCTCATTTTCACAGTCTTTTACTAGGCATTGCTCCTACCAGCCAGTTTCCTACTCCACACTGATGAGGGGCAATACCCCGAAACAGCTGTCTGTGGATGGATACCATGTTTTGGCATAGTTGGTTTCCTTCATTGGAGACTGCCCTTCCCGTGGTTGTTCCTTCCCGGGCAAAGACCTGGCTAGTCATTGCTTGCGTTGAGAAACATGTGATGTGTCTCCGTGGCTTGTGTTTTGCATGTTCCCTCAGCGACCTGCCTCCACTATATATAATATTTATTATGTAAAATAGAAGAAAAAAAAATTGCCTGTGCTGCAGCATGATCACATGTATAATGTGCATTTAATTTTTTTGTGACACTAAATACATAAAATTGTCAAAATGGTGCTGGCTTCGTCAGCGCAGTAGCAGCTATTGGCAGTCCAATAGCTGCTACTGCACAGTCGCAGCCAGCGCCATTTTGCTAGAGAAAAAAAGCCTCCAAGATGGTGCGACCTGCGCAGTAGCATCCATTGGATCACCGATATGTGCATATTCATGAGTTTATTGAGTGGTACCATGTGACCGCTGAAGGAAGGGAGACCGTGGAGAAGCGGGGAGGGCTGCAGAGACCGCGCCAGCAGGGAGTAAGTATGTCCAATATTCACCTGTCCGCGGTCCATTGCTGCTGTCTGCTGCGTCCTCTGTCAGTGACGTTTAGGCAGCAGAGTGTGCGATGACGTGGTTAGTGCGCGCTGCGCCCTCTGCTGCCTGAACTGTCACTGACATGACGCATCTGACAGCAGCAATGGACCGAGGACAGGTGAATATCTCAGGTGCTGGGTCCTGAGCGAGTGGCGACACCGACATCTGTCCCCCATAGCGCTTCGGAGTCTCAGCCTGCTCAGGACCCGACACCTGGCCCCCAGCAACGAGAGGTGAGTATGTCATTTTTTTTTTTCAGCAGCATTTTATGGGGCATAATCTATGGAGCATCTTATGAGGGTATAATCTATGGAGCATCTTATGGGGGCATAATCTATGGGGCACTTTGGGGCGTCAACTGCGTTAACCTTGATGGCGTCACTGCTCTCACCATGAGAAATTTCTCGTGGTGACATGATTAAGGTTACTGCAGTTCATAGGCCGGCTCACATAGTGCTAATACTGACCGTGGGAACAGAGCTGCTTGTGACCGGCGGTAACCTCAAAGACATCACTGAAGCTGCGCTCTCGTGCTCAGCTAAGTGTCTCATAGATGCATGGCTGAGCGGTGGCAGCTATGCATCCAGATATAGCAAAGTTGTTCTCTTAGTGGGACAAATGGATTATCGGCGGACAGATGCGCGTTTTTTACGCGTTTTTTGACTCGCGTTTTCTGGGAACATTGGGGGAATGCTAAAAACGCTCAGCTATGCGGAAATTAATGAGCATGCTGCGCTTTTAGCCGCTAAGCGATTCCTGAGCGGTTAAAAAGCATGCATTGGCACAAAAAGCCATGCAAATTAATTGTATGCATCTTGTAAGCGTTTCTGCAGCGTCTGATCCGGCACAAGCGCTGCGGAAACGCTTACAAAAACGCAACGTGGGCACACAGCCTTAGGGCTATCGGTCCTTTTCCCAGAATAGTAACATCCGCCCCAGCGGTCGGTTGTCCCTCAGCTGGTTATGAAAATGACGTTGGATAATGCTGTTTTTTTTCTTAATTTTTTTTATATCAAAATACAGAAAAAAAACACTGATTATGCAGCACACTGAGGAACAAAATATTTCTAGCTAGCTCTGTCTTTGAACTTCTTTTATACCTAACACTCTTTAATTTCTTTGCTGCATTTCATTTCATACTAGTCACACTGACAACACACTGATGTCACATATGTGCACACGGATCATTCCGGTAGTTGTTTCCCCTGTACAGGCATCACCAGGACGTGTGAAGCAGGGCTGTGGAGTCTGTGTCCATTTTGGTGGCATCGGTATAAAATTATCCGACTCTCTAAAATATACGAGATGCGTTTATTAAAGATTTCCCCTGACCAATTCTATTTAACACAGGATGCTGAAACTGCACATGTGTAATGATATAAGTCTCTATAGGTTACGTGACAATTTAAAACTCAGAACTGATAATGGTCTTGATTTTACAGGTGCTGAAGTGGTGTGAGGTTTGATAATGGACCCAGTGGAATACAGAACATTCATCAAGTTCCTTTACTTGAAAGCCTGCACTCCAAAGGAAATGTTTGATGAGATGAAAGAGGTTTATGGTGATGATTTCCCATGATATAGTCAAGAACTGGCATTAATTCAAATGTGGTCAGACTTCGGTGCAAACAGCTCCTATTCCAGGGCGACCCCACTCTGCTATTGATGAACACACTATCCAGCAAGTGGAGGTCGCCATTTTGGAAACTCGCCGCATAACAATTTGACACCTAGCCCAAAATGTCAAGATTCGTGTGGGGTCCGTGGAAAAAAATCATCCAAGATCATCTTCACATAAGGTATCCGCTCGCTGGGTTCCCTGGCTGCTCAAACATTTCCAGAAGCAGGAATGAGTCAAATGCTCTCAGACACTATTGACAATGTGCCATGGAAACCAGGAGGACTTTCTCAACAGACTGATCACACAGGATGAAAGCTGAATCCATCACTGTGATCCTGAGACTAAAGCCTAGTCGATGCAATGGAAGCATCATGACTCACAGCTTCCAAAGAAGGCACGTGCCCAACCCTCGGCAGGCAAGGTCATGCTCTCAGTATTTTGGGACCAGCACAAAATACTGTGAGCCGTATTGATGGATTTCCTTGCAAAGGGTACCATGATCAATGGGGCATACTATTCCATACTATGCTTCACTGCTGTGGAAATTGCAGGAGGCCATCAAAACTAAGAGACGTGGCATGCCCACCAAAGGTATCGGGTCTTCTGCAAGACAGTGCACCAGTTCACATCTCGCATGTTGCCCAAATGGAAGCATGCTCCTGTGGCTTTGAAATTGTACTGCAACTGCCTTATTCACTCGACCTCACACCATCTGACTGCCACCTCTTTCCAACAATGAAGTTATTTTTGAAGGGCAAGCATTTTCCAGATGGTGAGATGCTGATTTCCGAAGTCACAACGTGGCTTTTGAAGCAACCTGTCGACTTCTACAAGTGTGTGTCGGTAGGTGGCACCTCTGTAGAGAAGGACTAATAACTGCCAAGTTTCATTGCTGTCAGTCCACAGGAAGTTAGTCAGTGGAAATCTTTAATGAACATTCCTAGTATAATAAATTGGGCACAGTATTTAAATTCAGTATGTGTAAAATATTTTTTCATAAGAATTTGGCAAAGTTATGAAATGTTCTATCAGTGTCTGTTCTGTTCCTGATTTGAGCCACTTGGTGTGGCAGCACGTATTTAATGATTGAGCGACTGCTTGAGCTGAAACCCTTGTAGACATGGCCAACTCTCGGGTAACATTAAATGAAGGTGAATAGACACAGGTGGCTGAATTGAAGGAATTGCTTCAGCACCCATTTACAGTGACTAAAAAATTAAAAGCTGAGGATTTAACTCCTGGCATGTTCATAAAGGAGTGGAAGAACTTGCTGTTTTGCTTGTCCCAAAGAGGAGGTTTAATCGCAAATGGCATTGCTGCTTCAATGAAATGGAGAGACACTGGCATTAGAAAATAAAATTATTCTAGCAGCTGTTTATGTGGACCCAAGTCATCGTATACTGCTTGATGATCAACAGCTTACTAAAGGAAAAGAAGCTCTGACTGAGGCAGCAGTTAGAATGAGTGGGTTACAGGACGGCCAAGAGCAAGAGGACTCGGGTCCTGCCAGCACTGCTGCTGCCGTTTCTTCATCCTCATCAGATGAGGAGTTGGACGACATGGTGCAGGCAAAGCGTTACCGCAGGGAAAAAGATTTCACTTTCAGCAACAGTTTTCACTTTCTCTCAGAGAACTAGAAGAGTTCAACTGTTCATCAAAACTGACTGTGCACGAGGCAATTCCTTTATACCCTGAAATTGTTAGAGATGTTCCCATGTGGTGACTGCTTTGCCACCATTCCATGTTAGTGTAGAGAGGTTGTTTGGGATGTTTTGTTAAAAACGTACCCCCCCCAGAAGTTACTTCATGGTGTATTGCATATTTACAACTTATTAAAGTTTTCTTGTGTTCTAAAATTGTATTCCAGTAAATGTTATGTTCTATCTAAATGTTCAATCTACAGTAAGTATTGTATCATAGGGGTGATTAAAAGCCTGATGTTGCCATTTTACTATAGTAAATGTATCACTTAAACATGAGCCATGTTAGAGGGAGTCTCAGTTGGAGGTTTGATTTACAGACTCTGCAGCCCAGGTGTGAAGGAGGCATTAGTGAGAGCAGGGTGATACTGGTAACCGATGTGTGTACGTGAGCTGCAGTGCAATGCAGCTGAAACGGCAAGGGACCTGACAGCCAGGGCTGTGGAGTTGCTAAGCCAAATCTCCGACTCCTAAATTTGCCTGACTCATGACTCGGACTCCGACTGGTCACTACTAAGGGTGTACATAAAGTGCAGCACAGATTCATCTCACTTAAAAGCCCAGATCCTTAGATCAGGAACAGGACAGACATTTATAGGACATTTGCCTGACTCCACAGCACTGCCTCACTACTGAGCCTGTACATAAAGTGCAGCACAGATTCATCTCACGTAAAAGCCCAGATCATTAGATCAGGAACAGGACAGACATTTATAGGACATTTCTCTGACTCCTGACCCCACAGCAGTGCCTCACTACTG
Organism: Dendrobates tinctorius; assembly: GCF_039654945.1. Taxonomy (NCBI): domain Eukaryota; kingdom Metazoa; phylum Chordata; class Amphibia; order Anura; family Dendrobatidae; genus Dendrobates; species Dendrobates tinctorius. Next base: position 3,030,567 of record NW_027362043.1, read on the forward strand.
AGCATGTACATAAAGTGCAGCACAGATTCATCTCACCTAAAAGCCCAGATCATTAGATCAGGAACAGGACAGACATTTATAGGACATTTCTCTGACTCCTGACCACACAGCACTGCCTCACTACTGAGCATGTACATAAAGTGCAGCACAGATTCATCTCACCTAAAAGCCCAGATCATTAGATAAGGAACAGACATTTCCCTGACTCCTGACCCCACTGCACTGCCTCACTACTGAGCCTGTACATAAAGTGCAGCATAGATTCATCTCAGCTAAAAGCCCAGATCATTAGATCAGGAACAGGACAGACATTTCCCTGACTCCTGACCCCACAGCACTGCCTCACTACTGAGCCTGTACATAAAGTGCAGCACAGATTCATCTCACCTAAAAGCCCAAATCATTACATCAGGAACAGGACAGACATTTATAGGACATTTCTCTGACTCCTGACCACACAGCACTGCCTCACTACTGAGCATGTACATAAAGTGCAGCACAGATTCTTCTCACCTAAAAACCCAGATCCTTAGATCAGGACAGACATTTATAGAACATTTACTTTACTCCTGACCAGGGCTGTGGAGTCGGAGTCGGTGTTCATTTTGGTGGAGTCGGTATAAAATGGACCGACTCCGACTCCTAAAATATATAATAAATTGGGTACAGTAGTTCAATGCAGAATGTGCTGAATATTTTTTCATAGGAATTTGCGAAAGTTATGAAATGTCCTATATATGGCTGTTCTATTCCTGATCTAAGGCTACATTCACACACAGCGTTTTTGCTGCGTTTTTTTGTGGATACGTTTTTCAGCTGCAAAAGCCGATCAGATTTTTAAAAACGGCATCACCTGAAAGGTTTTTGAGCTCATAGATAATGTTTTCAATATCAAAAGCAGATTAGAAATCTGCTCTATCCATTATCCATATCTGTCTCCATATCTTATCTGTACCAAAAAGAATGAAAGCTAGATAGCACAGACTAACACTTCCTGCCAGGCAAAGGAGGAGGAAAGAGCGTCTCAAACATCATTAACAAGATATTTTGTAAGTGACAAAGTTACTGTAACAATGACAGCAGATATGTCTAACAGACAGCTCATACAGCTTGTTGTGAAGGACGGTGTACCATTATCACTATTGGCACGACCAGCTTTTACAGCTCTTAATGGAGAAATGGCCGCAAACTTGGTGTTTCTCTGGAAAGAGAAAGTATTAGAAAATTAGTGATTGAAGAAGCCCTTAACCAAAAGGAAGATCTTAAAAAGACTCTCAAAAGACGCTTCATGTTTCTTACAATGGATGCCTGCACACGTCACAGAGTGAACTATTTTGCCATCAATGTTCGATATGTTTGTGACAACAAAAATTGTTACCAACACGCTGGCAGTAAAAGATACTAAAGCTCATCACAGCAGCCAGTTTCTCCAGGCCTAAGTGGGAAAAGTTCTGCAAGATTACAAACTCAAAAAAGAACAGGTTCTTGCTACTGTAACGGACAATGCTTCTAACATAAGTACAATTACACTGATGAATGAGAGTAATGATCAACAGCTAGAAGAAAATTTAGGATTCAGTATGTTTGAGACGGAAGGCCACAGTGCTGTTCATGTAACTGAGGAACAAACAGATATTACAACAGAAGAACAGCAAAATTATACTGTAGAAATAGATCTTGTTGAAGCTGCTTCAAAACACTTTCCTATTCATCACATGCACTGTGTTGTGCACACGCTGCAGCTGGCAATAAGAGAGAGTCTGCAAGAGGGACATGCTGGAAAGTGAGGAAATTGGTTATTGCCGCCAGAACCCCTAAAATTGATTCCATCTTGAAGAGACGTGCTGGAAAAGGGCAATTGTGGATCAACTAAAACCGTTTCTTATAGATATGGCGAACCCTCAGGTAACCCTAAATGAAGGTCAATGGACACAGGTGGCTGAATTGAAGGAATTGCTTAATCACCCATTTACTGTGACTAAAAAATTACAAGCTGAGGATTTAACTCCTGGCATTTTCATGAGGGAGCGGAAGAACTTGCTATTTTGCTGTTTAATCGCAGATGGCATTTCTGCTTCAATGAAACGGAGAGAGACACAGCTATTGGAAAATAAAATTTTTCTGGCAGCTGTTTATGTGGACCCAAATCATTGTATATTGCTTGATGATCAACAGCTTACTAAAGGAAAAGAAGCTCTGACTGAGGTAGCAGTTAGGATGAGTGGCCTACAGGAGGACTGCCAGGCGCAAGAGGACTCAGGTCCTGACAGTGCTACTGCTGCCATATCTTCATCCTCATCAGATGTGGAGTTTGACTTTGACAAGTATTTGGATGACATGGAGCAGGCAAAGCGTTGCCGCACGGAAAAAGACCACTCCATCTCCTATAGCAAGCAGATTGACCATATCTCAGCAAAATGTTTCATTTGCTCTCAAAGAAATAGAAAAATTCAACCGTTCATCAAAACTCACTGTGCATGAGGCAATTCCTTTATACCCGGAAATTGTTAGAGATGTTGCCCATGTGGTTACGGCTTTGTTTCCAACCCTATTGTAGAGAGGTTGTTCTCTGGCCTTAAAATTATTAGGTCAGATTTGAGGTAATCTATGAAGGAGGATCTGATGGAGGCAATTTTATTTCTTAGAACAAATTCATAGACTGCACAAATGTTATTTAGTATGTTTTTGTTGAAAACTGTTTTTTGCCACTTATACACATACATACACACTATGTAATAAACTGTATGTATGTGTGTGTGTATATATATATATATATATATATATATATATATATATATATGTAATCGATATTGCATAGTGTATTACATGTTTACAATTTATTAGTTTTTTGTGTTCTAAAGTTGTATTCCAATAAATATTATGTTCTATCTAAATAGCTTGACTATTGTATCATAAAAATGATTTAATGTCTGATGTTCACATTGTACTAGAATAAATTTTTCACTTACATATAAGCAATATATGTGGGAGTCGGAGTCGTGGAGTCGGTGTAAGGGAAACTGAGGAGTCGGAGTCGCAGGTTTGGCTTACCGACTCCACAGCCCTGCTCCTGACCCCACAGCACTGGTCACTACTGAGCCTGTACATAAAGTGCAGCACCATTTCATCTCACCTAAAAGCCCAGATCATTAGATCAGGAACAGGACAGACATTTATAGGACATTTCCCTGACTACTGACCCCACAGCACTGCCTCACTACTGAGCATGTGCATAAAGTGCAGCACAGATTCATCTCACCTAAAAGCCCAGATCATTAGATCAGGAACAGGACAGACATTTATAGGATATTTCCCTGACTCCTGACCCCACAGCACTGATCACTACTGAGCCTGTACATAAAGTGCAGCACAGATTCATCTCACCTAAATGCCCAGATCATTAGATCAGGAACAGGACAGACATTTATAGGACATTTCCCTGACTCCTGATCCCACAGCACTGCCTCACTACTGAGCCTGTACATAAAGTGCAGCACAGATTCATCTCCGCTAAAAGCCCAGATCATTAGATCAGGAACAGACATTTATAGGACATTTCCCTGACTCCTGACCCCACAGCACTGCCTCACAGATTCATCTCACCTAACAGCCCAGATCATTAGATCAGGAACAGGACAGACATTTATAGGACATTTCCCTGACTCCTGATCCTACAGCACTGCCTCACTACTGAGCCTGTGCATAAAGTGCAGCACAGATTCATCTCAGCTAAAAGCCCAGATCCTTACATCAGGAGTAGAACAGAGATTTGTAGGACATATAGCTTTCCCAAATTCTTATGAAAAAATGTACAGCACATCCAGCATTACATTACTGTGCCTAATTTGTTATATATTTTTGGAGTCCGTCCATTTTATTCCGACTCCACCAAAATGTACACCGATTCCATAGCCCTGCTGAAAGCAATGCAGATCTCTGCGAAAGCCCATCCACCATCGGCTCTTGCCAACTGTAATTGTTTATGGTATAGTCAGTGCAATTCTATTGGAGGCTGTCTGCTTTCTTTAACCCCTTAATGTCCAATGATGGACACAGTCCGTCATCAGACATCTCCCCCTGCTTTGATGAGGGCTCCGGTGCTGAGCCCGCATCAAAGCCGGGACATGTCAGCTGTTATGAACAGCTGACATGTGCCCGCAATAGGCGCGAGTGGAATCGCCGTCCGCCCGCGCCTTTTAACTAGTTAAATCCTGCTGTCAAAGCTGACCGGGCATTTAAATAGCATTTCCGGCCGCCGGGCCGGAAATGACATCATCGCCGACCCCCGTCACGTGATCGGGGGTCCGCGTCATGTTGCCTGGACAACCAGAGGTCTCTATGAGACCTCTATGGTTGTTCCAGGCATATGGCTTTCAGCGCCACCTGGTGGTCGGCGCTGAAAGCACAGCAGTAAATCTGCTACATATGGGCGATCTGCTCATCGCCCATATGTAGCAGAGCCGATCAGGTTGTGCAGGCTTCTAGCCTCCTATGGAGGCTATTGAAGCATGCCAAAAGTTAAAAAAAAAAAAAAAAAAAAAAAAAATTAAAAAAACCTAAAAGTTCAAATCACCCCCCTTTCGCCCCAATGAAAATAAAACTGTAAAAAAAATCCCACATACACATATTGGGTATCGCCGCGTTCAGAATCACCCTATCAATAAAAAAAGCGTTAACCCGATCGCTAAACGGCGTAGCGAGAAAAAAATTCAAAACGCCAGAATTACGTTTAACGGGCGATCAAAAGAACGTATCTGCACAAAAGTGGTATCATTAAAAATGTTAGCCCGGCACGGAAAAAATAAGCCCTCACCCGACCCCAGATCATGAAAAATGGAGACCCTACGGGTCTCGGAAAATTGCGCAAATTTTTTTTTTTTTTTTTTTTTTAAGCAAACTTTGGAATTTTTTTTCACCACTTATATAAAAGAGGACATAGACATGTTTGGTGTCTATGAACTCGTAATGACCTGGAGAATCATAGTGGCAGGTCAGATTTAGCATCTAGTGAGCCTAGCAAAAAAGCCAAGCAAAAAACAAGTGTGGGATTTCACTTTTTGGGAAATTTCACCACACTTTGGAATTTTTTTCCGTTTTCGAGTGCACAACATGGTAAAACCAATGGTGTCATTTAAAAGTACAACTCGTCCCGCAAAAAATAAGCCCTCACATGGCCATATAGATGGAAAAATAAAAAAGTTATGGCTCTGGACAGAAGGGAAGGGAAAAATGAAAATGCTAAACCAAAAATACCCCTGGTCATTAAGGGGTTAAAGGTCCTGCTTTATTCTTTAACTTTTTTTAGCTGCCTGGACACTTCCTCATTGCAACTAGGGCTTATTTTTGGAGTAGGGCTTTTATTTCAAGCCTACTAGGAAAAAAACAAAACAAAACGAAAGTTTCTGCTGAGGTTTATTTTCGGGGTATCCCTAATCTTAATGATTCATTATGGTAAAAAAAATGGTTGTCCATGATTTCTTGAGAAGCTGTCCTGAATAATACAAAATCAAGTTAACAACCCTGCCACATATGCCTATTTTGCTTTGGACTGCTGCTTACTGACGTATCGACGAGCCCCACCTGCCGTCGTAGCAGCACTGGCAGACGAACACCGCCTGCCATCATAGCAGCACTGGCAGACGAGCCCCACCTGCTGTCGTAGCAGCACTGGCAGACGAGCCTCGCCTGCCCTCGTAGCAGCCCTGTCACACGAGCCCCACCTGCCCTCGTAGCAGCCCTGGCAAACTAGCCCCACCTGCCCTCGTAGCAGCCCTGGCAAACTAGCCCCACCTGCCCTCGTAACAACATTGGTACACGAGCCCCAACTGCCGTCATAGCAGTCCTGGCAAACTAGCCCCACCTACCCTCGTAGCAGTACTGGCACACGAGCCCCACCTGCCCTCGTAGCAGCCCTGGCAAACTAGCCTCACCTGCCCTCGTAGCAGTACTGGCAAACGAGCCCCACCTGCCCTCGTAGCAGCCCTGGCAAACGAGCCCCACCTGCCCTCGTAGCAGCCCTGGCAAACGAGCCCCACCTGCCCTCGTAGCAGCCCTGGCAAACGAGCCCCACCTGCCCTCGTAGCAGCCCTGGCAAACGAGCCCCACCTGCCCTCGTAGCAGCCCTGGCAAACGAGCCCCACCTGCCCTCGTAGCAGCCCTGGCAAACGAGCCCCACCTGCCCCCGTAGCAGCCCTGGCAAACGAGCCCCACCTGCCCCCGTAGCAGCCCTGGCAAACGAGCCCCACCTGCCTCCGTAGCAGCCCTGGCAAACTAGCCCCACCTGCCTCCGTAGCAGCCCTGGCAAACTAGCCCCACCTGCCCTCGTAGCAGCCCTGGCAAACTAGCCCCACCTGCCCTCGTAACAGCAGTGGTACAAAATACCAGGGATTGTCAGTCTTCTGTTTTGAAAATCATGTCGTCCCTCTATCTGAAATTGAGTCTCCAAAACTGAACGTCTTGTGCCCTTCTCCCTCCCCCTCTCTGCTAACCTACCTATACCTGATATTGCAATTACTTTGGGTGGTTGAACCATAACTCCCAAGCAGCATGCTCACTGTCTGAGGTCATATTTGACACAGGACTATCTAGTCACTCGCTAGCTCATGTTACCAGCATCTTAAAGACCTCTCCAGAATCCAACATTTTTTCACCTTTTGAAACTGCAAAAACTCTTACTGATGCTCTTCTTCATTCTCATCTGTACTTCTTCAACGCTCTACTAATTGCTCTCCATCTAAACAAACTTTCTCCTCCCTCATCATTGTCTACCATCCTACCCATTCCCTCCATTCTGCGGCTGATCTAAGACTAACATCCTCACATAATCTGAACTTCCCACTAATAGTATTCCCCCCCCTTTCTAAATTTTCCGCAGCATCTAATCGCTCCTGCTTGTGATGAGCAAATTTGTTCGAAAAACAATCTACAAATATAAAATCGGCACGAATATGGCACATTCGGATTCGTGATCAGAATTGTGAGCAAAATTTTATAAAATCTGAAACGTGCGGTATAGTATTTGCGTTGCCACTAAAATATTTTCAGCACTTTGGCTACGATAATGGTGGTGCATGATGAGCGTGGGGCTCGTGTTTGAGGGCAGGGGGTGGGGAGAGCTCAGAAGAGCGGCGTGCATCCTGACACAACTGCTTGTGACATCACATGTCCCTTTCCATACAAAGAGCGCCAGTTTGACAATGTAACGCTGGGACTGTTAGCAGCTAGATTTTAGCTGGTTAGCTAGGCGTGCGCTCCATGCATGAGTAGACCTTCCTAAATCTTATTTTTTTCACTTGCTAAATATGATACAGCCAGGCATTGTCACCTTGTCATTTAGTGTTGTGGTGACATTGTTTTGTGATTTGAGCTGTTCGCCATAAAATTTTTTATTTTATATAATTTTTTTTTTTCAGTTGCTACCGTGATTCAGCATGCTATATCTCCCCTTATTTAGTGGCGGTAAAATTCCGCTGTCTGCATAGCTCATGCACATTAAAACAGACAAAATCAAATTCTATTGCTAAACGTCATACAGCTCGCCATATCTCACTTTATAATCTTGTGGTGGTGAAATTGTTCTGTGTGTAAAGCTGTTGTACAGGAAAAAAATTTTGGGGGGGCAGTTGGTAACGTGATTCAGCATGCCATATATCACCTTTTCATTTAATGGCATGAAATTGAACAGTCTTTATAGCTCATGCAGAATTGCACATTAACCCCTTCCTGACATCCGACGTACTATCCCGTCCATGGGACCCGGGCCCCTATGCCCATGGACGGGATAGTACGTCTACCGCGATCAGCGGCGCCCACGTGGTGAGCGCCGCTGATCGCGGCCGGGTGTCAGCTGATTATCACAGCTGACACCCGGCACAATGTGTCAGGGGCAGTCACGGACCGCCCCCGACACGTTAACCCCTTGCACACCGCGATCAAACATGATCGCGGTGTACCGGAGGTTAAAGGGAAGCATCGGCAGAGAGGGGGCTCCCTCCGTGCTTCCCTGAGCCCCCCACAGCAGCGCAATGTGCAGCGCTGCTGCGGGGGGCTCCTTTCCTGCAGGCCCCCGAATCCAAGATGGCGACGGGGGCCTTCGGGGGGCCTGCAGGAAGCTGGCTTCCTCAGTGCCTGCAAAGCGCAGGCATGAGGAAGCCTTCTGCACTGCCTGTGACAGATCGCTGATTTGTCACAGTGATCTATGATGTGACAGATCAGCGATCTGTCACAGGACAGTGATGTCCCACCTGGCACTATTTAATAAAGTTAAAAAAAAAAAAATAAAAAAAGTGTTAAAATAATTTAAAAAAAAAATCGGCAAATAAATTAGAAAAAAAAAAATATTCCCCCAATAAATCCATTTTTTGGAAATAAAAAAAAAACAATAAAAGTACACATATTAGGTATCGCCGCGTCCGTAACGACCCGCCCTATAAAACTCCCATTAGTTAACCCCTTTAGTGAACCCCTTAAAAAATAAAAATAAAAAACGAAGCAAAAATGATTTATTATCATACCGCCAAACAAAAAGTGTAATAACGCGCGATCAAAAAGACGCATATAAATATCCATGGTACCGCTAAAAACGTCATCCTGTCCTGCAAAAAACGAGCCACCACACAGCATCATCAGCGAAAAAATAAAGTTATAGCTCGCAGAATAAAGCGATGCAAAAATAATTATTTTTTATATAAAATAGTTTTCATTGCATAAAACCGACAAAACATAAATAAAGACCTAAATGAGGTATCGCTGTAACCGTACTGACCGAAGAATAAAAACACTTTATCAATTTTACCGCACGCGGAACGGTGTAAACGCACCCCCCCAAAAAAAATTCATGAAACGCTGATTTTTGTTCATTCTGCGTCCCAAAAATCGGAATAAAAAGCGATCAAAAAATGTCACGTGCCCGAAAATGGTACCAATAAAAACGTCAACTCGTCCCGCAAAAAATAAGACCTCACATGACATGGGTCAAAATACGGAAAAATTATAGCTCTCAATATGTGGTGATGCAAAAACTATTTTTACAATAAAAAGCGTCTTTTAGCGTGCGACAGCTGCCAAATATAAAAACCGCCATAAATAGTAAATCAAATCCCCCGTTATCACCCCCTTAGTTAGGGAAAAATAATAAAATAAAAAAAAAATGTATTTCCATTTTTCCGTTAGGGTTAGGGCTAGGGTTAGGGCTGAGATTAGGGTTAGGGGTGTGTTGGGGTTCGGGTTGGAGTTAGAATTGGGAGTTTCCACTGTTTGGGCACATCAGGGGCTCTCCAAATGCAACATGGCGTCTGATCTCAATTCCAGCCAATTCTGAGTTGAAAAAGTCAAATGGTGCTCCTTCCCTTCCAAGCTCTGCCATGCGCCCAAACAGTGTTTTACCCCCACATGTAGGGTATCAGCCTACTCAGGACAAATTGCAAAACAATTTTTGGAGTCCAATTTCTCCTTTTACCCTTAGGAAAATAAAAAATTGGGGGCAAAAATATCATTTTTGTGGAAAAAAATGTTTTTATTTTCACGTCCGAGCGTTATAAACTTCTGTGAAGCACTTGGGGGTTCAAAGTGCTCACCACACATCTAGATAAGTTCCTTAGGGGGTCTCGTTTCCAAAATGGGGTCATTTGTGGAGGTTTCCACTGTTTAGGTACATTAGGGGCTCTCCAAAGGCAACATGACACCCGCAGACCATTCCATCAGTCTGCATTCCAAAACGTCACTACTTCCCTTCTGAGCCCTGACGTGTGTCCATACAGTAGTTTTCTCCCACATATGGGGTGTGAGCGTACTCAGGACAAATTGGATAACAACTTTTGGGGTTCAATTTCTCCTCTTACCCTTGGGAAAATAAAAAAATTGGGGACTAATTGATCATGTTTGTGGAAAAAATACGAATTTTTTATTTTCACACCCGGGCGTTATAAACTTCTGTGAAGCACTGGGGGGTTCAAAGCAGGGCTGTGGAGTCGGTAAGCCACAGTTGCGACTCCGACTCCTGGATTTTATCAGGCTCCGACTCCGGCTCCGACTCCTTCATAAATGGCCAATTCATAACAACAAATTTACTGTTGTAAAATATTAAACATCGTGCTTATTCAGTTTCTCACCATCATATAAGTAATCAGACCACTTAGAGCAAAAACTACATTTATTAGAATACAATTAGAATATAGCAAATAACTTTTATAAACTTTTCTAAACTGTAAGTAAATATGCAATAAACACTTTTATGCAGTTAATAAGAAGAAATCTATAAATTTGTCCTCAGAAAAAGTATTGCCTCTGTCAGATCCTCCTTCATGGATGCCCTCAAATCTGATCTAATTATTTTGATAGCAGAGAACTACCTCTCTACACTAACTTGTGTTGGTGGCAAAGCAGTAACCACTCGGGCAACATCTCTGACAATGTCAGGATACAGAGGAATCGCTTGTTGCACTGTTATTTTTGATGAATGGTCAAATTTCTCAATTCCTTTTAGTGCACATGAAAAATTCTGCTGAAATGTACTGGCTGTGTTCCTTGATGGGGATGAGTCTTCTTCTATGCGGGAACGCTTTGCACGGTCCTTGTGATCCAAATATTTTTTTAAATTAAATTCTTCATCAGTTGATGGTGAAGATGTGGCAGGACGACCAAATTCTTCTTGGTCCTCCTGACTGTTCTGCAACCCTTTCATCCTTACTGCTATTTCAAACAGAGCTTCTTTTCCTTAGCTGTTGATCATCTAGAAGAATCCGATGCATTGGGTCTACATAAACAGATGCCAAAAGAATGTTATTTTGTAATAGTAGCTCCTCTCTCCGTTTCATTGATGTAGCAATGCCACTTGCAATTAACCCTCCTCTTTGGGACAGGCGAAACATCAGGTTCTTCCACTCCTTTAAGAAAATACCTGGAGTTAAGTCCTCTGCTTGTAATTTTTTAGTCACTGTAAATGGGTGCTCTAGCAATTTTTCCAGCTCAGTCACCTGATTCCACTGACTTTCATTTAGCGTCAGTTGAGGGTTAGCCATGTCTACAAGAATGGTTTTCAGTTCAACCAAGCGCTGAATCATTAAGTAAGTACTGCCCCATCGTGTGGCTTGATCATTAATTGCCCCTTTTCCAGCACGTCTCTTCAAAATTGAGTCAACTTTAGGGGTTCTGGCAACAGTAGCCAATTTTCTCACCTTGCCAATTAGTGCAGCAGCATGTCCTTCTTGCAGACTGTCTCTTATAGCCAGCTGTAGCGTATGCACAACACAGCGCATGTGATGAATGAAAGAACATATTGACACAGTTTCAACAAGATCATCTAAACTATCATGTTGCTGTTCATCTGAAGCAACTTTAGTTTGCTCCTCAGTTACAATACTGTGTTCCTCTATTTCAAACATTTCTGTGTCTGTGGACCCAGAATGTTCTTCTAGCTGCTGGTCACCATCATTACTCTCATTAGCTTAATAGTACTTATCATATTTGAAGCATTGTCAGTTACGAAAGAAAGAACTTGCTCTTTTTTAAGTTCATAGTCTTGCAGAACCTTTTCCACCAAGACCTGGAGAAACTCACTGGTGTGATGAGCTTTGGTGTCTTTTACTGCCAATGTCTTGGTAACTATTTCATTTTTGTCACAAACAAATCGGACATTGATGGCAAAATAGTTCACTCTGTGACGTGTGCAGGCATCCATTTTAAGAAACAGAAAGCGTCCCTTGAGAGTTTTTTTTAAATTCTTCCTTTTGTTTAAAAGCTTCTTCGATTACTAATTTTCTAATACTCTCTCTCTCCAGAGAAACACCAAGCTTGCGGGCCATTTCCCTATTCAGACACATAAAAGCTGGTCGTGAAAATAATGAAATAGGCACACTATCCTTTACAACAAGCTCTATGATCTGTTTTTTAAATGTATCTACTGTCATTTTCACAGTAACTTTGTCACTGACAAAATATCTTGCAACTGATGGCTGCAAAGTTCTATGCTCCTCTGTTTGGCTGGAAGAGCTGGGCACTGGTTCATTGGTTTGGATGCAGCCTTTCTCATCCACTGCTTTCAGTACTTCTGGATGAAAGCGCTGTAAATGTCTCTCTAGATTAGAAGATCTGGTAGGAGCATTTTTATCTTTGCCTGAATATGCACTCATCTTGGCTTCACAGCATTTGTTTTCGTCTGGATCATTTGTCATACACTGACAGACATAATGTTTTCTATCTTGAGTGATGGTGAAATGTTCAAATACAGCTGATTTAATGTGATGCTTCTTTGACATTCTCAGGTTTTTAATTCTGCATTCACAATCCAAATGACAATTGTTTTTCCTAAAAACAATTGTACAAAATTATTGCCAGGTCGTACAATTGATATAGTGGTCAGTAATACTGTTATTATTCCTCATGTACTCACAGTTAACTGATGCAAAGTTTGTTGAAAGGATAATACTTCTTACAGTCTTCCTCTTCTGAGTAGCAGGCAGCTGTGAGATGCTTGGAAGATGCACACCTAGTATGATCTAGTCTAGAGGAGGAGCTTTACTACTAAGAATTTGCAACACATTTTCACTTTCAGTTTCATACATTGTAAGTAGGGGGGTTGGGGCAGCATGAGGTTAACCAAGTATAAGATTAGATAAGGGCAGTGGAGAACAGTGACACACAAGAAGTAAGAAATGTCTCTATCTCCAGCAGAACTGCTTATCACTGTTGTTCATAGTTTGATAGAACATATATATTTGAGTAACATTTATAAAATTCATATGAAAGTTCAATTATGAAATATTAATACCTTTTTTTTTAAAGCTGGAGTCTGTACATTTCTACCGACTCCGACCAAAACTAACTCCGACTCCACGACTCAGACTCCACAGCCCTGGTTCAAAGTGCTCACCACACATCTAGATAAGTTCCTTGGGGGGTCTAGTTTACAAAATGGTGTCATTTGTGGGGGGGTTCCACTGTTTAGGTACATCAGGGGTTTTCCAATCGCGACATGGTGTCCGATCTCAATTCCAGCCAAAAACGTCAAATGGCGCTGCTTCCCTTCCGAGCTCTGCCATGCGCCCAAATAGTGGTTTACCCCCACATGTGGGGTATCAGCGTACTCAGGACAAATTGCACAATAAATTTTAGGGTCCTGTTACCCTTGGAAAAATAAGAATTGAGGGTGAAAAGATGATTTTTGTACTGCTGTACGTTATAAACTTCTGTAAAGCCCTTGTGGGTTCAAAGTTCTCACCACATATCTAGATAAGTTCCTTGGGGGGTCTAGTTTCCAAAATGGGGTCACTTGTAGGGGGTTTCCACTGTTTAGGTACATCAGGGACTCTCCAAACGTGACATGGCGTCCAATCTGAATTCCAGCCAATTTTGCATTGAAAAAGTCAAACGGCTCTCCTTCCATTCTGCGCTCTGCCATGCGCCGAAACAGTCGTTCCCCCCCCCCCCCCCACATATCAGGTATCAGCGTACTCAGGACAAATTGCACAGTAACTTTTGCAGTCCAATTTCTCCTGTTACCCTTGGTAAAATAAAAAAAATTGAACCTGAAGTATTTTTTTTATGAAAAAAAAGTTAGATGTTCATTTTTTTTTAAATATTCAAAAAAATTCCTGTGACGCACCTAAAGGGTTAATAAACTTCTTGAATGTGGTTTTGAGCACCTTAAGGGGTGCAGTTTTTAGAATGGTGTCACTTTTGGGTATTTTCTATCATATAGACCCCTCAAAGTGGCTTAAAATGTGATGTGGTCCTAAAAATAAAATGGTGTAAAAATGAGAAATCGCTGGTCAACTTTTAACCCTTATAACTTCCGAACAAAAAAAATTTTGTTTCCAAAATTGTGCTGATGTAAAGTAAACATGTGGGAAATGTTAGTTATCAAGTTTTTTGTGTGCCGTATCTCTGTGATTTAAGGGCATAAAAATTCAAAGTTGGAAAATTGCAAAATTTTCAAAATTTTCGCCAAATTTCCGTTTTTCTCACAAATAAACGCAAGTTATTTGAATGAAATTTTACCACTAACATGAAGTACAATATGTCACGAGAAAACAGTGTCAGAATCACTGGGATCCATGGAAGCGTTCCAGAGTTATGACCTCATAAAGGTACATTGGTCAGAATTGTAAAAATTGGCCCGGTCATGAACGTGCAAACCACCCTTGGGGGTGAAGGGGTTAAAACAAAAAATATTCTGTTCCTAAACGTGATAAAGCCTTGTCAGGGATTTACTCGTCTATCCCACTCTCAGTTCAGGTTCAGAACCGGCCGCTCTTTGGCGACCCCTCTTACCCTCAGGTTAGTCAGGGAACTACACCTAGGATAAGTTATTCACCAGGAAGGCTGCCTTGACGTGTACCGGCTATTGGGCACTCTGAAGTGAGGGCGGTATGTATATCCCCTGTCTCAGGCAGGAAATGCACACATACAGTGGGTACGGAAAGTATTCCGCCCCCTTTAAATTATTCACTCTTTGTTTCATTGCAGCCATTTGGTTAATTCAAAAAAGTTCATGTTTTTTTTCTTATTAATGTACACTCTGCACCCCTTCTTGACTGAAAAAAAGCAAATGTAGAAATTTTTGCAAACTTATTAAAGAAAAACTGAACTATCACATGGTCATAAGTATTCAGACCCTTTGTTCACTATTGAGAAGAATCACGCTTTTGAGCTAGTACAGCCATGAGTCTTCTTGGGAATGATGCAACAAGTTTTCCACACCTGAATTTGAGAATCCTCTGCCATTCTTCCTTGCAGATCCTCTCCAGTTCCGTCAGGTTGGATGGTGAACGTTGGTGGACAGCCATTTTCAAGTCTCTCCAGAGATGCTCAATTGGGTTTAGGTCAGGGCTCTGCTTATGTATTTACTAACATACGGTAATACATCAGGCTAGATCCCAGTTTGAAATTGTGTTGGAGCATATCCTCTAGGTTATACAGGCCTTATCCACACTAAAAACAAATTTGTTCAGTTACTAACGTTCTACAGTAGGGGAGATCTCACTTTAAAATTGTTTATAGCATCTAGTCTGTTATACAGGCCTTATCCACAGCCTTCCCCCCCAAAGAAAAAACAAAATCTTCTGTTACTAATGTCATACAGTAAGGGAGATTTCACTTTGAAATTGTTTGGAGCATATCTTCTTTTTCTACAGGCCTCATCCACACTGAAACAGTCCTTTCTTCTGTGACTAATGCAATTCAGCACGCCATATTTCATCTTTTCAATCAGTGCTGCTGAAAATAAGCTGTATGCAGAGGTGGTGCAGAGTAAAAAATCTAATTTTTAGTTGCTAATAGTGGGGTAAGAGCACAGAATCTGATCAACATGACCGGGCAAAAAGCGAAGCCATGGTGGAAGGAGGATTAGGCTTGGTGTTCAAGGTGTACGTGGGATAGGTGGTAATGTTTGTGAAAGCACTAGTGAACCAACAAAGGCAAATCACAACTTCTGTTACGGACATAGTTTTTAATGTGCTTCATTGTTCTCGCGTAATTGCAGTCTGTGATATCTTTAATGGGGCTTCTGTGCCTGCTGTTGCTGCTACTGCTGCAGATGTTAATACTAACACTGTTAACACTAATTTGTGGAAATGTGAACAGTCATGCTTGGGTGTCCATCTGCTGGGTTGGGTGTAGTGGAAGACATGTTGGTCCCTATGATACTATTTCTAATGTGGTGAAATTGATGCCACATTGGTGTCTGCCACTAATTTTTGGAAATGTGGGTACTCCAGGTTAGGTCTCCTACATGTGTGTTGCCTGTAGCAGTAGGCTGACTTGGGGAAAACCACTGTGAAGATGGTCTTCAAGCATGTTTTGATACTTCAACATGGGCGCATCCCTTTACAGGGGGAAAGCAACTGGCAAAATATACTTTTGTATCGTTGATCAAACAGACTGGCAACACAGGAGTCAGCACTAGTTAGAATCCTAACTATACAGGTAACAATCATGTTTCAGATAATGCTGCAAGAAGGCATCCTTTTCCTGGTCCTTCTAAATTTCTTCCTCCCTTTGCAACCCCCTGTGAGTTGACAGACCTGACCTTAGAGATATTGTTAACCATAAAGGCATCCCACTCTGCTTCCTTCTTTTCCTTCAGAACCACCACCACCACCTCCTCCCACAGACTATTTAAAGTGGACTTAAGCATGTAAATGACAGTAATGGTGATGCTGATGATGGCATCGTCAGTGCTAACCATTTTGGTAGTCATTTCGAAAACTTGCAGAAGAGTGCAGAGGTCTTACATCAGTGTCCACTACACAAGTGTGAATTGCACCACATCTGTATTGCATTGTGCCAGCCTCTGCAAAATGTCATACTGCACCAGGCCTAGGTGATGCTGTCACATGTGAAGAGTTGAATTCCATGGTGTAGTCACATCGCATATCCGTCCGAAAGATCTCTATACCAACTGAAGTGGAATGGTGGAAGTGAGCACTCGACAGTGGTGACTGCAGCAGTGCGTCCAGGCTGGGACAGCGGCGGAGGAATTGCTGTACCATCAGGTTGATGATGCGAGCTATTCAAGGCATGTGTGTGAAGTTGCCCCGGCGTAGGACCGACACCAGGTTCGCACCGTTACTGCACACGGCCGTCCTTGGCTCAAACGCTACATGGGTAGCTGTCCACAACTCTTGATCTGTATGACTGTGATCTCCAAGGCATGTTAATTTAAATACTCCCTGATTGCCGTGAGCCTTGGCTGTGAAGTACGGAGGTGGTGAGGATTATCTGTGCAGTGTTAGAACGTGTGTTTCTTTAAGGCAGAGGTTGAGTGCACAGGTGGAGGCCCTAGAGGAGGTGGAGGAGGCAGAAGCACTGGAGGAAGTGTTATATATACAGAGGTTTGTTCCGCAAGCCCTGGGGATTCCAAGACTTTGTGTCTAGTGCTTTAGTTCTCCATCCTCTGGTGTTTAGTTCTCCAACCTCTGTTGTCTAGTAGTTTAGTTCTCCATCTTATGGTGTGTAGTGGTTTAGTTCTCCTTCCTCAAGTGCCCTGCAAGCCTTCAGGCTTGTGGGGAAGGCCCTTGACTGCCTGCCCCCACAGCCGCCAGAGTCATCCAGTTCCCAGTCTGTGAGATGTAACGCCCCTGTCCATGCTTGCTCATCCAAGAGTCTGTGTTGAAATGCACCCTGGCAGACATAGAATTTTTCAGGGTACTTGTGAGGTTGTCTGAGGCACGCTGGTGTAGCACAGGCACATCTTACTTAGAGAAGTAATGGTGACTGGGGGACTGCGATGGCAATCAGCTTTTAGAAACCATCTGGTCTGTACCAACAAGCCGGAAAGGCTGCATTTCCGTGGCCAACAGATTGAAATGGTATGCAGAACCCACCCACTGTGATCTTTGGATGATAGGGCCCAGCTGAGAGCTCTTTGCTACAGACAATTATGCGATTGGGTGACAATCATCTGAGGAGGCCGCAGGCTGCTCACAATAATTACAGGTGCTTCTCCCAAAATTAGAATATCATCAAAAAGTTAACTTCAGTTGTTCAATACAAAAAGTGAAACTCATAGTCATTACAAACAGAGTGATCTATTTCAAGTGTTTATTTCTGTTAGTGTTGATGATTATGGCTTACAGCCAATGAAACCCAAAAGTCATTATCTCAGTAAATTAGAATACTTTATAACACCAGCTTGAAAACTGATGTTAAAATACAAAATGTTGGCATATTGAAATGTATGTTCAGTAAACGCACTCAATACTTGGTTGGGGCTCCTTTTGCATTAATTACTGCATCAATGCTGCGTGGCATACAGGCAATCAGCCTTTGGCACTGCTGAGGTGTTATGGAAGCCCAGGTTGCTTTCATAGCAGCCTTCAGCTTGTCTGCATTATTGGGTCTGGTGTCTCTCATCTCCTCTTGAGAATACCCCATAGATTCTCTGTGGGGTTAAGATCAGGCGAGTTTGCTGGCCAATCAAGCACAGTGATACTCATGTTTTTAAACTAGGTATTGGAACTTTTGGCAGTGTTGAGAGGTGCCAAGTCCTACTGGAGAATTAAATTTCCATCTCTAAAAAGCTTGTCGGCAGAGGGGAAGCAAGAAGTGCTCCAAAATTTCATGGTAGACGGCTGCGCTATCTTTGGTCTTGATAAAACACAGTGGACCTGCACCAGCAGATGATGTGGCTCATCACTGATTGTGGAAACCTCACACTAGACCTCAAGCAGCTTGGATTGTGTGCCTCTCCACTCTTCCTCCAGACTCTGGGACCTTGATTTTCAAATGAAATGCAAAATTTACTTTCATCTGAAAACACCTTAAATCACTGAGCAACTGTCCAGTTCTTTTTCTCCTTGGCCCAGGTAAGATGCTTCTGGTGTTATCTATAGGTCATGAGTGGCTTGACACAAGGAATGTTACACTTGTAGCACATGTCCTGGATAAGTCTGTGTGTGGTGGCGGTGTCCGTCTTTTTAGGCGTGCATTAAAGTGCGGTCAACCACATTTTTGTGCACTTCTGAAAAGGACATCACTGAACAGAGGCCAGATGGAGTCCAGTGTAACTCTACTGCCTCATCATAGTGAATGGATTCCTCAGGAGTTTCACCTGAATCGCGTCACTTGGAGAGAGAGATGGAAACCGTGATGTAAGTGCTCAGCGTAGGGCGCAGGACAAATGTGATCCTAAATGTTATGTAAAATGTTCCCAATAAAAGCTTCAACTCAATCCACAAAAAAAGGAAGTGCCCACTCGGGCCTGTCATCTGTTAATGGAAATATAGGGGGCTTCCACGTTACAGGTAGTACAAAGGCTCTGGAAAAGTGAAATGGCTCCTCGCCCCTCAAAAGAAATTCAGTCAATTCTCTGCTCCCAAATACAAATGCCCCCCTCCCTTCTGAGCCTCAGTGTGTCTAAACCACATAGAGTCCCCACATGTTTGGCATGTCTGTAGTGATGAGAGCCTGCCTAATTGCGTGTCTCCAGAAGCATGAGCTGGGTATAACGTGCTGGTCATTACAATGGCATTTTACAATTTTCACTTGGTAACATCCAATGCTGCTTTTTTTTCTGGAAAACACCCATGGTGTCAAAATCACCACTACCCCTGTAGATAAATTCCCAAAAGGGTATAACTTTAAAAATGGTGCCACTTGAGGGGAGGATTCTGCTTTTCTAGCACTTGGGTCTCTGTATATGGAGCCCACAAACTATTCTAGGAAAATCTGCTCTCCTGGAGGCAAATAGCGCTCCATCCCTCCCGAGTCTCGCTGTATAGCTAAGTACTACTGTACAGCCATATAAAGTGTATTTCTACATTTAGCAGAAATTGAGACAAATTTTGGACATCTTGGTGCCATTATTACCAATTTTTCAGTGTGAAAATGTAAAATTTGGGGCCAACATACAATTTTGGTGCTAAAAAATTAAATTAATTTTCCTTCACTGCCCAATGGTATAAAATTGTGTGACATACCCATGGTGTCAATATGATCACTGCACCCCTAGATGAATTCATTGAGAGGTTTAGTTTGTAAAATGGGGACACTTTTGGGGGGGGAGTGCCGTTCTGGCACCTCAAAGGCTTGCCAGTGTGACATGGCACCCTCAAATCAGTGCAGCAAAATCACTGTAATATGGCGCTCCTTTCTGAGCTTTGCACTGTGCCTGAAAATGAACACATCCGGAATCACTGCGCGTACAGAAGGGGGCGGTTCTTTGGGCGGAGCTGGGTTTCCGCTCCATCCAAAGTGCCGACAATCCGGATCATGGAGACGTACCCTTTCTGGCCACACAAAGCTCCCTGAAATTCCGAGCCAGGCTCTTTCATCAAAAATCAGTGTCTGTCATCACAAATGCTCTGCTGGGTGATTGGGCAAAAAATTCCCAGAAACCCTTCCAAAACAGTGTAACTTCTTTTAGCTCCAAAGTGGGGACCAACTTCATATTAATGCCTGTGGGTTTAATAAATGATGTGATCAATGCTGCTGTAGGTGTTGTGTAACTGTCCCAATACTTTTGTCCATACAGGGAAACTTGGGAGTTTTCCTGGGCGTATGTATTCAACAGAACCAGATGTCTGAAAAGAGGCTTTATAAGTAGAAGGCGGGATTGATGGATCTGTGCATGACCATACATTTTTCCTTTTGTGGTCTGTGGATAATGTGTCTTGGTGTCGGGGCAACACGGTGGCCTTGCAGCGCTGGGGTCCTGGGTTCAAATCCCACCAAGGACAACATCTGCAAGGAGTTTGTATGTTCTCCCCGTGTTTGCGTGGGTTTCCTCCGGGTACTCCGGTTTCCTCCCACACTCCAAAGACATACTGACAGGGAATTCAGATTGTGAGCCCCCATCGGGGACAGTGATGAAAATGTGTGCAAACTGTAAAGCGCTGCGGAATATGTTAGCGCTATATAAAAATAAAGATTATTATTATTCTTGGTTTTGTGATATTGCTACAACATATTGTCCATTTTAGTCGACATGTATTAAGGCAATAGTTGCTTGTGATGGGTTTGATTCATATGACATATTCATGCTTACAATACACTTATGGAGGAATAGCGTGGTCATTTTTTACAAATCCTTCTTGGAAATAACAATGTTGTTTTCTTCACAGTGCTTAAAGGAAAGGGAAAAGGATTTGTTAAAGAGGTCCAAAAAGGTCCTGAAGTATGCAAAGACCCAGCTATCCTGATGACCCATGCCATGGGCGTGAATATATACAAGTCTGGATCAGATGTTAAGTTAAAGGATGACTCTCAGTATCCTGAATGGTAATTCTCTACCTTACTTCCAAGGAATATGTTAGACAGCTAGAACTCCAACCAAATAAGTCGTCACAAGAAATGCTTCAGAAGACCCACGCTTTAGCTAGAAAGAACAGATGTAAAATTTTTCTTGAGTAAATTAAAGTTAGTAGCTCATGAATGATTTTCATACCAGAAGCCCCAACTAACTGAACCTGTCATGTCCTAAAACACTATTATCTAAGATTCACAGCTAATGGACTTCCAACACACCCCCCGACACGTTGACGGCTCGCTCTACTCCGATGCGCTGTCAAGCAGTGTCGGAGCGCGCCCACACTGCTCGCACTATACTGAGCAATGAGTCTAGCCAGTTCAGCCCACCTCTATGACCGGAACGCTGAAAACCAGCAAACCAAAGTTCATGTCCTACTGGCAGCCATGATTTCAGTAAGGCAGCCGTACAGCATTGAAGCTTCATTAATCTGCTGTTTTACGGAATATCTGCAGGTAAATAACGTTTGGGAACATGACAGGTTCTTGTAAACATTCTCCCCTTCTCTGCCTTGTAACACCACATCTCCTAATATGATTGATGTACAGGGTGGGTCATTTATATGGATGCACCTAAATAAAACGGGAATGGTTGGTGACATCAACTTCCTGTTTGTGGTACATTAGTATATGGGAGGGGGGAAACTTTTCAAGATGGGTGGTGACCATGGTGGCCATTTTGAAGCCAGCCCACCCAGGTGTATCCATATAAATGGCCCACCCTGTACATAATCATCACCCTACACAGGCTTTGCCGGCTGTATGGATCAAATAAAAAACCTCATTCTTCGGTGGGGGCGCTAAGCACGGTCCGGAGTTGCCCATTGGAACATTTGGTGCTCATCACAATGCAGCACTGGACAGATTCAAAGGTTTTCATTTTTAAGATGCAAGGTGCAGCCTAGGAAACATAGTACACTTTGTTATAAATGTATGAACCTTCTGGAAAACATTCCATCAGTAGGATTATGGGGAAAACCTAATGATTGGTTCCATTTAAAGTAACTTGCCACTTTTCTAGCATTAAAAAGATGCATAATTGTTTGCTCCAATATGTCTCTGGTTGCTGCTGGGGGTCGCAACTGGGCACATAAGTCTCCTTTTCCTCCTGGCAGCTGGTAATGCAGTGCTTTCCATCTGGCTCTAATGCTATACCACCTCAGAGACCAGCAGGGCTGGAAGTGATTCCTCTTGGCTGCTCTGTACTGTGACCACCATCACTCAGCTTACTAGAGATTCACAGTGCTATACATTGCTGAACACTAGGTGGCAGTATATTGGCTAACTGAACATCAGAAAAAACCCTATACTTTTTTTAGGCCTGTTTCACACTTCAGTTTTTTTTGCTCAGTTGCAATCCGCCAAAGATGGGAAAAACAGATCAGTTTCCGTTGTGACACCAACGGATGTAACCGGACTGTTTTTTTTTTTTTTTAGGATCCGCTGAAGTAGGAAAGGTTTGGAAACTTAAAGGAACGAAAGAGCTATTTTTCACTGCTTCCAGAACGGCGTTTAGGGTTAAAATGAATCGCCGGGCAGGCGCAGTCAGAAAAATCGGGCCGCCAGTGTAAAAAAAGTTTCATTGTCCGTCTGCTCTGCCCGGAAAACGCTAAAATTTTAGCGGATCCGTCAAACTGATGACCATCAGTCAAAATCCGCCACTAATATGTCTATGGGGAAAAAACGGATCCGCCAAAAATAGGAGCGGATCCGTATTTTTCTAAAAGTGGTGGATTTTGACTGACGTAAAAAAACTGAAGTGTGAAACAGGCCTTAATGATAATTTGGGGGAGAAAAAAAAAAAGCAAAAACATGCATGAAATGTTGTTTTTAGAGTTTATACACGTCTGCATTTATATAATTTCACAGAATCAGCTAAGATCTGTTTATTCTGCAGTAATCCTTGAGTACCTGCCAATCAAAGAATGACTTTCTAGTACATTTCTATGTGCAGTACTGTGTCCTAGGCTTGTCAAACCTCAGAACTGTGACGGGTCCCCATCCATAGAGGTGTCTCTGATTTGCCCCAATAGCAGATGTCAAGGAAAAGAAGAGTTGCGCTTGTTGGATTTCAAAATTCCTCAATCCTTTTTGTTCATCTGCAGTAGGAAAAAATCTAAATAATGAAAATGTCTTTATAAATGAGTATCTAAAGCACTACAATTTTTTCTACAGTCATGGCCAAAAGTTTTGAGAATGACACAAATATTAATTTTTACAAAGTCTACTGCTTCATTTTTTCTAATGGCAATTTGCATATACTCCAGAATGTTATAAAGAGTGATCAGCTTAACAGAAATTACTTGCAAAGTCAATATTTGCCTAGAAAATGAACTTTATCCCCCAAAACACATTTCAACATCATTGCAGCCCTGCCTTAAAAGGACCAGCTAACATCGTTTCAGTGATTGCTCCATTAACACAGGTGTGGGTGTTGATGAGGACAGGGCTGGAGATCAATCTGTCATGATTAAGTAAGAATGACACCACTGGACACTTTAAAAGGAGGCTGGTGCTTGGCATCATTGTTTCTCTTCTGTTAACCATGGTTATCTCTAAAGAAACACGTGCAGTCATCATTGCACTGCACAAAAATGGCCTAACAGGGAAGAGTATTGCAGCTAGAAAGATTGCACCTCAGTCAACAATCTATCGCATCATCAAGAACTTCAAGGAGAGAGGTTCCCTTGTTGCCAAAAAGGCTCCAGGGCGCCCAAGAAAGACCAGCAAGCGCCAGGACCGTCTCTTAAAAGTGTTTCAGCTGCGGGATTGGGCTACCAGCAGTGCAGAGCTTGCTCAGGAATGGCAGCAGGCAGGTGTGAGTGCATCTGCACGCACTGTGAGGCGGAGACTCTTGGAGCAAGGCCTGGTCTCAAGGAGGGCAGCAAAGAAGCCACTTCTCTCCAGGAAAAACATCATGGACAGACCTGATATTCTGCAAGAGGTACAGGGAGTGGACTGCTGAGGACTGGGGTAAAGTCATTTTCTCTGATGAATCCCCTTTTCGATTGTTTGGGACATCTGGAAAACGGCTTATTCGGAGAAGACCAGGTGAGCGCTACCACCAGTCTTGTCTCATGCCAACTGTCAAGCATCCTGAAACCATTCATGTGTGGGGTTGCTTCTCAGCCAAGGGAATGGGCTCTCTCTCAGTCTTGCCTAAAAACACAGCCATGAATAAAGAATGGTACCAGAATGTCCTCCAAGAGCAACTTCTCCCAACCATCCAAGAGCAGTTTGGCGATCAACAATGCCTTTTTCAACATGATGGAGCACCTTGCCATAAAGCAAAGGTGATAACTAAATGGCTCAGGGAACAAAACATAGAGATCTTGGGACCATGGCCTGGAAACTCCCCAGATCTTAATCCCATTGAGAACTTGTGGTCAATCATCAAGAGACAGGTGGACAAACAAAAACCTTCAAATTCAGACAAAATAAAAGCATTGATTTTGCAAGAATGGACTGCTATCAGTCAGGATTTGATCCAGAAGTTGATTGAGAGCATGCCAGGGAGAATTGCTGAGGTCCTGAAGAAGAAGGGTCAACACTGCAAATATTGACTTGCTGCATTAACGCATTCTAACTGTCAATATAACCTTTTGTTACTCATAATATGATTGCAATTATATTTCTGTATGTGATAAAAACATCTGACAAACACACATAAAAACCAGAGGCCAGCAGATCATGTGAAAATATAATATTTGTGTCATTCTCAAAACTTTTGGCCATGACTGTAGTGGGATTCTATCTGGTACATTACAATGACAGAATGTGAGGGCATGTGCAGTAGGAGCGTCACCGCACATTCATGTGTAGGAACATGTGCTCCTAGTGGATATTCTAGTATATGGAGAAGAAAAGACCTACATAACAATGAGTACACCTGAAGTTTCTTAAATCAAATCAACACCTGATTCTATATGAAATATATATGAATCGAATAATATGCTCCATTAGGAACATATGCAAGCACCAAAAAGGGTTCCATATTTGCAAGATATATTCCCAGCATCACAATTTATACATGATTGCAAGAAACCATGAAGGTTAAGGTGTGTAACCAGAAAAGAGGTATGGACAGTCTACCTGTGTTAATATAGACAGTTAAGTCAGATTATCAGATAATGCAGAAGGTATTACCCGTATAACAAATTGGATCTCAAAAGCCTCATGAATAATGTAAGGTCCAAGAAGGATTGAACTAAGAGGATATCACCTGAATAGATATAGCAGATACTGAACGATTAATCACAGAGTTGCCACTGGTCATCGAACATGCCATAAGCATATACCGGTATACTGTATACCAGAATGTTGACTATAAGCAAGAAAAAGCATAAATAAATGCATAGATCTAAAAAGCCCTACCTGAAATTTTTGTCCTACAGTAAATTGTGAGAGATGGAAAAGGCTATAAGGAGAAAGAATTATACCTACTGGCACCTAGTATATTGGAACCGATTAGGCTAAAAAGAGCAGCGTGGCATCACCAAACTTGGCAAGGCAGGCACGTCTTCATCAGGGGGTGAGGTTCATTACAGCCATAGCTTAAATATGTTCGTAAAGCGAACCTGTCAGCAGGATTGTGCACAGTAACCTACAGACACTGTCAGGTCGACACCGTTATACTGATTGCACTGATACGTGGTGATGAAATCCGTCTTGTGGTTGTTGTTTAATCTTTATTTTCAGTGTTGAGTTAATGATATGCTCACGCTCCAGGACGGCCTGTGGGGGGTCTTTATATGGTGCTCTGATTAGGTATTCATCAGTATGGCTTCTGAGAGGTCACTGATCCCGTTACAAAAAAAATTACATTTAGCAAAATGGCGCTGTCAGCTGCACCTGCGCAGTAACATGTATCACATTATGCTTATAATATTGCCGGATAAAGAAAAGAAAACTTACTGTATTTTTCTGATTATAAGATGCACTTTTTTCCCCAAAAAATTTTGGGGGAAAATGGGGGTGCGTCTTATAATGCGTATGTACTTTACTGGTACCGTTGCTGCAGGCCACAGGCTGGGATGAGGGGGTGTCCGGCAGTGCTGCAGGTGCCCGGCTGTGCTACGGGTTTTTGGCTTTGTGGGTGTGTCCGGCGACGCTACCCAGTGCTGCTGCGGGTGTCTCCTGGTGATGCCGGGGCTCAGCTGACATTTTGTGAAAGGCAGTTCCATGGTTATCTGTGCAGTGGACTCCAGGAAATTTCATCTCCCGAGATCTTGGTGCCGAGCTCTCCATCTGTGCATGCTCCGCCCCCCGGCAGCCATTTTCCCGGAGTCCACCGCACAGGAAACCATGGAATGGCCAGGACTCTGGCCTTTCACAAAATGTCAGCAAAGCCCCGGCATCACCAGGAGACACCCGCAGCAGCAATGGGCAGCGTCACCGGGCACCCGCAACAGCGGAGACACCTGCAGCAGTACCACCGGACGCCCCCGCAGCACCAGAGACATGCGCAGCAGCACCGGACACCGCAGCAGCATCAGACACCCGCAGTGGCGCACCGTACATCGGAACACCCTCTCATTCCAGCCTGCGGCCTGCAGCATCCCAGCCTGCGGTCTGCAGCTTCACCCTGCCTCCTCCAACGACCCAGGGCCCCCACTTCACCGCATCCTCTATCCCCCAGTAAGCAATAAGATGCATGGATTATAAGAAGCATCACCATTTTATTAAAAAAAAAAAAAATTTCCTATTTTTCTCCTCAAAATTTGGGGTGCTTCTTATAATCCGGAGCCAGTTAATGACAGTCCACACTTCTCTTCCTGATATCCTGGCTGATTTCTTGAGACTTTCCCATGATGATACACAAAGTAGCAGTGTGTTTCAAGTGTGCATTAACCCCTTAACTACCAGAGGTATTAGTTTTTTTAATTTCTGTTTTTTGGCTTGTTTTTTTGCGGGACAAGTTGTACTTTTGAACAACACCATTGATTTTACCATATAATGTACTGGAAAACGGGGAAAAAAAATTCCAAGTGTGGTGAAATTGCAAAAATGTGTAATTACACAGTTTGTTTTGTTTTTTTTTTATCATGTTCACGAAATGCTAAAACTGACCTGCAATTAAGATTCTCCAGGTCAGTACAAGTTCACAGTCACCAAACATATCTAGGTTCTTTTTTATTTGGTGAAAAAAAAAATTCCAAAAGTTGTAAAAAAAAAAAAAAAATAAAATAAAAAATCACCACTTTCCAAGACCCGTAGCATCTCCATTTTTCATGATCTGGGGTTAGGTGAGGGCTTATTTGTGTGTGCCAAGCCAACGTTTTTATTGATACCTTTTTGGTGTAGATAAAATATTTTGATTGCCTGTTATTGCATTTTATTGCAATGTAGCAGCAACCAAAAAAATGTAATTCTGGCATTTTTTAATTTTTCTTCTGGTTACGCCATTTTGCGATTGGGTTAGTTCTTTTTTATATTAATCGGGCACTACCAAATATGTGTATGTTTGATATTTTTTTTTGTTTCTTTTATTTTGAAAGCAGGGTGATTTTGAACTTTTATATTATTTTTCTTAAAAAGATAAAAAAAATTATAAACAAGAGCACGAGTAACAAAGTTCAATTCTACAAAACAATAAAGTAATGATAAATTACTACCCAGAGTATCGACTAATACCCCAATATATTCATGGAGATGGAAAAATCTGTGCACCAAATAGCGCTCCTTCCTTCTCAGCAAGACATGTGGCCTAACCGTAGTTTTCAACATGAGGCATCACCGCATTCAGGAGAAATTGTGGAATAAACTGTGGGGTCCAGTTTCACCTATTAACCCTTGTGTAACTGACAAATTTGCAGCAAATACAAAAATTACATTTTTAACACTAAAAGTTATACTTCCACATCACAATGTTATAAAATTTTGTCATGCACCTGTGGGAGCAAAATACTCAATACAGCCTCAGATGAAATCCTTAATCGATGAAGTTTGCAATATAGGGGGGGATTCTGCCTATCTGGTACCTTGGCTAATGGGGTCCAAACTCTAGTCAAATGAATCTCCGTTCTAAAAGCCAAGTAGCGCTCCTTAACATCCTATTCCCGCTGTGTGCTCAATCTATTCCAGCCAAATGTACATTCCAAATACCAAATATCGCTTCTTCTCTTACGAGCCCTGCCCTGTTGAGTCTTCAAACTGAACTTTTTCACTACATATTGCCACGCTCAGAAGAAAGTGGGTAGCAAACCTTGTGGTCCGCTTTTTATGTTATCACTTTGAAAAAGTGAAAAATTTGGGGCTAAAGCATCATTTTCAATGTGTCGACTTAATGTTATCAAATTCTGTGCTGTACCT
This sequence comes from Dendrobates tinctorius, assembly GCF_039654945.1. Classification (NCBI taxonomy): domain Eukaryota; kingdom Metazoa; phylum Chordata; class Amphibia; order Anura; family Dendrobatidae; genus Dendrobates; species Dendrobates tinctorius. The sequence continues at coordinate 3,058,620 of NW_027362043.1, forward strand.
GCGAGTTCAAAATGCTCACTATACCCCCTGGATAAAATCCTTGAGGGGTGTGGTTTCTAAAATGGGGTTCACTTGTGGAGGTTTTCTGCTGTTTGGGCATCTTACGGCCCGTGCAAAAGCAGCATAGTGCCCTCAATTTATTTCAGCCAAATTTGTGTTCCAAAGTTCAAATGTGTAGTAGTCATCCACATGCTTTGTTCATGGCCTGGGCATCTGTCCACACCACCTGTAGATGTGTGGTTGAAGGATGATTTGGGTAAATGCCCAACCTTTTTATAAAAATCTCTTTTAATGCTGCTCTGTGCCATGAGTGATTTTCTTGACTTATTTTTGGGGGAGACCAACAGTACAAAAGATGTCACTGTATTGAAAGGCTAATGGTTAATTTATACTAGTAGATAATCGGCGAATGTGTGATTAACTGTGCATTTACAGTGCCAGATTATTGTGAACAAGCCTTCCTAGGAACGCTCCTTTCGCAATAGTCTGGCAGTGTATACCGGCTGCCGATAGCCGAGCAAAATGCTCATTTGTCATGTGAAATGATATTTTGATTTGCACAAAGATCATCATTCTTGTCAATGCATCATCTTGTGTAAGGTTATGTTCACATGTGTAGTAGTGATCAATTAGAACGGATCCAGCAGGACCTTCACAACATTTGACCAAGTTTACGTCATGGTCGAGAAGAGGTTCTCGCATAATGACTTAATGACGTAAATTTACCTCGTGGCCATCATGCAGCATAAGAGCGGTGCTCAAACGATTGCCGCCGGGAGCTCGGCTTAAGTGAAATCTGAGCCTTGGCTGCCACTGCCAGAAGCACTGCCCGCACTGCCCCAGCCATTTAACCCACTAAATGCCACAATTGCAATTTTCAGAAGGCAGGGAGAGAGAGGGGGATACTTTTCCCGTTTGACCGACTCCCACGTGAGGGCCCGATCATGCTATGGCAATGGTCGTCATGTCAACATTCAGGTTACCAAGCTACTTAAAGCCCGTTAGACCAATAAATAGGTATATTAATGTAAAACAACAAAAAAAAATGCACACATTTGGTATCAACTTGACCTATAAAATGCTACACTGCTTAACCCCTTGAACTCACTGCATCCAACATCCACTGATTTGTGTTTCCTGAAAACACTCATGGAGTCAAAATGGTCACTAGTAGTGACAAGCAGACCCATGGAAGTTCTGGTACCTGACCAGAACTTTACTCCAGAGTTTGGTACAGGTACCAGAACAGTACCCAAACTTGAACCAGAACTCAAACTCCATTGAAAACAATGGAGACTTGAACTTTGGACTTGGAAAATTCTCTCGCTTTGTCTCGCTCTGGCTTTGTTTCTCATAGGCCAGGAGAAACTCGCACAAGTCTCGCGTCTCAATACCCGGCACTTCCGCCAGCACTCGGACCGGAGCGCTCAGCTGCATAGAAATGCATGCAGCCGCACACTCCGGTCCCGAGTGCCTGCGGCAGTGCTGGGTATTGAGGCGCGAGACTCATGCGAGTTTCTCGCAAGTGTGACCCCGGCGTTTCCCTGCAACTCTCAGCATTAAAATGGACTTCCAGGAGAAATCTGTGTTCGACATTTTGTATCTGACACTCAGTGTCTGGTACGAACTCCGAACTTGTAAGTTTGGATTCACTCATCTTTAGTCACTACAAGTTTAGATAAACTCATGGGGGGTGTAATCTCCAAAATTGGGTCACTTTAGGTGGGATTCTGCTCTTGTAGCAATTAGGAGCTTTGTATATGGAGTCCGCAAACTGTTCTAGGAAAATCTGCAAATAGCGCTCCGTTCCGCTGGAGTCTCTCCGGATGACTAAGAGAACTGTACAACCACATATGGGGTATTGCCACATTCAGTAGAATTTGTGGGACAAATTTTGGTGCCATTTTTATCCATTTCTCAGAGTGAAAATTTAAAATTTGGGACTAAAACAAAAATTGTGGGTAAAAATGTAATTATTTTTCTTCACTGCCCAATGGTATAAAATTCTGTGACACATTTGGTGTCAATATGATCACTACACCCTTAGATGAATTTGTTGTAGTTTGATGCAGTTTGTAAAATGTGATTAAATTTACATTTTTGAGGGGAAAAGTAAACCTTTTTTTTTCCTTCCATATTAATACACTTGTTGAATGTGGTTTTGAGCAAATTGAGGGGGTGCAGTTTTTAGAATGGTGTCACTTTTGGGTATTTTCTGTGAACCTCAAAGTCATTTCAAATGTGATGTGGTCCCTAAAAAAAAAAAAAAAAATTGTTCTTTAAATTTTGTTGGAAAAATGAGAAATCACTGGTCATTTTTTAACCCCAACTTCCTAACAAAAAATGTGTTGATGTAAACTAGACTTGTGGAAAATGTTAGTTATACCACACAAAATAGTTAATAAATATCTGGTTTAAGGGCATAAAAATTGTTTGAAAATTGAAACAAAAGTCCAATATTTTCACAAACGCAATGTTATTGGCCTAAATTGACCACCAGCGTGAAGTACATTGTGACGTGACAAACAATCTCAGAATCATTGGGATACATTGTAGTTCCAGAGTCATCTATCCAATAAGCAAAAATTGGATCAGTTACAAATGAAAGAAAAACAATGACTAATGGAATTCATTTTCCAAACTTCAATGTTAAAGAAAAAAAAAAAATCAGTTACTTAACCCCTTTCCGATATCGGGCGTAATAATATGCCGATGTTGGAAACCCTCCCTTTGATGTGGGCTCAGTCGCTGAGCCCACATCTTTTCCAAGACATGTCAGCTGATTCCGACAAGCGCTCCAGAAATCCCGCCCGTTGGTGACCCGTGTCACGTGATCGCGGGACACCGATGGGTTGGCATGACAACTAGAGGTCTCCAGCAGACCTCTATGGTTGTCATAGCAAGTCAGGACTTCTGCTACATACAGGCGATCTGATCATCGCCTGTATGTAGCATAGGAGCCGATCGGGCTATGGCAGCTTCTAGTCTCCCATGGAGACTATTGAAGCATGCCAAAAGTAAAATAAGTTTTTAAAAATATTATACAAATATAAAAAAATAAAAGTTCAAATCGACCCCCCCTTTTGCCCCATTCAAAATGAAAGACTAAGAAATCAAACACACATTGGTATCGCCATGTTCAGAATCGCTCGATGTATCAATATAAAAAAATAACCCAATCGCTAAACGGCGAGAAAAAAAGTCAAAATGCCAGAATTTCGTGTTTTTGGTCGCCGCAACATTGCATTAAAATGCAATAACGGGCAATCAAAAGATCGTATCTGCACCAAAATGGTGTCATTAAAAATGTCAGCTCGGCGCGCAAAAAAATAAGATCCCACCCAACCCAAGATCACGAAAAATGGAGACGCTATGGGTATCGGAAAATTGTACATTTTTTTTCACCACTTAGACACCAAACATGTCTAGGTTAATTTTTATCTATGAACTCGTAATGACCTGGAGAATAATAATGGCAGGTCAGTCTTAGCATTTAATTAAACTAGTAAAACAAAAAACAATTGTGGTATTGCACTTTTTTTTTGCAATTTCACCACACTTGGAATTTTTTCCCCCCATTTTCCAGTACATGATATGTTAAAACCAATGGTGTTGTTCAAAAGTACATCTTGTCCAGCAAAATACAAGCCCTCACATGGCCATTTTGACTGAAAAATAAAAACGTTATGGCTCTGGGAAGAAGGGGAGCAAAAAACGAAAACGAAATTACCTTTGGATATGAAGGGGTTAGAAAATGGACTAAAAAGTTGTCTGCACAAGTTTTTTTTGCCAATGGATTGCTGTGGAATCCTTTCTAACTGATCACAACTGGACATGTGAACATAGCCTTAGCAGGACCTGTGCAGCCAAGAACAATGGCGGCTTATATGTAGTGATCAATGTATTACAGAGCAGTCAGTGCGCATCTGAAGCGAGGTCGGCCATTGTAAATGACTATAAATGATTGCTAACTGGCTAACCTCACAGTTCCAAGGTTAACGCCGCTCATCTCAGTGTAAATGGCACTTAATTGTATGATCTGTGACTTCATTGTGTAAACACCATTTTCTAAATTTCTTTTCCCTTGCTGCCTTTTATGTTTCCGTAGGCTTTTTCAGCTGGATTTGGGACCTCCTAAATCTTTGGAAGAAAGAAGTCCAGATACTCCTCAATACTGGAAACTTCTACGAAAGTTACATATGTGGAGAAACAATCGTCTAGCCAAGACCAAGAAGTTTTAAATAATCGTCCTGTTGTCTTAAAATAAAGAAACCTCAGATAAACCTTAAATAAATTGTCTCTTTATATATCACGTGTCCACTTAACTTTTCTAGTTTAATATGTGTAAAACAATACACTTGAACTGTATGTTCTCTATTTCGGAAGGAAAAATAGAATTTTGTTTATTATATGTCACAGACCTGGCATGTCCTCCTAACTTGTTATGGGACTGACGCTATCGCTAAGACCCCCGTGGTCCTCATGTTCAAGCCTAATTAATTCCAGCTTGTTAAACCTGAATGGGAAGGGGGTCGCTTATCTACCCTTGTTTAGAGTCCGTAATAGGCTATGATTTGCACGCTTAACTTGGACTTCTATGCATGTGTGTAAGGGCATTGTCCTTCCCAGTCATATGTTGCCAGGTGCTTTGTCACTAGTTAGAACCAGTAGGCGATGTAGCTGAGGTGTACAGATGAGCAGGACCGTCAGTGAAAATCTGGAATGACAGCGTAAATTCAGCCCTTAGTGTACTCAACCATGCTGACTAAGCAGTTCACATCTTTAGAACAGAAAAGTTCTAAATACCAGGTAGTATTTACTGATGGCCTTTGAAAATATACCGTATACATTTTGCACAAAACCTTAAATTTTCTTTTATTAAAAAATATAGTTTTGGAAAAACATTTAAAAATAACAGTATTTTTGTATCCCTTTCATCTTGCTGTGTCCCAATATAATGATGCAGACGCTCCAAAATTCTTTCTACAATTTTTAGACCATTCATAGCTCATGCTATTTAGTCCGGTCAAGCCTCAGTTTTTGGTTAATCATTAAGTCGGTGTGCACACGTTGCAGATTTGGTGCTTTTTCCCTTACAGATTTTCTAGATAAACGCCGTCCTAATGCCAGCAAAGTGAAAAAGAAACCTGAAGTGTCATGCAGGCGTTGAGTAGTTTTGACTTGCAGATTTGGAGAAGAAAATAATTTGTAGCATGTCATTTCTCGGTGCATTTTTGCTCTGCGTTTTTTACTATTGACTTCACTCCCATCAGTCAAAAACGCAGGCCAAAGACGCACTTTTTTTTCAGCTGCGTTTTTCCAAGAACTGCAGAAATATTACTGAACGTGTGCACACAGCCTAATAGTTTATTATTGGTTTGCTGATGAGCTTTCTATTTTAACACCACGTGTTGCTGTAGGTCAGATCGGCTGCCAAGTCTTATCTATGGTCTGAATGTGTTCCTTGGCCTTCATCCGAAGAGCAGCAATGCTGGAGCTCCTTTGGTCTAACTCATCTAGGGGAAACTTGTCCACAAAGCTGCCCATGCACTGGTAAGGACCACTGCTTAGAGGCTGTATAGAGCTCATTGGAGGTGCACTATTGAGGAAAGTGTGGCCTGCGTATGGTGACTGAAGATTTTGGGAAGGTGTTATAAATCCTGGCATGCTGTGCACAGTTGTAGCTGCAGTAATGGATGAAGTGAGCCATGGATCCAAAGGCAAAGAAGAGCTCAATGGCCCAACACTTGTGGTTATAGGTGTCCTTGAAAATGAGAGAAGCGGGGAGTCATGAAGCTTTGCTGAGGAGGACTCCAACTTCTCCTGTCGCCTCCATTTAGCCCTTCTGTTCTGGAACCAAACCTGGATCAGAAAAGAAATGGGGATTTGTCAGGGATTGGGAGGCATCATTCTATAAGCAAGTGGAGTGGCAGGTGTTATTGAGGAAGGGCAAGATATCTGCTGCATTACGATGAGCGCAATTAGCTTTGCCGGGACCAGATCCCTGATAATGATGATTCCATTAACGGCTCGAAGTGTCTGCTAATTGGATAGAACAGTTTATGGATTAGGAAAGGGTGAAAAAAGCACATGGGGTAATAAGGGGGGGTTGAATTGTCAATTAAACTGGACAAGTTCGATGAAGGGTTTGCAGGAACTATTTTGCTAAAATGGAAACTTAATTTTTGCATACAGCTAATGATGTGCTGTGCATTGGGACAATTGCCAGTAAAAACGGGGAGACAGCTTACTGTCCCAAATAGCTCTGTTAAGGATTTTTGTTTATAAGGCTGGTTTATTTGTCTTCAACTTTGCCAAGTCACATTATCCCACGGGGCAGTTCTAATCGTGGTTTTATATAGGTTATTCTGAGTTAGGGTCTACTAACACTGTATTAGCAAAGTGTGTTCATCATAAGGACTGGGAGAATTTCCCTGCACATGGGGAAGACCTATCTCCATCATGCGTGTACAGTTGAAGAGGAGACAAATGAATGTCGCCCATAACCACTATTCTTAAATCAATAAAATGTACATCATGGTTTGGCTTGTTTAACTTGGCAGCAAATACAAGGTATACTGATATTTACAACCTGGCACCTGTCAGGCCCATGGGGGTCTGCAAACCAAGTATGAATAGACCATTAGGCTGGGTTTACATGGTGTTCTACTCACCACGGAACGATAGTGTCCAGCTGAGATGACCGAGATCAAGCAGAGTTGTAAGTTCTACTGTTTGGCTTATTGAAGTCAAAGACCATGATTGTGGAACACCAGAATATAGTTTTTAATGTGTCAGAGAGAAGCCCCCAACAGAATGCTGAGTGGCGCGGAGAATATGTGTTTGACTGTAAGCCTGAAGAATGCTGTCTGGGGCTTCTTTCTGAATACCCAAAAACCGATATTCCGTGCTCCCCAGACATCGTTAGTCTTTTGAGCTGCAGAGCGTAAAGTCTGCTAGTGTGGAGTGGTGTGATCCTATGCTCACACATTGAAAAATGTATGTAGAGCTTTTAATAGTAAGACTATTTGTTGCCTATAGCCACCAATTTGAGTGTAGCTCTTATATTTGATAGCTGTACTGTGACTAATTGCTATAAGGGCTCATACTCACTTGCGAGAGACTCGCACGATTCTCATGAGTCTCTCGCACGAAAACCTGGCACTGCTGCCGACACTCGGACCAGAGTGTGTGGCTGCATGTAGTCTCTCGGAAGTGAGTATGAGCCCTAAGGAACAGTTTTTTTTTCTTTCTGACATTTTTCTCCCAGTTTTAGTTTATCCTCATAAACTCAATAATCCACTATTTCCTTACATGTGCATTTTCTTTTCCAGAGTGCAAATCTATAGGATTTTAAATAGTGCAGGAAATACACAGAAATGGCCGATTTCTGATTAGAACAATTGGCTTAATATTAACTGTGCAAATTTGCTGCATGGCACAACAAATCTAGATCTTTCTTTTACAGCATAATAAAAAAAATCTTAAACGGTAAGAAAGTATTGGCATGCTTATGGTTTTATGTTTAGGAAAAATTTACTATTGCTCTTAGGGTGGTTCCATGTAGTTAAAAAAAAAAAAAAAAAAAAGAGCAAATTCAGCCCCCCACCCCACATGATCTTGCATCTCTCACCTGTACACGAACTTCTGGAAGACTGACTTTCATGGCTAGTTCCTCCCGGCTGTACACATCAGGGTAGTGGGAACGTTCAAATGCACGTTCTAACTCGTGAAGTTGGTAGGTGGTGAAAGTTGTTCGGTTTCTGCGGTGCTTTTTTTTAGGGAGTTCATCTTCTTCCCCTTCGGGGGGACATGATGATGGTGTGTTGTCACCTCTTAGGTCACACAGGTCTCCTTCACATTTGTCTAGAAACATCCTAAATCCTGTAAAACAATAAGGTTGTAAAATCCCACAAACTGAGATCATTCGTCCTTATGTAAAACACAAACCCTTGTTCTGCGCATTTAGATGAAACTCAAGAAGTCTGTTGTAGGAAGACTGCATATGTATTGTCATTTTTACAGTGGTTTTAGAATGGAACTCAAAATATACTAGTAAATAATAAAAATGTTAATCCATGTTTTACATTTACCAGAAGCAGAGCCGGCATATAATACAAGGTATGCAGAAATGAGCCAGTGGGAAAAGTCTTCTCATTTGCTAAACGAGGGCATAATACTATATTTAGCTGTGTATTCTAGGTGTCCCCAATATGAGGTAGGATGGGGGTACTAACAAGAGGACCACGCATGCTGCTGTTAGCTCATGGTATTCCAGCTAAGCTCCTTAGCTGAAGATCTGCTCTACGGTTGAGGGATTAGTAGGGTTTTTGTCGTGTTACAACTTTACAAACAACAATATAGATGGTTTCCAGAAGGATCCACTTCAGAAGAGATCAGATGGATCCACACGATGTAATATTGTGGTAGCTGCAGAAATGGTGATAAGTCAGTGTTCTGCTTGCACTTTTCACTACTGAAAAAAAACAACAATTTTTCTGGAAAATGTGTGTAAATGCTAATTTGTAGGAGAAGCTCCATCATGGACACTTGTAGGTTTCACAAGTTATGATTATGATATCTAACATCTTATGTTACATCCTCACAGTCATATTGTTTAATTACCATTTCATTACCAAATATGCTGCTTGGATTTAAGAAAGTAATTCCTTGCTTTCAACTTGTCTATCATATTGGTGACTTAGATTTTTAATATATTGATGGCGAGAGAAATATTTTGGCCCAAATGTTTAGTTTATAGGAAGTGTTTGCAGTGGAACAATAAGGTATGGATTCTGCTGGCCACATTTTAGCATTCGTATCATTGCTGCCATGGTTCTGGTGAAGAGAGATCACCATAAAACCTTACAGTGATGATCTAAGCATGCTTCAGGAGAACCATGTGAGACCCTGAAATCATGGCCATAGTATGTGATCGCAGCATGGTTATATCACAGGCTCTTGTAACACAATTTCCAGGATTTTTCCCTTTAATTAATTGTAATGCTGATTTAAGCAGAGGATATATACTTGGGTGTTCCCAAAAAAATCCACAGAAAATTTCTCTGTAGAAATGAATTTTTTTTTTTTCACAGAAATTCCCACATACTTTATGCTTATTTTAAAATGGGGAATTATTAACTGTAGTCTTTTTTTTTTTTTAATTTGCGTGTGTAGCAAACCCACATGTCCTGATTTTCCATGGCAGATGCTCCGGTTCTCAGAGGGACTTATGTTTCACTAGCATTACAAGATTTAGTTTACAGTGAAAAATCTATACAAGGGCTTGCATTCTCTAAGGGCAAACTCCCCATCTCAGTAGGGTGGTCTTCATATGTCTTTCTGCATCCCTCTTTCATAATTTGACTAAGCGTCTGCACAATGTGCTGTATATCCCCTGTTCCATTTACTATACAGAAGGGAGCATTTAATACCGCGGAGGCCTTCAGTTGTAAAAATTGGGGGCATTCTAGCATGAGAACAATCTCTTTACTCCTGATCGATAGCTAGCTATCCCCAAGACAGAAATCTGTTTATTTCTGACAACACATGAGGCAATGTATGGAAACAATATATAAGCGCACGCTCATTTTACCTGTTTTGACTACTTTTGTGTTGCGCCCGTGCTTCCACCGGTTAGGTTACCTGGCAGCGCTTCCTCTTGCTGCACTTATCTGCTGGCAAACAAGCAGATCAGTCCCAAAATAAGATCCAGGCTTTGAAGATTTAGGCGGTGGTGGCTGGGAAGGGGAGTCAGCGTCCGTCTGAGATGAAGAACGCAAAAGAGCTGGTTTCTTGGTGAAATCTTCACAGATGTCTACAAGACTGAAGGAAGATTCCGCAGCCCAAGGGGGATTACTTGACTTTATTAAAGTGTTACCTCCCCCTTCTAATGATGATTGGCACTGACCAAGGGATGTAGTGAGAAGGCCAAAGGGAGGGAAGAATTGTTTTCATTTCTAGAGCTGCCATACAGATTCACTAGTGCCTCCATATGTGGATTTATTCATTTACTAGTCCAATGACAGAATTCCAGGATTGAAATGAGTGCAATAATTCAATTGTTCACAGAAACTTGTCTATGGCGCTGTGCTCCAGCACGGACAGAATGCATACATTTAGATGTTAGAGGACTGATCCTATTGAACACCATGAGTATGTGGTGGGTTTGTGATATTGATGCATTTCTGCACCTAATAGGTTGTGTTTTTCATTATGTTTGAGTGCGGGGTTTTGTTTTTTTTTTACATCCATTATGTTTTTGATGCTATGGTTTTTGTCTCTTTTTGGTATGTCATTTTATATAAAGCTGCTTTCCTTTTGATATATCACAAAACTATTGATAGTCCTATGTGCTTTACATGCATTTTTAGTGCGTTTCTGCAGCTGACACTAAAACCGCATATGTGGGTTTTTACCTACGGATTTTCCCCATCTAATGCAAGCCAATGGGGAAAATCTGTACATAATACTCAGCGTACCAGAGTAATGAACTTGTTACTAATTTGACACACGGACCACAGCTCAATTTGCCCTGTATAAAAGACAAAGTACAGTGGGTAAGAGATATATAAATAGCATTCACTTTGCTGGAACTGTAAGATACTGAGTGAGAATACTTGGGGTCAGAAGCTCACCTCACAAGTGAGGAAATATTCTTAGGCCGGCGTTACACAACATATGAAAAAAAAAAAAAAAAAAAAAATCGGTCCGTTTTTCACGGCCGAGAATTGCAGAAATGTTCTCTGAACAGTGATCCGTATGTCATCCGTGTGCAATGCGAGGATGAGATTCTCGCATCTAAGCATCCATGCGACATCCATATGGCGAGATATTCTCACAACCTTGCAAAATGGACATTTAACTGATCCATGGCCTCAAATATTCATCAAAACATATATACGGTATATATGTATATGTCACTGAGACACATTATATGCAGTGCGTAGGCGCCTGGAAAGGTCAGAGAGGTCCGGCACCTGCGCACTGCAGTACTTTACTCTGCCCTCAACAGGGCAGCTATAGTACGCCTGCGCAGGAGCCGAGGGAGAAGCAAGGAGGAGGACATCATCGTATGAAGATGGGAGGCGCCAGACCGGACCGAACGCCAGGGTGAGTATAATCTAATTCTTTTTTTCTTCTCTTTCAGGTTTACATCGGGGGTTTATCTACAGCATTACAGAATGCTGTAGACAAGCCCCTGATGGGGGTGGCCGCAGCTTATAGGCCAAAAATGGGGTGACAGATTCCCTTTTAATGACCAGGCCAATTTTTACAATTCTGACCACTGTCACTTTGAGGTTATAACTCTGGAAACTTTATGACTTGCGTTTATTTATGAAAAAAACGGAAATATGGCAAAATTTTGCAATTTTCAAACTTAATTTTTATACCCTTAAAACAGAGAGAGATGTCACACAAAATACTTAATAAATAACATTTCACACATGTCTGCTTTACATCAACACAATTTTGGAAACTTTTTTTTTGGAAGGAACTTATAAGGGTTAAAAGTTGACCAGCGATTTCTCATTTTTACAACAAAACTTACAAAACCTTTTTTTTTTTTTAGGGACCACATCACATTTGAACTCATTTTGAGGGGTCAATATGACAAAAAATACCAAACAATGACACCCTTCAAAGTGCTCAAAACCACATTCAAGAAGTTTTATTAACCTTTTATGTGCTTCACAGGAACTGAAGCAATGTGGAAGGAGAAAATTAACATTTAACTTTTGTTTTTTGTTTTTACAAACATTTTACTTCAGAACCAATTTTTTTTAATTTTCACAGGTGTTAAGAGAAAATTAACCACAAAATTTGTTGTGCAATTTGTCCCGAGTATGCCGATATCCCATATGTGGGCGTAAACCACCGTTTGGGCGCACGGCAGAGCTCGGAAGGGAAGAAGTGCGGTTTGACTTTTTCAATGTAGAATTGACTGGAATTGAGATCGGACGCAATGGCGTGTTTGGAGAGCCCCTAATGTGCCTAAACAGTGGAAACTCCCCACAAGTGACATTATTGTGGAAACTAGATCCCTTAAGGAACTTATCTAGATGTGTGGTGAGCACTTTGAACCTCCAAGTGCTTAACAGGAGATTGTAACACAGAGCCGTGAAAATAAAAAAATTTTCCTCAAATGATTTTTTAGCCCACTATTTTGTATTTTCACAAGGGTAACAGCAGAAATTGGACCACAAAAGTTGTGCAATTTGTCCTGAGTACGCTGATACCCCATATGTTGGGGGAACCACTGTTTGGGCGCATGGCAGAGCTCGGAAGGGAAGGAGCGTCGTTTTGGAATGCAGACTTTGATGGAATGTTCTGCGGGCGTCATGTTGCGTTTGCAGAGCCCTTGATGTGCCTAAACAGTAGAAACACCCCACAAGTGACCCCATTTTGGAATCTAGACCCCCAAGGAGCTTATCTAGATGTGTGGTGAGCACTTTGAATCCTAAGTGCTTCACAGAAGTTTATAACGTAGAGCTGTGAAAATAAAAAAACGTATTTTTTTCCACAAAAATGATGTTTTCACCCCCAAATTTTTATTTTCCCAAGGGTAACAGGAGAAATTAGACCACCAAATTTGTGGTGCAATTTGTCCTGAGTACACTGATGCCCCATATGTTGGGGTAAACCACTGTTTGGGCACACGTCAGGGCTCAGAAGGGAGGGAGCACAGTTTGACTTTTTGAATGCAAAATTGGCTGGAATCAGTTGTGGTGGTGGTGTTTGGAGACCCCCTGATGTGCCTATGTAGAGTCGGTGGCCGAGCTGGGGGGATGGTCCCTCATCATACCGCGCAGAGATGAACAGAGACAAATAGAGGCCATTTTCGGGTACAACAGGTCCAAATTTAATCATTACAACACAGTACCTCACTCATGGCCCTCCGTGTCCAGGGCCGCTTCACACACCGTGTTTTTCGCTTGGGACGTATATATATGTTCTGTCCCTTTTTCCTTGCTGACGCACTGACAGCTTCCAACACTGTGGCTGCCATAGGCCTAACCACCGACAGTCCTTTCACTGGTCAAACGTTGTCCTTAACACGGTATGCCTACTCTCTTTTACTCGTCTCTATTGCGGTATTCCTGTCAGGACCACCCCCCTGATGTTCTCTCTCCTCAGTCCCTCTGGTTTGGATTCTCACAGCGCACAGACTGTCGTAGTCCTCCTGTCACTGGAGCTCCCCCTGGGGACTGAAACCTTCTGGAACCCTCCCTCAGTATTTATAGCATTCCCGGTCCCCTGTCACTGTAACTCCGCCCCCATGACCAACGGTTTCTAAAGCCCTAAGCTGTTGTCAAGTCCTTTGCTCACACTCCTCCCTGCCATCAAAAGGTCAACCCAAGGTACTGCACATCCACTACACTTTCCTAGCTGTTTCCCCATTGTAGTAACTGTCACCTATCTAAACTGTGCAAACCTATCTTTCTCTATTCTGACACGTCCGTCCGTCAGGTCACCTTCCCTTCACCTATACAGTGGAATCCCCTCAATTCTAACTTCAACCCTAACAACAACACACCCCTAACCCTAATCCTGACCATAACCCTAACCACAAACCTATCCCAAACACACCCCTATCCCTAACCCTTATCCCATCCCTAACTTTAGCCTAACTCTAACCCTAAAGAGAAAATGAAAAGAAATATATTTTCTTTATTTTTCCCTAACTAAGGGGATGATAAAGGGGGGGTTTATGATTTTTTTATTTTAATCACTGTGATAGGGTCTATCACAGTGACCAAAATGAACCAATAGGAAAAATCTTCCAATTATTGCCGGGTGCCGGCTGGCAGATCTCGGGTGCACTGCGCTTGCACCCGCCATTTTCTTTTCGGAAGAAAATGGTGGCGTCCTGGGGTCGAAGCGGGAGGGCCGAGGAGCACCGGGAGATACCGAGGGGGGGAATCGGGGACAATATTTCCCTCTCTTCTGATGTGCGATCACAACAGAAAAAGAAATTAAATGGCACATCTGACATTTTTTTTGTGGTCGCCATTATACGGTTAATAACGGCGATCACAAAACCGACGTCGGTAAAAACCGACCCGAATCATGTTCTCTGGTGTCTCAGCTACACCCGGCAGCCGAGCCCCCAGAGAAAACCAGACTGGAGGGCGCTATACCCTTTTTCCACAGCGCTGTTAATTAATGGTGCTGTGGTTTAAGTACCCTTAACTACTGCCATTTTAAAGGCGTATTGGCGGTCATTAAGGGGTTAAACAGGGAAACACTAATGAAGATTGACAGCCTATATATTGATTCCACTTAACGTGACTCGGTTGTCCGTTTCTTTTCCAGAGTCCGTTGGTTGTTTGGCTGCCGTCTGAGGCCGGTGCTGAGTTCTTCCGGTTTCCCCTCCTAACAAACTGGTCTCACTTCTGGCGGCAGTGTCTTGTCCGCTGAGCCCCTAGTCCGTTCTGCCGCAGTGCAGCAGACTCAAATCCTCCGCAATTCTTCACTCGACGTGCGTTCCTCCGCATGTGGGTCGCCCTCCCAGGGCTGTGGGGTACTCTGTACCGGGCTGGTATCAGGGGAATGTGTCACAGCAGCGGTGACCCGGTCCGTGGCCCTGGGCGCCCAAGCAATGGGGGGATGTAGTTAATGTGGAATGGAATAATTTGTGACGCCACCTGTGGTGCTCGGCAAGGGAGGTGTTAAGCCGACGCTGCAGACAGATCCTCCTGGACAGATGGTGTGGTGCAGCGAGGATGGTATAGCCCTCCACAGGCAGGGCTGTTGTCCCGGGGCAGTGTAGACATGGGGACACTTAGGTGGTGTAGTGTCCGGCGCAGGGGATGTAGCAGTGTCAGGCAGATGGACGCAGGAAGGAATGGAGGACACCAGGGCATGTAGTGCCAAGGCTTTACTCACAGTCAGTAATGCCTGCTTCTGTGCCGGGTCCTCCGGGTCAGGGACTCAGTCAACCTTCAGGCAAGATGGAAAGCTCTCCTCCAACACTCCGCCAACTTATGTACCTTTCCTGAATGTCTCCTCTATAGCGCCTTTAAGTGTGAAGATCTCCATTACAGCGGTACTCTGGAGTTCCTCCTGTCAGATGTCCCCAAGAACTCTACTCGTATGGCAGACAGCTGTAGCCTGCTCTCTCTTTACCCCCCCCCCCCGTTAAACACAGCACGTCCGCGGGCTGCAAGATAAGCAAAGTTGACAGTACAGGAACATACAAAATTTTTGTAATGCTGCATTAACATTTCTTATACTAAACTTCCTGATATAGGAGGCATTGTTTCTTGAACGTTGCAAACAATTCTTAATTATCTAAATTTCAAGTCAAAAGTGCAATTTTTCATACTTTACGTAATTCTAAGTGCTATTATCTGTGACTCACTATCACTTCAGGATTCTTCATCTTTCTTTCTGTAGTACACATTTCTCTTCTCTTTCTAGTGCACATTTTCTGCTTTCTTTCAAGTGACAACTGTGACCTGGTTCACCATTTACATTTTCAACTCTTTATTCAAATCTTTCATCTCTGTATCAAAACATTTCTCATTCTATATAAAAGCCATTTCCTAGTTACTAATACTTTCATAAGATACATCATAATCAAAATACTTCACATTAAAACTTTCAACAATTATTCTTGTAAGTGCTGAACACCGCTCCCAGCCGGGATCTCTTGCAGTGTCCTTTGAGGTAGACATCATCTTTGCAAAGTGTCCATATGTAAATCCAAGAGAGAGCACCTAAAGAGGTGCAACTATTTACAATAATCATACAGCGTTCATGATCTCCTCAGTTCCAAATGTAGAAATGCTGCCAATCAAAACAGAGCAACTCTGGAAAACCAAAAACTAAACCATGGTATGAAAACAAAAAGGCCCAACGATGCTAAATACCCTCCTGGGTCACGAGAGTTACTGTAAATCACTAGAGCTGGTCCCCTCCTGGGGTTCTGGAAGCCGATTGTGAACCGCTACCAGATGTGGTATCTTCATCTTGATTCTGGTTTCTGGCTATAGGGCACTGAAGCTGTGGCAAAGGGAACCCATCATACATCTCAATGCCCATCAACTGCTCCTCGTCAAGAGGCGATTCCTCTGCTCTGGTATGAGGCCTAGCACCGAGGGACTCCGCAGCTTGTCGGTGCTGATAAGCAACTATACGAGGGTTCGGCCGCCAAGGGATCCCGAGGTCACTATCCCAAAGCGACTGAGCCTCATCTATTCCCCGAAGATGTCGAATCGTGCGCGCCTGTTCCAGCCGTACCCTTCTCAGTAGGGATCTCTTCCAGCACCCCATCTCTGACTGACTAGCGCCCCCAGCGGACTCTTCCAACTGCCCCATCTCGAGTTGTCACAAACCCGCCTCGGATAACGTGAATTCGGAGGTCAACCCATTAGGAGGGCCAGGGTATATACCTGGTGCCTCCTGGCGGTGTGGCCTCCGCTCCGGTGCAGGCATGGTGGCAACAGGCGCTGCCCGGTGAGACACCGGGGACAGCGGTGGAGCCAATGGCAGCTCCGGCTTCGCAGGGGTCGCTGGCGGGACCTGCGCAGCCGCAACAGGTCCGGGCAGGGGCTTCTCTTTCTCCGCTTCAGCTCCCTGGGCCGTGTACAACTCCTCCGATAGTAGCGGCAGAAAGGGAACAGGGCCCGCTGCCGGTGACATGGCAGCGGTCACAGGTTCCACAGGGTCTGCCGGAAAGGGGTCCGGTGCAGCGGGTACCGCAGGTGTAGGCCCCTCCTGGGCGCGCTGCAGATTCAATGTCCAGAGCGCTTCCAGCCTCAGTTGCAGGCGGCGCATCAGCTGGGTGATTTCATCCTCCAGCTGCTGACGGTTCATCTCCACTACGGGGTCGGAGCCTTCAGCCATGGCGCCGGGGAGATCCAACTTAACCTCCGCGTGCTCTACAGGCCTCCTTCCCTCTCTCTCTCCAAAATGGCGTTCTGGTGATCTCCCCGCCTCAGCCTCTTTCCCGCCACTGGCTTCTCCTGCCCCTCCTTCCGGGGGCGGCGTCTTCTTCCAGCGCCTCCATACCAACCCAGTATACGAACCCCTTGGGGGGTGGGTCAGGTTGCTGTCACATAGTAATTCAGGCAGGGGAGGCCCAAGACTCTCTGCGGTCTTTTCCTAGGACCTTCTATCTCTTCACGCCCTTCTTCTCCGCGCCAGCGGCCATTTTTAATATTCATGTCACAGTCTATTAAATTGGGTCTTCTGCACATTTTCAAAAGTTCAAAGTCCAAAAAATCTCAGGCACACAGAACCCGATGGCATCGGGTCTCGTCATCCTGTTCGTGACCCCAAGTTGGGTCGACCTCCCGGGGCTGTGGGGTACTCGGTACCGGGCCGGTGTCAGGGGAATGTGTCACAGCAGCGGTGACCCAGTCCGTGACCCTGGGCGCCCAAGCAATGGGGGGATGTAGTTAATGTGGAATGGAATAATTCGTGATGCCACCTGTGGTGCTCGGCAAGGGAGGTGTTAAGCCGACGCTGCAGACAGATCCTCCGGGACAGATGGTGTGGTGCAGCGAGGATGGTATAGCCCTCCACAGGCAGGGCTGTTGTCCCGGGGCAGTGTAGATGTGGGGACACTTAGGTGGTGTAGTGTCTGGCGCAGGGGATGTAGCAGTGTCAGGCAGACGGACGCAGGAAGGAATGGAGGACACCAGGGCATGTAGTTCCAACGCTTTACTCACAGTCAGTAATGCCTGCTTCTGTGTCAGGGACTCAGTCAACCTCCAGGCAAGATGGAAAGCTCCCCTCCAACACTCTGCCAACTTATATACCTTTCCTGAACGTCTCCTCTATAGCGCCTATAAGTGTGAAGATCTCCAGTACCATGGTACTCTGGAGTTCCTCCTGTCAGATTTTCCCAAGAACTCTACTCGTACGGCAGACAGCTGTAGCCTGCTTCGGGGACTCCCTTCTCCTGAGTCCGGGCTCTCTATCCGATTGCTGTTGTGCCCCAAGTCTTAGATGGGAGTAATGTATTTACAGCCAACTACTCCACCGGTGTCTGCTGCAGAACCATAAGTGTCCATACAACCTCGGGGAGCGGGCCCCGGTCTTGCGCTCAGAACCTATAGGCAGGGTTCCTCTTCCAACCCACGTCCTCTCTGTTCTCTCTACTCCTTCGTTCCGTACTTGTCTTTCTCTCTCTTATGGAAGCTTAGATTTCAGTTCTACGTCTTTCTCCTTCTTTTCGTTTCCCATGCCAGCTGGCTCAGATCACTGAGGCAGCTGCAGCACTCCTTCCTCCATCCCTTCTTCCAGGGATCCTCACTCCTGTCTGAGTGACTTCCTACCCGACTGACCTTCTGTCAGACTGACCTGTCATCCTACACTTTCCCACTCTTTTATGTATCTTAACTCCACCCACCTCCCAGCACATCCAGTGTTCCAAGCAGGGAACCACCAAAGGTGCTCTGCTACTCTCTAAGCACTGAGCCGCAATGTGGTTGTGCAGAACTACCCTGTTGTGCGGGGTGGGAGTGTTGGAGTGTGGAAAGGAGTTCCCACCTTACTTGGATGTTGGGGTACCACACCTTTAAAGAGAGAGGAAGGTGCAGTACCTCTGTGGCGACCGAGCATCAGGGGCGCCACACATGTCCGAGAGTCCTTGCCGCAACTGAACGGGATCACTACTCTGCGGCCTATCTCATCCTGCAGCACGGTACCTGTCCCCTCTGAATCTTCTCTCTGGCGGGAAGCCCCCTTCCATTCCCACGCAAAACCCTTTAATCGCTGTGACTTGCCACACCCCCTTTACCCAGGTTCAGGGTTCACTCCATCCCTAATCTACTTTCCTCCCGCCACAGGAGGCTCAGCCCTGGCAGTTCCAAACCCAGCTCTTTGTCAGCACCCACAGCCAGTTCTCCTCTTCTACAGATATATGATGGACCTTTAATCCACTGAAACGGGGTAAACCAGAGGTATATTACTGGATAAAAAGCTATCAAGTCTCTTGTTGTAGGCCATTCCCTTAACCCCTTACTTAGAAGGCCAGTGTTGATCTTTATGAAAGAATTTGTAGGTTCCTTAGGTTTTGAAAACCGTAACATTTTTATTTTTCTGTCTATTTTGGTCGGGTTCACAATACATTAATGTTCTAGAATGCGGTTTCATCTTTTGAGCTCACCTATCTGAAAAAAAAAATATGGCTACTCCAAGTGGCATTTTTTAATACAGTTTTTGGGTATATAAACAACTCCCCAATCAAATGTTCAGTGACTTATTTTTCTGCTTTTTATTCCTCCCTTTCTGCCAAAAGCCATATTTTTTTTCCCCCACTGGTATAGCCTTATGAGGTCTTACTTTTGGCAGGATGATTTGTTCTTTTGAATAACACCATCCACTTTTACCATGCAATGTACTGGAAAACAGGAGAAAAATTCCAAGTACAGTGAAATTTCAAAAAAAACCCTGCAGTTCTGCAATTGTTTGGTTTTGCTTTTTTGTTCAATGTGCAGTAAAAATGATTTGGAAATATGATTCTCCAGGTCAGTATCATTATGGCAATGTCAAACTTGCAGATTTTTTTTCTATTTAATGAGTTTTACACATGGCCATTGTCTCCTGGCACAATTTTGAGTTTTATTGTACATATGTTTTTCATGGCTCTAAAAGTTTTCTTGTATGTACATTCATCCTAATTTGCTATTTTTATATTCCCTTTTTTTTTTTTGCTGATGTTGGTGGAAAATTTAAAGAACATTAGGAAATACATGTCTGTAGTTCACGTTTTATTTTTTTTACACTGGCAAACGGCCACTAAAATAAAAGAACATTTTAAATAGTGTTCTTATTTTCATAGAAATTATTTTTATGTATTGGACATTTTTTTTTTTAACAGTGGTGGGACTATAAGCATCAATTCAGACTGGCGTGGTTGTTAGTTTTGTTCTTTTCTTGCATTTGTATTTAATTTTTCATTTATATTACACATCTTGCTCCCCATAATGCCTTTAAAGACATTTAGGGAACATTTCAACATATTAATACATTATCTTTATTGCTGATCTCCTCTCTAAAGGTGCAGTCAGGCAGCTGTATAAGGGCAGTTTCACACGTCCAGATAATTCCGGTACTGGAAAAACCAGAACCGGAGCTATCCGTGTCCGTGTGCATACAGAGGTCATCTGTGTGCTATCCGTATGTCCGTGTGTGCTGTTCGTGTGTCCATGTTCGTGTTTTTGAAAAATTATTTTTAATGTTAACCCTTTGACTTTTAAAAATGCACCCGGATCGCACACAGACAGCACACGGACAGCATCCGTGAGCGGTACGTGTTTACACAGACCCATTGACTTGTATGGGTCCGTGTGATCCATACAAAAACGGACATGTCAGCGTGTTTTGCACACAGACACACGGTCCGAGAAAAGGAGTCTAGCTGTGTCTATATAACTGTGGTGTGGGTGTGGTGAGATGGCTATCAGTCTTCCGCAAGCTTCTTACTATGCACAGATGTTTTAGAATGTCACTGCAGAGCAAGGTGTGGACAATCTAGAATGTCAATGCATAGTAATGTGTGGACTGCATAGAAGTAGTTAAGCTATTGTGAATGTGCCCAACGCCATATAAGAAAACATACAGCAAGAAAGGCAGAGATGCTTACCTGCCCAGGCCTCCAAACAAATGCAGTGGACCCATATAGTTAAGATGGCGGCAACACAGGTGCAAGAATACCGATGAGACAACCGCTCAAATCCTACCAACCCATGGAGGGAGCGGCTGCTTGGTATATAAATGCACAATGAAGACTTGTTTGCAGCGTTGTTCACACACAGGCAATGCAAAGCATCCAGGTTAACAACCTATTAGTGACGCCCTTCTAAAAGATCAGGCGGTCAAAATGCATCCCATGTGAACTGACACCACAGTTTACAAGACCAAATGGGCCCAACTGCACCCCGAAAAATAAAGCGCAAAAAACGCATCAAAAAAATACAAAAAAATGTGAGGTATTATATTTTGGCTGCAAATTCTTCAAGATTCTGGAACGCTTTCAGCTCCACGACCTTTGCCGGGTTCCACACATCCAGTGCCCTTTGTGATGGTATCAGATAATGCCTTTCCCTTAACGACCAACCTGCTGCGCCCATACCCACGAAGGGGACTGAATGACCGGCGGAGGATTTTTAATTATCGGCTGAGCCGTGCATGCAGATATGTGGAATGCACCTTCGGAGTCATGACTAGTCAGTGGAGGATCTTTCACAAACCCATCCAGTTGGATACAGACACCGTTGACGGTGTGATTAAGGCATGCTGTGTACTCCATAACTATGCTCGTGACTACAGCACTGAGGTAGATGTGAAGTCACAGCAGCCAGTATTTAATCCAGTGACCAACGTGTGTCTGGGAAGGCCATCCAGCTCCGATGCATGTGTGAGAGAAATCTTTACTGACTCTACATTGAGTCCAAAAGGTGCCATGCACTGGCAATACTCCTGTATAGGTCATGAGCAGCCGGACCAGCAGAGGAAGGAAGAAAACTGATCAGAACACAAAGAAAATTCACCTTTTTTTGCCCAAGCTTTGTACTCTATTTTCATGTATAAAAAAATTACTCATGTTACTTTGTTGTGTTTAATTGATTTTACTTTTAGTATTATGAGTGATGGGAGAGAGCGGGTCACATGACTCTCTCTCCTCCATCACTGCTTTGTTTATCAGCTTCAGGGCCACCATCAGGGCATTACTGCCCTGACTGGCGTATGGGGCCCAGTGGGCAGAGGGGGCCCGCATCAGGCCCGGTCTCCTCTGCTCACCGGGCCCCTACTGGCAGCTAAACCGGGCCCTCTGCGCTTTGGCAGTTAAACGCTATTGACATGTGGGCCCGGCAGCCCGCAAGTCAATAGTTAACAGCCACGGCAGCCGCCAGCCAATCGTAGGCTGGCAGCTGACGTCAGCCACAGCGCGCATCTCGCCGGCATCTGACGTCAGTGTCAGTTGCCGGCAGAGCGTGCTGCAGCATGGAGGGAGCGGGAGCGTCGCCTGTCGCTGGAGCGTGGCCAGGTAATTATTAGAACTTGGGTTTTTTTGACAGCGACGACCCGGAGGCAGAATGCTAGACATGAGGGAGAATGCGGGACTGGGGCAGAATGCTGGACATGGGGCAGAATGCTGGAGACTGGGGCAGAATGCTGGAGATGGGGGCAGATTGCAGACATGATGGGGGCAGAATGCTGGACATGATGGGGGCAGAATGCTGGACATGATGGGGGCAGAATGCTGGACATGATGGGGGCAGAATGCTGGACATGATGGGGGCAGAATGCTGGACATGATGGGGGCAGAATGCTGGACATGATGGAGCAGAATGCTGGACATGATGGGGCAGAATGCTGGACATGATGGGGCAGATTGCTGGACATGACGGGGGCAGATTGCTGGACATGACGGGGGCAGATTGCTGGACATGACGGGGGCAGATTGCTGGACATGACGGGGGCAGATTGCTGGACATGACGGGGGCAGATTGCTGGACATGATGGGGGCAGAATGTGACAGTGAGACACAGGAGGGGGCAGAATGGACACGGGGCACAATGTGACAGTGAGACACAGGAGGTAGAAGAATGTGAGGCACTGGGGCATAATGTGGCAGTAAGACACAGGAGGGGGCAGTATGTGGCAGTAAGACACAGGAAGGGTGCAGGATCATGGGGCAGGATGGATACGATGGAGACAGATGGGGAAATCATATGGGGCACAATGGATACTCATGAGGGCGGGATGGGAGGAACATATGGCTGAAGCCAGGAATGAGACACACGGGAGCCAGGATGGGGAATATTATTACCATAGGGGTTAATTAAGGGATATTATTACTGCAGTGATGTCTTTATTTTATTTTTTGAGTATACTGTTTTAAATGGGGGGATGGTCCTGTAACTGTGTAGAGTAACACTACGTCGCCTTTTTTTCTTCATGTGATGTAATGTAGAAGTTGGGAAAAAAATAAGTAATGTGTTCTGCAAGCAGAGCTCTAGATAACTGTGTTATTTCCTGCAGAGACGAGTCCTGTCTGGAAGACGTGATGGCTGTCTGTGCTGGATGAAAGATGAAAAGCAAAGATGAAGGACTTCACCTAGATACATCACTGGTGAGTTAGTGTGTTACCTATACACTGACACTATATACTGTATACTATATACAGAGGTCCTGTGTATAATGTCACCAGTGATCACTGTATTACCTGTACATTATATACAGAGCTCCTGTGTATAATGTCATTGATCACTGTATTACCTGTACACAGACACTGCATACTAAGTACAGATCTCCTGTGTATAATGGCACTTATGGTGATGGTATTGTGTTTTTTTATTACTGATCAGCATTGTAGTATTCAGTCACTACGTGGTCTTAATATGTGGTCTGGACATGGTGTTGTGGTATTTGTCACTTGTATGTGTTATTATTTGGTCACTTTGTGGTGGTAATATGTGGTCTGGTCATGGTGCAGTGGTATTTGTTCCTTATATGTGATATTTTTCAGTCACTATGGTAGTAATATGTGGTCTGGTAATGGTGTGGCGGTATTTGTTCCTTGTATTTGGTATTATAGGTCACTATGTGGTGGTAATATGTGGTCTGGTCATGGTGCGATGGTATTTGTCCCTTGTATGTGATATTATTGGTCATTAAAAAAAATAAAAAAAAAATACTGTATTGAATATTTTAACAAATATTTAATAGGTTACAGTAGAGTAGAGCTCGGCCAAAAGAGTCTACAGTGTTGTGATGGCAGCTTAAAAAATCTTTTGGCCAAAACAAGAGCTGCTGGCTATATTTGTGTTCCGGTGATGGGAGCTGTTAATGTGTGATTGGTGAGAAGTGGAGTTTTTCCAAGAGAGCGGTGGGACTGTGGACAGTTTGAGGAGTGGAGGCGGGGCTGGGGTGGAGCCTGGGAAGAGTCTAAAGGGGGCCCCAAAAATTTTGCCAGTATGGGGCCCCGAAATTCCTAGTGGCAGCCCTGATTGGGGCCCCTTCAGGAGGTGTGGCTCTAGGCAGATATTTAGATCTCGTATGTTCATTAGGTCAGAGAATACATTTGTTTCACCACTCCAGGAATAAATGATCTGGAGTAGTGTCAAAAGTATGTTACATACCTCCCAACTTTTGAAGAAGGGAAAGAGGGACAAAGGCTGCGGTGGCAAATTTTAGGCCATGCCCCGACCACACCCATTTCACAACTAGACACACCCATGTCCATGCCCCAAACACACCCGTTTAGCACTGCTGATCACAGTAGCTGGTACTGTGGGCACACTGACTTGTACTGAGGAAAAGAAAGAACAGAGAGAGAAAAAAGAAAACAGAGAGAGAAAGAAAGAGGGGAAAGAAAGAAACAGAGAGAAAGAAAGGAAGAACAGAGAGAAAGAAAAAGGGGACAGAAAAAAAGAACAGAAAGAGAGAGATAAAAAAAGAAAGAGGGGAAGAAAGAGCAGAGAAAGAAAGAGGGGAAAAAGAACAGAGAGGGAGAGAGAAAAAAGAGGGGAAAGAAAGAACAGAGAGAGAGGGGACAGAAAAAAATAAGAGAGAAAAAAGAAAGAGGGGAAAGAGAACAGAGAGGGAGAAAGAAAGAGGGGAAAGAGAACAGAGAGAGAAAGAAAGAACAGAGAGAAAGATAGAAAGAAAGAAAAGGGAAAGAAAGAGAACAGAGAGATTAGAGAGAAGGAAAGAAAAAAGATTAGAGAGAGAAAGAAAGAAAGAGGGGAAAGAAAGAAAGAACAAAGAAAGAAAGAGAGAAAGGTGAAAGAAAGAACAGAGAGAGAAAGAAAGATGGGAAAGAAAGAACAGAGAAAGAAAGAAGAAAGAAAGAAAAAGAACAGTGATAGAAAGAGTGGACAGAAAAAAAGAAGAGAGAGAGTAAAAAAAGAAAGATGGTACAGAAAGAACAGAGAGAGACAAAGAAAGAGAACAGAGAGAGAAAGGAAGAAAAGAGAGAAAAAACAGAGAGAGAGCACATAGAGAGAAAGAAAAAAGAACAGAGAGAGAAAGAAAGGAAAGAAAGAAAGGAAGAGGGGAAAGAAAGAATAGAGCAATAGAAAGAACAAAGAGAGAGAAAGGAAAAGGGGAAGAAAGAAAGAGTGGAAAGAAAGATTAGAGAGAGAAAGAAACAGAGAGAGAAAGATTCTATAAAGATACTATAGCAGCCCGGCTCCCATTGTAATGCCCACCTGAGCCTCCCGGTGCAGGACATATCATGATCCGCTCACATGGCCGGCATCCCCGAGTCCAAGGCGATCCCGCTTTCCGTGCTATCGGAGGAGCACACGATGATGGATCTGAAGCATTCCCTGAAGTGCATCCATGGTTCCGTCACAATCTCCTCCCGAAATTACCTAATTTCCGGTCAGCTTCTAGCACGTTGCTTCCGGTGGAATGTCACGTGTGAATTTTAAAGTGCTCCGCGGGGTTCCGCCCTGTACTCCTGTGTCCGTGGGAAAAGTAAGCTCCCGGCCGGGGCAGACTCTCAAGATCGGGACTGTCCCACTAGATCCGGGACACCTCATACACACATGGTTCTCCTTTGTATGTCTCGTACACGCATGGTTCCGCTGCGTACACCTCGCACACATATGGCTCCACTCCGTAAACCTCGTACACACGCGGCTCTGCTCCGTACACCTTGTACACACATGGCTTCACTCCGTAAACCTTGTACACATGCGGCTTTGCTCCATACACTTCGTACACACGCGGTTCTGATCCATACACCTCGTACACACGCGGCTCCGCTCCGTACACTTTGTACACATAGTGCTCCATTCTGTACACCTTGTGCAAACAAGGCTCTGCTCCGTACACCTCCTACACACGCGGCTCCGCTCCGTACACCTCAAACACACGCAGCTCCACTCTGTACACCTCGAATACATGTGGCTCTGCTCCATGCACACGCGGCTCCGCTCCGCACACCTCATGCACACGCGGCTCCGCTCCGCACACCTCGTGCACACGCGGCTCCGCTCCACACACCTCGTGCACAC
This sequence comes from Dendrobates tinctorius, assembly GCF_039654945.1. Lineage (NCBI taxonomy): Eukaryota > Metazoa > Chordata > Amphibia > Anura > Dendrobatidae > Dendrobates > Dendrobates tinctorius. Next base: position 3,084,605 of record NW_027362043.1, read on the forward strand.
GCGGCTCCGCTCCGCACACCTCGTGCACACGCGGCTCCGCTCCGCACACCTCGTGCACACGCGGCTCCGCTCCGCACACCTCGTGCACACGCGGCTCCGCTCCGCACACCTCGTGCACACGCGGCTCCGCTCCGCACACCTCGTGCACACGCGGCTCCGCTCCGCACACCTCGTGCACACGCGGCTCCGCTCCGCACACCTCGTGCACACGCGACTCCGCTCCGTACACCTCGTACACGCTCGGCTCCGCTCCGTACACCTCGTACACACGTGGCTCTGCTCCGTACACCTCGTACACACGTGGCTCCGCTCCGTACACGATCACCTCTGTTCAGTACACCTCGTACACGCCCGGCTCTGCTACATCCACACTGAAAACCCCTCCTGACCCCACACATAACCTTCCCCTCATGCAGCACCATGACAACCAGCACAGCAGAGTCCTGCAGACACGAGGGCTGTGCGCACAGGACCAGTGATGAGGTCACAGGAGGGGAGGAGTCAGGGGTCAAGTCTCTGGCCTCGGATGGAGTCCCCTGATCATGTGACCTCCTGACTCCTCCCCTCCTGTGACCTCATCACAGGTCTTGTGCGCACTGAACAGCCCGGCGATGATGATCGGCAATGTCATTGCGGGCGTGCGGCTCAGTGAAATGCGGGAAAAATAAGCTACCGAGTGGGACATGCAATCAAAAACGGGACTGTCCCGCCAAATCCGGGACGGTTGGGAGCTTTGGTGTTATTGATCCAAAGAGCCCTGGTATATACCCCTTATGTTAATGTTGAGAAAAAAATCGATGAAATGTTTAAAATATAACTTTATTACAAAACCTATAAACACATTATGACCAACATTGTCATTTCTTTTTTATATCAAAATGGATTTCAAACATTTTTCCAAATAACTTATTCGTTTAAACAGAGAACAAGAATGTTACCTTTCTTACAATAAGGCACTTGGTCTCTTGTTACAGAAGCAGGTCTTGTGTTTGCAACGATAAACTGTGTGGCAGACTTTGATATCATGGACCTGCTTTACGGCTTGTCTGCGACACTTGTAACTATTATTTAATTTAAAAAAGTGTAGTCAGGGCTATACCCATAGTTTTCAGAGTTGAAGCTATCATTTGGTGAGGGGCCCGGCCGTTGGGAACTACTCGAATCCGAGTAGTATGAGAAGTTGGTGGGAGGCCGTTTATAACGTTGTTCGTCACGGTGTGGTGGTGTTCGTTGTGGTTTTGCCCGCACAGTCTGAGTGACTCCCATCACAGTGTCCGTTATTGGTGCTATTGGTGCAGGGTCTTCCAATGCAGACAATAGAGCATGCACACTCATCATAAAAATTGTCTGCCTATCCGGTGGCTTAATCGATTCTTGCTGGATATAGTACAGCCGAAAAAATCCAAATAATCTTCCCTGGATGACTTGTGGATGAAATCTATGGTCTCATTCACCCTCTTAGTTGTCTCATCATTTTTTGGGGAAAAGACAGCGACTGAGAGCCGATGTTTATAGCCTGGGAAATAGCCTTTTCTGGTTATTAATAATAGGGGGACACCACGTCATTTTTTGGGAGTCCCTGTTATGATTGGGTCACCGAGGAGGAAAACAAGACCAAGCTAAGCCACAGAAAACCAGAGAGGTTGGTAACTAAGTGGATTACAGACCCCTTGTCCTATCCACACAACTAGCAGTAGCCGTGGAGCGTACCTGCGATGATTCTTGAAGCCTCGACACAGCCGGAGAACTAAATAAGCCTAAAGCAAGAAAGGGGAAATCTAAACTGCCCCAGAGCAGACCCCAAAGGAATAGATAGCCCCCAAACATATATTGTCGGTGAGACAAGATGAAAACACAAACAAGGTAGGAAAATAGGCTGAGCAAACGATGGGGACAGGAAAGGAAACTGTCTGCAATCACGCAAAAAACCCTGCAAAAATGTCCACCACTTCTGATAGCAAAAAATTCTGAAGTCATTAGACTTCGCCCACTATATCAGCACTCTGGCATATTCTGAAAGCAGAGCAAAAAGAGGCCAATCTAATAAGGGACAAAAAACAAACTGGCACAAACTGTCAGGACTCAAATGTCAGGACCCTGTCAGCGTCGGAAAACTGCCACGCCGAGCAGGGTGACTTACCCCCACTATGGGAAAGCGCGGGGTCCAATACAGTAGTGACGGTTCAAGCAGACAGGACCTGCGGCACTGAAAATAGTAAGGAGTCCCAGGACCTAGATCATGTGACTGCAGGAGGCGGGGCTTAGCGTCCTACTGCTGCAGATGATATAATGTACCTACTGCAGGGAAACTGTAGTAGAGGAAAATGCAGGTCAGACAAGTGAGGGTTCGTACACAGAGAGGGCTTTGCAGTACCAGAGGGACGAGCAGAGAATAGTCAAGTCAGAGGCAGAGGGTCATACACAGAGAGGTAGCGCAGTACAAGAGGGACAGGCAGAACTCGTAACAGGGACAGAACCGGATCAAAACCAAACAAGCAAGCAAGATATCAGGCACAAGGCACACGTACCCACAAGGTCAACTAACTCAGCCGAGGGCAGGAGTATAACTGACACCGGACCTAGGTCAAGTGAGCATTAAATAGCCGCCCTCTGCCAGAGAGAGGCAGAAACAATTAACCCCTGTCTGACCAGGACGGGCCAAAGACAAAGCCCATCCTGGATCATGACAGTACCCTCCTCTCAATGGGGGGCCACTGGACCCCCGGGGTCTCTCAGGATACTTGGCGTGAAAGGCCCGGACCAACCGATCCGCATGAACCGATTGAGCAGGAACCCACGACCGGTCTTCAGGACCGTAGCCTTTCCAATGTACAAGATATTGAAGGGCACAACGGACCAACCTAGAGTCAACAATTCGTTCCACCTCGTACTCAGACTGCCCGTCTACCAAAACCGATGGTGGGGAAGACGATGATCCCTCCCCACAGGACCTCACAGGTTTCAAAAGGGCCCTATGGAAAACATTGGGGATCCATAGAGGTGGCGGGAGACGCGACCGAAAAGCCACCGGGTTAACCGCTTCGGTAATTTCATAGGGACCAATAAACTTAGGTCCAAGCTTCGCGGAGGGGACCTTGAGCCTTATATTCTTGGTAGATAACCATACCTTATCCCCAATCTGGAACACCGGCCCCACGGACCGTTTTTTGTCTGCAAAAAACTTATATTTATCCTGAGCCTTCGTAATGTTACTCTGGACCTCCCGCCATACCTCCCCCAACCGCTGGATAGTCTCATCCACCCCAGGACACCCAGAGTTCAAACGGGAAAACTCTCTGAAATGAGGATGAAACCCATAGTTGCAGAAAAAGGGAGATGTACCCATAGACTGGTTAAACTCGGCCAAAGGTAATGCAGTACACCAATCATCCTGTCGGGCTGAGGTCAAGCAACGCAGAATTTGCTCCAGAGACTGATTGGTCCGCTCGGTCTGCCCATTAGTCTCTGGATGGTAAGCAGATGAAAAGGACAGACCAATACCCAACCTCTTACAAAATGCCTTCCATAATCTGGAAACAAATTGTACTGCTCTATCAGACACCACATTCAAGGGTACTCCATGCAACTGCACCACATGCTCAACAAACAATCTGGACAACGTTTCCACATTAGGTAGAGCTGCCAAAGGTACAAAATGTGCCTGCTTACTAAACCTGACAACCACAACCCAAACGACGGTATTACCCTTGGAGGGGGGAAGGTTGGTGATGAAATCCATGGACAAATGAGTCCATGGTCTCTCAGGAATTGGCAGTGGTACCAATTCCCCGGCCGGCCGGTTATGGGGGGGTTTTCGCACGGGCACAAACATCACACGCAGACACATATTCCCCAACATCAGAGGCTAAAGAAGACCACCAGAATATTCTAGCACTGGCCTTCTGGGTAGCCGAGATCCCTAGATGTCCACCCAGAACTGAGTCATGGAACTCCCGGAGGACCTTGAGACGAAACTGAGCTGGTACGAAAAGTTTATCCACCGGCTTAGCCGGAGGTGCAAGAGACTGGGCTTCCCGAATCTCCCGTTCCAACATATTAGAAATACCTGCCACCACCACCCCGGGCTGAAGAATGGAGGATGGAGGTTCGGGGGGGGGGGGGGGGGGGAAACCGGATCTAGACTGTGTGACAAGGCATCAGCTCTGACATTTTTGGATCCTGGCCGAAAAGTGATAGAGAAGTGGAATCGGGAAAAAAAAGTGACCATCTAGCCTGTCTAGGAGTCAACCTTTTAGGTGACTCAATGTAAGCTAGGTTCTTGTGGTCTGTAATTATGGTTATAGGATGGACAGCCCCCTCCAAAAAATGCCTCCATTCTTCAAAGGCCAACTTCACGGCCAGAAGTTCTCGATTCCCAACATCATAGTTTCTCTCCGCAGGGGAGAATTTCTTCGAGAAAAAGGCGCAAGGTCTCAAATTAGTCAAAGTGGCAGGTCCCTGGGACAATACCGCCCCCACCCCTACCTCTGAGGCGTCCACCTCAATAATAAATGGTTCAGATGGGTCCAGTTGAATAAGAACCGGAGCAGACATGAAACATTTTTTTAAACATGTCTGTGAGGGGTTTAACCACCTGTGAGAACCCCCTTATAAATTTGCGATAATAATTGGCGAATCCTTGGAAACGCTGCAGAGCTTTTAAATCACAAGGTTGGACCCAATCGACAATGGCCTGCACCTTATTAGGATCCATGTGATACCCCTCAGCAGACACAATGAACCCCCGAAAAGATAGTTCCTGTACAAAAAACAAACATTTCTCTAGTTTAGCAAAGAGACAGTTCTCCCGAAGCCTTTGGAGGACTGCTTGAATATGACCAATGTGAGCCTGTTTATCAGGAGAGTAGATCAGTATGTCATCCAAATACATCACCATAAAACGTCCAATAAAATCAGAGAACACATGATTGATTAAATTTTGGAAGACCGCTGGAGCATTGGTCAGACCAAAAGGCATGACCAAATTTTTAAACAACCCTTCAGTAGTGAGAAAAGCAGTTTTCCACTCATCTCCTTCCCGGACTCGGATAAGGTTATACGCTACCCGTAGATCTAATTTAGAAAACCACTTAGCTCTGGACGACTGGTTGTACAAATCAGGAATAAGTGGGAGGGGATACGTATTTCTCACAGTTATCTTATTTAACTCTCGAAAATCGAGGCATGGGCGTAAACCACCGTCTTTTTTCTTTACCAAAAAGAACCCCGCCGCCACGGGAGAGACAGGACGAATGTGTCCCTTACGGAGACTCTCGGAAATGTATACCTTCATAGCAGCCCATTCGGGACCCGAAAGGTTATACAAGCGGGCCTTGGGCAATTTAGCACCTGGAACTAGGTCAATGGTATAATCAAATGGGCGGTGTGGTGGTAAAACCTCAGCCTCTTTTTCAGAGAAAACACCCGTATAGTCTTTTAGGTACTCCGGAATACCTTCCAGACCCACGGACGACACAGACACAGTAGCAAGACATTTTTCAGAACAATAGGGACCCCATTTAACAATGTCCCGAGATTCCCAATTAATCACTGGATTATGTAATTGTAACCAGGGGAACCCCAACACCAGGCCCGCAGGCAGGTTGTCCATAACAAAGCATGAAATATGTTCCTGGTGCAAGGAACTCACTTTAAGGAGAAACTCCTCTGTAAGAAATATGACATCATTCTTAGCCAGTGGTGTTTTGTCAATGGCAACTGTTATGAGCGGTGGAACGCACTAAATAAAATTAAAATAAAGTACGTTCACCGCTCGGGGTCCACCGTGCGGTAGATGACAAAACCGCTGCTGAAAGAGGCAGGGCACTCAGGCGGTGATGTGCACAGGACTTTAGCTGCAGTCAGTGCACCAAAGCAGACTCTGTTATATGCACAGAGCTGCTAACACAACTTAAATAACACTGAATCTGTTTAGGGTCACAGACTTCAGAGATGTGGACACGGTATTAAAGGTCACAGAAATAGCCTTAAACACCAGGACTATCCCCTCTAGACCTACCGTAAAACTTAAGGTACGAGGTGTCGCAACTGCGAACACCCGGGAGGCTGCAACCGCAGCACGGCGTGAACAGAGCCGCAAGCAAGGCGCTGCAAGGACGCTGGCGCAATGTAGGACGCTTAGCTGCTGCAAAAGGTATGGCTGGAGCACGCTGGCGCTAGCGCTGCTTCTGGCGGCTGCCCAATCACTAACACAATCGTAATGTCAGAGGGAAGGGGTTTCATAATAAGTCATCCACCAGTCCAAGCAAACATTACCATACACACAGCAGCAGTATGAAAAATACTAGCACATGGCGGAACGGCCATGCGCACTTTTTATAGTGTACGGGACCTGCCGGAAATCTCCAGAGCCCTGAGCATAACCAATGGAATTAGGAGCAGGACCTGAGCACCTGACTCCTGAAGTCCAATGGGAGCTCATCCCATGAGCATGCTCAGAAGAAGCGACGAAAGACTTAGCCTCTGGAGACAAATGTGAGGATCTGTGTTCCTGCATAGGTATTGTGGAGACCAGATTCCTAACAGGCAACAACGTGGATAGGAGTCTCCAGCCTAACTGTCCCTAACTTACACCTGGACACCAAGTCAGAGTCAATAAAGTTCAACGACGATCCGCAATCCACGAAAGCAGAAGTAGGTGTGGAGACACTCCCACAACAAAGTTCCACTTGCAATAACATTTTTGAAAATGGAGAAAAAGGTACCTGAGAGCCTGGGTGACCTCCACGACAATCACCCGGGCTCAGTCGCTTGCTGGTCAGTGGACAGGAGGGGCAATCCTTTTTCCAATGTCCAGAATCACCACAGTGAAAACAGCATTTTCCCAAGCGCCGTTGTCTCTTTTCTTTCTCCTTGACGTCGATGGTTCCCATCTCCATGGTTTCCAATGTAGGACTGGCTCCCCTTCCTTGGGAAAATAACGGGATTTCAATCTGCATCACTCCCCTGGCCCGTAGCCTGCGATCCATTCGGACAGCTTGTGTCATAGCTGTTAGGAGTGGCGGAAGGCACTAAATAAAAATATAATTAAAGTGCCTTCGCCACTCGGGGTCCACCGTGCGGAAGCTGGAAAAACCGCAGTTAAGTGAAGGCAGAGCAATCTGGTGGCAGTGTGCAAAGGATTAAACTGCACCCAATTACACTAAGCAAGCTCTGTTACAATCACAGAGGCTGCAAGCAAAAACCAAACACAGAAACGCTGAATCTGTTCACGGTCACAGAATCTCAGCGATGCACATGCCGCGGTATTTATGGTCACAGGAGTAGCCTTAGACAGCAGGACTACTCCGTCTAGACCTACCGTAGAGACATGTGTGCATGGCGTCGCAACTGCGAACGCCCGGCAAGCCTGCAATCGCAGTGCGGCGATAATGGCGCCGCTGGCAAATCGCCGCTATCACACTGGCGCAATGCAGACGCTAAGCTGCTGAGATAGATCGAGCAAATGCGCGCTGGCGCTAGCGCTGCTACTGGCAGAACTCAAACACTCACACAGACGTAGTATCAGAGGAATGGGGGTTTCAAATGAGTCATTCACCAGTCCAAGCATCCATCAACAAACATACAGCAGCAAGTATGAATATACTAGCGTGTGGCGGAACAGCCATGCGCGCTTTTTATAGCGAACAGGACCTTCCGGAAATCTCCAAGGCTCCAGGAAGAGCCAATGGGATTCGACACAGGACCTGAGCACCTGACTCCCGAAGTCCAATGGGAGTTCATCCCATGAGCATGCTCACATGAGGGAACAAAGGACTTAGCCTCTGGAGAGAGTTGCCGCAGGGCAATCTCCTCTACAATCTCCTCTGCAGCAGGAAAAGTGCAGGAGACTTCAGAATGTGAAGATTTCAGCAAAGGAGAGGCAGAAATCTGACTCCTAACAATAGCGTCCTCTAGGGAATCAGGCGGAGGGTGGGCAGCCAAGGCATCCTTCAGACGTTCAGACAGGCCTCTACGGAACAAACCCCGGAGGGCGGCATCATTCCAGCAGACCTCAGCAGCCCAGCGTCTGAACTCTGAGCAAAACCACTTGGCTGAGTGCCTCCCCTGGCACACACTCATCACCCTGTCCTCAGCCATACACATCCGATCAGGCTCATCATAAATATGCCCCAGGGCCTCAAAAAATGCATCCACAGTCATACCCTCAGGGGCAGTGGTCGGAAGGGAAAAAGCCCAAGCCTGGGGAGCTCCTCTTAACAGAGACATAATGACCCCCACTCTCTGACTTTCATCCCCAGAAGAGTGTGGTCTCAATGAAAAAAAAAGCTTACAGCCCTACTTGAACACTTTGAATTCCCTTTTATCTCCAGAAAAGGTATCTGGTAACTCAACCAGAGACTCAGGGGAAATTAATGCAACATCCTGAGCCCCCGATGATAAAACCCCCTGCACAGTGTCAGCGATCAACTGCTGAGACTGAGCCAGGGCGAGTTGTTCCCCCAGGAGTCTCTGAGACATCTGAGTCAGGTGCTTTACCTGCTCAGAAAGAGCATGCATAGAATCCATCACACACACAGGAGAAAGGGAACAGAGAAAAAAAAATGGTAACGGCCAGTTATAATGTCAGGGTGACATCGGCGGCTATGCCCGCCGATGTCCCTCCAGCAGCAGTGCACGCTGCAGCGTCCCCTTACCTGTGCGCCCCCGTCCAGGCGCGCGCCCGTCCTGCGTTCCTCCTCACAGCGGCTCCTGGCACCCACTCCCTGTCACGCGCACGCCCCCTATCGCTCTCTCCCTCCAGCGGTGGGCGGCGCTGAGGGGCAGGACAGGAGGACGCACTTCCGGGTGTTAGGATACTTCAGGCGTCCTCGCTGTGAGGAGGACGCCTGATGATCGTGTAGTCTCCTGCACCCTCTGGCCGCTACAGTCCTCTGTAGTTCCTATTGTCCACGCCCTGTCTCACTGCCTCCCTGCCGTGCCCTGTGTTACAGTCCTTGTAGTTCCTCTTGTCCATGCTCTCTCCCTGCCTTGCCCTGTGTAACATGCCCCTGTAGGTCCTCTTGTCCATGCTCTGCCTCCCTGCCGTGCCCTGTGTCTCATTCCTCTGTCCGTCAGTCCTGGGTCCGTATCTAAGCCATCCTTCTCCCTAGTCCTTATTTGTCCGTGGAGCCGTCCCTCTTGGTTCCGGCTGTTGCGCTTCCGTCCCCTGTGGTCCTGCCCCAAATGATCCCTGTATAGGGGTCAGTCTTCACCTGGAGTGCTCGGCCCAGGGGCTCCGGATCCGCGATCCAGAGGGTCCACTCTCCGACATAGCTTTTACCTAAAATGTCACAGTATCATCAGGCCATGGACCCTGCCGGTGCCGCGGCTGCCACTCAAAAGGAACTGCTGTTCTTAAGGGAAAATCAGACCCGGATTATGTCCTTCATGAAATCCATGGACACCCGGCTTTCCGCCCTGCAAACCGCTGACCCTGGGCACGCCCCCCTCTTAGCCAGTCTCCAGCAGGAGCTCACGCAGCAGCGCGACGCTCAATCTCACATTCTGGGGTACATGGCGTCCGTGGATGATCGACTGCTTGCTCTACAGTCCTTAGCGGCCGTCTCTACCCAACCCCGGGACGCTGAATCCCTTATGGGAGAGGGATGACCCGGTGGTCACCAGTATCCAGAGTTTTTTGGAAACATTTCGCAAGGTATTTGATGAACCCGGGCGCCTTGCTTCCACTACGGAGGCCCTCTTTAACCTTCGCCAGGGATCCCTGACGGTAGGGCAATACGCCATCCGTTTCCGGACCCTGTCCTCGGAGCTGGGGTGGAATAATGAATCCCTTGTAGGTGCCTTTTGGAGAGGTCTTTCTAGTAAAATCAAGGATGAGCTGGCCGGGCGTGACTCCCCAACCACCCTGGAAGATCTCATCTCTCTAGCTACTCGTATTGATCTGCGTTTTCAGGAACGCGCTAGAGAGTCAGCCAGGGAGAGGAGGCCCTTTAGGTTATACCAAGCCCCCATTCCGCGCGCTGTTGCTCCCTCTAGTAACTCTGCTCCTGAGCATATGCAGGTGGATCGCGTCAAGCTGTCCGAACAACGGCGCAAGGAGAGGATGACTAATGGACTCTGTTTATATTGTGGAGGGGCCAATCACTTCGTACGCACTTGTCCTGAGAGACCGGGAAACGCATCCACCTAGGCCAGGTAGGAGAGGGCCCCCTAGGTGATCAGATCCCCTCTCTTCCACTTACTCTATCAGCTCTGCTTATTACAGGTCGGGGGCGTGGCTCCGTGGAGGCGTATGTGGACTCGGGCGCAGCAGGCAACTTCATCCGCCAGGAAGAGGTGGACAAACTCCAGATTCCCGTGGTCGTCTTAAGAAATCCGCGAGCAATCACCTCCGTCGATGGCAAACCTCTTCCTGGACTCATCGCCACGGTTACCACCGAAGTTGAGCTACAAATTGGTGCACTTCACTCCGAGAAGATTGCCTTTTATGTCGTGCCTCAACTATCCCACGCCATTCTCTTAGGGTTAACTTGGCTCAGGCGGCATGAGCCAGTTGTCGACTGGCGCTCCGGGGAGATCTTGCGCTGGGGGCACGCCTGCCATGCACCCTGTTTGCGGACCCTTGTTCGTCCCCATTCTCTGCCTAGGCCAACCGATCTCCCGGGCCTTCCTGTTCCATACCACGCCTACGCTGATGTTTTCTGCAAGAAGGAAGCGGATTCTCTGCCTCCACATCGGTCCTATGACTGCCCTATCGACCTGATTTCCGGAGCTGTCCCTCCCAGAGGAAGAACGTGCCCTCTTTCTCCAGCCGAGACCTCTGCCATGACGGAATACATTCAGGAAAACCTGACCAAGGGGTTTATCCGGAAGTCCTCTTCTCCTGCGGGCGCGGGTTTTTTCTTCGTCCGGAAGAAGGACGGATCACTACGGCCTTGTATAGATTACCGGGGCCTAAACAATATCACCGTTAAAAACCAATATCCCCTTCCGTTGATTCCTGAGCTCTTTGACCGGCTGAGAGGAGCTCGGATCTTCACGAAGTTAGATCTGCGGGGAGCTTACAATTTGATCCGGATCCGCGCAGAGGATGAGTGGAAAACGGCCTTCAATACCCGTGACGGGCATTATGAGTACTTAGTCATGCCATTCAGTCTTTGCAATGCACCAGCTGTGTTTCAAGAATTTATCAACGAGGTGTTCCGGGATCTGCTCTATTCCTGTGTGGTGGTGTATTTAGACGACATTCTCGTTTTCTCGCCCGATCTGTCCTCCCATCGCAAGAGCGTACGCTTGGTCTTGCATCGCCTTCGAGAGAATCGACTCTACGCCAAGATTGAGAAATGCCTTTTTGAGCAGACGTCATTGCCCTTCTTGGGATATATCGTCACCGATTCCGGTCTGAAGATGGATCCCGAAAAACTCAGTGCGGTACTCAAGTGGCCCCGTCCAGTGGGGATAAAGGCCATCCAGCGGTTCCTTGGGTTCGCAAACTATTACCGTCAATTCGTGCCTCATTTTTCTACGGTTACTAAACCCATCACGGCCTTGACCCGTAAGGGAACGAAACCCAACAGCTGGCCCCCCGAAGCTGAAAACGCCTTCCTGGCTCTGAAACGTTCTTTTGCATCGGCACCCATCTTGCATCGGCCAGTGACCAGCAGGCCCTTCGTCCTAGAGGTGGACGCCTCCTCCACTGGAGCGGGGGCGGTCCTGTCCCAGCAGGCTTCATCCGGGCGCCTGGTCCCTTGCGGCTTCTTTTCTAAAACCTTTTCGCCTGCGGAGTGCAACTACTCCATTGAAGACCGGGAATTACTTGCCATTAAGATGGCCTTGGCTGAATGGCGATATTTACTCGAGGGGGGCTGTACATCCCTTCACCATCCTTACGGACCACAAGAATCTGGCTTACCTGCAGTCTGCCCAAAGACTCAATTCCCGGCAAGCCAGGTGGGCCCTGTATTTCTCCCGCTTTGACTTTCAACTTCACTTTCGACCTGGTAATAGGAACATCAAGGCCAATGCCCTTTCCAGGTCGTTACAGTCACTGGAGAGGGATGAAGACCCATCCTATATTATCGAGCCTACTAAGATGATCACCGTGGCTCCTGTGAATTTTTCCACTCCTCTGCCTGGTAAAACTTTCGGCCCTCAAGGCAGACGTTCAGAGGTGCTGCGCTGGGGGCATTCCTCCAAAATTGCTGGACACGTTGGAACTAAGAATACTCATAGAATCATAGAATCGTAGAGTTGGAAGGGACCTCCTGGGCCATCTGGTCCAACCCCCTGCTCAAAGCAGGATTCGCTAAATCATCCCAGTCAGATGTCTGTCCAGCCTCTGTTTGAAGACTTCCATTGAAGGAGAACTCACCACTTCTCGTGGCAGCCTGTTCCACTCATTGATCACTCTGTCAAAAAGTTTTTTCTAATATCTAATCTGTGTCTCCTCCCATTCAGTTTCATCCCATTGCTTCTAGTCTTTCCTTGTGCAAATGAGAATAAAGTTGATCCTTCTACTCTCTTGCTGCTTTCCCGGTATTACTGGTGGCCCACGCTTCGCCAGGATGTGATGGACTATGTAGCCTCGTGCACAACCTGTGCCCAGAACAAGGTGGCTAGGGCTTTGCCCTCCGGTCTTCTTCACCCATTACCAGTTCCAGAGGCTCCCTGGCAGCAAATCGCTATGGATTTTGTGACTGATTTACCCCGCTCAGCTGGATGTACCACCATCTTAGTCGTAGTAGATCGTTTTTCCAAGATGGCCCACTTTGTTCCCTTACCGGGACTGCCGTCCGCCCCGAAGTTGGCCGAGATCTTCATCCACCAGATCTTCAGGCTACATGGTCTTCCTCAGCGGATAGTGTCGGATCGGGGGGTCCAGTTCGCCTCTCGCTTCTGGAGGGCTCTCTGCTGGCTTATGGGTACATCTCTCGACTTCTCCTCTGCATATCATTTTCAGACCAACGGGCAAGTGGAGCGAATTAATCAGGTGTTAACTACCTTCTTACGTCACTTCTCCAACGCCCATCAGGACAATTGGGTCGTGCTCTTACATTGGGCTGAATTCTTGCACAATAACCATCCCAGCGAATCTACCGCCAAGTCACCATTCTTTGTGGTAACCGGTCAAAATCCAGATATTCCGCTACCCTTTTCCACGTCTACGGGAGTGCCCGCAGCAGATTCACTCGCAATGGAATTCTCGCAGATTTGGAGGGAGACCAGGGAAGCGCTCAAGAGTGCCAATAACCGAATCAAGAAACATGCGGACAAAAGACCAAAGGACGTGCCTCCGTACCATCCAGGTGACAAAGTCTGGCTTTCAACTCGACATATCCGTCTGAGAGTTCCCTCTTACAAGTTGAGCCCTCGGTACATTGGGCCGTTTGAAGTGATCGGACGCATTAATGAAGTGGCTTATAAGCTGAGGTTGCCTGCTTCGCTTCGGGTTCCCAACGCTTTCCATGTCTCGCTCTTGAAACCCGTAGTCCTGAATCGGTTCCAACCAGTTTCCATCGCCCCTCCTTCACCAGTTGCCTCGGACAACGTCTTTGAGGTCAAAGACATCTTGGCTATGAAAAGAGTCAAGGGAAAGACCCTTTTTCTTATCGATTGGAGGGGTTTTGGCCCCGAGGAAAGGTCCTGGGAGCCTCGAGAGAATATCAATGCTCCCCAGATTCTGAAAAAGTTTTTGGCCAATCTCAGTAGGGGAGGATGTAAGGAGGGGGGTACTGTGACATCGGCGGCTATGCCCGCCGATGTCCCTCCAGCAGCAGCGCACGCCGCAGCGTCCCCTTACCTGCGCGCCCCCGTCCAGGCGCGCGCCCGTCCTGCGTTCCTCCTCACAGCGGCTCCTGGCACCCGCTCCCTGTCGCGCGCACGCCCCCTCCTGCTCTCTCCCTCCAGCGGTGGGCGGCGCTGAGGGGCAGGACAGGAGGACGCACTTCCGGGTGTTAGGATACTTCAGGCGTCCTCGCTGTGAGGAGGACGCCTGATGATCGTGTAGTCTCCTGCACCCTCTGGCCGCTACAGTCCTCTGTAGTTCCTATTGTCCACGCCCTGTCTCACTGCCTCCCTGCCGTGCCTTGTGTTACAGTCCTTGCAGTTCCTATTGTCCATGCCCTGCCTCCCTGCCTTGCCCTGTGTTACATGCCCCTGTAGTTCCTCTTGTCCATGCTCTCTCCCTGCCTTGCCCTGTGTTACATGCCCCTGTAGTTCCTCTTGTCCATGCTCACTCTCTGCCGTGCCCTGTGTTACATGCCTCTGTAGTTCCTCTTGTCCATGCTCTGCCTCCCTGCCGTGCCCTGTGTCTCATTCCTCTGTCCGTCTGTCCTGGGTCCGTATCTAAGCCATCCTTCTCCCTAGTCCTTATTTGTCCGTGGAGCCGTCCCTCTTGGTTCCGGCTGTTGCGCTTCCATCCCCTGTGGTCCTGCCCCAAACAATCCCTGTATAGGGGTCGGTCTTCACCTGGAGTGCTCGGCCCAGGGGCTCCGGATCCGCGATCCAGAGGGTCCACTCTCCGACGTAGCTTTTACCTAAAACGTCACAGTCAGGACTCAAATGTCAGGACCCTGTCAGCGTCGGCAAGCTGCCATGCCGAGCAGGGTAACTTACCCCCACTATGGGAGAGCGCAGGGTCCAATACAGTAGTGACGGTTCAAGCAGACAGGACCTGCGGCACTGAAAATAGTAAGGAGTCCCAGGACCTAGATCATGTGACTGCAGGGGGCGGGGCTTAACGTCCTACTGCTGCAGATGATATAATGTATCTACTGCAGGGAAACTGTAGTAGAGGAAAACGCAGGTCAGACAAGCGAGGGTTCGTACACGGAGAGGGCTTTGCGGTACAAGAGGGACGAGCAGAGAATAGTCAAGTCACAGGCAGAGGGTCATACACAGAGAGGTAGTGCAGTACAAGAGGGACAGGCAGAACTCGTAACAGGGACAGAACCGGATCAAAACCAAACAAGTAAGCAAGATATCATGCACAAGGCACACGTACGCACGAGGTCAACTAACTCAGCCGAGGGCAGGAGTATAACTGACACTGGACCTAGGTCAAGTGTGCATTAAATAGCCGCCCTCTGCCAGAGAGAGGCAGAAACAATTAACCCCTGTCTGACCAGGACGGGCCAAAGACAAAGCCAATCCTGGATCATGACACAAACAGTAACATAAGGATGGAAATTCAGCACAGCCCCAGCCAGGGCTGGCTGACCACACAAAACTGAATAGACAAAACCAAAACAAATGTGAACAATAGCAAAGAACACTTAGCTGGAGCATGCAGGGACTGAAATGGAAACTAAGACGTCAGGAGGCAGGAAAAATCACCAGCAGGTATAGAGGGAGTCGGCTTTCTTAAATCCAGTCAGAGACTCCAGATGTCCAATCGTTGTCCTCATTATCAGGTGGCAGGCCTCTGTCAATTAGATCAGCTCCATTACCTCCTGTAACCACCAAAAATGAAATCCTCTGTACACCAAAAAGGCATTTCGATCCCTTGACATACAGGGAATTCTCCCTCAAAATCCGGAATACAGTCTGAACATGTTCCACATGAGAGTCCCAATCCTTGGAAAAGATCAAAATATCATCCAGATAGATGATCAAAAATTTGTCCACCAAGTCTCACAAAATATCATTCATGAAGCACTGGAAGACAGAAGGGGCATTAGTGAGCCCAAATTGCATCACCAGGTACTCAAAATGTCCCTCCGGAGTATTAAACGCCGTCTTCCATTCATCCCCATGCTTAATGCGAATAAGATTATATGCCCCCTGAGGTCAAGCTTTGTAAACCAGCAAGCACCTTTAACTCTGGAGAATAGATCAGAAATCAGGGGTAACGGATACTGATATTTAACAGCAATTTTGTTGAGGGAACGATAGTCAATACAAGGCCTTAATGACCCATCTTTCTTAGCCACGAAAAAAAACCCAGCACCTAAGGGTGAAGAGGATGGTCTAATATGACCCTTCTCCAATGACTCCTTAATATAGGATCGCATAGCCTCGTGCTCGGGTACAGATAAATTGAAAAGTCGACCCTTGGGAAATTTGCACCCAGGGCTCAGCTCAATTGCACAGTCATAACTCCTATGAGGAGGCAAAGACGCAGACTCATTCTCACTAAATACATCATAAAAATCAGCCAAATAGTCAGGAACATCATGCGACTGGAGTGAGGTGGAGGAAACAGGAGCCACGCCTCCTGAGGAAGAAGCGGTGAAACGCGCGTTGGGGCGGCAGGCCTGGGGAATCCTTTACTACATATTAGATGTAAGTACAGCGCATAGTTTATTTACATGCATCACTATTTGGGTCACGGTTTAAGCACTGGCAGTAGTATATAACTGTCCATTTGTAATGGGCTTATCTAATAGTAGTATCCAGTTTATATCGCTTATTTTGTTAGCACTGGAAGATTGCATGATACTTTGTCAGTGCATTAATCAGTCTTATTTGCACTATAAAAGCACTCTTTGCACTTTAAACGTGGCCTGATTATGTAGTGAGCCCATTTATAAAGTTAAAAATCGGCATTATACTGTATATGCTAGTATTGAACACTTTAGGACGCTTGTATGCTGACAATATATGGTTTCAGCTATTTAATACTATCTGCACTGTTTATTTTGGATTAACCCCTTGTTAGCCTGCATAGTGAGAAACTCTGTTCATTGTGTATATATTTTTAATATTTTTCAATAAAATTGTTTACATATTCTTTCCTAAATACTCGTTGTTTCTTCCTGCTATAATCAGCTAGAAGAATTATGTGCTATTGCATTGTATCTGGAGATAAAGAGGTGATATTGTTGTATCCATAAATTTTTTGGGAATGTTTGTGATCCTATCTATTTGTGTAGATAAAAAGCAGCATGGAATGGATTTAAATGGATTATGTATTTTTATGGAGCTGCTTCCCATAAAGAGTGTGGGTGAAGACCCCAGAGAAATGTGATATTTGAACAGGAGAAAGCTCTATTACACTGAATCATGCAAACAGGATAACTTGTTTTTCTGAACAATTCCTTGGTCAAATAACTTGACCAGGTTCAAGCTTACTTTTATTATGCCTTGTGACTCACAGGCATCTTGCTGCGACCACAAGGCACTCCAGTGGATCCAATACACTTCTGAGTGCATCCTGGGGGATACACAGAGACCCTCACATATGACACTGGTCACTGCCTCGCTTGGGGATAAACAGTTTTCAACCTGGACGGTGCCAAGATACAACCATCCAGGCTGACAACTACTGGGAGCACCGCATCAGTAACTAGTGGTGACATCATCAAAGTTACCACGGGTCACTGAGGCTGCATTCCCACCCAGGCCCCTAAACTTCAGTCAGTCAGTGAGTTCACAGCAGCTCACTGTGATGTGAGCTGTCTTCAGCACCTGGCACAAGGGAACAGAGCAAACAGTACTGCTGATTCCCAGGCGCCAGTACGAGTGATACTGATGCGGCACAGAGTTGCCACACGTATGCCATAAGTATTAAACACAAGGACACTGATATCTCTGGTACATATTTTTCCAGTACCGGAAATATCAATACGTGAAAAAGCACTAAGATATTGGCAGTGAATTGAGTTTGTAGGGCACTGTTTAACTTTCACATTTTGGTTAGCCATTGAGTTGTTCAGGCATTGTTCAACTTCACACCTTGGTCAATCACAAGCAGTGTTCAATTTCACAGCCTAGTTGGCAATGTTTTTTTTGTATGCATCACTAATTTAATTAAATTGTACTAATCCCAACTGCCATCTCAGGAGACCAAGATGGTAAACCTTGGAAAAGCAAAAAAATAAAGGAGTTTTTACATACTGCTGTACTTGCTTTTTTTTCATTAAAAACCTGCATTTTTTCCACCACCCTTTGCTTTCAGTGGGTGAAAAACTCTGAAAAAAAAACGCTGAAAGAAGTGACAGTCTATTGTGCAAAAAAACATGCAAAGGACAAAATACTGAGGACAAAAAAACAATGTGTGTGCATGAGATTTCTGAAATCTCATTGACTTTGCTGGTACGGTAAAACGCAGCTGAAAATTTGCATAAAAAAGGCCTAGTGTAGTTTGGCTTAATCAGTTCTTTAATTCTGCATGTCTTCAGGTTTGCTAATGATCAACAATAAAGCAGTAGTTATATTTAATCATTTTGCACTGCAATACCTTGAAACAATGTGTTATTGCTACAGTTGTGGCCAAAAGTATTGACACCCCTGCAATTCTGTCAGATAATACTCAGTTTCTTCCTGAAAATGATTGCAGACACAAATTCTTTGGTATTATTATCTTCATTTAATTTGTCTTAAATGAAAAAACATAAAAGAGAATGAAGCAAAAAGCAAAACATTGATCATTTCACGCAAAACTCCAAAAATGGGCCAGACAAAAGTATTGGCACCCTCAGCCTAATACTTGATTGCACAATCTTTAGCCAAAATAACTGCGACCAACCGCTTCCGGTAACCATCAATGAGTTTCTTACAATGCTCTGCTGGAATTTTAGACCATTCTTCTTTGGCAAACTTCTCCAGGTCCCTGATATTTGAAGGGTGCCTTCTCCAAACTGCCATTTTTAGATCTCTTCACAGGTGTTCTATGAGATTCAGGTCTGGACTCATTGCTGGCCACCATAGAAGTCTCCAGTGTTTTCTCTCAAACTATTTTCTAGTGCTTTTTGAAGTGTGTTTTGGGTCATTGTCCTGCTGGAAGACCCATGACCTCTGAGGTAGACCCAGCTTTCTCACACTGGGCCCTACATTATGCTGCAAAATTTGTTGGTAGTCTTCTGACTTCATAATGCCATGCACGCGGTCAAGCAGTCCAGTGCCAGAGGCAGCAAAGCAACCCAAAAACATCAGGGAACCTCCGCCATGTGTGACGTCTGCCAGCGGTCTGGGCTGCAGCCAGACAACACCCCGAGAAACTCTGATACCCTTTACCCCTATACAGGTATCTGGATTTATAGCAGAGCCCAGGAGGTGCTGTCTGAATAGGAGCAATGACCAGAGCAGGACGGTCGCCAGACAGGTGTTCCAACACAGGACACAAAGGCAATGATATCCGAGACTAAACCAGTCAGGCAGAAAAGGCATAAAAACGGTAGACAGCAGCAAAGACAGATACCAGGTCGAAGCCAGAGTCATAAACCAGGGGAGTCGCAGAGGTACAGAATCGTTAGGCAGAAGCAGAGTCAGAATCCAGGCCGAAGTCAGTGTCATAAACCAGGAGAGTCGCAGAGGTACAGAATCGTTAGGCAGAAGCAGAGTCGGAATCCAGGCCGAAGTCAGTGTCATAAACCAGGAGAGTCGCAGAGGTACAGAATCGTTAGGCAGAAGAAGGGTCAGAAGTCCAGGCAAAAGTCAGAGTCAGTCAACAGTAATACACACAGTAACACGCAGGGGAACCAAGAATATATCCGGCGGCCTGCAAGAGCAGTCCCAAGGTATTTGAGGGATCAGGTCATCCCTCACAGGCCCGTGGGCTGATGATGTCATCCGGACCGCCCCCAGGACCAGGCTGGATGGTGATGCACCAGCCCCTTCATGACTGACCGAGGAGCGAAGCCTGCGCCCAGCGGACGCCTGCGCAGGAGCCTCATGACTATCGCCGCCACCACTCGGGGTTGAAGCACAGCGCCTCCCAGAGACCAAGGCCGGGACTGCAGGCCACGGGGACGGTGATAGGACAGTCCGGCGCCTCCTAGTGGTCGAGGCCGGGACAGCAGGCCCTGAGTCTGACGGCGATGTGATAGTCCGGCGCCTCCTACTGGCCGAGGCCGGGACAGCAGGCCCTGAGTCTGACGGCGATGTGATAGTCCGGCGCCTCCTACTGGCCGAGGCCGGGACAGCAGGCCCTGAGTCTGGCGGTGACGTGACAGTACCCCCCCCTCTAAGAGGGGCCTCTGGACCCTCAAAACCCGGTTTGTCAGGGTGGAGGAGGTGAAACCTTCTAATCAACCGCTTAGCACGAATGTCACTAGCGGGGACCCAGGACCTCTTCTCTGGGCCATAGCCCTTCCAATGCACCAAATATTGTACCGAGTTTCTCACTAGACGGGAATCAAATATGCCTTGGACCTCGTACTCCAAGGCGCCCTTGACCAAAACTGGAGGAGGAGGGGACTGGACGGGACGAATTGGGGAACGGTATACCTTGAGGAGGGACTTATGAAAAACGTTAGGAATTTTAAACGACTGCGGGAGCTTTAACCGAAACGCTACCGGGTTAATTACCTCTAAAATTTCATATGGGCCGATGAACCTGGGACCCAGTTTGGCCGACGGTACCTTAAGTTTGATGTTTCTTATAGAGAGCCAAACCTTGTCACCAACTCCCAGGTGCGGCCCCTGGGATCGTCGTCTATTAGCCGCCGAAGTCTGTCTAATTTGAGCCCCTTTTAAATTAGAGTTTACTTCGGACCAAATAGTCTTCAGACGATGTATATTTTGCTCAACCCCTGGGATATCCGACATCTTGGCCGAAAATGATCCAAAGCGCGGATGTAGTCCAAGGTTACAGAAGAAGGGGGTAGTTTTGATGGAGTCTTGGTATCTATTATTGAGAGCGAACTCTGCCAATGGCAAATGTTCCACCCAATCTGACTGATGTGCTGAGACATAGCAGCGGAGGTATTGCTCCAGCGTTTGGTTGGCACGCTCAGTTTGGCCATTTGTCTCGGGATGGTATGCCGAGGAGAAGGACAACTCAACACCAATACGTCTACAGAACGCCCTCCAGAACTTCGAGACGAACTGGGTACCCCTGTCGGATACGATATTTGCCGGAACGCCGTGCAAACGTACAACGTGAAGAACAAACAACTTGCTTAAGGTTTCAGAGTTGGGTAAACTGGACAGGGGAACAAAGTGAGACTGTTTACTGAACCTGTCCACCACCACCCAAATACAAGTTTTCCCCTCGGAGGGTGGCAGGTCTGTAATGAAGTCCATGGAGATGTGGGTCCATGGACTGTCAGGGGTGGGCAAGGACTGAAGCCAGCCGGTAGGACGGTTATGGGGGGACTTGGCGCGGGCACAGACTTCACACGCTGAGACGTACTCCTTACAGTCCTTGGCCACCGTTGGCCACCAAAAGTTCCTGGTTACCAGCCTAGTGGTTTTATTGAGACCCGGGTGGCCTGCCAGGACGGAGTCGTGAGATTCTTTTAACACTCGTAAGCGAAAGGTAGCTGGAACGAATAATTTTTTGGGTGGCGTAGTGTCAGGAGCTCGTTCTGATGACCTACGGATCTCCTCCAGAAGGTCCAGAGATACTGCCGACACGACAATGCCATTAGCCAATATGGGACCTGGCTCATAGTCCTCGGTGTGTGTGTGACAAAAGCTGCGGGAGAGGGCATCTGCCCTCACATTTTTGGTTCCGGGGCGAAAGGTGATTAAGAAATCAAACCTGGAGAAAAACAAGGTCCACCTGGCCTGCCTAGGGTTGAGTCTTTTAGCCGACTCTAGGTAGGTTAGGTTTTTGTGATCGGTAATAACAGTAACTTTGTGTTTGGCGCCTTCGAGGAAGTGGCGCCATTCCTCGAAGGCCCACTTGATTGCCAATAGTTCTCGGTTGCCGATGTCATAGTTTCTCTCCGTGGCAGAGAATTTGCGGGAGAAAAAGGCACATGGACGAAGCTGAGTGAGGGATGCAGTGCCTTGTGAGAGCACAGCTCCCACTCCGACTTCGGAGGCATCTACTTCCACAATAAACGGGGGGTCCAAGTTTGGTTGAATCAACACCGGGTTGGCCAAGAAGCACTCCTTTAGTGTAGAAAAAGCCCGGGTTGCCTCAGGATTCCAATTAGTCACGTCCGCCCCTTTCCGGGTAAGGTCCGTGAGTGGCTTGGCAATCTCTGAGAATCCCCTGATGAATTTGCGATAATAATTTGCAAATCCCAAAAATCGCTGCAGTGCTTTCAGCGATTTGGGTTGTACCCAATCCTTAATGGGTTGAATCTTGGCAGGATCCATGCGGAACCCCTTGCCTGAGACCATGTATCCTAAGAACTGCACCTCTTCGGCAAAAAAAATACATTTTTCAAATTTCGCAAACAAAGAGTTTTCGCGCAGTCTTTGCAGTACTGAACGGACGTGTTGAGCATGTGTCACAGGGTCAGCAGAATAAATCAAAATGTCGTCCAGATATACGACGACATACACCCCACAAATATCTCTGAAAATATCATTGATGAAGTGCTGAAATACTGCAGGAGCGTTACTGAGTCCGAAGGGCATTACCAGGTACTCAAAATGGCCAAGGGGTGTATTAAAGGCAGTTTTCCATTCGTCCCCATCTCTTATGCGGACCAGGTTATATGCCCCCCGGAGGTCAAGCTTAGTAAACCAGCGAGCTCCCAGTAACTGATTAAACAGATCAGGAATGAGTGGCAGTGGGTATTGATTTTTTACAGTTATGGCGTTCAGCTCACGGTAGTCAATGCATGGTCTGAGTCCACCATCTTTTTTCTCTACAAAGAAAAACCCAGCTCCTACAGGTGAGGTGGAAGGTCTAATGAAGCCCTTTCGAAGGCTGTCTGCTATGTATTCCTTCATGGCTACACGCTCAGGACCAGAGAGGTTGAATATTCTCCCCTTAGGGAGACGGGCACCAGGGACCAATTCAATAGGACAATCGTATTCTCTGTGAGGAGGTAGTTTCTCCGACTCCACTATAGAGAAAACATCTTCATAATCCCTAAACGCATAGGGAATAGAAGGTGTTTTAATTTTAATCTGGTTTACTGAAAAAGACATACAGTTTCTCTGACACCATGGACTCCAGCGCACAACGTCACCTATGCGCCAGTCAATAACCGGATTATGTTGGTGCAACCATGGCATGCCTAACACAACTGGATCTGATAAATTGTATATAACAAGAAATGACATTTGTTCGTTATGTAATGTCCCCACTGACATAGAAATTTCGGCAGTAACGAATTCCACGCCTCCTTGGAATATAGATGTACCATTAATCGCAGTAGCCTGAATAGGCGCTTTAAGCCTTGACAGAGGTACACCAAGGCTTTTAGCAAATAAAAAATCCATAAGGTTGCCAGCAGCCCCACAATCTACAAAAGCCTTCACACACAGACGTTTCTTAGCAAAAGAAAGGGAAACTGGTAACAACAGTTTGGCCGCATTTGCGGGCAATACCTGACCCCCAAAGCTGTCCAGGGGGTGATGATCCCGGAGTGTGGATTTCCAACAGCCAGCATTTTCCTTGAAGCTTCCAGGCTGCAGCATGCTTGAGCCTGAGAGTTACCTTCCAGGCTGTGCAATGTAACAGGTGTTTGGGCCAAGAATCAGCTCAGTCAGGAGGAAGGAAAAAAAAAAGGTGAGGAAAACTGCTTTTATATGTGTTAAGTGTAGACACAAAAGGCAGTTTTATTTTTTGGGCCGGATATAATGTGACGTCTGCCTGCGGTCTGGGCTGCAGCCAGACAACACCCCGAGAAACACTGATACCCTTTACCCCTATACAGGGATCTGGATTTATAGCAGAGCCCAGGAGGTGCTGTCTGAATAGGAGCAATGACCAGAGCAGGACGGTCGCCAGACAGGTGTTCCAACACAGGACACAAAGGCAATGATATCCGAGACTAAACCAGTCAGGCAGAAAAGGTATAAAAACGGTAGACAGCAGCAAAGACAGATACCAGGTCGAAGCCAGAGTCATAAACCAGGAGAGTCGCAGAGGTACAGAATCGTTATGCAGAAGCAGAGTCAGAATCCAGGCCGAAGTCAGTGTCATAAACCAGGAGAGTCGCAGAGGTACAGAATCATTAGGCAGAAGCAGAGTCAGAATCCAGGCCGAAGTCAGTGTCATAAACCAGGAGAGTCGCAGAGGTACAGAATCGTTAGGCAGAATAAGGGTCAGAAGTCCAGGCAAAAGTCAGAGTCAGTCAACAGTAATACACACAGTAACACGCAGGGGAACCAAGAATATATCCGGCGGCCTGCAAGAGCAGTCCCAAGGTATTTGAGGGATCAGGTCATCCCTCACAGGCCCGTGGGCTGATGATGTCATCCGGACCGCCCCCAGGACCAGGCTGGATGGTGATGCACCAGCCCCTTCATGACTGACCGAGGAGCGAAGCCTGCGTCCAGCGGACGCCTGCGCAGGAGCATCATGACTATCGCCGCCACCACTCGGGGTTGAAGCACAGCGCCTCCCAGAGACCAAGGCCGGGACTGCAGGCCACGGGTCAGACGGTGATAGGACAGTCCGGCGCCTCCTAGTGGTCGAGGCCGGGACAGCAGGCCCTGAGTCTGACGGTGATGTGATAGTCCGGCGCCTCCTACTGGCCGAGGCTGGGACAGCAGGCCCTGAGTCTGATGGCGATGTGATAGTCCGGCACCTCCTACTGGCCGAGGCCAGGACAGCAGGCCCTGAGTCTGGCGGTGACGTGACACCATGTTTGACTGTAGGGACCGTGTTCTTTTCTTTGAATTCCTCTTTTTTTCTCCTGTACACTCTATGTTGATGCCTTTGCCCAAAAAGCTCTACTTTTGTCTCATCTGACCAGAGAACATTCTTCCAAAACGTTTTAGGCTTTTTCAGGTAAGTTTTGGCAATCTCCAGCCTGGCTTTTTTATGTCTCGGGGTAAGAAGTGGGGTCTTCCTGGGTCTCCTACCATACAGTCCCTTTTCATTCAGATGCCGACGGATAGTACGGGTTGACACTGTTGTACCCTCGGACTGCAGGGCAGCTTGAACTTGATTGGATGTTAGTCGAGGTTCTTTAGCCAACATCCGCACAATCTTGCATTGAAATCTCTTGTCAATTTTTCTTTTCCGTCCACATCTAGGGAGGTTAGCCACAGTGCCATGGGCTTTAAACTTCTTGATGACACTGCGCATGGTAGACACAGGAACATTCAGGTCTTTGGAGATGGACTTGTAGCCTTGAGATTGCTCATGCTTCCTCACAATTTGGTTTCTCAAGTCCTCAGACAGTTCTTTGGTCTTCTTTCTTTTCTCCATGCTCAATGTGGTACACACAAGGACACAGGGCAGAGGTTGAGTCAACTTTAATCCATGTCAACTGGCTGCAAGTGTGATTTAGTTATTGCCAACACTTGTTAGGTGCCACAGGTAAGTTACAGGTGCTGTTAACTACACAAATTAGAGAAGCATCACATGATTTTTCGAACAGTGCCAATACTTTTGTCCACCCTCTTTTTTATGTTTGGTGTGGAATTACATCCAATTTGGCTTTAGGACAATTCTTTTTGTGTTTTTTCATTTAAGACAAATTAAATGAAGATAATAATACCAAAGAAGTTGTGTTTGCAATCATTTTCAGGAAGAAACTGAGTATTATCTGACAGAATTGCAGGGGTGTCAATACTTTTGGCCACAACTGTATAAGTAAGTCTTGTCCCTAGCTTCTTACATGCTTTTTCTTTCTGTAAAGTTTCAAGTGCTTCTCACTAAATTAGAATATCATCAAAAAGTTAATTTATTGCAGTTCTTCAATACAAAAAGTGAAGCTCATATATTATATAGAGTCATTACAAACAGAGTGATCTATTTCACGTGTTTATTTCTGTTAATGTTGATGATTATGGCTTACAGCCAATGAAAACCCAAAAGTCATTATTTCAGTAAATTAGAATACTTTATAACAAAAGCTTTAAAAGAATATTTTAAAATCCAATATGTTGGCCTGCTGAAATGTATATTCAGTAAATGCACGCAATACTTGGTCGGGGCTCCTTTTGCATCAATTACTGCATCATTGCGGCATGCCATGGAGGTGATCAGCCTGTGGCATTGCTGAGGTGTTATGGAAGCCCAGGTTGCTTTGATAGCAGCCTTCAGCTCATCTGCATTGTTTGGTCTGTGTAACAACCCTGCTGGCATCACTTCATGGCCTCCCATCCCCCGCACACCAACTTACTTTCTGCTTCAAGCCATGCTGTGAAATCTGTCTGTTGCCAGCCCTGAGCTCCATGTGCTATGCCTCTTGTTTTCCTGCTTGCTCTCCATGTTTCCTGACTGTGTGTATAGGGGGGCGGCGCCTGAACTCTCTGGTTCTTATGCAGTCTGGTTGCACCTGGGTAATCTGTCCCTGACCAATCACCTGGAGCCCTTGACTATTTAGTTTCGCCACTCCCACTGAAACATTGCCTGTGCAATGTCTATACTCAGTTAGTGTCTTGCAGCTGAGGAAGCCAGGCCCTCTTCTGTGTATCTCCTTCTCTGGAGGAATACTTCTTGTCTTGCCTTGTACCTTGTCTGCCTGCCAGGAGGCTGAATATCCTGGCCCTTGAGTCTTGTTTCCAGTGCCTTGTCTGTTCTTTGTCCGCCTGCCAGGAGGCAGAATATCCTGGTCCTTGTGTCTTTGTCCCTGTGTCTCTGTCTGAACTCAGTCTTACCTCTGTCTGTCAGTCTCCTTGTTTGTGGTTCCTTCTCTGCCGTGTCTTTCCTTGTGTCCTCCTTGTCTGTGCATCTGCACCCTAGCAGCTTTATCTGTGCATCTGCACTCTCGCAGCTTTATCTGTGCATCTGCACTCTCGCAGCTTTATCTGTGCATCTGCACTCTCGCAGCTTTATCTGTGCATCTGCACTCTCACAGCTTTATCTGTGCATCTGCACCCTCGCAGCTTTATCTGTGCATCTGCACCCTCGCAGCTTTATCTGTGCATCTGCACCCTCGCAGCTTTATCTGTGCATCTGCACCCTCGCAGCTTTATCTGTGCATCTGCACCCTCGCAGCTTTATCTGTGCATCTGCACCCTCGCAGCTTTATCTGTGCATCTGCACCCTCGCAGCTCTGCCTGCTCCGCACTCCTGCGGCTCTGCCTGCTCCGCACTCCTGCGGCTCTGCCTTCTCCGCACTCCTGCGGCTCTGCCTGCTCCGCACTCCTGCGGCTCTGCCTACCTGCATCTCCTGTGTGAACAGGTCCAAAACTGTTCTCTCATATACCACTCCTTCCTGCCTATATCCATACCTGCACCTCCTGTGTGAACAGGTCCAAACCTGTTCTCTCATATACCACTCCTGCTTGCCCTGTGTCTCAAGCCGTCACCTACCTGTCCAGTGTCTCCAAGCCGTGCCCGCTTGCCCAGTGTCTCCAAGCCGTGCCCGCTTGCCCAGTGTCTCCAAGCCGTGCCCGCTTGCCCAGTGTCTCCAAGCCGTGCCCGCTTGCCCAGTGTCTCCAAGCCGTGTCTCCAAGCCGTGCCTCCAAGCCGTACCTGCCTGCCAGTGTAGCAAGCCGTGCCTGCTTGCCCAGTGTCTCAGCCTGCTTGTCACTCACACCTGTCCAGGTGTCCTGTTCCCGAGTGGGATCAGCAGCCACAGCCAGACACCACCCTGGAGTGGCACCCGGCAGCTACCTGCCGCACAAGCCTGTCCTCACCATCAGAGGCTCCAGTGAAGACCAAGGTAGCTGCCATAGTTACGCCCCTTCCAGGGTAGTCTGGTTTGTGGCACAGTGGGGCCACAACCCCCCGGCTCGCGCCATTCAGCCAAGGCACGAGCATGACAGTCTGGTGTCTCTCATCTTCCTCTTGACAATACCCCATAGATTCTCTATGGGGTTAAGGTCAGGTGAGTTTACTGGCCAATCAAGCACAGTGATACTGTGGTTTTCAAACCAGGTATTGGTACTTTTGGCAGTGTGGACAGGTGCCAAGTGCTGCTGGAGAATGAAATTTCCATCTACAAAAAGCTTGTTAGCAGAGGGAAGCAGGAAGTGGTCTAAAATGTCCTGGTAGATGGCTGCGCGGAATTTGGTCTTGATAAAACCCAGTGGACTTACACCGGCAGATGACATGGCTCCCCAAACCATCACTGATTGTGGAAACTTCACACTAGACCTCAAGCAGCTTGGATTGTGTGCCTCTCCATTCTTCTTCGATGTCCTGTATACATCTGTGTGTGGTGGCTCTTGAAGCAATGACTCCAGCAGCTGTCCAATCCTTGTGAATCTCTCCCAGATTTTTGAATGGTCTTTTCTTAACAATCCTTTCAAGGCTGTGGTTATCCCGGTTGATTGTGCACCTTTTTCTACCACCATTTTTCCTTCCACTCAATTTTCCATTAATGTGCTTGGATACAGCACTCTGAACAGCCAGCTTCTTTAGTAATGACCTTTTGTGGCTTACCCTCCTTGTGGAGTGTGTCAATGACTGCCTTCTAGACATCTGTCAAGTCAGCAGTCTTCCCCATGATTGTGGAGTCTACTGAAACAGACTAAGGGACCTTTTTTAAATGCTTAGGAAGCCTTTGCAGGTATTTTTTGTTCATTATTCTAATTTACTGAGATAATGACTTTGGGGTTTTCATTGGCTGTAAGCCATAATCAGCAACATTAACAGAAATAAACACTTGAAATAGATCACTCTGTTTGTAATGACTCTATATAATATAGGAGTTTTACTTTTTGTATTGAAGAACTGAAATTAACTTTTTGATGATATTCTAATTTAGTGAGAAGCACTTGTATGTAAAAATGGTGAAGAAATATGCTAATTTGGTCACAAGTTAATTTCATGGATGGGTAATATATTTAGGCTTTTCGTCTTATCTTTTAAAGTGACAGCTTTGCTCAATAAAGCTGTTAAGTCACTGGTAAAATATTACACAGTAAACCCTGCTCCCCAATACTTACACGTCATGTCATAGTTCGCAAGAACGTATTGCTGAGGAAGAATTAACAAGTCTTTAGGGGGGGATCCGTAGATCTCTGATCGGATTCATCACGTTAAAATATTAATACAGAACGGCTCCATTCCACTAATTGGTGGTTAATTGGTTAAGAGGCAGCTCTGCGGCTGGTAGCAGTTTAATGACAGATTTAACCCCCGATCCTATTAGGATCAAAGCAGCTCAATCTGCAAGATGCTGTGTCAGCTCCATCCGGAGGGGACTTCATAGGGGCAACTGAGGGTGATCACAGTTTTGTAATGATATTAGTGCAAATAAAGGTTTGCATTACATTATAGCAGGCGCGGACATGGTCTGTAGTAAATGGTAAAGATATCTTCATTCCTTGTAAAGAATGTTCAGCCATGGTGTCTTTTCATAATACGTTCTATAATCTATCTGAAGTCCTTTACTTTAAACATTACTTAGTTTCTATAATTAAAATTTACAACCTAATGTCATAATCTTGCATCCAAGGATTAGTATCCAGTCAGCAGAATTTAGCAGGAATGCAAATGTCTGAGAGCAGATATAAGAAAGCTACAACTAAATGTGGTGTTTGGTTTCAGATGAAATGTTTGCAGTCACTTTATGTGGCTGCCGAATCACAACAGTGTGTGATGAGCACATTGTCACGAGTCCTCCTTATTCCCTGTGTGGATGTGGTCACGTGACCGCACGCATACGATTTGTATGCATGTTTCTTGTGCGGATGGGTAGTCACGTGACCCCATATATACGATTTGTATACGTTTCCTGTGTGGATGGGTAGTCACGTGACCCCATATATACGATATGTATACGTTTGCTGTGTGGATGGGTAGTCACGTGACCCCATATATACGATATGTATACGTTTCCTGTGTGGATGGGCAGTCAAGTGGCCAGTCCACATATATATACAATTTGAATACTTGTTCCCTGTGAGGATGGGTAGTGACTAGTGTTGAGCATTCCGATAACGCAAGTATCGGGTATCGGCCGATATTAGCGGTATTGGAATTCCGATACTGACTTCCGATACTTTTGTCATATCGGATTCCGGAATCGGAATCGGAAGTTCCCATCATGCTATGAGCCTGCTTGCTTTGATTAAGCCAATGGGAATCCTCCGAAGTGTGGGCACATCCTGTTAGGCATGTAGGCATGTTAACTATTGGCATGGCTGTGATTGGCTGCTGAAATGATGTCATGATGCACTATAAAAGCCACTGCAGCCGCCATTTCTGGTTCACTCTGCTGGGAATTCAGTTAGGGACAGGCTGCTGTAGAAGACTGTGAGGGACAGTTAGAAATAGCGATTCCACCAAACTTCTAGTGCTTTACCCAGGCTACATAAACCACCACTGTAGCCTTCTTTGCCCTAGCAGCAGTGTTCACAGCTGTATGCAAGGGCTGCGTGAGTGCAGCTCACGCTGTGGAGTGGGTCCTGCAGCCACGTCAGGCTGTAGGCCACCCAGTGTGATCACTGCTGCCTCATACATCTTTTAATTTTTGAGCTGCATTTTTTACATAATTTCAATCTAGTGTGCTTCCATCCGTATCCATATACGTTGGTTGCAAACACTAGTAGTAGACAGCGGAGCCTTTCTGCAGCCTTTCAGTGCTAGTGTCCACTTTGCTGCACTGTTCACGGCTGTCTGATAGGTCTCTGACTGTGTGTGAGTGCAGCTCACGCTGAGTAGTGTGTCCTGCAGCTACGTCTGGCTGTAGGACGCTCAGCGTGCGTCAGTGCCTCACACATATTTGTATTTGAGTGGAGCTCATTTTTTCTTCTATTAGTGTGCATCCATCCGTCTCCATCTACGGTGGTTGCAAACACTATATAGGAGTACACAGCGGAGCCTTTCTGCAGCCTGTCAGTGCCAGTGCCCACTTAGCTGCACTGTTGACGGCTGTCTGAGAGGTCTCTGACTGTGTGTGAGTGCAGCTCACGCTGAGTAGAGTGTCCTGCAGCTACGTCTGGTTGTAGGACGCTCAACGTGCGTCACTGCCTCACACATATTTGTCTTTGAGTGCAGCTCATTTTTTCTTCTCCTATTAGTGTGCATCCATCCGTATCCATCAACATTGGTTGGTTGCAAACACTATATAGGAGTAGATAGAGGAGCCTTTTTTTCTGGCTTGTGCCCTGCCGGCGCTGCCAGATTAGTATTACCCAATTTTTTTGGAGCCTCATCTTTTGCATTGTAGGTTACCTGCCTGCATTGTAATAGCTCCAAAAAGTTGGTGATACTATCAGTTTCAATTCTTTGTTCACATACTTTGAGTTTGTTTCCAACAAAGAAACCACAAAAAAAGTTCACCAAACACTACATTTGGAACTTGTGTAGGCCACATCAGCTCCTATTAAAGTGTAGTCCACACACACACACTTCATAAAATTAGTGTTTCTTGTACCTGTAACCAGCTGTTCAGGAATAAGCACACTAAGGCCCCCCTTTGTACTTTTCTGCCTATCTTAAGCAGTCTTGCAAGATGAAGAAGGCAGGGAGTAAGGCGCGTGGACGTGGGCGTGGGCGTGGAGTTTCAGCAGGGAGAGGACGTGGGGATTCTGCAGGGAGAGGACGTGGGGATTCTGCAGGTAGAGGACGTGGGGATTCTGGGCCTGCTGCGGGCACCAGTGGATCAGCATCCCCCAGTTTTAGCAGGCAACAGTCCTTTATGCGCAGCTTTGTAGGACCTCAACGTACCCCACTGCTGCGGGAGGAACAAATTGAAGCCGTTGTCGGATGGATGGCAGCTAACGCATCGACTTCAATTACTTCCACAGCCTCTCAGGACCAGAGCACCGAAGAGCAACCATCTGTCTCTTCACCACCTGCCAAAGTGCCCAGGCCGTCAGAGAGACATGGACAGGAGCCATCACAGTCTCTACTTCTGTTCTCGGAATCTGTTGGCTTGGAAAGAGGGGGCCAGCCAAGCAGCATTCCTGAATGTGAAGAAGAGGGAGTATGCAGTGATGCGCAACTTCTTTGTCCCTCTGAATCTGAAGAGGCGAGTGGGCCAGTGCCTATGGTCAGCACACCTCAGTACGCATCAGATGATGACAAGACTCAGTTGCCACTTTCTGGTGCGTACGGTGCTGGCGAGACAACCCCAGAGAAGCAGCTGTTTGAAGAGGGGAGGGAAGATGATGAGGTCCTTGACCCATCATGGCGTGAGGAACAGGAAGGTGGTGGGAGCAGCTCGAAGGAAGAGATTCCCCTACCGGCCAAAACAGGAGGCAGAGGGAGGGGGAAGACTTGGTTGCCTGTACCCTCCACTTCGGCACCCGTTAGGAGCATTCCTCATTCCAAAGGCAAAACGGGCGCTCCCAAGAGTTGCAGTGCGTGGTCCTTTTTTGACACAGTTGCAGATGACATTTGCTTTGTCAAATGCAAGCTGTGTCATCAGATAGTCAAAAGAGGGAGAAATGTCAGCAACCTCAATACCACAAATATGTGGAAACATGTGCGCACCAAGCACGAGTTGGAGTTGCAGAGACACCCTGAAGACGTAGGCCAACGTACAGCACCACCTACCACCTCTTCAGTTCCTGTTGGGGCCTCTTCCTCCAGCTCACAAACTGCTGGTTCGGCTTCCTCTCAGGATCGCCAAGGAAGAACCTCTGCCACTGTTGTCTGGAGACCCTGTCAGATTCCACCCATAGCAGCACGTTCCCATCCATCACAGCCATCGGTAGCACAGGCATGGGATAAAAGGCGCCCTTACTCGGCAAACCATCCCTGAGCACAGTCTCTGAATGCTGGCATTGCCAAACTTCTGGCAGTTGAAATGCTGTCATTCAGGCTGGTGGACACTGACACCTTCCGGGACTTAATGGCATTGGCAGTCCCCCAATACAACGTGCCCAGCCGCTTTTATTTCAGCAGGCGAGCCGTCCCTGCCCTGCAGAAACATGTTGAGGGCAAAATAAAACATGCGCTACTAAACGCCGTTAGTAGCAAGGTCCACCTGACCACCGATGCGTGGACCAGTAACCATGGACAGGGACGATACCTTTCCCTCACTGCCCACTGGGTCAATGTTGTGGAGCCGGGTACAGATCTGGAGAGTGGCGCTGTACGTGTTCTTCCAACGCCACGGATTGCAGGACTCCAGTCTGTACACAAAGACTCCTCCTCCTACTCAAGTTCCTCAGAAACAGCAGAGCAGGAGCCTGTTACGACCAATATGAGCACAGCCGTGGCCAAACGTCAACAGGCTGTACTCAAATTAATTTCTTTGGGGAATCGAAGCCACACAGCGCAGGAGCTCTGGAATGCTATCAAGCTGGAGAGCGATGTGTGGTTTGGGGCAGCGAATCTCCAGCCGGGCTTGGTAGTGTGTGACAATGGCCGAAATCTGGTGGCAGCTCTTGGCCTAGGCAACCTCACACACATCCCATGTCTGGCACATGTGCTTAACTTGGTCGTGCAGAGCTTTCTGAGGGACTATCCGGATCTTGATGCACTGTTGCACAAGGTCCGCATAGAGTGCGCTCACTTGCGGCGTTCCAGCACGGCAAGATCGCGCCTCGCTGCTCTGCAGCGACGATTTGGCCTTCCGGAACATCGCATCATATGTGACCTACCCACCCGGTGGAATTCAACGTTACATATGTTGGAGCGGTTGTGTGAGCAGCAGGCAGCAGTCATGGAGTACCAGCTGCATCAGGCGCAAACAAGTCGCACTGTGCGCCGTTCACACTTCAGCACCATTGAGTGGGCCTCTATGAAAGACATCTGCCTCGTTTTGCGTGCCTTCGATGAATCCACGCGGATGGCGAGTGCAGATGATGCACTAGTCAGCATGACTGTCCCCCTTATCTGCCTGCTTCAACAAACACTGCAAGCACTAAGGGATGAGGTTTCGGAAGAGGTGGAGGATGAGGAGTCCCAAATGCCATCTGCTTCTGGACAGTCTGCGCTACGTGTTTCCTCACAAAGTCCTAGGCAGGGGACACTTTGTGAGGAGGATGAGGAGGAGTCGATGGAGGAGGAAGACATCTCTCCAGAGGAGGGAGGTACACAAACCTCTACTCAGTATGTACAGCGAGGGTGGGGTGATGCAGAGCAGGCCGAGGTCACGCCTCAAACAGGGGACAGCGGTTCTTTGGCAGTTGGGAGTCTGCAGCACATGGTTGATTTCATGCTGCAGTGCCTGAGAAACGACCGCCGCATCGCCCACATTCTCGTCTCGGCTGATTATTGGGTGTACACCCTCCTAGATCCTCGCTACCGGGACAGCGTACAAAGGCTCATACCAACGTTGAATCGGGAGCGTAAACTGCGGGAGTACGAAGAGTCACTGGTGCAGTCCATAATGTTTTCCATTCCACCCGACAGCATTGTTGCTAGTGCTTTACAAAGCAGCTCTGTGCGTCGAGGCAGTGAAGGAAACTCTGCACAAAGAGGGAGCAGAGGCAGCGCCGCAGCACAAGGCAAGACCACTATGGCCCAAATGTGGCAAAGTTTTGTGTGTCCACCACAATTGTCTACACCATCAGCGACGCCTCGAGTCAGCAGGAGGCAACGCTTTCGTCAGATGGTGTCAGACTACATGTCTTGCCCTGTCACTGTACTCCCAGATGGCTCTTCCCCCTTCAAGTTTTGGGTCTCTAAGCTGTATACATGGCCAGAGCTTAGCCAGTATGCATTGGAGGTGCTGGCTTGCCCTGCTGCCAGTGTATTATCGGAACGTGTCTTTAGTGCCGCAGGTGGTGTACTAACAGACCGTCGCACGCGACTATCTTCCGATAATGTTGACCGGCTGACTTTTCTGAAAATGAACAAGGCCTGGATCTCCAAAGACTTTGCCATTCCTCTTACAGACTAAATTAGTGGTTGGCAACTGTATCCAGGTCTGCTGGTGTGTTCATTTTTCTACCACCTGAACTATAATCCCTGTGCTTCAACACATCCAGTTGTCGCTCAGATGTGTCGTCTGCACAGAGAAACACACTAGCTCCTGTGTTAGTGGGGTTCAGTAACGCCAGCTGATCCCCTGCTGTGTGGACGGCAAAGTCACCAGCTCCATCAACATTCAAACCACTACTGATTTTTAACCATGCCCAACTTAGGTCTCTGGCTCCACTGTCTCTACTATTTCCCCTGACCTCCAACCCCGCCATCTACATCTCTGAAGTGGCGTCAGCACAATCTACACTTGTTCCTGTGTTCCTGTGGCTCAGTCCCATCAGTTTATCCCCTGATGTGTGTCCGGCAAGGTCTCCTGCTCTATCCACATTCCCATAACCAGTAGTGGGAATGAGGACAGAGCTGGCGAACTTGCCGGACAAACATCAGGGGATCAACTGACGGGACTGAGCACCAGTAACACAGGAACAAGTGTAAATTGTGCTGACGCCACTTCAGAGACGTAGCTGGCGGGGTTGGAGGCCAGGGTAAATAGTAGAGACAGTGGAGCCAGAGGCCTAAGTGGAGCAAGGTTAGAATCAGTAGTAGTCAACAACCTCCATAAAAACCGCTGCCCATTGGCCTCTGCATGCGGCATGCGTAATCCTGGGCTCCAACAGTGTCAGTTGGTGTTCAGAAGTGTCGTCTCCACAGAGCCAAACACATTCGTTCAAGTGTTAGTGGGGTTCAGCACTGCCAGCTGTTCCCCTGCTGTGGAGATGGCAAGTCTCCTGCTGCCTTCACCTGCCAAAATCCAGTAGGCCCCAGCCTGCTCCGCGCCTAATCCTGGGCTCCAACAGCGTCAGTTGGTGTTCAGAAGTGTCGTCTCCA
This sequence comes from Dendrobates tinctorius, assembly GCF_039654945.1. NCBI lineage: Eukaryota > Metazoa > Chordata > Amphibia > Anura > Dendrobatidae > Dendrobates > Dendrobates tinctorius. Next base: position 3,119,976 of record NW_027362043.1, read on the forward strand.
CAGAGCCAAACACATTTGTTCGAGTGTTAGTGGGGTTCAGCACTGCCAGCTGTTCCCCTGCTGTGGAGATGGCAAGTCTCCTGCTGCCTTCACCAGCCAAAAGCAACAGGCCCCAGCCTGCTCCTCGCCTAATCCTGGGCTCCAACAGCGTCAGTTGGTGTTCAGAAGTGTCGTCTCCACAGAGCCAAACACATTCGTTCGAGTGTTAGTGGGGTTCAGCACTGCCAGCTGTTCCCCTGCTGTGGAGATGGCAAGTCTCCTGCTGCCTTCACCTGCCAAAATCCAGTAGGCCCCAGCCTGCTCCGCGCCTAATCCTGGGCTCCAACAGCGTCAGTTGGTGTTCAGAAGTGTCGTCTCCACAGAGCCAAACACATTTGTTCGAGTGTTAGTGGGGTTCAGCACTGCCAGCTGTTCCCCTGCTGTGGAGATGGCAAGTCTCCTGCTGCCTTCACCTGCCAAAAGCAACAGGCCCCAGCCTGCTCCTCGCCTAATCCTGGGCTCCAACAGCGTCAGTTGGTGTTCAGAAGTGTCGTCTCCACAGAGCCAAACACATTCGTTTCAAGTGTTAGTGGGGTTCAGCACTGCCAGCTGTTCCCCTGCTGTGGAGATGGCAGTCTCTCCTGCTGTCTCCACATTCCAAAGACAGTAGGCCTCTGCCTACACCCTCCTATTTCCTGGGCTTCAACACAGCCAGTTGTAGCTCGGAAGTGCCGTCCACACGGAAAGAGACACTTGCTCCCGTGTCTCAGTGGGGTTCAGTAACGTCAGCTGATCCCCTGCTGTGTGGATGGCAGTCTCTCCTGCTGTCTCCACATTCCAAAGACAGTAGGCCTCTGCCTACACCCTCCTATTTCCTGGGCTTCAACACAGCCAGTTGTAGCTCGGAAGTGCCCTCCACACGGAAAGAGACACTTGCTCCCGTGTCTCAGTGGGGTTCAGTAACGTCAGCTGATCCCCTGCTGTGTGGATGGCAGTCTCTCCTGCTGTCTCCACATTCCAAAGACAGTAGGTCTCAGCCTACACCCTCCTATTTCCTGGGCTTCAACACAGCCAGTTGTAGCTCGGAAGTGCCGTCCACACGGAAAGAGACACTTGCTCCCGTGTCTCAGTGGGGTTCAGTAACGTCAGCTGATCCCCTGCTGTGTGGATGGCAGTCTCTCCTGCTGTCTCCACATTCCAAAGACAGTAGGCCTCAGCCTACACCCTCCTATTTCCTGGGCTTCAACACAGCCAGTTGTAGCTCGGAAGTGCCCTCCACACGGAAAGAGATACTTGCTCCCGTGTCTCAGTGGGGTTCAGTAACGTCAGCTGATCCCCTGCTGTGTGGATGGCAGTCTCTCCTGCTGTCTTCACATTCCAAAGACAGTAGGCCTCTGCCTACACCCTCCTATTTCCTGGGCTTCAACACAGCCAGTTGTAGCTCGGAAGTGCCCTCCACACGGAAAGAGACACTTGCTCCCGTGTCTCAGTGGGGTTCAGTAACGTCAGCTGATCCCCTGCTGTGTGGATGGCAGTCTCTCCTGCTGTCTCCACATTCCAAAGACAGTAGGCCTCTGCCTACACCCTCCTATTTCCTGGGCTTCAACACAGCCAGTTGTAGCTCGGAAGTGCCGTCCACACGGAAAGAGACACTTGCTCCCGTGTCTCAGTGGGGTTCAGTAACGTCAGCTGATCCCCTGCTGTGTGGATGGCAGTCTCTCCTGCTGTCTCCACATTCCAAAGACAGTAGGCCTCTGCCTACACCCTCCTATTTCCTGGGCTTCAACACAGCCAGTTGTAGCTCGGAAGTGCCCTCCACACGGAAAGAGATACTTGCTCCCGTGTCTCAGTGGGGTTCAGTAACATCAGCTGATCCCCTGCTGTGTGGATGGCAGTCTCTCCTGCTGTCTCCACATTCCAAAGACAGTAGGCCTCTGCCTACACCCTCCTATTTCCTGGGCTTCAACACAGCCAGTTGTAGCTCGGAAGTGCCCTCTACACGGAAAGAGACACTTGCTCCCGTGTCTCAGTGGGGTTCAGTAACGTCAGCTGATCCCCTGCTGTGTGGATGGCAGTCTCTCCTGCTGTCTCCACATTCCAAAGACAGTAGGCCTCTGCCTACACCCTCCTATTTCCTGGGCTTCAACACAGCCAGTTGTAGCTCGGAAGTGCCCTCCACACGGAAAGAGACACTTGCTCCCGTGTCTCAGTGGGGTTCAGTAACGTCAGCTGATCCCCTGCTGTGTGGATGGCAGTCTCTCCTGCTGTCTCCACATTCCAAAGACAGTAGGCCTCTGCCTACACCCTCCTATTTCCTGGGCTTCAACACAGCCAGTTGTAGCTCGGAAGTGCCCTCCACACGGAAAGAGATACTTGCTCCCGTGTCTCAGTGGGGTTCAGTAATGTCAGCTGATCCCCTGCTGTGTGGATGGCAGTCTCTCCTGTTGTCTCCACATTCCAAAGACAGTAGGCCTCTGCCTACACCCTCCTATTTCCTGGGCTTCAACACAGCCAGTTGTAGCTCGGAAGTGCCCTCCACACGGAAAGAGACACTTGCTCCCGTGTCTCAGTGGGGTTCAGTAACGTCAGCTGATCCCCTGCTGTGTGGATGGCAGTCTCTCCTGCTGTCTCCACATTCCAAAGACAGTAGGCCTCTGCCTACACCCTCCTATTTCCTGGGCTTCAACACAGCCAGTTGTAGCTCGGAAGTGCCCTCCACACGGAAAGAGACACTTGCTCCCGTGTCTCAGTGGGGTTCAGTAACGTCAGCTGATCCCCTGCTGTGTGGATGGCAGTCTCTCCTGCTGTCTCCACATTCCAAAGACAGTAGGCCTCTGCCTACACCCTCCTATTTCCTGGGCTTCAACACAGCCAGTTGTAGCTCGGAAGTGCCCTCCACACGGAAAGAGATACTTGCTCCTGTGTCTGTGGGGTTCAGTAACGTCAGCTGATCCCCTGCTGTGTGGATGGCAGTCTCTCCTGCTGTCTCCACATTCCAAAGACAGTAGGCCTCTGCCTACACCCTCCTATTTCCTGGGCTTCAACACAGCCAGTTGTAGCTCGGAAGTGCCCTCCACACGGAAAGAGACACTTGCTCCCGTGTCTCAGTGGGGTTCAGTAACGTCAGCTGATCCCCTGCTGTGTGGATGGCAGTCTCTCCTGCTGTCTCCACATTCCAAAGACAGTAGGCCTCTGCCTACACCCTCCTATTTCCTGGGCTTCAACACAGCCAGTTGTAGCTCGGAAGTGCCGTCCACACGGAAAGAGACACTTGCTCCCGTGTCTCAGTGGGGTTCAGTAACGTCAGCTGATCCCCTGCTGTGTGGATGGCAGTCTCTCCTGCTGTCCCCACATTCCAAAGACAGTAGGCCTCAGCCTACACCCTCCTATTTCCTGGGCTTCAACACAGCCAGTTGTAGCTCGGAAGTGCCCTCCACACGGAAAGAGATACTTGCTCCCGTGTCTCAGTGGGGTTCAGTAACGTCAGCTGATCCCCTGCTGTGTGGATGGCAGTCTCTCCTGCTGTCTCCACATTCCAAAGACAGTAGGCCTCTGCCTACACCCTCCTATTTCCTGGGCTTCAACACAGCCAGTTGTAGCTCGGAAGGGCCCTCCACACGGAAAGAGACACTTGCTCCCGTGTCTCAGTGGGGTTCAGTAACGTCAGCTGATCCCCTGCTGTGTGGATGGCAGTCTCTCCTGCTGTCTCCACATTCCAAAGACAGTAGGCCTCTGCCTACACCCTCCTATTTCCTGGGCTTCAACACAGCCAGTTGTAGCTCGGAAGTGCTGTCCACACGGAAAGAGATACTTGCTCCCGTGTCTCAGTGGGGTTCAGTAACGTCAGCTGATCCCCTGCTGTGTGGATGGCAAAGTCTCCTGCTGCCTACACAGTCGTACCACTACTGATTTTTAACCGTGCTCCAATTAGGCCTGTGGCTCCACTGTCTCTCGTATTTCCCCTGTCCTCCAACCCTGCCAGTTACAGCTCCGAAGTGGCGTCTGCACAATCCACACTTGTTCCTGTGTTACAGGTGTTCAGTCGGGTCAGTTAATCCCCTGATGTGTGTCCGGCAATGTCGCCTGCTCTGTCCACATTCCCATAACTAGTTATGGGAATGTCCTCCCCTGTCCTCCAACCCCGCCAGTTACAGCTCCGAAGTGGCGTCTGCACAATCCACACTTGTTCCTGTGTTACAGGTGTTCAGTCCGGTCAGTTAATCCCCTGATGTGTGTCCGGCAATGTCGCCTGCTCTGTCCACTAGTCCACCTCCGGGTGCCAGCACTGTCAGCTGGTCCTCGCTATTTCCATTTGCTCTTGCAGCTTATGCTACCCCTCCGGGTTCCAGCACCGTCAGCTGTTCTCGTCAGAGCCTTTGGCCTAGGTGCCTCCATCTCGATATCCGAGTTCCGGCAACGTCTGCTGGTCCTTGGTAGTGCTTTGTAGCACAGGTACCTCCTGCTTAGTAACCGGGTTCCAGCACCGTCAGCTGGTCCTCGGTTGTGCCATTGGCTCTTGTTCCTTCTGCTGCCCCTCCGGGTGCCAGTACCGTCAGCTGGTTCAAGAGGACAAAGAACAGGAAGACAACCACCAAGATGCAGAACAACAAGAGAGAGAAGACAAAGAAGCATAAAAAAACAAAGCAGAAGACCATTAAGCATAAGACTAATACTCTGAGCAAATGATATTATCTTATTTATAAGCAGAAGAAGACTAAGCAGGTTATGGGGGTGAGTCCGTTCCTCCTCGTGGTGCCCCTGGAAAAGGCCTGCTGCTGCAGGCCAAACTGAACGCGGACAAATCCTGTTGTAAATCTTTTGTGACAGGCAGAACGGAAGGTGTAAACTTCTAACTTTTCTAGATAACAACTACAGGAATGCCTGACACAAACAAGAATATGATGAAGAAGAATAGGAAGAAGATGAAGAAGTTGAATATGTAGAATAATAATTGTTGAATAAGAAGAATATGAAGAATGTAAGAAAAGGAAGAAGAAGAAGAATGTAAAAAAAGGAAGTAGAAGAATTTAAAAAAAGGAAGAAGAATGTAAAAAAAGGAATAAGAAGAAGAATGTAAAAAAAGGAAGTAGAAGAATGTAAAAAAGGAAGAAGAAGAAGAAGAATGTAAAAAAAGGAAGAAGAAGAAGAAGGTAAAAAAAGGAAGAAGAATAAGAAAGAAGAAGAAAGAAGAAAGAAGAAGAAGACATACATGTCTGGCAAAATATAAATGAGGCTAACATAGTCAATATCTTTGTAACTCCTAACGTCTTTAAAAAAAAAGTTTAATTCCTGCTATTCCATTTGATTGGGATAAACCTCTATGGCTTTAATGTCTCCTCCACCTCCCACAATACATTCTACATTATTCTTAGTTGTTTTTCTTCATGTAGAATTAACCTACAAGGAAAGAAAGGGTTTTTTTTAATTCCGATATTTTGGCCCCATTGACTTGCATTGGTTCCCGGTATCGGAATCGGCGATACCGATACTTTTTTTTAAGATCGGCCGATCCATTCCGATCCGATATTTTCAAGTATCGGCTGGTATCGCTCAACTCTAGTAGTGACGTGACCACATATATATGATTTCTATATATGTTCACTGTGAGGATGGGTAGTCACGTGGCCGCATGTATACGATTTGTATACATGTTCCCTGTGTGGATGGGTAGTCACGTGACCTCATACATACGATTTGTATTTATGTTCCTTGTGTGGATTTGGTCACATGATCGCATATATACGATTTGTATACTTGTCCCCAGTAAGGATGGGTAGTCAGGTGATCGCATATATACGATTTGTATACGTTCCCTGTGCGGATGGTTAGTCACGTGACCGCTTACATATATACGATTTGTATACTTGTTACCTGCGTCAATGGGCAGTCAAGTGACCTCATATATCCAATTTGAATACTTGTTCCCTGTGCAGATGGGTAGTGATGTGACCAAATATACAGTGCCTTGCGAAAGTTTTCGGCTCCCTAGAACTTTTCAACCTTTTCCCACATATCATTCTTCAAACATAAAGATACCAAATGTAAATTTTTGATGAAGAATCAACAACAAGTGGGACACAATTGTGAAGTTGAACAAAATTTATTGGTTAGTTTAAATTTTTGTGGAAATACAAAAACTGAAAAGTGGGGTGTGCAATATTATTTGGCCCCTTTAATTTTAGGGCAGCAAACTCACTCCAGTAGTTCATTGTGGATCATTGTGGATCTCCGAATGATCCAATGTTGTCCTAAATGACTAATGACAAATCAAGTCTCCGTATAAATGCACCTGCTCTGTGATAGTCTCAGAGTTCTGTTTGAAGCACAGAGAGCAACATGAAGACCAAGGAACACAACAGGCAGGTCCGTGATACTGTTGTGGAGAAGTTTAAAGCCGTATTTGGATACAAAATGATTTCCAAAACTTTAAACGTCCCAAGGAGCACTGTGCAAGCGTTCATATCGAAATGGAAGGAGTATCATACCACTGCAAATCTACCAAGACCTGGCCGTCCCTCTGAACTTTCATCTCAAACAAGAAGAAGACTGAACAGAGATGCAGCCAAGAGGCCCATGATCACACTGGATGAACTGCAGAGATCTACAGCTGAGGTGGGACAGTCTGTCCATAGGTCAACAATCAGTCATACACTGCACAAATCTGGCCTTTATGGAAGAGTGGCAAGAAGAAAGCCATTTCTCAAAGATATCCATAAAAAGTGTAGTTTAAAGATTGCAACAAGCCACCTGGGAGACACACCAAACATGTGGAAGAAGGTGCTCTGGTCAGATGAAACCAAAATTAAACTTTTTGACAACAATGCCAAATGATATGTTTGGCGTAAAGACAACACAGCTCATCACCCTGAACACACCATCCTCACTGTCAAACATGGTGTTGGCAGCATCATGGTTTGGGCCTGCTTTTCTTCAGCAGGGACAGGAAAGATGGTTAAAATTGATGGGAAGATGGATGGAGCCAAATACAGGACCATTCTTGAAGAAAACCTGTTGGAGTCTGCAAAAGACCTGAGACCGGGACGGAGATTTGTCTTCCAACAAGACGATGATCCCAAACATAAAGCAAAATCTACAATGGAATGGTTCACAAATAAACGTATCCAGGTGTTAGAATGGCCATGTCAAAGTCCAGACCTGAATCCAATCTAGAATCTGTGGAAAGAGCTGAAAACTGCTGTTCACAAACCATCTCCATCCAACCTCACTGAGCTCGAGCTGTTTGCCAAGAAAGAATGGGCAAGAATTACAGTCTCTCGATGTACAAAACCGATAGAGACATACCCCAGGCGACTTGCAGCTGTAATCGCAGCAAAAGGTGGCGCAACAAAATATTAAGTTAAAGGGGCCGAATAATATTGCACGCCCCACTTTTCCATTTTTGAACTTCCACAAAAATTTTAAATAACCAATACATTTTGTTCAACTTCACAATTGTGTCCCACTTGTTGTTGATTCTTCACCAAAAATTTACATTTGGTATCTTTATGTTTGAAGCATGATATGTGGGAAAAGGTTGAAAAGTTCCAGGGGGCTGAATACTTTCGCAAGGCACTCGATATGATTTCTATACATGTTCACTGTGAGGATGAGTAGTCACGTGACCCCACATATATACGATTTGTATACATGATCCCTAGGTGGATGGGTAATCATGTGGCCGCATATAAACGATTTGTATACTTTGTTACCTGCACGGATGGGTAGTCACGTGGCCGCATATATACAATTTGTATACATGTTCCCAGTGCGGATCGATAGTCACGTGGCCGCATATATACGATTTGTATACATGTTCCCAGTGCGGATCGATAGTCACGTGGCCTTATATATACGATTTGTATACATGTTCCCTGTGCGGATGGGTTATCACGTGACCTCATGTATATGATTTGTATTAATGTTCCCTGTGTGGATGGGTAGTCACGTGGCCGCATATATACGATTTGAATACATGTTACCTGCGTCGATGGGCAGTCCACATATATATATAATTTGAATACTTGATCCCTGTGAGGATGGGTAGTCAGGTGATCGCATATATACGATTTGTATACGTTCCCTGTGCGGATGGGTAGTCACCTGGCCGCATACATATAAACGACTTGTATACTTGTTAGGCTGGAGTCACACACAACGAATAAAAAATCGGTCCCATTTTAACGGTCCGAAATCGCACAAAGGTATCTTAACCAGTGATGCGTTTTTGATGCGATTTTTCTTCATTGATGCGATTTTAATCACATGTAAGGATCCGTTTGACATCCGTCTGGCGAGATTTTCTCGCAGGATAGCTAAATGGACATACAGTCATATGTAAAAGTTTGGGCACCCCTATTAATGTTAACCTTTTTTCTTTATAACAATTTTGTTTTTTGCAACAGCTATTTCAGTTTCATCTATCTAATAACTGATGGACTCAGTTATATTTCTGGATTCAAATGAGGTTTATTGTACTAACAGAAAATGTGCAATCTGCATATAAACAAAATTTGACCGGTGCAAAAGTATGGGCACCTCAACATAAAAGTGACATTAATATTTTGTAGATCCTCCTTTTGCAAAAATAACAGCCTCTAGTCGCTTCCTGTAGCTATTAATGAGTTCCTGGATGAAGGTATTTGTGACAATTCCTGTTTACAAAACAATTCCAGTTCAGTTAAGTTTGATGGCCGCCGAGCATGGACAGCCCGCTTCAAATCATCCCACAGGTGTTCAATGATATTCAGGTCTGGGGACTGGGATGGCCATTCCAGAACATTGTAATTGTTCCTCTGCATGAATGCCTGAGTAGATTTGGAGCGGTGTTTTGGATCATTATCTTGCTGAAATATCCATCCCCTGCGTAACTTCAACTTCGTCACTGATTCTTGCACATTATTGTCAAGAATCTGCTGATACTGAGTTGCATCCATGCGACCCTCAACTTTAACAAGATTCCCGGTGCCGGCATTGGCCACACAGCCCCAAAGCATGATGGAACCTCCACCAAATTTTACTGTGGGTATCAAGTGTTTTTCTTGGAATGCTGTGTTTTTTAGCCTCCATGCATAACGCCTTTTTGTATGACCAAACAACTCAATCTTTGTTTCATCAGTCCACAGGACCTTCTTCCAAAATGTAACTGGCTTGTCCAAATGTGCTTTTGCATACCTCAGGCGACTCTGTTTGTGGCGTGCTTGCAGAAACGGCTTCTTTCGCATCACTCTCCCATACAGCTTCTCCTTGTGCAAAGTGCGCTGTATTGTTGACCGATGCACAGTGACACCATCTGCAGCAAGATGATGCTGCAGGTCTTTGGAGGTGGTCTGTGGATTGTCCTTGACTGCTCTCACCATTCTTCTTCTCTGCCTTTCTGATATTTTTCTTGGCCTGCCACCTCTGGGCTTAACAAGAACTGTACCTGTGTTCTTCCATTTCCTTACTATGTTCCTCACAGTGGAAACTGACAGGTTAAATCTCTGAGACAACTTTTTGTATCCTTCCCCTGAAAAGCTATGTTGAATAATCTTTGTTTTCAGATCATTTGAGAGTTGTTTTGAGGAGCCCATGATGCCACTCTTCATAGGAGAATCAAATAGGAGAACTACTTGCAAGTGGCCACCTTAAATACCTTTTCTCATGATTTGATACATCTGGCTATGAAGTTCAAAGCTCAATGAGGTTACAAAACCAATTTAGTGCTTCAGGAAGTCAGTAAAAAGTAGTTAGGAGTATTCAAATCAAGAAAATGATAAGGGTGCCCATACTTTTGCACCGGTCAAATTTAGTTTAAATGCAGATTGCACATTTTCTGTTAGTACAATAAACCTCATTTGAATCCAGAAATATAACTGAGTCCATCAGTTATTAGATATATGAAACTGAAATAGCTGTTGCAAAAACCATAATTGTTATAAAGAAAAAAGGTTAACATTAATAGGGGTGCCCAAACTTTAACATATGACTGTATAATGGAGCCCAATGACAGGTTTCCCCACACAAACTAATTAATAGATCTAGACACACATATATATATATTTTATACATGTCATAGAGACACATTTATACATATATTTGACATTCATACAGTTCATCGTAGCAGAATAGCCGCAGAAACATTTGCCGGCTTTTGTATAATTATTCTCCTGCCCGACATGAAATGACACATGGTTTACATATAGTTAACCATTTCATTTCATGTTTTTTTTTAAAATGTCTATCACTATTAATTAGATGAGTGGTTGTGGGTAAAATTAAGGAGTTGTAGGGGTTAATTTAAGGGGTTAATTCGTTGTATTAAATTGCAGGGACTCCTGCTGACGTCACTGAGGCTGCAGGGAGTCCCCGTAATTTAATACAACGAATTAACCCCTTAAATTAACCCCTACAAGTCCAAAATTTTACCCACAAACACTCATCTAATTAATAGTGATAGACATTTAAAAAAAAAAACATGAAATGAAATGGTTAACTATATGTAAACCATGAAAACCTACTCGACAAATGAATAAACCAAATTAAATTGAAGTCCAAATTCTAAAGACTTAAAAAATGTTTTATTAATTACACAAAAACCAGACAAAAAGGACATAATGCAATACCATAAAATGTCATAATACATGAAGGTAGTTACTTAGTAGACACATAAGCCATAAATAAATATAGTGATCATAAAAATTCCATCCGCAACAAAGTGCATATAATAAGCAGGTAAAGAGTATAAAAACTCAAATATAGTGCATAGGAAATGTAATAAGATCAAAGATACCCGTGATCAATGGCTACATGCGTCTCCAGCTCCCTCCAACGTACGTTTCGCCTACCGTGGCTTTCGAAAGCCACGGTAGGCGAAACGTACGTTGGAGGGAGCTGGAGACGCATGTAGCCATTGATCACGGGTATCTTTGATCTTATTACATTTCCTATGCACTATATTTGAGTTTTTATACTCTTTACCTGCTTATTATATGCACTTTGTTGCGGATGGAATTTTTATGATCACTATATTTATTTATGGCTTATGTGTCTACTAAGTAACTACCTTCATGTATTATGGCATTTTATGGTATTGCATTATGTCCTTTTTGTCTGGTTTTTGTGTAATTAATAAAACATTTTTTAAGTCTTTAGAATTTGGACTTCAATTTAATTTGGTTTATTCATTTGTCGAGTAGGTTTTCATGGTTTACATATAGTTAACCATTTCATTTCATGTTTTTTTTTTAAATGTCTATCACTATTAATTAGATGAGTGTTTGTGGGTAAAATTTTGGACTTGTAGGGGTTAATTTAAGGAGTTAATTCGTTGTATTAAATTACGGGGACTCCCTGCAGCCTCAGTGCCGTCAGCAGGAGTCCCTGCAATTTAATACAACGAATTAACCCCTTAAATTAACCCCTACAACTCCTTAATTTTACCCACAACCACTCATCTAATTAATAGTGATAGACATTTAAAAAAAAAACATGAAATGAAATGGTTAACTATATGTAAACCATGTGTCATTTCATGTCGGGCAGGAGAATAATTATACAAAAGCCGGCAAATGTTTCTGCGGCTATTCTGCTACGATGAACTGTATGAATGTCAAATATATGTATAAATGTGTCTCTATGACATGTATAATATATATATATATATATATATATATATATATACAGTACAGACCAAAAGTTTGGACACACCTTCTCATTCAAAAAGTTTTCTTTATTTTCATGACTATGAAAATTGTAGATTCACTCTGAAGGCATCAAAACTATGAATTAACACATGTGGAATTATATAATTAACAAAAAAGTGTGAAACAACTGAAAATATGTCTTATATTCTAGGTTCTTCAAAGAAGCTCATCAAGAGAATGCCAAGAGTGTGCAAAGCAGTAATCAAAGCAAAAGGTGGCTACTTTGAAGAACCTAGAATATAAGACATGTTTTCAGTTGTTTCACACTTTTTTGTTAATTATATAATTCCACATGTGTTAATTCATAGTTTTGATGCCTTCAGAGTGAATCTCCAATTTTCATAGTCATGAAAATAAAGAAAACTCTCTGAATGAGAAGGTGTGTCCAAACTTTTGGTCTGTACTGTATATATATATTGTGTCTAGATATATTCATTCTTTCTTTATTTAACCGATCTCTGTGATTTTACTGTATTGGAAGAATTGCCGGCTTTTGCTAAAGGACACCGGGTGCGATTTAATCACAACTCACACATCGGGTCCGTTTTTAGTCCCATTTTTTCTCGCCCCCATAGACTTGTATTGTCGAATCCGATCCGAAAATCAGTGACAATCGCAGCATGCTGCGATTGTCTTGGTCAGAGGATCGGATGCGATAAAAAATCGCATGATGGGAGCTGCCCCATAGAATAACATGGGTTCGAATGCAATGCAATTTTTTATCGCATTGCATTCGTCCGTTTTATTCGCCAGTGGGACCCCGGCCTTATGGCAGTTTTACACGTCCAGATAATTCCGGTACCGGAAAAACCGGTACCGGAGCTATCTGTGTCCGTGTGCATATGTATGCCATCCGTGTGCTATCCGTATGTAGGGAAGGTGACGGACGGATGGACGTGTCAGTATAGAGAAAGATAGGTTTGCACAGTTTAGACAGGTGTCAGTTACTACAGTGGAGAAACAGCTAGGAAAGTGTAGTGGACGTGCAGTACCTTGGGTTGACCATTAGATGGCAGGGTGGGGTGTGAGCAAAGGACTTGACATCAGATTAGGGCTTCAGAAACCATTGGTCATGGGGGGCGGAGTTACAGTGACAGGGGAACGGGAGTGCTATAAGTACTGAGGGTTCCAGAAAGTTCCAGTCCCCAGGGGGAGCTCCAGTGACAGGAGGACTGTGACAGTCTGTGCGCTGTGAAGAGAATCCAAACCAGGGGGACTGAGGAGAGAGAACGTCAGGGGGGTGGTCCTGACAGGAATACCGCAAAATAGACGAGACACAGAGGTTATATCGACGAGGCACAGAGGTTACGGATACCGCGTTAAGAAAGACGTTGTGTTCAGTGAAATTACTGCTGGTTTACGGGCCTAAGGCGGCCACAGTGACGGACCTGTCAAAAGCGTCAACAAGAGTAAAGGGACGGTACGTATATATACGTCCCTGGCGAAAGTACGGTGTTCTGTGGCGTATTGTAACCAGAGAGCCTTGAGGAAAAATTGCGGAGTGCTGTGAGACTGTCAGGTGGACGGCAAGAGAATAAAACTTGGACCTGTTGTACCCGACATTTGCCTCCATCGTGTCTCTGTTACATCACTGCGTGGTAAGAAGAGGGACCACCCCCCAGCTCGGCCCACGAACCCTACACGTATGTCCGTGTGTACCATCCGTGTGCTGTCCGTGTCCGTGTTTTTGAAAAATTATTTTCAATGTTAACCCTTTAACTTTTAAAAACGCACACGGACAGCACTCGGACAGCATCCGTGTGCGGTACGTGTTTACACGGACCCATTGACTTTATGGGTCCGTGTGATCCGTGCTGTTGCACAAAAATGGACATGTTAGCGTGTTTTGCTCACGGACACACGGTCCGTGAATACACGCTGACATCTGCATAGACACATTCATTACAATGTGTCTACGTGTGTCAATGTCTCCGGTACTTGAGAAAACTGTCACTACACGTACCGGAGACACTGACGTGTGAAACTGCCCTTACATGCATCGATGGGCAGTCAAATGACCACATATATATAATTTGAATACTTGTTCCCTGTGCGGATGGGTAGTGACGTGGCCACATATACAGTTGTGGCCAAAAGTATTGACACCCCTGCAATTCTGTCAGATGATACTCAGTTTTTTCCTGAAAATGATTGCAAACACAAATTCTTTGGTATTATTATCTTCATTTAATTTGTCTTAAATGAAAAAACACAAAAGAGAATGAAGCAAAAAGCAAAACATTGATCATTTCACACAAAACTCCAAAAATGGGCCAGACAAAAGTATTGGCACCCTCAGCCTAATACTTGGTTGCACAACCTTTAGCCAAAATAACTGCGACAAACCGCTTCCGGTAACCATCAATTAGTTTCTTACAATGCTCTGCTGGAATTTTAGACCATTCTTCTTTGGCAAACGGCTCCAGGTCCCTGATATTTGAAGGGTGCCTTCTCCAAACTGCCATTTTTAGATCTCTCCACAGGTGTTCTATGGGATTCAGGTCTGGACTCATTGCTGGCCACCTTAGAAGTCTCCAGTGCTTTCTCTCAAACCATTTTCTAGATCTTTTTGAAGTGTGTTTTGAGTCACTGTCCTGCTGGAAGACCCTTGACCTCTGAGGGAGACTCAGCTTTCTCACACTGGGCCCTACATTATGCTGCAAAATTTGTTGGTAGTCTTCAGACTTCATAATGCCATGCACATGGTCAAGCAGTCCAGTGCCAGAGGCAGCAAAGCAACCCCAAAACATCAGGGAACCTCCGCCATGTTTGACTGTAGGGACCGTGTTCTTTTCTTTGAATGCCTCTTTTTTTCTCCTGTAAACTCTATGTTGATGCCTTTGCCCAAAAAGCTCTACTTTTGTCTCATCTGACCAGAGAACATTCTTCCAAAACGTTTTAGGCTTTTTCAGGTAAGTTTTGGCAAACTCCAGCCTGGCTTTTTTATGTCTCGGGGTAAGAAGTGGGGTCTTCCTGGGTCTCCTACCATACAGTCCCTTTTCATTCAGATGCCGACGGATAGTACGGGTTTACACTGTTGTACCCTCGGACTGCAGGGCAGCTTGAACTTGTTTGGATGTTAGTCGAGGTTCTTTATCCAACATCCGCACAATCTTGTGTTGAAATCTCTCGTCAATTTTTCTATTCCGTCCACATCTAGGGAGGTTAGCCACATTGCCATGGGCTTTAAACTTCTTGATGACACTGCGCACAGTAGACACAGGAACATTCTGGTCTTTGGAGATGGACTTGTAGCCTTGAGATTGCTCATGCTTCCTCACAATTTGGTTTCTCAAGTCCTCAGACAGTTCTTTGGTCTTCTTTCTTTTCTCCATGCTCAATGTGGTACACACAAGGACACAGGACAGAGGTTGAGTCAACTTTGATCCATGTCATCTGGCTGCAAGTGTGATTTAGTTATTGCCAACACCTGTTAGGTGCCACAGGTAAGTTACAGGTGCTGTTAATTACATAAATTAGAGAAGCATCACATGATTTTTCGAACAGTTCCAATACTTTTGTCCACCCTCTTTTTTATGTTTGGTGTGGAATTATATCCAATTTGGCTTTAGGACAATTCTTTTTGTGTGTTTTTTCATTTAAGACAAATTGAATGAAGATAATAATACCAAAGAATTTGTGTTTGCAATCATTTTCAGGAAGAAACTGAGTATTATCTGACAGAATTGCAGGGGTGTCAATACTTTTGGCCACAACTTTTTATAATTTCTATTCATGTTCACTCTGCGGATGGGTAGTCACGTGACCTCACATGTATGATTTGTATACATATTCCCTGGGCGGATGGGTAATCACGTGGCAGCATATATACAATTTGTATACATGATCCCTAGGTGGATGGGTAGTCTTGTGACCTCATATATGAGTTGTATTTATGTTCCCTGTGGGGATGGGTAGTCACGTGGCCGCATATATATGATTTATATACATGTTCCCTGTGCGGATGGGTAGTCACGTGGCCACATATACTGTATACGATTTATATACATGTTGCCTGTGCGGATGGGTAGTCACGTGACTGCATATATATGATTTGTATACATGTTCCCTGTGCGGATGGGTAGTCACGTAGCCGCATATATATGATTTGCATACATGATCCCTAGGCGGATGGGTAGTCTTGTGACCTCATATATACGAGTTGCATTTATTGTCCCTGTGGGGATGGGTAGTCACGTGGCCGCATATATACGATTTATATACATGTTCCCTGTGCGGATGGGTAGTAACGTGGCCGCATATATACGATTTGTATACATGTTCCCTGTGTGGATGGGCAGTCACGTGATCGCATATTGTAATGAATGGAAGCAGAGGCAGAGATGGTGAAGTTCATATTCGTTTTTATTTTTAAAGTGGAACCTCGGGACCACGGTCCGGGGGGCTCCGAAGGGGGTGTGACTAGTGAGCCCCGGGTACCCGTAGTCAAGCACCTCAACAGGGCCAGAATGGAATACCCGGAGGACACAGGTGCTACCTCCAATTAGACCCCGAACACGTGGCAGCTGTCCCAGCGGGACCAAAAGGGATAACAGTAGTTGCAGCAGAGTCCGTAATGAGACGGGTCCTGGATCTGGGTGGTTGGTTCCAGTGACCTTCACAGTCCTTGGACTCGGATGGCTGTTGGCGGAACGGGATGGCTTTCGCCCAGACGGTTGCAGATATAACCAGGAAGCACAGGATACTGATACTCTGTGGAGACAGATAGCATTAGACAATGCACAGAGACTGTAGACGCAGCGCAGACAGGTTTTGCATAAGAACCGGATGTAGCAATGATTGATACTCATTGCTCTCCCTCTGGAGGAGAGGCCAGAAATAGCAGCCAGCGCGCTGCCATTGGATAATTGCACTTTTTGAAAAATGCACGCTGTCCCTTTAAGAAGGCAGGAGAGCACTCGGGCGGGCCCTAATAGCTCTAGTTGCAGATCTGCCGACAGGACACCAGAAGGTGTAGGCAGGGGAGCGACCTGAATGCTGTGCAGCAGCATGAGACACAGAGAAGGCAGACTGCTGCCTAAGGACAGCTTGCGAGTCAAGAGGTAAGTGCCCAGAACGGGGAGCAGTGGCAGACCTGGATGCAGCGCCAGGACGGGGACCAGGTTTAATAGTAGCAGACCTGGGCGCCGCGCCAGGACAAGGGCCAGGTGTAACAGTATCCCCCTCTTTACACCCCTCTTCTTCAAGCCTGCGTAGAGTTTTTTAAGGAGAAGGAGCACCTGGATGTTCTCTCTAGGCTTCCAAGATCTCTCCTCAGGACCAAAACCCCTCCAGTCCACCAGGTAGTAGGTCTTACCCCTTACTTTTTTCATGGCCAGGATATGTTTTACCTCAAAAACATCATCCTCTGAGACAGGGTCAGGAGCGGTACCCGGATCCTTAAAGAAGGGGCTCAAAACTACTGGTTTGAGGAGAGAAACATGAAAGGAGTTAGGCACACGTAGAGAAGTAGGCAACTTCAGCTTGTAAGAGACTGGATTGATTTGTCTCAAGATCTCAAATGGTCCAATGAACCGGGGACCCAATTTGTAGGATGACATCTTTAAACGGATGTACTTTGAAGAGAGCCATACCTTGTCTCCGGGGCGAAAGGTAGGCGCATCCAAACGTCTCTTGTCCGCATGCCTTTTCATACGCTGGGAGACTTTCTCTAGAGCAGTTTTGGTGTCCCTCCAGACCTTAGAAAAATCTTTGGGGAAAGTATCGGCAGCTGGAACGCCAGATGATCCGGCGATGGGAAGAGGTATTCCGGGTTGCAGTCCGAAGACAATCTGAAAGGGAGACTTTCCAGAAGATTCACTTACTTGATTGTTGTAGGAAAATTCAGCCCAGGATAGTAAGTCTACCCAGTCGTCATGATGCGCGTTGACAAAGTGACGCAGGAATCCAGCCAGGATTTCATTTGTCCTCTCCACTTGTCCATTGGACTGGGGATGGTATGCTGAGGAGAAATCCAGTTCAATTCTTACCAGTTTACAAACTGCTCTCCAGAATCTTGAGGTGAACTGGACTCCTCTGTCGGACACGATGTGGAGAGGGAAACCATGGTGACGGAAGATGTGCCGAATGAACAGATCTGCCAACTCAGGAGCAGTTGGAAGACCGGGTAGTGGAACGAAGTGAGCCATTTTAGAGAAGCAGTCCACCACTACCCAAACCACAGAACAGCCAGATGAGATCGGAAGATCTGTAATGAAGTCCATCGCGATGTGTTGCCAGGGAGCGGACGGAATTGGAAGAGGCTGAAGCCTTCCTGCGGGTAGATGCTTGGCCGTCTTGCTCCAAGCACAGGAAGGACAGGCCGTGACGTACTCATGTCCTTAGCCATAGCAGGCCACCAGTAGTACCGAGAAATTCATTGCAGAGTCTTTCTCTGACCGGCATGACCAGCCAACTTAGATGAGTGACCCCAGCGAAGGACATGAGTACGTTCAGAAGCTGACATGAAAGTTTTCCCAGGGGGAAGCCGGGTAAGATCAGCAGAAGCGACAGCGACTAACCTTGAGGGTTCAATGATGTGCTGCGGTTCTTCTTCTTCATCGGGAGTTAGAAAGGCTCTGGAAAGTGCATCTGCTTTGACATTTTTGTCGGCTGGGCGAAAATGAAGAACAAAATTAAAGCGAGCAAAAAGCAAAGCCCAGCGGGCTTGACGAGGATTAAGCCATAGCGCAGTTTGGAGGTAAGCAAGGTTCTTGTGATCGGTGAATATGACTACCTGATGAAGGGCTCCTTCTAGAAGATGCCTCCACTCCTGCAGAGCCAATTTGATAGCCAACAATTCCCGATCTCCAACGGAATAATTCCTCTCTGCAGAAGAAAAAACCTTGGAAAGAAAACCACAGGAGTGCATTCACCCGGTGGACGATTTCTGGGTTAGTACGGCTCCCGCACCTACTGAAGAGGCATCGACCTCGAGAAAAAATTGTTTATTGGAGTTAGGATGATGAAGAACAGGTGCGACAGCAAAGGCCTTTTTGAGAGAAACAAAAGCCTCCTCAGCATCAGGAGGCCAATCCTTGGGATTTGTACCTTTCCGGGTCAGAGCAGAGATGGGCGCCACTCGGGTGGAGAAGTTAGGAATGAATTGTCTGTAGTAGTTGGCGAAGCCCTGAAATCACTGTATGGCCTTCAGCCCAGACTGACGAGGCCACTTGAGTACAGCCGATAACTTCTCTGGATCCATTTTTAATCCCGTGGAGGAAACAATGTAACCAAGGAAAGGCAAAGAGGATTGTTCAAAGAGGCACTTTTCAAACTTGGCATACAGTCTGTTCTCCCTGAGCCTCTGTAAGACTAGGCGTACTTGCCTGCGGTGCGAGACCAAGTCAGTAGAAAAAATCAGAATGTCGTCTAGATAGACAACAACACAGGTGTAAAGCAGATCCCTGAAAATGTCATTGACAAACTCTTGGAAAACAGCGGGTGCATTGATTAGACCAAACGGCACTACCAGGTACTCGTAGTGGCCATCACGGGTGTTGAAGGCTGTTTTCCATTCGTCTCCATCCCTGATTCGGATCAAATTGTAGGCACCTCTGAGATCCAGTTTGGTGAAGTTCTTGGCTCCTCGGAGATGGTCAAACAGTTCTGAAATTAGAGGCAAATGGTACCTGTTTTTTATGGTGATCTGGTTCAGTCCCCGGTAGTCGATACAGGGCCGCAAGGATCCATCCTTTTTCTTCACGAAGAAAAAGCCTGCTCCTGCCGGTGAAGATGATTTTCGGATAAACCCTCTGGCCAATTTCTCCTGGATGTAGTCTGACATAGCCTGAGTCTCTGCCTGGGAAAGAGGGTAAACTCTCCCACGGGGAGGAGATGTTCCAGGAAGAAGATCTATTGGACAGTCATACGACCTGTGGGGGGGAAGTTTTTCAGCTTCCTTTTTCCTGAAGACATCCGAGAAGGACCAGTAAGCGGATGGTAATCCAGGCAGGGTAGCAGGTTGGACCGGGGGTGAAATTGGTTCAATCCAGGTTAAGCAACGGTCCGAGCAGGAATCTCCCCAACGTAGAATTTCGCCTGTTCTCCAATTAAGGACTGGTTCGTGTTTCTGAAACCAAGGTAAACCTAGAAGCAAGGGGTGAGACAAACCAGGGTACACATAAAAACGGATTCTTTCACAATGCATAAGACCTACCCGGAGTGCCACTGGCTCAGTCTGGAACTGGACGGGTTCGGTCAGTGGCTGGCCATCGACATCGGTCACCCGCAAAGGATTGGGAAGAGCCTGAACTGCTAAGTGGTAGCGATCCACAATCATCTGCTGGATAAAGCTCCCGGCGGCTCCGGAATCCAACAGGCAGAGTCCAGAAAATGTTATTGCTCCGCAGGTCACGGAGACTGAGATCTGCAACGAGGGAGAGGAATATTCTCTACCTAGGGTGGCCTCTCCCACCGAGCCTAGGCACAGGAGTTTCCCGACTTCTTTGGACAAGAGCGGATCAGGTGTTCGGAACTACCACAATATAGACAGCTTCCGTCTTTGCGACGCGCCTCCTGGCGGCTGGCCAGACTTACTCGATCTATCTCCATAGCTTCAGGAGAAGAGGATGAGGTAGCCATCTTGGAAGAATTAGAGTCCAGGTGGTAGGACTTCTTGTCACGCTTAATCTCCATGGAATGCTTCTGAAAACACAGGGCAATCCGGGTCGCCAAGGAAATCAGGTCATCCAAGATGGTAGGCCTGTCCCGTCCTGCCAGCTAATCTTTAATTTTTCCAGATAGGCCCTCCCAGAAGGTAGCCAGCAAGGCCTCATTGTTCCAGGATAACTCAGACGAGAGGGTGCGGAAATGAACAGCATACTGAGCCACTGTGAGGGTTCCTTGGCGTAAGCGAAGCAGGGCAGAAGCGGTCGACGTGGACCGGCCAGGTTCATTGAAGGTACTGCGAAAAGTCTCTAAGAAAGATTGAAGATCATGAACCAGCGGGTCTCCTCTCTCCCATAACGGGTTTAGCCAGGCGAGAGCCTCTCCTGCCAGATGTGACATAATGAAGCCCACTTTGGCACGGTCAGAAGCAAACATGTGCCCCAGGATTTTGAAGTGTAGGGTACACTGATTGAGAAAACCCCGACACTGAGTGGGATCACTATGGAAGCGGGGAGGAGCCGCCAGGCGAGGACCCTTGCTTGCAATGAATGACAGCTGGTACCTGGGTGTTGCTAGGTGAAATCAGGAGCATCCGGGTTCAGCAGGGAATCCATGCGGGTGGACAGGTTATGTAGATAAGATGTGATCTTGTTCTGTTGATCTTTTAAGCGGGTCACCTCTTGGCACAGTTCCATAGTCGGAGTTCTCTGGGGTCCAGCGGATTCCATGGCCGGAGCAATCTGTAACGAATGGAAGCGGAGGCAGAGATGGTGAAGTTCACATTCATTTTTATTTTTAAAGTGGAACCTCGGGACCACGGTCCGGGGGGGCTCCGAAGGGGGCGTGACTAGTGAGCCCCGGGTACCCGCAGTAAAGCTCCTCAAACAGGGCCAGAATGGAATACCCAGAGGACACAGGTGCTACCTCCAGTTAGACCCCGAACACGTGGCAGCTGCAGCGGGACCAAAAGGGATAACAGTAGTTGCAGCAGAGTCCGTAATGAGACGCAGCGAAGACAGGTTAGCATAAGAACCGGCTGTAGCAATGATTGATACTCTTTGCTCCGGCGTTCTTCCTCTGGAGGAGAGGCCAGAAATAGCAGCCAGTGCACTGCCATTGGTTAATTGCACTTTTTGAAAAATGCACGCTATCCCTTTAAGAAGGCAGGAGAGCACGCGGGCGGGCCCTAATAGCTCTAGTTGCAGATCTACCAACAGGACGCCAGGAGGTGGAGGCAGGGGAGCAACCTGAATGCTGAGCAGCAGCATGAGACTGTTACCACGGCTGGTCAGGAGACAAATCTCCAGGAGTGGACCCTCTGGACCATGGCACCGAGGGGCCCCGGGCGAGCTGCCAGGTGGAGCCGACCCCTATAAAGGGACCGTTAGTAGCAGGCCCAGGGGTTCGGGTACCACGATAGCCTGTACCAAGAGGGACGGCTCAGGACGGACTGGAGTAGGAGTCCGGGACTGAAGCGTAGACAACAGTGCGGGATCACTGGAGACTGGACCGGAGTAGGACTGCAGGACTGGAGCATAGACAACAGGATGGAGCAGGAACACGGGAGGCAGGACTGGAGAAGGACTGTAGGACTGGAGTGTGGATAGCAGGATGGAGCAGGAACACCGAAGGCAGGACTGGAGTAGGACTGAAGGACTGGAGTGTGGATAACAGGATGGAGCAGGAACACCAGAGGCAGGACTGGAGCAGGACTGAAGGACTGGAGTGTGGTTAACAGGATGGAGCAGGAACACCGGAGGCAGGACTGGAGTAGGACTGAAGGACTGGAGTGTGGATAGCAGGGTGGAGCAGGAACACCGGAGGCAGGACTGGAGTAGGACTGAAGGACTGTAGTGTGGATAACAGGATGGAGCAGGAACACCGGAGGCAGGACTGGAGTAGGACTGAAGAACTGGAGTGTGGATAACAGGATGGAGCAGGAACACCGGAGGCAGGACTGGAGTAGGATAGCTGGACCCACGGAGCACTGGACTGCGGGGCTACTGCAGGGACCACAGAAGACAGGATTGCGAGACTGCATAGAGCACACGAGGAAGCAGGGCCCAGTGTGCTAGCAAAGACAACGATCAGGCGCCTCCCTCAGGGGGGAACGGCCTGATATGGCCCTGTCAGGTCTGCCATTGGTCCTTAGGTGCTTCCGGGTCAGGGCATTGCCGGAGCACAAGTAACAGGAGGGAGGCACGGCCGTGACCTATGGCACATGCGCATTGCATGCAGAGACCCCGTCGGCCGCGAACATGTCAGAAGGGACCGCCGTGGCTGTCGGGCGGCGGGGGGCTGCGGCGTGGGAGCGGAGGCCGAGTGAGTATGTGGAGGCGGCGTAGCAGAGACACAGAGAAGGCAGGCTGCTGCCTAAGGACAACGTGCGAGGCACGAGGTGAGTGCCCAGAACGTGGAGCAGCGGCAGACCTGGACACAGCGGCAGGACGGGGACCAGGTGTAACAGTAGTTGACCTGGGCGCCGCGCCAGGACAAGGGCCGGGTGTAACACATAGATAGGATTAGTATACATGTTCACTGTGAGGATGGGTAGTCACGTGACCTCATATTTACGATTTGTATTTATGCTCCTTGTGAGGATGGGTGGCCGCATTTATACAATGACTGCAGCGACCCCAGAGCCAGGACCCGAACCCCCTCCTTTGGCACACTTTTCCAAACTGCAAACTCCAACCAAATAATGCACATAACACGAAGTGATGAGCGAAGGTCGGTCACAGCTTTATAATCTTTTAATAACAACCATTAAAAAGGCACTTATGTTTTATTAAGACGTGCTCGTCGCCCAATGCCCTGTACCCAATTCACAGGCAAGTCAGCCATCGAGCCATAAACTTGTATCCTTTCTTTCTTTTGCCGCCAAGGAGAATCCTGTAAATTAGACACGACTCCGACCCCCACCCATCAATAGCAGAGCCAGCTCAATACCATCTTAAAGCCCCAATAGAAAGATTTATACCCGATATCAGTCAGGTGGATGCCGTCCGACCACAATAATGCCACATTATCCCCTTCTTGTTGCCTGTGACGAATGACTACCCCAAATCTTTCCTGAATGAATTTGGAAACACGAGCATTAAGCCTTCTTCTCCGCTCAACAGCCATCCCATCTCTTGCACCTTGCCCCAATGCTCTCGGAATTATCTTAGGCCAAACAAAGACTGACTCTGGAAAAACTGCGAAAGCGGTCCATATCTGAGCGCATCATGAACAGGAGCTCCACCAATTCGTAGGGGCACAAGTCATTTCTACCTGCATGCAGCACAAGGATTATTGGACCATTGTTTGTTCTGGCGATGTCCACGACATCAGGAAGCATTTGCGGCCATTGTAAGCGCCTTATACCCCGCCACATAAAATTCACCTACCGAAAACCCAAATTTCTACCACCAGGACGGCATTCAGCCTGCTGGGTAACCCAGAATATATGTGAGTGGCCCGAAAGCCAAACCCTAGGCCTAATGGCACCTGCGGGTAAAATAGATGGCGACAATACAAGAAATCTGGCCTAATGTACCTAGCAAAGCACGCCGATCGCCACCAACCCAATCTCTGCACCTCGGAATCGGGTAAATCCACCTTAGCTGCCTACGTCGCAGCCCCGATCCGAATGAGTGAGTGCCATATTCACGTTGCTCAACGCCCATCGCCGACAAACTTTTCATGAATATGGACTGGAATTGATACCTCGTTAAAAGAGAACCACAAACATGCAACAAGAAAAAACTAGCCCCCGAATCTGAGCTTTAGTCGCCAATAACCACCGCCGCGAAAAAGACCCCGCCTACCGACATAATTCTGCTAGCGAAGACCAACACCCCCAGCAAAGATTGCATGTGCAAAAGGGGTGACCTTGCAGACAGAAACAACCCTGGCGATCAGAAAAATTGCTTTTTGAATTTTCGTAGGGTAGCCGATATACCATGGCGATGGTGTTGATTTCAATTCCGAGAAATGTGAGACCCACACCGTACCAATGGTTTTTTTGGGAGACAAAGGAACACCAAATGACACGTTACGACCGTAAACGTATTCATTGTGACAGAGCACAACTCTGAGTTCCCAGGGCTGATAAAAGAAAGTCATCTAGGTAGTGGGTAACTGATCTGCACCCCGACTCATTCCTCACCACCCATTCCAAAAAGGACTAAAAAGCTCAAAATAGTAACATGAAAAAGAGCAACACATGGGGAGGCACATGTCATAAAGTACTCGACGTCCACTTGGCAATCCAATTCATGAAAACACTCGGAATGCACTGGCAATAAACGAAAGGCAGGGTCAATAACGGCCTTCACTAACCAAGCTCCATGACCCGCAGCCATAACTAGAGCAAAGGCTCTATAAAAAACCCATGCATCACGCATCCTCTGGCGGGAAACCATCATTTACCGAAAGCCCTTGTGGATGTGATAGATGTTGAATAAGGCGGAAAGATCCGGATTCTTGTTTGGGACGACTCACAGGGGGGAAATTCTAAAATTTGGGAAAGACGGGTACGGGAAAGGCCCTGCCATTCTACCCAACGCAACTTCTTTAGTGACCTCGTTACCGATAACCTGAGTATACCAAGCAGACTTCAAATTCTTTGCACAAGTAGTGACCCATTATAGCTTGAACAGAATGAAAAACCATGCATGAAACCAAAACGTAGACTTCTGCCTCATCCTGTTTAGGGTAACGGTCTAACCACAGGCCCCATCGCGGCCATGCTCATCGGGGTCCTTGCGTTCTGTCTGCTGGGACCTGTACGTTGGTAACTTCCCAGCAGATCAGGAACAATTAGCTGCAGGGTGGCCGCACGAAGATCACTCGTGTTTGAATTTGCACAAACCGTAAAAGCGTCCTTCATTAAATACCCAACAGACACCCGGTCTTCGAATGACCACTGACTTAGGCCTAAACTCCTCATGATAACACCACAAAGCGGAACCACCATGATATAAGTTGCATGTCATTTCCTGATATATGAATAATTCCAAGCCCTGCTCGGGCTGTCCCGTAATGCATGTTAAAGCTGCAAAAGCTTGCAACCAAATATTCATTATTTTAAATAATGCCTCTTCATGCACACCAGGTGGTGTGGTGTGAACCCCTTTAATTTTTTTTTTTTTATCTCATTGTTACCCTCCGGAACAACGATAATTGTTCCACCAAAGCATTAACGTCAGGTAGCATTAACACACTGTTACCCTCCGAAACAACGATAACTGTTCCACCAAGGCCTTAAAGGCAGTTAGCATTAACACACTGTTACCATCTGGAACAACGATAATTGTTCCACCAAAGCCTTAAAGGCTGTTAGCATTAACACACTTTTACCATCCAGAACAACGATTATTGTTCTACCAAAGCAATAACGGCTGTTAGCATTAACACACTGTTACCATCCGGAACACCTGAAAACGAACACTCACCAGGATCCATGGCTGGAGGAGGGACTCCAGAGTTATGCGGTGAACATAGAATGCCTTGGCTTGTAGCTTCAGTGGTGCACCTGGCTCGACCAGGCTGGAAGCCCTTAAATGCGCCCTCGACTCACGTTGTCACGAGGAGGGCAATGCACGCGGTCGGGGCTCGCAGACGCGCTCGACTTCTCTGACAATGAAGAAGGAGAGCGGCGCCTCGAGGACTGAGATCTATGGCGACGGGAGACTAGTGGATATACGGCTCAAGTGTGACGACTACCTGACTTGTCTGCTTGCTGAATGGCGACCGCGTCAGGAGGGTGAGGATGACGAGGGATAGGACCTGCAACGTCCACGCCTGCTATGTATACATTTACTGGGTTGCTCCTCAGAGGTGATAACCCCGTGAGCAATGTCTGCGTTCCTCATAGAGCCTGCCACTGTCAGGCCTGGCATAGGGGCAAAGTGCGCTTGCCCCTGTGTCTCTAATAAAAACAGCGGTGCAGATGCTACGACCGCATTAAATTGACTGGGCGTTTATTGGGGTCACAAGTAAGGGCTGGTCAGTGCCAGTAACAGGCCCGCAAATCTGTGTGGGTACCGTCACAGGCTGGACTGAAGCCGGCTGGGCGCAGTCCTGACTAGACATGTGAGGAGTACCCTGCTCCTCCACAGGCCCTGCAGAGGAAGACCTCTGGCCTCCAAATCTGTGTGGGTACCGTCGCAGGCCGGACTAAAGCCGGCTGAGCGCAGTCCCGACTAGACATGTGAGGAGGCCTTGCTCCTCCACAGGCCCTGCGGAGGAAGGGCCCCACCCAGCTCCATGACAGACACCACCAGGGCAGCAATGTTATCTCCACCCGACGGTGAGCTGTGTGGAACTGCCACGTTCACCGAGCCTTGGCGTGCCCGTGGAGCCTGCTGGGCGGGCTTTGGCAATGGAAAGGGCGCAGGTGGTAAGAAATGGCCGCCACTAAGTTGTTCAGGCCGCAGTACTTCAAAACATGAAGGCGGAAATGCTGTGGGCGGGAAATTCCCCTGAGCACGGTGCTGGCTGATGCTTCTGGCCTGTGCAGGAGAGCTCTCCCTCAGACGAGCAGGAGGGCGGGAACGCTGAGTGGTCCACCTGCCTCCATGCTGGCCCGTATCCACGACTCGGCGGGCCTTACCTATGGGGCAGGAATGCTGACAGCAGCCGACGGGGATGCGGGCAATGGGGTGGGCATAGACGACGGGACCAGCGGCAACGGCTGCAGACTTGGGAGGTGAGCGCTGAGCCCCGATATAAGAGCCTGCAGCCAGCGCTCACCTTCCTGTTCCGCTCTGACACACAGGGCCTCCAGCAGAGGGTCTGCCATACTCTCCCTACCAGACAGCGCGACACACAAGCGCCTCCAGGACCTGCTTAAAACTGGGAGGAAGAGGACGTAAAAGAGGCATCGTACCATAATATATATGGGAGCTGGAAGAAGGAGGGAGGAGTGAACAGAAACCTCTGCCCCTGATTGGGCTTACGATCCCTCACCCCGCCCCTACTCCCTCCCCCATGGGCAGCTAAACCAAAGAGTGCCTCATACCAACTTGGGGGAAAGGAAGAGGGAAAAGGGGGTGAGAGGGGAGGGCGCCGCAGTAAGAGGCACTCTCCTTAGGCAGTGTGGTGCCT
Source organism: Dendrobates tinctorius (assembly GCF_039654945.1). Lineage (NCBI taxonomy): Eukaryota > Metazoa > Chordata > Amphibia > Anura > Dendrobatidae > Dendrobates > Dendrobates tinctorius. Next base: position 3,147,338 of record NW_027362043.1, read on the forward strand.
GCCATTATATACATGTTCCCTGTGTGGATGGGTAGTCACGTGGCCGCATATATACGATTTATATACATGTTCTCTGTGCGGATGGGTAGTCACATGATCGCATATATACGATTTGTATACATGTTCCCAGTGAGGATGAGCAATCACGTTATAGCATCTATAGGATTTGTATACTTGATCCCTGTGCGAATGGGTAGTTACATGACCTCATATATACGATTTGTATTTATGTTCCCTGTGTGGATGTGGTCACGTGGCCGCATATATACGATTTGTATACATGTTACCTGTGTGGATGGGTAGTCATGTGGCCGCATATATACGATTTGCATACATGTTCTCTGTGCGGATGGGTAGTCATGTGGCCGCAAGTATACAATTTGTATATGACGTGCCCGAGGGGCCGTGGGATACTCGGTACCGAGCCCGTTAACTTCAATGGGAGATGTCACAGTGGCTGGGCCACCCCAGGCAGTCATGTAAAAGGGGTAGAATTGGATGGGGATAAAGTTTATGTAGTGATTCACGATGTCAGTTGGAGTGTTCGACTGTAGTATAGCCGGCACTGCAGATGATCCCTGGGGAAGTAGATGGTGACGGCAGTGCAGATGTTAAACCCTCTCCAACCAGGGCAGACCCCCAGAGATTGTGATGGAAGTAGAAGACACAGAGTAATAAGGCAGGAGACAAGAAACGTCACTTTATCATTTACTGTAGTTCAGATGCAGTTCAGAGGAGATATTACAACTCTCACCAGGTTACAGCTCTGGAGAATGGGAGTTATCTTTCCCTGCTGTGACTCAGTGTAACTTCCTGCTATTCTAATCCCTTCTGGGACCAAGGCTTCCCGGAGTTTAGAATTTCCCAGTATTGCCTCTACTCACTGTGTATTTCTCCTTTGGCAACTTGCAGCATGGATCCTTTGTGTGAGCAGCTCAAGTTCCCACTTGCACAATCCTTCACTGATCCTAGTCCGCTGCAGTTTTCCCGGGGAAAGCACGATTCTGTTGGTTGTATAAATCCACAGACTCTCAGCTTACCACCCTGCTCTGAAAGCATGGATGGTCTAGGGGCTGGTCCCTGATGCTTCTTAGCTCTCACTTCTGGATCGAGCACATGTCTAAACATGGCCTCCAAGACGTTCTTCCTCCTTCTTGTTCACACCGAGAACAACAACTCGTCCCCTCCCCCTCCCAGTTAGGTTATGTCTGCAAAGCTCTCAGCTTCAGACAAGTGAGGGAGTGAGGCAAATTGTGTGTGTGTGTTGTGGTCTCTAGCAGAGAAAGCATATCTCCCATTTGTGACATCGGTGGCTGAGCCCACCGATGCCTCTTCTGCGGCGGTAACCGCCAATGCCGCTCCCCACCGCCGCCCCCCCGGCGGCGCATGCTCTCACCCGGTCTTCCACGCTGCTGCGTCCCCACGCTCTGTTCCTAGGTCGCGGGCGCGCGCCTGCCCGCTCCCTTCATCCAGCGGTGGGCGTCGCTGAAGGCGGGGCCTACCGTCCACTTCCTGGCCAGTGGGTACTTCAGGCGTCCTCTCTATGGGGAGGACGCCTGATGATTGTGTGGCAATCCCTGCACTCTCTGGCCGCTATAGTGTCCCTATAGTAACTCTGTCTGTACTGTGTCCTGTTCAGTTCTCTCCCATCAGCCCTGTATCTTCCCCTGTTCCCCTCTGTCTGCCTCAGCCTGGTTCCTTCCGTCCTCTTCTCCAGTGCCCCTGCTGCCTGTCTTATGGGCTCCCTGTCCTAGGCCTTTCTCCCATCCTCCCTTCCGTGCCTCGTTCCTCCGTACTCCCTTTCCTTTGGTAGCAACGTCCTGCTACCTTTCTACTACTGCCTGTTTTCCTTGGTTACCCCGTCCCGGTTCCCTGGTCTCTGTTCCATCTTGTCCTTGAGCCGTCCCTCTTGGTACCGGCTGTCGCGGTTCTGCCCCCTGCGGTTCTGCCCCTAACGATCCCTGTATAGGGGTCGGTCTTCACCTGGCATGCTCGGCCCAGGGGCTCCAGATCCGTGATCCAGAGGGTCCACTCTCGGACGTTCTCGGTTCCTGAACGTCACAGTATCATCAGGCCATGGATCCCGCCGGTGCCGCGGCCGCTACACAGAAGGAACTGCTCTTTCTATGTGAAAACCAGACCCGGATTATGTCCTTCATGAAATCCATGGACACCCGGCTGTCTGCCCTGCAGACCTCTGACCCAGGGCACGCTCCCCTTTTAGCTAGTCTCCAGCAGGAGCTCGCGCAGCAACGCGATGCTCAGTCTCACATCTTGGGTTACATGGCGTCCGTCGATGATCGACTGCTTGCCTTGCAGTCCTCGGCGGCCGCTTCTACCTCTCCCCGGGACGCAGCCCCATCCCCGCCCCCTCGTCTGGGAAAGCCTCCCAGGTATGGCGGAGATCCTAGGTTGTGTCGGGGCTTCTTAAACCAGTGCAGTCTGCACTTTGAGCTTTTGCCCCAGCAATACCCCACTGATCGCGCCAAGGTGGCGTTCATTGTATCCCACCTTGAGGGAGAGGCCCTGGCCTGGGTGAACCCTTTATGGGAGAGGGATGACCCTATAGTCTCTAGTATCAGGAACTTTCTGGAAATGTTCCGCAAAGTATTTGACGAACCCGGACGCGTGGCCCTCCTTAACCTCCGCCAGGGTTCCCTGACTGTGGGACAGTACGCCATCCGCTTTCGGACATTATCGTCGCAGCTGGGGTGGAATAATGAGGCACTTGTGGGAGCCTTTTGGAGGGGTCTCTCAGGTAAAATCAAGGACGAGCTTGCCGGGCGAGATACCCCTACCACCCTAGAGGATCTCATATCCCTGGCCACTCGTATCGATCTGCGGTTTTTGGAACGCGCTCGTGAATCGGCTAGGGAGAAAAGGCCCTTTAGGCTCTATCAGGCTTCTATTCCACACTCCTTTGCGCCCTCCACTAGCGCCGCTCCCGAGCCCATGCAGGTTGATCGTATCAGGCTGTCCAAACAGCGACGCAGGGAAAGGATGACGAACGGTCTCTGTCTGTATTGCGGAGGGGCCAATCACTTTGTACGCACCTGTCCTGAGAAACCGGGAAACGCCTCCACCTAGGTCAGGTAAGAGAGGTCTGCCTAGGTGATCAGAATTCCTCTCTGCCCCTTACCCTTTCAGCTTTAATCATTGCAGGTCGGGAGCGAAGATCTGTGGAGGCATATGTGGACTCGGGTGCGGCTGGTAATTTCATCCGGCAAGAAGAGGTTGACAAGCTCCAGATTCCGGTCGTTATCCTAAAAGACCCACGCGCCTTCACCTCCGTTGACGGCAAACCTCTCCCTGACCCCGTCACCCGGGTTACAGCCGAAGTAGACCTGCAAATTGGAGCACTTCATCTCGAGAGGATCGCCTTTTACGTCCTGCCGCAATTATCTCATGTCATTCTCCTTGGATTACCCTGGCTCAGGCTGCACGAGCCGGTTGTTGACTGGCGTTCTGGAGAGATTCTGCGCTGGGGTCACTCCTGCCAGGAACGTTGCCTGCGGTCCATCATCTTTCCTCGTCCGCTGCCCAAGCCTGTCGAGCTCCCGGGCCTTCCCGCACCGTATCACGCGTATGCTGATGTCTTTAGCAAAAAAGAAGCAGATTCACTGCCTCCGCACCGGGTCTATGACTGCCCTATCGACCTCATTCCCGGGGCTACTCCTCCCAGAGGGAGAACGTATCCTCTATCCCCAGCAGAAAACACGGTTATGACGGAGTACATTCAAGAAAACCTGGCCAAAGGGTTCATTCGGAAGTCCTCGTCCCCTGCAGGCGCAGGCTTTTTCTTTGTTCGGAAGAAAGACGGATCACTCCGACCGTGTATTGATTACCGGGGCCTGAACAGCATCACCGTTAAAAATCGATACCCGCTTCCGCTCATCCCTGAACTCTTCGACCGGCTGAGGGGGGCTCGGGTCTTCACGAAGTTGGATCTGCGGGGAGCTTATAATCTAATCCGGATCCGTGCAGGGGACGAGTGGAAGACGGCCTTCAATACCCGGGATGGGCATTACGAATATTTAGTCATGCCGTTTGGTCTCTGCAATGCTCCAGCCGTATTTCAGGAATTCGTTAACGAGGTGTTCCGGGATCTACTGTATTCCTGCGTGGTGGTGTACTTAGATGATATCCTCATCTTTTCGCCCGACCTATCCTCTCATCGGAGAAGCGTTCGCATGGTCCTGCATCGCCTTCGGGAGAATCACCTCTACGCCAAGATTGCGAAATGTCTCTTTGAGCAAACCTCGTTGCCCTTCTTGAGTTATATAATCACGGATTCCGGCCTGAAGATGGACCCAGAGAAGCTCTCAGCGGTGCTCAAGTGGCCTCGTCCTGTTGGTATAAAAGCTATCCAGCGTTTCCTCGGATTCGCAAATTATTACCGACAATTTGTGCCTCATTTTTCCACAGTGACCAAACCCATTACGGTCTTAACCCGTAAAGGAACCAAGTCTAACAGCTGGTCTTCCGAGGCGGAAGAGGCCTTCCTTGCCTTGAAACGCTCTTTTTCATCAGCACCAATCTTACATCGACCGATGGTCAGTAGGCCTTTCGTCCTAGAGGTGGATGCCTCCTCCACGGGAGCCGGGGCGGTGCTTTCCCAGCAGACTCCCTCTGGACGGCTGGCTCCCTGTGGGTTCTTTTCCAAGTCCTTTTCACCGGCAGAGTGCAATTACTCAATTGGAGACCGGGAATTGCTGGCCATTAAAATGGCTCTGGAAGAATGGCGGTACCTGCTTGAAGGGGCAGTGCACCCCTTTACTATCTTCACGGACCACAAGAATTTGGCCTATTTGCAGTCCGCTCAGAGACTCAATGCCAGACAAGCCAGATGGGCTCTATATTTTTCTCGTTTTGATTTTAAGCTACAATTCCGTCCCGGCAATAGGAACATCAAAGCGGATGCCCTCTCCAGGTCCTTGCAATCGCCTGAAAAAATGAGGGCCCTTCTTATATTATCGAGCCAGCCAAAGTTATCACAGTGGCTCCTGTGAATTTCTCTTCCCCTCCACCAGGCAAAACCTTCGTTCCCCAGAATAAACGCTCGGAGGTGCTGTGCTGGGGGCACTCCTCTAAGGTTGCCGGGCATGTGGGTACCAAGAAGACCATCCTGCTTCTTTCCCGTTACTACTGGTGGACCTCCCTTCGCCAGGATGTGATGGACTATGTCACCTCCTGCACGACCTGTGCTCAAAACAAGGTTCCGAGAACCCGGCCTCCAGGTCTTCTTCACCCCTTACCGGCTCCGGAGGCCCCATGGCGGCAAATCGCAATGGATTTCATAACGGACTTGCCCCGCTCTGCTGGATGCACTACCATCTTAGTCGTAGCAGATCGCTTCTCCAAGATGGCCCATTTTATACCCTTGCCCGGACTACCCTCAGCCCCAAGGTTGGCCGAGATCTTCATCCACCAGATCTTCAGGCTACATGGCCTTCCTCAGCGGATTGTATCTGACCGTGGGGTCCAATTTACCTCTCGATTCTGGAGGGCTCTCTGTCGGCTTATGGGCACATCCCTCGACTTCTCCTCCGCTTATCATCCACAGACCAACGGGCAAGTGGAATGGATTAATCAGGTTCTAACAACCTACCTACGCCACTTTTCCAACGCCCATCAGGACAATTGGGTCTCTCTCCTACCTTGGGCAGAGTTTGCTCATAATAATCATCCCAGCGAATCCACCACCAAGTCGCCGTTCTTTGTAGTCTCTGGTCAGAACCCGGGGGTTCCGCTACCCTTCTTTTCGTCATCAGGAGTTCCCGCAGCAGATACTCTTGCCATGGATTTTTCGCAGATCTGGAAAGAGACCAGAGAAGCCCTCGTGAAGGCCAGCACCCGGATTAAGAAGCATGCGGACAAAAGACGCAAAGATCTTCCGCCGTATCGTCCGGGTGACAAAGTTTGGCTGTCGACCAAGCATATCCGTCTAAAGGTTCCTGCCTACAAGTTAAGTCCCCGATACATCGGGCCTTTCGAAGTACTTGGCGCATTAATGAGGTGGCGTACAAACTGAGGTTGCCGGCTTCACTTCGAGTCCCTAACGCCTTTCATATCTCGCTCCTGAAACCTGTGATTCTGAATCGGTTTCAACCTACCGCCACTGCTTCTCCTTCACCAATTGGGGCCGGAGACGTCTTTGAAGTAAAAGACATTTTGGCTATGAAGAGAGTTAGGGGAAAGACTCTTTTTCTCATTGACTGGAAGGGTTTTGGTCCTGAGGAAAGGTCCTGAGAACCTCGAGAGAATGTTAATGCCCCTCTAATACTGAAAAAGTTTTTGGCCACCCTCAGAAGGGGGGGACGTAAGGAGGGCGGTACTGTGACATCGGTGGCTGAGCCCACCGATGCCTCTTCTGCGGCGGTAACCGCCAATGCCGCTCCCCACCGCCGCCCCCCCGGCGGCGCGCGCTCTCACCCGGTCTTCCACGCTGCGTCCCCACGCTCTGTTCCTAGGTCGCGGGCGCACGCCCGCCCGCTCCCTTCATCCAGCGGTGGGCGTCGCTGAAGGCGGGGCCTACCGTCCACTTCCTGGCCAGTGGGTACTTCAGGCGTCCTCTCTATGGGGAGGACGCCTGATGATTGTGTGGCAATCCCTGCACTCTCTGGCCGCTATAGTGTCCCTATAGTAACTCTGTCTGTCCTGTGTCCTGTTCAGTTCTCTCCCGTCAGCCCTGTATCTTCCCCTGTTCCCCTCTGTCTGCCTCAGCCTGGTTCCTTCCGTCCTCTTCTCCAGTGCCCCTGCTGCCTGTCTTATGGGCTCCCTGTCCTAGGCCTTTCTCCCATCCTCCCTTCCGTGCCTCGTTCCTCCGTACTCCCTTTCCTCTGGTAGCAACGTCCTGCTACCTTTCTACTACTGCCTGTTTTCCTTGGTTACCCCGTCCAGGTTCCCTGGTCTCTGTTCCATCTTGTCCTTGAGCCATCCCTCTTGGTACCGGCTGTCGCGGTTCTGCCCCCTGCGCCCCTAACGATCCCTGTATAGGGGTCGGTCTTCACCTGGCGTGCTCGGCCCAGGGGCTCCAGATCCGTGATCCAGAGGGTCCACTCTCGGACATTCTCGGTTCCTGAACGTCACAGTATCATCAGGCCATGGATCCCGCCGGTGCCGCGGCCGCTACACAGAAGGAACTGCTCTTTCTATGTGAAAACCAGACCCGGATTATGTCCTTCATGAAATCCTTGGACACCCGGCTGTCTGCCCTGCAGACCTCTGACCCAGGGCACGCTCCCCTCTTAGCTAGTCTCCAGCAGGAGCTCGCACAGCAATGCGATGCTCAGTCTCACATCTTGGGTTACATGGCGTCCATCGATGATCGACTGCTTGCCTTGCAGTCCTCGGCGGCCGCTTCTACCTCTCCCCGGGACACAGCCCCATCCCCGCCCCCTCGTCTGGGAAAGCCTCCCAGGTATGGCGGAGATCCTAGGTTGTGTCGGGGCTTCTTAAACCAGTGCAGTCTGCACTTTGAGCTTTTGCCCCAGCAATACCCCACTGATCGCGCCAAGGTGGCGTTCATTGTATCCCACCTTGAGGGAGAGGCCCTGGCCTGTGTGAACCCTTTATGGGAGAGGGATGACCCTATAGTCTCTAGTATCAGGAACTTTCTGGAAATGTTCCGCAAAGTATTTGACGAACCCGGACGCGTGGCCCTCCTTAACCTCCGCCAGGGTTCCCTGACTGTGGGACAGTACGCCATCCGCTTTCGGACATTATCGTCGCAGCTGGGGTGGAATAATGAGGCACTTGTGGGAGCCTTTTGGAGGGGTCTCTCAGGTAAAATCAAGGACGAGCTTGCCGGGCGAGATACCCCTACCACCCTAGAGGATCTCATATCCCTGGCCACTCGTATCGATCTGCGGTTTTTGGAACGCGCTCGTGAATCGGCTAGGGAGAAAAGGCCCTTTAGGCTCTATCAGGCTCCTATTCCACACTCCTTTGCGCCCTCCACTAGCGCCGCTCCCGAGCCCATGCAGGTTGATCGTATCAGGCTGTCCAAACAGCGACGCAGGGAAAGGATGACGAACGGTCTCTGTCTGTATTGCGGAGGGGCCAATCACTTTGTACGCACCTGTCCTGAGAAACCGGGAAACGCCTCCACCTAGGTCAGGTAAGAGAGGTCTGCCTAGGTGATCAGAATTCCTCTCTGCCCCTTACCCTTTCAGCTTTAATCATTGCAGGTCAGGAGCGAAGATCTGTGGAGGCGTATGTGGACTCGGGTGCGGCTGGTAATTTCATCCGGCAAGAAGAGGTTGACAAGCTCCAGATTCCGGTCGTTATCCTAAAAGACCCACGCGCCTTCACCTCCGTTGACGGCAAACCTCTCCCTGACCCCGTCACCCGGGTTACAGCCGAAGTAGACCTGCAAATTGGAGCACTTCATCTCGAGAGGATCGCCTTTTACGTCCTGCCGCAATTATCTCATGCCATTCTCCTTGGATTACCCTGGCTCAGGCTGCACGAGCCGGTTGTTGACTGGCGCTCTGGAGAGATTCTGCGCTGGGGTCACTCCTGCCAGGAACGTTGCCTGCGGTCCATCATCATTCCTCGTCCGCTGCCCAAGCCTGTCGAGCTCCCGGGCCTTCCCGCACCGTATCACGCGTATGCTGATGTCTTTAGCAAAAAAGAAGCAGATTCACTGCCTCCGCACCGGGTCTATGACTGCCCTATCGACCTGATTCCCGGGGCTACTCCTCCCAGAGGGAGAACGTATCCTCTATCCCCAGCAGAAAACACGGTTATGATGGAGTACATTCAAGAAAACCTGGCCAAAGGGTTCATTCGGAAGTCCTCGTCCCCTGCAGGCGCAGGCTTTTTCTTTGTTCGGAAGAAAGACGGATCACTCCGACCGTGTATTGATTACCGGGGCCTGAACAGCATCACCGTTAAAAATCGATACCCGCTTCCGCTCATCCCTGAACTCTTCGACCGGCTGAGGGGGGCTCGGGTCTTCACGAAGTTGGATCTGCGGGGAGCTTATAATCTAATCCGGATCCGTGCAGGGGACGAGTGGAAGACGGCCTTCAATACCCGGGATGGGCATTACGAATATTTAGTCATGCCGTTTGGTCTCTGCAATGCTCCAGCCGTATTTCAGGAATTCGTTAACGAGGTGTTCCGGGATCTACTGTATTCCTGCGTGGTGGTGTACTTAGATGATATCCTCATCTTTTCGCCCGACCTATCCTCTCATCGGAGAAGCGTTCGCATGGTCCTGCATCACCTTCGGGAGAATCACCTCTACGCCAAGATTGCGAAATGTCTCTTTGAGCAAACCTCGTTGCCCTTCTTGAGTTATATAATCACGGATTCCGGCCTGAAGATGGACCCAGAGAAGCTCTCAGCGGTGCTCAAGTGGCCTCGTCCTGTTGGTATAAAAGCTATCCAGCGTTTCCTCGGATTCGCAAATTATTACCGACAATTTGTGCCTCATTTTTCCACAGTGACCAAACCCATTACGGTCTTAACCCGTAAAGGAACCAAGTCTAACAGCTGGTCTTCCGAGGCGGAAGAGGCCTTCCTTGCCTTGAAACGCTCTTTTTCATCAGCACCAATCTTACATCGTCCGATGGTCAGTAGGCCTTTCGTCCTAGAGGTGGATGCCTCCTCCACGGGAGCCGGGGCGGTGCTTTCCCAGCAGACTCCCTCTGGACGGCTGGCTCCCTGTGGGTTCTTTTCCAAGTCCTTTTCACCGGCAGAGTGCAATTACTCAATTGGAGACCGGGAATTGCTGGCCATTAAAATGGCTCTGGAAGAATGGCGGTACCTGCTTGAAGGGGCGGTGCACCCCTTTACTATCTTCACGGACCACAAGAATTTGGCCTATTTGCAGTCCGCTCAGAGACTCAATGCCAGACAAGCCAGATGGGCTCTATATTTTTCTCATTTTGATTTTAAGCTACAATTCCGTCCCAGCAATAGGAACATCAAAGCGGATGCCCTCTCCAGGTCCTTGCAATCGCCTGAAAAAATGAGGGCCCTTCTTATATTATCGAGCCAGCCAAAGTTATCACAGTGGCTCCTGTGAATTTCTCTTCCCCTCCACCAGGCAAAACCTTCGTTCCCCAGAATAAACGCTCGGAGGTGCTGTGCTGGGGGCACTCCTCTAAGGTTGCCGGGCATGTGGGTACCAAGAAGACCATCCTGCTTCTTTCCCGTTACTACTGGTGGACCTCCCTTCGCCAGGATGTGATGGACTATGTCGCCTCCTGCACGACCTGTGCTCAAAACAAGGTTCCGAGAACCCGGCCTCCAGGTCTTATTCACCCCTTACCGGCTCCGGAGGCCCCATGGCGGCAAATCGCAATGGATTTCATAACGGACTTGCCCCGCTCTGCTGGATGCACTACCATCTTAGTCGTAGCAGATCGCTTCTCCAAGATGGCCCATTTTATACCCTTGCCCGGACTACCCTCAGCCCCAAGGTTGGCCGAGATCTTCATCCACCAGATCTTCAGGCTACATGGCCTTCCTCAGCGGATTGTATCTGACCGTGGGGTCCAATTTACCTCTCGATTCTGGAGGGCTCTCTGTCGGCTTATGGGCACATCCCTCGACTTCTCCTCCGCTTATCATCCACAGACCAACGGGCAAGTGGAATGGATTAATCAGGTTCTAACAACCTACCTACGCCACTTTTCCAACGCCCATCAGGACAATTGGGTCTCTCTCCTACCTTGGGCAGAGTTTGCTCATAATAATCATCCCAGCGAATCCACCACCAAGTCGCCGTTCTTTGTAGTCTCTGGTCAGAACCCGGGGGTTCCGCTACCCTTCTTTTCATCATCAGGAGTTCCCGCAGCAGATACTCTTGCCATGGATTTTTCGCAGATCTGGAAAGAGACCAGAGAAGCCCTCGTGAAGGCCAGCACCCGGATTAAGAAGCATGCGGACAAAAGACGCAAAGATCTTCCGCCGTATCGTCCGGGTGACAAAGTTTGGCTGTCGACCAAGCATATCCGTCTAAAGGTTCCTGCCTACAAGTTAAGTCCCCGATACATCGGGCCTTTCGAAGTACTTGGACGCATTAATGAGGTGGCGTACAAACTGAGGTTGCCGGCTTCACTTCGAGTCCCTAACGCCTTTCATATCTCGCTCCTGAAACCTGTGATTCTGAATCGGTTTCAACCTACCGCCACTGCTTCTCCTTCACCAATTGGGGCCGGAGACGTCTTTGAAGTAAAAGACATTTTGGCTATGAAGAGAGTTAGGGGGAAGACTCTTTTTCTCATTGACTGGAAGGGTTTTGGTCCTGAGGAAAGGTCCTGGGAACCTCGAGAGAATGTTAATGCCCCTCTAATACTGAAAAAGTTTTTGGCCACCCTCAGAAGGGGGGGACGTAAGGAGGGGGGTACTGTGACATCGGTGGCTGAGCCCACCGATGCCTCTTCTGCGGCGGTAACCGCCAATGCCGCTCCCCACCGCCGCCCCCCCGGCGGCACGCGCTCTCACCCGGTCTTCCACGCTGCGTCCCCACGCTCTGTTCCTAGGTCGCGGGGGCGTGCCCGCCCGCTCCCTTCATCCAGCGGTGGGCGTCGCTGAAGGCGGGGCCTACCGTCCACTTCCTGGCCAGTGGGTACTTCAGGCGTCCTCTCTATGGGGAGGACGCCTAATGATTGTGTGGCAATCCCTGCACTCTCTGGCCGCTATAGTGTCCCTATAGTAACTCTGTCTGTCCTGTGTCCTGTTCAGTTCTCTCCCGTCAGCCCTGTATCTTCCCCTGTTCCCCTCTGTCTGCCTCAGCCTGGTTCCTTCCGTCCTCTTCTCCAGTGCCCCTGCTGCCTGTCTTATGGGCTTCCTGTCCTAGGCCTTTCTCCCATCCTCCCTTCCGTGCCTCGTTCCTCCGTACTCCCTTTCCTCTGGTAGCAACATCCTGCTACCTTTCTACTACTGCCTGTTTTCCTTGGTTACCCCGTCCCGGTTCCCTGGTCTCTGTTCCATCTTGTCCTTGAGCCATCCCTCTTGGTACCGGCTGTCGCGGTTCTGCCCCCTGCGGTTCTGCCCCTAACGATCCCTGTATAGGGGTCGGTCTTCACCTGGCGTGCTCGGCCCAGGGGCTCCAGATCCGTGATCCAGAGGGTCCACTCTCGGACGTTCTCGGTTCCTGAACGTCACACCATTGCTCACAAAACACATGCAAAACAGTACATATTTAATCCTTTTGTGGCGGCAAAGATGCAGGGCGCCACATTTACATGTTCTCAGGGCGGATGGGCAGTCAAGTGATCGCATATATAGGATTTGTATACATGTTCACTGTGAGGATGGGTAGTCACGTGACCTCATATATACGATTTGTATTTATGTTCCCTGTGTGGATGTGGTCACGTGACCACATATATACAATTTGCATAAATGTCCCCTGTGCAGATGATTAGTCATGTGACCTCATACAGGTATATACAATTTGTATACATGCTCCCTGGGCGGATGGGTAGTCACGTGGCAGCATTTATACGATTTGTATACATGTTCACTGTGAGAATGGGTAGTCACGTGGCTGCATATATATGATTTGTATAAATGTTCCCTCTGCGGATGGGTAGTCACATGACCACATATATACAATTTGTATACATGTCCCCTGTGCGGATGATTAGCCACGTGACCTCATATATACGATTTGTATACATGTTTCCTGTATGGATGGGTAATCACATGGCCGCATATATACGATTTGCATACATGTTCCCTGTGCGGGTGGTTAATCACATGGCCGCATATATATACGATTTGTATACTTGTTCCCTGTGCGAATGGGTAGTAACTAGTGTTGAGCGATACCATCCGATATTCAGAAATATCGGATCGGATTGGATCGGATCGGATTGGATCGGCCCGATACACAAAAAGTATCGGGTATCGCTGATTCCGATCCCGGAAGTCCCATTCAAGTCAATGGGACAGAAATATCGGAAATAAAAAAAAACCTTTCTTGCCTTGTACATCCTGTTCGGGAGGGGGGAAGAGTGTGGGCGGTGCGTGGGCGGACACTGTGCGTGTCTGTGTGTGCGGGCGGGATCTGTGCGGGCCTCTCGGGGGTCTGTGCCGGCTGCCGGTGGTCTGTACGGGCCTCTTGGGGGTCTGTGCCAACTGTCGGGGGCCTGTGCCGGCTGCCGGTGGTCTGTACGGGCCTCTCGGGGGGCCTGTGCCGGCTGTCGGTGGTCTGTGCCGGCTGCCGGGGGCCTGTGCCGGCTGCCGGTGGTCTGTCCGGGCCTCTCGGGGGCCTGTGCTGGCTGTCGGTGGTCTGTACGGGTCTCTCAGGGGCCTGTGCCGGCTGTTGGTGGTCTGTGCCGGCTGCCGGGGGCCTGTGCCGGCTGCCGGTGGTCTGTACAGGCCTCTCTACATGCATACTACATATATACAGCATACATACATACTACATACTACATACTTGCTACGTATATACTACATTCATACAACATACATACAGTACATACTACATACATGCTACACATATACTACATTCATACAACATACATACATACTACATACTACATACATGCTACATATATACTACATTCATACAACATACATACTACATACATGCTACATATATACTACATTCATACAACATACATACATACTACTTACTACATACATGCTACATATATACTACATTCATACAACATACTACATACTACATTACATGCTACATATATACTACATTCATACAACATACATACATACTACATACTACATACATGCTTCATATAGACTACATTCATACAATATACATACATAAACAAAAAGCACAGAATGACAAATGTGCAAAAATACCTTGCAATAAGACATATAACAGTAGTCAGCAAGTGCTGATAAAAGGTAATAACAAACACAGGGTATTTAGTCTATACGTTTTTTTGCAAAAAAATGTATACCAAGCTGCCTCACCAACGTCAAGGTAACCCGTATTGAAGCAGTCCCTATCTAATGTATTTAATACCTGAACATATGAACTGTGTCTAAATGAGCAGGATTAAGATAGGCGCTTTCTGGTATGGGCACGTGATGCAAGACAGCTCCTTATGTGCATGTCACACAAGAGAGGGGTGGGGTCTCTCAAATCATGCATAAGCATGAAAAAAACTGGATTAAAAACACACATGTGACATGCACAATGTGAACAAGTCTGTTGGACCATGTTCACTCCACCCTGACTGAAACACAAACAAAAAGCACAGAATGACAAATGTGCAAAAATACCTTGCAATAAGACATATAACAGTAGTCAGCAAGTGCTGATAAAAGGTAATAACAAACACAGGGTATTTAGTCTATACGTTTTTTTGCAAAAAAATGTATACCAAGCTGCCTCACCAACGTCAAGGTAACCCGTATTGAAGCAGTCCCTATCTAATGTATTTAATACCTGAACATATGAACTGTGTCTAAATGAGCAGGATTAAGATAGGCGCTTTCTGGTATGGGCACGTGATGCAAGACAGCTCCTTATGTGCATGTCACACAAGAGAGGGGTGGGGTCTCTCAAATCATGTGCTGGCTGTCGGTGGTCTGTACGGGTCTCTCAGGGGCCTGTGCCGGCTGTTGGTGGTCTGTGCCGGCTGCCGGGGGCCTGTGCCGGCTGCCGGTGGTCTGTACAGGCCTCTCTACATGCATACTACATATATACAGCATACATACATACTACATACTACATACTTGCTACGTATATACTACATTCATACAACATACATACAGTACATACTACATACATGCTACACATATACTACATTCATACAACATACATACATACTACATACTACATACATGCTACATATATACTACATTCATACAACATACATACTACATACATGCTACATATATACTACATTCATACAACATACATACATACTACTTACTACATACATGCTACATATATACTTCATTCATACAACATACATACTACATACTACATTACATGCTACATATATACTACATTCATACAACATACATACATACTACATACTACATACATGCTTCATATAGACTACATTCATACAATATACATACATAGTACATGCATACTACATACATACATACTACATACTGCATACATACTACATACATACTGCATACATACTACATACATACTACATACAATACATTCATACAATACATACATATAGACTTACAGTACATATAACATAGAGTACATACTCCCCATCACTTGTCACTTTGATCCCCGAAGCCAGTATCATCTGTGGAAAAATATGAAAATAACAAACAAACAATATACTCCCTGATCCACAGAAATCCACGCGTGTCCCATGCCGATCTCCCGTGGAGAACAGCAGCATTAGCTGATGCGACCGCTCTCTACGGGGCTCCAGGAATCTAGTGACGGGAGGTAGGTATCTTTCTGCACTGTATTCCTCCGCCACTGTAAAAAAATAGTCCCTGGTCTCACTTTATGGCAAAAGCTGCGTGGGAACTTTCTCCCACAGCAATGCCAAAAGTGAGACTAGGGACTATTTTTTTTTACAGTGGCGGAGGATTACAGTGCGGAAGGATACCCACCTCCCGTCATTGGATTATTGAAGCCCCTAGAGAGCGGTCGCATCAGCTGATGCTGCTGTTCTCCACGGGAGATCGGCGTGGGAACCTCTTGATTTTCTGCGGATCAGGGAGTATATGGCTTGTTTGTTATTTTCATATTTTTTCATAGATGACACTGGCTTCGGGGATCAAAGTGACAAGTGATGGTGAGTATGTACTCTATGTTATATGTTCTGTATGTCTATGTATGTATTGTATGAAGTATGTATGTAGTATGTATGCAGTATGTAGTATGTATGTATGTATGTTGTATGTCTGTAGCATGTTGTATGTATGTAGTATGTATGTAGCATGTATGTATGTTGTATGAATGTAGTATATATGTAGCATGTATGTAGTATGTAGTATGTATGTAGTATGTATGTAGTATGTATGTATGTTGTATGAATGTAGTATACATGTAGTATGTATGTAGTATGTAGTATGTATGTATGTTGTTTGAATGTAGTATATATGTAGCATGTATGTAGTATGTATGTATGTTGAATGAATGTAGTATATATGTAGCATGTATGTAGTATGTATGTATGTTGAATGAATGTAGTATATATGTAGCATGTATGTAGTATGTATGTATGTTGTATGAATGTAGTATATATGTAGCATGTATGTAGTATGTAGTATGTATGTATGTTGTATGAATGTAGTATACATGTAGTATGTAGTATGTATGTATGTTGTATGAATGTAGTATATATGTAGTATGTATGTATGTTGTATGAATGTAGTATATATGTAGTATGTATGTAGTATGTATGTATGTTGTATGAATGTAGTATATATGTAGCATGTATGTAGTATATATGTATGTTGTATGAATGTAGTATATATGAAGTATGTATGTAGTATGTATGTATGTTGTATGAATGTAGTATATATGTAGCATGTATGTAGTATGTTTTTTTTTTTTTTTTTACATTCAACACATTAGCCGGATGATGGGACTACTACTGTCCCATCATTGGCTAATGTGTCAATCACTGTCATTGTAGCAGGCATCGCCCGATGGGACTTGTAGTCCCATTGGACGATGCCTGCACACACACAAGACCCCCGGCAGGCCCGCACAGACCACCGGCAGCCGGCACAGACCACCGACAGCCGGCACAGGCCCCCGAGAGGCTCGTACAGACCACCGGCAGCCGGCACAGACCACCGACAGCTGGCACAGGCCCCCGAGAGGCCCGTACAGACCACCGGCAGCCGGCACAGGCCCCCGACAGGCCTGTACAGACCCCCGAGAGGCCCGTACAGACCACTGGCAGCTGGCACAGGCCCCCGAGAGGCCCGTACAGACCACCGGCAGCCGGCACAGACCCCTGACAGGCCTGTACAGACCCCCGAGAGGCCCGTACAGACCCCCGACAGTCGGCACAGACCCCCCGCAGTCGGTACAGACAGCGCATCATGATGCGCACAGACCGCGCATCATGATGACATCATTTCAGCAGCCAATCACAGCCACAACACTGGCTCATTGCATTATGGGGACTTCCAATTCCGGTATCCGATATTGAAAAAATATCGGTACTCGGTATCGGAATTCCGATACAGCAAATATCGGCCGATATTTGCAGTACCGGAATGCTCAACACTAGTAGTAACGTGACCACATATATACGATTTGTATACATGTTCCCTATGCGGATGGGTAGTCACGTGACCTCATATATACAATTTGTATGCATGTTCCCTGTGTGGATGGGTAATCACGTGGCAGCGTATATACGATTTGAATACATGTTCCTTGTGCAGATGGGTAATCACGTGGCCGCATATATATGATTTGTATACTTGTTCCCTGCACGGATGGGCAGTCAAGTGACCACATATATACAATTTGTATACATGTTCCCTGTGTGGAAGGGTAGTCTTGTGACCTGATATATATGATTTGTATTTATGTTCCCTGTGCGAATGGGTAGTAACGTGACCACATATATACAATTTGTATACATGTTCACTGTGAGGATGGGTAGTCACGTGACCTCAGATGTATGATTTGTATACATGTTCCCTGGGCGGGTTGGTAATCACGTGGCAGCATATATACGATTTGTATACATGATCCCTAGGCGGATGGGTGGTCACGTGACCTCATATATACACTCCCTGACACAAGTTATGTCGCTTATCCATGTTATGCAAATCAAAGCTTATAACCTGATGTTAAATTCATCCATTGGTTGTATAAATTGTTCTTTTGAAAGATGAAACCCTCCGAAATGTGGTTTAGGTTAAGAAAATAAATTGCCATCAATGCAGAAATATTGAACATTTAATGGACACAGAATGCTCAGATTTTGGCAAGACAAAAGTTTTGTCGCCTGGTCATATAATGCACCCAATCCTAGTTTACATCCTCACCTGTGCTCAGTAAATGATCGGTTAATTAGTGGGTGTGTATAAAAAGAAACCCAGCACCCCAGACCTTCACTTGAGCTGCAACTTGAGCTCTGAGAACATGCCAAAAATCCACCCTGCGACCAAGCCTGGTGTTATGATTAGGTAACCGAGGAGGATAGCAGGGGAATAGGCTGGGCAACCAGATAACCAGAGAGGTTGGTAACTTAGCGGATTGCAGACCCCTAAACTGACAACACAACTGGAATTATCCATGGGACGTACTTACGATGCCCTAGATGACTCGGCACAGCCAAGGAATTAACTAAGCCTAAAGAGAGAAAAGTGAAAGCTAAACTGCCCCAGTGTAGAACCCCAAAGGAATAGATAGCCCCCCAACATATATTGCCGGTGAGACAAGATGAGGCACAAAACACAGGCAGAAAATAGAGTAAGCAAATGATGGGGCCCAAACTGTCTAGATAGGACAGGAAAGGATACTGTCTGCAATCACGCAAAAAACCCTAAGAAAAAATCCAACACGTCTGATATGCAAAAATACTGAGGCCACATGACCTCTCCCCCACTAAATCAGAACTCTGGTGTGAACTGGACGCAAAACAAAAGACACTGATATAACAGGGGATTAGAAATACTGAAAAGACTGACATGAGCTGTGGCATATGGGACAGAGTCCAGCACAGGTCCCAGCAGGGAACAAGGCCGAACTCACACCAGCAAAGCAGAAATCAGCAGAAAGCAAAAAATGGATCAAATGCAAAAGATTCAAAAAGATTCAAGCAGACAAATAACTTGTCTGAAAGATGCAGGACAAAGCAGGAGACAAGCAGACTTTCAAAATGCTCAGGAAGAAAACCAAATCACCGGCAACCACTGAGGGAAGGTTGCTCACTTAAATCTCTCCAGTCTGTAACACCTGACCTCCAATCATCCTCCTCAGGTGATTGACTTCTGTCAGCCAGACCAGCTCCATTACCAGCAGCAACCACTAGAGGGAGCCCACACTCAGAAGCCAGGTCAAAAGTGTTCACAACAGCCTGGATTATCAAGAGGCTAAAGACCAGATCCACTGCAGAGGTGGCTGGCACCTTTAACGTGTCTCAACGTCAAGTACAAAGAATTAAAAAAAAGATTTGAAGAGACTGGAGATGTGTTTGACAAGCCCAGGTCCGGCAGACCCCGCAAGACAACTGCTCAAGAGGAACGTTTGTTGGCTAGAAAATCCAAAGCAAGCCCCTCATCCACTGCAGCAGAGCTCCAAAAGGCCTGGTCACCTCAAGTCTGTGTGGCAACTAGAACAGTTTGTAGGATTCTGTCTCAAAATGGCCTCCATGGTCGAATCAGTGCCCAGAAGCCAGCACTAAACAAAAGGCAAATAAAAAACCGTGTGGCATTTGCAAAGTCCCACAGCCTGCTAAACAGATGGATGCTGGAAAAGTGGCAGAAGGTGGATTTCTCTGATGAATCTTCAGTAGAATTACACCACAGCCGCCGCTAAAAAAAGTTAAATTTGGTGGTGGAAAGATAATGGTCTGGGGTTACATTCTGTTAGGGCTGGGGTGGTAAACTGCTGCTTGGTAATGGCGTAAGTATAAAGCGGTATACAAAAGGCCACACGTGGGTTAACGTCACCCAGTGTGAGCAGGGTGAACTCTGTTACCTCACAGAGCCGCACTACCGCAGAACATAAATGCCGGAGCCTGTTTAGCTCACAGAGCTCGGTAACGGAGCGCACAGAATGTGGTCACAGAACTCTGCCCCAAGGACACAGGGTCAGAGTCCCTCTAGACCTTCTCCGGACGCCACTATAGACGCTGACTCTGGTGGAGTGTCGAGCACGTGCACCGTGGCGTGCAGAGTCACCGGTGGACACTGATGCCAGTCTCAGACTCTGCCTCTACCTACACCTAAGCCTGGGCACTTAACAGGCTAGGATGCACAACACATGCGTACCAAGGGTAGGGGTTTCTTAATGATTCATTCACAAGAGACATTGATACATGCATACAACTCTCACTCCACATGGTCTAAATCTTTCTCTATATTAGCGGCCATGCGAAACTTTTATAGCAGCGTCCTTCTGGGACCTTCCTGATGGTCCAGTCCGAGCTGGAGAAGGACCTGACCATGTGACCTCCGATCTCCAATGAGAGATTGTCCCACGGGCATGCTCAGTGGACCTAAAGGAGGACTTAGTCCCTGGATTAGCTCACTGCTGACCAGCATGCATTGCTATAGCTGGACCAGGGGTGGCAGCAGCAACCAAACCCACAGAGCTAGTCTGAGCAGAGTACCGGGATCGATGAGTCTGCTGAGCATCCTCCTCTGCGGCCGGAGAGGAATGGGAGACTGCCGAATGCAAGGCTTGGGATTCCTGCTGTGCAGTGACAGGAACCTGACGCCTAACACATCAGTATGGGGGTGTGTGAAACATGTGGAAGGCAATATCAATAGCCTAAAATATCAAGAAGTATTAGCTACCTCTTATATTCCATATCATAAAAGGAGTCAAATTCTGCTGTCACATGATTGCATATATAGGATTTGTATACTTGTTCCCTGTGCGAATGGGTAGTTACGTGACCACATATATACGATTTGTATACATGTTCACTGTGAGGATGGGTAGTCATATATACAATTTGTATACATGTCCCCTGTGCCGATGATTAGTCATGTGACCTCATACAGGTGTATACAAGTTCTCTGTGCGGATGGGTAGTCACGTGGCAGCATGTACACGATTTGTGTACATGTTCCCTGTGTGGATGAGTGGCCACATGTATACAATTTATATACATGTTCCCTGTGCGGATGGGTAGTCACATGGCCGTATATATACGATTCCTCAGTGTGAGGAATCATTTTCTGCCTTAAAGTCAGTATTGATTAGCTCACCTGTCCTTAAGGCCCCAGATTTCACTCGCAGGTTTGTAGTGCAGACAGACGCCAGCACCTATGGGTTAGGTGCGGTTCTCAGCCAAGTGAACTAGCAAGGTGAGGAGCACCCAGTTCTCTACCTAAGCAGGAAACTTCTACCCAGAGAGGTGGCTTATGCCACCATTGAAAAGGAATGTTTGGCAATTGTGTGGGCTCTGCAGAAACTGCACCGTGATAACAGATCATAACCCATTGAGTTGGCTCAACAGAGTAGTTGGGGACAACGGGAAATTGCTTAGATGGAGCCTGATATTATAGCAATATGATTTCACAATTCAACATAAGAAAGGAGTCGATCATAGCAATGCTGATGGCCTGTCTCGCCAAGGTGGGGTGGAACGAAATATGCGCTCAGGAGCTGACCTGTAAGTCAACCCCCATGCACGTTCATAAGGAGGGAGGTGTAGTGAAATATGTATATGTATGGCTGTATGACCAGCAGTAAATTATCATCTGTCCTTAGACTGCAGCTCTCCACGCAGGTCATGACCTATGTTATCCTGAGAAGGCAGCCTCCTGTCTCCAATCTCACCAGGGGGCTTTACTGAGAACCACAAATTGGAACATTTCACACCTTCCAGCTCTTTTGAAGAGAGATGCCAGTTGAAGAATGACACTATCTATCTATGAGAAAGGTTACACAGAGTTTCAGAGAAAAATAATGTATTCATTGGTAAAATAACCATAATCCAGTCACAAACCAGCAATTAGAATATTAACATGAGAGGCTGGTCTAGAAATCTGATCCTTGAATAAATCTATAAATTAGGCCTACACACAAAGAAAAAGGGTTCACATGTGAGGGCAGCATGGACAGCTGATGTGCTCCATTTCATATTTCCTCCTCCCTCAGGGACAGAGTACCAGACTGCAAAGTTCGATATTTCTGTAAGCTTTCTCCCTTTTATTTTAGCACTGTTTTTGCATATTTGTATGCCACTTTTTATTTCCATTTTTCTATCCATTTTTATATCCTTTTATTGTAAGCACTGTACCTTTTATATTAAAGCTTAAAACTTTAATAAGTCTGAACCTTGTTGCTTTAAAGAATCCATAGCCTTAGAGTGTGTGCTTCTGGTGATTGGCACAAAGTAGTATTAGTACTTCTGGGACTCATCGCCCGTGTGCGCAGTGAGTGGTGGCAGCATGTATGAGCGGGGTGTGTGATCTGTGTCGGGGTGTGATTTATGCTCTCACTGCAGCATAGAACAGAGGTTGAATGCTGGACTGAGTGAGAGGAGATAGATTAACCCTTGGAGGCGCAACCCCAAGTCACGTTCTGAGAAGCGGGTACGTGACAACTGTTGTTGTCTGTTCACTTACAACATTCCACATAAGGGGGTATAGAAATCTTTCGGACTACCGGTTAACCGATTGATATGCGAAGTGACCTCACCGTGGAATTCAACACTGCACATGTTGCAGTGACTGCGGCAGTAGTGACGTGCCCCAGAGACCGTGGGATACTCCGTACCGGACCGGTCATCTTAAAGGGATGTGTCACAGTGGCAGCGACCCTGTCCGTGGCCCCAGGCGGTAAAAGGGGAGTATTGATTAGGGATAAAGTTTATGTAGTGATTCGTGATGCCAGCTGGAGTGTTCGACTGTAGTATAGCCGACACTGCAGATGATCCCTGGGGGAGTAGATGGTAATGGCAGTGCAGATGTTTAACCCTCTCCAACCAGGGCAGGCCCCCTGAGATTGTGATGGAAGTAGAAGGCACGGAGTAATAAGGCAGGAGAAAAGGAAAGTCACTTTATCATTTACTGTAGTTCAGGTGCAGTTCAGAGGAGACATTACAACTCTCACCAGGTTACAGTCAGCTCTGGAGAATGGGAGTTATCCTTCACTCTGCTGTGACTTAGTGTAAGCTTCCTGCTATTCTAATCCCTTCAGGGACCAAGGCTTCCCAGAGTTTGGAACTTGTAGTACAGCCTCTACTCACTGTGTTTTCTTCTTCGGGCAACTTGCAGCTTGGTTCCTGTGTGAAGCTCACGTTCCTTCTTGCACAATCCTCACTGATCCTAGTTTGCTGCTGTAATCCCGGGGAAAACACTGCGCTGTTGGTTGTATAAACTCACACAGTCTCTCAGCTTACCACCCTGCTCTGAAAGCATGGATGACCTAGGGGCTCATTCCCTGATTCATATTAGCTTTACTCCTGGATGGAGCTCATGTCATCATGGCTGCAGGGAGAGTTCTTCTCCTTCTTCTTCTCCTTCTTCTCCTTCTTATTCACTGAAACAACAACTCTTGACTCCTCCCCCTCCCAGTTAGGGCATGTCTGCCAAGCTCTAAGCTTCAGACAAGTAAGGGAGTGAGGTAAATTGCTCACAGTACATATTTAACCCTTTCGTGGCAGTAAAGACGTAGGGCGCCACAGTAGCTCCGAGACCTGGTGCAGTATGACATTTTGCATAGCCTGGCACATCGCAGTACGGACATGGTGCAATTCACACTTACATCGCGGACACAGATGAAGGACCTCTGCACTCTTCTGCATGCTTTTGAAAAGGCTGCTAAGATGGTTAGTGTCATGACGGCGACCGTGGACGTGGCTGAGCCGGCGCCTCCATGTCGACCGACCACACCAATGTGGAGCGAGCGACCCAGGTGGGGACGGAATGTGGACCCACTGGACCCGTGGTCCCAGGATAACCTGCTTGATAGATGTTAAGAACTGAGCAGCGGTCCGAACCTCAGGGTCACCACGCTCCCACAGTGGCGTGGCCCACTCCTACGCCCTGCCCGACAGAAGGGAAATAATAAACCTCATCTTAGCCCATTCCATTCCACGGAATTGCGCAGCCAATAACTCCAGCTGGATAGAGCATTGGCTCATGAAACCCCTACAGGAGGCGCAATCGAGAGAAAATTTATCGGGCAACGGGAGGCGGGAAACTGTCGGCGCAGGGGAGGATGTGGACATAAGTGAAACCGCCTCTGCGATCGCCTGTACAGCAACCTCCGAAGACTTTGCCGCTGAGATAACACTCTAAAGAGTAGCCAACCTGCCCTCTAGCTGGCAAATGCACTGAAGGAGTTGCTGCTGATCTGCCATTACTAGCCAGACCCTGGTGCTAGTATAATGTTAGGAATGGCGGAACGCACTAAATAAAAATAAATAATAAAATGCGCTAGCCGCTCAGGATCCACCGTGCAGTAGGTGTTACACCTAGGCGCAATGTCGGACGCTAGAGTAGAGGTGCGGTGTGCACAGTGGCCTAAGGCTTGCCACTGACAAGCGCTGACTGCTGCACTAATTCCCTATCCACATGCGTAATATCAGAGGGAAGAGGTTTCAAATAAGTCAGTCACCAGAGTCATACATCCGTCACCATTCACACATTTAGCTTGAAAAGTCTATACTAGCGCATGGCCGAACCGTCATGCGCACTTTTTATAGCCGTGTGGGACCTTTCAGATCTCCGAGATGGACCAATGAGATCTGGAGCAGGACCTGGGCACATGACTCCCGATCTCCAATGTGAGATCGCCTCGTGAGCATGCCCAGTAGGAGCACAGAGGAACTTAGTCTCTGGAGCGGTCTGCTGCAAAGTAATCTCTGCAGTAGATAGACAGCAGGAGACCGCAGAATGTGAGGCTCTGGATTCCTGCAGAGCAGACGCAGAAACCAGACGCCTAACAGGCAGGAGGACATCACGGGTTGATGCAGTCCAGGATCCTCTGGAATGGGCATAGTAGGATGGCCTCTCTCTCATCACTGGGTGGACCTCAGGGAATTGGCAGAACATTGGGACACAGGCAGGGCATGAGTAACACAGACTGGACATCAGGAACATGGACTGGACATCAGGAACACGGACTGGACATCAGGACAGCAGGCGGACATCAGGACTCGGATCTCAGATAGAGCATCAGCACACTGGCATCGGACATCTGGCAGCGATCGACAGGCTCCGGACATCAGGCTGCGGACATCAGCTCCGAACATCAGGCAGCAGTCATCAGGCTCCGGACCACTGGCAGCGTTCGGCAGGCTCCGGACATCGGGCAGGGAATCGTAGGATCCGGACATCTGGCGGAGGACATCAGGCACAGCACATCTGGAAGAGATCGTCAGACACCGGACTTCAGGCCATGGTCATTAGGCTCCGGATGAGAGGCCAAGGTTATCAGGCTCCAGACATCTGGCTGCGACCTAGAAAGGAACCCAAGCGGTCTGGTGCAAACCCTGCTGGGTTGGACTAGAACCGGCATTGAATTGCACCGAATAACCAGCTGAGCACAGAGTAGCAGAAACTCAGCGGATACCCTGGACTCCTACTTCCAAGATGACCCCAGGTTAAATCACAGCAAGTCAGGTAGCAAGGAGTCACAGTCACTGGGCAAAGGGGTCAAGACACAGAAGGACCTCAGGAACATCACACAGAGGACACAGTTCAGACAGGGTCAGGTAAAGGAGCAGGTCTAGGGTCCAGGATTCAAGAAACAAGACACAACATAGACAGGTCTGGATATGCAGCCTCCAGGAAGGGCAATCTGGGTATTTCTGCCTCCAGAGCAGGCGGAGAAACAAGACACAATTCAGGCAGGGTCAGGTGCAGGTGTAGCTACGTGTGCCGACTGGGGGGTGGTCCTCTTTCCGCCGTAAACATACTGAGACAGAGACTGATGTGCGTCCAACAGGTCCTCTTTATTGGCCGTCCCTTTGACGACCGCAGCACCACACAGCAGCTGCATGACAAACTCCGCACATATGCCCGGGTACCTTTCACTTGCTTCCTTTTCCTGTTTGACGTCCCTCGCGGCTCTTTCACTGTGGCTGCCCTAGGCCTACCACCACAGCGCTTCACCCATCCAAGTCCATTCATTTGTGGTACCCCAGGCTGTCTCTGTTCTGTGGCTCCTCCTGTCAGGGCCACACCCTGACTGTCTTCCTCCTCAGTTCCTGCTGGAGCTTGTTCTCTGTCCGCCTCCTCCTTCCGTGTCTTCCTCCTCTAAGCTCCTCTCCCTGGACTGACCCTTCTGGAACTCTCTGCAACTATTTATTCCCCTCCCTGGAAATTCCCCCTCTAGAGCTCCTGTAACCCAGCTCCCCATGACTCTGCGGTTTTGTAGCCTTAAGCTGCTGTTAAGCCCTGTCCTCACTGCTCCCTGCTCCCATCTTGTGGCCAAACTGCAGTACTACACCTTCTTCTGTTTCTGCTGTCCTTGGTCTCCTCCTAGTGGCCAGACCCAGTACTCCATCATCTCTCACTATCTCCAGCTGTCCTTCACCTTCATATACAGCAGTCCATGTCCAGCACATTGTACATTAACCCTCCTGCTGCAGACAGGTCCATAGGTCAGTCCACTTCCCCTACACAGGGACAGATCCAGGATCGAGGATTCAGGAAACAAGACACAACATGGACAGTCCTGGATATGCAGCCTCCAGGAAAGGCGATCTGGGTATTATGCCCCCAGAGCAGGCCGAGATACAAGACACAGTTCACACAGGGACAAAGAGCAACAGCTCCCCCAGAACTGATCAAAATCAGAGCAGGAGCTGAACATACAAACTCACATGGCTAGGTTCAGGAATGCGAAGATCTGGCAACACCCCACAGGACAGGGAACTTTTATATAGCAGCCGCCTCACAGCGATAGGCTGGAGCAGCAATTGTAGCACACACCCGTTCCTCATAAAAGCAGAGGAGGTGTGGCCGCGCGCACCCTAAGCATAGCCAGACAGAAATCAGCAATGCAAAGGACACCTGGCGAGAGCTGCAAGCCTGAAAACATGTGGTAAGCCATACACAATGCAGAGGACCTATAAACCCACGGATAGCTTTCCACAGCGGAAGTCAGGGACTGCACCAGCGGGTGGTCATGCAGAGCAGCAGAGCCACACACACATGTATGGCTACGCAGCGGGGCAGGGAACTGGGCAGCATCCATAACGGTAACAGACAACACTATCCCTGCTAGTTAGGGGGAGAGGAGCAAAGGGTTAATGCAGAGACATGCAGAGTAACGCCGGGGAAGCAAAGTACAAACACACCAGCATTACAGTTAGTGGGGACAATGCTGTCATCAGCATCACTATTACTGTCATCTAAATGCTGAACCACACTTTAAATAGTCTGGGTGAGGAGGTGGTGCTAGTCCCGGGGGAAGATGGGGAAGCCGAGGAGGATGCCTTTAAGGTTAACAATATCTCTAAGTTCAGGTCGGTCGTCTCACAGGCGGTTGCCATGGGAAGAACAAAAGGAGGAGGAACAAATGGAGAAGGACCATGAAAAGGACGAGAAGAAAGAGGTGATGTACACGCACCAGTTAGGAGATGAAGACGATAATGATTCCTTCTCTGTTGTCCATGGTTGCCACAAGGGGATGGAGGAAGAAAGCTTGAGTGTTATCCCGCCATCAACACACTGTGGCTTTGGATCTCATGAAAGAGACCGACCCATGTGCGACTTCTGGCAGCACTATCTGCAACACGATTGTTACCCGTATAGTTATGATTCGAAATAGTGCTGACTTCTGGGTGCCAGTGTGATGTATCCATGATACAAAAGTACATTTTGGCAACAAGGAGAAAAGATAAGCTACGAGTGCTTTGTAGTAAAACAGCAGAAATTCTTTATTAAGTAATTAGGTTACAAAACAGTCACAAGACAAGACATACTGGAGGTACAAAATAGTACAATACGAGAAGAGGGGTACCCTTCCATAGTAAAATAGCTAAAAAAGCTACATTTCAATAAATAGGCAGTACCTGATCATCACAAGTCTCAATCAAAGAAACAGAGTCAAAACCATGTAATGTAAATAGTGATCCAGCTTACCGCTAAAGTGGCAAGTGGTGGAAGAGGTGACCCCCAATGAGAAATGCCCCAACACACGTTTCGTTGTACGGGTACAGCTTTCTCAAGGGGATAGTGAAAGCCATGGGAATAGGACCTTAAATTAGTGACGCTATGTGGTCACATGTTAGTCTTGGACCAATAGGGACGGCGATGGCGGCGCATGTGCGCTGCATGTGGCAGGTCCTAGAAGACAGCCACGGGCGTCATGCCATACCGCGCACGCGCGGAAGGCATATAAACGTCTGTCCATGAACAGGAGGAACACACACATGCACTGTCGACCCATAATCACGATAATGCATACACTGTGGAAAAGAGGGGGAGGAAACGAGGGAGGGAAAGGGGAAACGATGGCATAGATAGGGTATAAACAGTGTGCAGTATACCTAAGTACAGGCAATGGATATTATAGCACGAGAAGGTACCGG
Organism: Dendrobates tinctorius; assembly: GCF_039654945.1. NCBI lineage: Eukaryota > Metazoa > Chordata > Amphibia > Anura > Dendrobatidae > Dendrobates > Dendrobates tinctorius. The sequence continues at coordinate 3,175,453 of NW_027362043.1, forward strand.
AGTGCAATTAAGTCAAAAATACATTCAGAAATATAATATGGTATCACATCATGCATATAATCCATACGTACATAGCCAAAAAAGGAAAAGGAGGGGAAAAAGGGGGAGAAACCATGGCATGAATGAAATGTACGGACATACAATATACCAGAGTATAATAGTACTATAAGTATATAACACAAGACAAGGCATACTTCATATAAATACATCAATCTGGAAATATAGTATGGTGTCTCGTAAAGCTTATAGTCCCTATAAGCAATGCCAATGGAACGGAATATGTAGATTTTCTGGTCCACAATAAATCAGGACAAAAATCTTCAAAAGTCATGGACACAGGATAGGTCACCAACCCATAGCAGAATAAATAACTGAAAAGATAATAAGCACAAATATTAGAAAAGAAATAAAATCAATTAAAAGAGATGGACAATGGAAGGAGGGAAGCACATCATAAGAACGAACTGAAACTAAGGGACTCATTGAGGCCTTTAGATGTCATAGCTTCAAGAATGACGATCCATTTCGCCTCCATCCAACTTTTTATTGTTGCCACCCCTAATGCCGAGATGGAGGGCATCAATACCTCTAACCCTTAGGGACCTAGCATCACAATTATGAGCAGCCCTATAGTGGCGAGGAATGGTTTTGAGATCACATACACTAGACACAGTCTTGGCCGCAAGAATGTCCCTCACATGCTCCCGCACACGTACACTTAATTCACGTGTCATTAAGCCAACATATATCATGGGACAATCACAGGTAGCATAATAGATAACATTAGTGCTACCGGATGATATACGCTGGTGAATATCAAAGGTTTTAGACCCATCAGAGGACATGAACGTAGAGCAGCGGAGGACATTGGCACAGGCAAGACAGTGCCTACAAGGAAAAGATCTAAAAAACTAATATAACATATGTTTAAAACATACTATGTGGAACACTCACCTCGGTCCCTCCGCACTTGTTGTTGGAGGCTGGTGAGGAGGTCTCTTGAGCGAAAGCGCAGATCCGCCAGTTTTTTCCCTATTTGCGTTGTGGTGCGCTCAACTCCGAAACGGCGTAACAGTCCTCGCCTGATCCTCCGCAACACAGCCCACTTGTGTCTCATGGGGTGTGCATGCGCCTGTCCACACGCATAATCGCGCCTCTCCATCTCCTGTACCAGGAAACGCATTTCGGCCTCCCCCCAAGGTGTAGCTCTCTGTCTACCAGCCACAGCTTCCTGTTTTGCTTTCACTAAGCAGCAGGGACGCCCACAAGAACGTCGTGACGTCACGACGTTTTCGCGCCTCATTTGGTGACGCTACTGCGTAATTTAAGTTATGGTACTACTGCGCGCTTATCGGTGACACTATAGCGTCCACTTAAGGGCGGTTATAAAATGGCGTCTTAACGCCGATGCTACAGTGCTGATACTGTGTCGCAGGGCCATGTTCCCTTTTTTTTTTTTTTTTTTTCTTTTAAAAACCAGAAACACTTTGTAAAGTAGCAACTATTTGAATTTATTGTTGTCTTTATCACACAAGAATGAAATAAACATGTTAAATATACACTTTTGCTGTCTAGATTTGATGCTGCCAAGTAACAGCACCAGGCCCATTAAAATATAGGCAGTATTGGTCCCTGCAGGCCTTTGCATCATCACGGTTTCTTCCCCTTGCCAGTGCTTGAAGTCCAGGTACTGTGGGATCATTGTCGCGCCACCCACCAAGAAGAACCTGACCATTTGTAGTGTCAACAGAGTCCACAAAGGCAGGCGGAGTGTAATCATTCGCATCGCGGCGCCGCAGAATATTGTGCAGCACGCAACAAGCCATAACGACCGAGTCAATGGATTCCAACTTTAGGTTTATGGGTGTGTGGAAAATCCGAAAGCGGCTGGCCATGATGCCAAACGCATTCTCCACAACCCTTCGTGCCCTTGACAAACGGTAGTTAAATATCCGTGTTTGCTCCATCACACTTTTTTGGGGGTACGGTTTCAGCAGATTGGCATGCAGCGGGAAGGCTTCATCACCGACAAAAACAAAGTTGAGGTTGCCGGTTGTCTCTGTGTTGGGAGGCAGGTTCAGGTCACAATTGGTCAATCGCTCTCCAAAAAGTGTATGTTCTAACACTCCCCCATCTGAAACCCTGCCGTTCATGCCTACATCAACATTTATGAACTCGTAGTTTGCATTAACAAGGGCCATAAGGATTGCACTAAAATAGCCCTTATAATTGTAAAAATAGGATCCACTTTTCGGCGGTTGGGTGATCCTCACATGTCTACCATCCAAAGCCCCCCCACAGTTTGGGAACTGCCAAAGCCTCTGAAAATCAGAGGCAATATTTTTCCACTCCGCCTCTGTTTTTGGAAACTGGATGTAGCTCCTGAGGCTTTGAACTATGGCATTGCATGTTTCAGGAATCAAACTGCTGAGCAGTGACAAAGAAACGGTAGAAGAAAATTGCAGATCTTTCAGTGATCGTCCGGTGGCCAGGAATCTCAGCGTCACGGTCAATCGTTCGTCTACCGGCACAGCAGCTCGCATTTTGGTATTTCTCCTTTCAATCAATGGCGTCACCCTGGCTAGTAAAAATTTGAAAGAGTCCTCTGACATCCGCAGATAGTTCTTGAAATCCTGAGGATTGTTCTCCTGCAGTTCTCTTACGAGCTGCATGTGTGAGAATTCGGACCTCTTCGCCAGCCACTCTCTGGTCCACATGCGCCGCTTTCTTTTGGACCGCCTCTCTTGCATCAGTGCCTCTTCATGTAGCCGACCAGCCTCCAACACCAAAGCAGCAGCCACAATAGCACACTCTGCGCCGTTCATGATATACAAACTGCAAAATAAAATAAAATCATTAGACGATTTGGTAACAAGAGCTTCAATTGTAGAAAGCCAACAAAATAATCAATAAAAGTATTACTCTACAAAACACCTTGCATGGTACTATTTAAATACGTACCTGGCAAACAGAGTTGTTCTTTGATGAATAAAATGAATCCCCAAATAAAAGCGCAATAGCGATTGCAATAGGGACGCCGAAGCAACCGCGTTGTGAAAGCCGTTTAAATATAAACGCTGTAGCGACTCACACTGGAACGTTGAAGCCAAACTGGTTAACATCCACTATGCATGGGAACAAAGTGTTGAATGAGGCGCTCCAGCGTTGTCTTTTATACCTTTGTCAGATACATTTCGCACATTGTGAGCGCTTTAAAGACCAATAGGGCAGACGAGGCGTGGCCGGTAAGTCACGCCTGTGTCGCTGAGCCATGCGTCGCTATCGACGTCGCTCGTCGTTTTTAAGCTTCAAACACAACGATAATTACTGGACAGCGGGACGCCAGCGATGGAAAAATGTACCTGCACATTCTAGCACGATCAGCGATAGCCGACGGGGGGTCCGGTCGCCGCTACATTTCACACTTAGCGAGATCGCTAGCGTGATCGCTGTCGCGTCACAATATCGGTGACGCTTGAGCGATATCGCTAGCGATCTCGCTTAGTGTAAAACCCCCTTTAGAGTTAGATCCAAAAGAAAGCAGCTCACAGGTAGGAGTGTCTTCATGGGTTTGAGAACATTGACATCGTCTACAGACCCTGCATCGTCTAGTACAGACCCGACTCTGAGAATTGGAGCAGGCTGAGAGAACTCCATCATGGGCAACAGACCTTCAAATTGGGGACCGCGTCCTAGTGTGAGACAAACGTCCCCGAGACAAACTGGAAAATCGCTGGGAAAGAGACCCCTATCGGGTAAAAATGCGAGTCAGCTCTGAAGGCCCTGTGTATGAGATTCAATCTGAGGGAGACAGAAACTCTGCTACTCGAGTAGTACACTGGAACATGTTTCGGCCTTGCTTGTCTAAAGATCCAGTACAAGTCAAAAAGATGCCAGAAACTGTCGAGTCAGTTCCTGTTATAAAAGAAGATGAGGAAGGTACAAAACAGGACATCAGGATCCACCAGGAAGATGTTTCAGAGAGTACCGCCATGTCCGGGCCTCCGACAGTGCCAACGGATGCTACCATCCCGGAAGGCTCCACTACTCCTTCCAATTTACTGCATTCCGAACGTACAACAGTTGGCAAACCAACCAATCATTATGAGCAAGATCAATTTATTTAGCAATGGAAAATACAGAAGGGAAGAAAATGCTCACGCAGTTCTCGAGAATTCTCGCCCGTTGAATGGTGAGCGAAAGGAGTGGAGGAATGTAGGGAGATGGACCAGGCTGGGGCAACTTCTCGTGTGTCTGGGCTGGAACCATCAGTGCTGTCTCCATTGTTGCGGGGGAAAGCACTTTCTGACTGGAGCAGACCTTTGCACCTGACTGCAGGGGGTGGAGTAGGGATAAAAGTAGCTGAGCGCACAAAAGGGGGACTTCTGACGGGAAGACAGAGAACACACAAGGAGAAGGTTGACTCCATCTCCACGGTTCCCCACCAATCAGCAGGCCTACGCCTCAGCTTAACCGCTTCTACATACACAGCCTGCGTTGAGATAGAGCCGAGCTCTGGGCAGATTTCCATACCTGAGAGCTCTGACTTGACAGCACCCTTCGCAGTTCCTGACAATCGTTACCAAATGGACCATGCGCAACACGCTGACTCCGTAGGCCCCTCGGCAGCCTCCTCTCTGGAACTTTGTGGCCCACTTGTTTTTCCATCTTTTACTCCCCGTGCAACACAGTGTACCAGAATCGGAAGCCCGCACCTGGAAAAGTCAGGAACCGCAGTTTCGTTCAAGAGATGTTGCTTCGACTTCATCCGGGATCACTTCAGAGACTTCTCTTGTCACGTGCGCGACACCGTGGGATTGTGTAACCCTGAACGTCCGGGAGCTACAGACTGATTAAGTTAATCCATTCCTTTACCGACTGTTATTAACGTTGAATCTACACTATTCATCTTTCCTGTATTTGTATCATTGTGTTTCCGCAAACTATCTGCGTGGAGTACTGATTGTCGATTAATCTCTGCTTAAAATTCCCGTTAACTCTTGGTCTGCCTACTGCTCATCACTGCATCCAGCACTCCTGCTAGCACCTTACATAGACATGTGCCAAACGCTCATGATACACCACCGTTATAGTTGATAAAGTGCTGAAAATATTTTTGTGGCAACGCAAATATTTTACCGCACTTTTACCAAATGTTACAGATTTTTACTGATTTTACTAAATTTTACTCGGGTTTCCGATCACGAATCCGAATGTGTCATATTTATGTTTGGTGATCATTTTCCAAACAAAATTCGATCATCACTAGTAGTCACGTGGCCGCATGTATACGATTTGTATATACGTTCCCTGTGTGGATGATGTGACAGAGTCACTGGCAGGGTGGTAGAAGGGAGATATGTGTCACTGCGCTTAATGGCGTCAGTGATATGAAACCAGAGCATTTTTTCTCCAGCACACTACATGTTGTGAGGGTTAAATTGCGTAAAAGGGCTCGTTTTATGTGGACCTCATAGAGTGGGTGGGAGAAGGTCCATTATATCGCCCCTGCCATCACTTGTGTGAGGTCATGATCATGTGATCAATCGCATGATGGGAATCACAGGCTTAGGTTTAAATGACCAAGCTCTACAGGCAGTCTGTGTTCAGCTAGCCTGGAGAGAGGAATCTCCAGAGGCTTTGTGGCTCGTCGGGCACAGACTGAACCTGTCCTGTTCCAGAGCCGGGTGCTGCCCACAACATATGGACTGAGTTGCAGAATTGTTGTTTTTTTCCTATTGATTGTTTTGTTCCTGATTTTCCCAGAAAGTCTGAGTTTTGTTCCCATGAGTGGGTTATGCTGCCTGATGGTAAATTAACAAGGACTTAAAAGAGACGGTGTACCCATTTTTCCTACCTCTCTGTGTTGCCTTGTGAGTGTACTACCACAAGTGGAGTTTCGAATGCTAGCATCGTTCCAGGAACGCCAGGAGCAGTTATGGTCAAAACCGCACATCCTAGGTAAAGGAGGTCACCAGCTAGCGGATGGCATCAGGAAAAATGAAGGACCTCCTCAAGTATCTGGTGAGCGCGCAGCAACAACAACAGCTAGTCCATCAGGAGACTAATAAGTTGCTCATCCAACAACTGTGGCAGCAGATCAAGTTGCTTGCCAAGACTGTTCGGGGAAGGCCAGAAACCCAGCCCAGAAGTCCAGGTGACAACACGCACATCCAGAGGGTGGTAAGATGAACGATGCAGAAAATGACCCCGGGTAATAATGTGGAGGCATTTCTGACTGTTTTTGAGTGGGTGGTCGGTATCTATCCGGCGAGCACCAAAAGACTTAATATGACCTGGCCTTGCAAGGTGACCAAGAATATGGGAAACTGAAAATTGAGATACTCGCTCGCTCAGGGTGACGATGTCTGTCCGGGCCCAAAGGGTTCATCATTGGGCGCATTGCAGTGATAACCCACCTGGCTCCTAGATGTTCAACTTACTCCACCTGGTGCAGAAATGGTTACAGCCGGAGTCCTACACTCCAGCTAGATGAAAGAGCGAGTTGGAATGGACAGGTTTGTCCATTCCATTCCAAGGTTGGTACAGACATGGGTGACCCACAGGGTTCCTCAGATTGCGGATGACCTGGTCGGCCTAGTAGAAAGATACCAGGTGGTCAAGAGGGCCCTAAAGAAGCCAGGGGGTGGCGCATCCCCATACTAATGTACCCAGCGGGAGCCTGAGTCCCAAAAGAGGGGTAAAGCCACCTCTGGGGGAGGTATGAGATTCCATGGTCCTCTTGAAGTGGTGCAAAAGACTGCTGGTAAGGACTTGATCTGTTGGCGGTGCCATGGTCCTGGACACGTCGCTTCCCATTGTCTTTTGTCTTATGAGCAGATGGACTGCAGTCTAGGCCGGCGCTGCTCATACTTCGCTTACCCTACTTGCAGTGTGGACCATCAGCTTGGGGATAGGCCTCAGTCATGTCCTGTGGCCATAAACGGGGCACAGGTATCAGGACTATTGCACTCGAAGAGTTTGGTGACCCTGATAAGGTCTACAATTCCCCACTAGCTGATTCCAAGGAAGCATGTGGGCGTTCACTGTGTCCATGGCGACGCCATTAACTACCCCATTGCCAGTGTCTGTATAAAACTAACTGTGGCACTGAGTCCCATGAAGTCAGGGTTGTGAAAGACTTGCTACACCCCGTGATAATGGGCTGGGACTTCAGCCTGTTTTGGGACTTGTGGGGAAAAGCTGCGATGATAAATGTCTCAGACAGAGGCCAGTCCCACCCTGCTCTATCCCCATTACAGCCTGAGGTGTAGGAGTTCCCTTATGTGTCATGGCAGGTGATGAGAATGAGGCAGAGGTCAGCGAGACTGAGGTTCCTGATCTAGAGGTGTTTGGGGAAAATTTTGGTTCTGCTCAAATGCGGGCTGTTACCTTAAAGAATGCATTTGAAGATGTATCTGAAATTGATGGAGTTGATCAAGAGGCAGGGCTAACACCAGGTTCCCACATTTCACCATGAATGACGAGCTACTATATCAGGTAACCACACTGAGGGGAGGGGAAATAGTTGAGCAACTTTTGGTTCCAGGTCCCTACCAGCAGATGGTGTTAGACATGGCTCATTCACTTATTTTGGGGGAGACATCGGGGGTTGAGAAAACACAAAAGCGAATAATGCAAAGGTTTTTTTGGCCGGATTGGTATCGGAAGATCTTAAACTATTGTAGATCTTGCCCCACCTGCCAGATAACCGCTCCTTCTACTCATTTCCGAAGTACCCAAGTTCCATTGCCGATGCTAGAGGTCCCATTTGTGAGGATTGCCATGGATCTAGTGGGGCCCTAGTTAAATCTGCACAAGAGTACCAGTACATCTTAGTGGTCATGGACTATGCAACCCGGTACCCGAAAGCCATGGCCCTCAGAAACGTCTCAGCTAAAAGTATAGCCAGAGAACTTGTTTATATTTTTGCACGCACAGGTCTACTGAAGGAGATCTTGACTGACCAAGGGACCACATGCATGAGCAAGGTGAAGAGGAAATTGTGTAAGGTCTTGCAGATTGCCCAGCTATGAACCTCAGTATACCATCCGCAGACAGGCGGCCTAGTAGAGCTCTTCAATAAGACCTTGAAGGCCACGCTCAAGAAGATCATGGAGAAAGATGGCTGAGATTGGGACTATTTGCTACCGTTCATGCTATTCTTAATCAGAGAAGTGCCACAAGACTTTGCTGGCTTCTCACCGTTCGAGCTCCTGTATGGTGGACATCCGAGAGGGCTTGTGGACATTGCCAAGGAAATCTGGGAAGCTGAGGTCACGCCATACCGGAGTGTCATAGAGCATGTCTCCTAGTTACAGGAGAGGATGGCGAAGGTGATGCCAATCGTGAAAGAGCATCTTTTGCAGGCGCAGCCAACGTTAAATAGTCCTCGAGAACTACCATTCCACAAAGGACGAGTTCAATGACAACACATGGATGACCTATGGGAACGAGTCATCTCCCTCATGTCAAGCATCCAATGCCATAAAAATGATGCACTGAGTCTACATGACACTATAAAACAGCTAGACACGGCCCACGGAAGATACAAGAGACTGTCCGCAAGGTACGTTGCCTTCCTAAAAGACTAATATTGACGAAGCCTCATCAGAGTTAAGCAAAGTAGATTCCACAGACAGTGAAAGCAACGCCGCCATGCAAGACGCCAAAGATAAAGCGGAGCTCCGTATTGCTCATCTGCAAGAATCAAGATCCCACAGGTCAGGCTCATCCAGGCACTCTTCTCGGTCATACAAATCATTCTGCTCAAGAACTTCAGCCCTCAGCAACAGAATTCTAGAGGCCCGTTTAAACGCAGAGTGATTCAAACTAAGACGTTCCTTTACATAAAAGAAAGCAGAAGCAGAGGCAGAAGCCAAGAAAGCTGAAGCAGAGGCAGAAGCCAAGAAAGCAGAGGCAGAAGCCAAGCAAGCAGAAGCAGAGGCAGAAGCCAAGAAAGCAGAAGCAGAGGCTCAAGCAAAGATTATTCAAACACAAATGGAGGAAGAAATTGCATTAGCTGAAGTAAAAATACTCGAGCAAGTGTGGCGCCCCTGATGCTGTCGCCTCAGAGGTACTGCACCCTCTCCTAAGGTGTGGTGCCCCACCATCCAGGTAAGTTGGAGGCTCCTGACCACTCGCACCCCACTCAATAGAGTAGTTCAGCAAAACCACATTGCGGCTCCTTGCTTGCTTAGAGAGTAGCAGTGTAAGCATCGTTTCTATTCTGCTGTGTTCCGGACTTTGCCCTTACTGTTGCCCTTAAGCCTGGCTTCATTCGGCCATACTGGTTCCTGTGACATCACCGCCTGTTGGTCCCGCCCGCCGGGTTTAAATAGCTTTCCTGGACGTGACTACCTTGCTTGTATATCTCGTCCTGTACCTGATCTGCTAGCTGGGAGTTGCACGCTGTGCTACCTCCTTCCTTCCTGCTGAATCCACCTGGACTACCTGCTGCCTAACTGCCGCCTGGACCTTCTGACGGTGTCTGCCTGAAGGCTCCTTCCAGCTCTGCCTCCACCGCTCACCGCTACTACAGCACTCACGGTATGCGCTGAAGATCTTGATTGCTGTGTGCGTTTCACCTGAGAGACCTATCCCTGCTACCTTTAATCATCCAGTATCAATTACCTAGTGACTTTCTCTGCCACTGCACTGTGCCCGAAGATTCCCCTCCCGCAAGGGAGAGGGCTAAGTGACTGTCCTTGCCTGCATCCTTAAGACTGTGTCTGCTTACATCTACATAGTGCTGGTGTACAACTTGCTATCTACTGGACTGAGTTCTGCTGCTGTTACCACTGCTGTCATTGTCTGGCTCCGCCAGCACCTGTGCTGTTCTGTGCTGCTTGTTTAATACAAACTACTTTCACGTATACCTGTGTCTGTGACTCTATCATCTAGCCACTGTCTTCATAGAAACCTACTATACATCATTACAAGCAGAGCACCTGTGGTGGTTCCCTGCTTGGAACACTAGACGTGCTGGGAGGTGGGTGGAGTTTAGAATACATAAAAGAGCGGGATGGTATAGGATTGAAGTTCAGTCAGACGGGGAGTCTGAGAGAGAGGAAGCCACTCGGAGAGGAGTGGGGATCCCTGGATGAGGGATGGAGGAAGGAGTGCTGCAACTGCCTCAGTGATTTGAGCCAGCTGGCACGGGAAAGGAAAGAAGGAGAAAGACATTGAACCGAAGCCTGAGCTTCCATAGGAGAGAAAGACAAGTATGGAACGTAGGAGTGAAAGGGAACACAGAGGACGCGAGTCAGAGGAAGAACCCTGCCTAGAAGTTCTAAGCACAAGGCCGGGGCCCGGTCCCCGAGGTTGTATGGACACTAATGGTTCTGCAGCAGACACCGGTGGAGTAGTGGGCTGTAAATGCACTACTCCCATCTAAGACTTGAGGGCACAACAGCAACACGGATAGAGAGCCGGGAATCAGGAGTAGAGAGTCCCCGAAGCAGGCTACAGCTGTCTGCCGTACAAGTAGAGTTCTTGGGAACATCTGTCAGGAGGAACTCCAGTGTATCTCAGTACTAGGAGATCTTCACACTTAAAGGTGCAATAGAGGAGACGTTCAGAAAAGGTAAATAGGTTGGCAGAGTGTTGGAAGGGAGCATTCCATCTTGCATGGAGGTTGGCTGAGTCCCTGACCCGGAGGACACGGCACAGAAGCGGGCACTACAGACTGTGAGTAAAGCTTTGGAACTACATGCCCTGGTGTCCTCCATTCCTTCCTGCGTCCGTCCGCCTGGCACTGCTACATCCCGTGCGCCAAACACTACACCATCTAAGTGTCTCCACATCTACACTGCCCCTGCCTGTGGAGGGCTATAACATCATTGCTGTACCACACCATCTGTCCCGGAGGATCTGTCTGCAGCGTCGGCTTAACACCTCCATTGCCGAACACCACAGGTGGCATCCTGAACTATTCCATTAACTATATTCCACCATTCACATCTTCCTATTACTTGGGCGCCCAGGGCCACGGTCCGGGTCACTGCTGCTGTGACACATCCCACTGATACCGGCCCGGTACCGAGTACCCCACGGCCCTGCGAGGGCGACCCACAAGTATTGAAGCAAAACCTTGACCCGATTTGCCTACCACCACTGGAAGAAAATGACCCAGCTGTTCGTACCAGTGACTACATGCAGAAACTTATACTGTATCTGCAGCACACACCTTCTCCAGCGACGTTCTACCCAACATTGTGGAAACGTCCAAGTCAGCCCAACTTACGGTGCCAGTAGCACCCACAGCCTCCACAGAGACCCAAGACCAATGCCATGATGCGTCCCTTCAGGAGCAGTCATCACTTCAAGATGACCACAAGGCGCACTCCAGCCCACCTCTACAGTTCAAGCAGCAGTCATCAGAATCTCCAGAGATTAAACCACCACAGCTCAACCCTGCAGCAACATTATTCTTCCCGGGAACAATTTGCCCTTCCATGCCACACAGCTCATACGCACAAGGGCCACCACAAGCTAACACAGAAATCTGGGAAGATGAGGTCACGCCATACCGGAGTGTCATAGAGCATGTCTCCTAGTTACAGGAGAGGATGGCGAAGGTGATGCCAATCGTGAAAGAGCATCTTTTGCAGGCGCAGGAAGCCCAGGCAAGGGTGTACAACCGGTCAGCAAGAGTGAAGCAGTTCCAGCCCAGCGACAGCGTGCTAGTGCTTATCCCCACAATAGAAAGCAAGTTCCTAGCCAAGTGGCAAGACCCATACAAAGTAGAGAAAAAACTGAGTGAAGTGAATTACAAGGTATACCAGCCAGGCAGAAGGAAGCTGCACCAAATATACCACGTGAACTTGTTCAAGCCATGGCGAGAATGGGTATCGCTGGGAACCCCTTGCTAAAGTGCCAGTCACCAAGCCACAGTGGACGATGTCACGGTTGCAGAGACTCTCACAATGGCCCAGAGACAACAGTGTCGGGAACTGTTGCAACAGAACCGTGACCTGTTCTCCGAGTTAATCAAGAAAAACACATCCACACCCTAAATCAAGTTTCTGAGACTGGGATAAAAGCTTGTTACTATATATAAGTGTAACTGAATTTTATACTATTAGGATTTGTACTGTGTTTTTATGATACCTGATGAAGGATATACACTGTATCCGAAACGCGTTGTATCTCTTTTTTAACCTATGAAATAAAAAAATATGGAATATCATCTTTGGATGTGAGTTCTGGGAAGCGCTGCCGTTTATGGGCTGGATGTGTTTTTCTTGATTTACTCATCCTGTGTGAGCTTGAACCTGGCTCTTTCACTTGGATCCACCCGAGGCAAGCTGCAAGCCCTGTCTTCTGAGAAGTATCCCAAAAGGAAGGATTTTTGAGGATACATAATCCAAAGCTATATTAGTCTTCTATCATGTGAGTGCATAAAATTGTGCACCCTTTAAAGACTACAATATTGTGTTTACGCACTTAGGGCGCCGCAAATTGTCTGTTCTTCTCTCCCAAACAGGGTTTTTTTTGCATACTGTTCTCCGAGTTGCCTGAGCATACACAGGTGACAGAACATGATGTGTTGACGGTGCCTCATGTAAGAGTGAACCTCAGGCCATATATGAAATTCCCGAAGTACGTCAGAAGATAATAGCCAAAGAAGTGGAGAGTATGTTGGACCTTGGGGTGATCGAGGAGTCGAAAAGCAGATGGTCGAGTTCCATAGACCTCGTGCTGAAGCCCGACGGAGAGTGGTGGTTCTGCAACAATTACAGCAAAATGAACAAGGTCTCCAAATCTGATGCGTTTCCGATGCCCCGGGTGGACAAACTCATCGAGAGACTTGGGAACCATGAGGTACATTACCATCTTGACCTGATGAAGGCTATTGGCAGATCCCCATGTCACAGAGTGCTAAGGAGAAGATGGCTTAGACAGAGAAAAGAACGCCGCCATGCAAGACGCCAAAGATAAAGCGGAGCGCCATATTGCTCATCTGCAAGAATCAAGATCCCACAGGTCAGGCTCATCTAGACACTCTTCTCGGTCACAAGCTAACACGGTAACAAAGAGTGAAGGATCAGACATGTCCAAGTTTGCCAGGTTCATGGTGAGCAGAGAGCTAATCAGCGCCAGCTCTCAAAATTTGACGACTGTGCAGAGAACTACAGAGCCTCATGGTTAAATGGTTTGGTCCAGAATCCACATTCCATATCAAGAGTCTTAGGACTGTCTTTGTGGGACAAGCTGAAGCATGTCTTGCTGCTGCCTGGCAGAGACTCGAAAGAACCTAAGGCAGCGCTGAAGCCATTGAAAAGTCCCTATTTAAGAGACTGCAGAATGTTCCAAAGATAAATCTTTAGGAAGCCCACAAACTTCTGGACTTAAGTGATCTGCTTATGGAGCAGGAACTGGCGAAAAGAGACCCTCGTCTGTCTGGACTGTGCTACCTGGACAATGCCCATGGGGTGAACCCGATCGTCTCATGGTTGCCACATAGTCTGCAAGAGAAGTGGGCAGTGTTTGTCTCCAGGTACAAAAGATCACATGATGTCACCTTTCTTCCGTTCATTCAGTTCTGCAAGTTCATCGACGAACAGGCCCAAATGAGGAACGACCCTAGCCTAGACTTCCTGGAGCCTAACACCACAGCTCCAGCAACACCATCATGAAGGTATGAAAGCGTCACACATAGACGCAAGGACTTGAGAAATAGTGTAAGCGTCAGAAAGACTAACCTGCCACCACCTGCAGTAACTGCCGATAAACAGTACACTATTCCGTTGAGGGATAAGTCTTTCAATCGTGATTGTCCCATTCACAAAAAACCACACTCGTTTAACAAATGTAGAGGCTTCAGGTCCAAAACCATGCAGGAGCGCAAGAAAATCCTCAGTGAACTTGGGGTGTGTTTCAAGTGCTGCGCCTCATTATAACACATGGCCAAGGACTACAAATCTGCCGTTAAGTGTGAAGAATGTCATAGTGACAAACACCCATCAGCCTTGCATCCAACCTCAGCCACCAGCGATTCAGCAGTCGCACTTACCTCTAGACCGGCTACAAGCCATGGCGGGGAGCCACAGAATAATGCCAAGTCTACCACGGCTGTCTCCTGCTCATGCTCAGAGGTACAGTGGGGAAAAAAAGTATTTAGTCAGTCAGCAATAGTGCAAGTTCCACCACTTAAAAAGATGAGAGGCGTCTGTAATTTACATCATAGGTAGACCTCAACTATGGGAGACAAACTGAGAAAAAAAAATCCAGAAAATCACATTGTCTGTTTTTTTTTCATTTTATTTGCATATTATGGTGGAAAATAAGTATTTGGTCAGAAACAAACAATCAAGATTTCTGGCTCTCACAGACCTGTAACTTCTTCTTTAAGAGTCTCCTCTTTCCTCCACTCATTACCTGTAGTAATGACACCTGTTTAAACTTCTTATCAGTATAAAAAGACACCTGTGCACACCCTCAAACAGTCTGACTCCAAACTCCACTATGGTGAAGACCAAAGAGCTGTCAAAGGACACCAGAAACAAAATTGTAGCCCTGCACCAGGCTGGGAAGACTGAATCTGCAATAGCCAACCAGCTTGAAGTGAAGAAATCAACTGTGGGAGCAATAATTAGAAAATGGAAGACATACAAGACCACTGATAAGCTCCCTCGATCTGGTGCTCCACGCAAAATCCCACCCCGTGGGGTCAGAATGATCACAAGAACGGTGAGCAAAAATCCCAGAACCACGCGGGGGGACCTAGTGAATGAACTGCAGAGAGCTGGGACCAATGTAACAAGGCCTACCATAAGTAACACACTACGCCACCATGGACTCAGATCCTGCAGTGCCAGACGTGTCCCACTGCTTAAGCCTGTACATGTCCGGGCCCGTCTGAAGTTTGCTAGAGAGCATTTGGATGATCCAGAGGAGTTTTGGGAGAATGTCCTATGGTCTGATGAAACCAAACTGGAACTGTTTGGTAGAAACACAACTTGTCGTGTTTGGAGGAAAAAGAATACTGAGTTGCATCCATCAAACACCATACCTACTGTAAAGCATGGTGGTGGAAACATCATGCTTTGGGGCTGTTTCTCTGCAAAGGGGCCAGGACGACTGATCCGGGTACATGAAAGAATGAATGGGGCCATGTATCGTGAGATTTTGAGTGCAAACCTCCTTCCATCAGCAAGGGCATTGAAGATGAAACGTGGCTGGGTCTTTCAACATGACAATGATCCAAAGCACACCGCCAGGGCAACGAAGGAGTGGCTTCGTAAGAAGCATTTCAAGGTCCTGGAGTGGCCTAGCCAGTCTCCAGATCTCAACCCTATAGAAAACCTTTGGAGGGAGTTGAAAGTCCGTGTTGCCAAGCAAAAAGCCAAAAACATCACTGCTCTAGAGGAGATCTGCATGGAGGAATGGGCCAACATACCAACAACAGTGTGTGGCAACCTTGTGAAGACTTACAGAAAACGTTTGACCTCTGTCATTGCCAACAAAGGATATATCACAAAGTATTGAGATGAAATTTTGTTTCTGACCAAATACTTATTTTCCACCATAATATGCAAATAAAATGAAAAAAAAACAGACAATGTGATTTTCTGGATTTTTTTTTCTCAGTTTGTCTCCCATAGTTGAGGTCTACCTATGATGTAAATTACAGACGCCTCTCATCTTTTTAAGTGGTGGAACTTGCACTATTGCTGACTGACTAAATACTTTTTTTCCCCACTGTATGTGTGGAGAGGCAAAGTGATAAATGCTGTGCCAGGATATGCCTAATCAGAGTTTATCCAGAAGGGCAACCAGGGAAAGCAGTAAAAATGTATGCCATCATTGACGATCAGAGCAATCGATCCCTAGCTGGACCTAAGTTCTTTGAAGCCTTTGGAATCAAGGGACCAGCAACGCCCTATACTCTGAATACTTGCTCGGGCCGCATAGAGACTAGCGGCAGGAGAGCACAAGGTTTCATTGCTTCTCCTATCAATGGAGGCATAGAATTACCCCTACCTATGCTAATCGAATGCGATCAAATACCCACCCAAAGGGATGAGATTCCTATCCCAGAAGCTGTGTTCCACCAACCACACCTAAGGCACCTAGTCAGTGTTATCCCACCTATGGACCCAGATGCTGAAATCCTACTTCTGCTCGGCAGAGACAATTTAAGGATACATAAGGTCCGCCAACAGTGCAATGGTCCTGACTACGCCCCCTACGCACAGAGACTCGACTTGGGGTGGGTAGTCATTGGAAATGTGTGCTTGGACCGAACAAGAGTCGATTCCTTTAAGACTTATGTACGCAGATACGGACGAGCTACTCTCTACAAACCATGCGCTCATCACTACGAGGTGAAAGAGAAGCCTCCAGATCCAGTACAGCTGCCTGATGTCATTCCTTCTCCCTATGCAGACATCTTGGGAAGACTGGTGTTTCATACAACTAAGGATGACAACAAAGTAGCTTCGTCAATGGAAGACAAGGTGTTATGAATTCCCTTGCTTAGACTTCTGGGCTGGAGCTCCCTCTGGTGGTTGCTGGGAGTAGTGGAGCTGGCCAGTCTGGTGGGGGTTTGCCACCTGATGATGATGATTGGGAATCTGGGATTGCTGGCTGGGAGCATATAAGTGAGCAGGCTTCCCTTGGTGGTTGTTGGTGATTTCCTCCTTGTGCATTTTGAGCTCTTCAGTCTCCTGCCAGATCTGCTTGGTTCAGTTAAGTGATTCGCAAATCCTTTGCATCTTAATCTGGTTGTGCCTTGTTTTGCTTTCTGCTTTGTTGCGAGGGTTCAGCATACTCCCTGCTGGGGGCAGCGCTGGGCCCCGCTCATATGCTGCAGCTTGTGTCAGTTTGTTCAGTCCCCTGTTGTGTTAGTATCTTTTGCTTTGCTTCCAGTTCATACCAGAGTGCTGATCTAGCGGGGGTGAGGCCGTGTGGCCCCAGGTTTTTTGTATATCAGATGTGTTGGATTTTTTTAGCGTTTTGTGCATGATTGCAGACAGTATCTTTTCTGCCCTGTCTAGACAGCTTGGGCCCCACCGTTTGCTCAGTGTGTTCTCTGCCTGTGTTTGTGTTTCATCTTGTCTCACCGACAATATATGTTTAGGGGCTGTCTATTCCTTTGGGGATCTGCTTTGGGGCAGTTTAGATATCACCTTTCTGGCTTTAGGCTTAGTTAGTTCTCCGGCTGTGCCGAGGTGTCTATGGCATCGCAGGGTTGCTCCATGGCTACTGCTAGTTGTGTTGATAGGATCAGGGGTCTGCAATCTGCTTAGTTACCAACCTCTCTGGTTTTCTGGTGGCTTAGCCTGTTCCTGCCATCCTCCTCGGTGACCCATTCATAACACTTCCCCCTGTATATCCATCCTGGGCCACTTCCCCCTGTATATATATGCATTCTGGGCCCCTTCCCCCTGTACATATATCCATCCTGGGCCCCTTCCCCCATATATATATCCATCTTGGGCCCCTTCCCCTGTAGATATATCTATCCTGGGCCCCTTCCCCCGTATATATATATACATATATCCATCTTGGGCTCCTTCCCTCATATATATATCCATCCTGGGCCCTTCCTCCTGTATGTATATCCATACTGGGCCCCTTCCCCCTGTATATATATCCATCCTGGGCCCCTTCCCCCTGTATATATATGCATCCTGGGCCCCTTCCCCCTGCATATATATCCATCCTAGGCCCTTCCCCCTGTATATATATATCCATCCTGGGCCCCTTCCCCCTGTATATATATATCCATCCTGGGCCCCTTCCCCCTGTATATATATATCCATCCTGGGCCCCTTCCCCCTGTATATATATATCCATCCTGGGCCCCTTCCCCCTGTATATATATATGCATCCTGGGCCCCTTCCCCCTGTATATATATATGCATCCTGGGCACCTTTCCCCTGTACATATATATGCATCCTGGGCACCTTCCCCCTGTATATATATATATATATATATATATATATATATATACAGTGGGGAAAAAAAGTATTTAGTCAGTCAGCAATAGTGCAAGTTCCACCACTTAAAAAGATGAGAGGCGTCTGTAATTTACATCATAGGTAGACCTCAACTATGGGAGACAAACTGAGAAAAAAAAATCCAGAAAATCACATTGTCTGTTTTTTTTTCATTTTATTTGCATATTATGGTGGAAAATAAGTATTTGGTCAGAAACAAGCAATCAAGATTTCTGGCTCTCACAGACCTGTAACTTCTTTAAGAGTCTCCTCTTTCCTCCACTCATTACCTGTAGCAATGGCACCTGTTTAAACTTATTATCAGTATAAAAAGACACCTGTGCACACCCTCAAACAGTCTGACTCCAAACTCCACTATGGTGAAGACCAAAGAGCTGTCAAAGGACACCAGAAACAAAATTGTAGCCCTGCACCAGGCTGGGAAGACTGAATCTGCAATAGCCAACCAGCTTGGAGTGAAGAAATCAACTGTGGGAGCAATAATTAGAAAATGGAAGACATACAAGACCACTGATAATCTCCCTCGATCTGGTGCTCCACGCAAAATCCCACCCCGTGGGGTCAGAATGATCACAAGAACGGTGAGCAAAAATCCCAGAACCACGCGGGGGGACCTAGTGAATGAACTGCAGAGAGCTGGGACCAATGTAGCAAGGACTACCATAAGTAACACACTACGCCACCATGGACTCAGATCCTGCAGTGCCAGACGTGTCCCACTGCTTAAGCCTGTACATGTCCGGGCCCATCTGAAGTTTGCTAGAGAACATTTGGATGATCCAGAGGAGTTTTGGGAGAATGTCCTATGGTCTGATGAAACCAAACTGGAACTGTTTGGTAGAAACACAACTTGTCGTGTTTGGAGGAAAAAGAATACTGAGTTGCATCCATCAAACACCATACCTACTGTAAAGCATGGTGGTGGAAACATCATGCTTTGGGGCTGTTTCTCTGCAAAGGGGCCAGGACGACTGATCCGGGTACATGAAAGAATGAATGGGGCCATGTATCGTGAGATTTTGAGTGCAAACCTCCTTCCATCAGCAAGGGCATTGAATATGAAACGTGGCTGGGTCTTTCAACATGACAATGATCCAAAGCACACCACCAGGGCAACGAAGGAGTGGCTTCGTAAGAAGCATTTCAAGGTCCTGGAGTGGCCTAGCCAGTCTCCAGATCTCAACCCTATAGAAAACCTTTGGAGGGAGTTGAAAGTCTGTGTTGCCAAGCGAAAAGCCAAAAACATCACTGCTCTAGAGGAGATCTGCATGGAGGAATGGGCCAACATACCAACAACAGTGTGTGGCAACCTTGTGAAGACTTACAGAAAACGTTTGACCTCTGTCATTGCCAACAAAGGATATATCACAAAGTATTGAGATGAAATTTTGTTTCTGACCAAATACTTATTTTCCACCATAATATGCAAATAAAATGAAAAAAAAACAGACAATGTGATTTTCTGGATTTTTTTTTCTCAGTTTGTCTCCCATAGTTGAGGTCTACCTATGATGTAAATTACAGACGCCTCTCATCTTTTTAAGTGGTGGAACTTGCACTATTGCTGACTGACTAAATACTTTTTTTCCCCACTGTATATATATATATACACATCCTGGGCACCTTCCCCCATATATATATATCCATCCTGGGCCCCTTCCCCCCGCATATATATATCCATCCTGGGCCCCTTCCCCCCGCATATGTATCCATCCTGGCCCCTTCCCCCGTATATATATCCATCCTGGCCCCTTCCCCCGTATATATCCATACTGGCCCCTTGCCCTCCGTATGAGAGAGAAAGAAGAAAAAAACCCATTGCTCTTACCTTCCTGCGCTCCCGGCGGCGGCGTTCTCCTCCTCCTCCTCCTCTGCATGTCGGCGCGCTCATACTAAAATGGCCGTCGACATAGCAGAGGCTGGTGAATGTGTGCGCCCGGCGCATGACACTGACGTCATACGCCGGGTGCACACTTGCCAGTAACGATCATTTCATGCACTGCAGCGGTTCAGGTAATGAACGCTTTGAGCGCACGTCCCTGCGCATAGCGGTCTCCACTTTTAAAAGACCGGTGCCCCTTAAAATAGCAGACTTTTTTTTGTCTTTTCTCCTTCCCGGACCCACAGCCAATGGCCCACCGGGGGAATCCCCGGTACCCCGCCAGGCCAGACCGACCCTGGATAGACAGATAGATAGATATGGGATCGATCTATCTATAGATGTATCTATCTATCTATCTACAGTATCTATCTATAGATTTAACCCGTATCTATCTATGTATCTATTATCTATCTATTATCTATTTATCCCATATCTATCTATCTATCTAATCCATAGCTATCTACCTATTATTAATAGCCAGAAAGACTATGCAGACAGCTGCGGGCTGATATTCATAGGATAGGAAGGGGCCTTGGATATTGGCCCCCCGGCTACAAACACCAGCCTGCAGTTGCCCCAGAAATGGCGCATCTCTAAGATGCCCCAATTCTGGCACTTAGCCCCTCTCTTCCCACTGCCGTGTAGCGGTGTCATATGGGGTAATAAGGGGTTAATGTCACCTTTGTATTGAAAGGTGACATTAAGCCCGGTTAATAATAAGACACCTATCCATTATTAATGTTATAGTATGAAGGGGTTTAAACACACACACATAAGAATAAAGTATTTTGATTAAATAGAGCACAACACTGTTTGCCATCTTTATTGTACGCCTAAAATCCATGCGACGTCCTCCTTCTCCTGTAATGAAACGTAAAATAATAAACCAATAGTATACTCCCTGTCCGATGCAGTCCTATTAATAACGAGTGTCCCACAACGATTTCCCCTATAGAACAGTGCAGGAGATGTCACTGCTCTATGGGGCCTCCCACGATGCACTGACAGGAGATAATCCTCCTGCAGTGCATCATTGAGGTTACCTGAGTTCAGTCTCTCATTTTCCGGCAATGCTGCGTGGGAATTTTCTCACACAGCATTGCCAGTAAGAGAATGACCTCAGGTGAGCTCTCTCTCCTGGTGGCGAAGGGATATACAGTGGAGGATTACCTCTGCTGTCATTGCAACGCGGGAACCTCTGTAGAGCCTTGAGATCACCCAATGTCAGTGTTCTACACGGGAGATCGTCATGGGACACTCGTTAATAATTTCACTGGGGCGGAAAGGTAAGTATAGGTTATTTTTTTATTTTATTTTTATTAAAGGAAACGAGGGCATCGGGGACTAGGTGATTGGTGTGTACTGTATGTTATGTGTTGTATGATATGTGTATGCACGGTATGTGTTTTTTTTAACAACTGATCACAGCCAATGTCTGATGGGACTATTGTCCCATCAGTGGCAATGCTGTCATTGTGAGCATTTATTGCCAGATGGCAGCAGTAGTCCCATCAGACAATGGATGCCTACACAGACATCCACACAGGGACACACACACACGCACAGACACACACACAGGCACACACAGACCCAAACACACATACACACACATATCTCCGCCCACACACTTCTCTCCTCCCGATCTGCAGCGTTTCTCGCACCCACATCCGCAGCAAAACTGCAGATCTTTTTTACAGCTGCGGTTTTGCTGCGGATGTGCCTGACTCAATGGAAGTCAATGGGTGCAGAAACGCTGCAGATCCGCAAAAAGAATTGACATGCTGCGGAAAAAAAAAAGCTGCAAATCCGCACGTATTTTTCCGCAGCACGTGCACAGCAAATTTTTTGTTAAATAGGTTAACATTGTTTTGATACACACTTGCGGATTTATTGTGGATCCACAGCAGCAAATCCGCTGCGGATCTGCACTAAATCCGCAATGTGTGCTCACAGCCTAAAAGGACCCCTGGGTGGGGGTGGGGGGGGCCGTAGAAAAAATGCTCGGTTGTCCCATAGACTTACATTGGGCTTGTTGCTCGGGTCAAGCACCCGAGCATTCCAATTTGCTCGACCTGAGCAACGAGCACCCGGGAATTTTAGTGCGTGCCCATTACTGCTGGTATAGCATCTCAGTTTAAGGAAAATTCCCCCTGCTGACTAAATCAGATAGTGCAGTTCAGTATAAGAAGCTCTCCCCCTGCTGATGAAAGCTGTTATTGCATCTCAGTTTAAGGAAGACTCCCCCTGCTGACGAAATCAGATAGTGCAGTTTAGTATAAGTAGCGCTCACACTGCTGACCAAAACAGATAGTGCACCTCAGTGTAAGGAAAGCTCCCTTTGCTGTCCAAGAAAAAATAGTGCATTTCAGTATAAGGAGAATGCCCGCTGCTGACCAAAATAGATAGTGCAGCTCGGTATAAAAAGAGCTCCCAAAGCTGAGGAAACCAGATAATGCAGTTCAGTAAAAGGATAGCTCCTCTTGATTATCAAAACATATAGTGCATCTCAGTGTAAGACCCTCTCCCCTTGCTGATCAAAACTGGAATTGCATCTCAGTTTAAGGAAAGCTCCCCCTGCTGATCAAATCAGATGCAGTTTAGTATAGGTAGAGCTCCAACTACTGACCAAAACAGACAGTGCAGCTCAGTGTAAGAAGAGCTCCCCCTACTGTTGAAAACTGATATTGCATGTCAGTTTAAGGAAAGCTCCCCCTGCTGACCAAAATATGTGGTGCAGCTCAGTGTCAGTAGAGCTCCCCCTACTGATGAAAACTAGTTTTGCATCTCAGTTTAATGAAAACTCCCCATGCTGGCCAAATCTGATAATGCAGTTCAGTTTAAGGAAAGCTCCTCCTTCTGACCAAAACAGATAGTGCATCTCAGTTTAAGCAACACTCCCCCTGTTGACCAAAACAGATAGTGCATCCCAGTATCAGGAGAGCTCCTACTACTGATCAAAAATGATAGTGCACTTTAGTATAAGGAGAGCTCCCCCTGCTGACCAAACCAGATATTGTAGCTCAGTATCATTAGAGATCCCCCCACTGACCAAAGCAGATAGCGCACCTCAGTGTAAGGAGAGCTCCCTCTGATGACCAAAACTGATAGTTTAGTTACTTAACGAGAGATATCTCTGCTGACCAAATCAGGTAGCTTATCTCAGTTATGCTCCCCTGCTGGCTAAATCAGTTAGTGCAGTTTGGTACAAGGAAAACTCCGCCTATTGACCAAAAGTGATAATGCAGTTCAGTATATGGCGATCTCCCACTGCTGACCAAAACATATAGTGCCACTCAGTATCAGGCGTGCGCCCACTGCTGAGCAAAAGAGAAAGTGCACTACAGTGTAAGGAGAGCTCCCCTGGATGACCAAAATATATATTGCTTCTCGTGTGAGAAGCGCTCCGCTCGCTGATCAAAACTAGTAGGGCATCTCAGTATAATGTAAGCTCCACCTGCTGACTAAAACAGGAAGGGCACTTCAGTGTAAGGAGTGCTGCCGCTGCTGACCAAATCAGATAGTGCAGCTTAGTATAAGGAGAGCTCCCTCTGCTGACCAAAACTGCGCTTCAGTGTAAGAAGCGCTCCACCTGCTGACCAAATCAGATAATGCATCTCCGTACATGGAGAGCTCCCCTTTCTGACCAGAATAAGGCTATGTGCACACATTGCGGATTCTGCAGCGTTTCCGCAGCGTTTTTGGCCCTGCGGAAACGCAGCAGTTCTGCAGACATGGTACAGTACCATGTTAGCCTATGGCATTTCAAATCCACTGTGCTCACGCTGCATTTTTTTCTGCGCGGTTTTGCTGCGATTTACAAACCGCAGCATGTCACACCTTGAACATAGTAGAGGTGTGAAACCGCAGGGCAAAACCGCAGGCCAAACCGCAGGAAAACAGCAGGTCACTTTACCTGCGGATCCGCACAGAAAAACCCGCAGGTGAATCCGCAGCGTGTGCACATAGCCTAAAACAGTTTGTGCATCTTATTAAGGAGCGGTCCACCTGCTGATCAAATCAGTTAGTGCAGTTGGGTATCATGACAACTCCGCCTGCTGATCAAAACAGGTATTGCATCTCAGTTTAAGGAACCACCTGACCAAGTCAGTCAGTGCAGTTCAGCACAAGGAAAGCTGCACCTGCTGACCAAAACCGATAGTGCGGCTCTGTATAAAGAGAGCTTCCCCTGCTGACGAAAACAAATAATGCAGCACAGTATAAAGGGAGCTCCACCTGCTGACCAAAACCGATAGTGCAGCACAGTATAAGGCTGTGTGCACACGTGTTATTTTCGCATTTTTTAAGCGTTTTTACCGGCAAAAACGCTTAAAATCACTTAAAAGAAGCATCCCATGCATTCTGCACTTTTTGTGCATATTGATGCGTTCTTTGCACGAAAAAACGCATCGCGGTAAAAAACGCAGCATGCTCATTAATTTTGCAGAAAAGTCCGCGATTTTAGCTACTTTCTATGAGACTGGGGACGCACAGAAAAAAACGCATAAAAAACGTGCGTTTTCTGGAAAGGAGTCCGGTTTTTTGCATACGTGGGCACATAGCCTCAAGAGAGCTCCACCTGCTGACCAAAACCGATAGTGCAGCACAGTCTAAAGCAGGGGTCTCAAACTCGGCAGAGTAAATGGGCCGCACACAAAAAAAAATTTAAGCTGGCGGGCCGTATTCCTTTCAAACTTATAATACTGTCACAATTGATAGCGGTATCTAAGGGGTTAAACGGCCGCGATCGGTGCTAATACTGATCGTGGCCATTCAAATAGGTTGTCAGCTGCTATGTACAGCTTACCTCAGCGGATGATAGTGTCTGCTCTGCATGTGAGCTGGCGCTATCATCTCACTGTACACGCACAGCCACAGTCACCTGTAAAATCTAGCAATGGGGGGAAAGTCACGGCTCCGCTCTCTGCGCGATGTCATTACACAGCACCAGAGGGATGTCATCACGCAGGGCCACAGCCACTACAGAGTGGCGCACTCCTCTCTTCTAGCGTGAGCAGTGGCGTAACTACAAAGTTATGGGCCCTGGTGCGAACTTTCAAATAGGGCCCACCCCATGCCAAAATACATGCACATCTCCGCTCCGCACACCTCGTACACACGCGGCTCCTCTCCGTATACCTCGTACACACGCGGCTCTGCTCCACACACCTCGTACACGCGCGGCTCCGCTCCATACACTTCATACACACATGACTCCGCTCCGTACACACGTGGCTCTGCACACCTCGTACACACGCGGCTCTGCTCCACACACCTCGTACACACGCGGCTCCACTCCGTACACTTCATACACACACGACTCCGCTCCGTACACACGTGGCTCTGCACACCTCGTACACACGCGGCTCTGCTCCGTACACTTCATACACACATGACTCTGCTCCGTACACACATGGCTCCGCTCCCTTCACCTCAGTCCTTGTACACACAGGGCTCCACTCCATACACCTCATACACACGCAGCCGCGTGTGTACGAGGTGCACGGAGCGGAGCCGCGTGTGTTCGAGGTGTACGGAGTGGAGCCGTGTGTGTACGAGGTGTATAATGTGTGCGGAGCAGAGCCGTGTGTGTACGAGGTGTACGTAGTGGAGCCGCGTGTGTATGATATGTACAGAGTGGAGCCGCATGTGTATGAGGTGTATGGGGGCGGAGCCGCGTGTGTACGAGGTGTACGGAGCAGAGCCGCGTGTGTACGAGGTGTACGGAGCGGAGCCGCGTGTGTACGAGGTGTACGGAGCGGAGCCGCGTATGTTTGAGGTGTACGGAGCGGAGCCGTGTGTGTACGAGGTGTATAATGTGTGCGGAGCAGAGCCGTGTGTGTACGAGGTGTACGTAGTGGAGCTGCGTGTGTATGATATGTATGGAGTGGAGCCGCATGTGTATGAGGTGTATGGGGGCGGAGCCGCGTGTGTACGAGGTGTACGGAGCGTACACACGCGACTCCGCTCAGTACACCTCATACACACGCGGCTCCACTCCGTACATATCATACACACGCAGCTCCACTACGTACACCTCGTACACACATGCAGCTCCACTCCATACACCTCATACACACACACGGCTCCGCTCCGTACACATCGTACACACACGGCTCCATTCCGTACACCTCATACACACACAGCTCCTCTCCGTACACCACGTACACACACGGCTCCGCTCCATACACATCGTACACACGGCTCCATTCCGTATACCTCATACACACACGGCTCCGCTCCGTACACACATGGCTCTGCTACATCCACCCTGTAAACCCCTCCTGACCCCACACAGAAACTTACCCAGCACCATGACAACCAGCACAGACAAAGACAGCAGCATTCTGCATACACTGAGGCCCCTGATCATGTGACCCCCTGACTCCTCCCCCTCCTGTAACCTCATCACAGGTCCTGTGCACACAGAACACACAGCCATCGCGCACTCCTGGATGGCTGCGTGTGCGTGCCTCCCCCCTTCTACCTGCCTCAGGGGGAGAGACATGTGGTGCACCACGGGCCGCAGATGACTGCTTCAGGGGCCGCATGCGGCTGTGTGTTTGAGACCTCTGGTCTAAAGAGAGCTCCACCTGCTGACCAAATCAGTGCAGTTTAGCATAAGTAGAGTTCCCACTACTGGCCAAAACAGAAGGTGCAGCTCAGTGTAAGAAAAGCTCCCCCTACTGATGCAAACAGATATAGCATCTCAGTTTAAGGAAAACTCCCCCTGCTGAACAAATAAAAAAGTGCAGTTCAGTACAAGGAAAGCTCCACCTGCTGACCAAGAAAAAATAGTGCATTTCAGTATCAGGAGAATTCCCCCTGCTGACCAAATCAGATTAGTGCACCTCAGTGTAAGGAGAGCTCAACTGCTGACTAAATCAGTGCAGTTAAAGGGAATCTGTCACCTCATTTTTGGCCTATAAGATGAGGCCACCGCCATCAGGGGCTTATCTACAGCATTCTGCAATGCTGTAGATAAGCCCCCGATGTAACCTGAAAGATAAGAAGAACGAGTTAGATTACACTCACCGGGGGGTCCGATCCGGCGCCTCCCATCTTCTAGTGATGACGTCCTCCTTCTTACTTCTCCCTTGGCTCGTGCGCATGTGGTAGGGGCCTGGATTGGGGGGTGGTCCACTGCTTACCATGACCAGACGATGCAAAGACGAGACGGAGGCAGAATTCAGTTGTAACAGGTCCGAGTTTATTGGCCGTCCTCCTGACGACCGTAGCTATACACCGCAGCACGTTTACAGCTCTCCGTTTCCAGGCCCAGGTACCTTCACCTTTCCTTCAGTCATGATGACGTCCCTAGCGGATCCTTCGCTGGGGCTGTCCTAGACCAATCTACCGCCAGCGCTTCATCTGCCCGAGGTCGTCGTCCAATCGGTACCTCCGGGGCCTCGTCTGTCCTGCAGTCCGTTGTGTCAGGGCCACCCCCCTGACTGTCTCTTCCTGTCAGTCCCCTGGTCGAGCTCTTCTACCGTTCTCAGTCTTCTGTCCTGAGTCTTCTCGTCCTGAGCTCCTCCCGGGACTAGCCTCCCTTGAACCCCCAGCCTGTCCTATTTATCCCCTCTCTCACTGGGAATTTCCCTCCTGGGTTCCTATCTCCCCGCCCCCCATGACTAAGTAGTTTCTATAGCCGTAAGCTGATGTTAAGTCCTGAACTACACTCCCCCTGCCATCTTGTGGTCGAATTTCAGTACTGCACTCCTTTTTCTGTCTTTCCCTGCTGTTACCTTTCTGTCATTGCCAATCTCCGTCTGTAGTGCACAAATCATCCCCTCCTACTTCCAGTCAAGTCTGTCCGTCAAGTCACCTTCCCCACACTCCCCCTTCCTTTGTCCATTGTCGTACCAACAATCGTACTCCCTACCTACGTCGTCCTAAAGCTTGTCCACAGTCTGTTGTCGGACCGGTCATTGGGCCAAACCCGCTGTCCACGGGGGCCGAACCAAACCGGGAGCACCATGCTCAGAGCAGCCTACTGCTACCCGCCAGCGCACACGCCACATGACAACTTCGTTCAGGTTGGCGAGGTCCACCCGGACTACTCTACGGCGTGTACCTCCCACTACTCTCCCCTTCTGTTACCCTCAACTGTCTGGAACGCCCTGACCAAGGCCCTACACCTACCAGGTCATCGTCAGCGCCCGCCTGTCCTTCTGGGGTGTCCGTGGTATCGGGGACCTGACTGAAGGACCACTGTCTGGTTCGATATCTCTCGTCTCTTCGTCACATCTACCTCGTACCCGGGACCTGTTACACACACATTTTTTTTTTATACATACTACACATTAATTCAACTTTTAGTCTACTATATATATAGTTACTTCTACTTTAATAACAGTATGAGTTACCCAACAGGGGTAACCCCCTCTTTCTTCTTTTTTTGTTTGTTTTTTTTTTCTTTTTTCCTTTAACTTTAACTCCTTTTCAAATGCAACATCCAAAAACAAAATGTAAGTGCTCCCCCTTCCTTTACCATTAGCACTTTCTCTCCTATATCCCCGCTATGTCAGGAGCAAACAATCAACAAGAAAACATGTCCCTTATCTTGGACGTCAAACTGTCCTCTTGGGGCCTGCACAACGATGCAGCGAAATCCCGGTAGTCTGGGCCATCTCCTGATGGCCGATGTTGCACCAGTCCAGTAGGGAACCCCACAGCCGTGAGGCCCCCGGGGTATCTCGACTGCTCCTGAGCCCCGAGTGTTCTTTTTGCCCAGGGTTCAGGGGTCATCTCCCTCCTGAGAGATGCGTAAAAAGGGGTAGAAGGAGCCGAAGATAGTCCCATGGTGCGCATCTTGCGCCCTCTCTTCACTTAGCAGCCAGGCCCTGGCACGGGCTGAAGAGAGCTCCTCTGCGGCATCTTTGAGCGGCAGGGGCGTGCTTATCTCCAGCGATGTAATGGTTCCGCTCCCTGCGGCCCCCAGTCCTCGTAGATCCAGCCGCAGGAGCGCGCCGGGGATGTCGGCCGGGGTGAAGCGGAGCGGGGAAGCTGGGGCCTGATAACGCGGATGGCAGTCAGACCTGCCCAGGCCGCAGAGCCCGGCGACCCGGCCACAGTCCCAGCATAGGCTGCAGGGCCGGGTGACCCGGCCGAAGCCGCGATCTGGAGTGGGGCCGGAGCAGCCACGGACCTTGATGGGCAGGCCGCAGCCGCGGTATGGAGTGCGGCAGAGAGGCGGCCACGGGTGGACCAGAGGCAACCGCGGAGCAGGCCGCAGTCGGGGATGAAGTAGCAGCAGCTCCGGAGGTCGAAGTGATGGCAGGTCTCGATGTATAGACCGCCGCTGGAGGATGGAGCACGACAGGCATGGCCATAGGTGGGTTCCGCGCCGGCGACACGAGACGTGGCGCCGCCGAGCGGGGTGACTCAATATCGTTGGCCGAGGCGTCGGTCAGCCCGGCGAGGGCCGCGGAGTCATCCGGAGACGAGGTCGCTGGAGAGCGGGAGGCCAAGCGGGGAGGCCGAGGGCCAATGTCGGGGCCCTGGGACCGGTCTTGTGCTCGGGACGTGGGGGCAGGACCTGCCTGCGGCGCCACCGGCTGGGCCAGAGGTACTCTCACCTTTCTCGGCGCTGCGGCTTTCTGCAGGCTGTTCCTCCACTCTCCCAAAAGTCGGTCCGGGAAGTAGCTGGCCTCCGCTGCTCCTCTGCAGCTCCCGCTCCCGTCGTCTGGTGCCCACCACTGCTCTTCATCCCGCCCTTCGGCAGGACCGGCCTCCCGGCCTGATGGCTCAACAGGGATGATCTGCCACAGCTCCTCCAACGGCTGCTCCTGGTAGTCCACGTTAGCGCCAACCTCCTCCTGCCCGGCGGTCACCAGCGCTGGGGAGGCACAAAGTCTCCTTTGAGTTTCCTTTGGATGGGTCCAGCCACAGTCCCAATTTGTATCCCACTTGGGCACTATTTTGCAAAATTTTCCTTTTCCGGATCCGCTCGAGAAAAGCCAGCGATCCACCATCCAGTTTTTGTTCCGCCCCGGATCCTCTGATGACAGCCCAGGATCCAGAACCAAGTCTCAAATTTGTAATCCACAGGCGGATAGCCCAAGTCCTTTTGAGTTCTCCTGGCGCAGGCCTGCCGCAGAAGCTGAAGTATTGGCGGCGGCGATCCTGCCGACTACTCCAAATGTGGTAGGGGCCCGGATTGGGGGGTGGTCCACTGCTTACCACGACCAGACGATGCAAAGACGAGACGGAGGCAGAATTCAGTTGTAACAGGTCCGAGTTTATTGGCCGTCCTCCTGACGACCGTAGCCATACACCGCAGCACGTTTACAGCTCTCCATTTCCAGGCCCGGGTACCTTCACCTTTCCTTCAGTCGTGATGACGTCCCTCGCGGATCCTTCGCTGGGGCTGTCCTAGACCAATCTACCGCCAGTGCTTCATCTGCCCGAGGTCGTCGTCAAATCGGTACCCCTGGGGCCTCGTCTGTCCTGCGGTCCGTTGTGTCAGGGCCACCCCCCTGACTGTCTCTTCCTGTCAGTCCCCTGGTCGAGCTCTTCTACCGTTCTCAGTCTTCTGTCCTGAGTCTTCTCCTCCTGAGCTCCTCCCGGGACTAGCCTCCCTTGAACCCCCAACCTGTCCTATTTATCACCTCTCTCACTATGAATTTCCCTCCTGGGTTCCTATCTCTCCGCCCCCCATGACTAAGCAGTTTCTATAGCCGTAAGCTGATGTTAAGTCCTAAACTACACTCCCCCCTGCCATCTTGTGGTCGAATTTCGGTACTGCACTCCCTTTTCTGTCTTTCCCTGCTGTTACCTTTCTGTCATTGCCAATCTCCGTCTGTAGTGCACAAATCGTCCCCTCCTACTTCCAGTCAAGTCTGTCTGTCAAGTCACCTTCCCCTCACGCACACGTACTGATTTGCCCTGTTGAGGGCAGAGTAAAGTACTGCAGTGCGCAGGCACCCGACCTCTCTGACCTTTTCCAGCACCTGCAGGCAGCAAGGAAGAGGACGTCATCGATAGAAGATGGGAGGCGCCGGACAGCGACACCCATCGGATCGGACCCCCGGGTGAGTATAATATAACTTGTTTATCTTATCTTTCAGGTTAAATCGGGGGCTTATCTACAGCATTACAGAATGCTGTAGATAAGCCCCTGATGGCGGTGGCCACAGCTCATATCGGAAAAATTAGGTGACAGATTCCTGTTGTGAGCTCTCTTGATCCGACTTTTGAGGCAAGGCTCCCTCTGGTGAATACTGCTGGTAGTAGTGCTAGTCAACATGTTGTTAACCCAACAGCTGCAATCCGCTGAGCGACCAACCTCTCTGGTGTTCTGGTGGCATAGCCTATTGCGCTCTCCTCCTCGGTGACCCATTCATAACAGAATCACCAGCCAAACTGTAGATTCTAGGGTACTCAAAAGAAGGAAAGAATTGCAAAAAAAAAATGGTGTCAGAATTTTTTATATATTTTTTTCTCTGGGGCCGTAGGAGGATTTTTTCCTTAATGGAGACTAGGCAATTGTCCAATCGTGTAGAGCAGCTCGCTGCTGAAGTGCAGAGAATTTCTGCTTATCTCGCCCAATCATCTGTTGTAGAACCAAAGATCCCTATTCCTGATGTGTTTTCAGGGGATCAGTCTAAATTTCTGAACTTTAAGAATAATTGTAAACTATTTCTTGCTTTGAAGCCTAGCTCCTCGGGGAGCTTGGTGCAGCAGGTTAAAATTGTCATTTCCCTGCTGTGCTGCAATCCCCAGGATTGGGCCTTTTCTCTGACACCTGGAGATCCTATTCTGGCTAATGTAGATGCGTTTTTTCAAGCCCTGGGGTTATTGTATGATGAGCCTAATGCTATTGATCAAGCTGAGAAAACCTTAATGGCATTAAACCAGGGTCAGGATTCTGCAGAGTTATATTGTCAAAAATTCCGAAAGTGGGCGGTCCTTACTAAGTGGAATGATGATGCCCTAGCAGCTCTCTTTCGGAAAGGTCTGGCAGAATCCGTAAAGGATGTTATGGTGGGATTCCCTGTCCCTTCTAGTCATGACGACTCTATGTCATTAGCCTTTCAAGTTGATCAACGTTTACGAGAATGTAAAACTACGCGAGAGGCAGTGCAGCCTTTCGAACAAACCTCTGAACCCATGCAATGTGATAGGGTTTTGTCAAGGGCGCAACGTCTGGAGTTTAGAAGGCATACTAAGTTATGCTTCTTTTGTGAAGATGCTTCTCATGCTATTTCAGCCTGCCCTAAATGAGAGAAACATTTTGCTCACTCATTTGTGATGGGCAGTGTGCAGCCTAAGTTCCTTTTGGCTGTTACCTTGATCTGCTCCTTGTCTACATTTTCCGCTAAGGCATTTGTGGATTCAGGAGCAGCTTTGAATCTGCTGGATTTTGACTTCGCTAAGCATTATGGCTTTCCTATGGTGCCCCTTCGGACCCCTATTCCTTTGAGGGGTATTGATGCTACCCATTTGGCGGAGAATAAACCCCAGTTTTGGACCCAGGTGATTATGCGGGTCGCCCCGGACCACCAAGAGAATTGTACATTTTTGGTGTTGCACAATTTACATGATATTATTGCACTAGGTTTTCCTTGGTTGCAGACCCATAATGCTGTGTTGGATTGGAAATCTGTGTCTGTGGTGAGTTGGGGTTGTCAATGTGCTCTTGGTGACACTCCTGTTTTCTCCACCTCTCCCCAGTCTCAAGATGTTCCTGACTAGAGTTGAGCGACTTTTGGTTTTTTTAGGGTCGCGTTTCGTTTCGTGAAACCCGACTTTTCCAAAAGTCGGGTCGAGCAAGATCGTCCGATTATAGGGAAAAGTCGGGGTCGTCCCGAAACACGAAACCCAATGTAAGTCAATGGGGAATAAAAGTCGGCAGTGAGAGGAGGACAGGAAACACACCAACAGTGCCCATTTGAATGCCAAAAGCATCAATTCTTCTTACTTAAGCTTGTCAACCTTAATTAACTTCATAATACAAGTTATGCACTGAAAAATGGGGGTTATTTGGCTACAGACTGTGGGGGGGGAGGGCTGGCTCCAGGTTTTCATGTGCCCTGGGCGAAAGAGCGCCCCTTTAACACATACCACAACTCATCATGCTCCGATACGGCAGAGAAATAGCGGTATAGTACAATGAAAAATACCTCACTTTTTACATCTCATGACGAGGCCCATCTATTTCTCCATATAGAATCATTGGTCCCATATAATGTTTGAAACAGTATATGGTGAGCTCCACATAATGCTACAGTATATGTTGGTCCCCATGGATGAAGCTCTACTGTCTTATGGGCCCAAATAATGCTCCAAACATAATGGGCCCCATTTCTAATGCTCTAGTGTATAATGGGCCCTGTAAATGCTGCTCCAGTGTCTGATGTCCACCTTTGGAATGTTCCAGTGTATGGTGGGCCCCATCTATCATTCTCAGACGGTGTTAGGCCCAGTATGGATTGCACGTGATTGCACAAAGGTTAGAAAGGGTACCGTATCCCCAGATAACATGTATGGATAGCGTACACATTCAAAATATATGTCTCAGGAGGCAGGCTCAGACGGTGTTAGGCCCAGTATGGATTGCACGTGATTGCACAAAGGTTAGAAAAGGTACCGTATCCGCGGATAACATGTATGGATAGCGTACACATTCAAAATATATGTCTCAGGAGGCAGGCTCAGACGGTGTTAGGCCCAGTATGGATTGCACGTGATTGCACAAAGGTTAGAAAGGGTACCGTATCCCCGGATAACATGTATGGATAGCGTACACATTCAAAATATATGTCTCAGGAGGCAGGCTCAGACGGTGTTAGGCCCAGTATGGATTGCACGTGATTGCACAAAGGTTAGAAAGGGTACCGTATCCCCGGATAACATGTATGGATAGCGTACACATTCAAAATATATGTCTCAGGAGGCAGGCTCAGACGGTGTTAGGCCCAGTATGGATTGCACGTGATTGCACAAAGGTTAGAAAGGGTACCGTATCCCCGGATAACATGTATGGATAGCGTACACATTCAAAATATATGTCTCAGGAGGCAGGCTCAGACGGTGTTAGGCCCAGTATGGATTGCACGTGATTGCACAAAGGTTAGAAAGGGTACCGTATCCCCGGATAACATGTATGGATAGCGTACACATTCAAAATATATGTCTCAGGAGGCAGGCTCAGACGGTGTTAGGCCCAGTATGGATTGCACGTGATTGCACAAAGGTTAGAAAGGGTACCGTATCCCCGGATAACATGTATGGATAGCGTACACATTCAAAATATATGTCTCAGGAAGCAGGCTCAGACGGTGTTAGGCCCAGTATGGATTGCACGTGATTGCACAAAGGTTAGAAAGGGTACCGTATCCCCGGATAACATGTATGGATAGCGTACACATTCAAAATATATGTCTCAGGAGGCAGGCTCAGACGGTGTTAGGCCCAGTATGGATTGCACGTGATTGCACAAAGGTTAGAAAGGGTACCGTATCCCCAGATAACATGTATGGATAGCGTACACATTCAAAATATATGTCTCAGGAGGCAGGCTCAGACGGTGTTAGGCCCAGTATGGATTGCACGTGATTGCACAAAGGTTAGAAAGGGTACCGAATCCCCAGATAACATGTATGGATAGCGTACACATTCAAAATATATGTCTCAGGAGGCAGGCTCAGACGGTGTTAGGCCCAGTATGGATTGCACGTGATTGCACAAAGGTTAGAAAGGGTACCGTATCCCCAGATAACATGTATGGATAGCGTACACATTCAAAATATATGTCTCAGGAGGCAGGCTCAGACGGTGTTAGGCCCAGTATGGATTGCACGTGATTGCACAAAGGTTAGAAAGGGTACCGTATCCCCGGATAACATGTATGGATAGCGTACACATTCAAAATATATGTCTATACATCAGGAGGCAGGCTCAGACGGTGTCAGGCACAGTATGGATTTGACGGCCCAGATTACACAGCGGAGGAGCAGGGAGAGGTAAAGATTGCAAATGCTGGGGCCCTGCCCAAGCAAGGGGGGCCCACTCGTGGGCGTCGGTACTGGCACTGGGCCCCTCATAGTACAGCGGTGTGTCTGACGGCGGGTGTGCACCACCACCGTCAGAGACACTTGATTGCACTATGAGGGACCCTGTGCCAGTGCCCGCGCCCAAGAGTCGGCCTACCCACCTGTCCAGGGCAATGGCACTCGCACGGTGTCGTGCGCTAGGTGGTGACCCCGGCCATGGGGGGGAGGCAGCACAGTTAGGGAGTTTTAGAAAGTGGCATATGTTGATGTTGGACATTCAGCTGATGCACAAGGCGAAATAGGTGAAGTACCAGGAAGAGGTGGACCAAAGCAAGCCATTTTTCTGTCACCCTATGTGTCATCAGGGGAAGGTGGGACAAAATCCTTGGAAACCCATGCGTGGTTCATTTTAATGAAGGTTAGATCATCCACATTTTGGGTTGACAGACGGGTCCTTTTTTCTGTCAGGATTGATCCAGCTGCACTGAAGACTCTTTCCGATAGCACACTTGCAGCTGGGCAAGCGAGCTCCTGTAAGGCATATTGGGCCAATTCAGGCCAGGTGTCCAGTAGCGGCCCAATAGTCAAAGGGGAATGACCTGTGTGGGAGAACATCGATATGGGAGGAAAAGTAGTTTGTAACCATAGTTGACAACTGCTGTCTCCTGTCACTTTCCATCGATGCAGTATTACCAGTTGTGTGAGCGGTATTTGAAAAATCAGTCCACAACATTGTCATGAAACCCCTGTCTCCAACGCCACTTCTGCTGTGTGCACCACGAACACCTCTGCCAAGCTGCCCCCGGCCCGTACGGCTCGTGTGAGAACCATCACCGCTGCTGTGTGCTGGGAATGCCTCAAGCAACCGATTTACCAGAGTTGCTTGTTTATTAGCCAATATTAGGTCAAGGTTCTCCTGTGGCATGATGTTTTGTAATTTGCCTTTATAGCGTGGATCCAGGATGCTGGCCAACCAGTAGTCGTCATCGTTCATCATTTTGGCAATGCGGGGGTCCCTTTTTAGGATCCGCAAGGCATAATCTGACATGTGGGCCAATGTTCCCGGTGTCAATGATGCACTGCGAGTGCTGGGTGGAGGAGCACTTTCTGGCAAATCCACATCCCTCCAGTCACGCACAAACCCTGTACCAGACCTTGCCACGCCAACATTTTCGCTTGCCCCACGAGATGCATCCTCCTCCCCTAAGTAATCATCCCCATCATCATCCTCCTCCTCCTCTTCTTCCTCCACCTCGTCCAGGAGAGGTCCCTGAGCAGACAATGGCTGAATGTCATCAAGGATTCCCTCCTCCTCTTCCTCCTCATCAACATTGGCTGCAGACGCCTGCTCCTTAAGGTGCGTCAAAGTTTGCATGAGCAGACGCATAAGTGGGATGCTCATGCTTAGGATGGCGTCGTCTGCGCTTACCAGCCGTGTGCATTCCTCAAAACACTGAAGGACTTTACAAAGGTCTTTCAGCTTCGACCACTGCACACCTGTCAACTCCATGTCTGCTCTCAAAGTGCCTGGCCATGTATCCTCCCACAAATGCATTATGGCCTGCCTCTGCTCGCACAGCCGCTCCACCATGTGCAGGGTGGAGTTCCACCTTGTTGCAATGTCGATAATGAGGCTGTGGTTGGGAAGGTGGAGCAATCGCTGCAGCTTCTGCATACGAACGGAGTGTACAGGCGACCGGCGGATGTGCGCGCACAGTCTTCGCACCTTCTGGAGCAGGGCTGTTAACTCCGGATAATTTTTGAGGAAGCACTGCACCACCAGGTTCAAGGTGTGAGCCAAGCAAGGTATGTGGCTGAGTTTTGAAAGGGCTATGGCTGCCACAAAATTACGGCCGTTATCACTAACTACCTTGCCTGCCTCAAGATGTACACTGCCCAGCCATGACTCAGTTTGTCGCTTCAAGTACTCGGCCAGCACCTCGGCGGTGTGTCTGTCGCCCAAACACATCATCTGCAACACAGCCTGCTGACGCTTTCCACTAGCTGCTCGATAGGGGGACACATCGTGTGCAACAGTCTCAGCTGCAGATGGAGTGCTCGTACGACTGCGCTCTGTGGACGAGCTTTCGCTTCTGGAGGAGGAGGAGGAGGGTCGAACGCCTACAGCCAACTGTTTCCTATACTGTGGGCTAGGCAGCACTGTCCCACCACCGCTGTCCCCTGTGGACCCTGCATCCACCACATTAACCCAGTGCGCAGTGATGGACACATAACGGCCCTGGCCATGCCGACTGGACCATGCATCAGTTGTGAGGTGCACCTTTCCGCTCACTGACTGCTTGAGTGCATGGACAATGCGGTCTTTCACATGATGGTGGAGGGCTGGGATGGCTTTGCGAGAGAAGAAGTGGCGACTGGGTAGGTCATAGCGTGGTACTGCATAGGCCATGAGTTCGCGGAAAGCTGTGCTTTCCACCAACCGAAAGGGCATCATCTCAAACGAGATTAGTTTGGCAATGTGGGCGTTCAAACCCAGTGTACGCGGATGAGAGACTGAGTACTTTCTTGACCTACTCATAGTGTCTGGGAGGGTGAGCTGGACTTGAGAGCTGCATATGGTGGAAGTAGCGGTGGACAGGGCGGACTGAGAGAGGGATGATGATGGTGATGGAGTTGGTGTTCTTTCTGATGGCCTAGAATCAGTCTTTCGTTGATATAACAGTGGGATTCCCTGACTGCTGTGGTCTTGCAACGACACCTCAACATTTGCTGCTGTGCTAACCGGTGGGCTTACAGTGGGGGAAACAATGTAGCGTTGCTGACTACCTTCGTTGTGATCAGTTGCACATGTGGCACTTGAGGTTTGGTGTTGTGTCCACGCTTGCAAGTGCATGCTGGTTAAATGTCTAAGCATGCAACTGGTATTCAAATTTTTCAGATTTTTCCCTCGGCTAAAGGTCTTTGCGCACTTCTTACAGATAACCTTGGCCTGATCATGAGGATTTTGTTCAAAAAAGTGCCACACTGCACTCTTCCTACTTTGGCAGACATTTTGCGGCCTAGCACGCTGTGATCTTTTGACCCTCTGGACAAGCTGTCCAGCAACTCTTTTGATGTTTGGAACCTGTCTTTGGAGTGCTCCGGGCCTGCCAGATAACAGCTGTTGCGATGTCGATGTCTGCTGTGGATGCTCCTCATCTGAGCTATTGGAAGCAGCACCCTCTTCCCCCAATGGATGCCAATCTGGGTCAACAACTGGGTCATCCATCACCTCCTCTTCTATGTCATGTGCACCTTCCTCTGTGTCACCGTGTATGGTGGTATAGTGTGCGGGAAGGGGCACCTGAGTCTCATCAGGGTCAGAATCTGGCTCTGTACACTGCGAGGACAATGTAGTGCTCTGAGTGAATGTACCAGCAGAATCATCCATCAGCGACTGTGCATCAGTGCACTCCATGTCAGATTCATCTTGGCCTGGGTAATTCACCATTTCACTTGATAATCCAGGCATGGTATGTGAAAACAGCTCCATGGAGTAATCAGTAGTATGGCCTGCGTCATCCTTCAATCTTGGTTGGGGTGAAGGACACAAGGAAAGGTGTGGTTCATGAACATGAGCCTCCAATGACGACTCAGTGCTTTTACTTTTTACAACTGAAGAAGAGGAGGCGATAGAGCTGGAGGCTGAGTCAGCAATGTAAGACAAAACTTTTTCCTGATGCTCTGGCTTTAAAAGCGGTTTGCCAACTCCTAGAAAACTAAGCGTTCGAGGCCTTATGTAGCCAGACGATGACGCAGGGTCAGCACCTCCTGCATTCGGTCCTATTTTGCTCTTGCCACTACCATCAGATCCACCACCAACACCATCATTACCAGCTGCCAACCCCCGCCCAATTCCACGGCCTCTTCCACCAGCCTTCCTCATTTTTGGTAGAAATGTAGACAAAATCCAACAAACTATATAGTAATGTAAAACAAGGTACAAAGTGTCTATAGGACAGGGGAGATTTTGAATTTCTGCAGACACTTGTGGACACTGGACACTTTTGGATTGTGTGAGGCCCACTGATATCTGAGCGCTATGTGACAGGCTCGATGGCACAGCTGTGACGAAAGTGACTAGAGGATAAGGGAGATTTTGAATCTCTGCACACACTTTTGGACACTGGATGGACACTTTTGGATTGTGTGAGGCCCACTGATATCTGAGCGCTATGTGACAGGCTCGATGGCACAGCTGTGACCAAAGTGACTAGAGGATAAGGGAGATTTTGAATCTCTGCACACACTTTTGGACACTGGACACTTTTGGATTGTGTGAGGCCCACTGATATCTGAACGCTATGTGACAGGCTCGATGGCACAGCTGTGACCAAAGTGACTAGAGGATAAGGGAGTTTTTGAATCTCTGCACACACTTTTGGACACTGGATGGACACTTTTGGATTGTGTGAGGCCCACTGATATCTGAGCGCTATGTGACAGGCTCGATGGCACAGCTGTGACCAAAGTGACTAGAGGATAAGGGAGATTTTGAATCTCTGCACACACTTTTGGACACTGGATGGACACTTTTGGATTGTGTGAGGCCCACTGATATCTGAGCGCTATGTGACAGGCTCGATGGCACAGCTGTGACCAAAGTGACTAGAGGATAAGGGAGATTTTGAATCTCTGCACACACTTTTGGACACTGGACACTTTTGGATTGTGTGAGGCCCACTGATATCTGAGCACTATGTGACAGGCTCGATGGCACAGCTGTGACCAAAGTGACTAGAGGATAAGGAAGATTTTGAATCTCTGCACACACTTTTGGACACTGGACACTTATGGATTGTGTGAGGCCCAATGAATATCTGAGCGCTATGTGACAGGCTCGATGGCACAGCTGCTGTGACCAAAGTGACTAGAGGATTATTGAGATTTTGAATCTCTGCACACACTTTTGGACACTGGACACTTTTGGATTGTGTGAGGCCCACTGATATCTGAGCGCTATGTGACAGGCTCGATGGCACAGCTGTGACAAAAGTGACTAGAGGATAAGGGAGATTTTGAATCTCTGCACACACTTTTGGACACTGGACACTTTTGGATTGTGTGAGGCCCAATGAATATCTGAGCGCTATGTGACAGGCTCGATGGCACAGCTGTGACAAAAGTGACTAGAGGATAAGGGAGATTTTGAATCTCTGCACACACTTTTGGACACTGGATGGACACTTTTGGATTGTGTGAGGCCCACTGATATCTGAGTGCTATGTGACAGGCTCGATGGCACAGCTGTGACCAAAGTGACTAGAGGATAAGGGAGATTTTGAATCTCTGCACACACTTTTGGACACTGGACACTTTTGAATTGTGTGAGGCCCACTGATATCTGAGCGCTATGTGACAGGCTCGATGGCACAGCTGCTGTGACCAAAGTGACTAGAGGATAAGGGAGATTTTGAATCTCTGCACACACTTTTGGACACTGGACACTTTTGGATTGTGTGAGGCCCAATGAATATCTGAGCGCTATGTGACAGGCTCGATGGCACAGCTGCTGTGACCAAAGTGACTAGAGGATAAGGGAGATTTTGAATCTCTGCACACACTTTTGGACACTGGACACTTTTGGATTGTGTGAGGCCCACTGATATCTGAGCGCTATGTGACAGGCTCGACGGCACAGCTGTGACCAAAGTGACTAGAGGATAAGGGAGATTTTGAATCTCTGCACACACTTTTGGACACTGGACACTTTTGGATTGTGTGAGGCCCAATGAATATCTGAGCGCTATGTGACAGGCTCGATGGCACAGCTGTGACAAAAGTGACTAGAGGATAAGGGAGATTGGATTGCTTTTAAAAAAGCAGTTTGCGGAGCAGTGGGTAAACAGCAATGCAGGAATGTCAGGAAGCCTTAGAAGGCAGCCCAACAACCAACACCACTGATACACCACTATATAGCCTCCCCTTGCACTGCACACACAGTGACTGGTGTGTTGTGCAGGCCAAATTGCTAGCAGCAGAAGCAGTTTTTTTGTCTTCTCAGCAGGACAAAAAAAAAAAATTGGGATTGCTTTTAAAAAAGCAGTTTGCGGAGCAGTGGGTAAACAGCAATGCAGGAATGTCAGGAAGCCTTAGAAGGCAGCCCAACAACCAACACCACTGATACACAACTATATAGCCTCCCCTTGCACTGCACACACAGTGACTGGTGTGTTGTGCAGGCCAAATCGCTAGCAGCAGAAGCAGTTTTTTTGTCTTCTTCCCTGCCTAACGCTCTCCCTACAGAATCAGCAGCAACCTCTCCCTATACTAAGATCGGCAGAAGTAAGATGGCGGTCGGCGTGCACGCCCTTTTATACCCCCTGTGACGCCCACCAAAGCAAGCCAATCACTTGCATGCCCTTCTGAAAGATGGTGGTGACCCGTGCCTATGTCATCACGTTGCCCACAGTGTCCGTGGATCCTGATTGGCTGAAAAAGAGCGCAAAACAAACTTTTGAAACGCGACTTTGGCGCGTAAGTCGCCGACCTCGTGGCCGATCTCATCCTAGGGTCGAGTTTCGTTTCATGAAACCCGACTTTGCCAAAAGTCGGCGACTTTTGAAATTTTTCGACCCGTTTCGCTCAACTCTATTCCTGACTATTTGGCTGATTTTTTTGAAGTATTTAGTGAGAGTAAGTCCGCGTCTTTGCCTCCTCATAGGCGTTATGAT
Source organism: Dendrobates tinctorius (assembly GCF_039654945.1). NCBI lineage: Eukaryota > Metazoa > Chordata > Amphibia > Anura > Dendrobatidae > Dendrobates > Dendrobates tinctorius. The sequence continues at coordinate 3,216,972 of NW_027362043.1, forward strand.
TGCGCAATTGAGTTGATGCCCGGGTGAAAATTTTCCAAAGGTCGGCTTTTCAACTTATCGGTACCTGAACATAATGCTATTTGATCTTATATCAAGAAGACATTAGAGAAGGGTCATATAAGACCATCCTCTTCACCTTTAGGTGCTGGTTTGTTTTTTTATGGCCAAGAAAGATGGCTCATTAAGGCCATGTATTGACTATCGCTCCCTTAATAAGATCACTGTTAAATACCAGTACCCGTTGCCCCTGACTTCTGATTTATTTTCTAGGGTCAAAAGTGCTTGTTGGTTTACCAAACTTGACCTTAGGGGGCGTATAATCTTATTCGAGTCAAGCACGGGGATGAATGGAAGACGGCTTTTAATACTCCGGAGGGACATTTTGAGTACCCGGTGAAGCCTTTTGGGCTCACTAATGCCCCTTCTGTCTTCCAGTCTTTTATGAACGATATTTTCCGGGACTTTGTGGATAAGTTTTTGATCATTTATCTGGATGATATTTTGATTTTTTCTAGTGATTGGGATTCTCATGTGGAACATGATCAGACTGTGTTCCGGATCTTGAGATAAAATGCTCTGTATGTTAAGGGATCGAAATGTCTCTTTGGTGTACAGAGGATTTTGTTTTTGGGATTCATTTTGTCCCCATCTGCTATTGAAATGGACCCAGCCAAGGAACAGGCCATCTATGATTGGGTTCAGCCCACTTCTCTGAAGGCTCTTCAGAAGTTTTTGGGTTTTTCTAATTTCTATCGTAAATTTATAAGCAATTTATCTGGTATTGTTAAACCACTGACGGATTTGACCAAAAAAGGCGCTGATGTGGTGAATTGGCCTCCAGAGGCAGTCTCGGCGTTTCAGGAGCTTAAGCGGAGATTCACTTCTGCTCCAGTTCTGCGGCAACCTGATGTTTCACTCCCATTTCAGGTGGAGGTAGATGCTTCTGATATTGGTGCAGGAGCCGTTTTGTCTCAAAGGGATCCGGTAACCTTTAAGATGAATCCCTGTGCCTTCTTTTCTCAAAATTTTCCCCATCTGAACGTAACTATGACATGGGGAATCAAGAGTTATTGGCCATGAAGTGGGCATTTGAAGAGTGGAGACATTAGTTGGAGGGAGCTAGACATCAAGTTGTGGTCCTTATCGACCACAAGAATTTGATTTATTTTGAATCAGCCAAGCGCTTGAATCCAAGACAAGCTAGGTGGGCCTTGTTTTTCACGCGTTTTAAATTTGTGGTCACCTTTCTTTCTGGCACTAAGAATGTTAAGGCGGACGCCCTTTCTAGGAGTTTCTTTGTGGATTCTCTTGATGTGTCGGTAAGGACCACAACTTGATGTCTAGCTCCCTCCAACCAATGTCTCCACTCTTCAAATGCCCACTTCATGGCCAACAACTCTCGATTCCCCACGTCACAGTTACGCTCAGATGGGGAAAATTTTTGAGAAAAGAAGGCACAGGGATTCATCTTAGAGGTTACCAGATCCCTTTGAGACAAAATGGCTCCTGCACCAATCTCAGAAGCATCTACCTCCACCTGAAATGGGAGTGAAACATCAGGTTGCCGCAGAACCGGAGCAGAAGTGAATCTCCGCTTAAGCTTTTGAAACGCCGAGACTGCCTCTGGAGGCCAATTCACCACATCAGCGCCTTTTTTGGTCAAATCCGTCAGTGGTTTAACAATATCAGAAAAATTACTTATAAATTTACGATAGAAATTAGAAAAACCCAAAAACTTCTGAAGAGCCTTCAGAGAAGTGGGCTGAACCCAATCATAGATGGCCTGTACCTTTGCCGGGTCCATTTCAATAGCAGATGTGGACAAAATGAATCCCAAAAATGAAATCCTCTGTACACCAAAGAGACATTTCGATCCCTTAACATACAGAGCATTTTCTCTCAAGATCCGGAACACAGTCTGAACATGTTCCACATGAGAATCCCACTCACTGGAAAAAAATCAAAATATCATCCAGATAAATGATCAAAAACTTATCCACAAAGTCCCGGAAAGTATCATTCATAAAAAACAGGAAGACGGAAGGGGTATTAGTGAGTCCAAAAGGCATCACCGGGTACTCAAAATGTCCCTCCGGAGTACTAAAAGCTGTCTTCCATTCATCCCCGTGCTTGATGCGAATAAGATTATACACCCCCCAAGGGTTCTTTGGTTCTACAACAGATGATTGGGAAAGATAAGCAGAAATTCTCCGCACTTCAGCAGCGAGCTGCTCAACACGATCGGACAATTGCCTAGTCTCCATTAAGGAAAAAATCCTCCTACGGCCCCAGAGAAAAAAATATATAAAAAATTCTGACACCTTCTTTTTTTTTTCTTTTTTGCAATTCTTTCCTTCATTTAAGTACCCTAGAATCTACAGTTTGGCCGGTGATTCTGCTATGAATGGGTCACCGAGGAGGAGAGCGCAATAGGCTATGCCACCAGAACACCATAGAGGTTGGTCGCTCAGCGGATTGCAGACCCCTGATCTTAACAACATGACTAGCAGTAGCCGTGGAGCGTTCCTACGTTGCCCTAGACGCCTCGTCACAGCCGGAGGACTAACTAAGCTTAAAGACAGAAAGGTGAAATCTAAACTGCCCCGGAGCAGATCCCCAAAGGAATAGAAAGCCCCCAAACATATATTGTCAGTGAGACAAGATGAAGCACAAACACAGACAGAAAATATACTGAGCAAATGATGGGGCCCACACTGACTAGATAGGACAGGACAGAAAAGGCACTGGTCTGCAGTCACGCAAAAACCCTAATAATTCCAACACGACTGATGTACAAAAGTACTGAGGTTTGAACAACCTCGCCCCCACTATATCAGCACTCAGGTGTGAACTGGCGGCTAGCAACAGGCTAATGCAGCAGGGCACTGTGCAAAAAAACACAAGATACTAAAATACAGGGCAGGAACCAGCAGCCCCAGGGGGAGCTGACCCCTGACAGCAAGGCAAAAACAGAAGCAAAGGGTTTAGCAAATGACACTTAGCTGAAAAAATGCAGGATCAGGCAGGAGACAGAAATCCTCAGTAAGCAAAGAAAGGAGAGTCACTGGCAGTCACTGAGAGAAGTCTGCTCACTTATGTAGTCCCAGTCACTACCACCACTCCTCCAATTATCTTCTGCAGCTGTTGGGTTAACATCATGTTGACCAGCACCACTACCAGCAGTATCCACCAGAGGGAGCCTTGCCTCAAAAGTCGGATTAAGAGAGCTTACAACACCCCTCCCTGCACAGGCAGGGGAAAGAATGTCTTTGTTTGAAGCCATGAGGCCAATTAAGTACTGGAAAATATTAAAAGAAGCATAGTGCGGATTCCGTTCGCGACAGAAAAATGAAACGGACATTTCTGTGATATGCGCTGATCCAGCTTCACTACGGTGGCTCTTTAGAGGTTCTAGCACCCCCAGAAACTGAGAAAGGGGTTCCTTCTAAACGGTGTGACATGTCTGCACGTTTGGTTTTGGATGAATGCCAGCGACAAGCCGGAAAAGATGAGCCTATGTGCGTGTTTATACAAGATACTCTCTATGAGATATAGTTATTATAAGTTCTGTAGTTGAATTGTAACTCCTATAGCAGGGGGAGTAACATCCCTAGACCACCCCTTTTGTGATGTAACCAACCCTAGGCTATAAGATATCCCTCCCTTAAAATTCTTAAGAGGAGCTGCAGAGTCCGTGCTGAAAGGACCCCCAGATGCAGGGAGATGTGTGGCTGGCTGCCCCTACCCCGGCCACATGGTTAGCCTAAAGACCAACTAAACAACTGTAAGTTTGATTTCGGCTTTTAATCCCGTTTATTTTATATTTGCAATGTACATATCTAATGTCTCAACTTTATAACATCTTTTATCTGTGTAATCACTGCCCACCTTATTTGGGAATAAATTCTAAAACTTATTAGTCTGTCTTCATGCTCTAAGAACGAACGTACACATGCCTTTAAGATAATTACGCTACTGATTGGGTTGGCTTCGAACCCCTCTATTAAGTCTATAACTTAAGCAGAGAAACCTGGAGCTGTTGGCGGCGTGGTGTGTTGTGATTAGTTGGGCTAGCTGGCAGTGACAGAAGGGTCTCATATGCTGATGAGGTTGCTGCGGCCAAAGCATTAATAATTCCCTCACTGCAGCGGTCTAATCGCTCGTGCACAACAAGAAGCCCATACGGCGACTAATTATCCTAGGTGTAGTTCCCAGGACTGACCTGAGGGTAAGGGGGGCACCGGAGAGCTGTGAGTTCCAAAGTGGAACTGAAAAGTGGGATATCCATAAATCCCCGCAATTCGTGGAAGATCGTTAGCAGTGGTGGGACACCCAAAATAACCCCTCTGCAATAAATTGGTAGTGCAAGACTAATTTGCTGTTTTTTTGTCACATGGTGCCGGCAGTGGGATAACTAAGATAAGCCCCCCTGCGCCTGTGATAGCCGTGTGTTGGCAGTGCGTCGCATCCCTCCATCCATGACATACCGGTGTCAGCGGTAGGGATCGTGACATATTGGTGGCAGCGGTGGGATATTCATAGAGCATTAGTGATCTGGTTTGAGCAATCATTCCTCTCACTAAAAACCTGCACGGTTCCTGCGGGAATCCTGCGTCATAGGTTTTGGAGAACACACTCAGTGGTTACTAGTCCTGAGACAATTTTGTGTACTTGCAAGTATCCCCTCCCTTCTCTTTGTTTTTCTATCCTATCTTTTATTTGGCAACCATGGCTACGATGGGAGCAGAGTGGTATAAGCAGCAGAGAAAGGAAACTCTTGCTGGAATATGCACGTACTGGGGTCTTGTTGCCGCGAACAAGAACAAAGACCAACTGATTGCAGCTCTGGTGTAGCTGGACAACGCCCAGATCCCAGCGTGCGCAGAAGCCGGCCCCAGTCGAGGTGGCACTGCAGCTGAGGTCCAACCACCGTATGCCAGCCCCACATGCAACCAGGCCAGGCTGGACCCCTACCTGCAAGCGGCCTTGGACGAACTCTCTTCCGATGACCGTGATGGACATCTGAAGCTGGTCCAGCAAGCTCAGGAGAGAGCAGAGCCAAGAGAGAGGCCCAGGCCCAGAGAGCCGAGTGGGAGGCCGAGAGAGCTCAAGAACTTGAGATGCTCTGGCAGGGGGGAACACACTCCATAGCCCAAAGCAGTGAGCCCAGCAGCGCCCAGAATCCTAGACCCCGGCCAGAGCATTTTCCCGTGATGGAAAAGGACGGGGACTTGGACACGTTTCTGCTAGCCTTTTAGAAAGCCTGCAGACAGTACTGGCTGGATAAGGACCAATGAGGCAGGTATCTGACCCCAGGGCTAAAAGGCAAAGCCCTGGAGGTGTTTGCTTCTCTGCGGCCAGAAGACGATGACGACTATGATGCTATCAAGCAGGCCCTGATCGCCAAATACCGGCTGACACCTGAGGTATACCAAAAGAAGTTCCGGAACCTCCAATGTGGCCCACACAATAGTTATAGCGATATGGTGCAAGGACTCAGGACCCACTTTAACCAGTGGATCCATGAATTGTCAGTTGATTCCTTTGAGCTGCTAAAGGACCTGATGATCAAAGACCAGGTCCTGCATCTCTGCCCAGCTGAGGTCAAACATTTCATCCTGGACCAGGAACCAACGAAAGCGGACAAAGCAGAGCAGATCGCCGACAACTAAGAGGCCGACCGGAAACCAGAGAAACGGAGGCCAGTCACCACCAGCTGGAGAGGGGGTAAGCCTGCAACCAACCCCAGTGCCGCTGCCAGCAGTCCCTCCGGAGGCCCTGTCCCTGTTGCCAAAACCAGGCCTACTACTGACAGTCGCCAGTGTTACAACTGCAGTTGGACTGGTCATATCAGTGCCACATGTCCGGAAAAGCAGAAGACCCCCCAGCCAAGGTCTCTGGGCCCAACGCCTCTGTTCTGTTGGTGGGAGGTGTGGTTGGGAGGATTGACGACAACGTTCAACCCGTCCAGGTGGGGGCCCATATTGCTAAAGGCCTCAAGGACACCGGGGCTGAACGAACCCTCATCCGTCCTGGACTGGTGGCCCCTGAAGAGTTTATTGAGGGGAAAACCCTGACTGTCACCGGGATGGGAGTCACCCATTGTCCCTTGCCAGTGGCCCGGATTTTTCTTGATTGGGAGCGGGGTGAGGGAAGTGGGAGTGTCCGAGAACATGCCCACTGATGTTTTATTGAGGACTGACTTGGGGAGGATGGTTGCATACTACTTCCCTGACACCCCTCCCCAATCTGATAATAAGGGTAACGTTAACCCTGCTGCTGCTGATGATGATGACGGAAAACTGAATGTGTTACCTGCTAATGCCTTGATGAGTAATGATGCAACTAATAACCATTCTCTCCCCAGGAATGATGTTGATGTAACTGTACCAAAGAAATCTGATAACCATTCTTTTCCTAGGAATGATGATGTATCTGTGCTGACTGAACCTGTTAACCATTTCTTTGAAACGGTAGATGTGTCCACAGTTACCAAAGTGCTCAGCCCCGTTGCTCTGCGGACTGAGACGGCTGAGGAACCCCTAGCAGAAGCGAGCAACGGTGCTCAAGGAAATGGGGAGGTGCAGGGGAACCATGAGAAAGGTGATGCCCGGCAACCGACCAGTGCCACCGAGGAAGGTAACTGGCCCATAAGTAACACTGCTCCTGAAGTGTTGGGGGTGGATGGGGAGGTAGAGCCCATAGCAGCGCTGACTGGTGGGTCTGTAGAAATCCCCGGGGAAACAACATACATAGCCGCTGTCACACGCAGTCAGAGTGCCCAGATCGCAGGTAGCGCCCTGCCTTCTGGATCCTCCTCTGCTACAAGAGAGAATGATCCAGAGGTGAACCCAGAGCAGGTTCCAGAGGGTCCCAATGAGGAAGGGACCCTGACGTCAATTCTGGTTGCCTCCAGCCAGGAGCTCCTGGCTGCTCTGCACTCAGATGCGAGCCTGGAGAAATTGAGAGACCTCGCCAAGACGCCCACCTCCAAGTCTGATAAGGAGAGAGTGTTCTGGGAACGAGGAAGGTTGTATCGGGAGACAGTACCCGGAGAATCCCAAAAGGAGTGGTTGAGGGAAAGACAGTTGGTCGTCCCCTATCAGTTCAGAACTGAGTTGCGGATTACCCTTGAGATTCCACTCGCTGGACGCTTGGGGATCAGCAAAACAAAGGCACGGCTGTCTCAACACTTCTATTGGCCCAAGATGGGGACAGACGTCACAACCTACTGCCGCTCCTGTGCCACCTGTCAAAAAGTGGGTAAGGCAGGGCCTGTTCTTAAGGCTCCCCTTATCCTTTTGCCAGTGATAGAGGAGCCTTTCCAGAGAATCACAGTGGACATTGTAGGCCCGCAGGCCGTCCCCAGCAGCTCTGGAAAGCAATACATTCTCACCGTGGTAGACTACGCTACCCGGTACCCAGAGGCAGTAGCTCTGTCTTCTACCAGGGCGGATAAGGTGGCTGATGCACTGGTGACCATCTTTACAAGGGTAGGATTTCCCAGGGAGATGCTTACCGATCAAGGGACCCAATTCATGTCTCGCCTAATGGAGGCTCTCTGTAATAAAATGCAGGTGAAGCACCTGGTATCGAGTGCGTATCACCCACAGTCCAATAGTTTGTGTGAACGATTCGATGGTATCCTCAAACATGCTCCGCATGCTGGTTGAGACCCAGGGGCGCGACTGGGAGCGGTACCTCCCACACCTGCTATTCGCTTACAGAGAAGTTCCGCAGGCCTCGATGTGGTTCTCCCCCTTCGAGCTCCTGTATGGCAGGCAAGTCCGGGGACCCCTTGGGTTGATAAGAGAATCCTGGGAATGTGAGCCAAACCCCTCTGAAGTGTCCATCATGGATTATGTCATGCGCTTCCGTTACAAGATGCAGACCTTGATGCAGTTGGTGCATGACAACATGACACAGACTAAGGCTGACCAAAAGCACTGGTACGACCAGAACGCCTGGGAGTGGACCTACCAGGTGGGTCAAAAGGTGTGGGTGCTGGTCCCCGTACCAACGGATAAACTTCAGGCAGCCTGGGAAGGCCCATACGTCGTCCACCAACAGCTCAACCCGGTGACCTATGTGGTGACGCTTGACCATGCTCGGGGTAGGCGCAAGGCCTTTCACGTCAATATACTGAAGGCGCACCACAAACGTGAAGCCTGTGTCCTACCGGTCTGCAGCCTGCAACATGCTGACCCAAGCCAAGGCCAAAGGGTCCATTGAGGACATGGAGATAAGTGATTTGTTAACCGTACCCCAGCAGTCGCAGTTGTTGGCCACCCTGAACCTCTTCCGGGCCGTGTTCACCAACTGACCGGGGAGGGCGGAGTTAGCGGTTCATGAGGTGGACATTGGGAATCACGCACCACTACGGCGAACACCTTATCGGATCTCTGAGGAGGTGCAAAAGGTCATGCGCCAAGAGATCCAGGAGATGTTACAGCTGGTGGTGATTCGACGGTCAAAAAGCGCGTGGGCCTCGCCTGTAGTCCTCGTGCCTAAAAAGGATCAGACCATCCGGTTCTGCGTGGACTACAGGGGGCTCAACGCCATCACAACTTCTGATGCATACACGATGCCGTGCATCAAGGATCTGCTTGAGCGGTTGGCAAAAGCAAAATACATATCCATCATGGATTTGAGTCGGGGATACTGGCAGATTCCCCTGAGCCCTGAGGCGCAGGAGAAATCCACCTTTATCACCCCCTTTGGACTGTACAAGTCCACAGTCATGCCCTTCGGCATGAAAAATGCCCCTGCCACTTTCCAGCGGATGGTCAACCACCTGCTCCGGGGACTGGAGGAGTGCGCGGTGGCGTACTTGGATGACATTGCCGTCTTCAGTTCCACCTGGGAGGAACACCTTCAGCATCTCCAGGAGGTGCTCAAGCGTCTTCACCAGGCAGGCCTGACCATCAAGCCGGGAAAGTGCCCGATGGGCATGAGCAAGGTCCACTACCTGGGGCACCGGGTAGGCGGGGGTTCCATGAGTCCAGAGCCAGAGAAAGTGGTCGCGATCATGTCCTGGCCCACCCCCAAGACTAAGAAACACGTGAAGTCCTTCTTGGGCACTGCAGGGTACTATAGGCGGCTTGTACAGGACTATAGCGCCCTTGCAAAGCCCTTGACCAACCTCACCAATCAGAGGCTACCCCAAACAGTCAACTGGACAGATGACTGTGAGGCGGCCTTCCGAGCTTTGAAAACAGCCCTGTGAAACTCTTCAGTGTTGAAAGCAGTCGCCAGCAGTCGCCCGTTCCTGGTACAGACCGACGCCAGCGAGTTTGGCCTCCGTGCTGAGCTCAGCCAGGTCGACTAGGGGAACCAGGAGCACTCCGTGTTGTACCTGAGCTGGAAACTCTTGCCGAGGGAAGTGGCATACTCCACCATCGAGAAGGAGTGCCTGGCCATGGTGTGGGCACTGCAACGTTTGCAGCCCTACCTGTATGGGCGCACCTTCATGGTTGTAACCGACCACAACCCTCTGAGCTGGCTGCACAGTGTCTGGAACCAATGGAAAGTTGCTACGTTGATGCCTTGCCCTTCAGTAGTACGACTTTATCGTACAACACAAAAAGTGCAGCGAGCATGTTAATGTCGATGGGTTGTCCCGCCGGGGCGAACCCGCTGAGGTGCGCATGGCGGATTACCGTCAGGTTATGCCTCTGTAGCGCACTCTAAGAGGGGCAGGTGTAATAATAAGTAAGATATGTCTGTAATATATGATTTTGCTGGAACCTTCCTGAATCTTCCATTCTATGAGAAATCTGCCTGCTGGTAATAGGACACCAGACATTTCCTGTGGCAGCAGCTATCTCCTTCCCCCTCCCTGCACAGGCAGGGGAAAGAATGTCTTTGTTTGAAGCTATGAGGCCAATTAAGTACTGGGAAATATTAAAAGAAGCATAGCGCAGATTCCGTTCACGACAGAAAAATGAAACGGACATTTCTGTGATATGCGCTGATCCAGCTTCACTACGGTGGCTTTTGCGAGGTTCTAGCACCCCCAGAAACTGAGAAACGGGTTCCTTCTAAACGGTGTGACACAATGTCTGCAGGTTTGGTTTTGGATGAATGCCAGCGACGAGCTGGAAAAGATGAGCCTATGTGCGTGTTTATACAAGATACCCTCTACGAGATATAGTTATTATAAGTTCTGTAGTTGAATTGTAACTCCTATAGCAGAGGGAGTAACATCCCTAGACCGCCCCTTTCATGATGTAACCGACCCTAGGCTATAAGATATCCCTCCCTTAAAATTCTTAAGAGGAGCTGCAGAGTCCGTGCTGAAAGGACCCCCAGATGCAGGGAGATGTGTGGCTGGCTGCCCCTCCCCGGCCACATGGTTAGCCTAAAGACCAACTAAGCAACTGTAAGTTTGATTTCGGCTTTTAATCCCGTTTATTTTATATTTGCAATGTACATATCTAATGTCTCAACTTTATAACATCTTTTATCTGTGTAATCACTGCCCACCTTTTTTTGAGAATAAATTCTAAAACTTATTAATCTGTCTTCATGTTCTAAGAACGAACGTACACGTGCCTTTAAGATAATTACGCTACTGATTGGGTTGGCTTCAACCCCCTCTATTAAGTCTATAACTTAAGCAGAGAAACCTGGAGCTGGTGGCGGTGTGGTGTGTTGGTTGGGCTAGCTGGCAGTGACGGAAGCGTCTCATATGCTGATGGGGTGGCTGCAGCCAAAGCATTAATAATTCCCTCACTGCAGCGGTCTAATCGCCCGTGCACAACAAGCAGCCCATCCTGTGACTAATTATCCTAGGTGTAGTTCCCAGGACTGACCTGAGGGTAAGGGGGGCACCGGAGAGCTGCGAGTCCCAAAGTGGAACTGAAAAGTGGGATATCCATAAATCCCCGCAGTTTGTGGAAGATTGTTAGCAGTGGTGAGACTAGCTTGCTGTTTTTTTTGTCAAATGGTGCTGGCGGTAGAATAACTAAGATAAGCTCCCCCGCGCCTGTGATAGCCGTGTGCGTCGCATCCCTCCATCCGTGACATACTGGTGTCAGCGGTAGGGACAATCAGAGGGATCATAGCCATGGGGGGGCTAAGCCACCCCCCTGGGGTGAAGCACAAAGGGTCCTGTGCCTGTGGGTCAGGTGACCTTTCAGTGACCTGGTCACCCGACCCGCAGGTACGCAATCCCCCATGACACAGCATATGCGTCACAGGTCGGATTGGCACCGACTTTCATGACACATACGCTGTGTCACAGGTCGGGAAGGGCTTAAAAAAGAAGACATTCAATAGAGACATATTTGATTATTCTAATAACCAAGTTTATGAGTGGGGTTGATGGGAGAGGCCATCTTATCCTCCCAAATGGATTTTAAAAAAAGCACCCACGCTTTCTCTAACTCCACACGTAAAAATCAAGTTACTTTTCTTCATCTGATTTAGAATTGTAGGATGTTTCCAGTGATTTATTTTGTGATGCTTCTAATCATGGTGAAAGTCAATCTACTTCTACTAAATCTCAATCTACATATTATAAGAAGCCACGAAAATTTAATTTTTTACCAAAAAACACAAGGAGATGAGGAAGTAAACATAGAAACACCGGCTTTTATCAAAAATCGTCTGAGAAGTTCAAACAGAATGAATCGCTAGATATTGTAAACCTCTCCAATGTGACACTAAGGGTATGTGCATGCGTTGCGGATTCTGCTGCGGATCTGCAGCGGATTTGGCCCTGCGGATCCGCAGAAGAAGTGCAAGTGATGTACAGGACCATTATAGTGTAGGGAAATCAAAATCCGCAGTGCACATGCTGCGGATTTTTCTGCGCAGATTTGCTGCGGATTGAAAACTGCAGCATGTCCCTTCTTTTGTGTGGATTTGCTGCAGTTATCCACCTGCTCCATTCTAGAAATCCACAGGTGGAGAACTGCAGGGGAAATCTGCACAAAAACTGCAGAAAATCCACAGTAAATCCGCAGGTAAAATGTAGGTAATTTTACCTGCGGATTTAGCAAAATCTGCAAGGAAAATTCCTCAGCAGATTTTGCACCGTATGCACAAACCCTCACGCAACCAGAACTTGATCTTCTATCAAAAGGATTGAACTTAGTTCCGACCAATTCAAATCTTGATGTTTTTTCCACCTTAAAGGACGGAAATAAATTCATCAGAGATTTGACTATCAAAAAACATTTTTTTTCGGATGAGGAGTTACAAGAGCCACCTCAAATTTTTGCTGAAAATCATTTTTCTGGTAAAAAATTTTTGGAGCAAAATAGCCTTTTGTGTCTTATGGATTTAGACACATCTGAAATGTCATATAATGTTTTAAATTCTTGTTTCCCTTTCAGGATAAAAAATCCTACATTCTATCCAGTACAGACAAGAACATATGAAATGGAACTTTTTTCCAAAAAATGTTGAAAGGGACATCAAAATTCTGTTTAACAATTCTAGTAATCACGGAGTTAAATCTAATCTTTAATTTGCAGAGAGAGAGGCTTTTAGGATACTAAAATCACTTTCTGGTTTAATTATCAAAAAGTCTGATAAAGGAGGAGCAGTAGTAGTAATGAATGAAACGGTTTACGTTGTTGCAATTAATAAAATGATTTCTGATGATAAAATTTACACTCCCATGAAAAGTGATCCTACTGTTGATTTCTCACGGGAGTGTAAATGTATTATAGGTGATGGTTTTTCACAATGTTTCTTTTCTAAAAAACAATCTGAATTTCTCTTTGTAGATAAACCGGTAACTCCCATTTTGCATGCACTACCAAAAACGCACAAAAATACTTTTCCACCACCAATGCATCCTATAATATCGGGTATAGGCTCAGTAAATGAAAGGCTTGGCCGGTGGTTGGATTCAGTGCTTCAACCTCTAGTGCAGGGTTCCCCAACTTCAGTCGTCAAGGCCCACCAACAGGTCATGTTTTCAGAATTTCCTTAGCATTGCTAAGGTGATAATTGCATCACCTCAGCAATACAAAGGAAATCCCGAAAACATGACCTGTTGGTGGGCCTTGAGGACTGGAGTAGGGGAACATTGCTCTAGCAACGTATACCAGGATATCTCAAAGATACTAGAGATGTTTTAATTTCATTTCATGATGTTGTATGGGATCCAAAGTGGACATGGTTAACATGCGATATAATTTGCCTTTACACCTGTATCTCCCACCATTGTGTTACAATTTCTTTTATCTCACAATTATTTTTTGTTTGATAGTAACATTATTTTGCAAAATAATGGCGTTTCGATAGGGGCGAAATTTTCCCACTCGGTCGCCAATCTTGTAATGGCTTGGTGGGAGGAACAGTTTATATTTAATGTCACTAATCCATTTTTCAACCATATACAATATTATTCATGTTACATAGACGATTTAATATTAATATGGAAAGGTGATATTCTTCTTATCTCGTAATTCGTTGAGTATTTGAACTCTAATCAAAATAACTTAAATTTCACCCATTTTTTCCATGAGAAAGAAATTTGCTTTCATGATCTCCATTTGGTGGGAGAACCACATCAAAATATTTCAAGTTCAACGTTCTGAAAAGAAACAGTGGGCAATACAATTTTTCATGCCCGTAGTTTCCACCCTGATCACACAATTAGATCTATTCCTGTTGGTGAACTAACACGTGCAAAACGCAATTGCAGTAATGAAAAATCTTATAATGATGAAGATTTTTCTATCAGATATCGCCTTGGTATACGGGGCTATCCCACCTGGGTTTTAGATGGAGCAACTAACATTACCGCTAATAATCCCAGGCAATCATTGATTAAACCAGTGCTCTCAATTAAAAATGTGAATAAAAAACCTGAGTGTCCAAACTTTAGTTTTGACATACAGCACACATTTTAAGGCCATCTCTGATCTAATTAATCGTAATATACACATTTTGAGAGGTGATAGCATCCTAGATAATTTGTTACAAGATGACATTAAAATTGTATCCAGAAGAGCACCAACTCTCGGTAATTCTTTATCCCCTAGTTTTTACAATTCCAATAAAAACCTTTCTGTCAAAATTGGTTATCTGTGACAGGTTATCACAAGTGTGGTCAATCCCCATGCAAAACATGCACTCTGTCATTAACCCCTTCCTGACATCAGACGTACTATCCCGTCCATGGGACCCGGGCCCTATGCCCATGAACGGGATAGTACGTCTACCGCGATCAGCGGCGCCCACGTGGTGAACACCGCTGATCGCGGCCGGGTGTCAGCTGATTATCACAGCTGACACCCGGCACTATGTGTCAGGGGCGGTCACGGACCGCCCCCGACACGTTAACCCCTTGCACACCACGATCAAACATGATCGCGGTGTACCGGGGGTTAAAGGGAAGCATCGGCAGGGAGGAGGCTCCCTCCGTGCTTCCCTGAGCCCCCCACGGCAGCGCAATGTGCAGCGCTGCTGTGGGGGTCTCTTTCCCTACAGGCCCCCGAATCCAAGATGGCGACGGGGGCCTTCGGGGGCCTGTAGGGAGCTGACTTCCTCAGTGCCTGCAAAGTGCAGGCATGAGGAAGACTGAAGAACTGCCTGTGACAGATTGCTGATCTGTCACAGTGATCTGTGATGTGACAGATCAGCGATCTGTCACAGGACAGTGATGTCCCACCTGGGACTATGTAATAAAGTTAAAAAAAAAAAAGTGTTAAAATAATTTTAAAAAATCGCCAAATAAGTTAGAAAAAAAAAAAAATATTCCCTCAATAAATCCATTTTTTTAAATAAAAAACAAAAAAAACAATAAAAGTACACATATTAGGTATCGTCGTGTCCGTAACGACCTGCCCTATAAAACTATCCCATTAGTTAACCCCTTTAGCGAACCCCTTAAAAAATAAAAATAAAAAACGAAGCAAAAAATAATGATTTATTATCATACCGCCAAACAAAAAGTGCAATAACGCGCGATCAAAAAGACGCATATAAATAGCCATGGTACCGCTGAAAACGTCATCTTGTCCCGCAAAAAACGAGCCACCAAACAGCAACGTCAGCGAAAAAATAAAAAAGTTATAGCTTGCAGAATAAAGTGATACAAAAATAATTATTTTTTATATAAAATAGTTTTCATTGCATAAAAACGCCAAAACATAAAAAAACGACCTAAATGAGGTATCCGTACTGACCCGAAGAATAAAACCGCTTTATCAATTTTACCGTACGCGGAACGATGTAAACGCACTCCCCCAAAAGATATTCATGAAACGCTGTTTTTTGTTCATTCTGCATCCCAAAAATCGGAATAAAAAGCGATCAAAAAAGTGCCCGAAAATGGTACCAATAAAAACGTCAACTCATCCCGCAAAAAATAAGACCTCATGACTCAGTGAGTCAAAATACGGAAAAATTATAGCTCTCAATATGTGGTGATGCAAAAACTATTTTTACAATAAAAAGCGTCTTTTAGCGTGCGACAGCCGCCAAAAATAAATACCGCCATAAATAGTAAATCAACACCCCCGTTATCACCCCCTTAGTTAGGGAAAAATAATAAAATTAAAAGAAAATGTATTTATTTCCATTTTCCCATTAGGGTTAGGGCTAGGGCTAGGGTTAGGGCCAGGGCTAGGGTAGGGCTAGGGTTAGGGTTAGGGTTAGGGTTAGGGTTAGGGCTAGGGTTAGGGCTAGGGTTAGGGTTAGGGCTGAGATTAGGGTTAGGGGTGTGTTGGCGTTAGGGTTGGAGTTAGAATTGGGGGTTTCCACTGTTTGGGCACATCGGGTGCTCTCCAAATGCAACATGGCATCTGATCTCAATTCCAGCCAATTCTGCATTGAAAAAGTCAAATGGTGCTCCTTCCCTTCCAAGCTCTGCCATGCGCCCAAACAGTGTTTTACCCCCACATGTAGGGTATCAGCCTACTCAGGACAAATTGCAAAACAACTGTTGGGGTCCAATTTCTCCTGTTACCGTTAGGAAAATAAAAAATTGGGGGCAAAAATATCATTTTTGTGGAAAAAATGATTTTTTTTATTTTCACGCCCGGGCGTTATAAACTTCTGTGAAGCACTTGGGGGTTCAAAGTGCTCACCACACATCTAGATAAGTGGGGTCACTTGTGGGGAGTTTCAATAGTTTAGGTAGATCAGGGGCTCTCCAAACGCACATGACACCCGCAGACCATTCCATCAAAGTCTGCATTCCAAAACGTCACTACTTCCCTTCCGAGCCCCGACGTGTGCCCATACAGTAGTTTTCTCCCACAAATGGGGTGTCAGCGTACTCAGGACAAATTGGACAACAACTTTTGGGGTCCAATTTCTCCTGTTACCCTTGGGAAAATAAAAAAAAATTGGGGACTAATTGATCATGTTTGTGGAAAAAATACGATTTTTTTATTTTCATGCCCGGGCATTATAAACTTCTGTGAAGCCCTTGGGGGTTCAAAGTGCTAACCACACATCTAGATAAGTTCCTTAGGGGGTCTAGTTTCCAAAATGGGGTCATTTGTGGGGGGTTTCCACTGTTTAGGTACATTAGGGGCTTTCCAAAGGCAACATGACACCCGCAGACCATTCCATCAAAGTCTGCATTCCAAAACGTCACTACTTCACTTCCAAACCCCGACGTGTGCCCATACAGTAGTTTTCTCCCTCAAATGGGGTGTCAGCGTACTCACGACAAATTGGACAACAACTTTTGGGGTTCAATTTCTCCTGTTACCCTTGGGAAAATAAAAAAATTGGGGACTAATTGATCATGTTTGTGGAAAAAATATGATTTTTTAATTGTACGGCTGTATGTTATAAACTTCTATGAAGCCCTTGGGGGTTCAAAGTTCTCACCACACATCTAGATAAGTTCCTTGGGGGTCTAGTTTCCAAAATGGTGTCATTTGTGGGGGGGTTTCCACTGTTTTGGTACATCAGGGGCTTTCCAAACGCGACATGGTGTCAGTGTCATGTCGGACACTGTTCACACCAGGGTGTCCGGCAGACAGCGGTAATACCCTGTTGGGTATTCTGTTCCAGTCGGGATAGGGTTAACCAGGTTGTCATGCTGGCTGAGGGCTGGGCCACGCCCTTGGTCTTTAAATAGTTCGTCCTGACTATGGGCGTCGCCGACTATAGCTTTAGCCTAGTGCTAGCAATACCGGTCAGCAGTGGTGGTGTTGGAGCGTCTGATATCTGGTGCAGTATATCCCTCAGTGGTTCTTTCTCCAATCTGTTATATATATATTTGGTTGCCCTTGCACATTATTGTATTCCCTTGTGTATTAACTGTGTGGTGTTTCTTTTACCCCTGTCCATACGTATTTGTGGGGTCTGGTGTCTGGTCCCCTCACTGGGTGGAGGGTGGTGGGTTCAGCTTAGGGCTGGACAGGAGACAGGGACAGGGTGGAGGCTGTCGGGATCCCTCAGATTACTCTTTCATCTGAAGGACCGATGTTCTTAGGTGTGAAGCATCATATGTCTCTAATTAAATCAGCTCCGTCGAGAAGAACTACACAGACACCAGCTGTATAAAACCACTCGGGATGCCTCTCAAGACGCCTCTGGCTTATCAGTTAGGCTTCCGTCTTTTATAGTAAAGAATTTAAACATTTTACAGACATGCGCAGTACAAATGATTTTACAACTTGTTTTTGACAAAGAAAGTCATTTAGGCGAAAAAGCAGAGGTATTTGACCTTGGTTCACAAGGGAGATGTCTGAGACATCTCCTCGAAGAACAGATAAGGTTTTAAACAAGAGAATGCAACATAGACAGAACTCAATTTAACTCCTTCAGTTCCTATCATTCCCCCCTTTGACATCTTCATTTTCCACAATCTGGAACACTGGATCCTGCAACAACAGCGGATAGTGGCTCGTTCACCAGGTACTATCCCAGGCCGACGGGTTGCCCAAGGGAGACAGGTCTTCTACCTTCTCCATCCCCCAGATACTGAAGCCACGTCCATCATTGCAAGAGTACGCTCCTTCATGCCAGAAATGAGATGTCAATCTAGGACTCAAAGGAATAATAGTTAAATTCTTGTTGTTTACAGTCAAACTTCCTTATCTATTTCTACATCTTTTCTTGCATACAGAGATACACCAAAAAACAAGTTTCAATAGCACATATATTACGAAGATACAAACAAAAATACGTAATAGACTTAGTATAATCCCAGCTATCCAGCCTCCAATACCCTTAAACCAATTAGCTGGATTAAGAAAGGAGAATGTATCTGACCACCAACTATCCTTAGTACGATCATTGTCTTTATTGTACTGATCTCTAAGTTTTTGAACATCCTCTATTTTTGATCTTAACTTTAAACTACTGTTGGGATCTATATAATGACAGCAAGCGGGTCCGATGACTTGACACATACCTCCTTGCGCTGCAGTTAAATAATCTAATACTATGGTATGCTGATTAGTGACTATAATAAGCTGATTTTGGACAGCAACGGTGGTGTTCAATATATCCAATATATCCCATATTTGGTCATCTAAGTAATCTGTAGCCCTGACTAATTTATCCCACATTTGAGTGATCATAGGATAAATAAAAATAGAGCTGACAATTTTATTAGCCACACTCATCTGCACTATATGTGGTCTCCCAGAGAGGCGAGGTGTATTGTCAGCAGCTCTTTTGTACAACGTGTGTTTAGGTATGCTCTGAGTATTCAACTGGTCATTCGGAATAACAAAGGTAGCTGGAGTCAAACGACCCAGAGTACGAGCACCTTTTACCCCTACTGGCAACCATTTATATGCATTGTCTCCACATACCCAGTACATGTCACTAGGTAGGTCCCATAGGGCTGAATGTTGTAATACCAGTCTATGAACTAAATCTATGAACGCAGATACATTCTGAAGCATACACCAATTTGGAAGTTGTCCTAAAGGGCTACAATACCCTACATCGGGATTTCCACAGGTGGGAGTTCCTTTCTCATATCCAGATGACTCGTTGCAAGGTATATTACCTGAAATATTAAAACAAGTTTCATTATTGCCCTGGGGAAATAAATTGGAATACTCCCAGGACGTGTTATGCAACCTTCTTTCTAGCAGTATTGGTTTGAAGGCATCAGTAGAGTGGGAAGTTACATTAAAACTAACTTGTAGGCCATACATTGGAATTTGCCCCAGGTAGGTTAATCGAGTTCTATTCCTGGGTACCCAAGCCCCCCCTTTATATGCCAGATATTGAAGGTATGTATTACTTCCTGAAAGATTACCCTGCCACCAAGGGTATCCTACCCATCCCACAATAGGTATACCAACAGTTGTGTTCCATAACTTCACATTATTTGTGGCATTATTAGCAAGTGTATCAGAACAACTGGTCCAGGCAAATAATTCCTCGGGTGGCACAGGAATAACAAGGAACGGAATACTAGTGGCTGATACTGGTGAATGTGTGCAGATCCAGCAAATGATTTGACCAATCATTCAGTAATTTTTCATGATGTTGTATAAACTTATTATTCAAGGACATTGGAGAATTTAGATTGTCCCACGCAGCTACCATTATTACAGATAATGCAACAAAACCAAACCAAAACATTATGCACTCTTATGCTTTGTTAACTCCTGTGGCTAGTTTGCAATGCGATGCGTGGATCCAGGTTGGTCGTCCTTCCAACTTAACAGAAGTAGGCGTTGTTAGGAGTACTTGGTAAGGTCCTTGATATCGGGGTTCAAGGGTCTTTCTGGAGTGTTTCTTGACATATACGTAATCACCAGGTTGTAGACAGTGATTCCTTCCACACTATCTGGATCTGGAGTGGAAGAGAAAACTAGAGAATGCATTTGAGTTAAATGCTTTTGCAACTGGATTACATAACTTGTCAAATTATCCACATTGAGTGTTAAGACCTGTGGGTAATACAACCCTGTGTTCGGTGGTCTTCCAAACAGTATCTCGAAGGGTGACAGTTTAGTTTTCCCCGTGGGTGTGTACCTTACTGAGAATAATGCTAATGGGAGACACTCTGGCCATGGTTTATGGGTTTGTTCCATGGTTTTCTGTATTTTCAATTTTAGTGTCCCGTTCATTCTTTCTACCTTCCCTGAACTCTGTGGGTGGTAGGGTGTATGAAATGCTTGTTCTACACCTATCATTTGCATTACATTTTGCATTACCTCAGCAGTAAAGTGTGTACCTCTGTCTGATTCAATTGTTTCAGGGACACCGAATCGTGGTACTAGTTCCATCACCAGTTTCTTTGCAGTGGCTCGAGCTGTAGCCGTTTTCACCGGGTAGGCCTCTGGCCATCCAGAGAAGAGATCTACACATACTAGGATATTTGCATACACTCCTACCTTGGTAGCTGTATGTCGTCAATCTGCCGTCTCTGAAACGGGTAGAGAGGCCTAGGTGTCGCTTTCTTAGGGACTTTTACTGTTTTACCTGGGTTGTGCTGTGCACAGATGAGGCATGATTGTACAAGTTTCGCGGCTGCGCAACTGAAGCCAGGAGCGATCCAGAAGGCATCTACCATGGCACACATGTGACTTTTTGAGGTGTGATTGGGGCCATGTGCTGCTTGCGCCATGATTGGGAACAGGGACTTTGGTGGGCACATTTTATCCTTATTCTCCCATACTCCATTTGAGTTCAGCTCAACTCCCAGTCTCCCCCGGTGTACCTTCTCTGTTTGGGCAGCCTTTTGCTGGAGGGATTTCAGGACATCTAGACCCAATGTGGCTGGAATACGCTGACTCCCCGCCACCGTCCACTGCTCTCTCTAGGCCGCCTTGTGCTATTTTAGCAGCCTCGTTCGCCCTTCTATTGCCCTCTACCTCCACGGAGTCACCTTTGTGTGTGCTTTTACCTTGACAATGCCAACCTGGACTGGTAACATCAATGCCTCCATCAATTGTTTCACCAGCTCTGCATTTTTAATGGGCTTCGAATCTGTGAAAATATTAGCGACTTTACCTGCAGCGGCTCTACACGCCTCAGTGAGTGCCTTCAACTCTGCCTCCTGCGCCGACATGTGAGGAGAGAGTGGTTCCGCTCGGATTACCTCATGTGAGGATACTACTGCATATCCAGTGTAGAATCGTCCATCCTGGTGGTATCTGGGGCCATACTCAGCAGAGATAAGAGCGAAGGGAGAAGAAACTGCGCAGCTCCATCCTTCACCCCTCCCGTCAGAATGCAGCGTCATCCTTCACAGAATTCTGTAGTTCTTTAGACTTATCAAAATCAATTTCTACAAAGAAACTCAAAATCACGGGATTTCACTGTAAGGGCAGATAACTGTATAATGAGATTAACCATGCCTTGCCCTTTTTCTGGCCAAATGCATTCAGGAAACTTTACAATGTAATGCCACATATAACACGAACTATATCATTACTCAATTCATTCGGTCTCAGATGTAGATTTGAAATATCTATAACGCATCTGTCCGGGATTCCACCACAACTAGAAAGGTCACAAATCTCTTGACACAAAAATGATGTGTGATGATTCATTCATACGTGCTCATTCACTGATTTCTTTTTTTTTTTTTTTTTTTACTCAATTACTCATCTCTCATCTTATTCAGAGGTTCTCATAGACATATATACAAGGATTCACACAGCCTGCCTATCTTGCACTTTGGATTTGATTAATACTTTTTCCAGGTTCTTTGCTGCACTACTTCCATATCTATCCTCAATTATATCACATAACCGATTTCCTTCTTCAGGTGTCTTTCCCTGACTGTTCCCCATCTTATCTTTTATTCTTATCCTGTCTCTCTTGTTGTCTTCCTGTTAGTCCCCTGCCTTAGGTGGTGTATTGGGTAAGCTCAAGACTAGGCTCTACTATACCTCGTTACCTTCTTCCTAAGGTGCTAACAGGCTAAATGGAGTGTCTGTTCCTCGGTGTACTACGTGTTTCGTGTACTTATATGCTATGTAGCATCCGAACAGAAATACTCCCACAACACACAGGATTGTAAATAAAGTGTCCATCTATCGGGGTTCTTCAGTCATATCCTGTCACAGGCTCATTTCACGGTCCTGTGCTCATTCGGTCACACTCTTATCTGTCACAAGGTTTATTCGTAAAGGGTGTTGATTTAAGCTTAGGCGGTGACCTCCCCGAAAGGACGCTGTCACATGACCCAGTTAGGCAATATCACCACTCTTTGAACGAATACCTACTGTGCAGCTTATTTTTCTACTTTCCACAGTCCTTCAAATCAAGGCAGTCACTCAACAACCTCCTCTATTCCTAGTGCGGAATCGTCTATTGTGAAAAACTTGTCCGTCCGGGCTGCGCAGTATGAACTGTTCACCCAGCCTTATATTCCGTAATGTCAGACCTCTCCCATTTTGATTTGCATCAGCTCTTTTTCTAAAAATAGCTGTGCACACACAGAACCTACAGTAACCTCTCATTCGAGCAGAAATTACATATGCGTGTCACACCCGATTTCCTCAGAGTTCTTATATGGACCTGATTTTACGGCCCCCTCCTCTACTAGATTCCCCTTTATACGGACCTTAGTTATAATGATAGATTATGAAGAGCAGAGAAGAGAAAAATTGATCTCTTACCTGGCCAGGTGTTTAGGTCTGCTGTTCACAATTTCATCAGTAACTGGAGTGGTCTGTAGATCGGGTAGTCTTGGAGAGGTGCCTATATCAGGTCCCTGTTTCGGGCGCCAGGAAACTGTCGGGATCCCTCAGATTACTCTTTCATCTGAAGGACCGATGTTCTTAGGTGTGAAGCATCATATGTCTCTAATTAAATCAGCTCCGTCGAGAAGAACTACACAGACACCAGCTGTATAAAACCACTCGGGATGCCTCTCAAGACGCCTCTGGCTTATCAGTTAGGCTTCCGTCTTTTATAGTAAAGAATTTAAACATTTTACAGACATGCGCAGTACAAATGATTTTACAACTTGTTTTTGACAAAGAAAGTCATTTAGGCGAAAAAGCAGAGGTATTTGACCTTGGTTCACAAGGGAGATGTCTGAGACATCTCCTCGAAGAACAGATAAGGTTTTAAACAAGAGAATGCAACATAGACAGAACTCAATTTAACTCCTTCAGTTCCTATCAAGGCTCAGGCAGGCACACCTTCAGTGTAAACCCTGGGTAGAGGGACAGACAGGGTTCCCCTAGTCTGAGGGACATCGCAGGGGTCCCGGGGTTTTTGCCTAAAGTAACCTAGGCATACCATGACATTATAGTCGGCCCAAATAATAAAGTGAGAGAAAAAAAAAAAAAGGTATAGATAGGGAATATAGGGGTTACTTACTATGGATCCTATACTTTCCCTAACCAAGCAGCTGGAGGCTCTATCCATACAGGTCACTGAACTCAGGGGGGCGGTCCAGCAACAAGGCCTGTCAGCTCCTGCAGTACCTGCTGAGGCTGCAGCCAGGGCAGCTGAACCCGAGTTTCCCCTTCCTGAATGATTTGCTGGTGATCGTGGTAAGTTCACGGTGTTTCGTGAATCATGCAAATTGTATTTCCGTATGCGTCCACATTCCTCAGGTAATGAGGCTCAACGCGTGGGCTTGGTGATTTCTTTGCTGAGTGGTGACCCACAGGCCTGGGCCTTTTCACTCCCTTCAGACTCACCGGCATTTGAATCTGTAGATTTTTTTTTCTCTGCTCTGGGTTTGATCTATGACGATCCGGATAGATTAAACTTAGCAGAGTCTAAGATACGCTCACTGCTACAGGGTGATCGACCAGCTGAGGATTACTGCACGGAATTCCGGCGCTGGGCGGTGGACACGCAGTGAAATGACCCTGCGCTTAGAAGTCAATTTTTGCATGGGGTTTCTGGAAGGGTTAAACAGACTCTCCTAATGTACGAGACTCCCGCCTCTCTGGAGGCTGCGATGGCACTTGTAGTACGCATAGACCGACGTCTCCGTCAGGGGGCGCTGGTTTCGTTGCCTCCGGGAGGTGGGGGAGTGGTCGGTGAGGTTGCCGCGGGTGAATCCGTGGAACCCATGCAGATCGCTGGTATAGCACAGTCACCGAGTAACAAGCCTAAACGTCCTTGGCACAGAAGGCAGGGGCTCTGTTTTTTTTGTGGCAAAGGAGGACATTTTATTAACGCTTGCCCCCTGGTACCTAAGAAGGGCGCGCCGGCGGAAAACTGATAGGCTCAGAGGGTTTGGAGGAGTCTAGTCTGAGCCTTTGTGTATCCTCCGTCATGGTTTCCCAGTGTATGCTCCCTGCTAGGGTGGTACTTGGGGGGCAAATGCTCTCTATTACAGTATTTATTGATAGTGGCTCAGCTGCCAATCTCATTGATGAGAGGTTCGCGCATACAGCGGGATTTCCGGTGGAGAAATTGCCGAACCCCATCCGGGTGGTTACCATCAATGCTTCCCCGTTGTCTCAAGGGGAGATCACAGAGTGTGTGTTGGATATACAACTCCACATCGGAGTATTACACTCAGAGCGGGTAACTTGTAAGGTGCTTAGTAACTTACCGGCTCAGATGGTTCTGGGCTTTCCATGGTTGTCAATGCATAATCCTGTTATTGATTGGAAGACCCAGGACATAATTCAGTGGAGCAGGGAGTGTCAGGAGAGGTGCCTGGCTACATGTATTTCCGCTTTGACCCCCAGTATCCCGGAGCCGTTGCTGGATTATGCGGATGTATTTTCTGGGAAGGGTTGTTCGGAACTACCACCGCATCGCCCCTATGACTGTGCTATTAGGTTGAAACCAGGGGCCAAGTTACCTAAAGCTAGAATGTTTAATATCTCAGGTCCCGAGAGGCTAGCTCTCAAGGAATACATTGCAGATAGCCTGAGCAAGGGTCATATTAGACCTTCCTCTTCTCCTCTGGCTGCTGGCTTCTTCTTTGTTAAAAAGAAGGATGGCGGTTTACGCCCGTGTCTGGATTTCAGAGAACTCAACCAGATTACGGTCCGTGATCCTTACCCTATGCCACTTATACCCGATTTATTCAACCAAGTGGTTGGTGCCAGGTGGTTCTCCAAACTGGACCTCAGGGGGGCGTACAATCTTATAAGAGTCCGTCAGGGGGATGAGTGGAAGACAGCGTTCAATACCCCTGAGGGTCACTTTGAGAGTTTGGTAATGCCGTTTGGGTTGACTATGGCACCGGCGGTCTTTCAACACTTCATTAATGATGTCTTCTCTCAGTTGTTGGGGAGGTTCGTTATAATTTATCTTGACGACATCCTCATTTTCTCTCGCGACCATGATACACATATAGAGCATGTTAGACAGGTTCTGCAGTTGCTCAGAGAGAACAGGCTCTATGTCAAGCTTGAAAAATGTGTGTTTTTCGTACAGGAGCTACCTTTCTTGGGTTATATAATCTCCACCTCAGGTTTTAAGATGGACACCGCAAAGGTGCAGGCGGTACTACATTGGGATCGGCCTGATAATCTTAAGGCGCTTCAGCGATTTCTTGGCTTCTCCAATTACTATAGGAAATTTATTAAGAACTTCTCTATGATTGCTAAACCACTGACTGACATGACTAAGAAGGGTACCGACTTTTCTGACTGGTCTGAGCCTGCGGTACAGGCGTTTGAATTCCTCAAGAATAGTTTTGCCTCAGCGCCCATTCTGGTGCAGCCCGATGTCTCCTTACCGTTTGTCGTGGAGGTGGATGCGTCGGAGGTTGGAGTGGGGGCTGTACTGTCTCAGGGCCCTTCTTGGGCCAAGTTGCATCCGTGTGCCTTCTTCTCCAAGAAGCTGTCGCCTGCGGAGCGTAATTATGATATTGGCAACAGGGAACTATTGGCCATCAAATTGGCATTTGAGGAGTGGCGACACTTCTTGGAGGGGGCTGTTCATCAGATTACTGTGATAACCGACCATAAGAATTTGCTTTATTTAGAATCTGCTAAGCGCCTGTCCTCCAGACAGGCTCGCTGGGCATTATTCTTCACCCGGTTCAACTTCATTGTTACCTATCGACCTGGGTCGAAGAATGTTAAGGCAGACGCTTTATCCAGGTGTTTTCCTGGTGGAGAGTTATGTGAAGAGCCAGTGCCTATTCTCCAAAAGGGTGTGGTGGTATCTGCCATCACGACAGAGATTGAGGCAGAGATTGCGGAGGCTCAGGAGGTGGTACCGCCGGGGTTGCCTGCTAATAAATCTTTTGTGCAGCTACATCTACGCTCTAGAGTGTTGGGCGAACATCACGACACGGTACTGGCAGGTCATCCAGGGGTTAAGAGCACTCTGGAACTGGTATCGGGTCGTTTTTGGTGGCCTAATATCCGGCAGGATGTGGCCTCATATGTGGCTGCCTGTACCACGTGCGCACGGGCCAAGACTCCTCGTTCCCGTCCCGCTGGTAGCTTGCAGCCTCTCGGGGTGCCCAGTAAGCCATAGACTGAGATTTCCATGGATTTTATTACTGACTTGCCCGCCTCGGCAGGGAACTCGGTCATTTTGGTAATTGTTGATAGGTTCTCCAAAATGTCACATTTCGTTGCTTTACCGTCTTTGCCCAATGCTAAGACTCTTGCTCAGATATTTATTCGCGAGGTGGTCAGACTTCATGGTGTCCCGTCTGACATTGTGTCTGATCGAGGTACGCAGTTTGTGGCAAAGTTTTGGAGAGCTTTTTGTTCTCCCCTTGGAATCAAATTATCTCATTCATCGGCTTTCCACCCTCAGTCGAATGGACAGACTGAGCGGATGAACCAAAACCTGGAGCAATACTTGCGCTGCTTTATTTCCGACAATCAGGAAGAGTGGTCAGCGTTTCTTCCTCTGGCAGAATTCGCAATAAACAACCATTGCCAGGAATCGTCTGGGGAATCTCCTTTTTTTTGTGTGTATGGTCAACATCCTCAATTTTGCACCTTGCGTCAGGGGTGCTCAGTTGGCGTCCCTGAGGAGGACCAGTTGGGAGCTCAATTGTCGTCTGTTTGGAGGAGAGTCAAGCAGCGCTTGTTGAAGGTGGGTTCCAGGTACAAACGGGTGGCTGACTGCAGACGTGTGCCAGGTCCGGACCTGTGTGTGGGTGATTGGGTGTGGTTATCTACTAGGAACATTAAGCTCAAGATACCGTCACTTAAGTTGGGTCCCAGGTTCATTGGCCCATTTAGAATCTCCGCAGTGATCAACCCCGTGGCATTTCGTTTGGAGTTGCCGGCTGTGTATAAGATTCATAATGTATTTCACAAAGCATTGCTAAAGAAGGTCGTGGGTTTGGTGGATGGTTCCCCCGGGCCACCACCTCCCGTTTTGGTGGATGGCGCGTTGGAATTTGAGGTGTCCAAAGTGGTGGACTCTAGGGTTGTGCGTCGCACTCTACAGTACCTGGTCCACTGGCGTGGCTATGGTCCTGAGGAGAGGACATGGGTGCCGGCCTCTGACATTCATGCTGATCGACTGGTTACTATGTTCCATCGTCGCCATCCGGACAAGCCAGGTCCTCGACATGGTGAGGTTCCGGAGGTCCCTCGTAGAAGGCGGGGTACTGTCATGTCGGACACTGTTCACACCAGGGTGTCCGGCAGACAGCGGTAATACCCTGTTGGGTATTCTGTTCCAGTCGGGATAGGGTTAACCAGGTTGTCATGCTGGCTGAGGGCTGGGCCACGCCCTTGGTCTTTAAATAGTTCTTCCTGACTATGGGCGTCGCCGACTATAGCTTTAGCCTAGTGCTAGCAATACCGGTCAGCAGTGGTGGTGTTGGAGCGTCTGATATCTGGTGCAGTGTATCCCTCAGTGGTTCTTTCTCCAATCTGTTATATATATATTTGGTTGCCCTTGCACATTATTGTATTCCCTTGTGTATTAACTGTGTGGTGTTTCTTTTACCCCTGTCCATACGTATTTGTGGGGTCTGGTGTCTGGTCCCCTCACTGAGTGGAGGGTGGTGGGTTCAGCTTAGGGCTGGACAGGAGACAGGGACAGGGTGGAGGCTCAGGCAAGCACACCTTCAGTGTAAACCCTGGGTAGAGGGACAGACAGGGTTCCCCTAGTCTGAGGGACATCGCAGGGGTCCCGGGGTTTTTGCCTAAAGTAACCTAGGCATACCATGACATTCAGATCTCAATTCCAGCCCAAAACGTCAAATGGCGCTGCTTCCCTTCCGAGCTCTGCCATGCGCCCAAATAGTGGTTTACCCCCACATGTGGGGTATCAGCGTACTCAGGACAAATTGCACAATACCTTTTAGGGCCCTGTTACCCTTGGAAAAATAAGAATTGAGGGTGAAAAGATCATTTTTGTGGAAAAAATACGATTTTTTAATTGTACGGCTGTATGTTATAAACTTCTATGAAGCCCTTGGGGGTTCAAAGTTCTCACCACACATCTAGATAAGTTCCTTGGGGGTCTAGTTTCCAAAACAGTGTCATTTGTGGGAGGTTTCCACTGTTTTGGTACATCAGGGGCTTTCCAAACGCGACATGGTGTCCGATCTCAATTCCAGCCAAAAACGTCAAATGGTGCTGCTTCCCTTCCGAGCTCTGCCATGCACCCAAGTAGTGGTTTACCCCCACATGTGGGGTATCAGCGTACTCAGGACAAATTGCACAATAACTTTTAGGGTCCTGTTACCCTTGGAAAAATAAAAATTGAGGGTGAAAAGATCATTTTTTGGAAAAAATATGATTTTTTAATTGTACGGCTGTATGTTATAAACTTCTATGAAGCCCTTGGGGGTTCAAAGTTCTCACCACACATCTAGATAAGTTCCTTGGGGGGTCTAGTTTCCAAAATGGTGTCATTTGTGGGGGGTTTCCACTGTTTTGGTACATCAGGGGTTTTCCAATCGCGACATGGTGTCCGATCTCAATTCCAGCCAAAGACGTCAAATGGCGCTGCTTCCCTTCCGAGCGCTGCCATGCGCCAAATAGTGGTTTACCCCACATGTGGGGTATCAGCATACTCAGGACAAATGGCACAATATCTTTTAGGGTCCTTTTACCCTTGGGAAAATAAAAATTGGGGGTGAAAAGATCATTTTTGTGGAAAAAATATGATTTTTTAATTGTACTGCTGTACGTTATAAACTTCTGTGAAGCCCTTGTGGGTTCCAAGTTCTCACCACATATCTAGATAAGTTCCTTGGGGGGTCTAGTTTCCAAAATGGGGTCACTTGTGGGGGGTTTCCACTGTTTAGGTACATCAGGGGCTCTCCAAACGTGACATGGCGTCCGATCTGAATTCCAGCCAATTTTGCATTGAAAAAGTCAAACGGCGCTCCTTCCCTTCTGAGCTCTGCCATGCGCCGAAACAGTGGTTCCCCCCAACATATCAGGTATCAGCGTACTCAGGACAAATTTCACAATAACTTTTGCAGTCCAATTTGTCCTGTTACCCTTGGTAAAATAAAAAAAATTAAACCTGAAGTATTTTTTTTTGTGAAAAAAAGTTAGATATTCATTTTTTTTCTTAAATATTCAAAAAATTCCTGTGACGCACCTAAAGGGTTAATAAACTTCTTGAATGTGGTTTTGAGCACCTTAAGGGGTGCAGTTTTTAGAATGGTGTCACTTTTGGGTATTTTCTATCATATAGACCCCTCAAAGTGGCTTCAAATGTGATGTGGTCCGTAAAAATAAAATGGTGTTGCAAAAATTAGAAATCGCTGGTCAATTTTTAACCCTTATAACTTCCTAACAAAAAAAATTTTGGTTCCAAAATTGTGCTGATGTAAAGTAAACATGTGGGAAATGTTACTTATCAAGTTTTTTGTGTGCCTTATCTCTGTGATTTAAGGGCAGAAAAATTCAAAGTTGGAAAATTGCGAAATTTTCCAAATTTTCGCCAAATTTCCATTTTTTTTCACAAATAAACGCAAGTTATTTGAATGAAATTTTACCACTATCATGAAGTAGAAAATGTCACGAGAAAACAATGTCAGAATCACCGGGATCCATAGAAGCGTTCTAGAGTTATGACCTCATAAAGGGACAGTGGTCAGAATTGTAAAAATTGGCCCGGTCATGAATGTGCAAACCACCCTTGGGGGTGAAGGGGTTAAAAACTGATAATTTCTCTAATGCTACTAATAATAAGAGCTACAAAATTCAAGAGTTTTTCAACTGCAACTCTAACTATGTCATATATGTTATAGAATGTACTTTTTGTAGACTTAAATACGTGGGTTCCACAATACGCAAACTGAAGGATAGAGTCCATAATAAAGTTTTCTCAGCTTGATCAATAACGTTAGGTTCATCATACAACAACCCCAGAGCTTGAAAAAACGCATCCACATTAGCCAGAATAGGATCCCCAGGTATCAGAGAAAAAGCCCAGTCCTGGGGGTCGCCACGCAACAGGAAGATGACAATTTTAATCTCCTGCATTGAGTTCCCCGAGGAATTAGGTTTCAAGGCAAAAAACAGTTTCCAATTATTCTTAAAGTTCAAAAATTTAGACCGATCCCCAGAAAATGCATCAGGAATAGGGATTTTTGTTCTACAGCAGACGATTGAGCGAGATAGGCAGAAATTCCCCGAACTTCAGCAGCGAGCTGCTCAACACGATCGGACAATTTCTTAGTCTCCATTAAAGAAAAAATCCTCCTCCGGCCCCCAGTGAAAACAAGGAAAAAATATATAAAAAATTCTGACACTTTTTTTTTTTTTACAATTTTTCCCTTCTTTAGAGTACCCTAAAATCTACAGTTTAGGCTGGTGATTCTGTTATGATTAGGTCACCGAGGAGGATAGCTGGGAAATAATCTAGACAACCAGAAAACCAGAAAGGTTGGTAACTTAGCGGATTGCAGGCCCCTAAACCTAACAACACAACTAGAATTAGCTGTGGGACATACCTATGATGCCCTAGATGCCTCGGCACAGCCAAAGAGTTAACTAAGCCAAAAGCAAGAAAGGGGAAAGTTAAACTTCCCAGGAGCAGAACCCCAAAGGAATAGATAGCCCCCAAACATATATTGCCGGTGACACAAGATGAGGCACAAACACAGGCAGAAAATAGGGTAAGCAAATGATGGGGCCCAGACTGTCTAGACAAAACAGGCCAGGAAAGATACTGTTTGCAATCATGCAAAAAAAAGCCTAAAAAATCCAACACGTCTGATATGCAAAAAATACTGAGGCCACACGACCTCTCCACCACTAGATCAGCATTCTGGTGTGAACTGGAAGCAAAACAAAAGACTCTGATATAACAGGGGACTAGCAATACTGACATAAGCTGTGGCATATGGAACGGGGTCCAGCACCGGTCCCAGCAGGGAACAATGCTGAACGCACACAGTAAAGCAGAGAAAGGCAAAGCTGGATCAAATGCAAAAAGATTCCAGCAAACAAATAACTTATCTGAACGATGCAGGACCAGGCAGGGGACAAGCAGACTTCAAGATGCACAAGAAGAAAACCAAATCACCAGCAGCAACTGAGGGAAGCTTGCTCTCTTAAATCTTCCCAGTCTGTAACCCCTGACCTCCACTCATCGTCTTCAGGTGATTAACTTCAGTCCACCTGACCAGCTCCACTACCCGCAGCAACTACAAGAGGGAGCCCAAACTCAGAATTCAGGTCAAGAGTGTTCACAATGCATGACCGTGGACTCATACAGGTTAAAGGGGGTGATAAAGGAGAACTTCTCCTGTGCCTCGGGGCTCAGTGGAATCTGCCAATATCCCCGGCTCAGATCCATAATGGATAGGTAGCTCGTGCAAGCTAACCGCTCAAGCAGCTCTTCGATGTGTGGCATTGGGTGTGCATCGGAGGCCGTTATAGCATTGAACCCCCTGTATTTTTGGAAGCAGGACTACAGGTGAGGTCCACATGCTCTTAGACCGCTTAATCACCCCTAACTTCATCATCTCATTGATCTCCTGGCACATGACACGCTGCACCTCATCCGAAATTCGAGAAGATGTCTGCCGGATTGGGGTATGATTCCTGGTGTTC
The DNA here is from genome assembly GCF_039654945.1 of Dendrobates tinctorius. NCBI lineage: Eukaryota > Metazoa > Chordata > Amphibia > Anura > Dendrobatidae > Dendrobates > Dendrobates tinctorius. The sequence goes on from NW_027362043.1 coordinate 3,248,804, forward strand.
ACTTCATGTACCATTACCTCAGTCTTTCCAGGCATGTTGGTAAACACGGCCTGGAAGAATTTTAGCATTGCTCGCAGCTGAGAACGCTGGCATGCGGATAGCAAGGCGCTTATCTCCACATCCTCTATGGACCCACCAGCCTTCGCTTGGGGCAGCATGTCCAGGAGGGGGTCTTCTTCCCCATCCCTCGGTCAGGTTGCAGACTGGTAGGACACAGGCTCAATGTTCTTTCTTGATGAGCCTTCATCATATTAACGTGGAAGGCATTTTGACTACCCCAGGCGTATTTAAGAGAGACCACGTAGGTGACTGGGTTGAGCTGTTGGTGTATGACGTATGGGCCTTCCCAGGCCGCCTGAAGCTTGTTTTTTGGTACGGGTGTAAGAAAGTTGCGGGATGCAGTGACGCAATGCAGACAGACCAAGGGTTAACAATTTAAGTAACAGGGAGATAAACAGTTAACTTGTAAAGGGAGTAAGGAAAAAGAATGGCTATGTAGCAACAGTTCACTTAATAAAATTATCATGGTGTCCTCAGCCACAGATGATCCGTTGGGGGTTGTAGTACAGGCAACGGCCGGGGTAGTGTCCAGCGATGGGGTCTCTTGAACAATGATGTCTTCTGGCGGCAGCGGGCGATCTCTGGTTTTACACGTTGAGACCCTAGTCCATGAGCCTGTGCAGCCAAAGCAAAAAGGGTCACAGCAATCCCAGGGTTAAGCGTGGGGTGATGTGTAACAGATGGCAGAGAGGGCTGCAAGCTTCTGTCCTTTACCCATCTCTCGCTTCCCTGCATGTGCACGGTACTCACACTCACTGGGCGCACGACGCTCTTTACTCTCACTGTCCCGCTAGTGGTACCGGAACCCGTCAACTCCAGTCCGTCGCAGCGCTGGTGTTCTGGGTGCGGAGCGTGCTGCTCACCCTCCTGCACTCTCCCTGAAGGCGGGAAACTGCCTGCTGCTTTTTGCGCTTTTTACTCTGCTTCCTTTATAAATACACCCCCTCTTCCTGGGTCATGGGGCCTGTCCGGTCCATTATTCCTTCCCCTGGGCACCATGGGACGCAGCCTCGACAGTTTCAGACCCGGCTCAATACAGGTACCCGCAGCCCGGTCTTCCTCCTTATACTCCCCCTCTCCTTTAGCTCGCCATTCCATGGGCAAGAGTTCCTTCAGCAGACGTTCACACTCTTCCATTTCTCAAACAATTCGCTGCCAAATAAACTGGTCTTTTTCATAACAAGTGGGAGGTATTCCAGCTGTTGTCCACTTAGTACAGCGTAGTTCAGGCTGAGTGGTAGAGCTAGGTGGAGTGGTGGACTCAGGTTGAGCGGCAGACGACAGGAGCACATCCGGTTCCACTGAATCAGCCATTTCTGAAGTTTCAGGCCTACTCATTTCTCCTGGGCTGGTGAGCGGTGGAATATCCAGGTCTGAGAGCTATGCAAGCAGTTCTTCCTCATCGCAATGAGGAGCCATGGGAACAAGCGTTTCGGGGGTACCTGACTCTCTCCTTTCTTCCTCAGGATCCCAAGACAGGCAAGGACGCAACATGCTATGGTGCACTATTTGGGTAGGCACCTCCTCCTCCCCTTCAGGTTGAATTTCGTACACTGGATCATCAGTGGAAGTGCATTGAGCAGCAGGGTGGTTTGCTGGTGAAGAGAAAAAGCTGGGACCAATGTAACAAGGCCTACCATAAGTAACACACTACGCCACCATGGACTCAGATCCTGCAGTGCCAGACGTGTCCCACTGCTTAAGCCTGTACATGTCCGGGCCCATCTGAAGTTTGCTAGAGAGCATTTGGATGATCCAGAGGAGTTTTGGGAGAATGTCCTATGGTCTGATGAAACCAAACTGGAACTGTTTGGTAGAAACACAACTTGTCGTGTTTGGACGAAAAAGAATACTGAGTTGCATCCATCAAACACCATACCTACTGTAAAGCATGGTGGTGGAAACATCATGCTTTGGGGCTGTTTCTCTGCAAAGGGGCCAGGACGACTGATCCGGGTACATGAAAGAATGAATGGGGCCATGTATCGTGAGATTTTGAGTGCAAACCTCCTTCCATCAGCAAGGGCATTGAAGATGAAACGTGGCTGGGTCTTTCAACATGACAATGATCCAAAGCACACCGCCAGGGCAATGAAGGAGTGGCTTCGTAAGAAGCCTTTCAAGGTCCTGGAGTGGCCTAGCCAGTCTCCAGATCTCAACCCTATAGAAAATCTTTGGAGGGAGTTGAAAGTCCGTGTTGCCAAGCGAAAAGCCAAAAACATCACTGCTCTAGAGGAGATCTGCATGGAGGGATGGGCCAACATACCAACAACAGTGTGTGGCAACCTTGTGAAGACTTACAGAAAACGTTTGACCTCTGTCATTGCCAACAAAGGATATATCACAAAGTATTGAGATGAAATTTTGTTTCTGACCAAATACTTATTTTCCACCATAATATGCAAATAAAATGAAAAAAAAACAGACAATGTGATTTTCTGGATTTTTTTTCTCAGTTTGTCTCCCATAGTTGAGATCTACCTATGATGTAAATTACAGACGCCTCTCATCTTTTTAAGTGGTGGAACTTGCACTATTGCTGACTGACTAAATACTTTTTTTCCCCACTGTACATACATACTACATACAACATACATGCTACATATATACTACATTCATACAACATACATACATACTACATACAACATATATACTACATATATACTACATTCATAAAACATACATACATACTACATACAGCATACATGCTACATACTACATACATGCTACATATATACTACATTCATACTACATTCATACAACATACATACATACATGCTACATATATACTACATTCATACAACATACATACATACTACATACATACTACATATATACTACATTCATTCAACATACATACTACATGCAAAAAATTCATACATTCAGACAACATACATATATACTACATACATACTACATACAATACATTCATACAATACATACATATAGACATACAGTACATATAACATAGAGTACATTCTCACCATCACTTGTCACTTTGATCCCCGAAGCCAGTGTCATCTATGAAAGAAATGTAAAAAAAATAGTCCCTAGTCTCACTTTATGGCAAAAGCTGCCTGGGAACTTTCTCACACAGCTTTTGCCATAAAGTGAGACTAGTGACTATTTTTTTACAGTGGCGGAGGAATACAGTGCGGAAGGATACCTACCTTCCAACATTGGATTATTGAAGCCCCTAGAGAGCGGTCGCATCAGCTGATGCTGCTGTTCTCCATGGGAAATCGGCGTGGGACCCTCGTGGCTTTCTGTGGATCAGGGAGTATATGGCTTGTTTGTTACTTTCATATTTTTTCATAGATGACACTGGCTTCGGGGAACAATGTGACAAGTATTGGTGAGTATGTACTCTATGTTATATGTACTGTATGTCTATATGCATGTGTTGTATGAATGTATTGTATGCAGTATGTATTTAGTATGTATGTAGTATATATGTATGTTGTATGTATTGTATGAATGTATGTATGTTGTATGTAGTATGTATGTAGTATATATGTATGTAGTATGTAGTATATATGTATGTTGTATGAATGTAGTATGTATGTAGTATGTATGTATGTTGTATGAATGTAGTATATATGTAGCATGTATGTTGTATGTAGTATGTATGTATGTTGTATGAATGTAGTATATGTAGTATGTATGTAGTATGTAGTATATATGTATGTTGTATGAATGTAGTATATATGTAGCATGTATGTAGTATGTAGCATGTATGTATGTTGTATGAATGTAGTATGTAGCATGTATGTTGTATGCAGTATGTATGTATGTTGTATGAATGTAGTATATATGTAGTATGTATGTAGTATATATGTATGTTGCATGAATGTAGTATATATGTAGCATGTATGTTGTATGTAGTATGTATGTATGTTGTATGAATGTAGTATATATGTAGTATGTATGTAGTATATATGTATGTTGTATGACTGTAGTATGTAGCATGTATGTAGTATGTATGTATGTTGTATGAATGTAGTATATATGAATGTTGTATGAATGTAGTATGTAGCATGTATGTTGTATGTAGTATGTATGTTGTATGTAGTATGTATATATGTTGTATGAATGTAGTATATATGTAGCATGTATGTAGTATGTAGTATATATGTATGTTGTATGAATGTAGTATGTATGTTGTATGAATGTTGTATGAATGTAGTATGTATATTTATTTATTTATTTTTTTTACATTCAACACATTAGCCGGATGATGGGACTACTACTGTCCCATCATTGGCTAATGTCTCAATCACTGTCAGTGTAGCAGGCATCGCCCGATGGGACTTGTAGTCCCATCGGATGATGCCTGCACAGACACAAGACCCCTGGCAGGCCCGCACAGACCACCGACAGCCGGCACAGGCCCCCGGCAGGCCGTCACAGACCACCGGCAGCCGGCACAGGCCCCGAGAGGCCCGTACAGACCACCGGCAGCCGGCACAAGCCCCCGGCAACCGGCACAAGCCCCCGGCAGGCCTGTACAGACCCCCGGCAGACGACACAAGCCCCCGGCAGGCCCATACAGACCCCCGGCAGCCGGCACAAGCCCCCAGCAGGCCCGTACAGACCACCGGCAGCCGGCACAGGCCCCCGGTAGCCGGCACAGACAGTAGGCACAGGCCCCCGAGAGGCCCGTACAGACCACCGTCAGCCGGCACAGGCCCCCCGAAAGGGCCGTACAGACCACCGGCAGCCGGCACAGGCCCCCGAGAAGCCCGTACAGACCACCGACAGCCCGCATAGGCCCCACCCGCACACACAGACACGGACAGTGTCCGCCCACGCACCGCCCACACTCTTTTCCCCCTCCCGAAAGGGTTTTTTTTAATTCCAATATTTCTGTCCCATTGACTTTAATGTGACTTTCGGAATCGGCGATACCCAATACTTTTTTTAGATTGGCCGATCCAATCCGATCCGATATTTTTCAATATCGGGTGGTATCGCTCAACACTAGATGTGATCCATCCTGAGCATGTGAGAGTCTGTGGGTTACTCCTGCAATTTATATGTAGATTTAAAAATTACCCCAACACTGTATACAGCTCTACTCTTGTGATACATTACCCATTTACTGCTTTTTATATTCTGGTCTAATCCAAACTGACCAAGTGAGAGTCTGTTTCTGACTGTGGAAATAAATACTGAGATTGAAAATGACCCCAACACTGTGTACAGCGGTACGCTTCAGATCCATTAACGTTTTACGGCTTTTTATATTGTGTTGTAATCCATACTGAGCCTGAGAGCGTCTGTGTCTGCCTCCTGAAATATATACGGAGATTTAGAATGTTTAAACTATACTATATATACCTGCTATCTGATGATACTGTACCCTTTTTCTACTTTTTATATTCTTGTCTAATCCATACTGAGCCTATGAGCGTCTCTGTGTGAATCATGAAATATATAGGGAGATTGACAATTATCCTTTGACTGTATAGAGCTGTACGCTTCTGATACAGTACCATATATCTGATTTTATTTTGGGTAAATTTTCTCCAAAATTTGGAAGTATGGTGGAAAAGGCTGCGGATGTGGGCGTGGGTGGGCCATCTGGTACTGATGGTGGTGGTGAATCTGCTGGTAGTGGCAAAAGCACAATAGCAGCTAAGGCAGGAGGTGTTGAGCCTGCATCATGGTCTGGCTCCGGAACGCCTGGAAGGCTACCTTTTCTGGGAGTAGGTTAACCGCTTTTAAAGCCGGAGCATCAGGAACTGGTTTTGGCTTACATTGCCGAAACAGACTCCAACTAATATGCCCTCCTCTTCTGAAGTTTCAAAAAAATGCAAGCACTGAGTTGTCAAGTGCTGGCTCCTGGTCAGGAAGAACCCCTTTCCTTGTGTCCTTCACCCCCACCAAAAGTGAATGATGCAGCAGGCCACACTTCACATTAGTCCATGTAGCTCTTTCTCACATACCATGCCTGGGTTATCAAGTCAAATCGTGAATTCCCCAGTCCAAGATAAATCTGACATGGAGTGTGGGTGGCCAGCCAGGGCAGTGGGGTTAATTGGTACCGGGCCGGTGTCTCAGAGGGATGTGTTACGGTGGTGGTGACCCGGTCCGTGGCCCTGGGCGTCCATGCAAAGGGGTGAATAACGTTTATAGGTGAATGATACGTGACGCCACCTGTAGTTTCTGATCAGATTGACCAGCGCTGCAGTCTCGCTTCTCTGGGACAGATGTTGTGGTGCAGCTAAGATGTAGAAGCCCTGAACAGGTAGGACCATAGTCGTAGGGCAGATGAAAGAGTTGGTAGATGGTGTGCAGTGCAGGATGCAGCAGAGCCGTGCGCCAGGCGCAGGAGAAAGATGACAGACACAGTCGTGCAGTTCCTTTACCTGTACTTGGTAAGTGCCGTCCAGGACCCAGAGTACAGATGGAGAAGGAGTTGGTCAGCCTGGAAGCAAATTAGGAATTCTCTCTCTGCAGATAGGTAGTGTGGCCTCCAGTCTAGCGCTTATCTGAGGTACTCGCAGTACTGAGTTCACTGAAGTTCCCCCTGTTGACTCTCTTTTTTGAAACTTTCTCGTATGGCAGGCAGCGATAGCCTTTTCCTTCTGGCTCACACAAGTCACTGCTGGGGCCTCCGAGCCTTAGTTGGGAACAGAGCATTTACAGCTGCTACTTCCTCCGGTTTCTGCTGCAGGACCATCAGTGTCCCTACAAACTCGTAGACCGGAATCCGTACCATGCGCTCCAGCTAGGAGTGAGCCTTAACTCTGCTCATCCTCCAGCTTCCCTTCTCACGTCCACACACTTCCCCTTCCTTTCACAGACTGCCCTAACTTCTCGCCTCCTGACCACAGAGAGCAGCTCCTCAGCAGTCAGGTTCAGAGCTGTCCCTGCTGGCCTGGAGTGGGAACTGTGTTGTGTGTTGGTTTAACTGCTAGAGAGATCCTTCGTTGCTCCCAAGCATGACATCACACTCCCTAGGAGGAAGGTAATGCCACTGTGGCTACCGTACTCCTGGGGGCGCCACAAGTGCCCTGATGCCCAGCCACTGCTAGATGATTCTGCTGGTACATTGACCCAGAGCACTACATTCCCCTCGCACTCTACACAGCCAGAATCTGACCCTGATGAAACTCAGGTTCCCCTTCCCGCATACTATACCACCTTACACGGTGACAAAGAGGAAGGTGCAGATGAAAGTGCAGGTTCCTTGAGCAGGTGGGGGGGCATACTTATGGGCGACGGCCATGGCACAGGGCCCCTCATAGTATGCAAAAGTGTCTCTGCCGGTGGGAGGGCCCTCCACCCGCCGTCAGACACACCGCCGTACTATGAGGGGCCCTGTGCCAGTGCCGTCGCCAACGAGTGGGCCCCCCCTGCTTGCTCAGGATCACAGCACTTGCAAAGTTGAAATACTTACCTCTCCCTGCTCCACCGCCGTGACATCTTCCGCATTTCCTGACAGTGACATTCTGGTCAAAGACCGCGATGACATCACGTCTGTACACCCTCTGCCTAAACAGTCCAAGTGCAGAGAGATGGAAGATGGGGACGACGAGGAGTCCAGACTAGTACAGGGATTCCCTAGTGAGGAGACTTATTTAATTGTTTTAAAGGTTGGGAGCAATTTTTGGGGAGCACTATACTCTGGAGAATGATATATGGGGCCCACCATAAACTGGAGCATTCCAAAGGTGGACATCACATACTGGAGCAGCATTTACAGGGCCCATTATACACTGGAGCATTAGAAATGGGGCCCATTATATATGGAGCATTATTTGGGCCCATAAGACAGTGGAGCTTCATCCATGGGGACCAACATATACTGTAGCATTATGTGAAGCTCATCATATACTGTATCGAACCTTATATGGGACCAATGATTCTGTATGGAGAAATATATGGGCCTCATTATTGTCATGATCCAGGATGGGATTTCGCTTTGGCCCGTCCTGATCAGACTGGGGGTTAATTGTTCCGCCTCTCTCTGGCAGAAGGCGGCTATTTAATGTTCACTGGACCTAGGTCCGGTGTCAGTTATACTCCTGCCCTCAGCTGAGTTAGTTGACCTTGTGCGTACGTGTGCCTTGTGCCTGATATCTTGCTTGCTTGTTTGGTTTTGATCCGGTTCTGTCCCTGTTACGAGTTCTGCCTGCCCCTCTTGTACTGCGCTACCTCTCGTGTATGACTCTCTGCTTCTGACCCGACTTCTCTCTGCTCGTCCCCTTGGTACCACGTCGCCCTCTTGTGTATGACCTTTGGCTTTGTCTGACTACCCGTCTGTTTGTCCATCCTGTGCCTCGTTTGCCCGTACTGTTGTGACCTCCGTTTTGCCTGACTGAGTTGTTGTATGGTGTCCTGTCATATCTGAAAGCAGGATGCTAAGCCCCGCCCCCTTGTAGTCACCTGACCATAGGTCCTGTGCCAGCTTGCTAACTTCAGTGTCCGCAGGTCCTGTGCCTCTTTACTTTCCGGCGCTGACTGGACCCTGACACTAATAGTTTGAAGCACGCATTGTCACCTCTGCTGCCCTGCTCCACAGGTATCTTTTAGCACTGTTTCTGTACTCAGGACACACGCACTGGCTCTGTGAGCGAGTGTAGTGCGGTGTCTCTGACATTATAACTGACCCATACCATTTTTTTTTCTCTGCTCCCATTCTCCTGTGTATGTGATGGATCCTATGCACGCTCTTTCTGAGCAGGTGAGGCACCTGACTCAGATGTCTCAGAAACTCCTTGGAGAACGAGTCCTGGCTCAGTCTCAGCAGCTGATCGCTGACACTGTGCAGGGGGTATTCTCATCGAGGGCTCAGGATGTTACATTAGTTTCCCCTGAGTCTTTGGTTAAGTTACCAGATACCTTTTCTGGAGATAAAAGGAAATTCAGAGTTTTCAAGGAGGGCTGTAAGCTTTTTTTCATTGAGACCACACTCTTCTGGGAATGAAGGTCAGAGAGTGGGGGTCATTATGTCTCAGTTAAGGGGAGCCCCCCAAGCTTGGGCTTTCTCCCTTCTGACCATGGGCCCTGAGCGCATGAATGTGGATGAATTTTTTGAAGCCCTGGGGCATATTTATGATGAGCCTGATCGAATGCGTATGGCTGAGGACATGGTGATGAGTGTGTGCCAGGGGAAGCACTCAGCTGAGTGGTTTTGCTCAGAGTTCAGACGCTGGGCTGCTGAGGTCTGCTGGAATGACGCCGCCCTCCAGGGTTTGATTCGTAGAGGCCTGTCTGAACATCTGAAAGATGCTTTGGCTCTCCACCGTACGCCTAATTCCCTGGAAGAGGCTATGACACAGGCCGTCCGAATGGATCGCAGGCTATGGGCGAGGGGAGTGATGCAAATTGAGAGACCGCTATTCTCCCAAGGAAGGGGAGCCAGTCATACATGGGAAGTCACGGAGATGGGAACCATCGACCTCAAAGAAAATGAAAGGAGACAACGGCGCATGGGAAAATGCTGTTTTCACTGTGGCGATTCTGGACATTGGAAAAAGAATTGCCCCTCCGGTCCACTGACCAACAAGCGACTGAGCCCGGGTGATTGTCATGGAGGTCACCCAGGCTCTCAGGTACCCTTTTCTGCCTTCGTGGATTGCGGTTCATCATTGAACTTTATTGACTCGGACTTGATGGCCAGGTGTAAGTTAGGGACAGTTAGGTTGGAGACTCCTATTCACATTATTGCCATTGACAAAACACCACTGGTTAAGAATAACGTTATGTTTCGCACTGAAGAGTTTCTCCTTAAAGTGAGTTCCTTACACCAGGAACATTTCATGTTTTGCTATGGACAACCTGCCTGCGGGACTGGTGTTAGGGTTCCCCTGGTTACAATTGCATAATCCTGTAATTAATTGGGAATATCGGGACATTGTTAAATGGGGCCCCTATTGTTCTGAAAAAATGTCTTGCTACGGTGTCTGTGTCATCCGTGGGTCTGGAAGGTATTCCGGAGTGCCTAAAAGACTATACGGACATTTTCTCCGAAAAAGAGACTGAGGTTTTACCACCACACCGCCCATTTGATTGTGCCGTTGACCTGGTTCCAGGTGCTAAATTGCCCAAAGCCCGCTTGTATAACCTTTCGGGTCCAGAACGGGCCGCGATGAAAGAATATATTTCCGAGAGTCTCCATAAGGGACACATTCATCCTTCTGTTTCTCCCGTAGCGGCGGGGTTCTTTTTTGTAAAGAAAAAAGACGGTGGTTTACGCCCATGCCTCGATTTTCGTGAGTTAAATAAGATAACTGTGAGGAATACGTATCCCCTTCCACTTATTCCTGATTTATACAATCAGTTGTCCGGAGCTAAGTGGTTTTCAAAGTTAGATCTACGGGGAGCGTATAACCTTATCCGAGTCCGGGACGGAGATGAGTGGAAAACTGCTTTTCTCACTACTGAAGGGTTGTTTGAAAATTTGGTCATGCCTTTCGGTCTGACCAATGCTCCAGCGGTTTTCCAAAATTTCATTAACTGTCAGTTTCAGGAACTGTCCTTTCTGGGGTTCATTGTGTCTGCTGAGGGGTATCGCATGGATCCTAATAAGGTGCAGGCCATTGTCGAGTGGGTTCAGCCTTGTGATTTGAAGGCTCTGCAGCGTTTCCTAGGATTTGCCAATTACTACCGTAAATTTATAAGGGGGTTCTCACAGGTGGTTAAACCCCTCACAGACATGACTCAAAAGGGGGCCGACATCAAGAATTGGTCAACCGCAGCGGTAGCGGCGTTTCAGTTTTTTAAAAAATGTTTCATGTCTGCCCCGGTTCTTATTCAACCAGACCCGTCGGAACCATTTATTGTTGAGGTAGAGGTGGGGGTGGGGGCGGTATTGTCCCAGGTACCCGCCACTTTGACCAATTTGAGACCTTGCGCCTTTTTCTCAAAGAAGTTCTCCCCTGCGGAGAGAAACTATGATATGGGGAATCGAGAACTTCTGGCCGTAAAGTTGGCCTTTGAAGAATGGAGGCATTTTTTGGAGGGGGCTGTCCATCCTATAACAGTAATTACGGACCACAAAAACCTAGCTTACATTGAGTCAGTTAAAAGGTTGACTCCCAGACAGGCTAGATGGTCACTTTTTTTTCCCGGTTCAATTTCTCGATCACTTTTCGGCCAGGATCTAAAAATGTCAGAGCAGATGCCTTGTCACGCAGTCTAGATCCGGTGTCCCCCTGGAACCTCCGTCCTCCATTCTTTAGCCTGGGGTGGTGGTGGCAGATATTTCTAATATGTTGGAACTGGAGATTCGGGAGGCTCAGTCTCTGGCACCTCCGACTAAGCCGGTGGATAAGCTTTTCGTGCCAGCTCAGTTTCGCCTCAAGGTCCTCCGGGAGTTCCATGACTCAGTTCTGGATGGACATCCAGGGATCTCAGCTACCCGAAAGGCCATTGCTAGAGTATTCTGGTGGTCTGCTTTAGCCTCTGATGTTGGAGAATATGTGTCTGCTTGTGATGTTTGTGCCCGTGCAAAAACCCCCCATAACCGGCCGGCTGGGGAATTGGTACCACTGCCAATTCCTGAGAGACCATGGACTCATTTGTCCATGGATTTCATCACCAACCTTCCCCCCTCCAAGGGTAATACCGTCGTTTGGGTTGTGGTGGACAGGTTTAGTAAGCAGGCACATTTTGTACCTTTGGCAGCTCTACCTAATGCGGAAACGTTGTCCAGCTTGTTCGTTGAGCATGTGGTGCGGTTGCATGGGGTACCCTTGAATGTGGTGTCTGATAGAGGAGTTCAATTTGTTTCCAGATTTTGGAGGGCTTTTTGCAAGAGGTTGGGTATTGGTCTGTCATTTTCCTCCGCTTATCATCCTGAGACTAATGGGCAGACCGAGCGGACCAATCAAACTCTGGAGCAAATTTTGCGTTGCTTGACCTCAGCCCTACATAATGATTGGTGTTCTGTGTTACCGTTGGCCGAGTTTGCATTTAGCAACCGCATTAACCAGTCTATGGGTACATCTCCCTTTTTCTGTAATTATGGGTTTCATCCTCATTTTGGAGAATTTTCCCATTTGAATTCTGGGTGTCCTGGGGCGGATGAGACGATCCAGCGGTTGGGGGAGGTATGGCGGGAGGTCCAGAGTAACATTACGAAGGCCCAGGACAAATTTAATTTTTTTGCGGACAAAAAACGATCCGCGGGATCGGTGTTTCACATTGGGGATAAGGTATGGTTGTCCACCAAGAATATAAGGCTCAAGGTCCCCTCTGCGAAGCTTGGACCCAAGTTTATAGGTCCCTATGTAATTACCGAAGCAGTTAACCCGGTGGCTTTTCGGTTGCGGCTCCCACCATCTCTGCGGATCCCAAATGTTTTCCATAAGGCCCTTTTGAAACCGGTGAGGTCCGGTGGGGAGGGATCATCAGCTTCCCCACCACCGGTTTCGGTAGACGGGCAATCAGAGTATGAGGTGGAACGAATCGTCGACTCTAGGTTGGTCCGTCGTGCCCTTCAATATCTGGTACATTGGAAAGGCTACGGTTCTGAAGAACGGTTGTGGGTTCCTGCTCGATCGGTCCATGCGGATTGGTTGGTCCGGGCCTTTCACGCCAAGTACCCTGAAAGATCTGGGGGTCCGGTGGCCCCCCATTGAGAGGAGGGTACTGTCATGATCCAGGACGGGGTTTTGCTTTGGCCCGTCCTGATCAGACTGGGGGTTAATTGTTCCGCCTCTTTCTGCCAGAGGGCGACTATTTAATGTTCACTGGACCTAGGTCCGGTGTCAGTTATACTCCTGCCCTCGGCTGAGTTAGTTGACCTTGTGCGTACGTGTGCCTTGTGCCTGATATCTTGCTTGCTTGTTTGGTTTTGATCCGGTTCTGTCCCTGTTACAAGGTCTGCCTGCTCCTCTTGTACTGCGCTACCTCTCGTGTATGACTCTCTGCTTCTGACCCAACTTCTCTCTGCTCGTCCCCTTGGTACCACATCGCCCTCTTGTGTATGACCTTTGGCTTTGTCTGACTACCCATCTGTTTGTCCCTCCTGTGCTTCGTTTGCCCGTACTGTTGTGACCTCCGTTTTGCCTGACTCTGAGTTGTTGCATGGTGTCCGGTCATATCTGAAAGCAGGACGCTAAGCCCCGCCCCTTTTAGTCACCTGACCATAGGTCCTGTGCCAGCTTGCTAACTTCAGTGTCCGCAGGTCCTGTGCCTCTTTACTTTCCGGCGCTGACTGGACACTGACACTAATAGTTTGAAGCACGCATTGTCACCTCTGCTGCCCTGCTCCACAGGTATCTTTTAGCACTGTTTCTGTACTCAGGACACGCGCACTGGCTCTGTGAGCGAGTGTAGTGCGGTGTCTCTGACATTTACTCTGTATAGCGCACTATGCGGTGGCCATAATACTGTATGGAGGAATATACTGTCTGTTTTTGGAGCTATTGGAGAATTTAAAATCGATATCAGTCATGTGATGTAAGAAGTGAAGTATTTTTCATTGTACTATACCGCTATTTCTCTGCAGTATTAGAGGATCATGAATTGTTGCATGTGTTAAAGGAGCCTATTGACACTCTTTGGCCCTGGGCCCACGAAAATCAGGAGCCAGCCCTTCCCCCCCACAACTTTAGCCAAATAACCCACAGTTTTCAATGCCTAACTATTATTATAAAGTAAATTAAGGTTGACAAGCTTAAGTAATAAGAATTAATGTTTTGGGCATTAAAATGGGCACTGTAGGTGTGTTTCCTGTCCTCCACTCACTGCAGACTTTTCTTCCCCATTGACTTGCATTGGGTTTTGTGACGAGTGTCAGCTTTCGCTGAGTCGTTCTTCTTAGAAAGAGTGGACCCTCTGGGCCGTGGCACCCACCCACCTAGGGCGAGCTTACCTAGTGAGAACCCACCCCCTGTACAGGGAGTGTCAGGGGCAAGACCAAGGGGGTGAGCCACCACGGCAGCTGGACCAGACGGCCGGCTGAATGAGACACTATTAAGTGTCTGACAACAGGACGGACAGGATACCCAACATAAAGCGAAGTCACACAGTTTCTTCCTCAAACATGGATTCACACTTTATTCAGGTGCAAGGCATAACAGGGAATCAGGTGCAGGGCACAAACAGTGAAACACGGCAGGATGCGTGCAAGGGCACGCCAAATGTTCCAGGCATAGTACGTGCACGAAAACATACCAGGGTCCAGGACAGGATACGTGATAGGGATCACACAAGAGTTCCTAGAAGGGATGCATGCTAGGACACGCCAGGATCCAAGACGGGGTGCGATGGTATCGGACTCTGGACTACTGGCAACGACCGACAGGGTGCAGGCATCAGGCTAAGGACATCAGCTCCAGACATCAGGCCGCAGTCATCTGGTTCCGGACCTCTGGCAACGGTCGGCAGGTTTCGGGAATCCGGCAGGCAAGCCAAGGTTCAAGGCAGGCTGCGTGCTTGGAGACACACCAGGGTTCAAGGCAGGGTGCGTGCTTGGAGACACGCCAGGGTTCAAGGCAGGGTGCGTGCTTGGAGACACGCCAAAGCACAAGGTAAGACAGAGTGCGTGTGTAGAGACACGCCAAGGCACAAGATACTAGACAGAGTCCTGCGCGTGCAAAGGGGCACGCCAGGGTCAGGCGAGGCAGAGTCCTGCGCGTGCAGAGAGGCACGTCAGGGTCAGGGTTCCAGGACAGGGTTAGGGCCTGTGCGTGCAAGAGGGCACGACAGGGGACATGGCAAAGCCTGCGCGTACTTTTACAGAAGCACGGGGAGGTATGCCATGGGCAGGCGAGGGCCTGCGCGTGCTTTAGAGAGCACGCAGAGCACAGTGCGGAAACAGCGTGAAGTGCTAGGGAGCACAGAGGGCACGGCTGGGGCACTGGCTAGCTGATCGGGCTGCGGCACTGACAGACGGGCAAGACTCCAGCAAACCCGACTGAGGCATGGCAGGCGACACAGCTGTCACTGACCGACGAGCACAGCTGAGGCACAAACAGGAGGCTAGGAAGGCCAGGCACATGCAAAGAGCATACGAAGAAACAGAGCAAGGGAAGACAAGACGAGAAACAAGGCAGGGCTTAAGCAGAGTATAGAACCAGGAACGGAAGCATAGGCAGAAACACGGAATCAGGTCGGAGCAAGAACAGAGCTAGCAGCGGAGCGTAGGCCGAAGCCCAGAGCCGGGCCAAGGGAGAACCTTGGGACTATCCTAGAAACGTGCAAGAGAGCATAATAGGAAAGAGTCTAGCAGCGGAGCGTAGGCCAAAGCCCAGAGCCGGGCCAAGGCAGAGCCTTGGGACTAGACATGGAAAAGAGCACAAACTGAAAGAGAGGAGGAATGGTGAGTGTGCCAGGGAGCACTACAGAGCACCATAGCAGAGAGAGCGAGGAAGAGCAAGCAAGGACAGAGACCATAGGGAGGAACAAGGCAGAGCATAGCGAAGGCAAGACATGGCAAAAACAGGCAAGGCAGAGAATAACAGAAGGACTACAAGTCCAAGCAGGACAAGGACGAACATGGCACAATGGACAAACATAAGACAAGGCACGGGACAAGAGATGGAGTACGAGCACGGAGCGTGTGCAGAGATGCATGACAGAGCAGAGTGCAAGGGCACAGAATAGAGGGAGCGCCCCACAGACCAAGCAGCCATGCAGGGACACCACACAATACTCAGGCCCTGAGCATAGGAAGGGGCGGTCTAATATAGGGCATAGCACCTCCTCTTCTGGGTCAGGACAAGGGGAGAACTTCCTAGTTCAGATGCTCCAGGATCACAGAGCGCAGTCACATGATCAGGATTCCAGACATGACGAGATGATCACAGAACCAGACAGTGCAGGATCTTAGGAAACGTCACATAATCAAGGTTTCAGACATGACGAGATGATTGCAGAACCAGACAGTGCAGGATCCTAGGAAAGGTCTCATGATTAGAGTTTCAGACATGGCGAGATGATTGCAGAACCAGACAGTGCAGGATCCTAGGAAAGGTCACATGATTAGAGTTTCAGACATGGTGAGATGATTGCAGAACCAGACAGTGCAGGATCTTAGGAAACGTCACATGATCAAGGCTTCAGACATGACGAGATGATTGCAGAACCAGACAGTGCAGGATCCTAGGAATGACACATGATCAGGGATTCTAGACATGACGAGAAGATCACAGAAGGCAAAGCAGAAACACAGGCATCTTGCAGCTCAGCAGACATGAGGTGAGTGTGCACACTGCTCTAGGGAACAAGCAGGATAGCAGACAAGATATGCGCATGCACATCGCTCCAGGAGTTCTTGAGACAAAACAGACATGACAGACATGGCGGACATGACAGGTTTCCTGTTTCAGTCGGCCTTCGACTTTTCATGATAATCGGCCGATTGCGTTCGACCCGACTTTTGCGAATGTCTGGTTTCATGAAACCCGACTCGACCTGAGAAAAGGCAAAGTCGCTCATCTCTACTTAGAAGTATTCAGCAAATTTCTCGATCATCGCCCGCGCTAACTTCAGCAATTCCAGCTTGAAGGAACTGTAATTATCCAGGTTCCATTCCACGTCATGGAGGGACCGGCTCCCATAGGCAATCACTCGTTCCTTCCCATCCTGTATTTGTGACAGCACAGCCCCTAGACCATGTAGGCTTCGGTGTGAAGGATGAAGGGCTGGGAGAAGACTGCATAGGCCAGATTTGGGGCTTCAGTCAAGGCCACCTTTAAGGTTCAGAAGGCTTCTTCCTGGCTATCTCCCCACTGAATAGTCTGATTCTTTGCACCAGATGGCACTCCTTTTAGTAACTCCAGCAGCGGATTAGCAATACTAGTGAAATTCTTCACATACCTTCGGTAGTACCCAGTAAGCCCCAGAAAGGTCCAAGCGTCCTTCACTGTCTTTGGGGTGGGCCAGTCTTGTACTGCCACTATATTCTCACGTGCAGGTCCCACTCCCTCAGTGGATACGTGTCCCAGGTATTCGATTTGCTTGTGGAAAAGTGGCATTTTGGGGGTTTCTCTTTCAGGCAGTGTTTCTGTAGCCGACTCAACACTTGCTCCAACCGCTGGAGATGTTCTTCAAAGGTGGCTGCATAGGCAATGATGTCATCCAGATAGTTGAGGATGGCCTAAAAGTTCCGATCTCCCAATCATTTCTCCATCAGTCCCTGAAATGTTCCAGGAGCGTTAGTAAGGCCCAAGGACATCCGATTGAATTCAAATGATCCCATTGTCATGATTCCTCTGCTCAGAGTGTCTGGAATTCTGTGATGGACAGCTCTGGCATCCTATCCTGTGCTGGGGCATGCTGAGCTGTTGGTGCTTTGATTGACAGCTTGGTTGATCTATCTAACTGGAAGGTGCAGAGACTTCCACAGGCGCTCCATATTCTTGGTAATTGCCCTGTTATTTAGGTGAGCTGTCTGGCCCAGATCATTGCCAGTCAAAAACTTGTTCAAAGCTGGTGCTCTCTGGTGTTTTTGCCTGTCCCTTGTGCTGTAAGTTCTGATCTTCTTCTGCTGCTGACCTTTGGACTGTGTTCAGACTACCCATTCGTCACTGCCCCTTTGCATCTGATATTCTGCTGACCATTGAACTGTATTCAGACTACCCGTTTGTCATTGCCCCTTTGCATCTGATATTCCGTTGCTGACCTTTGGACCGTGTTCAGACTACCCATTTGTTATTTCCCCTTTGCTTATGTCACACCATTCTGTTTGTATTTGATTGTCGGCGTGACAATGCATGTTTTTTGCTTTAATCCCTTACTCCTTTCCCCCTAATTGAGCTGGGATACTGCTGGCTTTTATGTGGCGCCCCTGAGGCTTCAGTTGCCACAGAGGTACTGCACCTTCTCCTAAGGTGTAGTGCCCCACCATCCAGGTAAGGTGGGAACTCCTGACCACGCTCCACACCTGCATTCCACACACAAGATAGTTCAGTGGGGCCACCTAACAGCTTCATGCTGGGGGTTAGCAGAGCACCCCTCTTGGAACCCTGCTTCATTACACGAGATGTGCTGGGAGGCGGGTGGAGTAAGATTATACAAAAGAGTGGGAAGAGTGAAAGTTATTGGTTAGTTGGTTAGAGGAGAGAGAAGAGAGAAGATGGGTGTCTGAGGGACATGCTGCAGCAGGTCCCAGTGATCTGGGCTGCTGGCACGAGAAAGACCAGAGAAAGAGACTGATAAGATTGATAACCTAACCTTCCATAAGATAGAGATAGAACAGATCGGAACGAAGGAGAATAGAAGGACGGTGGGAAGCAGGTTGAGAAAGAGAGAGAACCCTTCCAGTCCAGAGAGCGCAAAGGCCGGGGCCCGGTCCCCGAGGTTGATTGGATCTTTATGTCCGGCAACAGACACCGGAGGAGTAGTGAGCCGCTAACGCCTTGCTCCCATCATAGACTTGGGACACAACAGCAACTGAATAGAGAGCCGGGACGCAGTGAGGAGTCCCCGAAGCAGGCTACAGCTGTCTGTCATACAAGTAAAGATTAGGAACACCTAGAGAGAGGCATTCCAGGGTAACTAAGTACTGGAGTGCTTCGCCCCTAAAGGCGCATTGGAGGAGTCGTTCAGTAAGGTACATGTTGGCGGAGTGTGGAAGGGAGAATCCTATCCTGCCTGGAGGTTGGCTGGAGTCCTGACCTGGAGAACACAGTACGGAGGCAGGCAGTTGTGTGAACTGCAAACAGTGAATAAAGCTTTGTAACCGCATATTCTGGTGTCCTCCAGTTATTCCAGCATCACTACACCTGGGTACCAGCCTCCATACCATTCTGCGCCTCTCCTTATCCATTGAACCTACACTGCCCTGGGACTACAGCTCCACCTGTGGGGAGCTATACCATCTCTGCTGCACCGCACCATCAGTCCCAGCGGATCTGCATGCAGCGTTGGCTTACCATCTTACTTGCCGAACACCACAGGTGGCGTCACGAACTATTCATATAAACTTTAACATCATTAACGTCACCACCATTGATATTGGGGGCCCAGGGCCACGGACCGGGTCACCGCTGCTGTGACACATTCCCGCCTTGACACCGGCCCGGTACCGAGTACCCCGCTGCCCTGGGTGTGCGAGGGCAACCCATTTACCTGTGTGGAGCCTGCTCAGTTCCCTGCTCTGCTGCGTAGCTGCACATGTGGTGTTAGGTCTTTGCTCTGCTGCTTGACCATTCACATGTGCGGTCCCTGGTCGCCGCTGTGGAAGCTGTCCGCGGGTTGTGAGGTCATTTCCAGCTGGTGCATGTCTTTCCACGTGTGTCTAGGCTTGCAGACAACTGAAATAAGGAATGTACGGGCGCACTGCTAATTTACAGAAGTAACAATTGCCAGGGGATGCAAATGGTCACATAGTAATATACTGTAGCAACAAGAAAAAAAGAAGACCATATAGAAAAATGCACACCACCAGTATGTATGATTATACAAGGAGAAGGCTTTATTAACAACAATGCTACATTAAAAACACGTAAAAGCAGAAAAATGAATAACAATCCCACTGTATATCCTAGTCCATACAAAATAGAATAGAGTCTCATATATATACCATCAACATGGATAAACAACAAGATAAGTAGGAACGGGCATACACAAGTGGGCGTATCCACATAATAATGTATGACAATGTAGTTACATCAAAATGCCCCTCATAGTGTGCAACCTAATGAGATCGCCCTGATTAGAGACTCAGACATGTAAATGACCCTCAGGTAGGAAAAGTTTCCTGGATAACATATCAATCATGATACCTCAATACCACACAACCATGCTAAATGTGCAACAACCACAGTGTTTGGGATGGAGGTGAAAATAACGCACACAATGTGCAAGAAAACATTCCATCCCATAAAATGAGAAAAGTAACGCACTAACTGAAGAGCTGCAAAAAATAATGCCGTGTAGATAAGAGGCTACATAATGTCAGACATGAAAATGCTTGCAGACAATGCCAGCTGCTCTAGGCTGCAGTTCCTGCACTTATTGGGCTGCAATGGTTTCTGTGTGTGCTTAGGGCGTGCGCAGCCACACCTTCCCTGCTTTTATCAGGGTTAGTGTGTGTACTTGAAATGCTGTCCCCAGCCAATTGCTGAGGGGCAGATCCTTTATAAACTTACCTGCCCTATTGGCGGGGCCAGAGCTACTCACAAAGCTCCTGAACCTTGCCATGTATGTCTCGTGTCTGTGTCCCTGGACCTCGTCTGTCTCTGTTTTGGTACCAAATTCCCTGCCTTGATTCCTGCTTTGTCCTGTTCCCTCGCTCTGCCCCAGAGGCGGTATATCCGGGCCTGAATCCCTGATCCTGTACCTGACCCCGTCTAAATTCACCCTGGCTTGGAGGCGGTGTATCCAGGCTTGAATCCTTGATCCTGCGGTGTTAGTACCATCACGCTTGAGTTCCTTCCTAGGTCCGATGCCTGGAGCCCGACGACCGCAGTCTGGAACCTGATGACCGCTGCCTGGAGCCTGGAGCTGGATGACTGCAGTGGTGCCTGTAGGTTGTGTTGGATATCCGGAACCAAACGACTCCCATCTGATGTCTGCCGGTGACTCTGATGTCCTGTGGGTGACACTGATGTCCTGCCTGCATCTGGATGACCTCGTGTATCCTGATGTCCTGATGACCTTGTGTGTCCTGATGTCCTGATGACCTCGTGTGTCCTGATGACCTTGTGTGTCCTGATGACCTTGTGTGTCCTGATGACCTCATGTGTCCTGGTTTTGTCTATGTACTGTGACTTTACTTTAAGTAAACTTTACTTTATTTATACCTGAAGTTGTGTGGTGTCATCAAGTCCTACGTGTCCTTGTCCACATGCTCAGCTGCCACAGAATCTCGGTCACTGCCCTTCCCTAGTTCGGGTAGGCCCTGGTCCCCCTCTGTGGTATAGAGGGTCCATATTGCGTCCCCGGGGGATGCCCATGCCCCTCGCCATCGGCGTGGAGGCGCCTGCTGGGCCGCGTCTGCGGCTGCAGTCGTGACAGCTTATCCGCTGTTTCTCTGGCATTCTGACCCTGGCATGTGACCTGACTTGCGACTTCGTATTTTCCCTTGGTTTACTACGTGATCTTTTGGTATTGACCCCGGAATGTCTGAGTGCGCTTATTCACGGACTAGCTGTAGGTTGTGACTAGCGTCACATTTTGACTGGCCTTAAAAGTAGTTTTTTTTTCCCTTCACCAATGGATCCTATTCGTGCACTCTGTGATCAGGTGGCGAATTTGACCAAGATGGTTCAGGATTTCGAAAGGGAACACCTGAAATTAGAATCTACACAGTCCCAGCTGCAGGGTCAGTTTTCTAGAAATATGGATGCGTCCCAAAGCTCCTCACCATCAACTGTAGTACTGACTCCTTTACCTTCTGATGTGCAGTTGGTCTCTCTTGAACCTGTAGTTGCACTTCCTGACAAATTCTCAGGGGGAGAATGATCAGTTTAGGTTATTTTTCCCCCATAGAATATAATGCAGCCCTCCTCATAGAGTATAATGCAGCCCCAATAGAATATAATGTAGCCCCCTCATAAAGTATAATAAAGCCTACAATATAATCTATAATCTAGCCCCCCATAAAATATAATGCAGCCCCCCGTAGAATACAATGTAGCCTCCTCATATAGTATAATGTAGCCCCTTCATAGAGTATGATGCGATCACCAACATAGAATATAATAAAGATGATACAGCCCCCCCATAGAATATAATGTAGCCCCGAATAGAATATAATACAGCCCACCTCCCCATAGAATATAATGTAGCCCCCCATATTATATAACACAGTCTCCCCCATAGAATATAATATATAATGTACCCCCCATGGTATATAACACAGCCACATAGAATATAACACAGACCCACATGGTATATAGCACAGCCCCACATGGTATACAGCACAGCACCATGGTATACAGCACAGCCCCCCATTGGTATACAGCACAGCCCCCATTGGTATACAGCACAGCACGCCATGGTATACAGCACAGGCCCACATGGTATAAAGCACAGCCCCACAGGATATAAAACACAGGCCCACATGGTATAAAGCACAGCCCCACATGGTGTATAGCACAGCCCCACATGGTCTATAGCACAGCATCACATGGTATACAGCACAGCCCCATTGGTATACAGCACAGCCCCCCTTGGTATACAGCACAGCCCCCATTGGTATACAGTACAGCCCCCATTGGTATACAGCACAGCCCCCATTGGTATACAGCACAGCCCCACATGGTATAAAGCACAGCCCCAGATGGTATGTATCACAGCATCACATGGTATACAGCACAGCCCCCCATTGCTATACAGCACAGCCCCCATTGGTATATAGCACTGCGCCATGGTATACAGCACAGGCCACATGGTATAAAGCACAGCCCCACATGGTCTATAGCACAGCATCACATGGTATACAGCACAGCCCCCATTGGTATACAGCACAGCCCCCCTTGGTATACAGCACAGCCCCCATTGGTATACAGTACAGCCCCCATTGGTATACAGCACAGCCCCCATTGCTATTCAGCACAGCCCCCATTGGTATATAGCACTGCGCCATGGTATACAGCACAGGCCACATGGTATAAAGCACAGACCCACATGGTATATATCACAGCATCACATGGTATACAGCACAGCCCCCATTGGTATACAGCACAGCCCCACATGGTATAAAGCACAGCCCCACATGGCATATATCACAGCATCACATGGTATACAGCACAGCCCCCCATTGGTATACAGCACAGCCCCCTTTGGTATATAGTTCCTTACACTTGCCAGTCCTACTCTAACATGAAAACCACAGAAAGAGGAAAGAATCCTCCAATATTTGAGAAAAAAACAAAACAGACAGAGATGCTTACTTGTACAGACAGGCCTCAATACAAATGCACTAACAGGTTGCAGCGGACCCAAGTATAATGGCAACTGCACTGAAGCAATAATACCTAATGAAACAGCCAGCCTACAATCAGGGATTGGCCGTGTGGCACACCAGTGCAAAAAAATAATCCGTATGTGGCAATGTTCACACAGGGAATGCAGAGCATATGGTTCACAGCCTCTTAGTAACACCATATAGGGGGGCTGTCCAGTGCTCATTAGGTATTATTGCTTCTGTGCAGTTGCCATTTTACTTGGGTCCGCTGCACCCTGTTAGTGGTTTTGTTTTGAAGCCTGTCTATACAAGTAAGCATCTCTGTCTGTTTTGTTTTTTTCTTAAATATTGGAGGATTCTTTCCTCTTTCTGTGGTTCCCATTGGTATATAGCATTGCACCATGGTATACAGCACAGCCCCACATGGTATAAAGCACAGGCCCACATGGTATATATCACAGCATCACATGGTATACAGCACAGCCCCCCATTGGTATACAGCACAGCCCCCCATTGGTATATAGCACTGCGACATGGTATACAGCACAGGCCCACATGGTATAAAGCACAGGCCCACATGGTATATAGGACAACACCACATGGTATACAGCACCATGGTATACAGCACAGCCCCACATGATATACACAGCACAGGCCTCTCCCTCCTCTGGACCCCTCTGGCCTCCTCCTCCTCCGGACCCCTCTGGCCTCCTCTTCCATCTCCGGACCCCTCTTCTCTCCTCTTCCTCCTCCGGACCCCTCTGGCCTTCTCTTCCATCTCTGGACCCCTCTTCTCTCCTCTTTTTTCTCCAGACCTCTCTGTCCTCCTCTTCCTCTTCCGGACCCCTCTGGCCTCCTCTTCCTCCTCCGGACCCCTCTGACCTCCTCTTCCTCCTCTGGACCCCTCTGGCCTCCACTCCCTCCTCTGGACCCCTCTGGCCTCCTCTTCCATCTCCGGACCTCTCTTCCCTCATCTGGACCCCTCTGGCCTCCTCTTCCTCCTCCGGACCCCTCTGGCCTCCTCTTCCTCCTCCAGATCCCTCTGGCCTCCTCTTCCTCCTCCGGACCCCACTGGCCTCCTCTTCCTCCTCCAGACCCCTCTGGCCTCCTCTTCCATCTCCGGACCCCTCTTCCCTCCTCTTCCTCCTCCGGACCCCTCTGGTCTCCTCTTCCTCCTCCGGACCCCTCTGGCCTCCTCTTCTATCTCCGGACCCCTCTTCCCTCCTCTTCCTCCTCTGGACCCTTCTGGCCTCCTCTTCCTCCTCCAGACCCCTCTGGCCTCCTCTTCCTCCTCCGGACCCCTCTGGCCTCCTCTTCCATCTCCGGACTCCTCTTCCTCCTCCGGACCCCTCTGGTCTCCTCTTCCCCTTCCGGACCCCTCTGGCCTCCTCTTCCTCCTCCGGACCCCTCTGGCCTCCTCTTCCTCCTCCGGATCCCTCTGGTCTCCTCTTCCTCCTCTGGACCCCTCTTCCCTCCTCTTCCTCCTCCGGACCCCTCTGGCCTCCTCTTCCTCTTCTGGACCCCTCTGGCCTCCTCTTCCTCTTCTGGACCCCTCTGGCCTCCTCTTCCTCCTCCTCCGGACCCCTCTGGCCTCCTCCGGACCCCTCTGGCCTCCTCTTCCTCCTCCGGACCCCTCTTCCCTCCTCTTCCTCCTCCGGGCCCCTCCGGCCTCTTCCTCCTCCGAACCCCTCTGGCCTCCTCTTCCTCCTCCGGACCCCTCTGGCCTCCTCTTCCTCCTCCGGACCCCTCTGGCCTCCTCTTCCTCCTCTGGACCCCTCCGGCCTCCTCTTCCTCCTCTGGACCCCTCTGGCCTCCTCTTCCTCCTCTGGGCCCCTCCGGCCTCTTCCTCCTCCGAACCCCTCTGGCCTCCTCTTCCTCCTCCGGACCCCTCTGGCCTCCACTTCCTCCTCTTCCTCTGGTCTCCTCTTCCTCCTCCGGACCCCTCTTCCCTCCTCTTCCTCTTTCGGACCCCTCTGGCCTCCTCTTCCTCTTCCGGACCCCTCTGGCCTCCTCTTCCTCTTCCAGATCCCTTTGGCCTCTTCTTACTCCTCCGGACCCCTCTGGCCTCTTCTTCCTCTTCCGGCCCCTTTGGCCTCTTCTTCCTCCTCCGGACCCCTCTGGCCTCTTCTTCCTCCTCCGGACCCCTCTGGCCTCCTCTTCCTCCTCAGGACCCCTTTGGCCTCCTCCGGACCCCTCTGGCCTCCTCTTCCTCCTCCGGATCCCTCTGGTCTCCTCTTCCTCCTCCGGACCCCTCTTCCCTCCTCTTCCTCCTCCGGACCCCTCTGGCCTCCTCTTCCTCTTCCGGACCCCTCTGGCCTCCTCTTCCTCCTCCGGACCCCTCTGGCCTCCTCCGGACCCCTCTGGCCTCCTCTTCCTCCTCCGGATCCCTCTGGTCTCCTCTTCCTCCTCCGGACCCCTCCAGCCTCCTCTTCCTCCTCCGGGCCCCTCCGGCCTCCTCTTCCTCCTCCGAACCCCTCCGGCCTCCTCTTCCTCCTCCGAACCCCTCTGGCCTCCTCTTCCTCCTCTGGACCCCTCTTCCCTCCTATTCCAGGCCCCTCTGGCCTCTTCCATGGAGACTCTTTGTTCCCCCTCCTCTCCAGGGACACAGACCACCTATCACCCACTCTCTAGACTCTACTCACCGGTTCAGAGCAGAGTAGGAGCGGGAGCATCAGCAAGGAGAGTAGAGCTCTGCGACGTCCTCGTCTCACACGCTGGCAGCCGGAAAGCAGCCATCAAGAACAGAGCGCTGTTGAGCTGACATCACGACTCACGCGGCAAGGTCCTGGGGCTGTGTGAGTCATCAGAGAGAGCCAGAGCCAGCAAGGGGGTCGCCCGACGCCACCTCAGCGCCTCAGACGGGGGTACGCCATTCCCACGCCGCCGCGCGCTATGGTATGTGCACGCGCACGTCCCTTCAAATCATGGGACGCGCATTTAAAGGGCCGACGCACTTAAAGGGGCAGCATTTTAAAGAGCCCCCAGTGACCCCTGGGGCCCACCGGGCATTTACCCGGTACCCCGCCAGGGCAGACCGAGCCTGGGGAACCCTGTGTTAATGCAAGTAACTGGAGAGAGGTGTCATGTGTGACCTGGGGCCCCAAAAAGACCTGCTTTAGTGACTTTAGAAACTGAGCAGCGCTCAGAACCACGGGGTCATCACGCTCCCACAGTGGCGTGGCCCATTCTAACGCTCTGCCCGACAGAAGGGAGACGATAAACCTCACCTTAGCCCGCTCTGTAGGGAATCGCGCGGCCAGTAACTCGAGCTGGATAGAGCACTGTCTCACGAAACCCCTACAGGTGGTGCTGTCACCAGAAAACTTATCGGGCAACGGGAGGAGGGATATTGTCGGCGCAGGCGTGGATGTGGCCCCACGCGAGACAGCCTCTGTGACTGCCCGGGCAGCAGCCTCTGCAGCATTCGCACCTGAGGCGGAACTCTCGAGGGCCGCCAACCTGCCCTCTAGCTGCCGTAGCTGCTGCTGGTCCGCCATTACTAGCCAGACACTGGCGCTAGTATAATGTTAGGGACGGCGGAATGCACTAAATAATAAATAATAACAAGTGCGTTCGCCGCCCGGGGTCCATCGTGCAGAAGATATTACACTGCTGCTATGTAATGGCAGACGCACTAAATGGCGGTATCGCGCACGTGAATTGAACGTCACCCGGAGTGAGCTGGGCGGACTCCGTTAATTCACAGAGACGCCTGTTGTGAGTTCATTCTCACCAGTTGTGAGTTCCCCTTCTGGACTCTCTCTGGTGGTGACGGGAGGTGGTGCGGTTGGTTTGATCGGTGGAGATCTGCCACCTGAGAATGAAGATGACGATTGGATCTCAGGATTCTCAGATTGGATTTAAGACAGCCGACGCCCTATTCAGTTGCTGGTGATTCCTTCTGGCTTGTCAGCTCTTGGTTTTCAGCTCTGTTCCAGTCATCAAAAGCTAAGTTTTTCTGCTAATGTTCACACTTGATTTTGTTGGTCTATTCATTTTTTTGTGTGGTCTGCCAGCCCCGGCTGAATTTCCACTCTTATTTATCAGCATTTTGCCAATTGGCTTTTTGTCCCTTACTTTTTGCTCTGTCTCAGAATATTTCAGAGTGCTGATATAGTGGGAGAAGTCTAGTGACTTCAGGGTTAATTTTGCTATCAGAAGTGTTGGACATTATTTTGTAGGGTTTTTTGCAGGTTGCAGATAGTGTCTTTCCTTTCCTTTCCTTTCCTTTCCTGTCTAGTTAGTTTGGGCCCCATCATTTGCTCAGCCTATTTTCCTGCCTGTGTTTGTGCCTTCATCTTGTTTCACCGTCAATACATGTGTGGGGGCTATCTATTCCTTTGGGGTCTGCTGTGGGGCAGTTAATTTTCCCTTTTCTTGCTTTAGGCTTATGTAGTCCTCCGGCCGTGACGAGGCGTCTAGGTTCATCGTAGGCACGCTCCATGGCTACTGCTAGTTGTGTGGTAAGATCAGGGATCTGCAATCTGCATAGTTACCAACCACTCTGTTTTTTGTGGCTTAGCTTGTTTGCTTTTTCTCCATGGTGACCCATTCATAACAGACGCCAAGGCGTTAAATACAAAAGGTTGAGCCTATTGATGTCACAGGACTATGTGGAATGCACGCACGGTATATGGTCACAGGACTTGGGGCCAAGACACAGGGTCCGTGTCCGTCTAGACCTACCGTGCGTGTGACGTCGCAACCGTGGACGCCAAGGAGTACTGCTGACTGCAGCATGGCACCAGACACTGCCGCTATACGACAATGCCTGGTAGCAGGCGCACTGTCGGACGCAAGTACTGTGGAGGATGCATATTGTGGCCTGTAGCTTGCCACTGACTGGCGCTGACTCTAACACTAGTTCCCTATCCACATACGTAATATCAGAGGGAGGGGAATCTTAATGAGTCATTTGCAAGTCCATACATCCATCATCATTCACACAGTTAGCAACTAGAGTCTATATTAGCGCATGGCCGAGCGGCCATGTAAACCTTTTATAGCCAGGACCTTCAGGAAGCTTCCAGATCCCTGAGATGGACCAATCAGATCTGGAGAAGGACCTGTGCATGTGACTCCCAATCTCCAACGGGAGATCGTCTCGTGAGCATGCTCAGTGGAGGAATGGAAGGACTTCACCTCTGGAGCGGTTTGCTGCTGAGCAGCCTGCATTGCTATTGCTGGCCCAAAGGTGGCAGCAACAGCCAGATCCACAGAGCAGGTCTGGGCAGAGCGTCGGGAACGACGGGGCTGCTGAGCAAGCTCCTCTGCGGTCGATGGAGAATGTGAGACCGCAGAATGTGAGGCTCTGGATTCCTGCTGCTGCAGGAACCCGACGCCTAAGATCCGCTTTGTCATGCAGCCTTGACTCTGTTTCTCTTCCAGAACCTCCATCCTCCATTCTTCTAGGAATTGTGATTTCTATGGTATCCTAGGAATTGGAAGCTGAAATTCGTGAGGTCCAGTTATTGTCCCCATCCGCTACACCTGAATTTAAATGATTTGTGCCTGGGTATCCTAGATTACGTCTATTGCAGGAATTTCATGACTCCGTCTTAAGTGGTCACCCGGGAGTCACTGCTACACAGAAAGCTATTGCTAGACTCTTTTGGTGGCCATCCATGCTTAACGATGTTAAGGAATTTGTTTCCGTTTTTGAGATTTGTGCCCACTCTAAGTCTGTCATAACCGGCTGGGAATTGGTTCCATTACATATTCCAGAAAGACCATTGAATCATTTGTCCATGGACTTCATTACAGATTTGACTTTATCTGGTGGAAAAACGGTCATTTGGGTGGTGGTTGACTGATTCAGTAAACAAGCTCACTTTGTTCCATTAGCAGGGTTACCTAATGCTGAAACACTGTCCAAGTTATTTATCAACCATGTGGTGAGATTGCATGGCATTCCTTTAAACATTGTATCGGATAGGGGGGTGCAATTTGTCTCTAAATTTTGGAGGGCATTTTGTAGGAAGTTGGGGATTGATTTGTCTTTTTCCTCTGCTTAGCACCCTGAGACAAATGGTCAGACAGAGAGGACGAATCAATCACTAGAACAAATTTTAAGATGTTTTGTGGCTGCTCCTCAGGAGGAATGGACCTGATTTTTGCCTCTTGCTGAGTTCGCCTTTAACAATCGGGTCAATCAGTCCACTGGAACTTCTCCATTTTTTTTGTAACTGTGGTTTTCATCCTCATTTTGGTGACTTGGAGTGGAAGTGACCATTCAGAAACTTGGGGATGTTTGGAGGGAGGTTCAGAGGAATATTTGGCTGGCTCAGTTTCCGCAAAAATGTAAGGCAAATAGGAAACGTTCCGTGGGTTTCACTTTCAAAGTTGGGGATAAAGTTTGGTTATCGTCCAAGAATATAAGGTTAAAAGTACCTTTGGCAAAGTTGGGCCCGAAATTCAATGGCCCATATGAGATTTTAAAGGTCATAAATCCTGTTACCTTTAGATAAAAGCTAGCTTCCACTGTCCCTTTGTGTCCCCAATGTTTTTCACAAATCCCTGTTAAAGAAGTTTGTTCCGTCTGTGTTGTCTGTCTCTTCCCCTCCTCCTCCCATCTCTGTTGATGGAGGTCTGGAGTACGAGGTACAGAGAATTGTGGATTCTTGGAGGGTCTGAAATTCCCTCCAATATCTGGTTCACTGGAGGGAATATGGACCCAAGGAGAGATCCTAGGTTCCGGCTCATGGGCAACAAACAAGGAGAATTGGAACTACTAACACAGGAAAAGAAATATGATGTCATTGGAATCACTGAAACTTGGTGGGACAATACACATGATTGGAATACAAGACTAGAAGGATACAACTTATTTGCAAGAAACAGATTTGATAAGCGAGGAGGGGGTGTCGCATTGTATGTTAGAAACGCGTATATCTGCACAGAGATTGAAGCTTCAGAGACTGGGAGTTCTGTGGAAACTGTTTGGGTAAGAATACAAGGACAGAACAATGGAAAGGACACCATTGTAGGCATTTACTACAGGCCGCCTGTGCAAGCTGAAGATATGGATGAACTCTTTATGCATCAAATGGCCAAGTTCTCCAAAAAATATGACATAGCTGTCATGGGAGATTTCAACTATCCAGACATTTGTTGGGAATCTCTCTCAGGCAAAACTAACAGGTCAAGGAAATTCTTATCCTCTCTTGCTGACAACTTTATCTTCCAAAAGGTAAGGGAGAAAACAAGGGGAACTGCTACCTTGGATCTAATCCTTATAAACAGGGAGGAAATGGTTGAGGAGGTAAAAGTGGCTGGGAACCTAGGAGGTAGCGACCATGCTATTTTAGAATTTTGGATAACTAGAGGCGGAAGACCTGTGAAGACTCAGACATCAAGGTTAGATTTCAGAAAGGCAGATTTTAAAGGATTCAGAAAGAGAATTGGAGGGATCCAATGGCTGGATATCCTTAAAGACAAAAATGTCCAGGAAGGATGGGAAATCTTGAAAAATGAAATTCTCAAAGCACAGTTGTTAACAATTCCGAAAAGAGGGAAGAAAAGGAAGCATTTAAGGAAACCAGGATGGATGAACACAGAACTTAAGCACATGCTAAAAAGGAAGAAAAAAATGTTTATAAAATGGAAAGAGGGAGGCATATCTAAAGAAGAATATAATGCTGTCTGCAGAACCTGCAGGGCACAAATCAGATTATCTAAAGCTGAAAATGAATTGAGGCTTGCAAGAGATGTCAAAAGCAATAATAAAGGATTTTGGGGATATGTCAAAAGTAAAAGAAAAGTCAAAGATGCTATAGGATTTTTACAGGATGAAAATGATGAAATGGTAAGACAGGATGTTGAGAAGGCTGAACTTTTAAATTCCTATTTTGCATCTGTTTTCTCTCAGAAAGGAAATGTAACATAAACTGTTATTCACTGTCCTATTAAGGGAATAGAAGAATCCAGGATATCTATAAACAGAAAGATAGTGAGGAAACACTTAGCTAACCTAAATGAATTCAAGTCTCCAGGTCCAGATGAATTACACCCCAGAGTACTGAAGGAGATAGCAGAAGAAATTTTCGAACCCCTCTCCATAATCTTTGAAAATTCTTGGAGAACAGGAGAAGTGCCAGAAGACTGGAGAAGAGCAAATGTTGTTCCTATCTTCAAAAAGGGGAAGAAGGTGGACCCAGGCAACTATAGGCCGGTGAGTCTGACTTCTATACCAGAAAAGATCTTTGAACAAATTATTAAACAACTTGTATGTCAATACCTGGATAAGAATGAAGTGATTAAACAGAGTCAGCATGGGTTTGTAACTAATAAGTCATGTCAGACTAACTTAATTTCCTTCTATGATGGTATCACTGATTGGGTGGATCAAGGAAATGCTGTAGATATAGTATATCTTGACTTCAGCAAAGCATTTGACAAAGTCTCTCATACAATCCTTATTGAAAAAATGACTAAGTATGGAATGGACAAGGCAACTGTTAGGTGGATTCATAACTGGTTTAGTGATCGGACACAAAGAGTGGTCGTAAATGGCTGCACATCCAGTTGGAAGAATGTCTCAAGTGGGGTACCACAGGGCTCTGTCCTGGGCCCTGTATTGTTCAACATCTTTATCAACGATTTAGATGAAGGAATTGAGGGTAAACTGATTAAATTTGCTGATGACACAAAGCTAGGAGGGATAGCTAATACTAGAGAAGAGAGAGAGAGGATTCAAAAAGATTTAAATAAACTGGAGAAGTGGGCAGCAACTAACAGAATGGTTTTTAACAGGGAGAAATGCAAAGTACTACATCTGGGCAATAAAAATGAAAAAGCATATATAGAATGGGAGGAATAGGGCTAAGTGACAGCACATGTGAAAAAGACTTGGGTATACTAATAGATCACAGACTGAATATGAGTCAACAGTGTGATGCAGCAGCAAAAAAGGCAAATGCAATTCTAGGATGTATTAACAGAAGCATACAGTCTAGATCACGTGAAGTCATTATTTCCCTCTACTCCTCTTTGGTCAGACCTCATCTGGAATATTGTGTCCAGTTTTGGGCACCACATTTTAAAAAAGACATCAACAAACTGGAGCAAGTTCAGAAAAGAGCGACCAGAATGGTGACCGGTCTGCAAACCCTGTCTTATGAGGAAAGGTTGCAGGATTTGGGAATGTTTAGTTTGCAAAAGAGAAGACTGAGAGGAGACTTAATAGCTGTCTACAAATATCTAAAGGGCTGTCACATTGTAGAAGGATCAACTTTATTCTCATTTGCACAAGGAAAGACTAGAAGCAATGGGATGAAACTGAATGGGAGGAGACACAGATTAGATATTAGAAAAAACTTTTTGACAGTTAGAGTGATCAATGAGTGGAACAGGCTGCCACGAGAAGTGGTGAGTTCTCCTTCAATGGAAGTCTTCAAACAGAGGCTGGACAGACATCTGACTGGGATGATTTAGCGAAT
Source organism: Dendrobates tinctorius (assembly GCF_039654945.1). NCBI lineage: Eukaryota > Metazoa > Chordata > Amphibia > Anura > Dendrobatidae > Dendrobates > Dendrobates tinctorius. Next base: position 3,281,117 of record NW_027362043.1, read on the forward strand.
CCTGCTTTGAGCAGGGGGTTGGACCAGATGGCCCAGGAGGTCCCTTCCAACTCTACGATTCTATGATTCTATGATTCTATGATTCATTCGGTGAAGGCTGATTGTTTGGTCAGAGCTTTTCACTGTAGGTTTCCTAGGAAACCTGGGGGTCCAGTGGCCCCCCTTGAAGATAGGGTACTATCATGATTCCTCTGATCAAAGTTTCTGGGACTCTGTGATGGACAGCTGTGGCATCCTATCCTGTGCTGGAGCTTGCGCCGCATGATTCCCACTGTCATGCCTGTCATGCCTGCCATGCCGCTTGCCCATGCTGGTGCGCACTCTCGTTCCACCTTGCGGCTGCTCGCCATTGCTGGTGCACACGCGCATCTCCTATGCTGGATCCTTCAGCTGCTGCCTGTGCCCGGCGCACGTGCGCATGCTTATCTCCATGCGGCCTGCAACGGTTCCTCTCTATGGTCCGTTAGGACCTGACCTGGCGATCCTCTCTATGGTCCTGGAGGACCTCACCCAGCATTCCTCTTTATGGTCCTGGAGGACCTTTTCTAGTGACTCTATGGTCCTGGAGGACTTGATCCAGCGATCCTCTCTATGGTTCTGGAGGACCTGATCCAGCGATCTCTCTATGGTCCTGGAGGACCTGACCTAGCGATCCTTTCTATGGTCCTGGAGGACCTGACCTAGCAGTCCTCTCTACGGTCCTGGAGGATCAGACTCAACATTCCTCTCTATGGTCCCAGAGGACCCGACCTGGAAATCCTCTCTGTGATCCTGGAGGACCTGACCTGGAAGTCCATGTATCCAAGCCCTATATCAGGCCGTCTCTTCCTATGGGAGGGACCTGATTATCGTGTGGCTTCCCTGCTAGACCTGCTTGGTCTCTGCTCGGTCGCTCTCTGTATTCTGTGCCCCTGCACTCTGCCCTGTTGTGCTTCTTCGCACACGCTCCGTGCTTGTACTTTGTCTCGTGTCCTGTACTTGTCTTATGTCCTGTACCTTGTCTCGTGTTTTGTACTTTGTCTCACGCCCTGTACTTCGTCTGGTGTCCTGTACCTTGCCTTGTGTGGCTTCCCTTTCCTCTGCTCTGTTGTGCTCCTTTGGCACAGGCTCTGCTTAATTCCTATTCTCTGTCCTATCGTGCTCTCTTGCACAACCATGTTTCTGTACCATGCCTCGCCGTGCTGTCTGTGCGTGCTTTGGCCATGTACTCTGCCTTGAGCTCTATCTTTGTATTCTGACATATCGAGCACCTTTAGCACAAGTCTTGTCTTGTACTCCGTGCTCTTCCTTGACCCGGCTCTGGGCTCTAGCATACGCTCCGCTTCTCTTCTCTTTACCCGGCTCTGTGCTTCAGTCTAAGTTCCACTCCTAGCTCTGTACCTAGTTTCTTCCTTGACCCGACTCTAGGCTCTAGCATACGGTCCACTTCTCTTTCTTGTACACAGCTCTGTGCTTTAGCCTACGTTCCGCTCTTTGCTCTGTACTCTGTCTGTACTTTGCCTAGCTTTGCCCTACCTTATTTTTCTGCGTGCCCTACGCACGCACCTGGTCTAGCCTTGCTCGCCTGTTTGTGCCTCAGCTGTGCCCACCTCAGTCGTGCCCGCCTGTTTGTGCCTCAGCCGTGCTCATTGGCCAGTGATTTAACTGTGTCCGCCTGTTTGTGCCTCAGCCGTGTCCGCCTTAGTCATGCCCGCCTGTCTGTGCCTCAGCCCGACCAGCCTGCCAGTGCCGCAGTTGTGCCCTCTGTGCTTCCTTGCACTCACACTGTCCCTGCACTGTGCACCTCGTGCCTCTTGGCACGCGCAGGCCCTTGCCTGCTTCCTGGCTTGCCTCCTCGTGCTCCCTAAGCACGCGCAGGTCCTAGACAGAACCCCGCCTAGTACTCAGGCCCTTGCCTGAACCCTGGCGTGTCTCCTAGCACATGCAGGCCCTAGCCTGAACCTTGGACCCTGCGTGTTCCCTAAGCACACATCTTGCCTTGAACCTTGGACAATGGCGTGTCTCCAAGCACGCATTCTGCCTTGAACCCTGGCGTGTCTCCTAAGCACGCACCCTGCCTTGAACTTTGAACCCTGTTGTGCCACCTAGCACGTACCACGCCTTGGACGTTGGCGTGCCCTCACACGTACCTTGCTATGTATCTCTGTGTCCTCATTATTACGTCTTGTACCTGGTGAAACCCTGAGACCACGCTTTATTGGATAAACCCTGTGACCACGCTTTGCCTTGTCTTGTACCCTGCATGTTCCCAGTTGCCAGACACTCACACTTGTGTCTTCCATAAGCCGGCCGTCTGGTTCCAGCAGTCGTGGTGGCTCACCCCCTTTGTCTTGCCCCTGACACTCCCTGTATAAGGGGTGGTCCTCACAAGGTCAGCTCGCCCTAGGTGGGTGGGTGCAACAACCCAGGGGGTCCACTCTAGAAACTGACACAGCAGAATACGTTACAGTGATCTTTTGGTATTGACCCCGGAACGTCTGACTGCGCTTATTCATGGCCTAGCTGTGGGATGTGACTAGCGTCACACCTATGGTCAGTATGAACGCTGTCTTCGGCCGATCATGCTCAGCCATGGGCACCTGCCAATATTCGCTGGCCAGATCTAGGGATGAGTAGTACTTCGTTTTCCCCAAAGCGGACAATGACTCCTCAATTCTGAGTAGGGGTAAGAGTCCCGCACTATACAGGCATTCGGTCACCAATAGTCGACACAAAAACTCAGGGTTCTGTCCTTCTTTCGAACTAGAATGATGGGAGTTGCAAATGGGCTCTGACTCTCCCGTATGACTCCACTCTGCAGCATGTGTGCCAATATTTCTTTCACTTCCTGGTACATCTGAGGCGGGATTTGCCAATATCTCTCACAGATCGGTGCAGCACTTCCTGTGGGTATCTCGTGGGTTATAGCTGTTGTGCACCCGAAGTCATCATCATGACGGGCGAAGAAATCTTGGTAACGCTCCAGCATAGCTTCCACCTGTTGCACCTATCGTAATGACAGTCCTGTCAGTTCAGCCCGCATCTGCTCCAAGATTCAACACCCTTCCGGCTTCCAGATGGATGCTCTGGGGGCATGGTAATTGCTACAGTCAAAGGATCTCCTTGTTTCACTGCTAACTGGACGGCCTCTGGTTGCATCAGTTCTTCTGGCATGCCCAGCACCTGTGCCCTTCACTCTTGGGCGAGAGCGTAAGATTGTCACACCGCATCACTACGTTACCGTCATGAACGATGGCTAACGTCCGAAGGTATTTGGTCCATTAAGGTTGGCTCTATCTGGACTTCCACCTCTTCGAGGGGTGTGCAGGCTCGTAAAGGCAGTGTAAGCATAGTTTGCCCATGCAATAGGACTAGTTTAGCAGCGGCAGGGACTATCACTTTTCCTAAAACTTTCCATTCATTTGACATTTGTTGGGCCTGGGGAACTCAAATCAGTTGTTGAAATACCTTCATCTGTGGGGTTCGTGAGCTCTATCGGTCCAGAAAAGTGTCTGGCGACTCGCTGATCAAAAGAGTCCCGAGTTCTTTCAGCACATTAATTCCCAAAGTCACTGCAGGGCTGTTGCTAGTATCTCCAGCGGTCAATGTGACTTTTTTCCAGCCCACATCTTTACTGCATACTGTAATTTGCATCCAGACCACCCCTGCGACCGGGATGGGCATCTGATTGGCCGCCGTTAACTTGATTGCTGGGCCCAACTCTGGCTGTGTTGCTTCAGGAAAATGCCATCTTAAATATGCTTTTGGCATGGTGGTCACCTGCGAACCGGTATCAACTAGGCAGTGGACGGCTCGACCATTCATTTCAGCCCATACGAGGGGGTCATGAAAATTAAACTTTTGGGACTACCTTCTTTCCTCCTTGGCTTCTCAGGCTCCGGGCGGCGTCCCCCGGCCACGGAGCCCAATAGTTTTACCGGCTGCCGAGTCAGAGGCTCGCACACCCTCAGGCATAATGTCCAACATCCCCACACTTGAAGCAAGTTGGATTCTTCTATGCTCGGGGCTGCTCCATTTCCGGGCGGTGTTCATCTAGCAAACGGGCCTCCGAGTCACTCTTGTCTCTGGGCACATTTGGTGCTGCAGTGGGGACCCTTCTGAAGCTGGACCACTCCTCTCACATGTCCTGTATTTCTTTCTGGATCTCGTGGGCCCAGTCGGGTTCAGCTGCAAGCGAGACTGGTACCCCATTGTTCCGGACAATCCCTGCCAAGTCTACGGTCCCCTGCTACTGCTCCCTAATACGTGCTTCTGCCCCAATTTCTAAGAAAATCATACGTGGCCTAGCACGCAGGCGCACCCACAAAGCTTGCGTAAGCGGTAAGTCTCTGAGGCCTGCCACGAACTAGTCTCTCAATATCACATCAGGGGACCCCGCTCCAATTACCCCCACATCATCCTGGCAGGAAATATGCGCTTGTATTTCCTTCAGCGCATTAATGTATTGCATCATGGACTCCCCCTACCTTTGGACATGTTGGGGAAATGCGGAGGCGCTTGTTCAGTCATCAGTGGGATCTCCATGCATTTCCTCTAGGATCTTGAATACCTTGGCCAACGTGTCCCATTCATGAGGGGGACGGAACATTACAGAACACCTAGCCTTACCATCCAGGACCATTAGAGCAAGCTGCCTGCATAGCAGGGGTCACGGGATGCATCTTTAACATGTCTTTAACCTGTTCAGTCCAGTCCCTCAGCAGTGATTTGCTCCCTGTAAATTTTGGGAGATTGCTGAGCATGGACCCCAGTGGCAAGCTGACCAATGGGGCGCCCATGACCTCTTGGTCTGCTGCCTCTGTGCCCAAGGATGGCATCCTTCTGAATACGCCAAATGTAAGCAGGTTGCGGGATGCAGTGACGCAAGGCAGACAGAGTAAGGGTTAACAATTTAATTAACAGTAAAGGTACTCCTCGAAGGGAGATAAACAGTTAAATTGTAATTGGAGTAAGGAAAAAGAATGGCAATGTAGCAACAGTTCACTTAATAAACTTATTGTGTCGGTAGTGTCCTCAGCTGCAGATGATCCGTTGGGGGTTGTAGTACTGGCAACGGCCCGGGTAGTGTCCACAGATGGGGTCTTGTTATGATGAGTCACCGAAGGAGGAAAAAACAAAATACCAGCTAAGTCCAGAAAAAACAGAGAGGTTGGCAGCTATCGGATTGCAGACCCCTGAACCTATCCACAACAACTAGCAGTAGCCATGGGGGGTTCCTACGGTTCCCTAGACCCCTCGATCACAGCCGGAGAGCTACATAGCCTAAAGACAGAAAGGGGAAAAACTAAACTGCCCCAAAGCAGACCCCAAAGCAATAGGCAGCTCCCAACATATAATGACGGTGAAGCAAGATGAAAACACTAACACAGATAGAAAGATAGGTTGAGCAAATGATGGGGCCCAAGCTAACTACATAGGACAGGATAGGAAAGCTGCTGTCTGCCATCCGCTAAAAACCGTATCAAAATGAGCCAACCGACTGATAGGAAAAACAGGCCCTGAAGTCGCTAGGCTTCAAAAGACTATATCAGCACTCAGGTATATTCTGAAGACAGAGCAAAAGATCAACAGATCAGAGACAAAAATGGAATTCAGCTCACCCCCGGCCGGGAATGGCAGAACTCCCAAAAAACAAGGCAAAACAAAACTGAAGAGTACAAAGCAGAGCAGAAAAACTTAGCTTTGAGACGCAGGAATCAGACTGGTCTCCAAGAATCCAGCAGGAAAATCACCAGCCAGGAAGAAGGGCGTCGGCAGCCTTATATCCAGTCCTCAATTCCAGCCACCCAGTTATCATCTAGCTGCCCAGGTGTTTGGTAATCAGTCTCACTACCTTCCTTCACCAGAGGAGGGAGTTCATCAGACCTCAATGGTGAAGGGAAAAATGAACTCACAACAGTACCTCCCCCTTGAGGAGGGGTCACCGAACCCTCATCCATGCCACCAGGGCGATCTGGGTGAGCCCGATGAAAGGCACGCACCAATCTTTCGGCATGAATATCAGAGGCAGAGACCCAGGAATTATCCTCCTGACCATAACCCTTCCACTTAACCAAATACTGGAGTCTCCGTCTAGCCAGACGGGAATCCAGTATCTTCTCTACCTCATATTCCATGTTACCTTCAACCATTATAGGGTCAGGAGGTGCCACCACAGGAACTACTGGTTCAACAAACCTCTTCAACAAGGACTTATGAAACACATTATGAATTTTAAATGTGACAGGAAGAGCCAACCGAAAAGAGACCGGATTAATAATCTCCAAAATCTTGTAAGGTCCAATAAATCTAGGCTTAAACTTAGGAGAAGCCACCTTCATAGCGATATTTTTTGATGACAACCAAACCATATCACCCACCTTAAACTGGGGACCAACGGTCCTACGCCGGTTGGAAAACCGCTGGGCCTTTTCCTGGGAGAGAGACAACTTATCCACTACTTGGTCCCAGATCTGGTGCATTCTCTCCACCACAGTGTCAACACCTGGGCAGGCAGAAGGCTCCACCTGCCCTGAAGAAAATCGAGGGTGAAAACCAAAGTTACAAAAAAAAGGTGACATCAAAGTGGCAGAACTAGCTCTATTATTTAAAGCAAATTCGGCCAAGGGCAAAAATGAAACCCAATCATCCTGATCGGCAGAAATAAAACATCTCAAATACGACTCCAAAGTCTGGTTTGTTCTCTCCATCTGCCCATTGGTCTGAGGGTGAAACGCAGAGGAGAAGGACAACTGAATTCCAAGCTTGGAACAGAAAGTCCTCCAAAATCTAGACACAAACTGAACTCCTCTGTCAGATACAATGTTCTCAGGAATCCCGTGCAAGCGAACCACCTGTTGCAAAAACAAGGGCACCAACTTAGAGGAAGATGGCAACTTAGGGAGTGGTACAAGATGGACCATCTTAGAGAATCTATCACAAATCACCCAAATAACAGTCATTCTCTGAGAGACAGGCCTATCAGAGATAAAATCCATTGAAATATGGGTCCATGGCCTCCTGGGCACCGGCAAAGGCATCAACAAGCCACTAGAGCGAGAACAAGGATTAGACCGGGAGCAAGTCCCACAGGACTGCACAAAATTCCTGACATCACGAGACAAGGCGGGCCACCAAAAAGACCGACTCACCAGATCTCTAGTAACAAAAATACCTGGATGACCAGCCAATGCAGAGCAATGAACTTCAGACATCACTCTTCCTCCACTGGTCAGGAACATACAACTTTCCACGGGGACAACGCTCAGGTTTGTCCTCCTGAAACTCTTCCAGAGCACGTCTCAAATCGGACGAGATGGCAGAAAGAACTACCCCCTCGCCTAAGATGGTAGCAGGCTTAGTCACAACAGGAGAATCAGCAAGGAAACTCCTAGAGAGGGCGTCTGCCTTGACATTCTTAGTGCCCGGAAGAAAAGAGACCACAAAATCAAAACGTGTGAAAAACAAGGCCAACCTAGCCTGTCTAGGATTCAAGCGCTTGGCCGACTCCAGGTAAATCAAATTCTTGTGGTCAGTAAGGACCACGACTTGGTGTTTGGCTCCCTCCAACCAATGTCTCCACTCCTCAAATGCCCATTTCATGGCCAACAGTTCCCGATTCCCCACATCATAGTTACGTTCGGATGGGGAGAACTTTCGGGAAAAGAAAGCACAAGGATTCATTTTAGATGTCACAGGATCTTTTTGGGACAACACCGCTCCTGCACCAATCTCAGAAGCATCCACCTCCACCTGAAACGGGAGTGAGACATCAGGTTGCCGCAAAACCGGAGCAGAAGTGAATCTTTGCTTCAGCTCCTGAAAGGAAGAAACAGCCTCCTGAGACCAATTCAGCACATCAGCACCCTTCCTAGTTAAATCCGTCAATGGCTTGGCAATACCAGAAAAATTAGCTATAAATTTCCGATAAAAATTAGCAAAACCCAAAAACTTCTGGAGGGCCTTCAAAGAAGTGGGCTGAACCCAATCATAAATGGCCTGTACCTTGGCCGGGTCCATTTCAATAGTTGACAGAGACAAAATAAATCCCAAAAATGAAACCCTCTGTACCCCAAAAAGGCATTTCGATCCCTTGACATACAGGGAATTCTCCCTCAAAATCCGGAACACAGTCCGAACATGTTCCACATGAGAGTCCCAATTCTTGGAGAAGATCAAAATATCATCCAGATAGATAATCAAAAATTTATCCACAAAGTCTCGGAATATATCGTTCATGAAACACTGGAAGACAGAAGGGGCATTAGGGAGCCCAAAAGGCATCACCAGGTACTCAAAATGTCCCTCCGGAGTATTAAACGCCGTCTTCATTTCATCCCCATGCTTAATGCGAATAAGATTATACACCCCCCTGAGGTCAAGCTTGGTAAACCAGCAAGCACCTTTAACTCTGGAGAATAGATCAGAAATCAGGGGTAACGGATACTGATATTTAACAGTAATTTTGTTGAGGGCACGATAGTCAATACAAGGCCTTAATGAACCATCCTTTTTAGCCACGAAAAAAAACCCAGCACCTAAGGGTGAAGAGGATGGTCTAATATGACCCTTTTCCAATGCCTCCTTAATATAGGATCGCATAGCCTCGTGCTCGGGTACAGATAAATTGAAAAGCCGACCCTTGAGGAATTTACACCCCGGGTTCAACTCATAACTCCTATGAGGAGGCAAAGACGCAGACTCATTCTCACTAAATACATCATAAAAGTCAGCCAAATAGTCAGGAACATCATGCGACTGGGGAGAGGTGGAGAAAACAGGAGCATCACTAAGGGCACACCGACAACCTCAACTCACCACAGACAAAGATTTCCAATCCAGAACTGGATTATGGATTTGCAACCAGGGAAACCCCAGAACAATGGTATCATGCAAATTATGCAACACCAAAAATCTGCAATTTTCTTGATGGTCTGGGGCGACCCGCATTACCACCTGGGTCCAAAACTGAGGTTTATTCTTCGCCAAAGGAGTAGCATCAATACCCCTCAAAAGGATAGGCGTCTGCAGAGGTGTCATAGGAAATCCACAATGTTTAGCAAAATCCAAGTCCATCAGGTTCAGAGCTGTTCCTGAATCCACAAAAGCCTTGGCGGAAAATGTGGACAGGGAGCAGATCAGAGTAATTGCCAGAAGAAACTTAGGTTGAACACCACCCACAGAAAACGTGTGTGCACAACGTTTCTCTCGTTTAGGGCAGACAGAAATAATATGCGAGGCATCTCCACAAAAAAACACAGCTTATTACGCCTTCTGAACTCCTGACGTTGCACCCTAGACAAAACTATCACATTGCATAGGTTCAGACATTTGTTCAACAGGTGGCAACATCTCTCGTGTAGTTTTGCGTTCACGTAAACGCCGATCCACCTGAATGGCTAATGACATAGAATTGTCAAGACCAGAGGGAACAGGAAATCCCACCATAGTATCTTTTACAGTTTCTGACAAACCCTTCCGAAAGAGGGCTGCCAAGGCACCATCATTCCAGGTAGTAAGGACCGCCCACTTTCAGAATTTTTGACAGTACAACTCTGCCGAATCCCGACCCTGGCTTAATGCCAACAGAGTCTTTTCAGCCTGATCAATAGCATTAGGTTCATCATACAACAACCCCAAGGCTTGAAAAAATGCGTTCACATTATTCAGAATAGGATCATCAGGTTTCAAAGAAAACGCCCAATCCTGGGGATCGCCGCGCAGCAAAGAGATGACAATTTTAACCTGCTGCGCGGAGTTCCCCGACGAGTTAGGCTTCAAGGCAAAAAATAATTTACAATTATTCTTGAAATTCAAGAATTTAGACCGATCCCCAAAAAACACATCAGGAGTAGGAATCTTTGGTTCAGCAGCATGTGAATGAGCAAGATAGGCGGAAATTCCCCGCACTTCAGCAGCGAGCTGCTCCACACGATCAGACAATTGCTTCATCTCCATTGAGAGAAAAATTCCCCCTGCAGCCTCAGAGATATAGAGGAAAAAATATGCACACAAAAAAAAAAAAAAAAAATTCTGACACTTTTTTTTTTTTCTTTTCCTTTTTTTTTTATTACAATTCTCTCCTGCTACTGAGTACCCTAGGATCTGCGGTATGGCTGGTGATTCTGTTATGATGAGTCACCGAAGGAGGAAAAAACAAAATACAAGCTAAGTCCAGAAAAAACAGAGAGGTTGGCAGCTATCGGATTGCAGACCCCTGAACCTATCCACAACAACTAGCAGTAGCCATGGGGGGTTCCTACGGTGCCCTAGACCCCTCGATCACAGTCGGAGAGCTACATAGCCTAAAGACAGAAAGGGGAAAAACTAAACTGCCCCAGAGCAGACCCCAAAGCAATAGGCAGCCCCCAACATATAATGACGGTGAAGCAAGATGAAAACACTAACACAGATAGAAAGATAGGTTGAGCAAATGATGGGGCCCAAGCTAACTACATAGGACAGGATAGGAAAGCTGCTGTCTGCCATCCGCAAAAACCCTATCAAAATGAGCCAACCGACTGATAGGAAAAACAGGCCCTGAAGTCGCTAGGCTTCAAAAGACTATATCAGCACTCAGGTATATTCTGAAGACAGAGCAAAAGATCAACAGATCAGAGACAAAAATGGAATTCAGCTCACCCCCGGCCAGGAATGGCAGAACTCCCAAAAAACAAGGTAAAACAAAACTGAAGAGTACAAACAGAGCAGAAAAACTTAGCTTTGAGATGCAGGAATCAGACTGGTCTCCAAGAATCCAGCAGGAAAATCACCAGCCAGGAAGAAGGGCGTCGGCAGCCTTATATCCAGTCCTCAATTCCAGCCACCCAGTTATCATCTAGCTGCCCAGGTGTTTGGTAATCAGTCTCACTACCTTCCTTCACCAGAGGAGGGAGTTCATCAGACCTCAATGGTGAAGGGAAAAATGAACTCACAACAGGGTCTCTTGAACGATGATCCGTCTTCTGGCAGCAACGGGCAGTCTCTGGTTTTACCTGATGAGCACCTAGTCCATGAGCCTGTGCAGCAAAAGCAAAAAGGGCCACAGAATTCCTGGGGTTAAGCATGGACTGATGTGTAACAAATGGCAGAGAGGGCCACAAGCTACTTGTCCTTTACCCGGCTCTCACTTCCCTGCAAGTGCACAGTACTCACAGTCACTGAGCGCACAGTGCTCTTTACTCTCACTGGCCCACAAGTGGTACCGGGAGCCATCAACTGCAGTCCAGCGCAGCGCCGGCGTTCGTAGTGCGGAGCGCGCTGCTCACCCTCTTGCACTCTCTCTGACGGTGGGAAACTGCCTGCTGCTTTGCGCGCTTTTTGCTCTGCTTCCTGTATAATCACACCCCCTCTTCCCAGATCATGGGGCCGGCCGTTCCCCTAATCCTTCCCCAGGGCAACATGGGACGCAGCCTTGACAGTTCCGAACCCGGGTCAATACAGGTACCTGCAGCCTAGTCTTCATCCTTACATGGGGACCAGTACCCACACCTTCTGATCCACCTGGTTGGTCCACTCTTAGGCGTTCTGGTCATACCACTGCTTTTGGTCAGCCTGGGCCTGCACCATGTTGTCATGCACCAACTGCGTCAAGGTCTTCATCTTGTCACGGAAGCGCATGGCATACTCCACGATTCCCTTACCAACCCAAGGGTGCGTAACAACTCATCCCTAAATTGGTAGGGTACGACCAGCTGTCTCTCCGCCAACCACTCCTGTTAGGGTTTACAGGGAACCGTCTCCCGGTACTACCTCCCTTGCTCCCAGAATACCCTTTCCTTATCAGTCTCGGAGGTGGGCTTCTCAGCGATGTTCCACAACATCTCCAGGCTAGCATCTGAGTACAGTGCAGCTTGGAACTCCTGGCTGGAGGCAGCCTGAAGTTACATTAAGATCCCATCCTCACGGGGACCCTCTGGAACCTGCTCTGGGTCTGTAACTGGTTCAGTTATTCCTCTGGCTGAGGAGGGTGCAGAAGGCAGGGCGTTACTTGCATTCTGGGCACTCTGACTGCAGGTGACAGCGGCTATATAGGCCGTCTCTCCAGGGAATAACAGTCCCATCAGCCTGCCCGGCTATGGGTACTACCTCCACATCCTCCCCTATTACATCAGGAGGAATGCTAATTATGGGGCAGCTACCCTCAGCTAGGTCACCTTCCTTTGTGACACTGGTCAGCTGCAGGGCATCACCTGCTTCATGGTCCCCGTGCCTCTCCCCATTCCCCTTAGCACCGACGCTTGCTCCTATTAGGGGATCTTCAGCAATATCACCCCACAGCGTGACATGACCAGTTCTCCCGTACTCCAGATACATCATTATCAGGTAAAGCATTGACATTCACATCATTAGCATTACTAGTACCATCAGTATCAGATCGGGGAGGGGTGTCGGGGACATAAAAAGCAAACATCCTTCCCAAATCAGTTCCCAACAAAACATTTGTAGGTAGGTTTTCGGACACCCCCACTTCCTTCACCCCACTCCCAGCACCCCAATCTATAAAAACCAGGGCCATTGGTAAGGGACAGCGGACGCCCCCAATCCTGGTGACAGTCAGGGTTTCCCTGGGATAATCTCTTCATCAGTTCTGGTCGGATGATGGTTCGTTCTGCCGAGGTATCCTTGAGGCCTACAGTGACAGTGTCCCCCACGGTGACAGACTGCAAATTTTCACAGTCCCTCCCAACCTCCCCACCCACAAAAAGAACTGCTGTATTAGGCCCTGGGGCCTTGGATGGAGGGCTCTTCTGCTTCTCCAGACAAGTGGCACTGAGGTTTCCAGTTCGGCTGCTGAAATAACACATGCGGGGATCAGATGTAGGCCTTGCGTTGGTAATGGGGACAAGGCCTCTAGAGGGTTGACTGGCAGGGGCAGGGATGGTGGTCGATGGCTAACCCCCCATTCCCGCTGGCGATGACCGGCTTCCGCACCTCCAGTTTATGATTGACTTCGTAGGTGTCGGCCATCTGCACTGCTTTATCCGCCTCATTTGGCTCCCAGTCCATCACGAACTGTCGCACCTCAGCCGGACAAAGATGTAGAAACTGGTCTTTCACCATCAGATGTTTTAGCTGCTCAAAGGTGGTCACTAACAGTCCTTGGACCTGTGGCGCCCCTGAGGGTTCAGTCACCACAGAGGTACTGCACCTCATCCAGAGGTATGGTCACCCAGGACACTAACACCTGCACCCAACACACACTACAGTAGCAGGGCACCCTGGACGTACCCTAAGGGAGGATGGTCTCATCCCTGGCTGGGTAGTAAAGGGTGTTGTAGAGTGGGTGGAGAAGGTAGGAAAAGAGGAGGAGCTTAGAGAGCAGGAAGAAACAGTGCAGAGAGAGTGAGTCAGACATCAGGAGAAAGTGAAAGTAAGCAAACGTGTGGTGAAACAGCTCCCTGTCAGGAGGAGCTGCAGAGAGAAAGCTGAAAGGGAGAGACAGAAGGAAGCTCCCAGAAGAGGGAAAGGGTCCTCAGGACACGGGTAGCGGGGAGTCCACCCGTGGTCCCGTATCAACGCTGACTGCCATCAGATGGAGGTACCAGGTCGCAGTAGGGTACCGGCCCCCCGAGACTAGTGGAGAAATCATCAGACTCAGCTAGAATGCTGAAGGAAGGGGCACCTGTAGGCGCTTCAGCCACAAGTCACAGTTATCTTCGCCGAAAAGGCAGCCATAAGGGAGCAAGGGGACGCAGAGAGGCCGTCACCCGACAAGGTCCGCAGCTGCTGGCTTGGGTCACTGACTGTGAGGTGTCAGGCAGGAGAGGCGGAAAGCCAGCACAGTGAGATGGCCAGGAGAGGGATATACTGAAAGGAGTCCTGGAAAGGTGTTTCCTGACCTACCTGGGAGTTTGCTGGACCCCTCACCTGGAGGACACAGCGCCAAGTGGGAATCTGTGCTCCAGATCAGTGAGTAAAGCTTTGGAACTGCACCTCCCTTGTGTCATCTGATCATTCCTGCGTCACCTGCCCTGCATCATATCTACCAACATCACCTTTAACATCTACATCTAAGCTGCCCTGGGATACAGCTCTACCTGTGGAGAGCTAAACCATCTCTGCTGCCCTGTCACCATCCCAGAGGATCTTCATGGCAGCGTCAGTCCCCTGACCGAATACCACAGGTGGCGTCACAAACTATTTATCACAAACTTTATTATAAACTTTATTTCCCTTGTAAATATCCCTTTAGTTGGACGCCCAGGGCCATGGACCGGGTCAACTGCTGCCATGACAAATCCCCTTTAAATACCGGCCTGGTACCGAGTACTCCACGGCCCTAGCAGGTGATTCAGACCCACTGCTCCAAGTGGGTTCTGAGCCCATGCACCACATCGCTGTAGCTGTCTTGTTGTCCATGTTGGAGGTTCCAATGTCTCCAATCCCGGAGATGGCGAGGGTTTTTCCAGGTATCAAATCCTGGGGGGACACCATCTCAGGCCGCACGAGGGTCATCTCTGCATTGGTGTCCCGCAGTCCCATAGCAGTGGTGTGATTTATCGTGATGGGCTGGAAATTGTCACAGGACCTCCCACCACCCCCACCCACACACATGACAGGGGATGGTTTTGGGAATGAGGTGTTGGGGACACATGGCCCTGAAGTGTCCGGGTTGGTTGCAGAAGTGACAATCTGTGATGGATCGTACAGGGGGAGGGGTGTGTCGACTTCACTAACTTGTGGGAATGGGAGAGAATGACACATCAGGGATCGGCTGTCTGGCCCAACCACTAACCCTAGGTCAGTCTGAAAACTGCACCGAGGGCAAATAGTCAATGGAGAGGCTTTCCTTATAGGTACGAGTTTATTGAGGGGGATATACAGTTAGGTCCATATATATTTGGACAGAGACAACATTTTTCTAATTTTGGTTCTAGACATTACCACAATGAATTTTAAACAAAGCAATTCAGATGCAGTTGAAGTTCAGACTTTCAGCTTTCATTTGAGGGTATCCACATTAAAATTGGATGAAGGGTTTAGAAGTTTCAGCTCCTTAACATGTGCCACCCTGTTGTTAAAGGGACCAAAAGTAATTGGACAATTGATTCCAAGACTATTTCATGGACAGGTGTGGGCAATCCCTTCGTTATGTCATTCTCAAGCAGATAAAAGGTCTGGAGTTGATTTGAGATGTGGTGCTTGCATTTGGAAGGTTTTGCTGTGAAGGAAACAAGCGGTCAAAGGAGCTCTCCATGCAGGTGAAACAAGCCATCCTTAAGCTGCAAAAACAGAAAAAACCCATCCGAGAAATTGCTACAACATTAGCAGTGGCAAAATCTACAGTTTGGTACATCCTGAGAAAGAAAGAAAGCACCGGTGAACTCATCAATGCAAAAAGACCTGGGCGCCCATGGAAGACAACAGTGGTGGATGATCGCAGAATAATCTCCATGGTGAAGAGAAACCCCTTCACAACAGCCAACCAAGTGAACAACACTCTCCAGGAGGTAGGCGTATCAATATCCAAATCTACCATAAAGAGAAGATTGCATGAAAGTAAATACAGAGGGTTCACTGCACAGTGCCAGCCACTCATAAGCATCAAGAATAAAAAGGCTAGACTAGACTTTGCTAAAAAAAAATCTAAAAAAGCCAGCACAGTTCTGTAAGAACATTCTTTGGACAGATGAAACCAAGATCAACCTCTACCAGAATGATGGAAAGAGAAAAGTATGGGGAAGGCATGGTACAGATCATGATCCAAAGCATACCACATCATTTGTAAAACACGGCGGAGGCAGTGTGATGGCTTGGGCATGCATGGCTGCCAGTGGCACTGGGTCACTAGTGTTTATTGATGATGTGACACAGGACAGAACCAGCCGAATGAATTCTGAGGTATTCAGAGCTATACTGTATGCTCAGATCCATCCAAATGCAGCCAAACTGATTGGCTTTATGTTTTGGGTCATTGTCCATCTGTAGTATGAAACGACGACCAAAGCAACCCAGGAGTTTATTAAAGCAAAGAAGTGGAATATTCTTGAATGGCCAAGTCAGTCACCTGATCTCAACCCAATTGAGCATGCATTTCACTTGTTAAAGACTAAACTTCAGACAGAAAAGCCCACAAACAAACAGCGACTGAAAACCACTGCAGTGAAGGCCTGGCAGAGCATCAAAAAGGAGGAAACACAGCGTCTGGTGATGTCCATGAGTTCAAGACTTCAGACAGTCATTGCCAACAAAGGGTTTTCAACCAAGTACTAGAAATGAACATTTTATTTACAATTATTTAATCTGTCCAATTACTTTTGGTCCCTTTAAAAACAGGGTGGCACATGTTAAGGAGCTGAAACTCCTAAACCCTTCATCCAATTTTAATGTGGATACCCTCAAATGAAAGCTGAAAGTCTGAACTTCCACTGCATCTGAATTATTTTGTTTAAAATTCATTGTGGTAATGTCTAGATCCAAAATTAGAAAAATGTTGTCTCTGTCCAAATATATATGGACCTAACTGTATATCACCAGTCTAGGCTGGGAATATATATGTAAACCTCCCGGCGGTCACTGTCAGAATTCCTCACTAACACAGTACGGTACACTGCCACCAGTTCCTCATTAGATATAAGCCGCGTCCGACAACAGACTTAGATTGGGTCAGAAACCAACCCCGGGGAGCGTATAATAACCAACCAAGCATGTGGACGTGGGAATTCATGGATCAAGATAAAAGAGCAGTCCAAGATTAATTTTGTATTTAATCACCAAAAGGCGCACTAGAAAGATACAGGTATATATAAACAAGAGCAATATACAAGTATACAGTCAGGAGTATAGTACAAGGGCAGGGTACAGATAGATTACAATCACCGTGTCATGTAGTATGTGACCACAGGGAGGCGCTGATGGATCTCAGGTCCAAATCTTTGTTACATGATTCTCTGGCCACGTCAGATAATGGGCCTCCTGCCAGTAGAAAAACTGAGTCCAAAATGAGGAGCTGCCTATTATCCCCTAGGCTGCTCCCACAAGCTGTGCCAACTCCTGGGCTGTGCAGCATCTCTCCTATATCTGAGAGCATGGTTTTCCGTCCAGAACCATGGATGCTTATAACTTTCCACTCGAAGCTGGGGTTCTGCTGGATTTCATCTGTGCAGGGAGACCAAATATGGCTACCATATTTAATTTCTGCTAGCTATGCTTTGTAACTCAACAACGGAAAGTTCTAGAGGCGGCTGCATGGTATGGGCTTGTGGGGAAAGGAATGCAGATTCCAATTATGTGCTCGGCTAGCTTCAGAGATATTGTATTCTTTAATTATAGGTCATTTTCTAGATTCAATATATCAGAGCCTTGTGCTGTTGAGCCTGGGATCTGCAGTGTCACTATGTCTACGTGTCAGCCTGAGCATTAACAAAGGAAGCCAGTTGGCTGGTACCTGCACAAAAGTTCACACCCTTGTGATAATTGCTGGACTTGGTGCTGGGGGACACAGGGTCTATGCCTTTTGGCCCCCCTGGGGAGAGTTTCAAAGGCCTTTTTGCTCGAGCTAATTAAAAAAAATGGTCTGCCCTGTCCAAGGAAGTGCCTTCACTGGATAATGAGGTCCCATTGTTTAATATGTATTTGACTTCCCTTTTGGCCTGGGGGAGTGCCAAAGGTGGGGGCTGAGCATGAGAGCAAGTATTTTGGGCCAAACTGTATCTGATAGGGAATTCCATCAGATATCAAAATGATATCAATTAGATATCATTTTCCCATATCTCACATCCATGTCCTTTTCCATCACTGGAAAGTGCTCTGGCCGGGGTTTAAAGGTTGTTGAACTATTGGACTCACAGTTCTGTGGGGTAGATGGTGATATCCCGAGTTGGTCCATCTGCAGCTCATGGTCTCTCTGAGCTTGGGCCTCTGCTTGTCACTCGGCAGCCTCCCGTTCAGCTCTCTCAGCCTCTCGCTGGGCTTTGGCCTGCCGTTCGGTAGCCTCCTTGTGTTGCTGAATTAGCCTTGGCCGTCCTTGATAATCCTCTGAGGGCATAGTTGTAGAGCCATTTGCAGATAGGACTCCACGCTGCTCTGGTCACTTATGCGGCTTGCATCTACAGGTGCGGTCCCTGGAGCAGTATTGTCCCTGCTTTGGCTGACCTCTGTTTCCGCTGAACTCTGGAGACGGGCTTGCTCTGCTTCAAGTCGCACCAGTTGAGAGATCATTTGTTCTTTGTTTTTGCCAATGTCTTTGGTCGTTCATATTCCAGCAAGTGTCTCCTTTTTCTGCTGGGTGTACTAGAACTCCACAACTGCAGACATGATTTCCAAATAAAAAAGAGAATAGAAAAAATGTAGAGGGGTAGGGGTAACTGCTACACATCCATTATTGTCTCAAATCTAATGAACACTGAGCTCGATGTTCAAAACATTTTGCGCAGGGTCGTCACAAGAACCGCGCAAGTTTTTAGTGAGAGGATTGATTGCTCAAACCAGATCACTAATGCTCTATGATCATCCCACCGCTGCCACCAATTTGTTACGAACTTAGTCAGGAACTTGCAGCTCTCTGGCACCCCCTTGCCCTTCTGACCAATAAGGATACTGACACAGGATAAGAAAATGAGCACAGCTGCTCTAATTTATGTTGAATATTGTGGCACATGATGTGACGGGATGCATGTATACCACCCTAGATGCATTTGTAATAATACTCCATATGAGAAAATCTGCAGAGAGGGAAATATATGTTTGAGAGTGTCCAAAAAGGGTCCCCAAAGTGGAGGTAAATTGTGTGTTTGATGGGTGGAAAAAAAATTATTTCCAAAAAACAGTGTTTTTCTGACTTGTATCAGACTTTCAGGCAGGGTAAATTTCAGCCACTGTACCTTGGGACTTAGTCATTTTCAGATGTCCTGTTTTTGACTTTGGGAAATTCAATCCGCTCTCCAGTTCCAAGTGTTTTGAACTATTCCCAGTTGCAGTAATGCAGTTTAGCCACCAGATGGCGTCAAAGAGAAAAAATGAAAAAAAAAACAAAATGAGGAAATTTCTGGCTGCACAGTTCCAGGAGGTGGACACTTTTTGACTTTGTTCCCTTAGGCCTCTTTCATACATCAGTTTTTTCCATCAGTCACAATCCGTCGTTTATTGAAAAAAAACGGATCCAGCGACTGATGTTGTTGGATCCATTTTTTTCTCATAGACTTGTATTAGCGATGGATTGCGAAGGATGGCCGCACGTTTCATCCGTCGTTCGACGGATCCATCGGAAAATCTATGTCACTAGGCTGGAGATGATGGACAAAGGAACGCTTTTTGTGTACATCGAAAAGTCGGACAGCGACGGATCCAGCGCCGTCCATCGTTGGCTATAATGGAAGCCTATGGGTGCAGGATCCGTCGCTGTCCGTCAAAAGATGGAATCCGGCGACGGATTCCATTTTTTAAAACTGAGCATGCCCGGAATAATTTTTCTTCCTTTAATTTAACCCCTACAGCTGCATTTTCCATTCTGGCACATAAAAAAATCTCTCTCTCTCTCCAGAATTCTATTACTTTAAAATTCCTACGACGGCTGCTGCGACGGATCTGTCAAAAAAACGGATCCGGTGCCTCAGTTTTTTACAATCTGCGCAGGATCCGTTTTTTGCACACTTTGACTGAATGCGACTGATTCTAAAAAACTGATGTGTGAAAGAGGCCTTAGAGTGGGATCGGTGTTTCACCATGTTAAATATCTAGTTTTGCACATCACCGGCAGAATGTATGAGAGAGAGGTACCTCTCGACCCCGACTAATTTGAGTTGATTTGCTGGTTCCTGAACTCGGGTAAGCGATTTGGTGTGTAGTCCCTGTTTGGTTGGAGGTTCACACTTCTGCCGAGCCTGGGCTTCTGTCCCAAGTCAGAGAGGAAATTCTGGGTTACCTGAGCCCAACTAGACTTTCCTCGTGGGCTCTGGTTCTCCGGAAGTGACAGCTGTCAGGGGACAAATCTGGAGTCCTCGTCTTAAGGGGGCTCCAGAAGGGCAGGCGCTCCCTCTGACTTTGTCCCCTCAGAGCAGGCTCAGTGTTTCTCAGTCAGATATCCCCTGTTTCCACGTCACTGGGGAGATCTGTGAGAGAATCACACACTGTGACCCCCTTCTGTCGCAAGGGCGCCTGTGTGTCAGAGTTGTGATTCCAGGACTCTCGGGCATGTTTCCCCCCCTCTCTTTCAGGGGGATGACAGAAGGGGGGTTCAACCAGCCCCAGCTCTTCCTCTGATGGATCTGGTGCAGCGCTCCCGGGTGGGGAGGTGGTGCCGCGTTGGGTTATGGTGAGCTGTCTCCTTCTTCCTGTACCCCCAGACTTCCATCACCTGTCTTTGGGCGCGCACGTCCGCCGTCACCTCCCGTTAGTGGACAGAGGCGGCATAGCTGTGGAGAGATTGACTCGAACCAAATGACAACAGTGGTCTGACGACTTGCATGGGTGAACCGCAGGTTCGCCAACCTACCTCGGTGTGGGGCCTGTCGTCCAAATCGCTCCCTGTGCGGGGAAGCACAATGATCTCTGAGGTCGGCCCTTTTTTCCAGATGCACAGCCCACCTGCAGAGGTCCACACCTCACAGCTTCTGAAAATTAAGCCATGCACATGTAAGTACACACGGACAGTACAGTGAAACTGCGAATGGCTCATTAAATCAGTTGTGGTTCCTTTGATCACTCCAAATTGTTGACTGACAACTGTGGTAATTCTAGAGCTAATACGTCCAAACGAGCGCTGACCGCCAGGGATGTGTGCATTTATCAGACTAAAACCAATCTGGGGTCCTGGGCGCGGCATTGGGACGGTCCACTGTGGCCTCCCCTGCCACACTCTCCCCATAAGCGTTGCGACGATGAATAACTACGGGTCGATTGTGCATCCACATGACGGCGACAGGTGTCTGCCCTATCAACTTTCGATGGTACTTTCTGTGCCTACCATGGTGACCATGGGTAACAGAGAATCAGGATTCGATTCTGGAAAGGGAGCCTGAGAAACGGCTATCACAACAAAGGATGGCAGCAGGCGCGCAAATTACCCACTCCTGACCTGGTGAGGTAGTAACGAAAAATAACAATACAGAACTCTTTCAAGGCTCTGTAATTGGAATGACTACACTTTAAGTCCTGTAATGAGGATCTATTGGAGGGTAAGTCTGCTGCCAGCATCCCCTTGGAGGAGCTAGTCCGGTGTGGTTTGCAAGTGCAGAGCTGTTTGGTGTAGAAGAAGGTGCTCTGCCTGAGGCTTCAGGGGAGTTATTTCCTGATTCTCTTTCCCCAGGGAGCAGCAGGTCTCCATGGGAGCCTTGGGCCCCGACCCCCGGTCTGCGACGGTGGGGATGGGTGGACCATGGAGTCCAAAGAGGACAGTGTACGGAGGTCAAGGAAGCTATCGGCCAGTCTAGCCAGCAAGTGGTCGGTGTCTGCCCCAGGTGTTCTGAGGAAAGGAGGCACTCCATGGACAAAAAAGAACGCATTTTACTCATGTATTGTAGTGATGCTGAAAAGCTATGAGGAGATGAAGGGGACATTGGTGAACCTGAAGGAGGAATTGCGGCAAGCGAGAATCCTTTATATCAGGGCCTCAAAGAAAAACCATGAGGTAACCATCCTGGAAGTAAACAGGTTGAAGGAGAAGATAATGGAGCTGGAGTCCCTCCAGGAAAGTATCAGGGAAAGCACTGGTCCATGTCTTGAGAAATTTACAAATGACCAGCACTTTAAGGCTATGCAGGGGTTAACCCCAGCCAGAGAGCAGTCTGTAGCTCTTCCCAGTCTCCTGCCCAGTACCCTGGCTGCTACCCTGGCCAGAGAGGAATTAAGTGGGTGGGGCCTTGTGTTTTTGAGAGGGCATGGCCTATTGGAAATTGGGCGTGGCCTATCCCTCTCTGATAAGGAGAGCATGGAATGCAGCCTACTGGTACAGCAGGCCCAGCAGACCCAAAAGGGGTCTACCTCGAGTTGTCCTCTGGTGAAGGAGAAAATGGAGAGTCTGACGGATTCGGAGGTCTGTTGGCCAAGATTAGATATCTGGTGTCCCCAGTGGATATACAGCATTTCACCTTTGGTGATGAGCGGCCTGGTCTGGAAGGGGACAAAGTGAAGAAGGTGAGGAAAACGAAGGCACAGGAGGTGGTAAGTTTTTAGTATTTGTCCACCTCTGAGGGTACTGCTACCTCTTGTGCAACCCCAGCCGGCTGTGACGTTTTTAGGTACAAACTACGTCAGAGAGTGGACCCTCTGGATCGTGGATTCGGAGCCCCTGGGCTGAGCACGCCAGGTGAAGACCGACCCCTATACAGGGATCGTTTGGGGCAGGACCACAGAGGACGGAGGCGCGACAGCCGGAACCAAGAGGGACGGCTCGACGGACAAATGAGGACTAGGGAGACGGTGGGCTTAGATACGGCCAAGGACCGGAGGACACAGAGGAAATGTAATACAGGGAGCCGGAGGGAGGCTGAGCCCTGCAACACAGGGGACGGGAGGAACTACAGGAGTACTGTAGCGGCCAGAGGGTGCAGGAAGACTACACGATCATCAGGCGCCCTCCTCATAGCGAGGACGCCTGAAGTATCCTGGCACCCGGAAATGCGTCTCCTAGCCCTGCCCCTCAGCGACGCCCACCGCTGGGGGGAGAGAGCGGGAGGATGCGTGCGCGTGACCGAGAGCGGGTGCCTGGAGCCACTGCGGAGAGGAACGCGGAGCGGGCGCGCGCGTGGACGGGAGCGTGCCGGTGAGAGGACGCTGCGGCGTGCGCCGCCACTGAAGGGATATCGGCGGGTACAGCCGCCGATGTCACACTGGCCAGGGGTACCCGGACCTTGAAGTAGGTTCTGCGCATGCGGTTGAAGGTGGGAGAGTAAAGTGGGGGGGTGGAAAAAATGTTGCTGTGATCCCTGCGGGTAACAGCAAGGGTTGCAGGGCTGTGGCACAGGCGGTTGAGCTGGAAATATCCAGGGAGAAGGAGTTCCCGTCCCTGCCTCGGGCCTTTGCGTTGCCGGAGAAATCCGGGCCCGTGTGAGTTGGGGCAGGTGGGGGTTCCTGCATTGCAGGGGGACAGGGCGGCCTGTCTCTTGGTAATGGTGCTGAAAAAATGGCTAAAAGTAAAGCAGAGGGGGCTGGGAGTAAGGCAAATAAGGGTGGATAGGCTGCGGTGTTATTTCCCGTGGTAAGCATCGTAACCATCTCCTAGAACCAGTCCCTGATGAAGCTAGTGCTGTGGCTAGTACTATGACTGTAAATGTACTTGCGTACAAAATGGCTGAGGATGTGGGGAATACTGGTGGCGCTATCATTGTTGAGGCAGCCGCCCCGAAACCCTCGCCCAATGATGCCAGGACTGCTGGGACTACAAATACTGTAGAAAATGTAAATATTGTGGTAAAAGCAAATAATGTTGAAAAGGAGTGTGTGGCTGCCCTGCCTGATCTGGCAAGCGTGTATGTGGGGGGTGAGAGTGTGGATGTGGGGTGTGTAAGGGGTGCACGGGGGTGTTGTAAGACACCAGTGTCACTATGGGTGAGGTTGCCTGGGCTGGTGAACGGGGGGCGGGTGGTAGTGTGGGAGCTGGTGGTTTGGGTGTGAATGGTGAGAGGAGTGCTGGTTCCACTGCCCCCCTGATGGCGGCAGATCCCAACGCTCAAGGTAAAAGAGGCTATGCCACTGCCGTAGTTGGGGGGTAGTAGTGTGTCCTTGTCGAATGGTCTAGGAAAGGGTGACTTGCAACGGTACCTTCTGGAGGCCCTGAGGAGCGGTGAGGAATCCATCACTGTGGGCGATAGAGTGGTTGACATGTCTTTCTGGATAGAGAGACATGGTCTATTAGCCTTCCGAAAAAAAGGGGCTGAGGAGGGTACTCATAGGAATGTGGCCTGCCTTCGGTGGGTAGGTGATGAGGCATGTCCTTCTGGAGAGAAGGTAGTTGAGCTCCTTCTAAAGGGGGGCTTCAAGGCGCATGCCATCTATGCCTTGATCAATCCCTATGGTACCTCCTACTTTGATGTCAGCTTGTGAGGCCGGCGGGTTTGGAACATTTTTGGTCTCGCTATGAGCTGGTGGGAAGTCGGCCTGAATGGCGGGATTTTGTCGTTGAAGCAATCTCCTGCCAGAATGACGTAAGCAAGGTGATCATTTTAACCAGTAAAAAGTCACTTTATGGTATGGACATAATAACCTAGATCAGCCGCTTCGGGGGAGGTGGTCCAGGTGTGAAGGAAATTTGGTTAGGATAAATCTATCCCTGTATGTGCTGCTGTCGTTCTCAATCAGGCTGAGAATTAGAGCGCTCAAGAACTCAAGAATGACATTGTACACCGGGGTGACAAAATAACATTCCATCAATACTGATGGTTTAATGTACATACATGTTTTCATAATTGCATATAGAAAGTAGTGGTTAGTTAATTACCATATTGTTGAGCTTCAATGTTATTGGTTATCTAAATATATATGGAATATTGTGATCAAGGCGTATATAAATGCTGATTAAGCAACTAAAGTGTAACTGTCGCCTTTTCTGCAACCAGGACAAAAATTGAGACATCTACTAAGCACTCAGCACATCTGACGTTCTGCTTGTTTTGCCTGGAAAGTACCAAACAGTCTGTCTGGTTTGTGGCAGCCATTTTAAGCAATTGATTATAGTGTATATTATTTGCTGTGAGTATATATGAGTATATATGCAAGTGAGATCTATATGAAATATATATTTCCATCACATTCCACCTTAGATATCACTTGCCCTAATCCTAACCTTCTGTCCCAAAGCACTGGAACTCTTTTGTGCTGCCGGGGAGCTGACGCATGCCTAGTGCATACACCCCCCTCCGTATAGACTTTCCCTAATGGGCGGTCAGGAGATCTGTCCCTAACGGGGTTTCATGGCATTGTAATCATAGTCTCGCAGTCAACTTGAATGCATAGTCAGCGGTGTGTATTCTTCATCATGCAGTTCATCTATCCAGTCAGGCAGGGCTTCCACAGCATCATTCTGGCTTAGGTGTATCTTTGGTATGGGAGCTTTCTTGCAATGTGATGCATGGATCCAAGTGGGTCTTCCCTCCAGTTTCACAGAGGTTGGTGTTGTCAGCAACACTTGGAACGGACCATCAAATCTGGGATCGAATGTTCTCCTTACAAACTTTTTCACCAACACCCAGTCTCCTGCCTTCAGAGAGTGCATACCAGGAACTAAATCTGGATCTGGCAATGAAGAAAAGACTCCAGAATGGACATTAGGAAGTTTTTTGGCCAGTTCAATTACATAACCAGACAAAGTATCATATTGCATAGTCAGCTGCTGAGGGAAAAATGCCCCTAACCTGGGACTAGACCCAAACAAAATTTCATATGGTGACAGCTTTTCTGGGCCCCTGGTAGTGTGCCTTAAGGTACTGTCACACTTAGCGATGCACCAGCGATCCCGACCAGCGATATGACGCGGCCAGGATCGCTGGTGCATTGCTAAGTGGTCGCTAGTCTCACCAGCGACATAGCAGGGGTCGGGGGTCGCTACTTACCTGTCAGACGAGGCGATCCTGACGTCCTCCCGCCCGTGTCCTCGCGTCGCTCGTCAGCGCCACAGGAAGCCCAGCAGGAAGCTGCCGACGAGAAACGGCCTAGTACATTCTCGCGCGATCAGTGATAATCAGCGGGGGAGCTGGTCGGGGGTAAGTATCAGACATAGCGATATCACTAGCAATATCGCTGCTACGTCACAAAACCAGTGAAGTTACAGCGATATTGCTAGCGATATCGCTTAGTGTGACAGGCCCTTTACACTAAACAGTTTGATTGGGAGTGTCTCATGCCATGGTTTGTTTGTCTCTTGGTCAACTTTCAACATCCTGTTCTTAAGTGTCCCATTTAGTCTTCACACTTTCCTGCTACTTTGGGGATGGTAGGGAGTGTGTAGACCTAAATCTGATCCTTTTGCTGATTAGATTTCTCGTGTCAGGTTTGCTGTGAATGCGGGTCCCTGATCACTTTCTATCACTTCTGGAACCACGTATCTGCACACTATTTCTGAAAGTAGTTTCCTTGCAGTAGACTTTGCCGACTGGTTCCTCACTGGGAAAGCTTCTGGCCATCCAGAGAACACATCTACGTTCGCAAGGGCATATAAAGATCCTCCACTTGGCGGCATCTGGATGTGGTTTGGCCAGATGATGTGGGGGAACTTTCTCCACTCCTTCAGGGTTATATTGGCGGCAAGTCAAACCGCTGCTAGTGAATTTAGCTGTTAGGGTGGAAATCCCCGGAGCGAACCAGTAAGTACCAATCAGGTCATTCATCTGTGTCTTTGATCTGTGTGTGGGCCCATGTGCCCAATGAACCACCATAGGGTACATGCTTTGAGGTAGACAGGGTTTGGAGTTCATTGTGTATATCCTTCCTTATTCATCTGTTGTTCCTTTCCGCATCCAGTTTTCCTTCTCCTCCTTTGGAGCCTGGTCCTGCAGCTTCTTGAACAGATCCCAGGATGTCATTGTGTCAGGTTTCTTGTCTTCAGTCGTCATGTAGTAGTGGTCCGGCTCTACGACCTCTCCCACCTCTCCATATTGTCTCCCTTTGGCTGCTTCTTCAGCTGCCATGTCCGCCATGTTATTGCCCCATGCCTCTACAGTGTTCAGTTTTCCATGTGCTTTGACTTTTTATATTGCAACCAACTTCGGTAGTTGGAGTGCATCCAGCAGGTCTCTAATGGCTCCATGATGCTTCACGGTTGTCCCGCTTGCCATGATGAAGTCCATTGCAACCCAGATGTGTCCAAAGTCATGTGCTATGCCATGCAAGTACCTGGAATTGGTGTATATGTTCGCAGCTTTGTCTTTTGCAGTCTGGCAGGCTTTCATCAGCGCTATCCGTTCTGCTTCCTGCGCTGACAGGCTAGGCAGCAGACTTCTGGACCATAGGATTTCTTGATTGCTGGTCACTGCACATCCTGTGTGGAATCTTCCTTCATCATCTGCAAATCTGGAGCCATCTACGTTAAAGATGAACTCTAGATTGGTCAGTGGCTCATTCACCACATTAGGTAATCCTGCTGTTTCCTATTGCATGATGCTAAAATAATCATGGTTGTCAGTCCGGAGCAAATCCAGATCCTTGTGAAAGGTGTCTTGATTTGAAGAGTCAATATCCGCAGGCCCCCTTGGGAGTGGGAGTAGAGTGGCCGGGTTGAGGACCATGCATCTGGAGATGGTGACATTGTCAGGCAAGAGCAGAGAGTACTGGAGGCTAACATGCCTGGCGGTGGAGAGATGTTTTGGCTGTGTTTGGTTGAAGATTGCTGAGATGTCATGCGGAGCCAAGATCTCCAGCGGATGTCCAAGAATGATGTCAGCAGTCTTGTCCAGGAGGGTGTGTGCTGCAAATACTGCCCTCATGCAGGAGGGGGCTCCCCTTGCAACTGGATCCAGGCGAGCTGAGAAGTAGCCTAGAGGTCTGTTTTCCCCCGTGAATCTGTGTCACGACTCTAGTGGTAAGGCCTTATTTTTCCATCAAGTATAGACAAAATGGCTTCTCGTAGACAGGTAGGCCTAGTGCTGGCGCTGATACTATGGAGTCTTTCAGTTTCCTGAACAAGTTGAAGGCCGCATCCAACAGAAGGAACTGGGTCACATTGATGCAATCGAACAGAGGCTGAATTAAGACGAAGGCATCAGGGATCCAAGTTCTGCAATACGAAACTACACCAAGGAAGGACTGTAGCATGTTTGGACTTGTAGGGGAGCCATCTTCTCCATAGTGGCCTTCCGGTCATCTGTCAGGTGTTTCATCTGGTTGGTACCACAGCGTCCCGGGAACGTAACACACTTCTGACACCACTGGACTTTGTTTTTCGAGACCTTGCTGTCATGAACTGGGGTTTTTTGGTTGCCACTAGTTCATCAGGGGATTTATTGTATTCCACTTCCCAGTTTTGGTTTGGAACTTTCAGCTCTCTGGCGTCCCTTTACCCTCAGGTCAGTTAGGGAACTACACCTAGGATAAGTAGTCGCCAGAAGGGCCGCCTTGCTGTGTACTGGCTATTAGGCATGCTGCAGTGGGGGCGATATAACTACTCCCAGTCTCAGGCGGAAAATACACTTATAAACCTACATACTTGAAATTAGTCCAAAGAACACATATATTCTGGCACTTCAAAATATCAGAAACAAACATTTTTGGGCCAATATAACATGACGGCACCAAAAACCATGAAGAGATCCAGTATGAGAATAAAATATAAAATTTTATTGAAAAAACATTAAATACTATAAAATTACAAAAATGCCCAGCAGGAGGCGCTCAAAGCATTCATGCAATTAGTTATTATAGTCACACAGACAAATGTGAATCCTTGCACATAAGTAATTATAAATAATTTCCAACAAGAGTATAATATCTCTATAAATGTAGAGAATATTCACACCACAGTATTAAAAAATATATTGAATATAAATCAAGCCCGATATATGCAACGTAATTAAATAACCTCAGTGTCAAAATAACTGAATATATCGTGGCTGAAAAAAATGCAGTGTAGTACTAGAAACTCACATTAAATTGCACCTGAATGGTCGTGGCCCGATCTGATATATGCTGCAGGTTAAAATAAATGACCTCAATATCAGCAAGATTGAATAGTAACACAGCTGATAAAGTGCTAGAGGATTGCTGCATGAAATCTCAAAAGTTCAACGTTAAGGTTCAAAAATACTGTGTGGAAATAATCTGTGACAACACTACAGGCAACTCACTCTGAATGTAATAGAAACCCACATTAAATTGCACCTGAAAGATGGTAACCCAGTCTGATATATGATGCAGATAAAAATAAATGACCTCAATGTCAGCACGATTAAATAATATCACGGCTGAGAAAGTACTAGAGGATTACTGCATAAATCCACGAAGGTTCAACATAAAGGTAGAAAGGGTAATATCTATGAAAACGCTGATGCCAGGTCTCTGGTGAATGTGAATGACGCGACCTCCTTCACCCCAACACGTGTTTCGCACTAGCTTCTTCCGGGGGCGTGTCTATGCGGTGGGCCCTGTGTGTTTAAATATACCCGGAAACCAATCAGAGAGCATCATAAGGTAAAGAAGGCGTGAACTATCTGTGACGCCACGAAACACCTCTTTTGGCGCATGCCCAGATCTGCACTGATGTATGAATCGCTTCCCAATGATGCGCTCCCTTGGACTCCATGCTGACATGCAAGAGGTCTAAGTGTGGAGCACTCATGAAAGCAAGCACCAATGCCTAAACTGTGCAGGCGCATCTAGTGTTCGAGATAATAAAATTACTGAAAAAAGGGGCTTATAAATTTCATATATAATGATTTTATTAAAGGAATAATATATTATAAATATTAACCCCTTTACTACCAAGGGTGGTTTGCGCGTTAACTCCTGGGCCAATTTTTACAATTCTGACCACTGTCCCTTTATGAGGTTATAACTCAGGAACACTTCAACGGATCTAGGCGATTCTGACTTTGTTTTCTTGTGACATATTGTACTTCATGTTAGTGGTAAAACTTCATTCATATAACTTGCGTTTATTTGTGAAAAAAATGGAAATTTGGCAAAAATTTTGAAAATTTTGCAATTTTCCAACTTTGAATTTTTATGCCCTTAAATCACAGAGATATGGCACTCAAAAAAACTTAATAAGTAACATTTCCCACATGTTTACTTTACATCAGCACAATTTGGGAACCAACTTTTTTTTTGTTAGGAAGTTATAAGAGTTAAAAGTTGACCATCGATTTCTCATTTTTGCAACACCATTTTATTTTTACGGACCACATCACATTTGAAGTCACTTTGAGGGGTCTATACGATAGAAAATACCCAAAAGTGAAACCATTCTAAAAACTGCACACCTCAAGGTGCTCAAAACCAGAATCAATAAGTTTATTAACCCTTCAGGTGCTTCACAGGAATTTTTTGAATGTTTAAAAAAATGAACATTTAACTTTTTTTCACAAAAAAAAATTACTTCAGGTTCAATTTTTTTATTTTACCAACAGTAACAGGAGAAATTTAACTGGAAAAGTTATTGTGCAATTTGTTCTGAGTACGCTGATACCTGATATGTGGGGGGGAACCACTGTTTGGGCGCATGGCAGAGCTCAGAAGGGAAGGAGTGCCATTTGACTTTTTCACTGCAAAATTGGCTGGAATTCAGATCGGATGCCATGTCAAGTTTGGAGAGCTCCTCATGTGCCTAAACAGTGGAATCCCCCCACAAGTGACCCCATTTTGGAAACTAGACCCCCCATGGAACTTATCTAGCTTTGTGGTGAGCACTTTGAATCCCCAAGGGCTTCAAAGAAGTTTATAACGTACAGCCGTACAATTAAAAAATATTTTTTCCACAAAAATGATCTTTTCACCCCAACTGTTATTTTCCCAAGAGTAACAGGACCCCAAAAGTTATTGTGCAATTTGTCCTGAGTACGCTGATACCCCATATGTGGGGGTAAACCACTATTTGGGCGCATGACAGAGCTCGGAAGGGAAGCAGCGCCATTTGACTTTTTTGGCTGGAATTGAGATCGGACGCCATGTCGCGTTTGGAATGCCCCTGATGTGCCAAAACAGTGGAAACCCTCCAATTCTAACTCCAACCCTAACCCCAACACACCCCAAGCACTAACCCTAGCCCTAACCTTAGCCCTAGCTCTAACCCTAGCCCAAACCCTAACCCTAGCCCTAATGGGAAAATGGAAATAAATACTTTTTTTTAATTTTATTATTTTTCCCTAACTAAGGGGTTGATAGCGGGGGGTTTGGCTTACTATTTATGGCGGGTTTTTATTTTTGGCAGCTGTCGCACGCTAAAAGACGCTTTTTATTGTAAAAATAGTTTATACATCACATTTTGAGAGCTATAGTTTTTCCATATTTTGTCCCACCAAGTCATGTGAGGTCTTATTTTTTGCGGGATGAGTTGACGTTTTTATTGGTACCATTTTCGGGCACGTGATATTTTTAGATTGCTTTTTATTCAGATTTTTGGGACGCAGAATGAACAAAAACCAGCGTTTCAAGAATTTCTTTTGGAGGGTGCATTTACACCGTTCTGCGTGCAGTAGAATTTATAAAGCGGTTTTTTTCTTCGGGTCAGTATGGTTACAGCGATACCTCATTTATGTTGTTTTTTTATGTTTTGGCGCTTTTATGCAATGAAAACTATTTTATATAAAAAATAATTATTTCTGCAAGCTATAACTTTTTTATTTTTTCGCTGATGACACTGTGTGGTCACTCGTTTTTTGCGGGACAAGATGACGTTTTCAGCGGTACCATGGTTATTTATATCCGTCTTTTTGATCGCGCGTTATTGCACTTTTTGTTCGGCGGTATGACGATAAAGCTTTATTTTTTGCTTCGTTTTTTATTTTTATATTTTAAGGGGTTCAGTAAAGGGTTTAACTAGTTGGACAGTTTTATAGGGCGGGTCGTTACGGACTCGGCGATACCAAATATGTGTACTTTTATTATTTTTTTTTATTTTATTTATTAGGGAATATATTTTTTTTTTAATTTATTTAGTGATTTTTTATAAATTATTTTTACACTTTTTTTTAACTTTATTACAGTGTCCCAGGGGGGACATAACTGTCATGTGACAGATCGCTGATCTGTCACATCACAGATCGCTGTAACAGATCAGCGATCTGTCACAGGCAGTGCTGCAGGCTTCCTCATGCCAGCGCTTTGCAGGCATGAGGAAGCCGCCATTTTGGATTCAGGGACCTGCAGGGAAGGAGACCCCCGCAGCAGCGCTGCACATCGTGCTGCTGTGGGGGTCTCAGGTAAGCACGGAGGGAGCCCCCTCCCTCCCGATGCGTCCCTAAACCCCCGGTACACTGCGATCGTGTTTGATCGTAGTGTGCCAGGGGTTAACGTGCCGGGGGTCAGCTGTGATAATCAGCTGACACCCGGCCGCGATCAGCTGCACTCCCCCGTGAGCGCAGCTGATCGCGCTAGACGTACTATTCTGTCCTTGGGACTTAGGTACCAGGTCACATGGACGGAATAGTACGTCTAATGTAGGAAAGGGGTTAAAGTGCAAAAGTGCCTATAAGCGCAATTATAATAAAAGTGACTTGAACCGCCGTATAATGACTCACAGTTACTCACATACCAACTAAAACATTTCTCGGGAGGGACCAAATCCTGATCTTTTACCAAGGGCATCCGAAGCTTTGCCACAGGTGCGGCAGTCTCTCACACTTCAGCGCGAGGTGTAAGGTGGTAAAGTTCACCATGTGTGGGGTCTGGATCACCTTGCCGCATCTTGTGGTGATATTCGGAGTAACCTGTGTGGGGACCGTGGTCACCCGTTCAGTCACTGTCCCCGCTCCTACACTAATGTGGGCCTGAATCCGGGTGATTTGGGGCAGAACAAAAATAAAGTAAGGATGCCCAGGGGCCAGTCCCTAGAATGGGACCCCCTGGAGAAGCCTATCCTGGGCCAGATGGTAAAAGACGGGTCGACCACCCTGCCTCTGTTGGGCCTCACCAACCGGTACAACGCTCTGGGTAGTCCTCCCTTTCTTGGGAGGAGGAGACGGAGAGTGTGGTGCCTGGTGTGGCAAACAATGACACCAGGGCTCCATAGGATTCTGGACCTCCTTCACTGGGGGAAGCGGAAGCATCCTCGGGGGAAAGGTGTCACTCCGGGGTCGCCCGACAAGGGCAAGAATGTGTCTGAATGTGTCGGAGTGTGCCTGAGGGAAAGAATGAGATGGATATGTCTGTGAGTTTGAAGCATGGGATGTCTTCTTCTGAAAAGAGTGAACACGTAATACAGGGAAGTGGGAAAAAGCTTGCTGTCCAACCTTATCACCCATGATGGCGGCACTCACTCCGTTGAAGCTGGTGACCATTAATGTTGCCAGTATAAAGTCTGATGCGGCTAGGTACACTGCCTTTGATTTTCTCAGTTGCCTTGATACCGAAATTTAGTTTTTGCAGGAGACCAGGTTGACAGATCTCATGATCTTGCAGAAAGCAAGGAGGGAGTGGATGCATGGGCCCTCCTACTGGTCTCTTGTGGCTGAGCCGTATAGGCCATATAGCGGAGTGGCGGGTCTTTTTAAAACTGCAGATGTAGTATGCCGATGGGTTATTGAGTTGGAAATGGGGAGGTGCTTGATCCTGGAAGTACTCGTGAAGGGACAGGAGTTTCAGCTCATAAACATTTATTTTTTCCGAGTCTAAATGGGATCATAAGTCTTCTTATGAGTATTAAACCCTTTCTGTTTTGTAGTCGACAGGTGGTCTTTGGAGGGAACTTCAATAGTGTCTCGAGGCCTCAGGACAGAGGAGGTTCCAGAGACTGGTTGGCAAATGACAGCATCGCTTTGAATAGTATAGTCAGCGAGGCTCACCTGGTGGATGTCACATTTGGAACACCATAGGCCACGTGGGGTTCACTTTCTATAGAGTTAGTCAGTGCAGGTCTAGAATAGTTAGGTTTTATTTGAAAGAGGAAGCCATCTCTTCACCTTTGTCTGTGGTGGAAGTGGATTTCTCCGATCACTGTCTAATTATGTTTTCTTTGAATGTCACAGAAATCCCTCAGATGGGAAGAGGCTTGTGGAAGCTGAATTCGTAACTCCTTGAGGAATCGGCTGTGAGACGGTCTTTTGAGGATTTCTTTCAAAGCCAGGTACCATTGCTGTGCCTTTGTAACTCTAAGTCAGAGTGGTGGGAGATGTTTAAACACAGGGAGGTGAAATTCTTCCACCAGCTCTCTAACCTCAGAAGCCTGAACAGGGAACGCCTGTAATAGAGCCTGTGGAGGAAACTAGAGCAACTTCTTTCAACTGGAGGTGGCTGAGAGGACATCTCCAGAATGAAAGCCTTGCTAAAGAGAATGATAGAGACACATCCTTAGTTTTAGAGAGGGATTTCAGGAAGTACCGCTCGTCCGACCCCTACAGGAACTGTAGGATGTCAGTGAATAGTATGGTCATGGTGGGTCTGAAGGACAGTATGGGGTCCCTAGTAAGGTCCAGATCAGTGATCCTGGAGGTTGTCAGATCTTACTACTCGCATCATTTGGGAAGGAAGGCTCTAGATCGGGATGGGATGTTGACTTTCCTGGCTGACGCTGTCCCTGAGTCATGGTAGACCCCTTGCTTGGTGTTTTGATGGAAATAAGCAAAGAAGAGGAAGTGGGATTGGTGATTGATGGGCTTCAGCTCAAGAAGTCGCCAGGTCCGGATGGCTTAACATCCGAGTTTTACAAGGCCTTTAAAGATGCTTTCCTCAGGCTCTCTTCTGAGATCAATGAGGAGGTCTGCTTTAATTATTCTTTCAAAGGGTAAGGGCCCATCACACAATGAGAATTAATGGCCAATAGCATTTCTCAATGTTGATAGAAAGGTTCTGGCTAAGTGCTCTTTAACAGGTTGGTGAAATTTGCACCACGGCTCTTTGGAGTCCCAGCACTGCTGTGTTCCTAGTCGTAGCACTTTTAGTGCTGTTCTCTGTGTCTGGGAGACCATGGAGCAGGGTAGGGCGGGTCTTTGGAAGGGGTTTTTGCTGTCCCTGGATCAGGCCAAGGCTTTTGACCAGGTTGGCCATGAGTACCTCTACCTTTGGTCCACTCTCTTGAGGTATGGCCTATCAGGGGGGGTTTGTGGACTGGCTAAAGACATTGTACAGGGGGGCTAAGAGTTTCCCTCTTGTGAATGATTGGATTGGATGGGCCTTTGGTGTTGGATCCGGTGTCCGTCAGGGTTGTTCTCTTAGTCCCCTGCTCTATGTGTACGCAATTGATCCCTTTGTAAGGAGGGTGGGTTATGGACTGTTGGTAGGGGTAAGCTTGAACCAGTAGGACGAACGTGATGCCACGCTGAGAGTGGTGGCTTACGCTGATGACGTCTCCATCTTTGTCTCCTCGGGAGAGGAGGTGCGGTGGGTGATGTCTGAAGTGGAAGCCTACTCTGAGGCATCAGGATCCAGTGTCATATCAGGATAAGTGTGTAAGTCTCTGGCTGGGGGGAGGAGACCCTTCCAGAGCCCCAGGAGTATGCCAAAGTCCTAGGCATTGAATTTAGCCAGGGTGATTACACAGCTAAAAACCGTGAAGGTAGGCTCAAGTGTGCCACCCAAAGAGTGAACCAATGGAAGGGTTGGTCTCTGACCCTGAGGGAAAGGGTGAGTCTGTGCAAGGGTCTCCTGCTCCCCTTGTTAATATACTTGGGCAGTGTGTGCATTTTGCCAGAGCCTATCTGGATGAAGGTTTATAGCCTTTTTTCCAACTGTTATGAGAGAACCAGCTGAACCTAGTCAACCGAGAGGTTACTTACCATACGATGAGACTAGGGGAGTTAAATCTGGTCAACCCCGAAGTGTTTCTTGTAAGCAACTTTTTGAAAGTAAATATAGCAAACCTCTGAAAAGAGAGGGCTCCTCTGTGGGTATTCTCCTGCAGGAGATGGCTACAGCCTTTCTTCCAGGAATGGGAGACAAGGGGGCATGTGAAGGATCTTCGCACATCGCACGGACATCTCCCGTCTTACGTTACCCCGGTTTTGAAAGCTATTTGTCCGTGGGGACTGGGGATGTGGGAGGTGAGGACTCTGTCAAGAAAACTCCTCGATGAGAGGATCTTGTCTACAGATTTTCAGAAACCATTGGCCCTCAGAGATTGCCCAAGTCGGGATCTGGAGGTTGGGTTGCATCTTTTGAATTCTAAACGGATTCTTTTGAATTTTTGGGACATGACTTGGCGTTGTTTCCAGGGTAAGCTGTATGTGTGGGATAAACTGAAGTACAGGAACTCTAAGGACAGGAATTGTCCTCATGAGAGTCGTGCAGACATGCTGTAAGGTATGTAGCACTTCCTGTTTTGCTGTCCCTTTAACACAGAGGTGTATAACAGGGTGGGCGCTTCCATAGGCTGTCCTCTCCTATGCCGCGTGTGCCTATGGGGCATTCAGAGACCTTGGTGGACGTGACAAGACTAGAGATGAGCGAGTTTGCTTGGAAATTGATCGCCAAGCATAAATTCGGCACGAATATAGCACATTCGGATTTGTGATCGGAAACCCTAGCAAAATTTTATAAAATCGGTAACATTCGGTAAAATTGCAGGAAAATATTTGTGTTGCTACAAAAATATTTTCAGCACTTTAGCAACGATAATGGTGGTGTATCATGAGCGTTTGGCACGTGTTTGATGAGGGGAGAGGATTTGCAGAGCTCAGAGGCATGACGGTTTTGTAAGCACAGCAGTTTTATTTTTTTCCCTAACTTTATGTATGCACATTGCGGCTAGCCAATCGGGACGCAGGAAACACCCACGATGTCCTGACACGACAGCTTGTGTCATTGGCTGCTGAAATGAAAAACAAGAAAAAAGGCTACCTGTAAGATAGTGCACAGTCACAAAATCTATATACACAATGCCTTGTAACGTTTTCATTTCCGTCTGGATGTCCCCGAAACCCACAATCCTCCGCGCCGAACGGAAGTACGCCGAACGCCATATTGAAATACCCAAGTAAGGGGTATTTCAATATGGCACCCGCTGGTGGTACCAGGCCCTTCCACAGTACCACCAGTGGGACACCGTCGGCAGGAAAGTCCGCGGCTTGCCGCCCGTGCACAGGCCGCAAGCCGCGGACTTTCCTGATGGCTGGCCGCCGCCAGGACCCCACCCACCGCTGGACCTGCCGCCGCTGGAGCCGCTGCCACCAGGACCCCACCTGCAGCTGGACCGGCCACCGCAGAACCCACCCACCGCCGCCGCTGGCCACCCCGCCAGACCCAAACACCGCCGCTGCTGCCCACCCCGCCGGACCCCCCCGGACCCGCCACTACCTGCCCACCCATCACAGCCAGCAGGAAACACCGTGGCTTGTGGCCTGTGCACAGGCTGCAAACCGCGGACTTTCCTGCCGGCTGGCCGCCGCTGGGACCCCACCCGCCGCTGGACCTGCTGCTGAACCCGGACAACATTACGACCGCTGAACCCCCCCACCGCCGCCGCTGGCCACCCCGCCAGACCCAAACACTGCCGCTGCTGCCCACCCCGCCGGAACCCCCCGGACCCGCCGCTACCTGCCCACCCATCACAGCCAGCAGGAAACAACGTGGCTTGCGGCCTGTGCACAGGCTGCAAACCGCGGACTTTCCTGACGGCTGGCCGCCGCCGGGACCCCACCTGCCGCTGGACCTGCTGCCGCTGAACCCGGACAACATTGCGATCACAAAACCGTGCTCCTTAAATCATCATTACTACTAATGATAGTGAATGAGATCGTATGTTGACTTACGGGTCGCAGTGTGACCACATTCATTTGTTGTAAATTAGCAATGCTACGTTGCAGCATTATATTGACACCTAGCCCTAGATTCTCAGTGCGGCAAAGCCTGCCCCCATCAGGCCATCACCGCCGTCCCAATGCGATAGCATTGGGCCTCCATCTAGTTATATAATCAAATTCATAATTTTATTGAACAGCCAGCAACAGACAAAACATGGCTAAAACAATTAAAAATGCACAACTACCCGTGTCACAGAATCCAATACCTCATTGTTTCACACTTCAGTTTTCTGTGTCAGTTAAACTCCGCCAAAAAGGCGGAAAAGCGGATCCGTTCCTAATTGATGTGAACGGATGCCATCGGATCCGTTTTTTTTGACGGATCCGCCGAATGAAGAATTCTTAAAGGAAGAGCTGCCCGGGAGGGGGGGGGAGAGGGAGAGAGAGATTTTTTTTTTCTCTGTCCGCCAGAGATGATTTCAGGGTTAAATTTCCTCCTGACTTCATTCCTCCGGGCATGCGCTGTATAAAAATGCGGATCCTGCAGTACAAAAAACGTTACATGGTCCGTCCAGGCATCTCGGCGGACGCAAAAAAAATTGACGGATCCGCAAAAAAACGGATCCAACGGATGGCCATCCGTCAAGATCCGCCGGTAATGCAAGTCAATGGGGAAAAAAACGGATCCGCCAAAAAAAATGGTCAAAAACGGAAGTGTGAAACAGGCCTTAGGGGTACAAATATGCAAAAGAGGTTATGTTGAAACCTGTGAAAGACAGTATGACCTCAAGATAAAAAATAAAAACAAATACCCATTGTGATGAAGGAGCAGCCGCCATCTTGGATATGGGGCCACATGTCTGAGCTTGGCATCCATTTTGGTCTAAGTTCAGGAATTACAGGCAGCTTCTATACCCCCAGGTGCTGTGTACTTAGTAAATACAAGCAGGATTTAGTGTTCCAATGCTAAATAGGCAGGGCCATTGGTGTGATAATGAGGATAGGCCCAAAACAGAGCTTCAAAGCTCAGGTATGGAACCGTGCCAGCAGGGGGCCGGAAAAAGCCTAGGGCTTCAATTAGAATGTACCTGCTAGCAGACGCAGGAATATACGTCCTTTGTGTGTCCCAGACGCTTTGGCTCCATCCTAGGAGCATGGATTATTAGCCCACCCTCTGACACAGGGGGAGGAACCTAGCGTGTTTAAGGATTGGCAGCCCCTGGCAGACATTCATTCTTTCACACAGAAGATCCGGACGATGACAATCTAAGAAGGACCTGGGGACAGACCTGCAGAGGGGAGCAGCGGCCCTTGCTTTGGGAGTCTGTCCGGCAACTAAGATTCTTGTACCTGTGGACTGCAGAGCTCCCCAGCACCCACATGACCCTACAATCTGGTAAATTGACCTCCAGTTTAATATCTTAAGTCTTGTACCCTTATTGTTATATCTTTTCTCTGACTGCAAATTTACTGTATATTTCTGTAATTATCTAGTGTGCCCTTAAGGCAATTAAACTATAAACTTAATCTTGGGCTGATGCTTTTACTCTGATCACGAATCTTAGAACCCCCAGTGGGTAACAGGACCTCCTCCCCGGCGACCATTTGCTCTAGGTGCAGTTCCCTTACTGACCTGAGAGACAAAGGGGGCGCCGGAGAGCTGTGCCTGTGTAGTTACGTCACGGTGGTGACGTGGGAGGAACGGGTCTGTGTGTTCCTCCACACTTGGTGGCAAGCGGTGGGATCAGAGAAATAGTGTGCGTGGGACCCCTACTCCCAGACACTAGAGACTACTAGCGGTAATTTTCACTGCTGGGGTCTTAAGGTCAGCCCAGCACTAGACGGTCAGAGTGCAAATATAATAAGTTGTGTGCGAGGCCAGGGTTGCAGCTGTGTCAGTAACCAGAGGTTCCCAAGATGGCGGAAGGCACCAGGAGTAGGACAAAGGGGGAGGCCAATGCTATGGTCTATGAGGAGGTGGTGGAGGACAATACCAATGAAGGCAAGGGGGAGCTCAGCCATGGCTCCCCAATGAGCCAGACCCCCGTGCTCAGTCCCGCAGTGGACTGCCCACCACCTGCCCACCCCAGCCTGTCCAGATGGGAGGCCCTTTTCCAAGCGGCTATGGCACAGCTTGAGGCTTGTAACGACGCCGCCCATGACAGACTCCTAGTGGCAGCAGAGAAAACAGCGGAGCGTGAGCAAGCGGCGGCCGAGAGAGCAGCGGAGCGTGAGCATACTGAACGCCATGAAGCTGCGGAGCGCCAGCACCGACTGGAGATGGATCAGCACGGGCTCCCGCTGGACGCTCCAGCCCCACCAGGGACCAAGGCTTCCAAGGTCCGGGCGGAGGATTTCCCCCTGCTTGAAAAGGATGGAGACCTGGATTCCTTTCTGCTGGCCTTTGAAAGAACCTGCCTCCAACACCATCTGGCCCTGGATCAGTGGGCAAGGTACCTGACCCCCCGTTTGAGGGGTAAGTCCCTGGAAGTTTTGGGGGACTTACCTGCCGGGGAGGAGCAGGACTACAACAGCATCAAGCGGGCCCTGATCCAGCTCTACAACCTCACCCCGGAGTCGTACCGCAGGAAGTTCCGGAGTCTGCAGCGGGGCTCAAAGGACACCTGGACCGACCACATGCGGGCACTGCTGAGAGCTGCAGAGCACTGGACCTCGGGTCTAGAGCTCACCACCCGCCAGGAGGTCCAGGAACTGTGTGTCACGGAACAGTTCTTGTGGAACTGCCCAGAGGACCTCCAGCTGTTCCTCCGTGACAGGAAACCAAAGGGGGCTTCTGCTACAGCCGCCGTGGAAGACGAGTATGCCAACAACAGGGCCTCTGAGCCGAAGAAGCCTGCCAGCAGTACCTGCAGAGGGGGTAAGCCCAGTCCTGCCCCTGTCCCCCCAGCCCCCAGAGTGCAAGGGGTGTACCCCCCTGTTGCCCTCTCCAGGTCAGGAGCAGAACCCAGACGTTGTCATCATTGCAACCAGCCGGGACACTTTAAGGCTGCGTGTCCCCAGCGCCATAAGGCCCCATCCCTGTCCCAGAAACCGTCCACTGTTTTGTGTGTGGGAGGGGGTGGTGGGAGGTCTCTGGACAATTACCAACCCGTCACCATCGGCCGCTCAGCGGTCATGGGACTGCGGGACACTGTCGCTGAACGAACCCTGGTACGTCCTGAGGTCGTGTCCCCTCAAGACTTGGTGCCTGGGAAAACCCTTTCCATCTCCGGAATTGGAGGTGTTGAACCGGCGCTGCCCGTCACCAAGGTGTTTTTGGACTGGGGCGCCGGGAGGGGAATGCGGGTGGTGGGAGTAACGCCAAATATTCCTGCCAATGTGTTGCTTGGGACCGATTTGGGGCGGCTAGTGTCTCAGTATGTGGCCACTGAACCCCCAAGTCCGGCTCCCCAAGAATGTCATG
Source organism: Dendrobates tinctorius (assembly GCF_039654945.1). NCBI lineage: Eukaryota > Metazoa > Chordata > Amphibia > Anura > Dendrobatidae > Dendrobates > Dendrobates tinctorius. Next base: position 3,321,776 of record NW_027362043.1, read on the forward strand.
ACCCTACTGTGACTGCCAATGCTAATGTATTGAATGTGCCTCCAACAATGGAGGTGGGAGTAATGCCAAATTTTCCTGCCAATGTGTTGCTTGGGACCGATTTGGGGCGGCTAGTGACTCAGTGGGTGACCACTGAAACCCCAAGTCCGGCTCCCCAAGAATGTCATGACTCTACTGTGAATGCTAATGTTAATGTGTTGAATGTGCCTCCAACAGTGGAGGAGGGAGTGAAACCTGATGGTAAGCCATGCACTGACACTACACACACAGGGCTCACAGTGAGGACAGGTGAGAAGCCTGCAGGGGAGAGCTCGGAGGTGGAGGGAGGGGCTGCTATGGGCAGTGTAGGGCCCCTAAGTGGATCCAGCCTGCTGAGTCGAGGGCCTCTGCAGAAAGAGGAACAGGCCATGGGGGAGGGGGGCGTCCCGGGAGAGGAGCCACCAGGTAAGACCCCAGGGCAGGAGTTCCCCACATCCAGGATGTCAGGAGGCCAGGGAAGTCTGCCTGACCCGGCGACTTGGTCGGGGGCCGAGGGGAAGCTGGCGCTACCTGTGGTCTCAGCGGTCGTGGCCGCTGTTTCCAGGAGTAGGAGCGCCGGAGCCCAAGGAGCCTCGCGGAGGTCCGATGGTTCCCCTCTCTCCGACCAAGTGGCTGCCGAGTCAGACAGCGGCCAGGAGACAGATCCCGGGGAGCTGACAGAGGAGATGGCAGTTTCGTCAATTCTTGCCACATCGAGTCAGGGATTTCAGGCAGCGTTGGAAGCTGACGCTAGCCTGAAAGCTCTCAAGGAGCAGGTGGCACAGCCTCCCCTGGAGTCCGACCACAAGCGAGTGGTCTGGGACCAGGGACGGCTGTACCGGGTAACGGTCCAGCAGGGTTCACCGGAGGCGTGGCCCAGGGACCGACAGTTAGTGGTACCCTATCCGTTCAGGGCAGAATTGTTGCGGATCGCACACGAGATTCCCATGGCCGGACACCTAGGGATCACTAAAACCAGGGCCAGGCTAGCTCAGCATTTCTACTGGCCAGGAATGAGGACCGAGGTGATTGCCTACTGCCGTTCGTGTGACACCTGTCAGAGGGTGGGAAAGGCGGGGCGGCACCCCAAAGCCCCACTGGTAACTCTGCCCATCATCGAAGAGCCTTTCTCGAGGGTGGCTGTGGATCTCATTGGACCTCTGTCCACTCCCAGCCGCTCCTGGAAATGCTTCATACTAACGGTAGTGGACTATGCCACCTGGTACCTGGAGGCGGTAGCTTTGTCGTCCATTCGGGCCGACAAAGTGGCCACTGCCTTACTGGAGATTTTCTCCAGAGTGGTGTTTCCCCAGGAAATGCTCACCGACCGAGGGATCCAGTTCATGTCGCAGCTGATGGAGTTTCTCTGTAAGCAGGTACAGGTGCAACATCTGGTAGCCAGCCCGTACCACCCACAGACCAATGGCCTGTGTGAGCGGTTCAATGGCACCTTAAAGCAGATGCTGAAGATGTTGGTCGACTCCCACGGGAGAGACTGGGAGCGGTATCTCCCACACCTGCTGTTTGCCTACCGAGAGGTCCCACAGGCCTCAACAGGGTTTTCCCCCTTTGAGCTCCTGTACGGGCGACGTGTACGGGGGCCCCTTGCTCTGGTGAAGGAAGCATGGGAAGGGGATTTGGCTACCCCTGGAGTGTCGGTTATTGAGTTTGTCGTGCGCTTCCGGGACAGAATGACGGCTTTGACACGGCTGGTGCATGACAATATGGCCCAAGCCCAGGCTGACCAGAAGCGGTGGTACGACCAGAATGCTTGTGAGCGGACCTACGAGGTGGGTCAAAAGGTGTGGGTACTGGTCCCCGTACCTCAAAACAAGCTTCAGGCGGCCTGGGAGGGTCCATACCTCGTGCACCAGCGGCTCAACGCTGTCACCTATCTGGTCACCCTGGACCACGCCCTCCACGTGAACATGATGAAGGCCCATCATGAGCGTGAGGCTTGTGCCCACCCAGTGTGCAACCTTCCCGGCAAGGAGAGGGTGCGGAAGGGCGCATAGGGGAATCACAGGAATGTGATACCCCCTAGCGCCCTCTAAAGCAGGGAGGTGTGATGAAGGAGCAGCCGCCATCTTGGATATGGGGCCACATGTCTGAGCTTGGCATCCATTTTGGTCTAAGTTCAGGAATTACAGGCAGCTTCTATACCCCCAGGTGCTGTGTACTTAGTAAATACAAGCAGGATTTAGTGTTCCAATGCTAAAAAGGCAGGGCCATTGGTGTGATAATGAGGATAGGCCCAAAACAGAGCTTCAAAGCTCAGGTATGGAGCCGTGCCAGCAGGGGGCCAGAAAAAGCCTAGGGCTTCAATTAGAATGTACCTGCTAGCAGACGCAGGAATATACGTCCTTTGTGTGTCCCAGACGCTTTGGCTCCATCCTAGGAGCATGGATTATTAGCCCACCCTCTGACACAGGGGGAGGAACCTAGCGTGTTTAAGGATTGGCAGCCCCTGGCAGACATTCATTCTTTCACACAGAAGATCCGGACGATGACAATCTAAGAAGGACCTGGGGACAGACCTGCTGAGGGGAGCAGCGGCCCATGCTTTGGGGGGTCTGTCCGGCAACTAAGATTCTTGTACCTGTGGACTGCAGAGCTCCCCAGCACCCACATGACCCTACAATCTGGTAACTTGACCTCCAGCTTAATATCTTAAGTCTTGTACCCTTATTGTTATATCTTTTCTCTGACTGCAAATTTACTGTATATTTCTGTAATTATCTAGTGTGCCCTTAAGGCAATTAAACTATAAACTTAATCTTGGGCTGATGCTTTTACTCTGATCACGAATCTTAGAACCCCCAGTGGGTAACAGGACCTCCTCCCCGGTGACCATTTGCTCTAGGTGCAGTTCCCTTACTGACCTGAGAGACAAAGGGGGCGCCGGAGAGCTGTGCCTGTGTAGTTACATCACGGTGGTGACGTGGGAGGAACGGGTCTGTGTGTATTCCTCCACACCCATGTCACGGTAGTAATGTTATACCCAGTAATAGAATTGTGCTTATAATTGAGCAGCTTAGTCTAGATCAGGCCCACAAGAGGATTGTATACAAATAACGCTCAAACCCAGAAGAAGGTTGAAAAAAGAGCAATACAGCAACCAAAAATAGAAAGGACTGCAATATCTGATCCAGAAAAGATCAGCCGCTGAGAACTGGGTAATAAATCTGGTAGGACTACCAAAATGAGTGCCTGAAGGGTGAAGGTCTCATGATGATATGGAGGGGTAACACAGGTTACCGGTACCAGTGCATAATATACAACACCTGAGGGAGAGATGCCACAGGATCACTGGATGTATATGGAAGGGGGGAGCATAAATGGAGAGACAGAGCCCTGAAACGGATCTGGACACCGACCCCACGTGTATCGCTGCGTCTAGCGCAGCTTTGTCAGGGGAAGTCCCCATTGAGAGGTGTAGTTCGTAAAATGGCATCACTTATGGGGGGTTCTGCTGTTCTGGCACCTCATGGGCTCTCCCAGTGGGTCATGGCACCTGCAAACCATAACAGTAAAACATTTCCTATTAGCCCTTAGAAAAAACATTTTAGCGGTAAAAATGTAATTTATTCTTTCTTCTCTGCTCAGTGGTATAAAACTCTATGAGGAACATGTGATGTTAATATGATCACAATGTAGGGAGATTGAGCTGACAGACAGGTCTGTCTGTAGTAAGAGACAGATAGATAGAGCAGTGTAGGCTGAGAAAAAGGTGTCATGTGGTAGTTTGACCATTAGAGGGCAGTGGGGAGCGTAGGGGAGAGTGGTTATGTAACTTCTATGGGTCAAAGGTTACTGTCAGGTGATAGTGGGTGGAGCTACTGGGTCTGGGAGTATAAGAGGTCAGGGAAGGTTCTGGAAGTTCCAGTCAGCCAAGGGAGCTCACTAGAGAGGAGGATCTGCTGCGAGGAGGAAAGTGGAAAAAACCTACAGAGAGTAACTGACAGTGGAGACGGTCACGGGGGGTGACCCAAAAAGGACAGTGGCTGCGGACAGAGACAGACCGTGAGTGTCAAGTGGACGGCGTACTCTAAAGGGTAAAACGCTGTGGTGAAAGTGCTTAGGGCAGCCACAGTGGGGAAGAGCCATAGAGGATGCCACGAACGGTGAAACTAAGAAAGAGAAGGTACCCGGGTCTGTGTGTAAGGGGATTGTGGACTACTCCTGTGATGAAGTACGGTGGTCGGATGAAAAACAGACAATAAAATCTGAACTGTTAGACACAACCCTCGTCTCAGTCTCATGTCTGCCAGCGCCACGAAGTGGGTCACCCCCCAGTCCTGTTGGATCAGCACCACCTAATCGCCTCCCCCAGTCCGGCCCACCCCTTACTACAACTACACCCCTAGATGAATTCATTGTAGAGTGTAGTTTGTAAAATGAGTTCACATGTTCACATATAGGGGGTTTCTGTTGTTCTAGCACCTCAGGGGCTCTGCTAATGTGACATAGCACCCTCAAACCATTCCAGCAAAATCTGAACTCCAATATGGCACCTCTTCCCTTCTGAGCTTTGCACTGTGCCTCAAAAGTAGTATTCCCCTACATATGGGGTATCGGCGTACTCAAGAGAAATTGCACAACAACTTTTGGGGTCCAATTTCTCCTGTTACACTTGGTAAAATAAAAAATTGGGGGCGAAAAGATCAAAGTGCTCACCACACATCTGTGACGGACTCAGCTCCTGCTGAGCCCATTTTTTGAGTGGACCCTCTGGGTCGTGGCACCCACCCACCGAGGGCGAGCTGACCTTGTGAGAATCCACCCCCTATACAGGGAGTGTCAGGAGCAAGACCAAGGGGGTGAGCCACCACGACTGCTGGGACCAGACGGCCGGCTCAGGGGACACTAGACGAGTGTCTGACGACAAGGACGAGCAGGAAGCAAGACGAGACTAGACGTAGGTGCAAGGTATCTTCATTAGAATAACACAAGATCACATACAGAGAAAACAAGCAAAACGTGCAAGGTGCGCGCGTGGGCACGCCAAGGTCCATAACATGGTACGTGCCAGATGGCACGCCTAGGCACAGGTAATGGCATGATGGCATCGGACTCCGGACTGCTGGCAAACCGACAGGGTCCAGGGATCAGGCTGCGGACGTCAGCTCCGGACATCAGGCCGTAGTCATCTGGTTCCGGACCTCTGGCAACGGTCGGCAGGTTCCGGGCATCCGGCAGGCAAACCAGGGTTCAGGCAAGGAGGCACGACAGATATCCAAGCAGGGTGCGTGTTTAGGGAACACGCCAAGGTCCAAGGCTAGGTGCGTGTGTAGGGGACATGCCAGGGTCCAAGGCTAGGTGCGTGTGTAGGGTACACGCCAGGGTCCAAGGCTAGGTGCGTGTGTAGGGGACACGCCAGGGTTCAAAGCGAGGTGCGTGTGTAGAAGACACGCCAAGGTTCGCAAACGAGACAGGGTGCGTGTGTAGCCACGCCAAAGCATAGAATAAGACAGAGTGCGTGTGTAGCCACGCCAAGGCACAAGACAGAGTGCGTGTGTAGCCACGCCAAGGCACAAGACAGAGTGCGTGTGTAGCCACGCCAAGGCACAAGACAGAGTGCGTGTGTAGCCACGCCAAGGCACAAGACAGAGTGCGTGTGTAGCCACGCCAAGGCACAAGACAGAGTGCGTGTGTAGCCACGCCAAGGCACAAGACAGAGTGCGTGTGTAGCCACGCCAAGGCACAAGACAGAGTGCGTGTGTAGCCACGCCAAGGCACAAGACAGAGTGCGTGTAGAGACACGCCAAGGCACAAGACAGAGTGCGTGTAGAGACACGCCAAGGCACAAGACAGAGTGCGTGTAGAGACACGCCAAGGCACAAGACAGAGTGCGTGTAGAGACACGCCAAGGCACAAGACAGAGTGCGTGTAGAGACACGCCAAGGCACAAGACAGAGTGCGTGTAGAGACACGCCAAGGCACAAGACAGAGTGCGTGTAGAGACACGCCAAGGCACAAGACAGAGTGCGTGTAGAGACACGCCAAGGCACAAGACAGAGTGCGTGTAGAGACACGCCAAGGCACAAGACAGAGTGCGTGTAGAGACACGCCAAGGCACAAGACAGAGTGCGTGTAGAGACACGCCAAGGCACAAGACAGAGTGCGTGTAGAGACACGCCAAGGCACAAGACAGAGTGCGTGTAGAGACACGCCAAGGCACAAGACAGAGTGCGTGTAGAGACACGCCAAGGCACAAGACAGAGTGCGTGTAGAGACACGCCAAGGCACAAGACAGAGTGCGTGTAGAGACACGCCAAGGCACAAGACAGAGTGCGTGTAGAGACACGCCAAGGCACAAGACAGAGTGCGTGTAGAGACACGCCAAGGCACAAGACAGAGTGCGTGTAGAGACACGCCAAGGCACAAGACAGAGTGCGTGTAGAGACACGCCAGGGTTCAGAGCAGGGCTGCGTGCTAGGAGCTACGCAGGGACGCACACCTCACTGGCCAATGCACACGGCTGTAACGCCAGCACGAGGCACGACTAAGGCACAGGAGGGGGCAAAGGAACCTTCGTGCTAGGAGCCACGCCAGGTTCAGGGCAGGGTGCGTGCTAGGAGCCACGCCAGGGTTCAAGGCAGGGTGCGTGCTAGGAGCCACGCCAGGGTTCAAGGCAGGGTGCGTGCTAGGAGCCACGCCAGGGTTCAAGGCAGGGTGCGTGCTAGGAGCCACGCCAGGGTTCAAGGCAGGGTGCGTGCTAGGAGCCACGCCAGGGCACAAGGAAGGGCTGCGTGCTAGGAGCCACGCAGGGGGCACGCCACACTGGCCAGTACACACGGCTGTACACAAACACGTGGCACAGGAGACGGCCAAGGGGAACCCACGCCGGGGTTCAATGCAAGGACAAGGCAGGGAACAAGGCAAGGAATACAGGCAGAAAGAGCCAGGTCAGAGAGAGGACAGAGTCTAGCAGCGGAGCGTAGGCAGAAGCCCAGAGCCGGGCCAAGGGAAGACCTTGGGACTAGACAAAGAAACGAGCACTAAGGAGAGGAGAAATGGTGCGTGTGCCAGGGAGCACTACAGAGCACCATAGGAGAGAGCGAGGCAGAGCAAGCAAAGACTGAGACCATAGAGAGGAACACAAAGCAAGGAATAGCAAGGCAGAGAACACAGGGAGGACTACAAGTCAAAGCATAGCAAAAGCAAGACATGGCAAAACAGGCAAGGCAGAGAACAAAGGAAGGACTACAAGTCAAAGCATAGCTAAGGCGAGACATAGCAAAACAGACTAAGACAAAGAACAGCAGAAGGACTACAAGGCAAAGCAAGGCAAAGACAAACATGGCACGAGAGACAACACAAGACATGGCACAAGACAAGAGGCGGAATACGAGCACGGAGCGTGTGCAGAGACGCACTACAGAGCAAAGTGCAAGGGCACAGAATAGAGGGAGCAACCCCACAGACCCAGAGCCTTGCAGGGAAACAACACAATAATCAGGCCCTGAGCATAGGAAGAGGCGGCCTGATATAGGGCATAGCACCTCCTCCTCCAGGTCAGGACCAGGGGAGAACTTCCGGATTCTAGACATGACGAGATGATAGCAGAACCAGACAGTGCAGGATCTTAGGAAACGTCACATGATCAGGGTTTCAGACATGACGAGATGATCACCGAACCAACCAGTGCAGGATCCTAGGAAGAACACATGATCCGGGATTCTAGACATGACGAGATGATTGCAGAACCAGACAGTGCAGGATCTTAAGAAACATCACATGATCAAGGACTCCAGACATGACGAGAAGATCACAGAAGGCAGAGCAGAAACGCAGGGATCCTGCAGCTCAGACATGAGGTGAGTCTGCACACAGCTCTAGCGAACATGCAGGACAGCAGACAAAACATGCGCATGCACATCGCTCCAGGAGTTCTTGAGACAAACAGACATGGCGGACGTGACAACATCTCGATAAGTTCCTTGGGGATTGTAGTTTCCAAAATGGTGTCAATTGTGGCGGGTTTCCTCTGTTTAGGTACATCAGGGGTCTTCAAACGCGACAAGGCATCCGATCTTAATTCCAACCAATTTTATGTTGAAAAAGTCAAATGGCGCTCCTTCCCTTCCGAGCTCTGCCATGTGCCCAAACAGTGGTTTACCTGCACATATGGGGTACTCAGGATAAATTGCACAACAACTTTTGGGGTCCAATTTCTCCTGTTCCCCTTGGATAAATAAAAAAAACTTGGATCTGAAGCAAATTTTTTGTGAAAAAAAGTTAAATGTCCATTTTTTTAAACATTCCAAAAATTCCTGTGAAGCACCTAAAGAGTTAAAAAACATTTTGAATGTGTTTTTGAGCACCTTGAGGGGTGCAGTTTTTAGAATGGTGTCACTTTTGGGTATTTTCTATCATATAGGCCCCTCAAAGTGACTTCAAATGTGATGTGGTCCCTAAAAAAAATGGTGTTGTAAAAATGAGAAATCGCTGGTTAACTTTTAACCCTTATAACTTCCTAACAAAAAAAAAATGTTGTTCCAAAATTGTGCTGATGTAAAGTAGACATGTGGGAAACGTTACTTATTATGTATTTTGTGTGCCATATCTCTGTGCTTTAAAGGCATGAAAATTCAATATTGGAAAATTGTGAAATTTTCAAAATTTTCACCAAATTTCTGTTTTTTTTTTTCCACAAATAAACACAAGGTATATCAAATAAATTTCACCACTATCATGAAGTACAATCACGAGAAAACAGTGTCAGAATCACCGGGTTCCATGGAAGAGTTCCAGAATTATTACCTCTTAAAGGGACAGTGGTCAGAATTGTAGAAATTGGCCCGGTCATTAACATGCAAACCACCCTCAGGGGTAAAGGGCTTAATATGGCCAGGGAAATGTGACTTCATCAGCCAGTCACAGAAGACCTTGTGTCATGACGGTGTGGATGATTTCTGCTCTCTGCTTGCCGGAATCAAACGCAAAGTTAAGGGGGAAAAAAACCCCAACACGCTCCGCTCCTGTAATCTCTTCAGACGCACATCTAACCAGTCCACACCCTCTCTGCTCATCAAAAATGTTCCCTCGTCCTACCCACTCATCATACAGAACCGCTATCCTAGCCAAAGTAATAACAAAAGCATTAGTGGAAACATGATGATTTCCTGAACTGTGACAGGCTTTTGCTGATTTTGAGTAAAAAGGTTTGTGAAAATGAACACGAATTTGAATGTGCTAGTTTGTGCCCAATTTGACATTGGCGAACTTTTTTCTAATACGTTCGCTCATCTCTACTATAAGCACTGCACTCCAAGCCTAAGTTACTAGTCATTGATTGCAGTGGAGGTCTGCTCTTGAGAATAGAGAGGATTTTTAATCAAAAGTAAAATTCCAAAGTTGTTTTTGTTTTTACACCCTCTTTGCAATTATAACTCTTTATCATGATGAGAATAACCCTTTAAGCCAGGGATGTCAAACTCAAATACACAAAGGGCAAAAATTATAATATTGCACAAAGTCGCAGGCCAACTTTGATATTGGTTAAAAAATATATACAACTAAGTTCTTCCTGATCAAATAAAATGAATAACTTTTGGAATTAGAGTTGATAAGAAAAGAAATACACCGCACTATACTGGGAAATGAAAAAATTATATAACTGAGTACTTGCTGGTGTGTGAAAAAAATCACGTGGTGGTGGATGTATAGCAGTATTCTGAGACTATTCACTTTGTCATAGATGTATATTGCCTTGCATTTGGATGCCAAAACTGCTGAGTAGATAATATAGGGTTAAATGGGGGTGAGCCCGTTAGTGTGTTTCAGAGGGAAAAAAAAAAAAATGAACTAATCTTGATTTACTCACTTAAGTAAATCAGAACCATATAAAATACATGCTGTAAATGTAGCCATTGCCAAGTATTAAGATTGGAATGTTGCAGCCTGTTTCTGATGTAAAAAATATAATAGTTGAAAAATAAAATGAAACACCAAAAAAAAGAGGGGGATAAATAGATGTTATTTTATGTTTCATTTTATTTTTCAACTATCGTTGCATATCCCTGCGTACCCAATGTTAAAGACAGGTACACAGGACGCATGCGGAAGTAGGCGGAACTTAAGGGTGGACATACGCAGCTATATGCAGACCAGCATACCCAAGTGTGAATTTAGACTAAAAAGGTCTGCGGATTAGCTGCGGACTTGCTTGCCAAAAACGCTGCAGATAGGGAGGAGGAGGAAGAGTGTGTGGGCAGAGGCTATGTGTGACTGTAGAATATGTGAGTGACCATGTCTGTCTGCGTGTAGCCAGGCATCGTCTGATGGGACTACTACTCCTATCCGGCTATGTCTGGTGTCACATATAACAGTGACTGCATGAGCAGATGATGGGATAGTAGTCCCATCATCCGGCGACTGTTTTCAAGTGTAAGGCCGGGATCACACACAGCGAGATACGGCCGAATCTCGCAGGTTAAAACCAAGCTCTGGTGCCGGCACTCCGGAGCGGAGCGTGCAGCCGCACAGCAATACATGGAGCTGCACGCTCCGCTCCGGAGTGCCGGTGCTAGAGCTTGGTTTTAATCTGCGAGACTCGGCCATATCTCGCTGTAGTGTGACTCCGGCCTAAAACAAAAAAAAACCCTAAACACATTTATACTCACCAAACACCTAATTCCCCAATTCTCTCGATCTCCTGGAATAAAAATAAAATAATAAACCACCATAAATACTCTCTGGTCTGCCATAGTCCTAAATGACGAGTGTCCCATGGCGATCTCAAGTGTAGAACTGTCACATCGGGAGATGTGAACGCTCTACATGGCTCCGGTACACTGACACGAGGTATCCTCCCACAGTTTATCACTGCGCAGCCTTCAGAGATCACCAGAGTTCGTGCTGTCACTTGCGGCATCGCTGCGTGAGAAAATTCTCACACAGTGGTACTGCCGTAAAGTGAGAGCACAAACTTGTGACCTCTTAGTGTATCACCGGAGCCGTGTAGAGCAGTCACATCTCCCAATGTGACTGTTCTACACGTGAGATTGTCGTGGGACACTTGTTATTTAGGACTACGTCGGACCAGGGAGTATTTGTGTTGGGTTATTATTGTATTTTTGTTGCAGGAGATTGAGGGCATCAGGGAATTAGGCGATACAGTAACTATGGTTAATTAAGATTAATAAAGGAGTCTGTGTAATTATTTCAAATAAAGGACTTTATTCTGGGTGTCTGTCTTTATTTACCATATCACTATAGGATTAGTAATGGATAGGTATCTTATAGAAGCCTGTCCATTACTAAGCCGTGGACTTGATGTCAATACAATGGTGACATCAACCCCACAGATATTACCCCACTTGCCACAGAACATGTGGGAAGAGCGAGGCTAAGTGCCAGAATTGGTGCATCTATAAGATGCACCATTTCTGGGGCGGCTGAAAGCTGATGTTTTTAGCCTGGGGGGACCATTGTCCATGTCCCCTTACCAGGCTATTAATATCAACCCACAGCTGTCTGCCTAGCCTTTGCTGGTTCGATTTTATAAGGGACCCCATGTCAATTTTTTTCTGGGGTTCACCTGTAAAATAGCCAGTAAAGGCTAAGCAAACATCTGTAAGCTGATATTAATAGTCTGGAAAGGGGCCATAGATATAGTCTCCTACCCAAAATATTAACATCAGTCCTCAGCCATTGGTTTTCCCTCTGCTGGTTATGAAAATTATGTGGGAGCCCAAGTATTTAAAACATTTTTTGTAAAATAAACAGATATTGCATTTGACACAGATATTGTGTGTCTTTTATTTATGCACTTTATTAAGGAGGGTATCTGGCTGACACATACATATCTATATCTATTTATATAATTGCCTTGTAATGTTTTTATTTCCTATTCTGTCCAGATGTCACTGTATCCCAGAATTCCAAGCGGAGGAAGTTCACCGACCGCCATATTGGGACACCCAAGTGATGTCTCAATATGGAAACTGCTGCTGGTACCAACCTATTGCATGGTACCACCAGCGGAACACTGTCACACCACACACTCTATACGCACCACTCTCACAGTCACACTCACGCAGCCTCTTGCGCAATACCACCAGGGGAACACCGTTGCACTGCGCCTGCGCGAATTCCGCACAGGTGCAGTGAATCATTTGGCTGATCCTGGTGGCAGATGCACGATGTGTCTACAGGCAGTGGAAGCCGGTCACATTAAAGGGGTTTTCCCACGAACGAAAGTTCATTTTAAAAATTGTCTGTCTCTGACCGTGTATGGTGCATACCACATCTCCTGGGCTGGGAAGGAAGCAAAAGACAATACTAACATTACAGCAGGGAATCAACAAACACAAGAATGGGGAAAGCCAACCTGGCAGTCGGGAAAAAGAATTAGATCGCAATATACAAAACCTGAGCCTAAGGTTTATATATTGCTATTACAGCAGGGGATCATAGAGGATTCATTTTGTGAGGTAAAATTTTTCACTGACTGTTTTTAAACAATATTTTACATCACGAAATGTATCCTCTGTGATCTCCTGTTGTAATGTCAGTATTGTCTTTTGCTTCCTCCCCTGCCCAGGAGCTGTGGTATGTTCTGCACACAGTCAGACACAGACAATTTTTAAAATGAACTTTCGTTCGTGGGAAAACCCCTTTAAATAAAAATTCCTCTTAACATGCTGTGCACTGACTGTTTAGTGATAGGGTACTACAGGTCAAACAAGAGATGACATGAGAGAAGACAGCAGATGGGGGAGTAAGAAAGCGCACAGGGGTGAGACAGACAGAGCACAGGGGGGAGACAGCTCAAACTGGACAGCACAAGAGGGGAGAACACAGTACAGGAAGTAAAGAGACATCAAAGGGGATAGCACATGCGGTAGACAGGTCAAAGAAGAGAGCACAGACAGAAGTCACCATATGGTGAAAGAGAGTGGATAAGTGGGTGAGCACATGGGCAGGAGATTCTCAACGCTGCAAAGCCTGCCCCCATCATGACATTACCGCCCTCCCAATGTGATAGCATCGGGTCTCCATCTAGTATATATATGTGTGGATATATATGAGTGTGTATATACAGTGCCTTGCAAAAGTATTCGGCCCCCTGGAACTTTTCAACCTTTTCCCACATATCATGCTTCAAACATAAAGATACCAAATGTAGATTTTTGGTGAAGAATCAACAACAAGTGGGACACAATTGTGAAGTTGAATGAAATTTATTGGTTATTTTAAATTTTTGTGGAAATTCAAAAACTGAAAAGTGGGGCATGCAATATTATTTGGCCCCTTTACTTTCAGTGCAGCAAACTCACTCCAGAAGTTGATTGTGGATTTCTGAATGATCCAATGTTGTCCTAAATGACTAATGATAAATATAATCCACCTGTGTGTAATCAAGTCTCCATAAAAATGCACCTGCTCTGATTGCCTCAGAGTTCTGTTTGAAGCACAGAGAGCATCATGAAGACCAAGGAACACAACAGGCAGGTCCGTGATACTGTTGTGAAGTTTAACGCCAGATTTGGACACAAAATGATTTCCAAAACTTTAAACATCCCAAGGAGCACTGTGCAAGCGATCATATTGAAATGGAAGGAGTATCATACCACTGCAAATGTACCAAGACCCGGCCGACCCTTTAATCTTTCATCTCAAACAAGGAGAAGACTGATCAGAGATGCAGCCAAGAGGCTCATGATCACTCTGGATGAACTGAGAGATCTACAGCTGAAGTGGGACAGTCTGTCCATAGGTCAACAATCAGTCATACACTGCACAAATCTGGCCTTTATGGAAGAGTGGCAAGAAGAAAGCCATTTCTCAAAGATATACATAAAAAGTGTTGTTTAAAGTTTGCAACAAGCCACCTGGGAGACTCACCAAACATGTGGAAGAAGGTGCTCTGGTCAGATGAAACCAAAATCAAACTTTCTGGCAACAATGCCAAACGATATGTTTGGCGTAAAGGCAACACAGCTCATCACCCTGAACACACCATCCCCACTGTCAAACATGGTGGTGGCAACATCATGATTAGGGCCTGCTTTTCTTCAGCAGGGATAGGGAAAATGGTTAAAATTGATGGGAAGATGGATGGAGCCAAATAGAGGACCATTCTGGAAGAAAACCTGTTGGGAGTCTGCAAAAGACATGAGACTGGGATGGAGATTTGTCTTCCAACAAGACAATGATCCAAAACATAAAGCAAAATCTACAATGGAATGGTTCACAAATAAATGTATCCAGGTGTTAGAACGGCCAAGTCAAAGTCCAGACCTGAATCCAAATCGAGAATCTATGGAAAGAGCTGAAAACTGCTGTTCACAAACGATCTCCATCCAACCTCACTGAGCTCGAGCTGTTTGCCAAGGAAGAATGGGCAAGGATTTCAGTCTCTTGATGTACAAAACTGATAGAGACATACCCCAAGCGACTTGCAGCTGTATTTGCAGCAAAAGGTGGAACAACAAAGTATTAAATTAAAGGGGCCGAATAATATTGCACGCCCCACTTTTCAGTTTTTGAATTTCCACAAAAATTTAAAATAAACAATAAATTTTGATCAACTTCTCAATTGTGTCCCCCCTGTTGTTGATTCCTCACCAAAAATTTACATTTGGTATCTTTATGTTTGAAGCATGATATGTGGGAAAATGTTGAAAAGTTCCAAGGGGTCGAATACTTTCGTAAGGCACTGTATATATGTGTGTATTATATTCACTTATATTTGTTTTGTGTGTAAACATTATATTTGAAAATGGTAAGTAATTATATTATGGTCTTCAATGGAGACTGTAAAAGAAGAGGTTGGACAAAGAAATGACATCACAATTTTTTTTTTGTTAAATATGTCTTTATTTAGCTTGCAAATCGCCAGACAAATCCGTATGAAAATTCACAGAAAAAAAGCGCGGCTTTTCAACGGAATTCTGTGCTGAGAAGAATCTGCGCATATTTTTACAAGAGCTAATCCGCAATGTGTGCACATACCCTTACAGTGGAATAATGTTGTCACTGGTTTACAGTGACAGAGAGGAGTCAGAAGACCACAGCGTCTGACTTCTCGAACTCCTGCACTGATTAGAAGCACTTCTTATTAAACGGTATAGATTCTTTTGGCAGTGCAGGGGATAATCTGCTCAGTTGAGAGCTCCTGGAAGCTTTCCTGCATTTAGGCTCTCAGCTGAGCACTGTTAGCCACTCCCATCTCCTATATAAACTGGGTCCTGGCTAGCACTCATTGTAAGAGCAAGCTTATGCTGCATGGCTGAAGGTTGTTTTTGCTGGTTATTGGAGTAGCCGGTTGGTGGATTTATCTATGAAAGTTGCTAGATTTTGAGTGTGTGATAATTCCCTTTCTTCTCACACTTAGGGTTAACCTTATCCTCCACTCCCCAATCACAGTATGATTCTCCAACTGTAATCCCCACACAACTCTCCATACATTGTGATGGGCATTAAAAAGTCCTCTATACAGTACAATGGCTCCACATAGCCCTCCATACAGTATAACAGCTCCACATAGTCCTCCATACAGTATAATGGGGCACTGCTTTGCCTTCCTTATAGTATAATGGCCTGCATAGTGCTCCATACAGTATAATGGCCCCATATAGTGCTCCACACTGTATAATGGCCCTGCATGATGCTCCATACAGTATAATGGCCGCACATGATGCTCCTTACTGTATAATGGGCCCCATATAGTGCTTCATACTGTATAATGGCCATACATAGTGCTCCATACTGCACAATGGCCCGGCATGGTCCTCATGTTTCATACTGTATAATGTCCCCACATAACTCTCCATACAGTATAATGGCCCCGCATGATGCTCCATACTGTACAGCAGGGGTGGACAATCTCTTTTCTGCCAAGGGCCATTTGGATATTTATACCATCCTTCGGGGGCTGTATAAACTCCTCCCACAAAGTACATCCTGACTCTGGCACTGGTTTCATGACTTAATCTTTCATTGCATGCCCGTCAATGTTCAGTAGTGAACACTGCGTGTGTGCTAACAGAGCAAGAAGAAATTAATGAGCTTGTGGCAAACAAAATACAGCTCCCTGCCCAAGAATGCTGTCCCTGAGAATCTGCTCGGGGGCCTGATAAAAGGTCATCGAGGGCCGTAGATGGCCCTAGGGCCTGAGGTTCCCCACCCCTGCTGTACAGGGTGGGCCATGTATATGGATACACTTAAATAAAATGGAAATGGTTGGTGATATCAACTTCTGGTTTGTGGCACATTAGTATATGGGAGGGGGAAAACTTTTCAAGATGGGTGGTGACCGTGATGGCCATTTTGAAGTCAGCCATTTTGGATCCAACTTTATTTTTTCTAATGGGAAGAGGGTCATGTGACACATCAAACTTGAGAAATGCACAAGAAAAACAATGGTGTACTTGGTTCTTACGTAACTTTATTCTTTCATGAGTTATTTACAAGTTTCTCTTTGTCTACAGCCATTGACATGTCGCAGAGGTTAACACGTGAGGAGCGGATAGAAATTGTCTTGCTGTCTGGTGAACGCAGTACCTGGGTCATTGCAGCAGATTTCAGTGGAAAACACCCTACGCAAGAAAACTGTCACCATTCCCATTTTATTTAGGTGTATCCATACAAATGGCCCACCCAAAAAGTTTGCCTCATCACTGAACATAATGTTCTGTGTAAACTGAGGGTCCAGTTCCAATTTTTGTTTGGCCCATTCTGCAAATTCAGCGCGCCGATCAGTAGAACAACCCTTTGGCGGATATTAGCTACTCACAATTGGCACCCTTACAAAAGCCAGCTGCTGCAGCAACTCAGTGAGGATGACCCAGACCGGAGCGCTGAATTTGCAGAATGGGCAAAACAAAAATTGGAACATTACCCTAAGTTTACACAGAACATCATGTTCAGTGATAAGGCAAACTTTTTTGGGTGGGCCATTTATATGGATACACCTAAATAAAATGGGAATGGTGAGTTTTCTTGCGTAGGGTGTCTTGCACTGAAATCTGCTGCAATGACCCAGGTACTGCGTTCACCAGACAGCAAGACAATTTCTATCTGCTCCTCACGTGTTAACCTCTGCGACATGTCAATGGCTGTAAACAAAGAGAACCTTGTAAATAACTCATGAAAGAATAAAGTTATGTTAATACCAAGTACACCATTGTTTTTCTTGTGAAATTCTCAATAAGTTTGATGTGTCACATGGCCCTCTTCCATTGGAAAAAATAAAGTTGGATCCAAAATGGCCGACTTCAAAATGGCCGCCATGGTCACCACCCATCTTGAAAAGTTTTCCCCCTCCCATACACTAATGTGCCACAAAAAGGACGTTGATATCACCAACCATTCCCATTTTATTTAGGTGTATCCATATAAATGGCCCACCTTGTAGAATTCCCCGGCCTGATGCTCCATACTGTATAATGGCACCACATGATGCTCCATGTATTATGGCCTCACATGATGCGCCATAATGTAATTTGGCCCCACAGTGCTCCATACAGTAAAATGGCCTGACATTAAAGGGAATCTGTCACCCTTTTTTTGCCCTATTAGCTGCCGGCATAGACATCGGGGGCTTATCTACAGCATTCTGTAAACTGAAAGAGAAGAAAAACACGTTATATTATACTCACCGAGGTGGACGGCCCGGTCCGATGGGTGTCACCGTCCGGCACATCGCTTCTTCATGCGATGACGTCCTGTAATGGCTCAGGCGCATTGCTCTGCCCTGTTTAGGGCAGAGCAGAATTCTGCAGTGCGCAGGCGCCGGACCTCTCCAGACGCCTGTGCACTGCAGGACTTTGCTCTGCCCTCAAAAGGGCAGAGCAGTGCGCCGGAGCCATTACAGGACGTCATGGCATGAAGAAGGGAGGCGCCGGGCCAGAAGGAAACACCCATCGGACCGGGCCGTCCACCTCGGTGAGTATAACGTGTTTTTCTTCTCTTTCAGGTTACATCGGGGGCCTATCTACAGCATTACAGAAAGCTGTAGATAAGCCCCCGATGTCTATGCCGGCAGCTAATAGGGCAAAAAAAGGGTGACAGATTCCCTTTATACAACTACTCCCCTCTGCCCGTTCCAACGCTGACCTAGTCTCTTCATATATCATAGTCGTACCTGTGGGCACGTGCGCCGTCTCTCTCCTCAGCCCGCTATCTCCCTCATTACTAGCACCGCCACTCTCTTCAGCCAACGTGCCATCCTCCTCCTCAGGCTGCACGTGACCTGATGGGAGGGTGTTTGCAGGTGAGTGGCCAGGGCGCTAGTCATGAGGGAGATGGTGCACATGCCCACCGGGAAGGCTCTGCGTGCCCCCTCAGGAATGCGTGCCATAGGTTCGCCACCACTGCTTTAGGATAAGAAGCCAAACAAGACACTCCACTTGCAGACACGCGTTTTGGGGTAAAATCTACAAGAAACAAAAGGAGCATAAACCCTGCAGTCACTAAATAAGGAAAACGCAAAGAGTGCATGTGTTTATACGTGTTTTCCCCATATCTTAGCATCAGCCAAGCAGGTCTGATAGGATGGTGAGAAACATGTACTGACACGCAGAAAAGCGATCATCTATTAAAAAAGAAAAACAACGCCAGAATTACTGGACCTTAGTCATACTGACTCTCAAAAAACATTTGCAGGAGAAAAATAGTGGAAATGTTGCTTGTGCACAAACCCATATTTTGCTGAATAAATTTGGGAAAGGTAGCTTTATAAATAACTGTTCCTTGCCTGCTGATGTCCCTGCTGCTCCAGCTGGCGTTTGCCTACTATGCTGTGTCCTGTTAACACCGTATGACCAGCACAGGCCTTAGCAGTGATACCCAAGCGGTGGGCAGGAAACCGCTGATTCCAGTGATTGGCTGCAGTGGTCACTGCTAGTGATAAGCGAGTATACCTGTTGCTCGGGTGATCGAGTATTTTGGCGTGCTCGGAGATTCAGTGTTTGACCACGCAGCTGCATGATTTGCGACTTGCAGACAGGCTGAATACATGTGAGGAATGTCTGTTTGTTAGGGAATTCCCACATGTATTCAGCCTGTCTACAAGTCGCAAATCATGCAGCTGCTTCGACGAAAACTAAATCTCCGAGCACCCGGTATACTTGCTCATGACTAGTCACTGCTGCAGCCCTGTAACCAAGCATCAGCAGGACGTCCGCTGGTAAGCACTGTGAATTTCATAGCCTTACTTCTGTGCCGCTTTCCCTGGAAATAGACAAGCCCTTTAAAGGGTTTTCCCGATTTCAGAAGACCCGTCCCCTGACGCAGATTGTACAAAAAACCACCATGTGCTTTACTCACCCTCCCAGGGTCCAACATGTAGTCTCACAGTTCTATCTGTAGCGCTGCCGCAGATCAAGGCGCTCCCAATAGACACAAGTCATTGGGCTAGAGTGATTGACTGCAGCGCTGCAGACAATGAAAGCCCTGAGAGCAGCTGTGAAGACCCAACTCTGGACCCCGGGAGGGCGACTAAAGCCCAATTTATTTGGGGTTTTTTTTTAAGTAACGAAACTAAGATTTTTTTTGAAAGTGGAAGACCCCTTGAATTTCTCTGTGAAATGCCCCCATTTGTTGCAGGCGCGTTTCTGCGTGTTCGGTCAGGGCCGAGCTCCACGACACCCACTGTGGACTGGGTGACAGCAGAAGGTGCTGCTCCTTTAAGAGAAGGGAGTACCCCAGCGCGACCTCACAGCAACCAGGAAGGGAGCAGCCGAGCGGAGGTCTCTGCACAGCGCCCGCACGGAACTACCTCCCCAGCAGCAGGTAGGCAGCTGCGCGCCCACAGCCCAGGACCGGGGACCTGCCGGGCTCCTGCAGGCAGCGGCCGTGGGAGGTGGCGCCTAGAGGCTGCGGCCATAGCCTCATCCTCCCGCCTGCACCACTGCCGGCGACAGAACCCGACCGCACCAGCCTGAGCTGTCAGCACAGCTCGGTTATGTGATAGCAGTTACACCAAGACAAACGCCAATACCGGGCCGGGCACAAGTGACGGCTACGGAGTGTCTGGGACTTGTAGTCCCCGCACTGATGGAGCGCTGCAGATGGAGGGCCTGCTGGACTGCATATCCCAAGGTGCAGTGCAAAGCTAATGCTATACTTGATAGGCGGGCCCGATTATAACCCTGCGCCTCGTCCAATAGGAGCGCACGGTGGGCGGGGCGAGGAGCCTAGGTTCCTGTTTCTTGTGCGGCGCATTAACCCTTTCCTCGCCACTACGGCTTGGTTGCGTGCTTCCAGTCACCTGCTAGGCTGCTGTCAGCGCAGGTGGCGGCCTTGCATGGGCGCTGTAGTGAGGGCGGTGATGGCTCCGGTGTAAGGCAGCAGCAGGCGCAGTGCTCGCACTATGACCCGCTTGTTTGTGCTGGCGTGGTAAGTATGCCTAGCTCTTGTGAGCGGTATAACGCGCCCACATGCCGGAGTAGGGGTCCTGTCAGTCCCTCACCGTCCATCTGGAGAACTGAACGTCACCCCGTCGTCTGAGCGGGAAGCTCGAGGCCCCACCTCAGAGACTGGCTGGGTGGGGGGTGGCAAGGTGCCAGGCTGCCAGTGACGGGTCCGTGAGCCGCCGATACTGACACAGGTGTGAGTGGGCATTGGAGGGCGGCCATGCAGGCTGATGGTAGGGGCACAGGTCCTGCTGCTATTATGAGGTGCCCAAATGGCAGAGGCCTGGGCTGGTAACGTTACACCCATCATGGTGGGCACACTGCACCCTGTGCCAGTGACAGGGTGGGGCAGCTGCTTTGAGTGTTGGAAGGTAACTTGCTCACAGCAGGGCCGGTTTTAGGCAAAGTGGGGCCCTAGGCAAAGTTTAAAATGGGGCTTCAAATGCTAACATATTGCACATCACACAGAAGCATTTCGTTTGTAGTTATATGCGCTGAGTTTAGGTCACTAAATGAGTGTGATCGACAATATTGATATCGTTCAACACTTGTTTCCCGGCCTCTTTCCACCATCTGAGGAAGAATGATGAGGACAGAACCATCACTAATGGATCAATCTGTCCCCATACAGTATCATGTTATCAGCAGCACATCTACAGTTTACACCCCATGGTCCTCCATATAATATAATGTGCCCCATAGTCCTCCATATAGTATAATACACTCCCTATAGTCCGCCATATAATATAATGTATATATTGTGCCCCATAGTTCTCCATATAGTATAAAGCACTCCATGGCTCAGCACCACCCTACATCTCCTCCCTCATCTCAGCCTACCACCCTACCCGTGCCCTCCATTCTCCTAATAACCCTGAGGTTAACATCCTCAATAATCAGAACCTCCCACTCCCGTTGCCAAAATTTTTCACGTGCTGCGCCAATTCTTTGGAATGCACTACCCAGGTTAATACGATTAGTCCCCAATCCCCACAGTTTTAAGCGTGCCCTAAAAACGCATTTGTTCAGATTGGCCTATCGCCTCAACGCATTACCCCAACTATCCCTGTGTGGCTCATTCAAATTTTTTTACCATAACCAGGTTCCTCGCATCATGTTCTCACATGCTTTATGCATTTAATAGCCCTCTGTGTCTGTACAGTTACATATTTAGACTGTTAACTGGTTCATGCAGCAACAGGAACACCCGATTCTTACACTATGACTGGTCCGAACAATAAAAGCAATTGTTACCATCCACCTTTCGTGTCTCCCCTTTTCCTCATAGATTGTAAGCTTGCGAGCAGGGCCCTCATTCCTCTTGGTATCTGTTATGATCTATGTGATTATTGTTATGCTGTAATGTCTATTGTCTGTACAAGTCCCCTCTATAATGTAAAGTGCTGCGGAATATGTTGGCGCTATAGAAATAAAATTATTATTATACAGTCCTCATAGCCCTCCATATATTAAAATACAATCAGTCCTCTATATAATATAATACATTCCTCATAGTTTTCCATATATTAAAATACTCTGCTCAGGCCTCCATATAGTATAATACACTCCTCATAGTGCTCCATATAGTATAATGCACCGCCATAGTCATCCATGTAGTAGAATTCACTTCCCATAGTGTAATGCACCCCATAATTCTTCACATAGTATAATGTATTCCCCATAGTCCTCGATACAGTATAATGCAGCCCCTTATATAGTATAATGTAGCCCCTCCATAGAATACAATGTAGCCCTCATATAGTATAATGCAGCCCCAATAGAATATAATGTAGCCCCCTAATAAAGTATAATGAAGCCCCCATACAACATAATATAGTCCCCCCATAGAATACAATGTAGCCCCCTCATAGAGTATGATGCTATCACCCCCTATAGAATATAATAAATATAATACAGCCCCCCCATAGAATATAATGTATCCCCAAATAGAATATAATACAGCCCACCTCCCCATAGAATATAATGTAGCCCCCCATATTATATAACACAGCCTCCCCTATAGAATATAATGTACCTCCCATGGTATATAACAGCCCCACATGGTATATAATATACCATGTGGGGCTGTGCTATATACCGTATACAGCATAGCACCATGAAGGGGGGAGGAA
Source organism: Dendrobates tinctorius (assembly GCF_039654945.1). Classification (NCBI taxonomy): domain Eukaryota; kingdom Metazoa; phylum Chordata; class Amphibia; order Anura; family Dendrobatidae; genus Dendrobates; species Dendrobates tinctorius. The sequence continues at coordinate 3,344,295 of NW_027362043.1, forward strand.
GAAAACACTTCCTAAACGACAATAGATGTCAAAGTATAAAATTGCTTTATTGGACACAGGGCAAGGAACAATACAAGATGTTTAAAATAGCTGATAACACGTCACAGAAACAACAAGACACCATTGTCCGCACATGCTGCTACAAATAAACCCCTAAAAAGGAGGACATAAAGAATGGAAGCACCATCTCATACCATACATGGATACAGCCTGCTCAAAATCATGTGGTAACAATTAAAGAAATACTGCAGATATCAATGCATACAAAAATATATGTCCAACGTTACCTGGTATATGCTAGTGCACACAGACAAGTGGGGAGTCACAGTGTCCGCCCCGACGCGTGTTTCGGAGACCTTCGTCAGGGGACTCCCCACTTGTCTGTGTGCACTAGCATATACCAGGTAATGTTGGACATATATTTTTGTATGCATTGATATCTGCAGTATTTCTTTAATTGTTACCACATGATTTTGAGCAGGCTGTATCCATGTGTGGTATGAGATGGTGCTTCCATTCTTTATGTCCTCCTTTTTAGGGGTTTGTTTGTAGCAGCATGTGCGGACAACGGTGTCTTGTTGTTTCTGTGACATGTTATCAGCTATTTTAAACCTCTTGTATTGTTCCTTGCCCTGTGTCCAATAAAGCAATTTTATACTTTGACCTCTATTGTCGTTTAGGAAGTGTTTTCTTCCTCCCCCCTTCATGTCATTTTGACAATTGGTCTCTTTACAGTCCACAGTATTTTGAGAGATAAGGGGTAATATTTTGTTATAATTCTTTGTTTCCCCCATATGAGAGATATATACTGGCATGTGCTACTTTTTCTTTTATCTCAGCATAGCACCATGGTATATTGTTACCATGTGGGGCTGTGCTATATAATCTTTAATAATAATCTTTATTTTTATATAACGCTAACAAATTCTACAGCGCTTTATCATCACTGTCCCCAATGGGGCTCACGATCTAAATTCCCTATCTGTATGTTTTTTGGAATGTGGGAGGAAACCCACGCAAACACGGGGAGAACATACAAACCCCTTGGTGGGATTTGAACCCAGGACTCCAGCGCTGCAAGGCTGCAGTGCTATCCACTGAGCCACTGTATACAGCACAGCCCTACAAAGTATACAGAACAGAACATTAAAAAAAAACAAAACACTATCTTCACCTCTCCTCATGCCTGTGCTGCTCCTGTCTCCTGCTCTGCCTGGTACACAGTGAGTGCGCGATGACGTCATTGCGCACCCGCAGTGTCAGAGGCAGAGCGGGAAATGATGGGAGAGGGAGCGTCAGCTGACGCTCTCCCCTCCATCAATCATTGCTTTGAACTGTATAGTACAATGCGGCGGCGTGGGAGTCGGCGCTGGGGGCAGGTGAGCCCCCCCTGCCTCACGGGCCCCATAGCGGCTGCATGATGTGCCGCTAGCTGGGGGAGCGGGGGCCCTAGGCAGCTGCCTGCCACTAATGCTGGCCCTGGCTCACAGCCCCATGAGTGTCCTGCCCACTGCAGTGTATCTGTGGCAGTAGGAGACCAGATGACTCTTGGCTGCATGAATGACCACACCGCTGGTTGAAGATAATGCATTATTGGATAATTCACGAGGCTGATGTTGGTTTCTTATTCGGCAATATTTTTCTTTTCTGGTTTTTATAGGTTTAACAATAAAAAACAAACATCACAATAATATCATACAATGCAGAGAGGTGCCCTGATATAAATACACATAAAAACATACAAAAATTATAAAACTGGCACAAAAGTGGGACCAAAGGGTGTTAATTAAAGGGTTAAATGACTTTGGGCCACTGATCTCACAGTGCAGACGCACAGAACAGGGTGCCCCACAACGAAACCAGGTCTCTCCAGCCTGGCCCAAATGTGTTCTGGGCATCAGAATTGCCATCAAAGTGGGCAGACAGTTGATTTTGGCCATTTGGATAAGTGGTGTTTTTAAGGGGTTAAATGACTTTGGGCCACTAATCTCACACTAAGGCTAGGTTCATACTGTGTTCAAGCATTTCGTTTAACGCATAGCGTTGACGGACTGCGTTAACAGTATAGCATAACGCGATCGCGTTATGCTATACCGCTAGCAGTGACGGACCCCCTGACACTGCAGCCCGCGTCCGTGGGTCCTTCACAGAATGACGGCACATGGCTCGTGCAAGCCGATTTATGGCATGCGCTAGCGATGAGCTCCTAATGGAAGTGAATGGCAGCGTTAATGGATTGCGTTACATCGCGTTATGCCGCGGTGTAACACAATCCGTTAAACGGACTGCCTTAACGCAGTGTGACCCCAGCCTAAGAATGCATAGATAGTGATGCCCCTCATCAAACCCAGGTCACTCCAGCTTGACCCAAATGGGTCTTGTGCATCAGAAATGGCATCAAAGTGGGCAAACAGCCAATTAACATATTTGAATAAGTAACTGATGTTTTTAAGGGGTTAAATGACTTTGGGCCAATGATCTCCTACTACGAATACATAGATAGTGATGCCCTGCATCAAACCCAGGTCCCTCCAACATGGCCCAAATGGGTTCTGGGCATCAGAATTGGCATCAAAGTAGGCAAGCAGCCAATTTTCAGACTTGAATAAGTAACTGATGTTTTTACGGGGTTAAATGACTTTGGGACTCTGATCTCACAGGACATATATATAGAACAGGGAGCCCCCCATCAATTCCTGGTCTTCCTAGCCTGGCCCAAATGGGTTCTGGGCATCAGCATTAACATCAAAGTGGACAAACGGCCCATTTTCATAGATTTGAATAAGTAACTGATATTTTTAAGAGGTTAAATGACTTTGGACCACTGATCTCACACTAAAAATACACTTCTGTGTATTCTTAATGTGAGATCAGTGGCTCGCTGATCTTTATCCATTTATAGAAGCCATCTTCTTTTCAAATTCAGCTTTTTTACAAATGGTGTTATGTTTGCATCAAGAATTTGTTGAAGTTTTATTGAACCCATTCTTCTCTCTACCCATGAAATGTTCCCTATTCCATTGGTTGAAACACAAGCCCAAAGCATGATTGATCTACACCCGTGCTTAATGGTTGTCAAGATGTTCTTTTCCTGAAATTATGTGCCCTTTTCTGCACACATACCTTTTTGATTATTGTGGCCAAAGAGTTCAATTTTAACCTCGTTGATCCAAAGGACTTTTTTCCAAAATATATCAGGCTTGTTTAGGTGTTCTTTTGCAGCTCTAACTGAAATTCTGCTTGGTTTTTCAGAACTTATCTTGACCTCCACTGTTCCAGTTAATTGCCTTTTCCAGGATGTCCCTCCTGACAGCACCATGGAGGTTGTCCTTCCTTCTTTATAGGGACAGGAAACACACACGAGAGGTTAAAAAGATCCCTTCCACCCACATTCCCCAGAGTTTTTTTTTCTCCTGTCCTTGTAAGAACAGACACAGAGAAGAGGGGAGGCTGGGGTTGGAGCTCTGGTGCTTCCTGATTTACCTTGTGGGCTCAGGCGGTTCAGGGGTCTATCCTCTCCTTCCCTCTGTCAAGACGTCTGGGATGCCCCCCCCCCCCACCTGAACGGGGGTTCCTCAGCAAGGTGCCCTGTTGAGCGGGATCTCTGGGGCTTGGAGTCGCTTCCCTCTGGCGAGGGCTCTCGGCGTCCATTGCCAGCAGATCACAGCTGCATACATCACTTCCAGAAACGGCAGGAAGACTTCCGGTTGTATTCCATGATGAAACGCATGATGCGACTGGGCGCTTTCTGGTGATGTCTGACGTGGAGAAGCCGGTATGCAGCCCAAGGGATTCTGGAAGGGGATCTGCCGGGCGGAGAGAAGACAAGGTAGGGAACAAAAGCTGTCTTGGGTCAGTGTAAGGCTTTGACAGAGAGAACCTCTTGATCAGCATGGAGGACACTGAGGAGTGCTGTCCCCCTTGAATCGCCAATGATTGTGAGTAGCCTTAAAGGCAGGGGGACACAATGCCACAGGATACCAGAGGTTAATAGACGGTCCTGTGTTTCTACTAGGAGGACACAGTTCCAGCCATGGTGATACCTGCACCCAGGAGGACTGGCAAGTCTTTGGGGACATCCAGGAGATGCGCCATCTGTAGTAGCAAGCTACTTGACGCATGGGCTAAACAGCTTTGGGAAAAATGCATCCTTAAAGGGAATCTGTCACCTTATTTTGGCGCTCTATGTAAATGAGTTGGGTCTGGTCTGATGGGCGGTGTTTTGGCTCCTTTCCTCCACCCCTCCTTGGCTGCTGTCCGCAATATTTCAGGTAATTTCCATAGTTGTCTTCCATATTATGCGCTTATGCATTGCAGTCTTGACTCGCGCACGCGCAGTATGCTTTGCCCAACTGCGGGCAAAGCCGAAAAACATTAGTGCGCATGCGCCTGTGAACTATGTCCCGGAACACAGCAAAATACTTCCGGGACATAGTTCACTGGTGCATGTCAAGACTGCAATGCGCACACGCGTAATATGGAGGACAACTACGGAAATTACCTGAAAAAATGAGGTGACAGATTCCCTTTAAAGTCATCAAGGATGAGCAGTCTTCCTTTCTGACAGAAATGCGCACCATGGTTAGAGAGGAGGTTCAGGCTTCCATCTCAGGCTTCTTTCCAGCTCAATCACCCCAGCAGGATTCCTGTCCCAAGACAACCAAGATGGGAAATGGCCCAATCTTCAGAGGATGAGGACCAGTCCACATGCTCAGACTTAGAGGAAGAAGGGGCGATTGCTGCAGAAATTCTGGAGGTGGGCAGAAGTACTTTTTTTCACTCAGACGACACAGATGAGCTACTGTGGGCTGCTAGGAACACAATGCAGATAGAGGAATCCCAGAAACCTCAGTCAGTACAAGACGAGATGTACAAGAGATGTTCGGGGGCTGAGGTCACAGATTCATCGTGCGTTTCCTGTGAATGACCACATCTGGGCGGTGATTATGGAGGAGTGGGAGGACGCTGAGAAGTGGTTGGTCATCCCTCTGGATTTCAGGCTTTGTCTGCTGTTTCACCCGGACAATATAAAGGTCTGGGACGAAGTTCCTAAAATTGATGTTACAGTAGCCAGAGTGTCAAGAAAGACTTCAACTCCATTTGAGGATTTATCTAGCCTTAGCGAGCCTATGGACAGGAAAGCAGATGGACTCCTTAAAAGGTCTTGGGAGGCATCAGCGGCAATCATGAAAGCTAATATTGCCGCCACATTAGTGGCCAGATCCATGCATATATGGATTGACCAGCTTGAAGGATCAGTTAAGAGGGAAGACTTCTAGAAGTAACCATGTTAGAAGTTCTTCCATTGTTAAAACTCACCACCGGGTTTTTGGATTCCTCAGAGGAATCGGTATGATTCGCTGCCTGGAAAAACTTGCTGCCTGGTTGGGTGATTACCAGTCTTAAAATAAGCTTTGTGATATACCATTTTCAGGTTTGAGGGTGTTTGAGATAGTTCTAGATAATATACTAGAAAATGCCACTGACAAGAAAAAGGATTCCCTGAGGGAAAAAACATATCCCGTCCTTCCTAGAGACAGGAATTTTGGGGGAGAGGGAAAAGTAGTCGGTGGGACAACCCTAAGGGGGGTAAAAGTAGAGCTCCACCCTCATGCTTTGGGTCCCGTTCAAATAGCAGTAGGCAATGATGTCATGTTGGTAGGGGGTCGCCTGGGGAAATTCATAGATTCATGGAGACTCGCCTCCCAAAATCAGTTGGTCTTAAACACTATATCTCGAGGTTACACCTAAGAATTTGTCAGACCTCCCATCCCCCAACAAGGTTTGTGGTGACAGTTCCCCTATCCGGAACCGCCGTTCCTCCTATATGGAAGGATGTAAAGGACCTCTTAAAAGCAGGAGTGGTGGTCCCAGTTCCTCAACCAGAAGTGGGTTTGGGACATTACTCAACCCTGTTCACGATATTAAAAACCATCAGGAGAAAGCCGCACCATCATATATCTGAAGCCCTTAAATCTGTGAATAGTATACAAGAGGTTCAGAATGGAGTCTCAAAAGACTCCCATTCAGCTCATAGACAAAAACGCAGTGATGTGCACTATAGATCAAAAGAGTACATACTACCACGTTTCGATTCAGCCGTGCTCCCAAGCATACCTTTCAGTTCACTCTAAAGTTAGGGAACAGGTGCTGCCATTTCCAGTTCTGTGCTCTTCCATTCGGTCTTGCTGCGGCACCTTGGGTATTTACAAAACTGGTCGCTGAGGTCGTGGCCTACCAGAGACAAAGGGACGTGGTCATAGTTCCATATTTGGACGATTTTCTACTGATATCAAGTTCAAGAGCGGAACTAGAAGAACAACTCGAGATAGTGATTTCTATTCTAGAAGGCTTAGGTTGGATTCTAAACCGAGAAAAGTCAGATCTACTACCTGGAACCACGAAGAAGTTTCTCAGGGTTATTCTTGACTCCAGACAGAGACTCTCGCTTCTTCCAGAGGAGAAACAAGAAACGGTGAAGAATAAAGTTCTTCTTTAGAATCGAGTTTCCATAAGGACGGCAAAGAGTTTTGGAAACTGTAACGGCTTGCATATCATGCGTTCGTTGGGGTCAGTTCCATACAAGAGAACTACAGAGGGAGATCCTTTCAGCCTGGAACAGAAGACAGATGTCCTTGGGCAAAGAGATCCGTCTATCCCCGACATTAAAATCGTCGCTAAGATGGTGGACCAATTACAGAAACCTCACACAGGGATATCCTTGGATTTTAGCTCCTTGCGTGACGATCATCATGGATGCAAGGAAGGATGGGGAGCCCATTTGGAGGGAAGGTACTGCCAAAGAATTTGGTCTCCAGACGTCAAGGTCCAATCCTCAAACTTCAGAGCGTTACAGGCAGTTTGGGAGAACCTGAAGCGGAATCAGACCTACCTACAGGGTAAGCATATAAAGATCATGTTGGAAAATACGACGGCGGTTTCAATCCTTCGTCACCAAGGAGGCCAAAGACATCGAGCGCTTCAAGATCTGTCCGCAAGAATATTTGCCTGGGCAGTAAAGAGTTGGGTCAGTATCAGCAGTTCATCTACAGGGGTCCAGGAACACAGTGGCCGATTACCTCAGCAGACGAAAGATTCAATCCACCTAGTGGGAGCTAAGTGGAGAGATGTTCAGTTATACGTGTCAGTGGGGAACACCCCACCTAGACATCTTTGCGACCAGAATAATTGCCATGGTCCAAAGGTTCTACTCAATCCGACAGACAACGGTAGGGATCGATGCCTTGAACCAGGTATGGGGGAAAGAACTCCTGTACGCCTCCTCCCCCATTGCCATGATTCCAAGAGTCCTCAGGAAGATCCAAGAGAAAGGAGCCTTGGTGAAGCTGGTGGTTCCATTTTGGCCAAGATGAAGCCTGTTTCCCCTGCAGAAGATAATGGTCCGCTCCGGCTACCAGAGAGGGAAGACTTGCTTTACCAGGGTCCAGTTTTCCATTCAGATCCGAGGAGCCTTCAGATATCAGCATGGATCCTGAGAGGAAGATCTTGAGAGCTAAAGGTCTCTCTGCCAAGGTGATCTGTACGATCCAAGCCAGCCGTAAACCTGTGACCTGCACAATTTGCAATAAGATCTGGAAGAAGTTCTGTCTGTAATGTGGTAGCTCTTTCATAGACTCTTCCTGGCCTGACATCCCAAAGATCCTGGATTTTCTCTAGGTAGGATTAATAAAGGGTGAAAACCTAGCATGCTTGAGATCAAAATGATCACAATAACGGTGAGCAAAAATCCAAGAAACACACAGGGGGACCTAGTGAATGACCTGCATAGAGCTGGGACCTCCGTAACAAAGGCCCATCAGTAACACACTACACCGCCAGGGAATCAGATCCTGCAGTGCCAGACGTGTCCGCCTGCTTAAGCCAGTAAATGTCCGGGCCCGTCTGAAGTTTGCTAGAGAGCATTTGGATTATGCAGAAGAGTAATGGGAGAATGTCATATGATCTGATGAAACCAAATTAGAAATGTTTGATAGAAACAAAACTCCTCTTGTTTGGAGGAGACAATGCTGAGTTGCATCCAAAGAACACCATACCTACTATGAAGAATGGGGGTGGCAACATCATGTTTTGGGGCTGTTTCTCTGCAAAGGGACCAGGACGACTGATTCATGTACATGAATGAATGGGGCCATGTATCATGAGATTTTGAGTGCAAACCTTCTTCCATCAGCAAGGACATTGAAGGTCAAACGTGGATGGGTCTTTCAGCATAATAATGATCCCAAGCAGACCACCAGGGCGTGAACGAGTGGCTTCGTAAGAAGTATATGAAGGTCCTGGAGTGGCCTAGCCAGTCTCCAGATCTCAACCCCTTAGAAAACCTTTGGAGGGATTTGGAAGTCTGTGTTGCCCAGCGACAGGCCCAAAACATCATTGCTCTTGAGGAGATCTGCATGGAGGAATGGGCCAACATATCACAAACAGTGTGTGCCAACCTTGTGAAGACTTACAGAAAACGTTTGACCTCCTGTCATTGCTAGCAAAGGATATGTAGCAGAATATTGAGATTAACTTTTGTTTATATCAGGATCCTGACAGCGCCGGTGTACAGCCTCCGCTGAGCAGGGACTCACCCGCACTGTAGGGACCCCTGGGGACAAGAACAGCCAGAAAGTACAGTTGCACAGGACCTGAACGCTGAAGTTTAGCAAGCCGGTACAGGACCTAGTCATGTGACTGCAAGGGGGCGGAGCTTAGCGTCCTGCTTTCAGAGAAGGTAGAAAACTCAGTCGGGCAAAACGGAGGTCATACACAGTACGAGCAAACGAGGTACAGGAGGGGTAAACAGACGGGAGGTCAGACAAAGCCAAAGGTCATACACAAGAGGGCGGTGCGGTACCAAAGGGATGAGCCGAGAGCAGTCGAGTCACAAGCAGAGAGTCATACACGAGAGAGCGGTGTGGTACAAGAGGGGCAGGCATAACTCGTAAAAGGGACAGAACCGGATCACAACCAAACAAGCAACAAGTTATCAGGCACAAGGCACACATATACAAGAGGTCAACTAACTCAGCCGAGGGCAGGAGTATAACTGACACCGGACCTAGGTCCAGTGAACGTTAAATAGCCGCCCTCTGCCAGAGAGAGGCAGAACAATTAACCCCCAGTCTGACCAGGACGGGCCAAAGCGAAACCCCGTCCTGGATCATGACAGTACCCTCCTCTCAATGGTTGGCCACCGGACCCCCAGGCCTCTCAGGGTACTTGGCGTGAAAGGCTCGGACCAACCGATCCGCATGAACCGATCGAGCAGGAACCCACGAGCGTTCTTCAGGACCGTAGCCTTTCCAATGTACCAGATATTGAAGGGCACGACGGACCAACCTGGAGTCGACAATTCGTTCCACCTCGTACTCCGACTGCCCGTCTACCAAAACCAGTGGCGGGGAAGCTGATGATCCCTCCCCACCGGACCTCACAGGTTTCAAAAGGGCCTTATGGAAAACATTTGGGATCCGCAGAGATAGCGGGAGACGCAACCGAAAAGCCACCGGGTTAACTGCTATAGGGACCTATAAACTTGGGTCCAAGCTGAGAGTGCAGATAGCTGCCATGAGTATTTTTTTTTTTCGGGTTTCTTTTTTCTTCCCTGGCATCACACCCATGGGTAGCACGTTTTTCTAGAGCCACTCGGAGATTAAGGCCCACAATAAGGAAATCGGTCCCTGCATGGGATTTCAATCTGGTCCTCAACGCCCTGTGTAGGCCCCCTTATGAGCCGGTGGAAGACATTAGCATTGCGAAACTAACGCTTAAGACAGTCTTTTTAGTGGCCATCACCTCAGCTAAAAGACTAGGAGAAATTCAGGCTCTTTTAATCCAGAACCCTTATATTCAGATCTTTGATGACCGTATAATTCTAAGACTGAACACTGTTTTTTTTTTTTTTTTTTGCCAAAAGTGGTTTCCTCTCAAAATTTAAATAAAGAGATAATGCTTCACTACTTCTGCCAGGCCCCAAAGACCCTAGGGAAGACTTCTTCCATTCTTTTGATGTGAGGCAGTCATTTACTATCTAGAGGCAACTTGTGAGTGGAGACAGGACATTAATCTTTTCATCCAGTATGGGGGAAAAATAAAGGTAAAAAAGCATCAAAAGCTACCTTAGCTAGATGGATAACAGCAGCCATCTCTCTAGCTTATGAGGCTAAGAAATTGCCCATTCCCGAAGGACTAAGAACCCATTTCACCAGGGCGATGGAAACTTCTTGGGCAGAAAGGGCAGGGGCCTCGGTGGATCAAATTTGTAGTGCAGCTACATGGTCTAGCTAAAACATATTCTGTAGGCATTATAAACTGGATACCTTGATGAATAGCCAGATGACTTTCGGCCGGAAGGTTCTGCTGGCAGTAGTCCCACTCTAGAGTTGGGCTACTTTGGTATTCTCCATGGTGTTGTCAGCAGGGACGTCCTGGAAAACTGGGATTAGACCTACCACTAATATTATTTCCAGGAGTCCATCATGACAGCACTGGTATTTGTAATGATTAACTGGTACAGAATTTGAATAAATAAGAATTGCATCCATCCTGGTGTGGTACTTGGAAAAATCACTGGGGAGTGATTGTGTGTTTCCTGTCCCTATAAGGAAGGAAGGACAACCTCCATGGTGCTGTCAGGATGGACTCCAGGAAACAATACCACCGGTAGGTCTAATCCCCGTTTTTTTAATTACATTTCAATCTGAGGAAAGGGCAATTTGAAAACCCTTTATCTTATAGCCTTCTCCTGGCTTGTGGGCCTCTTCCTTTTTCAGAATTCTAGGCAGCTGTTTAGAAGAGCCCATGCTGTCTTTTGGCACAAGCTTAGAGGAGGCTGGGTGTTTATAAACATTGGATTTTTGCATCATCTGGCCTTTCCCAACGATGATGGTGAACAAGCCATAACCCTAACAGGCTAATTAAAGCCGGGTACACACTTGCATTTGGCAAGAGTGCGGAGGGCTGCGTACTTCCTCCCTTATTCCCCGCCTACTTCTGCACATCTTCCCTTAAGCTCCGCCTAGTTCTGCATGCGTCCTGCGTACCTATCTTTAACATTGGGTACGCAGGGACATGCGTTGTATGCGGATGTGTCCTCATACATCGTTTTGACGTGCCCGTAGACCGCACAGGAACGCAACATGTGGGAGGGGCTTAAGGGAGGAAGTATGCAGCCCTCCGCACTCTTGCCAAACACAAGTGTGTACCCGGCCTAAGGTCTGAAACCTTGGTCAAAGTTGTCTGAGCTCTGACAGCTCTATTTTTTGAGCCAAAAATACAAAGGAAATGTGACATCTTTAACTTTAGACCTTTGTAGAGATCATTTAATCTTCATCTTGCTTAACTGTTCATAATAACAGTAATTTTGACCAGGAATGCCCAATCTTTTACATGCACTTTCATATACATATACACTTTCATTATCAACTTTTTATATTTTTTTTATTTAAAAGGTTTGCACAGGAAAATATGTATTTTCATAATGGCAATGAATATTTTAATGTAAAGTAACAAACATTACTTATCAGTTTGGTGCTGAAGCAGAGGATTAATCTGATGCTATTTCACTGTCACTGTTTTCTTATCTGCAGCTGATAATGTGCTCATGTGCCACTGCGATCACTCACTGGCTACAGCAGTCATGCGGGTATCACATGGTCAGCTGCAGGAAAGTAAACAGAGACCTGCTGGGGGAGCACTAGAGCAGGAGGTGATCAAACTGGTGATTTTTTAATTTTTTTTTTAATTCTTATGCTCTATAAACTGTTTTACCGATTAGTTAAAGATGGGGTTTTTTTTTCTTCTTATTTTTAATAAAGTACATTTTCCCTTTTCATTAATTACAGGGTGGAAACAGTATGGCATCTTCTGCTGTTGATGGCCCAATTGGAATTCCCTTCCCAGACCATGGTAGTGATGTTTTGTGTGCTCTCAATGGGCAGCGTCAACGAGGGGAATTATGTGATGTGCTTCTTCTTTGTCAAGGCAGAGATTTCCCTGCACATCGCTCAGTACTTGCAGCCTGCAGCCTCTACTTTCATCAGCTATTTACCTCAGGTCCAGTGGCTGAAAGACTAACAGTGTATCAGTTGGACTTTGTAACTGCTGAATCCCTCTCTGCTCTTCTTGACTTTGCTTATACTGCTACCTTAACATTGAGTGCAGGGAATGTGGGTGAGATTCTGGATGCCTCACGATTGCTGGACATTGGCACAGTTCGGAATGTGTGTGCTGACCTCTTAAATGGCCCTTTTTTAGAACAGAAAGAATCTGCACATTCAGTTGATCCACAAAACTTAGCACAAGCACAAGAATATTTGGAATATTTTCAGAGCAAGGCGCAGGATGGAAGTCCTTGGAGCAGCACTTGTCCATTTGGACAAGAAACAAAGCCATCATCTAAATTGGAGGAGGGATATCACCAATCATTGCAGAAGAATGGATCAGAAGGGCAGCTTTTGGATGAATGGCATGAAAAGGATGAGGACCAAATATATGTCCCTTCCCAGAATGGACATTACAGGCTAATGATTGAGGATAATAATCGTGATGAGGAACCTGAACCTCCAGATTCAGAAGGCTTACCACTTCTTAGTGGTCTGGTTGGGGGGCCATGTTTAGATGAAATGGACAGCCTAACAGCAGGTGCCCTGTTGCAGCACATGATGAGTACATCTCAGAGGGAAGGTGTAGGACCAGATGATGAGAGTGAAGAGGGAATTATGGACTTTTACTTGAAATACTTCCGTAGTGGTCCTCATGACGAGGAGGAGGAAGAGGATGGTGAAGAAGGGACCGGTGACTATCCAAGTTGGAGTCAAAAAGTGGAGAAGAAAATGAGGGCTAAAGCCTTTCAAAAATGTCCAATTTGTGAGAAAGTTATTCAGGGAGCGGGAAAGCTGCCTCGGCACATACGCACTCACACTGGAGAGAAACCATATGAGTGCATTATCTGCAAGGTCCGATTTACCAGGTAATGACGGCATAGACTTAACATCAAGCAATAAGATTTTTTTTTTTTTTTTTTTTTTTTATTCCTTAGTAACGTATTCTTTCTATTACATTAGGATTCTTCATGTAAAGTTATCAGATGCAAATTTTTTTATTAATAACTTTATTTGGTTTTATAAAACACTTACAAAGTGATTGTAAAATATGGAATAAAAATTGCTTGAATAGCTTACATGGGCTGTATGGCAGACGATACACAGTGGTCGGATGTTGGTCCAGCTGGTGTTAGGAATGAAGCAAGATTTACAGATTCCACAACAATCTGTGAAAAAGCTTTTTATTTCAAGGACAGCAAAAAAGTAGTGTGATCCAGAGATGTAGGCTGAGTCTTAGGCCTGTTTCACACTTCAGTTTTTTGTGTCAGTTAAAATCCGCCAAAAAGGCGGAAAGCGGATCCGTTCCTAACTGATGTGAACGGATGCCACCGGATCCGTTTTTTTGACGGATCCACCGAATGAAGAATTTTAAAGGAACCGCTGCCTGGGGGGGGGGGGAGAGAGAGAATTTTTTTTTTTCTCTGGCCGCCAGAAATGATTTCAGGGTTAAATTTCCGCCTGACTTCATTCCTCTGGGCATGCGCACTAGAAAAAAGCGGATCCTGCAGCACAAAAAACGTTACATGGTCCGTCCAGGCATCTCGGCGGACGCAAAAAAATTGACGGATCCGCAAAAAAAACCCGGATCCAACAGATGGCCATCCGTCAAGATCCTCCGGTAATGCAAATCAATGGGGAAAAAAACGGATCCGTTTATTTGCAAAAACGGCGGATTTTGACTGATGGTCAAAAACGGAAGTGTGAAACAGGCCTTATTGAATAAATATAGCTTTTATTGAGCCATTTAAAGCCATTCAGACCATGAATAAGAAAAGTCGAAACGCGTAGGTCCTAAGAACAGTACCTAACATATCTGTACCAATATGTGCTCACGTGGACTAAGACTATGTGCCCACGTAGCGATTCTGATGTAGAATAAATCGGAGCAGAATCGCACACCCTTCTCCCGGGAAAACACATGCGGTTTTTGACAAGAGTTTGTGAAGCGTTTTTGCATGCGTTTTCCTAAGCTTTTTTGGCCATCTAATTGATGGTATGCGGAATCGCGGGCGATTCCGCAAAGTTAATGAACATGCTGCGTTTTTTACCGCTAAGCGATTCCGCAGCGGTAAAAAACGCACCATTGGCACAACATGTGCGTTTTCTATTAAAAATGCATGGAATGCTTTTTTTAAGCGTTTCCACGGCAGAATCGCGCGTTTAAAAACTCCGCGGAAACACTTAAAAACGCTACGTGGGCACACAGCCTAAATTTGTTTTCTGTTTCATATGGCTCAATAAAAGCTATATCTTCAATAAGGCTCATAGCCTACATCGCTGGATCACACTACTTTTTTGCTGTGGTTGCTCTGACTCGTACTGGGTGCTACACACACACAGGTGAGCGAACTACCATATATTTTTTTTTTTATATTTTTATTTCATGAAATTTTAAATGGGTTGTCCAATACATAACATGTCCTTTGTAAATATCTATTTTTAAACCCTAACCACTTTTGTGATTTTCTTTATTTGGAAATGCCTTATATAGCTAGTCTCTGTTTTATTACATTACTTCCTGTGACGTTCCATATGAGTGACAGCATTTACTGGGATTCTCAAATGGGATGTCATCAGTAGGATGGCTCTGCAGTCACTTCCCTACAGCTTCTATCACCCCCTTGAAATAGGACTTCAGCTGAGGGCAGCGCAATGCTTACTTACTACAGCTTCTTTCTCTCACCAACCCCCCCCCCCCCCCCCCCCATACCCCGATGTCCCAAAACAATCCACAGTAAATGAAATGGAGAAAAAGGAAAGCAATGCTGCCCCACTGATTGTCACTGCCCTGAAACGAATTGTCATCATGGGGTGACACTGCCGTCACTTCACCTTCTTCTATGACCAATGCCAGCTACTGGCATCCTATTTCAAGGCAGGTGATAGAAGCTTCAGGAAAGTGACTACAGAGCCATCTCTCTGATGATATCCCATTTGAGAATGGTGGTATGTGAATGGAACATCACAGGAAGTAAAGTAATAAAACAGTATAGTATTTAGCTGTATAGGGAGAACAGTAAGGCTGAGTTCAAACGTGGCGTTTTTTTCGCGTTTCCGCGGCGGTTTTAACCGCGCAATTTTGCCGCGAAAAATAAGCATCCCATGCATTTCTATGGGATTCCGCAATGCTGTGCTAATGCTGTGATTTTTACCACAGCGGAATTGCTTTGCGGTAAAAAACGCAGCATGCTCATTAATTTCGCGGAATCGCGGCGATCCCACACCCATAGGAATGCATTGTTCTGCTTACTTTCCGCATGTGGCTGTGCACACCATGCGAAAAGTAAGCAGAACATTTGCCGATGGTACCCACGGTCCGGAGGAGAGGAGACTGTCCTCCGGGCTTTGGGTACCATATCCCTGTAAAAAATAGAATTTAAAATAAAAAATATTGTTATTCTTACCTTCTGACGTCCCGCACAGCCTTCCCGCCTCTCTCCACGCTCCTGGTCCCAGTAAGCCTTTGCGAGCGATGACGTCCGTTCTCGCGGGATCGCAAAGTCTTGCGGTCATTCGCGCGACGTCATCGCGAATGACCGCGAGACGACGCGATCCCGCGAGAACGGATGTCATTGCGGTAATTATCGCAAAGGATTACTGGGACTGGGAGCGTGGAGAGAGGCGGGACTTTGGAAGGTGAGAATAACATTATTTTTCTTTATTATTATTTACATTCTATCTTTTACTATTGATGCCGCATAGGTGGCCTTAATAGTAAAAAGTTGGTGACATTAGTCAAACACTATGTTTGACGAGTGTGACCAACCTGTCAATCAGTTCTCCAAGCGATGCTACAGATCGCTTGGAAAACGCTAGCAATTCTGCAAGCTAATTACGTTTGCAAAATGCTAGTTTTTCCGCGGGAAAATCGCGGGAATTTAAAATGCGATTTTCCCGCGGAATGGAATTCCGGAACACTCGCGGTAATTTCCGCGAGAGTTCCGCTACGTGTGAACCCAGCCTAAGGGTATGTGCACACGATCAGGAATGGCTCAGTATTCGCTCAGGATTTGACGCAGGTGAAATCTGCATCTGAGGTCACTGACAGGTCACCTGCATTTTTTTTGTGTTTTTTATGCGTTTTGTTTTTTTGTCACTTGAAATAAAGCCAAGTGAAAATTGGCTTCTGGGACGGAAAGAAAAGTGATTTCCTGTTTGCAGATATATCGGGGTATGTTCCATGGTCAGTAAACGCTGCGGTTTGGAAGCTGCGTACATCTGCAATGTTCAACCTGCAGCATCCAGCTGTTACAGCATAGTGGATGGGATTTCAAGAAATACCATGCCTGCTATGCGTCCAGAGATGCCCGCTGAGACGGACATGCGGCGCGTCTTACCAGACCACAGCAGGTCAATTTAAGTAGCGGAGACGCTCAGTCTCCACTTCGTAAATTACCCATAGACTTTCAATAGATGTGGTAAAACCGCATTATCTTCCTAGTCACATGTGTATTAAGTGTGGGAACGCAGCTTACTATGCATGTGTAGTAATTTAAATAATGGTGAATCTTGTGACACGCCAGAAGTACATGAGACAGGAAGTGGAGGAAAGCACAGAGAGGTCCCTTCCTTTTTAATAATTTAAAAAAAATGGCGTGGGGTCCCCCTATATTTGTTAACCAGCCAGAGTAAAGCAGACTACTGGGGCTGGTATTTCAGGCTAGAAAGGAACCAATATCCATGAACCTTACCAGCCTGATAATACCAGGGCACAGCAGTCTGCTTACCTTGGATGGTTAGCAAAAATAGTGGGATCCCCTGGAAAAAAAAAAATAGCATGGGGTCCCCCTATTTTTTTTATTTGTTTATTAACCACAAACAGAATATATAGGGTCCCCCTATTTTCGTTAACAAGCCAAGGTATTCTCAGGATGGTGAGGCCCATGGATTTTGGCCCTCACCAGACTAAAAATAGCAGCCCGCAGCCACCCCACAATTGTCGCATCCAAAGATGCACCAATTGTGGCAGTTTACCCGGCTCTTCCCACTTGCCCTGTAGCGGTGGCAACTTGGGTTCATATTTGTGGGGTATGTCACTGTTGTATTGTCAGGTGACATCAAGCCCACAGCTTGGTAATGGAGAAGTGTCTGTAATAAGACGCCTATCCATTACTAATGTCTCAATGGAAGAAAAAAAAGTGAACTGCACCAGAGCCAAACAGCAGTCTTGTGCCTTTTAACTAATGATCCTCTATTTAACTGAATTCTTTCAGCACATGCAACGATATTAATGTGCTCAGCAATGAAATAAACATATCCTTTCAAATACTTGGAAAAAAAAAATTGCAACACTCACCATGTTGCAGAAAGCCTCAAAAAATCCTTTATTTCACCTCTAGGGTGTAGGCATTTGCGTCTGGAAAGAGGGCTTGAGAGGAATGCGGGGAGTACAGGATTGGACAACGGCCGTTTCGCATTTTACCGCTTAAACGGGTCCATTACTAATCCTATAGTTACATGGTAAATAAAGACACACCCAGAGAAAAGTCTTTTAATTGAAATGGCGCAGACTCCTTTAATAGATCTTATTTGAACCATACTTACTGCATCGCCTATTCCACCAACGCCCTTGTCTCCTGGAAGAGAGTTAAAATAAAAAAGCAACAATATCCTTACCTGTCCGCCGAGAAGATATACATCCTGTCCCACGACGAGTCCAGCTTTGCTACATCTGGATGCCTTTGGCTGAACGGTGGCATTATGCTACCACTCAGCCTGACATCCAGGCATAAGGGAGCTTGAAGATGATCACCGGAGATAGCTCGGTCCCAGGCGGTCACGTGCACTACAGTTCTCGCAGTCAGATGATCGTGAGAACTTGCCTAGTGACCGGAGATATCCCCGGCGGTCACGTGCACTGCAGTTCTTGCGATCAGCTCAGCTCATCTCGAGAACTCCGGTGTATGTGAACTACCGGCTGAAACCGTGGTACAACATTGTATAAATACACATGCATAGTAAGCTACATTCCCGAAAAAACATTTGTCCGTCCAGTTTAGTCTATATTCCGTCAGAATAAATCCCCAGATCTATGTCCATCTGAGGAACCTAATAACTGTAACATACAATATTGTTGCGTTCCAGGAAGACATCCAGGCCTTAGAACCCCTTGTCTGAGTTCGCCATCACCACCTCTTCAGGCAAGAAATTTCAGATTCTCACTGCCCTAACAGTAAAGAATCCTCTTCTATGTTGGTTGAAAAACCTTCTCTCCTCCAGACGCAGAGAATGCCCCCTTGTGACCGTACCTTCCTTGGTAGAAACAGATCCTCGGAGAGATAATTGTATTGTCCCCTTATATACTTATACATGGTTATTAGAACGCCCCTCAGTCGTCTTTTTTTTTTTTTTTTTTTTCTAGACTAAATAATCCTAATTTTGCTAATCTCCCTGGGTATTGTAGTTCCCCCATCCCCTTTATTAATTTTATTGCCCTCCTTTGTACTCGCTCTAGTTCCATTATATCCTTCCTGAGCACTGGTGGCCAAAACTGTACACAGTACTCCATGGGCAGTGTAACCAGGGATTTGTACAGAGGCAGTATAATGCTCTCATCATGTGTATCCAGATCTTTTAATGCACACCATGATCCTATTTGCCTTGGCAGCCACTGGCTGCTCCAATGGGTGTAATGCTTCATTTGTTCAGTGGTGGTGATCAAGATAACTGAACACTCAATGACAGGTTCCCTCCCAATTTACAGCTGACTACTAAGGATACTGGCAGTGGGACACCCTGTGGTAAGCATATAGTTTATTATACTCATTTATATAGCGTCATTAATTCCACAGCGCTTTACAGACATTTATTGGCACTGTCCCCAATGGGGCTCACAATCTAAATTCACTATCAGTGTGTCTTTGGAATGTGGGACGAAACCTGAGAACCCGGAGGAAACCCACGCAAACATGGGAAGAACAAACTCCTTGCAGCTGTTGTCCTTGGTGGGATTTGAACCTAGGACCCCAGTGCTGCAAGGCTGCAGTGCTAACCACCTGTGACTAAGAAGATAATGCAGTTTTACTGCATCTAATGATGGTGAATGGGTAATTTACACCAGGGCTGTGGAGTCGGAGTCGTGGAGTCTGACTCGGTGCTCATTTTGGTGGAGTCGGTATAAAATGGACCGACTCCTAAAATATATAATAAATTGGGTACAGTAGTTCAATGCAGAATGTGCAGAATATTTTTTCATAGGAATTTTGGAAAGTTATGAAATGTCCTATAAATGGCTGTTCTATTCCTGATCTAAGGCTACATTCACACAAGAACAGGTTCTTGCTATTGTAACGGACAATGCTTCTAACATAAGTACAATTAAACTGATGAATGAGAGTAATGAACAACAGCTAGAAGAAAATTTAGGATTCAGTATGTTTGAGATGCAAGGCCACAGTGCTGTTCATGTAACTGAGGAACAAACAGATATTACCACAGAAGAACAGCAAAATTATACTTTAGAAGTAGATGATCTTGTTGAAGGTGCTTCAAATATCTTGTTGAAGGTGCTTCATATTCATCACATGCGCTGTGTTGTGCACACGCTGCAGCTGGCAATAAGAGATAAGGCCCCGTTACACGTATCAATGTCCCAGCGATCCCACCAACGATCTGACGTGGAAGGGATCGCTGGGACATCATTAGCTGATCACTGGTGAGCTGTCGCATAGACAGCCCCTCCAGCGATCAGGACCAGCGAGCAAGCTGGTTTCCAATGTAAACAGCGGGTATCTAAGAGCCGGGCGGCTCTTAGTTGCCCGCTGTTTAACTTGGAAACCAGCGTCGCTGATCGCTGGTCTCTCGCTGCCACACGCAGTGATGCGCGTGGCCAGCGGGAGACCAACGATCAAAATAAAGGCCCAGGACGTTCGAGCACGATCAGCGAAAGCTGTTAGGGGGGCCGGTCGCTGATCCATGTCACACACAGCGATTTCGCTGCGAGATCGCTGTGGCGTCACAAAATCAGCGATCTCGCTGGCGATATCGCTGTGTGTGACGGGGCCTATAGTCTACAAGAGGGACATGCTGGAAATCTGATTGGAAAAGTGAGGAAATTGGTTATTGCCGCCAGAACCCCTAAAATTGATTCAATCTTGAAGAAACGTGCTGGGAAAGGGGCAATTGTCGATCAAGCCACTCGGTGGGGCAGCACTTGTTTAATGATTGAGCGATTGCTTGAACTAAAACAGTTTCTTATAGATATGACAAACCCTCAGGTAACCCAAAATGAAGGTCAATGGACACAGGTGGCTAAATTGAAGGAATTGCTTAATCACCCATTTACAGTGACTAAAAATTACAAGCTGAGGATTTATCTCCTGGCATTTTCATAAGGGAGTGGAAGAACTTGCAATTTTGCCTGTCCCGAAGAGGAGGCTTAATCGCAGATGGCATTTCTGCTTCAATGAAACGGAGAGAGACACAGCTATTGGAAAATAAAATTTTTCTGGCAGCTGTTTATGTGGACCCAAGTCATCGTATACTGCTTGATGATCAACAGCTTACTAAAGGAAAAGAAGCTCTGACTGAGGTAGCAGTTAGGATGAGTGGCCTACAGGAAGACTGCCAGGCGCAAGAGGACTTGGGTCCTGACAGTGCTACTGCTGTCATATCTTCATCCTCATCAGATGAGGAGTTTGACTTTGACAAGAATTTGGATGACATGGAGCATGCAAAGCATTGCCGCAAGGAAAAAGATTTCACTCCTATAGCAAGCAGATTGACCATATTTCAGCAAAATGTTTGACTTGCTCTCATAGAAATAGAAAAATTAAAACGATCATCAAAACTGACTATGCATGAGGCAATTCCTTTATACCCGGAAATTGTTAGAGATGTTGTCCATGTGGTTACGGCTTTGCCTCCAACCCAAGTTAGTGTAGAGAGGTTGTTCTCTGGCCTTAAAATTATTAGGTCAGATTTGAGGTCATCTATGAAGGGAGGATCTGATGGAGGCAATTCTATTTCTTAGAACAAATTCATAGACTGCACAAATGTTATTGTCATGCCCGTCATGCTGCTTGCGCTGCATGATCCCCATTGTCATGCCTCATTGTCCCCAGGTCCAGGTCCCTGCGGGCGCCCCGCGGGCCTCGCCTGTGTGTACAGGCGCACCTCATGACTTTTATGCCGCAAGACGCCTGGAGCAGTGTGCACGCATGCCTTACCTCATGGCTGCACGCTGTTGCTAGTTTCTAGGTAACCATCCGTCTCTGCTCTGATTCAGCAATCCTCTGTATTCCTGGAACCCCTGATCATGTGACCTTTCCTATGTTCCATCACTGTCTGACTCTGCAATCCTCTGTATTTCTGGAACCCCTGAGCATGTGACCTTCTCTATGGTCCAGCCAGTCTGATCTAGCAACGCTCTCTATGACCCAGGAGGATCTGAACTGGAAGTCCTTCCCTGGGCCTGACCCGGAAGTCCAGGTGCTATATCAGACCGCCCCTTCCTATGGTCGGGGCCTGAGTATCGTGTGTCTTCCCTGCATGGCTGCTTGGTCTGCTCGGTCGCTCCCTGTATTCTGTGCCCCTGCACTCTGCCCTGTCGTGCGTCTCTGCACACGCTCTGTGCTTGTACTCTGTCTCTCGTCTCGTGCCATGTCCTGTGTTGTCTCTTGCCATGTTTGTCCTTGCCTTGTAGTACTTCTCTGCCTTAGCCTGTTTCGCTATGTCTTGCTTAAGCTCTTCCTTGCCTTGTTGTTCATCACGCAGGACCTTGAATCTTGAATCCTGGCGGCTTCCTTAGCGCGCCGAGGACCTTGAACCCTGGCGTGTCTCCTATACACACACCTTGCCTAGTGTGTTGAACCCTGCCTTGCACCTTGCCTTGGACCCTGGCATGTCCCTAGCACGCACCCTGTCTTGAACTTTGCCTTGAACCTTGGTTTGCCTGCCGGATGTCCGGATCCTGCCGATCGCCATCAGAGCTCCAGAACCTGATGACCCTGTTGATCGTTGCCTGCTGTCTGGAGTCCGACGTCATCGTGCCTTTGCCTGTTTTACCCAGGCATGCCATCTAGCACGTATCATGCCATGGACCTTGCCGTGCCCCCGCACGCATCTTGCTGTGTTTTCCCTGTATTTTCACGTCCTGTACCTGATGTTACCCTGAAGTTTTCCTTAATGAAGATACCTATAACTTACGTCTTGTCTTGTTTCCTGCCCGTCCCTGGTCGTCAAACACTCACATTGTGTCTTCCTTGAGCCGGCCGTCTGGTTCCAGCAGTTGTGGTGGCTCACCCCCTTGGTCTTGCCCCTGACACTCCCTGTATAGGGGGTGGTTCCTCACAAAGTCAGCTCGCCCTCGGTGGGTGGGCGCCACGACCCAGAGGGTCCACGCTAAAGAAAAGTCGACTCAGCTAAAGCTGACTCCACACGGTTATTTAGTATGTTTTTGTTGAAAACTGTTTTTTGCCACTTACATAATTTATTATATAGTGTTACACTATGTAATACATTATATATATATATATATATATATATATATATTACATATTAACAATTTATTAGTTTTTTGTGTTCTAAAGTTGTATTCCAATAAATATATATTATGTTCTATCTAAATATCTTGATTATTGTATCATAAAAATGATTAAATGTCTGATGCTCACATTGTACTACAATAAATTTTTCACTTAAATATAAGCAATATATGTCGGAGTTTAGCTTACAGACTCCACAACCCTGATACGCAGCGTAAACGGAGCATCTCCGCTACATAAATAGACATGCTGCGGTCAGGAAAGACGCACCGCATGTCCGTCTCCGCAAGTGAGCCGAAGGCGTCCGTGCACGCACAGTGGGTGTAGGATTTCTTGAAATCCCATCTATTATGCTGTAACATCTGGACGCTGCGGAGGTACGAAGCATCCAACCCACAGCGTTTACTGACTGTGGGAAACATACCCTTAGGCATTTTCAAATAAAGATAATGACAAAACTAGTTGGCATTTAAAAATATATATTTACAAAGGACATGTTATGATCTTTAACCGTTAGCCGTTTTTGTTCTACTTGAAACATACTCAGTTGACATGCAGTACATTATTTTTTCCAAATCCAGTCCACACAATGTAGGTGAAAACTGTATAGTTTTTAAAGCATGCAGAATCATTTTTGAAACTTTAGCATGCATGGCCTTGATGACTTCAGTGTGAAAACTAACACAATTTTATGTACAATTAGAAATAAAAGTGGAGTCATTCACAGTTGATACCTTGTAGAAGCTAACTTTAACCCCTTCATGACCCAGCCTATTTTGACCTTAATGACCTGGCCATTTTTTGCAATTCTGACCAGTGTCCCTTTATGAGGTAATAACTCTGGAACGCATCCTAGCGATTCTGAGATTGTTTTTTCATGACATATTGGGCTTCATGTTAGTGGTAAATTTAGGTCGATAATTTTTGCGATTATCTGTGAAAAAATCAGAAATTTGGCGAAAACTTTGAAAATTTCGCAATTTTCAAATTTTGAATTTTTATTCTGTTAAACTAGAGAGTTATGTGACACAAAATAGTTACTAAATAACATTTCCCACATGTCTACTTTACATCAGCACAATTTTGGAAGCAAAAATTTTTTTGTTAGGAAGTTATAAGGGTTAAAAGTTGACCAGCGATTTCTCATTTTTACAACAAAATTTACAAAACCATTTTTTTTATGGACCACCTCACATTTGAAGTCACTTTGAGGGGTCTATATGGCAGAAAATACCCAAAAGTGACACCATTCTAAAAACTGCACCCCTCAAGCTACTCAAAACCACATTCAAGAAGATTATTAACCCTTCAGGTGTTTCACAACAGCTAAGGCAATGTGGAAGGAAAAAATGGACATTTTAATTTTTCCAACACAAATTTCCTTTCAGCATCAATTTTTTCATTTTCACATGGGCAACAGGATAAAATGGATACTAAAATTTGTTGGGCAATTTCCCCTGAGTACACCGATACCTCATATGTGGTCATAAACCACTGTTTGGGCGTACGGCAGGGCTCAGAAGGGAAGGAGCACCATTTGACTTTTTGAATGGAAAATATGCTGGAATATTTAGCGGTTGCCATGTCGCGTTTGGAGAGTCGCTGTGTGCCTAAACACTGGAGCTCCCCCACAAGTGACCCCATTTTGGAAACTAGACCCCCCAAGGAACTTATCTAGATGCATAGTGATCACTTTGAACCGCCAGGTACTTCTCAAATTGATCTGTAAAAAAAAAAAAAAGTACTTTTTTTTTCACAAAAATTATCTTTTAGTCTCAGTTTTTTCATTTTCACATGGGCAACGGGATAAAATGGATCCTAAAATTTGTTGGGCAATTTCTCCTGAGCACACCAATACCTCATATGTGGTCATAAACCACTGTTTGGGTGCAGGGCAGGGCCCGGAAGGGAAGGAGCGCCATTTGACTTTTTGAATGGAAAATTAGCTCCAATCGTTATCGGACACCATGTCGCGTTTGGAGAGCCCCTGTGTGCCTAAACATTGGAGCTCCCCCACAAGTGACACCATTTTGGTAACTAGACCCCTTAAGGAACTTATCTAGATGTGTAGTGAGCACTTTGAACCCCCAAGTGCCTCACAAAAGTTTATAACATAGAGCAGTGAAAATAAAAAATCATTTTTTTTTTCCTCAAAAATGATTTTTTAGCACGCTATTTTTTATTTTCACAAGGGTAACAGGAGAAATTGGACCACAAAAGTTGTTGTCCAGATTGTCCTGAGTACGCTGGTACCCCATATGTGGGGGGGGGCACTGTTTGGGTGCACGGCAGGGCGCAGAAGGGAATGAGCGCCATTTGACTTTTTGAAATGAAAATTGGCTCCAATCGTTAGCGGACACCATGTCGTGTTTGGAGATCCCCTGTGTGCCTAAACTTTGGAGCTCCCCCACAAATGACCCCATTTTGGAAACTAGACCCCCTAAGGAACTTATCTAGATGCATAGTGAGCACTTTGAACCCCCAGGTGATTCACAGAAGTTTATAATGCAGAGCAGTGAAAATAAAACTTTTTTTTTTTTCCTAAAAAAAAAATTTTTTAGTCTGCAATTTTTTATTTTCACAAGGGTACCAGGATAAATTGGACCCCAAAAGTTGTTTTCCAATTTGTCCTGAGTACGCTGGTACCCCATATGTGGGGGGAGACCACTGTTTGGGCACACGTCGGGGCTCGGAAGGGAAGTAGTGACGTTTTGAAATGCTGACTTTGATGGAATAGTCTGCGGGCATCATGTTACATTTGCTGAGCCCCTGTGTGCCTAAACAGTAGAAACCCCCCACAAGGGACCCCATTTTGGAAACAAGACCCACCAAGGAACTTATCTAGATGTGTGGTGAGCACCTTGAACCCCCAAGTGCTTCACAGAAGATTGTAACGCAGAGCAGTGAAAATAAAAAATCATTTTTTTCCCTCAAAAAAAAATGATTTTTAGCCCGCAATTTTTTTTTTCACAAGGGTAACAGGAGAAATTGGACCCCAAAAGTTGTTGTCTAGTTTGTCCTGAGTACGCTGATACCCCATATGTGGGGGATGACCACTGTATGGGCACACGTCAGGGCTCGGAAGGGAAGTAGTGACGTTTTGGTATGCTGACTTTGATGGAATGGTCTGCGGGCATCATGTTACATTTGCAGAGCCCTTGATGTTCCTAAACTGTGGAAACCCCCCACAAGTGACCCCATTTTGGAAACTAGACCCCATAAGGAACTTGCCTAGATGTGTGGTGAGCACCTTGAACCCCGAAGTGCTTCACAGAAGATTGTAACGCAGAGCCATGAAAATAAAAAATCTTTTTTTTTCCTCAAAAAATGAATTTTTAGCTCGCAATTTTTTATTTTCCCAAGGGTCACAGGAGAAATTGGACCCCAAAAGTTGTTGTCCAGTTTGTCCTGAGTACGCTGGTACCCCATATGTGGGGGGAAACCACTGTTTGGGCACACGTTGGGTCTCAGCAGGGAAGTAATGACATTTTGAAATGCTGACTTTGATGGAATGGTCTGCGGGCGTCATGTTATATTTGCTGAGCCCCTGTGTGCCTATACAGTAGAAACCTCCCACAAGTGACCCCATTTTGGAAACTAGACCCCCCAGGGAACTTATCTAGATGTATGGTGAGCACCTTGAACCCCCAAGTGCTTCACAGAAGTTTATAACGCAGAGCCGTGAAAATAAAAAATCATTTTTTTCCTAAAAAAAAAAAATGTTTTAGCCCGCAATTTTTTTTTCACAAGGGTAACAGGATAAATTGGACCCCAAAAGTTGTTGTCCAGTTTGTTCTGAGTACGCTGATACCCCATATGTGTGGGGGAACCATTGTTTGGGCACACGTCAGGGCTCGGAATGGAAGTAGTGACGTTTTGAAATGCAGACTTTGATGGAATAGTCTGCAGTCGTCATTACGTTTGCAGAGCCCCTGATGTGCCTAAACAGTGGAAACCCCCCAAAAGTGACCCCATTTTGGAAACTAGACCTTCCAAGGAACTTATCTAGATGTCTGGTGAGCACTTTCAACCCCCAAGTGCTTCACAGAAGTTTATAATGCAGAGACATGAAAATGAAAAAAAATTTTTTTTCCACAAAAATAATTTTCTAGCCCCCAATTTTCTATTTTCCCAAGGGTAACAGGAGAAATTAGACCCCAAAAGTTGTTGTGCAATTTTTCCTGAGTACGCTGATACCCCATATGTGGGGGTAAACCACTGTTTGGGGCTTGGAAGGGAGTGAGCACCATTTGACTTTTTGAACGCAAAATTGGCTGGAATCAAAGGTTGCACCATGTCGCGTTTGGAGACCCCCTGATGTGGCTAAACAGTGGAAACCCCTCAATTCTAACTCCAACCCTAACCCCAACACACCCCTAACCACAACCCTAACCCCAACACATCCTTAACCCTAATCCCAACCCTAACCCTAACCCCAACACACCCCTAACCCCAACACTAACCATAACACTAACCACAAGCCTAACCCTAATTCCAACCCTAACCCTCTTTTCAACCCTAACCCTCTTTCCAACCCTAACCCTCTTTCCAACCCTAACCCTAACCCTCTTTCCAACCCTAGCCCTAGCCCTCTTTCCAACCCTAACCCTCTTTCCAACCCTAACCCTCTTTCCAACCCTAACCCTAACCCTGATGGAAAAATAAAAATAAAAATATTTTCTTTATTTTATTAGTTCTTCCTACCTATGGGGGTGATAATCGGGGGGTTCATTTACTTTTTATTTCATTTTGATCACTGTGAGAGTGATCAAAATGAAATAATGGAATCTGCAGCCGGCAGATTCGGGCGGGCGCACTGCGCATGCGCCCGCCATTTTCTAAGATGGCGGCGCCCATGAACCGGACCCACCGGACACCGGGAGCGACGGGGGGACTTGGAAGGTGCCGGGGGCGGTGAGAGTGGGTGAGGGGGGGGATCGGAAGCTGGCGGGGAGCGAAGGGAATGGGAGGGGGGCAGATGATGACAGCGGCGGCAGATCGCTGGTGTCTCCAGCCATGTCCGATGCTACTGCAGCATCGGCCATGGCTGGATTGTAATATTTCATCAATTTCCATTGATGAAATATTACTATCGCTCTGATTGGCTGTTTCACTTTTAACAGCCAATCAGAGCGATCGTAGCCACGTGGGGGCGAAGCCACGCCCCCTGTGGTGAATTACAAAGCCCCCTGTATCTGCGGGTCAGGTGACCTTTCTTTGACCCCGGTCACCCGACCCGCAGGGGGGCTTTGAATTCATGACACAGGGTATGCGTCATAGGTCGGATTGGCACCGACTTTCATGACGCATACGCTGTGTCACAGGTCGGGAAGGGGTTAAAAAGTGATAAATTGCAAGCTTTCCAGGCTACACAAGTCTCTTCATCAGGCATAGTTTACTACAATAGTCGAAGCGTTGCATATTCGGTTGATACCTTTTTATAGGTAACTGACTCTTCACTTATTATGGTAAACCATGCTTGATGAAGAGACCTGAATTGTCTGAAAAACTTGCTATTTGTTTTCTTTTCTTTTAGAAGGGCTTGAACCACTGAAGACTAAATTTTTATTTTTTCCATCAATTGGCCGGCAGAGTATAAACATTTTAATATTTTTCTTGCACACTGAAAATTATTCCGCATTAAAAGAATGATCTAGTGGCTAAATTCCTCCATGTCTTAAATGGCTGTACGCAATATTAACATTTTATAGTCCACAAATCCTTAAAGAAGCTGGTCCATCAAGATTTTTTGTTTTTAATCTATGTATGTAATGTAGTGTGTCCTAATATACTCACATGCCGCCACTTTCTCCAAATTCAACGCCGTTCCGCTTCTCTGTGACATCACCACTCTTCAGACTGGTTGGGTCATTTTGTGCTCTGTGTAACCCAGAGGTGGCTTATACAATGTAAACCTATGGGGTGTCAGAATGAAGCAGCATAGTCTTCCATTGTAAAAGAGGCTTCTGGCTCATAGAATCATAGAATCGTAGAGTTGGAAGGGGCCTCCTGGGCCATCTGGTCCAACCCCCTGCTCAAAGCAGGATTCGCTAAATCATCCCAGTCAGATGTCTGTCCAGCCTCTGTTTGAAGACTTCCATTGAAGGAGAACTCACCACTTCTCGTGGCAGCCTGTTCCACTCATTGATCACTCTAACTGTCAAAAAGTTTTTTCTAATATCTAATCTGTGTCTCTTCCCATTCAGTTTCATCCCATTGCTTCTAGTCTTTCCTTGTGCAAATGAGAATAAAGTTGATCCTTCTACAATGTGACAGCCCTTTAGATATTTGTAGACAGCTATTAAGTCTCCTCTCAGTCTTCTCTTTTGCAAACTAAACATTCCCAAATCCTGCAACCTTTCCTCATAAGACAGGGTTTGCAGACCGGTCACCATTCTGGTCGCTCTTTTCTGAACTTGCTCCAGTTTGTTGTCTTTTTTTAAAATGTGGTGCCCAAAACTGGACACAATATTCCAGATGAGGTCTGACCAAAGAGGAGTAGAGGGAAATAATGACTTCACGTGATCTAGACTGTATGCTTCTGTTAATACATCCTAGAATTGCATTTGCCTTTTTTGCTGCTGCATCACACTGTTGACTCATATTCAGTCTGTGATCTATTAGTATACCCAAGTCTTTTTCACATGTGCTGTCACTTAGCCCTATTCCTCCCATTCTATATATGCTTTTTTCATTTTTATTGCCCAGATGTAGTACTTTGCATTTCTCCCTGTTAAAAACCATTCTGTTAGTTGCTGCCCACTTCTCCAGTTTATTTAAATCTTTTTGAATCCTCTCTCTCTCTTCTCTAGTATTAGCTATCCCTCCTAGCTTTGTGTCATCAGCAAATTTAATCAGTTTACCCTCAATTCCTTCATCTAAATCGTTGATAAAGATGTTGAACAATACAGGGCCCAGGACAGAGCCCTGTGGTACCCCACTTGAGACATTCTTCCAACTGGATGTGCAGCCATTTACGACCACTCTTTGGGTCCGATCACTAAGCCAGTTATGAATCCACCTAACAGTTGCCTTGTCCATTCCATACTTAGTCATTTTTTCAATAAGGATTGT
The DNA here is from genome assembly GCF_039654945.1 of Dendrobates tinctorius. NCBI lineage: Eukaryota > Metazoa > Chordata > Amphibia > Anura > Dendrobatidae > Dendrobates > Dendrobates tinctorius. The sequence goes on from NW_027362043.1 coordinate 3,373,963, forward strand.
ATGAGAGACTTTGTCAAATGCTTTGCTGAAGTCAAGATATACTATATCTACAGCATTTCCTTGATCCACCCAATCAGTGATACCGTCATAGAAGGAAATTAAGTTAGTCTGACATGACTTATTAGTTAGAAACCCATGCTGACTCTGTTTAATCACTTCATTCTTATCCAGGTATTGACATACATGTTGTTTAATAATTTGTTCAAAGATCTTTCCTGGTATAGAAGTCAGACTCACCGGCCTATAGTTGCCTGGGTCCACCTTCTTCCCCTTTTTGAAGATAGGAACAACATTTGCTCTTCTCCAGTCTTCTGGCACTTCTCCTGTTCTCCAAGAATTTTCAAAGATTATGGAGAGGGGTTCAAAAATTTCTTCTGCTATCTCCTTCAGTACTCTGGGGTGTAATTCATCTGGACCTGGAGACTTGAATTCATTTAGGTTAGCTAAGTGTTTCCTCACCATCTTTCTGTTTATAGATATCCTGGATTCTTCTATTCCCTTAATAGGACAGTGAATAACAGTTGATGTTGCATTTCCTTTCTGAGAGAAAACAGATGCAAAATAGGAATTTAAAAGTTCAGCCTTCTCAACATCCTGTCTTACCATTTCATCATTTTCATCCTGTAAAAATCCTATAGCATCTTTGACTTTTCTTTTACTTTTGACATATCCCCAAAATCCTTTATTATTGCTTTTGACATCTCTTGCAAGCCTCAGTTCATTTTCAGCTTTAGATAATCTGATTTGTGCCCTGCAGGTTCTGCAGACAGCATTATATTCTTCTTTAGATATGCCTCCCTCTTTCCATTTTATAAACATTTTTTTCTTCCTTTTTAGCATGTGCTTAAGTTCTGTGTTCATCCATCCTGGTTTCCTTAAATGCTTCCTATTCTTCCCTCTTTTCGGAATTGTTAACAACTGTGCTTTGAGAATTTCATTTTTCAAGATTTCCCATCCTTCCTGGACATTTTTGTCTTTAAGGATATCCAGCCATTGGATCCCTCCAATTCTCTTTCTGAATCCCTTAAAATCTGCCTTTCTGAAATCTAACCTTGACGTCTGAGTCTTCACAGGTCTTCCACCTCTAGTAATCCAAAATTCTAAAATAGCATGGTCGCTACCTCCTAGGGTCCCAGCCACTTTTACCTCCTCAACCATTTCCTCCCTGTTTATAAGGATTAGATCCAAGGTAGCAGTCCCCCTTGTTTTCTCCCTTACCTTTTGGAAGATAAAGTTGTCAGCAAGAGAGGATAAGAATTTCCTTGACCTGTTAGTTTTGCCTGAGAGAGATTCCCAACAAATGTCTGGATAGTTGAAATCTCCCATGACAACTATGTCATATTTTTTGGAGAACTTGGCCATTTGATGCATAAAGAGTTCATCCATAGCTTCAGCTTGCACAGGCGGCCTGTAGTAAATGCCTACAATGGTGTCCTTTCCATTGTTCTGTCCTTGTATTCTTACCCAAACAGTTTCCACAGAAGGGAGAAAACAAGGGGAACTGCTACCTTGGATCTAATCCTTATAAACAGGGAGGAAATGGTTGAGGAGGTAAAAGTGGCTGGGACCCTAGGAGGTAGCGACCATGCTATTTTAGAATTTTGGATAACTAGAGGCGGAAGACCTGTGAAGACTCAGACGTCAAGGTTAGATTTCAGAAAGGCAGATTTTAAGGGATTCAGAAAGAGAATTGGAGGGATCCAATGGCTGGATATCCTTAAAGACAAAAATGTCCAGGAAGGATGGGAAATCTTGAAAAATGAAATTCTCAAAGCACAGTTGTTAACAATTCCGAAAAGAGGGAAGAATAGGAAGCAGTTAAGGAAACCAGAATGGATGAACACAGAACTTAAGCACATGCTAAAAAGGAAGAAAAAAATGTTTATAAAATGGAAAGAGGGAGGCATATCTAAAGAAGAATATAATGCTGTCTGCAGAACCTGCAGGGCACAAATCAGATTAGCTAAAGCTGAAAATGAATTGAGGCTTGCAAGAGATGTCAAAAGCAATAATAAAGGATTTTGGGGATATGTCAAAAGTAAAAGAAAAGTCAAAGATGCTATAGGATTTTTACAGGATGAAAATGATGACATGGTAAGACAGGATATTGAGAAGGCTGAACTTTTAAATTCCTATTTTGCATCTGTTTTCTCTCAGAAAGGAAATGTAACATCAACTGTTATTCACTGTCCTATTAAGGGAATAGAAGAATCCAGGATATCTATAAACAGAAAGATAGTGAGGAAACACTTAGCTAGCCTAAATGAATTCAAGTCTCCAGGTCCAGATGAATTACACCCCAGAGTACTGAAGGAGATAGCAGAAGAAATTTTTGAACCCCTCTCTATAATCTTTGAAAATTCTTGGAGAACAGGAGAAGTGCCAGAAGACTGGAGAAGAGCAAATGTTGTTCCTATCTTCAAAAACGGGAAGAAGGTGGACCCAGGTAACTATAGGCCGGTGAGTCTGACTTCTATACCAGGAAAGATCTTTGAACAAATTATTAAACAACATGTATGTCAATACCTGGATAAGAATGAAGTGATTAAACAGAGTCAGCATGGGTTTCTAACTAATAAGTCATGTCAGACTAACTTAATTTCCTTCTATGACGGTATCACTGATTGGGTGGATCAAGGAAATGCTGTAGATATAGTATATCTTGACTTCAGCAAAGCATTTGACAAAGTCTCTCATACAATCCTTATTGAAAAAATGATTAAGTATGGAATGGACAAGGCAACTGTTAGGTGGATTCATAACTGGCTTAGTGATTGGACCCAAAGAGTGGTCGTAAATGGCTGCACATCCAGTTGGAAGAATGTCTCAAGTGGGGTACCACAGGGCTCTGTCCTGGGCCCTGTATTGTTCAACATCTTTATCAACGATTTAGATGAAGGAATTGAGGGTAAACTGATTAAATTTGCTGATGACACAAAGCTAGGAGGGATAGCTAATACTAGAGAAGAGAGAGAGAGGATTCAAAAAGATTTAAATAAACTGGAGAAGTGGGCAGCAACTAACAGAATGGTTTTTAACAGGGAGAAATGCAAAGTACTACATCTGGGCAATAAAAATGGAAAAAGCATATATAGAATGGGAGGAATAGGGCTAAGTGACAGCACATGTGAAAAAGACTTGGGTATACTAATAGATCACAGACTGAATATGAGTCAACAGTGTGATGCAGCAGCAAAAAAGGCAAATGCAATTCTAGGATGTATTAACAGAAGCATACAGTCTAGATCACGTGAAGTCATTATTTCCCTCTACTCCTCTTTGGTCAGACCTCATCTGGAATATTGTGTCCAGTTTTGGGCACCACATTTTAAAAAAGACATCAACAAACTGGAGCAAGTTCAGAAAAGAGCGACCAGAATGGTGACCGGTCTGCAAACCCTGTCTTATGAGGAAAGGTTGCAGGATTTGGGAATGTTTAGTTTGCAAAAGAGAAGACTGAGAGGAGACTTAATAGCTGTCTACAAATATCTAAAGGGCTGTCACATTGTAGAAGGATCAACTTTATTCTCATTTGCACAAGGAAAGACTAGAAGCAATGGGATGAAACTGAATGGGAGGAGACACAGATTAGATATTAGAAAAAACTTTTTGACAGAGTGATCAATGAGTGGAACAGGCTGCCACGAGAAGTGGTGAGTTCTCCTTCAATGGAAGTCTTCAAACAGAGGCTGGACAGACATCTGACTGGGATGATTTAGCGAATCCTGCTTTGAGCAGGGGGTTGGACCAGATGGCCCAGGAGGTCCCTTCCAACTCTACGATTCTATGATTCTATGATTCTATACTTCAGGTCCAATTTTTTTTTTATTTTTCCAAGGGTAACAGGAAAAACTGGACACCAAAAGTTATTGTGCAATTTGTCCTGAGTAGGCTTATACCTGATAGGTGGGGGTAAACCACTGTTTGGGCGCATGGCAGAGCTCGGAAGGGAAGGAGCACCGTTTGACCTTTTCATCGCAAAATTGGCTGGAATTGAGATTGGACGCCATGTCACGTTTGGAGAGCCCCTGATGTGCCTGAACAGTTGAAACCCCCAAGTGACCCCATTTTGGAAACTAGACCCCCAAAGGAGCTTGTCTAGATGTGTGGTGACAACTTTGAACCCCCATTTGTTTCACTAAAGTTTATATCGTTCGAGCGTGAAAATAAAATCATATTTTTTCCACAAACATGATCTTTTAGTCCCCAATTTTTATTTTCCCAAGGGTAACAGGAGAAATTGGACCCCAAAAGTTGTTTTCCAATTTGTCCTGAGTACTAATATTAGTCTTTGATCTTTATCTCTCAATGGGAGATCGATATGCTGGAAGGTTGCCAGATTTTGATCTGAGGCCTACTCGAGTAGCGGAGAACAAACACACACAGAGACAGGGTATGTATCTGCAGGATGTTCCCCCTTTCCTGATTTAATTAGGTAGCTTATATGCTCCTTTGAGTAGGCGGTAACATTACATCATCACATTTCATTGGACAATTGATCATTCAACAGTAAGCATAAATGGTTCCAACCAATCATATTCATATTCGTTAACCAATCAGATTGTACTCGGCTGTTAATTATTAGTATTTGTGTAGACGTGCTGAAAGCTTTAATAGGTCTTGGGTAAATTACACAAGACCCCAATATTATTCTCATTAATCTATCCTCATGACAGTTATAGCTCCATTAGCCTCATTAACCTGTCTTACTAAGTATTCATGGCCCCAGTATCTACCTAGCATGTGGACGTGTAGTTTCAATGTCCAACTGGGTGCAGTAAACAGTTTATCCATCACGTACAATTTCTTATGAAGAATAAGGTTATAGGTAATCATTATCATGAGACAGCATTTTCATATACAGAGTATGCATGTAAGACCCCAGAAATACATTGATATTAAAAGGACATATAGAATTCCCTGTCAGTCCCCCCTTTTGAGAACAGATATGACTCTACCATTCACATATAGGTACATTCAAAGGCCTAATGCCAGTGTCGGACTTCCTAACCCTTCTTCTGCCGAATTCCCCATAGGGAAAGGGAGATCATATCTAATTCTCTACCTCAAACCATTTGCTCATAATCATTATTGTAAGGTTTCATTGTAATATACATAGTTTTAGTAATAGACGCATCAATCAATCTTTGAAGTAGTCCTCTGATACATGGTATGCAGCAGCATCCACAGGTCACAAGTACTGCTGCTACTACTGCCAGAGAGATGAGGAGGCTGGACACAAGATGACTCCATCTACCGAACCAGGATTCCAACCAGTCCATGAAGGGATTGTTGATACCCGAATTTTCTGCCAATTCTTCGGACAGGGATGTAAGACCCTCCAACGCCTTGGTGATACTCCCATCTGGACTTGTATTATTGGGGATGAAGGTACAGCAAAACGTTCCAAACATCTTGCACACGCCCCCTTTTTCCGCTAGCAACATATCCAAAGCCATCCTATTCTGATGTGTCATTAAAGAAGTTGGGCCTAATTGTTCAGCTATCCCTTTTACTGCATCCCTTGTGTAATTTATAAACCTTTGCTGATTATAATAAATATAATTTATCCAATCCACATTTTTATTAATTGTCACCCACCAAAAGAAAATTGATTCAAAACCTGCTGCTATCTGGTTCCTGGCCTTGTACTCATCCGGTACCCCTCTGGGTACCCCTATATTGTCTATATAAACTCTAGGATCAAAGGACCCAGCAGGGACTGACCTTCTATTTCTGTGTAGGGTTTCAACATTCATTCCACCTCCTTTAATCTCTTCTGATGAAATTATTTTAAATGGCATGAGCACTTGAACTAGAGCACAGCTGCCAACCCAACCTGGTGGCAACCTAGGCCTCAATTTCATATCTCCACATAACCACCATATGTCACTCCTTGCTATAGTTTGGTTTTGAAACCAACTGGCTTTAAAACCTCCTGTATCTGTATTTATTGGGATGGTGTTGTGACAAAACTCTGAAGTTAGATTTCCTACCCATCTTCCTGGTCCTGTTCTCAGGAAGCAAGTGTAGTCACCTGGATATGCATAAACTCTAGGTGGTACCTGATCAATTTTTGCTATTGGATACCGGACTGATAGAGATTGACACAGAACATTATCACTAGGGTCATATGTGGCATTATACATAGCTAGAATACACTGTAAGTCTACTTGATCCTGTTCTGAATATCTGAGGGGAATAGTCCCTAAATGGGGCCTAGCGGTTGCACATGCAATACAATCAGTTTTGTTAACGAATATGAATATGATTGGTTGGAACCATTTATGCTTACTGTTGAATGATCAATTGTCCAATGAAATGTGATGATGTAATGTTACCGCCTACTCAAAGGAGCATATAAGCTACCTAATTAAATCAGGAAAGGGGGAACATCCTGCAGATACATACCCTGTCTCTGTGTGTGTTTGTTCTCCGCTACTCGAGTAGGCCTCAGATCAAAATCTGGCAACCTTCCAGCATATCGATCTCCCATTGAGAGATAAAGATCAAATCACAAACTCATCAGTTGATACCCTATATGTGGGATAAAACTACTGTATGGGCACACGTCAGGGCTTGGAAGGGAAGTAGTGATGTTTTGGATTGCAGACTTTGATGGAATGTCTGCGGGCGTCATGTCGCGTTTGGAGAGCCCTTGATGTGCCTAAACAGTGGAAACCCCCACAATTGACCCCATTTTGGAAACTAGACCCCCCCCCCCCAGGGAACTTATCTAGATGTGTGGTGAGAACTTTGAACCCACAAGTGCTTCACAGAAGTGTATAACGTAGAGCCATAGAAATAAAAAATCGTATTTTGTTTCCACAAAAATGATATTTTCGCCCCCAATTTTTTATTTTCCCAAGGGTAACAGAAGAAATTGGACCCCAAGAGTTATTGTGCAATTTGTCCTGAGTGTGCTGATACCCCATGTGGGGGTAAACCACTGTCTTGGCGCATGGCAGAGCTCGGAAGAGGAGCACCATTTGACTTTTTTAACGTAGAATTGGCTGGAATTGAGATCAGACGCCATGTCGCGTTTGGAGAGCCCTGATGTGCCTAAACAGTGGAAACCCCCCAATTCTAACTCCACCCCTAGTCCTAATCCCAACCCTAGCCACAAACCTAACCTTAACACATCCCTACTCTAATCCCAACCCTAACTTTAGCCCCAATCCTAACCCTAACTTTAGCTCTAACCCTAATGGGAAATTGGAATTAAAAACATTTTTTTATTTTATTATTTTTCCCTAACTAAGGGGGTGATAAAAGGGGTTATGATTTACTATTTACAGCGGGTTTTTATGTTTGGCAGCTGTCACACGCTAAAAGAAGCTTTTTATTGCAAAAAAATAGCTTCTGCATCACCACGTTTTGAGAGCGATAATTTTTCCATATTTTGACCGACAGAGTCATGTGAGGTCTTATTTTTGACAAACCACCTCCCTGCAGAACCCGGAAGGACCCCGCGGCCATCTTGGATTCTGGGGCCTGCAGGGAGGAGGCCCTCGGAATGACGCAATCACATCGCGTTGTTCTGAGGGTCTCTGGGAAGCACGCAGGGAGCTATGCCACCAGAACGCTGCAATCATGTTTGATCGCAGTGTGCCGGGGATTAAAGTGCCGGGAGCAGTCCGTGACTTCTCCTGGCACTAAGTGCTGGGTGTCAGCTGTGACAATCAACTGCCACCCGGCCGTGATCAGCTGCTCTCCCCCCGTGAGCAAGGCTGATCACGTATGACTTACCATTCCGTTCATGGGAATTAAGTCCCAGGTCACATGGACGGAATAATACATCATATTGTAGAAAGGGGTTAACCCCATTGGCATCCTGAGATCATGATTCTGTGGTTCTGATGTTTGCCATGGCAATTCACAACCAAATAGCGGCCTTAAAGTCTGCCGGCTACATTGGCCTGTTAAGAAGTCAGCGACATTTAAGTGGTAAAAATACATTTTTTCATTCCTGTCATGCCACTTTAAATTCATTCCTTAACATCACCTGAAGGGTTAATAAAATACCTGACAGCAGTTTTCAATGTGTCAAGGGGTGCTGTTTTTAAAATGGTATTACTTTTGGAGGTTTTCCAATATCTAGGACCCAAAAGTCACTTCAAACCTGAATAAGTGCTTCAAAAAATAAGTTTTGTAAATTTCCTTGAAAAAATGAAAAAGTACTGCTACATTTTTCTCCTAAAATGCTAACAAAGTAAAATAACATTTTACAAATGGTGCTGATGTAAAGTCGACATGTGGGAAATGTTACTTATGAATGTTTTTGTGTGTTATGACTGTCTGGATTAAAGGGATAATCATTCAAAGTATAAAAATTACAAATTTACCATTAACATAAAGTACAACATGTCACAAAAAAAAAAATCTCAAAATCATTGGGATATGTTGAAGTATTTCAGAGTTATTACCATGTAAAGGGACACTGGTCGGATTTAAAAAATCTGGCCCTGTCACTAAGGCTGGGTTTAAAATTTCTAGCCTCTTGTCCTAACCAGCATAGTGGAAGCTCCTGAATCTTGACAAAGATTATGTCTAACTTTAATTAATTTCTTCACATTCTCACTGGCTAACTTACCATGGTTGCCTTAGATGGGCTGTTAAATGATCAGCTACATACAATTGGTGGTTAATGGCATCTTTGGACAGGCTGAACAACATTCTGTGTGCACAGAAAGACTGTTAAAACAATCATTCTGTACATGAATAATATGTAATTGTCAGCACATCACCTCTTTACACGGAAGATGTGCTGCCGATAACAGTGGTTTTATAAACTCGCTTAAAAATCACTGCACACTTTGAGTGTGGTATGTGGCTCATTTGATAATTCATCTAGAGATTGATGGCCTGTTTAGATTAAGCGTTGCTATGAACACTCATTCCTCAATTACTGGCTCATCTTAATGGGCCATTACTCTTTTTCTGACTACGACTCTTCAATAACTATAAGGCTATGGGCCCACGTAGTTTTTTGTGGTGCGGATTTCTCCCTGCGGATTTTGTAAAATCTGCAGGGCAAAACACCTGCGGTTTACCTGCGGATTCAGCTGCGGTTTTGCCCTGCGGTTTCTCACCTCACAATGGTGAAGGTAGGAAACCGCAGCAGAATCCGCACAAAGAAATGAAATGGTGCGGATTGTAACCCGCGGAAAAATCCGCAGCATGTGCACTGCGTTTTTTTATTTCCATAGGAAATAAAGATACTGTACAACGCAGCAGAATCTGCTGCGGACCCGCAGGGCCAAATCCGCTGCAGATCCGCAGAGTGTGCACATACCCTCAGGCCATGTGCACACATTGAGTATTTGGTGAGTTTTTTACCCCAATATTTGTAAGCCAAAACCAGGAGTGGAACGGTCAGAGGAAAAGCATAATAGAAACATTTGCACCACTTCTGCATTTATCGCCTTACTGGTTTTGGCTTACAAATACTGGGGTAAAAAACTCACCAGAAACACTTGATGTGAGCATGTGGCCTAATTGTTCCTCTCCGCTTAGTGTGAAGGGGGCTGTCCTTTAGTACCGCAAATGTAACAACTGAAAACTGCTATAGGCTGTGTGCCCACGTAGCGTTTTTTAAGCGTTTCTGCAGCGCTTTTTGACAAGCGATTCTGCTGCAGAAACGCTTAAGAAAAGCATCCAATTGATTTTTAATGAAAAACACACATGTTGTGCCAATGATGGGTTTTAACCGCTGTGGAAACGCTTAGTGATTAAAAACGCAGCATGTTCAGTAATTTTGCATGCCATCGATTATATGGGCAAAAACGCTTAGGAAAACGCATGCAAAAACGCTTGACAAACGCTTACAAAAGCGCGTCAAAGCGCATGCGTTTTCCTGGTAGCAGGGTGTGCGATTCTGCTCAGGTTTATTCTGCTTCAGAATCGCTACTTTGGGCACATAGCCTTACCCGAAGAAAACACACCTACTTTTCCAGGCTCACTCCTCTTCCCTGTGCACAGCTAACATTAAGGCTGTGTGCCCACGTTGTGTTTTTTAAGCGTTTCCGCAGCGCTTTAAGACAAGCGTTTCTGCTGCGGAAACGCTTAAGAAAAGCATGTAATAGAATGGAAAACACACATATTGTGCTAATGGTGCGTTTTTTCCCACTGCGGAAACGCTTAGCGGAAAAAAACGCAGCATGTTCATTAATTGTGCGGAATCGCGTGCGATTCCACATACATTGTAATTGCAAAAACGCATAGGAAAACACATGTCAAAACGCTTGACAATCGCATCAAAAACGCGTGTCAAAAAGCGCATGCGTTTTCCCTGGCAAGGGCATGCGTTTCTGCTCAGGAAAAAAACGCTTGAAAAACGCTACGTGGGCACATAGCCTAAGGCTATGTACACGCATATGCAAAAAATTTCTGCATAAAAACAGGACTCCTTCCCAGAAAACGTGCGTTTTTGCCGCAGTTTTTTCCGTGCGTCCCCAGACACATAGAAAATAGCCAGAAATGCGAAATTAATGAGCATGCTGTGTTTTTTACCGCGAAGCTTTTTTTCGCGGACAAAAAACGCATCAATATGCACAAAAAGTGCAAAATCCATTAAAATGAATGAGAAGCTTCTTTTAAGCGTTTTTTGAGCGGATTTTTTGGTAAATCCGTGGGAAAACGCGAAAAAAGCGCAACGTGTGAACACAGCCTAAATGCTCCTCGAAATTGCTGTGTGATCTGCTACTGATAATGTTGGAGGTCAGAGCTGATAAGAGAAGACATGGTGCTGTGTCTGTCTGTCCATACCATGCCATGCTGTGTAAAGGATGGTAGAGATGAGCGGATCAGGAAAAAAAAAATCAATTTTGCCTGTTCACAAGGATTTTTCCGGGAAGTTAGATTAGTAGAGAAGTTATTATTTGTGAATTTAATGAAATTTATTATACTCTGGGGTCTCCTTTGAACCCAGAGCGTAATAATCGTAAGATGTAAAAAATAAAACAAATCCTTTAACTCGCCTCACTGCTCAGGCCTCTTTCACAATTCTTTGTGTGGATTTTTAGTATTTTTCACCCATTGACTTCAATTGAGTCAGTCAAGTCCTCCCCAAAAGCCCAAAAGGTATAAAAATGTTTTCGGATTTGCTGAGTTTTTGTTTTTACAGACTTCCTATGGTGCTTCCCATGCTGTCATCTGTGTGACAGCGCGAGAAACACTGGCGGTTCTGAACAGTGGTAACATAACTGCGGTAAGATTGTTACCGTCGGTCAGAGCGCTGCAGGGTCACACTTTCAGATGTCACAGCTTACAGCAGGTCACTGGCATCTGCTGATGAGTCTACTATGCCCATCAGCCTGTGTCTGCTGTTAGGGTGTGTGCACACGTTGCGGATTCTGCTGCGGATTTGGCTAAATTCGCAGGTCAAAAGATCTGCATTTTACCTGCAGATTAGGCTGCAGTTTTCTCCTGTGTTTTGACACCTGATGATGGAGCAGGTGTCAAACCGCTGCGCATTCCACACAAAGAATTGACATGCTGCAGATTTAAAACCGCAGCAAATCCTCAGCATGTGCACAGCGTTTTTTTGTTTTGCATTGATTACATTGCTACTGTACAACGCAGCAGAAACTGCTGCGGATCCGCAGGGCCAAAACCGCTGTGGATCCGCAGCAGAATCCGCAACGTGTGCACACACCCTTACTGATAACCGTGATAGCAGGCGCCACTGATGGGAGTAGTCTCCTAGGCTATTAATATCAGCTCACAGCTGTCTGACTAGCATTTGATGGGTAGATTTTATAGGGGATCCTACTTAAATTTTTTTTCTAGGGTACCCCTCTAAACTAGCCAGTAAAGGGTGAACAAACAGCTGTGAGCTGATATTAATTGCCCGGAACCTTTATAGCTATTGGCTCCTTTCCAGAATATTAAGGCTGGTTTTACACTTGCCGTGTTTTTTGCGGTCCTTTTTTGCGGGCCGTATGGCCGTAATTTCCACAGTCTGACGCAAAAACTTGCCGCAAAAAAAACCTTCCCGGATCGCCGTTTTTTTCCCGGCAGTTTGTATAACAGGGAAAAATGGCGATCCGCAAATACGGTGTACCGCAAAAACAACTTAATGTTATTTTTTGCGGTACTAATGTTTTAAATGGAGGCAGTGTCTGTGAGCCATGAAAAATATCGAGCAAGCTCGATATTTTTTTCACGACCGTACGGGATACGGCGCTCCGATGTAGAAATCTATTGGGGCCGCAAAAACACGGCACATGTAAAAACAGGCTAAGGATAGTTTCAGACTAGCGTTCTTGGGTGCAGCGCAGAGCCGCCACTAAGCCCTGCCCCCGACCGCGCCCCCTCCGGTCAGTTCCTCCTCTGATCGCATGAGGCTGCATGCGATCAGCGTATCCTATATTTAGCGTTGGATACGCTGATCGTGCGCTGGTCTGGTTTGCCCAGAGCACAAAAATGCAACGCAGTGCGTTTTTGTGCGCTGGGTGCAGCGCCAACAAAATCAGACCAGCGCACGATCAGCGTATCCAACACTAAATATAGGATTCGCTGATCGCATGCAGCCTCATGCGATCAGAGGAGGAACTGACCGGAGAGGGCGGGGGCGGGGCTTAACGGCGGCCCTTCGCTGCACCCAAGAACGCTAGTGTGAAACTAGCCTAATATCAGTCCTCTGCTTTCCCTCTGCTAGTTAAGAAAATTATGCGGGAGCCCACACGTTTTTTTTTCTTATAAAAATTAACAGGTATCGCGGTGCACGCTGATTTTTGGAAGTTGCTGTTTGGTTACAGCCTATGTAGGTTCATTCTGTTAAAGCTCCTAAATAGGCTGTGTGTTTAACTCTTTACTTACCGTTTTAGGAATGAGGGTGCCTGGCTGACACCTCTTCATTACTAAACCTATGGCTTGGTGTCAGCGACAGGTGCTGACAACAATCCATAATCCCATTTCCCTGATGCTACTGCTTCAGAATGAAAAAGAAGGGGTTGAACCAGTAAATTACATCACAAAACATTGTTTTGTTTTTTTAAATATCTCCTTGGCACCAGGGCTGTGGAGTCGGTAAGCCAAACCTGCGACTCCGACTCCGACTCCTCAATTTCCCTTACACCGACTCCGACTCCAACTCCGACTCCACGACTCCGACTCCCACACATATTGCTTATATTTAAGTGAAAAATGTATTGTAGTACAATGTGAACCTCAGACATTTAATCATTTTTATGATCCAATAATCAAGATATTTAGATCAGAATATATATTGGTGTACTACCCGGTTTTCATTCTTTTTGGTACAGATACGATATGGATAGACAGATATGGATAAATGGATATATAGATAGAGCAGATTTCTAATCTGCTTTTGCTATTGAAAACATTATCTATGAGCTCAAAAACCTTTCAGGTGATGCAGTTTTTTTAAAAAGATGATCAGCTTTTGCAGCTGAAAAACGTATCCTCAAAAAACACAGGAAAAATGCTGTGTGTGAATGTAGCCTTAGATCAGGAATATAACAGCCATTTATAGGACATTTCATAACTTTCCCAAACTCCTATGAAAAAATATTCAGCACATCCTGCATTGAACTACTGTACCCAATTTATTATATATTTTAGGAGTCGGAGTCGGTCCATTTTATACCGACTCCAACTCCGACTCCACCAAAATGAGCACCGACTCCACGACTCCGACTCCACAGCCCTGTTGGCACAAAAAAAGCATTCATTGCTGTGCAAAAAATGTGCATTTTTGCCGCCAAGAGGTGCAGAAAACTTGCAGAAATTTCTGCAAGCAAATATTCAACGTGCGCATGTACGGTAAGGGATTATGTGGTTTTAACTTTTGCATTGGATATATTTTTCCACTGGATGTACTCTATTAACAATGATGATGTGCAGCTAGGGTGCAGGTGCCAAGAAAGTGGGCAGGAATCAAACATGGCACAGTTAGAGGCAGGCAGAGGATAAGAAAACCTGGTCAAAATTGAAAACCAAAGATTAGACAAAACAGGAAAGGGTTCTTCAGGGTTTTTCAATGCTTAATCTAAATTTGACAATATTGCTGAATCCTATTGCTCTATTTCCAGCTGTTTAGACACAGAGCAGCGCTCGGAAGGAAAGGAGCGCTATTTGATTTCTGGAATAGAATCTGAGTCCCTGAGGTGACAAACAGTTGAAATCCCTCCCTTCCCATAAGTGACCCTATTTTGGAAACTAGACACCTCAAGTAATTCTTCTATTGCCTTGGTGAGCATTTTGAACCCACAAGTGTTCCAAGAACTTTTATAACATTAGGATTAGTATTGAGTGAACATTCTCAGGTAAGGTGTAAAGCGAGTTTCACACTAGCGTATGGCAGAGCTGCTGAGGGATGCACACTTCCTTCGTAAAGCTCCGCCCACTTCCGCACCTCCATTCAGCCCCGCCTACGTCAGCATGCGGCCTGCGTACCCTATCTTTAGCATTGGGTACGCAGGTCATGCCGATGTATGCATTTTGTTGTGGTCGCCGCACCGTAAAAATGACGCATGCGGAGGCATCCGAATACATCGGCATGGCCTGCATACCCAATGCTAAAGATAGGGTACGCATGCCGACGTAGGCGAAGGTGAACGGAGGAGGTGCGGCAGTGGGTGGAGCTTCATGGAGGATGTCCGCATCCCGCCGCAGCTCTGCCATAAGCTAGTGTGAAACTAGCCTTATCCGAGCATTCTCTTGTGCTAATAGAGTATCTTCGGCGTGCTTGAAAAATGTTTGAGTCCCCGCGGCTGCATGTCTCGTGGCTGTTCGACAGCCGCAACACATGCAGGGATTGCCTGTTTGTTAGGCAATCGCTGCATGTGTTGCGACGATTGAACAGCCGGAACATGTCAGTGCAGAGGCTCAAACATATTATTCGAGCACAACGAGGACACTCAGTACACGAGTTTGCTTGGATAACATCTCATTAACCCCTTTCTGACATCAGGCGTAATATTCCATCCATGTGCCCTGGGCCAATTTGACCATGGATGGAATATTACGTCATCATGATCTGCTGCGCTCACTGGGAGTGCACGGCCGGTTGTCAGCTGATTCTCACAGCTGACACATGACACTAGGTGCCCGGAGCGGTCAAGACGCTACCCTCACTTTACTCCCCGAAATGTTGCAATTGAACAAGATCGCATCATTCCGGAAGCCGGCAGAGGGCTGACAGCCCCTCTGCCTTTGCATCGGAGAACACCAAAATACTGCGATCAAACAAGATCGCAGCATTCCAGGAGCTGACAGCCCCTCTGCCTTTGATCAGAGACTCCGCGGCATGACGTGGGATCCCGATCATTGCCATGGTGAGCGGATGTCGTGATGACATCCCGATCACCAGAGTTGGGAAACTTGTTGATCATTCATGCTATAGAAGCAATCAGCCTGCAAAAAAGTGATTGTCCCAAAGTGGGACAAAGTGTAAAAGTTAGGAAAAAGTAAAAAAAAAATAATAATAATAATTGGAAAAGTATTTTTTAAAAGTAGAATATATTGATTTTTTTATCACTAAATAAATATTTGAATGAAAAACAAAAGTACGTATATTTGGTATCGCCACGACCTATAAAACTGTCCCACTAGTTAACCCCTTTAGAGAACACCATTAAAAAAAGGGAAAAAAACAATGCTTTATCATTCCGCCGAACATAAAGTGGAATAACACGTGATCAAAAATGGATATAAATAAACATGGTACCACTGAAAACATCATCTTGTCCCACAAAAAACGAGCCGCCATACAGTTCCATCAGCGGAAAAATAAAGTTATAGCTCTCAATATAAAGCGATGCAAAAATAATTACTTTCTATAAAATAGTTTTTATTACAAAAGTGCCAAAACATAAAAAAATATAAATGAGCTCTGTAATCGTACTGACCCAAACAATAAAACTGCCTTATCAATTTTACCACACACGGAACGATATAAACGCCCCCCCCCCCCCAATTCATTAATTGCTGTTTTTTGCTCATTTTGTCTCCCAGAAATCTGAATGGAAAGCGATCAAAAAATGTTGTGCACTCAAAAATGGTATCAATAAAAACGTCAGCTCGTCCTGCAAAAGACAAGACCTCACATGACTCTGTGGGCCAAAATATGGAAAAGTTATAGCTCTCAAAATGTGGTGATGATAAAAGCTATTTTTTACAATAAAAAGTGTCTTTTAGTGTGTGACATCAGCCAAACCTTAAAACCCGCTATAAGGCCTCTTTCACACGTCCTGACATTTCTGGTACAGGAGATGTCAGTGTCCATGTGTGTAATACTTGCGACACACATGTGGCATGCGTGTGCCGTATCAGTATCACATGAACGGGCGTCAGGGAAGAAGCGTTACAGTAAGCGCTGTTCGCCGTCGCTGGGTGCTGAACACGGCTCTCCTCATTCTCCCCTGCTCTGCTAATAATAGTGACAGCAGGAACGGCGGATGAGAGTATTTATCTGCCGCTCCTGCACTGTAAATAGATAGGGTATGTCAGAAAAAAGGGTATGACCTTGGGCTGCACATGGCTATCACAGACGCAAGGAGGCTTATCTTATCGCACTGCTGGCACCATGTGATAAAAAAAACAGCAAGCTAGTCTTGCCCTAACAATTTACAGCAGGGGGGCTTATTTTGGTTATCCCACCGCTGCCACACCATATCACGAACTGCTGGGATTTATGTATATCCCACTTTTCAGTTCCACTTTGGAACTCGCAGCTCTCCGGCACCCCCCTTACCCTCAGAGAACTGCACCTAGGATAATTAAGATATAAAAGGGGGTTAAGAGAAGAAATAAAACTCACATGTTGCTTAGATCATCTTAGGCAGAACCATGCGGGGAGGAGGAGCCAAACGTCACAATGCATTTAAGATCTTATTGCCACAGCATCCCAAGCTAGAATGAATGGGGGGGTAGGGGAAGATACCTTATACCTTTAGGCTTGTGACATCACTAAAGGGGCTGGTTTTTCCGGTTCCCTCCCCTTGCTTTCAGAGGTACAATCTGGCTAAAAACTTATAATCATAACTCGCAGAGGGTACCTCGTATAGAAACGCACATAGTATCATCTTTTCCAGCTTGTCGCTGGCGGTCATTCAAAACCAAACCCGAACTAATTATTTCACACCAGGAGAAATCCATTTCTCTGGTTCTGTTGGCGCTAGAACCGTAAAAAACACGACCTACGAAGCCTTGTCGCAGAAATGTAACTTTCATATTTTTATCATAAACTCGCAGCATTTTATGACCAAATGATCAGATTCTAATGATGGTCTATGAGAGTAGCTGAGCACATTTTGAAGACAAAGAAACCCCCTGCTCTTAGGCGGGAAATCAATCACTGGTATTTCAGATTAGACTGTTATGATGAGTCACCGAAGGAGGAAAAAACAAAATACCAGCTAAGTCCAGAAAAACCAGAGAGGTTGGCAGCTATCGGATTGCAGACCCCTGAACCTATCCACAACAACTAGCAGTAGCTGTGGGGGGTTCCTACGGTGCCCTAGACCCCTCGATCACAGCCGGAGAACTACATAGCCTAAAGACGGGAAAAACTAAACTGCCCCAGAGCAGACCCCAAAGCAATAGGCAGCCCCCAACATATAATGACGGTGAAGCAAGATGAAAACACTAACACAGATAGAAAGATAGGTTGAGCAAATGATGGGGCCCAAGCTAACTACAAAGCACAGGATAGGAAAGCTGCTGTCTGCCATCCGCAAAAACCCTATCAAAATGAGCCAACCGACTGATAGGAAAAACAGGCCCTGAAGTCGCTAGGCTTCAAAAGACTATATCAGCACTCAGGTATATTCTGAAGACAGAGCAAAAGATCAACAGATCAGAGACAAAAATGGAATTCAGCTCACCCCCGGCCGGGGATGGCAAAAACAAAACAAAAACAAAACTGAAGAGTACAAAGCAGAGCAGAAAAACTTAGCTTTGAGACGCAGGAATCAGACTGGTCTCCAAGAATCCAGCAGGAAAATCACCAGCCAGGAAGAAGGGCGTCGGCAGCCTTATATCCAGTCCTCAATTCCAGCCACCCAGTCATCATCTAGGTGCCCAGGTGTTTGGTAATCAGTCTCACTACCTTCCTTCACTAGAGGAGGGAGTTCATCAGACCTCAATGGTGAAGGGAAAAATTAACTCACAACAGTACCTCCCCCTTGAGGAGGGGTCACCGAACCCTCATCCATGCCACCAGGGCGATCCGGGTGAGCCCGATGAAAGGCACGCACCAATCTTTCGGCATGAATATCAGAGGCAGAGACCCAGGAATTATCCTCCTGACCATAACCCTTCCACTTAACCAAATACTGGAGTCTCCGTCTAGCCAGACGGGAATCCAGTATCTTCTCTACCTCATATTCCATGTTACCTTCAACCAATATAGGGTCAGGAGGTGCCACCACAGGAACTACTGGTTCAACAAACCTCTTCAACAAGGACTTATGAAACACATTATGAATTTTAAATGTGACAGGAAGAGCCAACCGAAAAGAGACCGGATTAATAATCTCCAAAATCTTGTAAGGTCCAATAAATCTAGGCTTAAACTTAGGAGAAGCCACCTTCATAGCGATATTTTTTGATGACAACCAAACCATATCACCCACCTTAAACTGGGGACCAACGGTCCTACGCCGGTTGGAAAACCGCTGGGCCTTTTCCTGGGAGAGAGACAATTTATCCACTACTTGGTCCCAGATCTGGTGCATTCTCTCCACCACAGTGTCAACACCTGGGCAGGCAGAAGGCTCCACCTGCCCTGAAGAAAATCGAGGGTGAAAACCAAAGTTACAAAAAAAGGTGACATCAAAGTGGCAGAACTAGCTCTATTATTTAAAGCAAATTCGGCCAAGGGCAAAAATGAAACCCAATCATCCTGATCGGCAGAAATAAAACATCTCAAATACGACTCCAAAGTCTGGTTTGTTCTCTCCGTCTGCCCATTGGTCTGAGGGTGAAACGCAGAGGAGAAGGACAACTGAATTCCCAGCTTGGAACAGAAAGTCCTCCAAAATCTAGACACAAACTGAACTCCTCTGTCAGATACAATGTTCTCAGGAATCCCGTGCAAGCGAAACACCTGTTGCAAAAACAATGGCACCAACTCAGAGGAAGATGGCAACTTAGGGAGTGGTACAAGATGGACCATCTTTGAGAATCTATCACAAATCACCCAAATAACAGTCATTCTCTGAGGGACAGGCATATCAGAGATAAAATCCATTGAAATATGCGTCCATGGCCTCCTGGGCACTGGCAAAGGCATCAACAAGCCACTAGAGCGAGAACAAGGTTAAGACCGGGAGCAAGTCCCACAGGACTGCACAAAATTCCTGACATCACGAGACAAGGCGGGCCACCAAAAAGACAGACTCACCAAATCTCTAGTACCAAAAATAACTGGATGACCAGCCAATGCAGAGCAGTGAACTTCAGACATCACTCTCTTCCTCCACTGGTCAGGAACATACAACTTTCCACTGGGACAACGCTCAGGTTTGTCCTCCTGAAACTCTTCCAGAGCATGTCTCAAATCGGGCGAGATGGCAGAACTACACCCTCGCCTAAAATGGTAGCAGGCTTAGACACAACAGGAGAATCAGCAAGGAAACTCCTTGAGAGGGCGTCTGCCTTGACATTCTTAGTGCCCGGAAGAAAAGAGACCACAAAATCAAAACGTGTGAAAAACAAGGCCCACCTAGCCTGTCTAGGATTCAAGCGCTTGGTCGACTCCAGGTAAATCAAATTCTTGTGGTAAGTAAGGACCACGACTTGGTGTTTGGCTCCCTCCAACCCATGTCTCCACTCCTCAAATGCCCATTTCATGGCCAACAGTTCCCGATTCCCCACATCATAGTTACGTTCGGATGGGGAGAACTTTCGGGAAAAGAAAGCACAAGGATTCATTTTAGATATCACAGGATCTTTTTGGGACAACACCGCTCCTGCACCAATCTCAGAAGCGTCCACCTCCACCTGAAATGGGAGTGAGACATCAGGTTGCCGCAAAACCGGAGCAGAAGTGAATCTTCGCTTCAGCTCCTGAAAGGAAGAAACAGCCTCCGTAGACCAATTCAGCACATCAGCACCCTTCCTAGTCAAATCCGTCAATGGCTTGGCAATACCAGAAAAATTAGCTATAAATTTCCGATTAAAAATTAGCAAAACCCAAAAACTTCTGGAGGGCCTTCAAAGAAGTAGGCTGAACCCAATCATAAATGGCCTGTACCTTGGCCTGGTCCATTTCAATAGTCAATGGAGACCAGATAAATCCCAAAAATGAAATCCTCTGTACACCAAAGAGGCATTTCGATCCCTTAACAAACAGAGAATTCTCCCTCAAAATCCGGAACACAGTCCGGACGTGTTCCACATGAGAATCCCAATCACTAGAAAAGATCAAAATATCATCCAGATAGATGATCAAAAACTTATCCACAAAGTCACAGAAAATATCATTCATAAAGGACTGGAAGACAGAAGGGGCATTAGTGAGCCCAAAAGGCATTACCAGGTACTCAAAATGTCCCTCCGGAGTATTAAACGCCGTCTTCCATTCATCCCCATGCTTGATGCGAATAAGATTATACGCCCCCCTGAGGTCAAGCTTAGTAAACCAGCAGGCACTCTTAACTCTGGAGAATAGATCAGAAATCAGGAGTAACGGATACTGATATTTAACAGTAATTTTGTTGAGGGCACGATAGTCAATACAAGGCCTTAATGAACCATCCTTTTTAGCCACGAAAAAAAACCCAGCACCTAAGGGTGAAGAGGATGGTCTAATATGACCCTTCTCCAATGCCTCCTTAATATAGGATCTCATAGCCTCGTGCTCGGGTACAGATAAATTGAAAAGCCGACCCTTGGGGAATTTACACCCCGGGTTCAGCTCAATTGCACAGTCATAGCTCCTATGAGGGGGCAAAGACGCAGACTCATTCTCACTAAATACATCATAAAAGTCAGCCAAATAGTCAAGAACATCATGTGACTGGGGAGAGGTGGAGAAAACAGGAGCATCACTAAGGGCACACCGACAACCCCAACTCACCACAGGCAAAGATTTCCAATCCAGAACTGGATTATGGATTTGCAACCAGGGAAACCCCAGAACAATGGTATCATGCAAATTATGCAACACCAAAAATCTGCAATTTTCTTGATGGTCTGGGGCGACCCACATTACCACCTGGGTCCAAAACTGAGGTTTATTCTTCGCCAAAGGAGTAGCATCAATACCCCTCAAAGGGATAGGCGTCCGCAGAGGTGTCATAGGAAATCCACAACGTTTAGCAAAATCCAAGTCCATCAGGTTCAGAGCTGCTCCTGAATCCACAAAAGCCTTGGCGGAAAATGTGGACAGGGAGCAGATCAGAGTAATTGCCAGAAGAAACTTAGGTTGAACACCACCCACAGAAAACGTGTGTGCACAACGTTTCTCTCATTTAGGGCAGACAGAAATAATATGCGAGGCATCTCCACAAGAAAAACACAGCTTATTACACCTTCTAAACTCCTGACATTGCGCCCTAGACAAAACCCTATCACATTGCATAGGCTCAGACGTTTGTTCAAAAGGTGGCAGCGCCTCCCGTGTAGTTTTACGTTGACGTAAACGCCAATCAACTTGAATGGCTAATGACATGGATGACATTGAATCATCCAGACCAGAGGGAACAGGAAATCCCACCATAACCTCTTTTACGGTCTCTGATAAACCTTTCCGAAAGAGAGCTGCCAAAGCACTATCATTCCATGTAGTAAGGACCGCCCACTTTCGGAATTTTTGACAGTATAACTCTGCAGAATCCTGACCCTGGTAATGCCAACAGGGTTCTCTCAGCTTGATCAACAGCATTAGGTTCATCATACAACAAACCCAAGGCTTGAAAAAATGCATCCACATTGGTCAGAATAGGATTTTCAGGTGTCAGAGAAAAAGCCCAATCCTGGGGATCGCCGTGCAGCAAGGAGGTGACAATTTTAACCTGCTGATCCTTATGGATATAATGTTATTCTCGGGCTTACTCTGCGCTGCTTGACCAGGATAAAAACACCACAATATGAGAAATTTAACCATTTAATTCCCAACGCGTTTCAAAGTGTGAACCACTTCTTCAGGGGATGACATAAAGTGAGTTAGTCACTTTATGTCATCCCCTGAAGAAAAAGTGGTTCACACTTTGAAACGCATTGGGAATTAAATGGTTAAATTTCTCATATTGTGGTGTTTTTATCCTGGTCAAGCAGCGCACAGTAAGCCCGAGAATAACATTATATCCATAAGGATCCGTATTGGAGGTCATGCAGTGGACCTTCGGGCGTGCAGCAGGCTGACGGCGGGTTTCTATGCTTATACCTCTCCTGGAAAGGGTGAGTAGACTTTTGTCATATCTATTCAATTATCCACCAGATAAGACCCTATTGCGCTTTTCTGTTTCCTAGTTTCATTAAATTTTAACCTGCTGCGCAGAGCTCCCCGATGAGTTAGGCTTCAAGGCAAGAAATAATTTACAATTATTCTTAAAATTCAGAAATTTAGACCGATCCCCAGAAAACACATCAGGAGTAGGGATCTTAGGTTCAGCAGCATGTGACTGAATGAGGTAGGTGGAAATTCCCTGCACTTCAGCAGCAAGTAGCTCCACACGATCAGACAATTGCTTAATCTCCATTAGGGAAAAAAAAATCCTACGGCCCCAGAGAAAAAGAGGAAAAAATACATATAAAAAAAAAAATTCTGACACTTTTTTTTTTTTTTAACAACTTTTTCCTGCTTTTGAGTACCCTAGAATCTGCGGTATGGCTGGTGATTCTGTTATGAATGGGTCACCGAGGAGGAAAAAACCTAAACATGCTAAGCCCAGAAAAACCAGAGAGGTTGGTAACTATGCAGATTGCAGATCCCTGATCCTAACCACACAACTAGCAGCAGCCGTGGAGCGTGCCTACGATGAACCTAGACGCCTCGTCACGGCCGGAGGACTAAGTAAGCCTAAAGCAAGAAAAGGGGAAAACTAACTGCTCCAGAGCAGACCCCAAAGGAATAGACAGCCCCCACACATGTATTGACGGTGAAACAAGATGAAAACACAAACACAGGCAGGAAAATAGGCTGAGCAAACGATGGGGCACAAGCTAACTAGAAAGGAGAGGAAAGGAAAGACACTGTCTGCAATCTGCCCAAAACCCTACAAAATAATGTCCAACACTTCTGAATTAACCCTGAAGTCACTAGACTTCTCCCACTATATCAGCACTCTGAAATATTCTGAGACAGAG
Organism: Dendrobates tinctorius; assembly: GCF_039654945.1. Lineage (NCBI taxonomy): Eukaryota > Metazoa > Chordata > Amphibia > Anura > Dendrobatidae > Dendrobates > Dendrobates tinctorius. The sequence goes on from NW_027362043.1 coordinate 3,397,243, forward strand.
CAAAAAGAGGCCAATCTAATAAGGGACAAAAAGCAGATTGGCAAATACAGATAGATAAGAGTGGAAATTCAGCACAGCCCCAGCCGGGGCTGGCTGACCACACAAAAAACTGAATAGAACAACAAAATCAAGTGTGAACATTAGCAGAGAAACTTAGCTTGAGTTGACTGGAACAGAGCTGAGAACCAAGACCTGACAAGCAGAAGGAATCACCAGCACCAGAGTAGGGCGTCGGCTGTCTTAAATCCAATCTGAGATTCCTGAGGTCCAATCGTCATCCTCATTATCAGGTGGCAGATCTCTACTGATTAAATCAGCCTCACTACCTCCTGTTACCACCAGAGGGAGCCTGTAAGGAGAACTCACAACTGGTAGACCAGAAAATGAACTCACAACAGCGTGCCTTGTTCTGTGTAACTATAGGATTAGTAATGGAAGTAATGGATAAGTGTCTTATAGACGCCTCTCCATTATTAATCCGTAGGCTTGATGTCACCTGACAATACAAAGGTGACATCAATCCACAAATATGAACCCCACTTGCCACCGCTTCAGGGCAAGTGGGAAGAGCCTGGCAAAGCACCAGAATTGGCGCATCTAATAGATGTGCTTTTTCTGGGCAGCTGCGGGCTGCTATTTTTAGGCTGGGGGGGCAATATCCATGGCCCATTACCAGCCTGAGAATACCAACCCACAGCTGTCAGCTTTAGCAAGGCTGGTTGTCAAAAATGGGGGGACCCCACGCCATTTTTTTAAAATTATTTAAATAATTTAAATAAAGCCAGCGTGGAGACCCCTCTATTCTTGACAACCAGCCTTGTTGAAGCTTACAGCTGAGGGTTGCAGCCCCCAGCTGTGCGTTTTGCATTGCTGGTTGTCAAAAATACAGGTGATCCCACGCTGTTTTTTTTTTTATATTTATTTACAGGGCAGGAGCTGCTGATGAATACTCCCATCCACCACCCCTGCTCGCACTGTTATTAACGGCTGCAGGTGTCGGATGATTGGATCAGTAGTCCCATCAGCTGACACCAGTGACAGGAGGTACACTTTTTACCTCCGATCACTTCTGAGCGCTCACGCTGTCTTTTGACAGCGTTGGAGCCGCTGCTCCCTTACTGGCGGGGATCATTTCCCCACCGATCAGAAGTGGTGTTCGGGCCTCCCATTCAAGTGAATGGGGTCGGGGTCTGGGTACTGTTCTGGTACACGAATCCAAACTTTTTGTAACTTACTGTTCGGCCAGACCCGAACATCCAGGTGTCCGCCCCGACCCGAACATCCAGGTTTCTGCCTATCTCTAGTCATAACTCTGGAACGCTTCAATGGATCCCACTTATTCTGAGGTTCTTATCTCGTCACATAATGTACTTCATGACAGTGGTAAAATTTCTTTGATATGACTTGCGTTTATTTGTGAAAAAATCCAAAATTTGACAAATTTGGAAAATTTTTCAATTATCAAACTTTTAATTTTTATGCTGTTAAATCAGTCATGTCACACAACATAGTTAATAAATAACATTTCCCACATGTTTACTTTACATTAGCACATTTTTTGAAACATTAATTTTTTGTTAGGAAGTTATAAGGGTTAAAAGTTGACCAGCGATTTATCATTTTTACAACAAAAATTTACAAAACCATTGTTTTAAGGACCATTACCACATTACATTTGAAGGGACTTTGAGGGGTTTATATGACAGAAAATACTGTATCTACTCGATTATAAGCAGAGTTTTTCTGCCCCCTTTTAGGGCTGAAAAAGACCCCCTCGGCTTATGCTCGAGTCATGGTCCCTGCGATTGAAAAAAAAATGACATACTCACCTCTATTCGCTCGGGGCCAGGTGCCGATGTCCTGAGTAGGCGGGGACACCGGTGCGCTATGGGGGTCAGGTGCCGGTGTCGCCTCTGACTCAGGCACCCAGCACTGGTGATATTTACCGGTCCCCGCTCCATCGCTGCGCGCCGCTCTGTTTTCCTGGTCTCTCTGCAGTGACTTTCAGGTCAGAGGGCGCGATTACGTAGTTAGTGTGCGTCGTGCCCTCTGCTGCCTGAACGTCACTGGAGAGAGACCCGGAAGACAGAGCAACGTGAAGCAGTGGAGCGGGGACCAGTAAATGTCGCCAGTGCCGGGGGCCTGAGCCAGCAGCGACATCGGCGCCTGACCCCCATAGCACGCCAGTGTCCTCACCTGCTCAGGACACCGGCACCTGACCCTCAGCGACGAGAGCTGAGTATGTCTTTTTATTTTTAAATGGAAGCAGCAGCTTCAGCAGCAATATATGGGGCATATATATCAATGGAGTATCTTATAGAGCCACCATTAACTTTTGTGCAGCATTATATGGGGCATATTTATCTATGGAGTATCTTATAGGGCCACGATTATCCTATGTGCAGCATTATATGGGGCATATTTTGTATGGAGCATCTTATAGGGCCACCATTATCCTTTGTGCAGCATTACATGGGGCATTTTTTGTATGGAGCATCTTATGGGGCCCATCATGAACTGTATGGAGCATTATATGGGGCTCCTGTTTCAATATGGATATTCAAAACATTTAACCTACTGATGTCTCAATTAATTTTACTTTTATTGGTATCTTTTTATTTTTGAAACTTACCAGTGGCTGCTGCATTTCCCACCCTAGGCTTATACTCGAGTCAATAAGTTTTCCCATTTTTTTGTGGCAAAATTAGGGGCCTCGGCTTATACTCGAGTATATACGGATACACAAAAGTTGCACCATTCTAAAAATTGAACCCATTAAGGAATTCAAAACCACATTCATGAAGCTTGTTAACCCTTCAAGTGGTTCACAGGAATTAATGGAATGTGTAAGGAAAAAAAAAAAAACATTTAACTTTCTTTCACAAAAATTTTCCTTCAGACCTAATTTTTTTTTTTTCATTCGCAAGGGTAACAGAAGATATTGCTCCATACAGTTTGTTGATCAATTTCTCCTGAACATGGTGATACCCCATACGTGGGAGAAAACCACTATTTGGGCACATGGTGGGGCTCGGAAGGGAAGGAGCGCCATTTCACTTGTTGAATGTAAAATTTGCTGGCATAATTAGCGGATGTCATGTTATGTTTGGAGAGCCCCTGATGTGCTTAAACAGTGGAAACCTCCCACAAGTGACACCATTTTAGAGACTAGATTCTTCAGGGAAGTAGATGTGTATTGAACACTTTGAACCTTCAGTTGCTTCACAGCAGTTTATAACGTTAAGCCGTGAAAATAACAAAAATCAAATTTTTCCCACAAATCTTTTTTTTAGTTCCAAATTTTGTATTTTGACAAGGGTAACAAAGAGAAAATGGACCTCAAAATTTGTTTTGCAATTTTTCTTGAGTTCACCAATACCCCATGTGTAGTCAGAAACTACTTCTGAGGCACAGTGCAAAGCCCAGAAGGGAAGGAAAGCTATATTACAGTGCAGATTTTGCTGCACTGGTGTGAGGGAACGAAGTTACATTTGCAGAGCCCCTGAGGTGCCAGAACAGCAGAATCGCACATAAGTGACCCCCATTTTACAAACTGAATTCATCAATGAATTCATCTATGCATGCAGTGATCATATTGACCCCATAGGTGTGTCACAGAATTTTATACCATTGGGAAGTGAAGAAAATATAATTTACATTTTTACCACCAAGATCATTTGTTACCCCCAAGTTTTACATTTTCATACAGGGAAATGGGTGCGAATGGCACCAAAATTTGTCCCACAATATCTGCTGAACATAGAAATACCCCATATGTGGATATATGTGCATATATGTACAGTACTACTTAACGATACAGAGAGACTCGGGAGGAACGGAGCGCTATTTGCTTCCTAGAGCGCAGATTTTCCTAGAATAGTTTGCAGATTCCATATAAAGAGCCCCTAAGTGCTAGAAAAGCAGAATCCCCAATCAAGTGACCCCATTTGGGAAATGATAACAAAAACAAGCAGTAGTGGATGTTGCTGAGTGAAAATTGCAAACTGACTTTGTAGTGATCGGTACTCTGTAGTGACCTGTATGTTGTTGTGACCAGTACGTTATGCCCAGACCGTGCTTCTGGAGTCATGCCCCTGTAAGTTAGGCTATCATCACTTCATAAATACCAAACATGTGGACGCTATACAATATGTGGTTTAGGCACACTGGGGCTCAAAAGGGAGATGGAGCATTTGGACTAGGGAGCACAGAATTTGCTGAATTTCGTTTGGGGGTATGGAGCCATTTCACTTTTCTTGAGGCTTTGTGTATTGTGGAAGCCCCCTATGTTTCTGTTAACAGATTACAGACCTGAGTGGGTACTTGCTTTTTTTGGGGGGGGTTTGAGTGGGTACTTGCTTTTATTTTTTTTTGATTGAGTTGAAGCTTTTATTGGGAACATTTTACAAAACATTTATGATCACATTTATCTGTTGCTCTACGTTGGGTTACCATCAAAATTTCCGAGTTACATGATTCAGATTAACCCCATTGAGACCTAGCCTGTTTTCACCTTTCTGACCAGGCCAAATTTTACAATTCTGACCAATGTCACTTTATGAGGTCATAACGCTGTAACGCTTCAACGGATCCCGGCGATTCTGAATGTGTTTTCTCATGACATATTTTATTTTTATAGCATTAAAATTTCTTCGATATGATGGGTGGTTATTTTTAAAAAAAAAACGGAAAATTTTGAAAATTTCGCAAATTTCAAACTTTTAATTTTTATGCCCTTAAATTAGAGAGTCATATCGCATAAAATAGTAAATAAACAACTTTTCCCACATGTCTGCTTTACATCAGCACAATTTTGGAAACATATTTTTTTTTGGTTAGGAAGTTATAAGGGTTAAAAGTTGACCAGTGACTTCTCATTTTTACAACAAAATTTGCAAAACCATTTTTTTAGGAACCACCTCACATTTGAAGTGTCTTTGAGGGGCCTGTATGACAGAAAATACCCAAAAGTGACACCATTCTAAAAACTGCACCCCTCAAGGTACTCAAAACCACATTCAAGAAGTTTATTTTCCCTTCAAGTGCATCACAGGAATTTTTGGAATGTGGAAGGAAATTTACTTTTCTTTCACAAAAATTTTCTTTTACACCTAATTTTTTTTCCTTTTGCAAGGGTAACAGGAAAAAATGGACCATGCAATTTGTTGTGCATTTTCTCCGGAGTACGCCTATACCCCATATGTGGGGGAAAGCCACTGTTTGGGCGCACGGCAGGGCTTGAAAGGGAAGAAGCGCCATTTGACTTTTTTAATGTAAAATTTGAGGGAATAATTAGCGGACACCATGTCACGTTTGAAGAACCCCTGATGTGACTAAATAGTGGAAACCCCCCACAAGTGACACCATTTTGGAAACTAGACCCCTTATGGAACTTATGTAGATGTGTATTTAGCACCTTGAACCCACAGGTGCTTCACAGAAGTTTATAACCTTAAGCCATGAAAATAAAAAAAAATCACATTTTTCCCACAAAAATATTTTTTAACTACAAATTTTCACGAGCAAAAGGAGAAAATGGACCCCAAAGTTTGTTGTACAATTTTTCCTGAATTCACAGATACCCCATATGTGGTCGAAAACTACTTTTGAGGCACAGTGCAAAGCTCAGGGAAGTAGCGCCATATTACAGTGCAGATTTTGCTGCACTTGTTGGAGGGTGCCATGTTACATTGACAGAGCCCCTGAGGTGCCAGAACAGCAACCCCCCCCCCCCCATAAGTGACCCCATTTTACCAATTAAACCTCAATGAATTCATGTAGGGGGGAAGTGATTATATTGACACCACAGTTGTGTCACAAACTTTTATACCATTGGGCAGTGAAGAAAAAATAATTTACCTTTTTACCACCAAGATTGTGTGTTAGCCCCAAGTTTTACATTTTCACACTGGGAAATGGATAAAAATGGTGCCAGAATTTGTCCAACAATTCCTGCTGAATGTAGAAATACCCCATTTGTGGCTGCACTGTACTACTTTGCCATACTGAGTGACTAGGGAAGGACATAGCACTATTTGCCTCGTGGAACGCAGATTTCCCTAGACTAGTTTGTGGATTCCATATAAAGAGCCCCTAAATGTTAGAAAAGCAGAATCTCCCCTCAAGAGACCCCATTTTGGAAATTATAACCCTTTGGGAATTTATCTACAGCTGTAGTGACGGTTTTGACTCCATGGATGTTTTCCAGAAACAGGCAGCAGTGGATGTTGCTGAGTGAAAATTGCGAACTGCCGTTGTAGTAACCAGTTCATTATGCCCAGACTGTTCTGTCCCCACATGAGGCGAATGGAGGTGTAGCTGATTGGGGCTGGGAGAGACTCCTACCTTCCATTTCCGCGATGCAGAGCAGACAGGACCATTGTTGCTGTTTTGCTGTTCATGCGTTCGGAGAGATGATACACACCAGATATTGTGAAGTCCAGACTTGTTTATTGGAAATCTGGACATACAGCGTATGATCGGTAATGCAGTACTTCTCCAGAAATGCAGGTGTAACAACCCAGGTGGTATAGCAAGATGTGTGCAGCAAGGTATGCAGCAAGATGATTCAACAAATTTAGTAAATTGTGGTAAAAAAAACCTGATGCCTTCCACAGCCTGGTAAGCGTGTCTCTCCCAGGTGAAAAAGAAACTAGTAATGGCCACCGGCAGGAAGAGGAGTCACCTGACCTGGAAGTGGGAGGCATGTACTAGAATTAATTAGCTGCCGTCTGCTATACAGAAAAGGACAGCAGGTGGCAGCAGACCAAATGAAAAACTGAATACAAAGAAAGGTAACATAACACAATTATGTAAGCATACAATCATAACCTTAGATGGAACAGCACACTCCCCGTCTGAAATTCCATAAGGGATTTCACTATATTAATGTTTTTAGTTTAAGTAAAGTTCAATAACCTAGAAAGGAAACACAAATATGCATGCAATAACAACTTCAAAACGAGGTAGATGACAGTCAGTTCCTGAGACATTCTAATGGTACCCATCTTCGGAGAAGCCGCACTAGGCCAAACTGTCTCCGACCCAACGGTAATCCAATGGACGAAGTAGTAGGGCAGTGTTCTGTTCGTGGTTCATCCTACTGGAACGTTCTCAGTTGGTAGTGATTTATGGCAAACGTGCCACCCGTGACAGTCTTTGTCTCCACGTGAGCTGAGATAAGATCTCGCAATGTGGACTAACCTTGCTACAGTCTTAAGAAGTTTCATCCCATTGGAGAAGTATTTGAAGCGCTGGCAACCGAGGCTGGAGGTTGGTTTAGTGTTTGTCGCCAAAGCACTGGCCTCGGAGCGGACTTCTGGATCGCCATCTGGATCCTGGATGCTGAAGACGTCCTGGACATGTTCACTTCCCTTCTGTTCCAACAGAAACTTAGGACCTGAAAGCCAAGAAGAGTTAGCAAAGGACCTTATAGACATAGGTCTAGTGGCATGGTCAGCTGGATTAAGTTCAGATGGGATATAGTGCCATTATTCAGGCTTAGAGACCTCCTTATTCTCTCAGTGCGGTTACTGACTTACATGTAGAAGCGCCTTGTTTGGTTGTAGCTGTAACCTAAGACAACCTTACTGTCACTGTAGTATTGCACATCATCTATGTTGGTGTCCAGCTCGTGCTGTATAAAGTCTGCGAGTTCTACTGCAAGCACGGTCGCACAGAGTTCAAGCCTGGGAATAGTGTGATCGGGCTTGGGAGCCAACTTAACCTTGCCGAAAACGAACTCAACGTGATCATGATTGTCGGGACCTGTCACCTTCAAGTAGGCGACAGCTGCAATGGCTTCTGTGGATGCGTCCGAGAACACATGGAGTTCCTTCCTAGTGCTAGCAGCAAGTGAGGTTCTGGTGTAGCATCTTGGTATGTGGATCTCATCCAAGGCACACAAAGACTTCTTCCAGGTTTCCCATTTTGGTTCCTTCTCAGGAGGGAGTGGGGCATCCCAGTCCTTGACGGTTTTGGAAAGCTGTCTCAGAAGGGATTTACCTTGTATGGTAATTGGTGCTACGAACCCCAGTGGGTCGTATAAGCTGTTCACCACTGACAGGACACCACCTTTAGTGAATGGTTTGTCTGCACAGTTTATTTGGAAACTGAAGGTATCGACTGACAGGTTCCACCTCAAGCCTAAGCTTCTCTGCACAGGTGGACAGTCTTGTCCCGGGTCTATGTCCTTGAATCCTGGTGCGTGGTCACTTGAATCAAAGGCTCTCATGACAGCCAGGCTGTTTGAAGCAATTTTGTGCAATCTAAGCTTAGCTTGGTTCAGCATACCTTGGGTCCTCTTGAGTAGATCGATAGCCGCTTCTTCTGTGGGCAGAGATTTTAGTCCATTATCTACATAGAAGTCTTTCTCATGAGCCGAATGGAGGTGTAGCTGATTGGGGCTGGGAGAGATTCCTACCTTCCGTTTCCTCGATGCAGAGCAGACAGGACCATTGTTGCTGTTTTGCTGTTCATGCGTCCGGACAGATGATACACACCAGATATTGTCAAGTCCTGACTTGTTTATTGGAAATCTTGACATACAGCGTATGATTGGTAATGCAGTACTTCTCCAGAAATGCAGGTGTAACAACCCAGGTGGTACAGCAAGATGTGTGCAGCAAGGTATGCAGCAAGATGATTCAGCAAATTTAGCAAATTGTGGTAAAAAAACTGATGCCTTCCACAGCCTGGTAAGCGTGTCTCTCTCGGGTGAAAAAGACACTAGTAATGGCCACCGGCAGGAAGAGAATGAGTCACCTGACCTGGAAGTGGGAGGCATGTACTAGAATTAATTAGCTGCCGTCTGCTATACAGAAAAGGACAGCAGGTGGCAGCAGACCAAATGCAAAACTGAATACAAAGAAAGGTAACATAACACAATTATATAAGCATACAATCATAACCTTAGGTGGAACAGCACCCAGACCGTGCTTCTGGAGACACGCACCTGTAAATTAGGAAGGCTCTCATCACTACAGACATGCCAAACATGTGGACGCTATAAGTGGTTTAGGCACACTGGGGCTCAGAAGGGTTGGAGGCATTTGGATTTGGGAGCGGAGAATTTGCTGAATTTCTTTTGGAGGGTGAGGAGCTATTTCGCTTTTCCAGAACCTTTGTGCTACCAGTAACGTGGAAGCCCCCTATATTTCCTTTAACAGATGACAGATCTGAGTGAGGGCTCACTGTTTTTTTTTTTTAAAGAGTGGAAGCTTTTATTGAGAACATTTTACATAACGTTTGATCACATTTATCTGGCGCTCTATGCTGAGCACTTTGCGGTTTCCATCTAAATCGCTAAGTGACGTGATTCAGATGATGAAACCCCCGATGGATCCATTCACTACAGTGAGGCAGCACAGTTACTTTGGACGCATTCTGGCCTCTGTTCCGCGGTTTCCTTTTTTTCAGAAGTGCAAGAAACTATGGCCGGCGGTACTTTTATGCAATCCTAAAAAGATGGACACCGCCGGATCACAGGTCCTATGGCTCCCACAGTTCCCCATCTGCCTCATTATAGTGAATCTTCGGCCGGGGGTCCTGTCTGAGTGACGGATTTCAGAGATTTGCACGGAAACCCCGGTGTAAGCACTCAGCACAGAGCGCAGGATAAATGTGCGCCAAGCCTTACTGCGATCTTTTGGAGGCAGAATGAAAAAATCAACAGCATGTGAAGAATTGGTTTTATTTATTTTTTACGCCTGTTCCTCGTGCGGTATAAGTGATTAGGCGACTTTATTCTTCGGGTCAGTGCGATTACAGCAATACCAGATTTATACTGGTTTTTATGTTTGACAGCTGTCACACACTAAGACGCTTTTTATTGTGAAAACTATTTTTTGCATCACCATAATTTGAGAGCCATAATATTTTTATATTTTGGTCGACAGACTCAAGAGAGGGCTTGTTTTTTTACTGGACAAGCTGACGTTTTTATTGGTATCATTTTCGGGCATATGGTATTTTTTGATCGCTTTCTATTCTGATTTTTGGGAGACAGAATGAACAAAAACCAGCAATTCAGGATTTTTAAAAAAAAAATTTTTCTACCGTTCCGCATGTGATTTGGTAAGACAGCTTTATTGTTCGGGTCAGTACAATTACCGCGATACCTCATTTATATTGTCTTTTTATGTTTTGGTGCTTTTGCACAAAAACTATTTTAACGAAAAAATAATTTTTTTTGTATCGCTTTATTCTGAGAGCTATAACTTTTTTTATTTTTCTGCTAATGATGCTGTATGATGGCTTCCTTTTTGCAGGACAAGATGATGCTTTCAGTGGTACCATTTTTATTTATATCCATCTTTTTGATCGCGTTTTTTTGCACTATTTTTTAGGTGGTATGATGATAAAGCCTTGTTTTTTGCCTCGTTATTTATTTTTTTACGGTGTTCACTGAAGTGTTTAACCCTTTCGCGCCTGAGCCTGTTTTTGCCTTCGTGACCAGGCCAATTTTTTCAATTCTGACCAGTGTCACTTTATGAGGCCATAACTCTAGAACGCTTCAACGGATCCTGCTGATTCTGACACTGTTTTCTCATGACATATTGTACTTCAGGATAGTGGTAAAATTTCTTAGATATGAACTGCGCTTATATGTTAAAAAAATCGAAATTTGGCAAAAATTTTGAAAATTTTGCAATTTTCAAACTTTTAATTGTTATGCCCTTAAATCAGAGAGTGATATCGCACAAAATAGTTAATAAATAACATTTCCCACATGTCTACTTTACATCTGCACAATTTTGGAAACATAATTTTTTTTTTTTTTTGGAAGTTATAAGGGTTAAAAGTTGACCAGCGATTTCTCATTTTTACAACAAAATTTACAACACCATTTTTTTTAGGGACCACCTCACATTTGAAGTGAGTTTGGGGGGTCAATATGACAGAAAATACCCAAAAGTGACACCATTCTAAAAACTGCACCTCTCAATGTACTCAAAACCACATTCAAGAAGTTTATTAACCCTTCAGGTGCTTCACATGAATGAATGGAATGTGGAAGGAAAAAATAAACATTTAACTTTTTTTCACAAACATTTTACTTCAGAACCATTTTTTTTATTTTCACAAGTGTAAAAACAGAAAATGAACCACAAAATTTTTTGTGCAATTTCTCCCAAATACGCCGATACCCCGTATGTGGGGCTAAACCACTGTTTGAGCACACGGCAGAGCTCAGAAAGGAAGGAGTGCCGTTTGACTTTTTCAATGCAGAATTGGCTGGAATTGAGATAGGACGCCATGTCGCATTTGGAGAGCCCCTAATGTGCCTAAACAGTGGAAACCCCCACAAGTGACCCCATTTTGGAAACTAGACCCCTTAAAGAACTTATCTAGATGTGTCGTGAGCACTTTGAACCCCCAAGTGCTTCACAGAAGTTTATAACGTAGAGCCATGAAAATAAAAAATCATTTTTGTACCACAAACATGATCTTTTAGCCCCCAATTTTTTATTTTCACAAGGGTAACAGGAGAAATTGGACCCCAAAAGTTGTTGTCCAATTTGTCCTGAGTACACTGGTACCCCATATGTGGAAGAAAACTACTGTTTGGGCACACGGTGGGGATCGGAAGGGAAGTAGTGACGTTTTGGAATGCAGACTTTGATGGAATGGTCTGCGGGTGTCATGTCGCGTTTGCAGAGCCCCTGATGTGCCTAAACAGTGGAAATCCCCACAAGTGACCCCATTTTGGAAACTAGACCCCTTAAAGAACTTATCTAGATGTGTCGTGAGCACTTTGAACCCCCAAGTGCTTCACTAAAGTTTATAATGTAGAGCCGTGAAAATAAAAAAATCATTTTTTTTCCACAAAAATGATCTTTTAGCTCCCAATTTTTATTTTCACAAGGGTAACAGGAGAAATTGGACCGTAAGAGTTGTTGTCCAATTTGTCCTGAGTACGCTGGTACCCCACATGTGGGGGGGGACCACTGTTTGGGCACACGGTGGGGCTCGGAAGGGAAGTAGTGACGTTCTGGAATGCAGACTTTGATGGAATGGTCTGCGGGCGTCATATTGCATTTACAGAGCCCCTGATGTACCTAAACAGTGGAAACCCCCAATTCGAATTCCAACCCTAACCCCAACACACCCCTAACCCTAGCCCTAACCCTAGCCCTAACCCTAGCCCTAACCCTAGACATATCAGCTGTGCCAGGCAGCGATCTAGTCACACTGTAACGCTGCTTCACCTCTGCTCATCTGTCAGCATGAGCTCAGAGGAGAAGTCGCGTTATAATGAGGGAGATCGCCGGGAAACAAGCAGCTTTCCCAGTGAGCTCTCTCATTGGCTGCTGTGATGCGACGTCATCAGGACCTGAACCAATCAGGTCTCGATGGCGTCGGGGGTCCCAGCATGCATTGTGCACCGGGATCCCCGCGTTATAAGGTATGAGGGGGTCCCGGGGGGCACAAAACCGCCGACAGTAGATAAACGTCGGCGCTGCACAAAGCCCAGCAAGCGCCAACGTTTATCTACTGTGGGCGGTCGCGAAGAGGTTAACTAGTTGGACAGGTTTATAGAGCGGGTCGTTACGGATTCAGCGTTACCAAATATGTGTACTTTTATTCTTTTATTATTTACATAGCGTATTTTTCGCTTTATAAGCTGCACCTGATTATAAGACGCACCCCCAAATTTGGTGAAGAAAAAAAGAAAAAATGTTTTATGTTAAATGGAGGTGTGTCTTATAATGCCAGTGTCTGTCTTTCAAATCATATATATGTCCCTCATCCTGGTATCTACATAACTCCCATCCTGGTACATGGCCCCCTTGTGCTGGCACATAGCCCCCCCCCCCCGGTCACTATATGCCCCCCTGCTGATGCTGACATGCACATGCCCCCCCCCGTCCCTATATTCCCCCCTGTTGGCATGCACACAGTCCCCCTGTCCCTATATTTTCCCTTGCTGGCATGCACATGGCTACCCCTTCCCGATATTTCCCCCTGCTGGAATGGACACGGCCCCCCCCGTCCCGATATTCCCCCCTGCTGGCATGCACACGGCCCCGCCGTCCCTATATTCCCCCTTGCTGGCATGGACACGGCCCCCCCCCCCGTCCCTATATTCCCCCTGCTGGCAAGCACATGATAAAATAACAAACAGTTAACTCACCTTCCGATGATGACTCCGTGCTCCCAGCTCCCCCACGGCTCTTCCTGTGTCTGTGCTGACATCCAGGAGCTGCTCATACAGGCATTTCATTGTAGCTTTAGGACCTTCCATCACATGACCGCAGTGCTGCACACTGGGAGTCACGTGACCGCAGGACCTATTGGCACAGACACTGGAAGAGCCAGGGGGGAGCTGGGAGCACGGAACCATCATCAGAAGGTGACTATAGTGACGGGGCAGTGGGGGGAGAGTGCAGGCCCATGCAATATGCGCTGCTCCCCTGTCCACCAACTCGGCGCGGCTTCAGCACTAAGGTGATGGACAGCGGGTTACCGTATTTTTCGGATTGTATTTATTGGTAAAATATTTATTTTTCTTTATTTAGGGATTTTTTAAAAAAAAATTTTTTACACATTCTAATATTTTTTTTTTTTACGATGTTTTGATCACTTCTAATTGCATTTTTTTAAATGTTGCTGTGACAGAAGTAATGCTATTCTAGCATTTTTTTTCCTTTTATGGCATTTACTGATTGAGTCTATTTTATATTTTCATTGGTCTTTTGCCAATGCGTCAATACCAAATATGTTTATTTTAATTTCTTTATTTCATCTTTTTTTTATTATCAGGGAAATTGTGAATGAATCACATTTTTAATTTTTTTTTCTTTTTCTAAAAATTTTCTTTACCTTATTTTTAATCACAATTAGGTAAGGTGCAATTGTTCGATCACTTATACTATATGCTGCAACACAGTATTGCAGTATATGCTGATAAACATACACTCCTATGAACACTAATCATAGGCCAGTCTTCACAACAGTGCCATAATGACAGGAAATGGAGGCCTTCCTCAAACCTCCAGACTGCCATGGCAACTCACAGTGTTACAACTGCAGGGGAGGAGCCATTTGCTGAACGGAATGGCTGGGTTTAGTCTGAATAATGTTTTCGGGATTTGTACAGAAATTTGGACACACAGTTGAAACAGAAGTTTACATACACTATATTAAGAGACACATATGCATGTTTTTCTCACTATCTGACATGAAATCAGCATACCGTAAATCTTTACCAATTTAGGTCAATTAGGATTTCCATAATTATTTATATTTGCCAAATGCCAGAATACTGAGTGAGAATGGTTTAAGGCATTTTTATTACTTATAAAAAGATTACTATGCCTGTGAATAATTTGTTAGGGCACAGATGCATGTGTTCTCATCTTAGTTGTCTGCTGCCAAAATGTATATTGGAAGTTTACGGCCGGAGAAATCACAGGATATGGACAGTAAGTCGTGTCTGAAATGATTCTGGCATCATGGGAAAGTCTCAAGAAATCAGCCAAGATATCAGGAAGAGAATTATGGACTTGCACAAGTCTGGCTCATCCTTGGGTACAATTTCAAGATACCTGAAGGTGCCTCGTTCATCTGTACAAACAGTTATATGCAAGTACAAACAAGATGGGAATGTCCGGCCATCATACCGCTCAAGAAGGAGACAGATTCTGTGTCCCAGAGATGAATGTGCATTGGTCCAACATGTGCATATCAACCCAAGGACAAAAGTAAAAGACCTTGTGAAGATGATGGCGGAATCTGCTAAGATTGTGTCAATATCCACAGTGAGATGAGTACTGTATCAACATGGACTGAAAGGCCAAGAAGAAGCCATTACTCCAAAAGAAACAAAGCCAGATTAATGTTTGCAAATGCACACAGGAACAAAGACCTTAATTTTTGAAGACATGTCCTGTGGTCTGATGAATCTAAAATTGAACTTTTTGGGCATAATGACCATCATTACGTTTGAAGGAAAAAGGGAGAAGCTTGGAAGCCTAAGAACACCATCCCAACTGTGAAAAACGGGGGTGGCAGCATCATGATGAGGGGGTTGTTTTGCTGCAGGAAGGACTGGTGCACTTCACAAAATAGATGGCATCATGAGAAAAGAATATTTTGTGGCAATACTGAAGCAACATCTCAAGACATCAGCAAGAAGTTAAAGCTTTGGCAGAAATGGGTCTTCCAATTGGACAATGACCCAAAGCATACTGCCAAAATGGTAACAAGTGGCTTAAGGATTAAAAAAAAAAATCAATACTTGGAGTTTCCATCACAAAGCCCTGATCTAAATCCTACTGAAAATGTATGGGCAAAGCTGAAAAGGCAGGGGCGAGCATGATAACCTACAAACCTGGATCAGTTACACCAGTTTTTTCAGGAGGAATGGGCCCAAATTCCAACCAGTTTTCGTGAGAAGATTGTGGAAGGATATCCCAAATGTTTGACCGAAGTCATTTAGTTTAAGGGCAAAGGTACCAAATACTAATGAAATATATGTAAACTTTTGGCTTTGCAGTAAATGATAAAAATTCCTTAAAATATTCTCTCTCTCTCATTATTCTGGCATTTGGCAAATATTAATAATTCTGGTAATCCTAATTGACCTGAAATAGGAAAGGTTTGTTCTGATTTCATCTCAGATATTCAGAAAAACATGCACATGTGTCTTTTTATATAGTGTATGTAAGCTTGTGGTTTCAACTGTAATAATTGCTCAATGACAGGATAATAGTAAAATAAGCCTTAAAAATTATATGTACCCCATGCTACTGATAAAAAAAAAAAACCTTCAACTAAAATCAAGTACCCACTCGGTTCCATTAACTGACAACTACAAACTAGGCTGGGTTCACACGTAACGGAATTCCCACGGAAGGGACCGTGAGAATTCCGGAATTCCATTCCGCGGGAAAAATCGCATTTTAAATTCCCGCGATTTTCCCGCGGAAAAACTAGCGTTTTGCAAGTGTAATTAGCTTGCAGAATGCTAGCGTTTTCCAAGCGATCTGTAGCATCACTTGGAGAACTGATTGACAGGTTGGTCACACTCGTCAAACATAGTGTTTGACGAGTGTGACCAACTTTTTACTATTGAGGCTGCCTATGCAGCATCAGTATTAAAAAGATATAATGTTAAAAAAAATAAAATAAAAAATCGTGTTATATTCACCTTCAGACATCCCGCGCAGCGTCCCCAGGCCTCCGCGATGCTCCGGCAGGTCCCGTTCCTAGTGATGCATACCGACAATGACCTTTGATGACATCACGGTCTCGCGAGACCGGTACAGCATCGTGAGGCGCGACGTTAGCAAAGGTCATCACAATGCATTACTGGGAACGGGAGCTGCCGCGTGTATCGCTGAAGCCTGGGGACGCTGTGCGGGACGGCGGAAGGTGAATATAACCCGATTTTTTTTTATTTTAATTCTATTTTTTACAGGGATATGGTACCCAGAGCCTGGAGGACAGTCTCCTCTCCTCCGGACCGTGGGTACCATCCGCAAATGTTCTGCTTACTTTTCGCATGGTGGGCACAGCCACATGCGGAAAGTAAGCAGAACAATGCATTCCTATGTGGGCGGAATCGCTGCGATTCCGCAAATTAATGAGCATGCTGTGGATTTTTCCACGATGCGATTCCGCCGCTGGAAAATCCGCAGCATTAGCACAGGCACTATTGCGGAATCCCATAAGATTGCATGGAATACTGTTTTTTTGCGTTTTCACAGTAAAAACCGCCGCGAAAACGTGAAAAAACCTGAACGTGTGAATGCAGCCTTAATCCCACAAAAAAACAAGCCCTCATACAGCTACGTCAACAAAGAGTTCAAAATATTATGGCTTCTTGTATTGTAATACTGAAAAAATAAAAAAATGTTTGGTCATTTAGGCCAAATTAGGTCCTTTTCTCAAAGGGTTACAATTTGCTTCTTACTAATAACTGTGTGGTTCATGGACTTTTGAATATTGTATAGTTTATTAATTTCTAATTATATAACTTTCTGTTTTCCTAAAGGCAGGACAAGCTAAAGGTCCACATGCGGAAGCACACAGGAGAGAAGCCTTATCTTTGCCAGCAGTGCGGTGCAACGTTTGCTCATAACTACGACCTGAAAAATCACTCTCGAGTTCACACAGGGCTGCGTCCTTACCAATGCCAGGCATGCCACAAAACCTTTGTACGTTCTGACCATCTTCACAGACACCTAAAGAAGGATGGCTGCAATGGGATCCCCTCTCGCAGAGGACGTAAGCCCAGGATTCGAGAAGGGATTGCTCCACTTCCTCCACCTCCAGGGAATGGCAATAGTCCAAAAGAAATTCAGGATGGGTGTCCAGTTATGGGGGCTGGAAGCACTTCCTAAAGAAAACCAAAAATAAACTAGAAATTTCTCTAAATCAAGAAATATATATATATATATATAATATATATATATAATAATATAATTATATCAAAGTATATATGGGGTTGCCTTATTATCACTATCCTCATGGGAAGGATGGGACTTGGGAGTGTATACTCAGCATACTTGGCACAGGGGACCAGGGAGGGGAACTGTGTTCTCCTGGGATTGTGGGAGGTGGGGAATGCTTGAAATGAATGAAAATGAAAGGCTATGAGTAAAGCCAAAAGGCTTGAGAAATAGCTGAGCGGGTTGCACTATTTAGATACCTGCTATACACAGCAGCTACACTGAAATGTCACAGAGTACGATTTATAGTTTCATAAACAATACAGCCTACCTTTCCTGCAGCTGTGTGTTTAG
This sequence comes from Dendrobates tinctorius, assembly GCF_039654945.1. Classification (NCBI taxonomy): domain Eukaryota; kingdom Metazoa; phylum Chordata; class Amphibia; order Anura; family Dendrobatidae; genus Dendrobates; species Dendrobates tinctorius. The sequence continues at coordinate 3,414,993 of NW_027362043.1, forward strand.
TTATCCAGAATGTTTGTCAGTGTAACTAAATAAGCGATACTGGCAGAATTTAGAGTGTTATATATAATAGAAAGAAAAATTTAATTTCATGTAGACATTAGAGTTAATTTTCCAAAACAAAATGTACACTAGTTGAGTTTTCAGTGTATTATTTATAGTAACTAAAGCCGAGAAGCCTTTGTAACCATGCACTTTTTACTGAAATCAGTACGTACTATTTCCCTTTTTATGTGTCTACATCTTATGTAGACACATAAGATGCGCTATCTGTATACATTAGAGAGTAGGCTACCAATAGTACATTAGAAAAGGACTGTTAGAACACAGCAACTATTTCCAGTGAAATACAGTGTGTATGAAACCATATTGACTGGCTAATCAAAGCTCAATTGCCAAAAGGTATCTATAGATATCCCTAAAAACCCCGATCACACTGTTATCTATAGCAGCTTTAGGCCTGATGTGCACAATTCGACAATCATCCTGTACCAATGGCTGAAATGGGCCACACATTTAAAATTCTTCTGTGGTTGGCATATAGAGTGACTTAATAAATCTTTGCCCCAGGTAAAAGAAAGGCCTATCTAGGACTCAGCCAAAAATACTGCAAATCTGAGCTTACAAGACACATATTTAGTGCAAGCTTATGAAGCTTTAACGTTATTTTTTTGGAAATGATAGCTTACAAAAGACCCAAAAGGTCAGAAACCAAAAACATTATTTTTAACAAAGATAGGTTAATTATTTTTTTTCTTTTCGTTCAAATCTGTTATTTACCTTGTAATTTCTGCTGCCTACTGCAGAACATAGTTACTGTTCAGTTAGTGCAAAGATGTGTACATTTATTTTATATTATTCTTGTGAGGATAGGTCTCCTAAAAAGATGTGTCTATATATGAGTCTCTGGTGAGCACATAGAATAGTAAATAAATCTGTTAGTTTCTACAAAAAATATTTAATTTCATTCAAAATGAAAAAAAAACCAACTGTTGAAGTCAGTATTATAAATTTTGAATTTCAGTTTAGAAGCTATTAATAAATTAGTTATGTGCAGGCAGAGAAAAAGATGTCCGGTATTCAGAATAGTGGGCATTGATTGTACCCAAGGTTGCAAACCTTTCCGTAAATTGGAGTTTAGGGTTTAAGTGGGTCTCAAAAGATGCTCACACTGTCACAATTTCCCTGTATTCTTTGTACTGGTGGGAAATCCAGTGACTTTGCAACTTACTGTAGATATTTGTGGTCGCCTGTCTTATTGTGTCCTACTCGTCTCTCAATTCTGTTCTATTGAGAGAAGATGGGAGAGACTAGTCAGCGCCTGATGGCAAGTATACAAGTTAACATGCATGCAGTCATGTCATCACCCACCCAAAAACAGAATACAGGGGAATCGTCACAATTCAGTCTGCAGTCACATGGAGTAACTGTAGACTTTTTTTCTAAGACCAGACATCCCCTTTAAGGTTGTAATCCGCTTATATACAAGTGATGACCACATTGTATATTTTCTTGGTTAAACCCTTCCATTCATATAAAATAGCCCGTAAAAGTATTATAATGAAATATATTGCCCAAAACTATGTATTCCTACTGTAATATCCGAAGCCTATTATTGAACAATATCTTATCCATTTTTTATTTTTTTTTTGCAATTTAGGATCATGGGGAATCGGTGGGTTCTCAGCTGTAAATTAAGTTTGGAGACTCGAGCATTTTGTTGTCACTTGGCTCTCATGGAAGTGTTATCTAGCTTTAAAGTTAATCTGTCAGCAAATTGTTTATATGAGTATGTAACTTTTTCAAGGACAAGTCCAGCATTGCCTTTACATGTCCATTTCATTCCTCCATTACTGAGAAATCAGCATTTGAATTGATATTCCAATGAGCTGTAGCTCTGAAGCCTCTGTCACTCCAGCTCTGCCTCCCGGCCAGTGCTGCCTGCTCTTGCTTGACTTGAAAGCTCCTTTGCTTGAAGTCACACAGCATAGAGGCTGTCAGTCAAGTAAGAGGAGACTGTGCTGGATGGGGCATAGTGCTGGATTAAAAGAGGCTTCAGATCTACAGCACATTTGCATATCAATTCAAATGCGGATTTCTCAGGAACAGACTGACCAGGTAAATAGATGTATTACTGGATTTATTTTTGAAAAGAGGTACATGCAAATATAGTTTCAGGAGTGAAAGCCTGCTGACAGATTTCCTTCGACTCCTTTCCAACTGGGCAATATTTAATTTTTGCACTTTTATTTTTTTTCATCCCCTTTTTCCAACAACCATAACTTTTTCTTTTTCCTTTGCTATCGGCATGGGGGAGCTGTTTTTTTTTTGCAGGATGAGTTGTACTTTAGACTGACACCATCAATTTTATCATGAACTGTACTGGAAAGCGGGAAAAAAAATCAAAATTCTGTAAAATAGTGAAAAAAGTGGTGTCCTGCAATTGTTTTTTGAGGGGGTTCTTATTTACACCATTCATTCTATGGTAAAAAATGACCAGGCATATTTTAAAAAATTTGTGAAAAAGTTTAGTTTGTGTCGTTATTTTCCAAAATCTGTAACATTTTCAAGTTTTGGTAGATGGAGCTTGTTTTTTGTGTCCCAAGCCAGAGTTTTTATGGACGCCATTTTGAGGTAGATACAATGTTTTGATCGCCTATATATTTTGTGCGCTTTTGCGGTGGCTGGAAAACTGAAATTTTTGCATTTTTCTTTTTTTTTCTAATTCAGCTGTTTACCAATCAGTTAAATTTTATTTTTTGATAGATTGGACTTTTAGGAACGTAGTTATACCACTTATGTGTATTTTTTATGGGAAAAAAAGGCGGGTAATTCAAACTTGCATATTTTTTTTTAAAAAAATTAACTTTAACTTTCCATTATTTTTGTCTTCTAGTCCCCTTAGGAGGAAAATCGCGGTCTCCTGTGAACACCAGCCACGGGCTGGCTGTCACACGAGTACCATCAAGACAAGCACAGGGATCTTCAGTAGACCCCTGGCTGCAATGGCAACCCACCGGTACCCCGTGATGTACGGTTAGAACTGCAAGACCCCCACCCCAGATTGACAGCAGCATCTAACAGGTTAACAGCCATGGTTGTTAGAAGCAGATGATGGCTGAATATTACAACCATCAACTGACTGCAAAGATGCATCAGTTCGAGAGCCCGTGTCAAAGTTAGAGCTGGCATTTGACACAGATGTATGCGGTATGTCAGTAAAGGGTTATTTTTTTCCCTAAGAATTCTCACATTTGAATGTCCACTTTAAAAAATATTGTTTTAGATGTGTTCGTAAATGATTATATAAAATGTACTAGTATTTCTAAAGGTGTTCTATGTAAAGATATCATCTGTGGTCATGTTTTAAAGGGAATCTGTGAGCAGGTTTTTGCTATGTAATCTGAGGACAGCAGGAGATGGAGTTTCAAACACAGAATTCAGGGATGTGTCATTTGTCAAATTGTGTGCTGTTGTTTACTAACTGTAAAGGATTTACCGCTTAGAGATTAACATTGCTGGACTAGTCTATGGACTTAATACAGGCAGAGCCTGGTGTGTGGCAGCTTTATCAGCTCTGCGTCATTTTAAATCTAAAAACTCTGATTGTGTCAGAACTGATGCCCCCAGTAATTTAAGTGATACAATGGCTTGTGCAAGTATTCACACCTATTTTGTCATTACAACGTGTTTAAATATTATTTAAAATAAATAAAAATTGGCATGTGCGTATATAATCACCCCTTTTGCTATGAAGCCCTTAAAAATTTCTGGTGTAGATAATTACCTTCATAAGTGACATGCTTAGTTAAAGGAAGTTCACCTGTGTGCAAGTGGCACATAGTCTGTCACTATACAGTGGGTACGGAAAGTATTCAGACCCCTTTACATTTTTCACTCTTTCATTGCAGCCATTTGGTAAATTCAAAAAAAAGTTCATTTTTTTTCCTTATTAATGTACACTCTGAAAAAAAAACAGAAATGTAGAAATTTTTGCAAATTTATTAAAAAAGCTGAAATATCACATGATCATAAATATTTAGACAAGTGCTTCCCAAACGCCAGTCCTCGCGGACCCCGACAGGTCATGTTTTCAGGATTTCCATAGTGTTACACATGTGAGAGAATTCCTGATGCCTTGATGATACTTCCATCACCTGTGAAATACTAAGGAAATCCTGAGGGAACCACTGATTTAGACCCTTTGCTCAGACACTCATATTTAAGTCACATGCTGTCCATTTCCTTGTGATCCTCCTTGAGATGGTTCTACTCCTTCATTGGAGTCCAGCTGTGTTTATTTAAACTGATAGGACTTAATTTGCAAAAAGGCACACGCCTGTCTATATAAGACCTCGCAGTGCAGGTCAGACCAAATGAGAATCATGAGGTCAAAGGAACTGGCCAATGAGCTCAGAGACAGAATTGTGGCAAGGTACAGATCTGGCCAATGTTACAAAAGAATTTCTGCAGTACTGAAGGTTCCTAAGAGCACAGTGGCCTCCATAATCCTTAAATGGAAGAAGTTTGGGACCACCAGAAGTCTTCCTAGACCTGGCTGTCCAGCCAAACTGAGAAATCATGGGAGAAGTGTTTTGGTGAGACAGGTAAAGAACAACCACAAGATCACTGTGTCTGAACTCCAGAGATGTAGTAGGGAGATGGGAGAAAGTTCCACAAAGTCAACTATCACTGCAGCCCTCCACCAGTCGGGCCTTTATGGCAGAGTAGCCCGACAGAAGCCAGACATATAAAAGTCTACGTAGAGTTTGCCAAAAAAAACACATGAAGGACTCCCAGGCAATGAGAAATAAGATTCTCTGGTCTGATGAGATGACTATAGAACTTTTTGGTGTTAATTCTAAGTGGTATGCGTGGAGAAAATCAGGCACTGCTCATCACCTGCCCAATACAATCCCAACAGTGAAACATGGTGGTGACAGCATCATGCTGTGGGGGTGTTTTTCAGCTGCAGGGACTGGACGACTGGTTGCAATTGAAGGAAACATGAATGCGGCCAAGTACAGAGATATCCTGGATGAAAACGTCTTCCAGAGTGCTCTGGATCTCAGACTTGGCCGAAGGCTCACCTTCCAACAACACAATGACCCTAATCACACAGCTAAAATAACAAAGTAGTGGCTTCAGAACAACTCTCTGACCATTCTTGACTGGCCCTACCAGAGCGCTGGTCTAAACCCAATTGCACATCTCTGGAGAGACCTGAAAATGGCTGTCCACCAACGTTCACCATCCAACCTGACGGAACTGGAGAGGATCTGCAAGGAAGAATGGCAGAGAATCCCCAAATCCTGGTGGGAAAAACTTGTTGCATCATTCCCAAGACGACTCATGGCTGTACTAGCTCAAAAGGGTGCTTCTACTCAATACTGAGCAAAGGGGCTGAATACCTATGACTACGTGATATTTCAGGTGTTCTTTTTTAATAAATTTACAAAAATTTCTACATTTCCTTTTTTTTCAGTCAATATGGGGTGCATTGAAATTCCTGGTTGTGAGGTAGCAAAGCAGAAAAAAAGTGTAAACTTTCGCAAGCCACTGTGCATCGTTGGATTCAGTTTCTCTTTGCCTACATCATGCTGCTCTCAGATGAGGCAGCAAAAACCTCCTGACAGAGTCTCTTTAAGCACTGTGCTCCACACAGCATGTCTTCAATACTATTTGTAAAGAGGGCTGACTGGTGGCATATTTTGCTAGCTGCCTTGGCTCTGTTACAGCTAATAAATAAACAGAAATCAACCAAAAATTTCTTAAGGTTTAGTGGAATCCATTCTGGAAAGGTAAAAATTATTTTTCCTTTAGACGATATCATAGATCTTGTGTTTGGTGAATGTTGGTAACATTGGCCGCGGTACATAAATGCCTCATGAACTGAACATCTGTGTCATCCAATGCACTAATTGTATGGATGCGCCTATGGAACACAGATCATTCTTTGAGAATACAACATATTGCATAATTTCTTACCTTTCCTTTCCATCAGATTAATGAACACTAAATACTAAAATCCTAAGTTCTGTTAAAGGGAATCTGTCACCAGTGTTTTGGCCTATCAACTAAAACTATCATCTAAGAGTGTGAGCTATACATTCCTCAACTACTTGTGAAACCACCTGACTCCCCAAGAATCCCCCATAAAAACCTTTTATATTGCTCCCGCGCGGTATGGTAATATCCTCGGTCTGATGGGTGTTGGTTCTGGTCCCTCTCTCCATCCCAAATCAGTGTGCTGTACGCATTCCGTTCTGTGAATAGCGTTGTTCCGTACAGGTCCCACGTGTGCGCTTTATGCATTACCCAACTGAGGGCAAAGCAGAAAAGCATTAGTGTGCATGCGCCGGTGAACTATGTCCCAGAACACAGCAAAATACTTCCGGGACATAGTAAATCCGGCGCATGCACACTAATGCAGTTGGGCAAAGCATACTGCTCACGCGCGGGACCTGTATGGAACAACGCTATTCACAGAACGGAATGCGTACAGTACGCTGACTTGGGGTGGAGAGAGGGACCAGAACAAACGCTCATCGGACCAGACCGAGGATATTTACGTACAGCGCGGCAGCAATATAAAAGGTTTTTATGGGGGATTCATGGGGAGTCAGGGGGTTTCACAAGTAGTAGGGGAATGTATAGCTCACACTCTATTAGATGATATTTTTAGTTGATAGGCCAAAACACTGGTGACAGATTCCCTTTAATAGTTGTAGTTCCACTCGTAAACTGTCTTCACCTTAAGCTTCACTGTGGATTTGCAGTGCCGTTTTTCTGTGAAAATTACCAAAGTTTAGATGTATTGGAGAAACGCAGAAGCATTCAGGCAGTGGGTTCAAGTATTCAAATGTCTGTGCGGTACTTTTAGTGCAGAATTGTCATCTTGTTTCCTGAGAACTAGTGTCTTACACCGATTGTAAGTGCTGCCAAATTGCTTTATGAAAAACCCCTTCGCACAGATAAATGAACTTTAAAGATCACTTGCTATATCACTCCATTTCCAATACAGCTGTACGAAGAGTCATCTTGCAGAAATTCTAGAGGAATTCTATCTTCATCACTACAATTTGTATTGAACACTCAGCAGATACTATGCAAGAAGAGAATACGAACACATGACTGCAAGAGAATGTAGAAATAAGCACTTGGTACTACTATTTAGAGCTGAAAGTCGAAGCACCTTACAAAATCCCTATAATGTTTACATGTTCTGGGGGATGTGAATGTCATGTTGTGGGAGATAATGAGGATAGTGTTAACTAGGCTGTTGTAAACCCCTGAGCCCTCAAAGCTGATTGCACTTGTAAAGGAAGCTTGAATTTTAGACAGGAATATGTTTGTATTTTTTATCATTTATTTTCATGTGTTCGCAGTATCTTTTGAGGACAATATAAGGCCCTGTACACTGCAACAGTCCACCATCTCCATAGACTATAAATTGCAATGTAAATTCAAGATACCCAAACTTCTTTTTATATTGAATTTTCCACTCGCTGCTAAAGAAGCTAAGCCACCAGGTTTCACTACGCAAATTGCACACATTAAGTAGGTTTCTAAGAGCAGATGAGGTTGGTGAACTTACTTTGAAAAACACTGTCGGAATGGCTGTATCCTTTTTTGTAAGTATTCTTTCTTCATATTGAAATGAATATTTTATTAGTCCAGCTAGAGTTGCGGCCAACCTGACGTTGCTTTTAAACACAAGTACACCAGGTCTAATATCGACTTCATGATCTATGCAGTTTGTATTGTGAAATCTGGTGACAAATATCTTGTAATGAACAGGCTATGCATAGAGTTGTAGCATGACATTACAACTGCAGTCTAGAGTCTTATGTTAGCTTGCATCTACATGCAACTGTAATCGGGTTGCTATAGAAGTTAAAATCGGAGTCTGTTGGGTCACCAAAAGTGACTGGACATTAGATGTTAAAGCAGAATTTGTAAGTACTTAAAGCTAAACTGCAACAAGGACAAGCCTTTGTACATGTACTACCTTAAGGCTTATGACAATGAACTAGTGGGTGCAATGTACTTTTTAAAGTGAATAATAACTTTATGCTCTCTATAATGTTTGGGATATTTTTGCAGATGGAAGCCACTGAACTGGATAAGCAGAGTGCATACAGGGGTCAGAAACGGTGTATAGAGGCAGAGCAGGAATGGTGTAACGTGCAGTGCAGAAAAAAAGTAGACGAGCACTAATGTCATAAGAAGGGTACATTAAGAATGTGTGTAAAATAAGACTTTTATACTTTTACTCCCAAACATTTCTTACGTGAAATATTCTGGTACTCAGAAAAAAGAGGCCTTTGTAGACAAAGATAAAATGGGCTGTACACCCGCCTTGATTTTTCTTGTATCAGAACCTTAAAATAGTATGAAAAACCAAACTGAGCAATATCTCACCAATCGTTCTCTTCTCCGATGACACCACTTTCTGGGTACCTCACTAGTTTTGGAATCCATTGGTTATAGCTTGACATGTGACTGCTACTGCAGCTGATCAATGTCTGCGGCAGATACCACTGATGCCACCATTGTAGTAATGTGCTGCAGTGGTCACACATACATGTTGAGACGTCATGAATTTGAGGCACTGGAAAGTGGCAGTATTGAAGTACAATAATTGGAATTCTAAAAGTTTTTACTCCATTTCTTACTTTATATAATCCTAGCATTTGTAAACATTCAAAGGCTTGCAAAATACTGTTAAATTTTGCCAGTACTTTGCTATTCCAATTTCTGTATGATACATCAGTTATTTCTTATGCTGTTTCCACATGTCCAGTATTTACGATCCGTCCGAGTATTGACCACGATATACAGACCAGTGTTGGGTCTCTTGATCCAAACTCAATAGCTTCTTAAGGATATTTGAGGCTTTTGAGTTTGGATCATTAGACCCACAGCCGGTCCAGGCCGTCCACACTAAGAACATAAATGTTGGACAAGTGAAACCGGTCTTTATCTTCTTAAATAAGACTCTCTAAAGCTCGACCTTTCCCTTAAACACATGTAAACAACTGTCAAGCAGCAAAGGTGTACACTTTGAGTCAATGCCTTTCTATATTAACTCAATTCTATGCTCTGAGTATTGTAAGAGTTGCAGTGCGCCGCAACTTTTCTCTTCGTTTTCAGCCAAATTTCCATGAGCCGATATATTACGTAGTTTCTCTGAGGTCTGTTTTTTTTTTGTTTTTTTTTTCTTCCAGTGGCCTCATTGTTAAAATATTGATTAATCCAAATCATTCTTATGTAATGAATAGAGATGGGCAAACCCGAACAGAAAAGTACAGCATCCGTATCGAACACCTACTGGAAGTCCAGTGTTACCAGTAAGTCCGTGTTACTGTTTGTGATCGGACCTCTGAACACCGGATGTTTGTCACGCTGTTATGCACATGACAGCGCTGCAAACACTGCTTCTGATTAGCGATAAAATCATTACCGGTCATGATAGCGTGACCCTTCAACTGTGATCAGAAGTATAAAATTTACCTTCGGTCACTGGCGTGGACTGATGGGAATATTCATCAGCTGGTGCCTGCGCTTTAAATAAAGAATTAGAAAAAAAACACCGTGGGTTCCCCTGTATTTTTGATAACCAGCTAGGCAAAATTGACATCTGGGTTCCGCAACCCTCAGCTCTCAGTGTTACCAAGGTTGGTTATCAATAATAAAGAGGTCCCCACACTGTTTTTTATAATGATTTAATTTTTTTTTTTTTTTTTAACGTGGGGTCCCCCCCTGGATTTTGACAACCAGCCTTGCTAAAGCAGGCAGCTGGGGGCTGGTATTCTCAGGCTGGTAAGGGGCTACCCAGAAACGACACATCTGTTAGATGCGCCAATTCTGGCGCTTTGCCCAGCCAATCCCATGTGCCCTGTAGCGGTTGCAAATGGGTTTCATATTTGTGGGGTTGATGTCACCTTTGTATGGTCCGCCCATGGCTTAATAATGGAGAGGCTTGTATAAGACACCTATTCATTGCTAATCCTATAATTATATTGTAAATAAACAGCCAGAATAAAGTCTTCAATTGGAAGAATGACACCTGTAATGAGTCTAAATTAAACCATACTCACGTCATCGCCCATTCCATTGATGCCATCGTCTCCTGTTAAAAAAATAAAAACAACCACATCCCTCACCTGTCTGTTGTTCTGTCCCACACCATAATCCAAGTCTGGGGATAAAGTTTTCAACCTGGACGGTGCCACGATGAGACCATCCAGGCTGAGAACCATTGATGAATGAGCTGCTCGTGACGTCATTGGGGTTAACGCTGGTTACTGAGGTTGCATTCCCAGCTGGGCCCCTACACTGAGGGGACCTTGGTGAGATCCCCACTAGCACCGTAAGAAAAGGCATCACGGTGCAGCGGGGAGTTGACTAGGAGAAATTTCTTACAGTGAACTGCGGTGAACTCTGAGCTCAGCGCTGCACTGTGAGACTTTGTCACTGTGCTAGCAGGGAGGTCACCGCAGTTTAGGGGCCTGGTGGTAACCTCGACGTCCCTGCTGGTCACTGATGCTGCGATCGTAGCAGCTCAATCTCCCAATGGTTCTCAGCCTGGACGGTCGCATCTTTGCACCATCCAGGTTGAAAACTGTTTATCCCCAGACATGGATTACGGCATGGGACAGAACAACGGACAGGTGAGGGATATGGTTGTTCTTTATTTTTGATTTATTACAGGAGATGATTGCTTCAATGGAATGGGCAATAACGTATGGTTTAATTTAGAATTATTAAAGGAGTCTGTGTTATTCTTTCAATTAACCCCTTAGTGACATAGCCAATTTGGTACTAAATGACTAAGCCAATTTTTACAATTCTGATCACTGACTACTGTCACTTTACCATTAATAACAGCAATCGCAACAATGGTGTCTGCAAAAACCGACCCGAATCATGTTATCTGAGACCCCGGAGAAATTCCGACTCTGGGGGGGCACTATACCCTTATTACTCAGCACCGTTAAAAAGCGGCGCTGTGGCATAAGTACCCTTAACTGCCGCCGTTAAAAAGCATATCGGCAAGCAGTTAAAGGACTTAATTCTGGTTGTGTATTTATTTACATTATAGCTATAGGATTAGTAATGGATAGCTGTCTTATAGAGGTGTCTCCATTACTAAGCCATGGGTTTGATGTCATCAGACAATAAATAGGTGATGTCAATCCCACAGATTTGAATCCCACTTACCACCGCTACAGTGCAAGTGGGAAGAGCCTGGCAAAGCACCAGAATTGGCACATCTAATAGATGCACCTTTTCTGGGTGGCTGTGGGCTGCTGCTTTCAGGCTGGGGGGGCCAATATCAATGGACCCTTGCCAGACTGAGAATACGAGTCAAAGCAAGGCTGGTTGTCAAAATTGGGGATCCCACATTGTTTTTATTTAAATAACTTAAAAAAAAAATCATGAAGACCCTTCTATTCTTGATAACCAACCTTGCCAATGCTGACAGCTGAGGATTACAGCCAACAGCTGTCAGTTTTGCCTGGCATGTTATCAAAAATACAAGGGAAACCACACTTTTTTTTTTTATTTATTTAGAGTGCAGGCGCCAAGTGATGAATACTCTCATCAGCCGCTCCTGCTCTCACTATTATTAGTGGCAGCAGGCTACCCATCAGCCCACACCAGTGACCAGAGGTAAACTTTATACCTCTGATCACAGGTCATGTGGTCATTTGACTGCGTGAGAACCGCTGCTGTCTGACCGGCGGTAATGATTTTACCACTTATCAGAAGCAGTGTTTGCTGTGCTGTCATGCACATGACATTGTGGCAAACCCTGGATGTTTGGGCCCCCCATTCAAGTGAATCTGGTCTGGTACCCAAACCTGAACTTTTTTTAAAGCTGGTTTTACACTTGCCGTGTTTTTGCGGCCCCAATAGATTTCTATGGGGCCGCAAAATCGGCCGGCAAAAATTAGTAGGAGGGCCATGCTCCGTTTGGCCGTGAGGGCCGTATTTGCGGCCGTGATAAAATATCAATGGTACCGCAAAATGTTAAGTTGTTTTTGCGGTACACCGTATTTGCAGATCGCCGTTTTTTCCCCTGCTATTTGTTATAACGAAAAAACGGCGATCCGAGAAGGTTTTTTGCAGCCCGTTTTTTGCGGGAGACTACAAAAATCACAGCAATACGGCCCGCAAAAAACACGGCAAGTGTAAAACCAGCCTACCTGTTCGGCTGGACCCGAGCATCCAGGGTCTGCACATCTCTAGTAATGAGTGAACAAATTAAGAAATAAAAGTACAGCATTACATGCAGGGTTCGTGCAGTTCCATCTGCCAATGGCTGTCGACGGCTAGCACCTACTTTCTTGCAATTTATATCCATTGCTGCGTTTTTTTTAATCAGACCCTGATTTCCACTTGTAGTAAATTATACAAGTTCAAAAAGGGGGAAATGCATTTGAGTGGTCTTTTCCATGTTATGTATAATTATAATTTCATCAGGGTACTTAAAGTATTATACTTACTATTCAGATTTGTATTAATACTATCTAGTTACAGTGTGTATCTTACACTAAAATTGCCCTCTTTGTCCACTGCATGATCATCTAGGTGTGTTGTTGCCCACTGTATACAGATTAAAAAAAGTCCAAAACCATACAAAATGCATACATGTACTAGAGATGGGTGGAATATCAAAATCATTAAAGGTATTGCTGAAAGCCTAATGATGGAGGGCTGGATTCTTATGACAGGTACTGCATTTTTAGGATAATCCTGCCTTTCTATAAAGTGCTTTTAATGATTGTCTCAGCTTAGAGAATTAAATATATTAACAGTGTCTCAGGCTAAATAAGTTGCCAGTAATTTATGTCTAATACATTATGTCTAAATATATTAATAGCAGTGCAGATGACATTACATACTATATTTTTTATGTTTATCCTGAGTCCTCAGCTTTGAGGATTTCTTAATACACTTTCAGAGACCCTCTTGTGACCTATGTGCTCACATTATGAAGTCACATTTTTAAAAAAATAAATAACCCAGTTAGCAAGAATTTTAGAGCAGAAATATTTCCCCCATGGCAAAGGTCAGGTTGACAAGCTTTTGAAGGGTAAAAAGTAAAATTTATAAATTCCCACTACAGTTGTCATCCCAGAATTTTTGAACTGCCAAATTTTAAATCTGGTTATTTTAAAAGAAATAGGTCAGATTAAAAGACTACTTTGAAATATTAATATATTTCAATAAGGAAAATGTAGATTTTTATAACAGACAGTCTAAATGGGAAAATTTTGAAACACAAGCCGGTCATTTCATATTATTTCTATTAAAAGCAAAAAAGCTGAATAATTTCTTTATTAAATGTTGTCATTCAAGAAATGTTGCGTCTTAAACCTGACTCTCTCAATGCACATTCCGAAGGAGTAAATAAATATAAATACATATAGGGTTCAGTAATTTCTATGTTTAAATGCTTCTCAATATTACACGATAAAGCTTATTAAACCAGATTAAACCCCTTTTTAATGTAACCCTGGTTAACTCTTTGCAGTGTATGACCTTCTGTCCTCATGCATTCCATAGGACTCCAGGTTGAGTGCATCCAGGATAACTCTTCCTGTACTCCTTCCTGGCACTGTCAGGTTAAATTATATGCAAAAATATAATGTTCTCCTGTGAATAAAACAGGTCTTTGAAAAATTGTGTCTTGTATTTTACTGGTTTAATGTTCTGCGTAACTTTAAGAAACTTTGATACACTGCTCAAAAAAATAAAGGGAACACTTAAACAACAGAATATAACTCCAAGTAAATCAAACTTCTGTGAAATCAAGCTGTCCACTTAGGAAGCAACACTGATTGACAATCAATTTCACATGCTGTTGTTCAAATGGAACAGACGGAAATTATTGGCTATTATCAAGACACCCTCAATAAAGGAGTGGTTCTGTAGGTGGGGACCACAGACCACATCTCAGTACCAATGCTTTCTGGCTGATGTTTTGGTCACTTTTGAATGTTATTTGTGCTTTTGCACTCGTGGTAGCATGAGACAGACTCTACAACCCCCACAAGTGGCTCAGGTAGTGCAGCTCATCCAGGATGGCACATGAGTGCGAGCTGTGGCAAGAACGTTTGCTGTGTCTGTCAGCGTAGTGTCCAAAGGCAGAAGGCGCTACCAGGAGACAGGCCATTACACCAGGAGATATGGAGGAGGCTGTTTGAGGGCAACAACCCAGCAGCAGGACAGCTACCTCAGCCTTTGTGCAAGGAGGAACAGGAGCAGCACTGCCAGAGGCCTGCAAAATGACCTCCAGCAGGCCACAAATGTGCATGTGTCTGCACAAATGGTTAGAAACCGACTCCATGAGGATGGTCTGAGTGCCCGACGTCCACAGATGAGCATTATCATATGACAAGCCAGCCATGTAAAGCTGCACAATGGAAATCCTAAGTGGATGCTGGTTTAGAGTCTCCTCAAGGTTCCACACTGGGGAGGATACATGGTATAATACATTTCCAAAGGAATACATGATTTTAACCATTTCCAATGTAAAAAATAAAATAAAGAATAGTACAAATAAAAAAACCTAAATATATACATCAAAGAGGATGAAAAATTAATGTAATATAGTATTCAGTGGGTTAAGTGGCAATTGCCTGCTACACCACATATCAGTATATACTGAGATGCTAAAAGTATATCCAATCTTTACTGAGTGAGCTAGAAAATGTAATAAGTTAAAAAATGAATAAGTGGATGAAAAAAAAATAAGGAAAGGGGATGGTGTGAGATACGGGAAAATGATATTGGATTGATATTTTGATATCTGATGGAATTCAGATACAGTTTGGCCCAAAATACTTGCTCCCATACTCAGCCCACACCTTTGGCATTCCCCCAGGCCAAAAGGGAAGTCAAATACACGTCAAACCATGGGACCTCATTATCCAGCAAAAAGGCCATTGAAACTACCCAGAGGGGGGCCAAAAGGCATAGACCCCATGTCCCCCAGCGCCAAGTCCAGCAATTATCACAGGGGAGTGAACTCTTGTACAATCACTAGCCAACTGGCTTCCTTTGTTGGACTCAGGCTGACACGCAGACATGGTGGCACCACAGATCCTAGGTTCAACAGCATAAGGCTCTGAGATATTGAATCTAGAAAATGACCTATAATAAAAGAATGCAATATCTGAACCTAGTCGAGCACATAATCGGAATCTGCATTCCTTTCCCCACAAGCCCATACCATGCAGCCACCTCTAGAACTCTGCGTTGTTGAGTTATAAAGCATAGCTACCAGAAATTAAATACAGTAAGGAGCAGCCTAAGGGATAATAGGCAGCTCCTCATTTTGGACTCGGGCTTCCTGCCAGTAGAAAAACTTATCTGACGCAACCAGAGAATCATGTAACAAAGATTTGGACCTGTGATCCATCAGCACCTCCCTGAGGTCACCCTACCTTTGTACTACACTCCTCACTGTATACTTGTATTTGCTTTTGTACATGTTTACCAGTATCTTTCTAGTTCGCCTTTTGGCGATTAAATACCAAAATTAATCTTGGGCTGCTCTTTTATCTTGATCCACGTATCCTCACACTCGGTTGGTTAATATACGCTACCTCGGTTTGGTTTCTGACCCGATATAAGTCTATTGTCGGACGGGGCTTATATCTAACGAACTGGTAGCAGCATACCGTACTGTGTTAGTGAGGAACTCTGACAGTGACTGCCGGGAGGTTTACATACAGTATATATCCCCTGCCTGAACTGGTGATATATATCCCCCCTCACTGGGAGCTCCTCAATAACTCGTATCTATAAGGGAAGCCTCTCCGGTGACTATTTGCTCTGTGCAGTTCCCTGACTGACCTGGGGTAAGTGGTGGCACCAGAGAGCCGATCCCTGTTGGGTCATTCTATCCCCTCCCCAGAGGTGATTGAAGTCGACACACCCCTGAACGATCCATCACAGATGGGTAAAAGGAAAGGGGGAGGAGAACAGGGCAAGAAGTGCAAAAAAGCAGTAAAGAAAAGTGAAAAACATTTTATTTTAGAAGGATCAAAGGGGACAAATTCAATTAGAACCTTGTATACTCATGACGTAAAGGTAAGTATCTTACAATAAGGTGTTAATCAACATGAGAAAAATTGTGTATAAAAAAAATGTGATAAATAAATTTGCATATATGAATATAAAAATTAAGTTCCCCCTAGTAGTTTAGAGGATCGTGAAGTGAGGATATAAGTAGTAAAATGTCAATAAGGTGGCAATAAAGTGCATGGATATAATAAAGTGCCTTAGTGTGTTCATATTTCATCTGTGTATGTTGATATACAATACTTAAAAAGAAGATGGGGGAATGGCTATAGGAATGAGTAAGGTCCATGTATAGTCGACCGGTGTGTCAAGACCCTAGGATCCTAGAATATATACGCGTAGCATAAATGTCATTCATATCAGCAATAGGTACACAGTGTGCATCTGAGAAAGAGAATAATAATACTAATTTCTATTTATATAGCGCCAACATATTCCGCAGCACTTTACAATTAAGCGGGGACATGTACAGACAATAAATTTAATACAAGTTAAGACAATTTTAACAGTGACATTAGGAGTGAGGTGAGGATATTAAAATACAAAAAGGTAAACAGTATAAAAAAAAGGTTATAATAAACAGTCAAATGACAGTGTTATAGATAGAGGCAACTTCTGGATTTGCGCAACTCAGGCTTGGAATCAAATGCACACATGCCGCTTCCCGCAAAATTCAATGGGTTTCGTTATCATTATCGTGGAACCCTTAATGTCATATCTATTTCCAGATGCAACCTCCGTTTACCAATCATGGGAAAAAGCTTCTTTTCATCATTAATCTCCTGACTGATGAGTCCCTTGCATGGGCCTCACCTTATGTGGAAAAGAACTCAGACCTGCTAAATGACTTAAAGGGAATCTGTCACCAATTTTTTCAACTATCAGCCGCCGGCACTGCCATCAGGGGCTTATCTACAGCATTCTGTAATGCTGTAGATAAGCCCCCGATGTAACCTGAAAAAGAAGAAAAACGAGTTAGATTATACTCACCCAGGGGCGGTCCAGGTCCGGTTTTGGTCTGATGGGTGTCACGGTCCGGTGCCTCCCATCTTCTAGCGATGACGTCCTCTTCTTTGCTTCCCGTCGTGGCTCCTGCGCAGGCGCACTGCTCTGCTGAGGGCAGAGCAGAGTCATGCAGTGCGCAGGACCTCTCTGACCCTTCCCGATGCCTGCGCACTGCAGTACTCTGCTCTGCCCTTAACAGGGCAGAGCAGTGCGCTGGATCCGTGACGGGAAGCAAAGAAGAGGACGTCACCGTTAAAAGATGGGAGGCACAGGACCGGACCGCGACACCCATCAGTCCAAAACCGGACAAGGACCGCCCCTGGGTGAGAATAATCTAACTCATATTTATTCTCTTTCAGGTTACATCGGGGGCTTATCTACAGCATTACAGAATGCTGTAGATAATCCCCTGATGGTGGTGCCGGCAGCTGATAGTAGAAAAAATAGATGACAGATTCCCTTTAATTTCCTTCATCACAGCTATGCACCGAGTGTTTGATGTTTGCATAACAAACAATTGCATAAATTGCATAACCTTTGTCAAGGGCGGTGTTCTGTAGCTGAAAATACCTCCGAATTCAATATGGAATGTAGCTGCCCAGAGGAGTCAATTTTGACGAATATTATCAGAGCTAATTAAGGATGAACTTGCAAGGATTGAGACCCCTAATAATTTAGAATACTTTATTCAACTATGCATGCAAATTGATCAGAGCCTTCCTGAACGAAGAAAGGAAAGACTGCGAGTATTTGGAAACACCTCTAACTACTCCTTTATTCAATCAGCCTTAAAACACCAACAGGAAATGGAAAGTGTTCTGGAACCATACAAACTGATGTAATCTGTAAACCTCTCTGCAGTAAAGAAGGAAAGGCAAGGTTCAGAAAAATTTTTGCCTTAATTTTGGTGGCACTGGACATTTTGTTATCAACTGTCCTAATAAAAGGACTATACTTTTCACAAATGCCAAAACTGAAAGCGACTTAGACATTTTTGAACTGTCAGATCCAGTTATGCAGACCATCTCATCTGTAATGCAAGATAAAGGCAAAGAGCAATCACCATCGTCCTATTTTGTTGTTCCCATATAGGTCATAATTGATACCTAAGAAATAAAATGCTCTGCAATGTTAGATTCTGGAGGAGGAAATTTTATGGACTTACAATTTGCACTTTAAAACATAGCAAGTAGGACTAAATCCATGCCAATCGATGTGGAAACAGTGGATGGATCACCTCTATCTTCTGGACCTATTATGAGACAATTAAACTTTAAATCTGTATTGAATCGAATCATCATGAAGCTGTTAATTTCCATCTTATTTCCTCTCCAAAATTTCCAGTTATTCTAGGAATTCCCTGGTTTTCATTCCATAACCCATCTAGCAACTGGGCATCAAGGACCATTACCTTTCTGTCACGACCTCCTCATTGTTCTTGTCTGCTATGTTACTATTGTTTGGTTTGGTTGTGCTTGGTCTGTGCTGTAATCATCTGTGTTCATTTCCCTTGATTAGTCCCCTACTTAAGCATGCTAGCTCCTCCATCCAGTATCAATCGTACACTTGCTGCCTGTGTAAGACTGATCCCTCAGTGCCTGACCCTATCCCCTTCCCGAACTTAGACTCTTTGCCTGTGATCTGATTTCTCTTGTGCCTGCTCCCTGTAAACTGTCTTGTCTTTCTGGTTTTCCTAACCTCGGCTTGTGAATTGGATTTCGTCTCTGACTACCCCTTGCTGCACTGCGCCATTTTCTGGACCTGACCTCGGATCGTTTCACCTCCCTTTACTTATCCAGTAAGTAGTATATATTATATTACTATATGCTATTGTAGTCTTTCTCTCCACTTCTGGAACTAATTATTACTATAGTGACTCGCGTCACATTACGATTGACCGTTAAAATTTTTCTTTTTTCACCTATGGATCCGTTATATACTTTGTGTGATCAGGTGGTGAATCTGACTCAGTCCAAGATCTGTCCTTGGAACAACACAAACTGGCATCCTCACAAGCTCAGTTACAGGGCCAGATTTCTGGTACTTTTACTGCCCCTTAGAATCTCTCTCCTTAGGCCGCTGTCATGACTTCTGAACCATCTGACGTATCTTTGAGCCTCCCTGAACCTGCTATAGCACTCCCTGACAAATTTACGGGGGAAAAAGACCAGTTCAGAATTTTCAAAGAGAGTTGAAAATTATTGTTTACCTTGCGCCCTCGGTCTTCAGGGAATGAGTCACAGCGGGTGGGAATTATAATGTCACTTTTGCGGGAGGTGTCCTCAGACTTGGGCATTTTCCTTACCCTCTTTTGCTCCTGAACGTCTTTCTGTGGACGCCTTTTTTGATGCTTTAGGACAGATTTATGATGAACCTTACAGGGTCAAGTTGGCAGAGACAAGAATCATGAAACTGAGATAGGGGAACCGCACAGCACAAGACTATTGTACTGAGTTTCATCAGTGGTCTACTGAGGTCCTGTGAAATGACACAGCTCTCAGGTGCCAATTCCTCAGGGGTCTTTCGGAGTCTCTAAAGGATACTCTGGCTCTATATGCTCCACCTGGTTGTTTGGTGGAGGCCAGGACTTATGCTATCCGTATGGATCGGTGGATGCGGGAGAGACGCGAGGTTCAACAAGAGGTTCCATTTTGTCCAACTGGCCCGGTTCATTTACCTGAGGTGACACCTATGGAGATTGGTGCTGCCAGCTCAAGGATTAATGAGATGAGACCCTGTCGGGAACTTGAACTTTGTCTCTATTGTGGCAGAGCTGGACATTTCTTAAAGGATTGCTTGGCACGACCTGCAGCAAACAATCCATTGGGAAACGTTTAAGACTTGTTGATTTTCGAGAAGGTCACTCAGACTTTTACTCCTCCGTTAAAGTGTAATTGAATGCTGAACTTCGTTTTCAAAATCAGTGTCTGTTAACATTTGCCTTTCTTCAATAGAAGAAAACAGCACTCACCGACCCTTAAAAAGTTCCATTCTTTATTCAAAAGCGATTAAAACGCCATGGCTGGGAGATTGAGGACAGGAATGTGCAGATGCAGGCGCTGACGACCGCCATTTCACGCTGAACAGCGCTTCACTGATTGACCCATAGAAGCGCTGTTCAGCGCGAAACGGCCGTCATCAGCACCTGAATCTGCACACTCCTGTCCTCACTCTCCCAGACATGACGTTTTAATCGCTTCTCAATAAAGTATGGAGCTTTTTAAGGATCGGTGAGTACTATTCATTTTTTCTTTCTTCTATGGAATTCAGCATGCTGTTTCTTCTGGTGGAGCACCGGGAACCATAAAGGTATAGCCTACAATCGTTCATTACACCTGTGGCACACTGATTCAGCAGTACTAGGTGCTGTCTTTTTTCTTTTGGAATTGTGGATATATTAAACATTTGCCTTTATTGACTGTGGTACTGCGGCTAATTTAATTGATTCAGGACTTGTTCTGAAGTTAGAATTAGGGACAGTTAAGCTAGAAAGCCCTATTCAAATCATGGCCATTGATAGAACACCTTAGCACAAAAATCTGGTTCAGTTAGTTATGGTGGAGTTCACGCTCAAGGTGGGGTCTCTTCATGTGGAATTAATCTCCTGTTATGTTTTGGACAGTTTACATGCTGGAATTGTGTTGGGTATTCCTTGGTTGCATATGCATAATCCGATAATTGATTGGAATCTGAAAGGTATTGTCAAATGGGGTCCTTATTGTATTGAAAAATGTCTTAAACCTGTGCATGTTTGCTCCGTTAGTCTGGAGGGTCTTCCGATGTACCTGAAAGACTTCAGAGATGTTTTTTTTTGGAAAAAGTCTGATCTTACCTCCTCACAGTCCCTATGACTGAGCTATTAATCTCATTTCTAATGCCAAATTACCCAAGGCTCGCTTGAATAACTTGTCTGGCCCTGAGCAGTCAGCCATGAAAGTTTATATTAATTCACGAAAAGGTCATATTAGACCTTCCTCAACACTGTAGCCACCGGATTCTTTTTGTTAAAAAGAAAGATGGAGGTCTCCGTCCCTGCCTTGATTTCCGAGAATTAAACAAAATAACAGTTAAAAATACTTACCCGCTTCCACTTATCCACGATCTATATAATCAGCTTTCTGGGGCCAAATGGTTTTCCAAACTGGATCTTAGAGGAGCATATAATCTGATACGGATTCATGAGGGTGATGAGTGGAAGACAGCGTTTTTAATATCTGAAGGTCTCTTTGGAAATCTCATCATGCCTTTTAGTCTAAGTAATGCACCCACGGTTTTTCAGAATTTTTATGAATTATATTTTCTCTGATTATATTAGAAGATTTATTGTGGTTTATTTAGATGATATTCTAATGTTCTCACCTGACCTTGATTCACATTATAAACATGTCCGTTTAGTTCTGCAAAGGTTGAGAAATAATTGTTTAATCTCCAGAATTGAAAAGTGTACCTTTTCTGTTCAAGAAATATCATTCTTGGATTTCATTGTGTCAGCCTCCAGGTTTTAGAGCCTCAAGGCTCTACAGTGCTTTTTAGGGTTCACAAATTATTACAGAAAATTTATTAGAGGATTTTCTCAGATTGTCAAGCCTCTCACGGACCGTACTCGTAAAGTGGTGGATCTAAAGATTTGGTCTCCAGAAGCAGTTGGGGGTTTGGAAAATTTGAAGAAATGTTTTATGTCTGCACCTGTTCTTGTTCAACCACACCTCCAGAGGCCGTTCATTGTGGAGGTAGGTGCTTCTGAGGTCGGGGTGGGGGCTGTATTGTCTCAAGGTCCTGAGACTTTAACTAACCTGCGACCATGTGCCTTTTTCTCTAAAAATTTTCTCCTTCTGAAAGAAACTGTCATGTGAGTAATCGAGAGTTACTTGCTGTCAAGTTGGCTTTTGAAGAAAGGAGGCATTTTTTGGAAGGAGCTGTTCATCCAGTCACCATGGTGACAGATCACAAAAATCTAGCTTATATTGAATCTAAAATACCAATATAGCCTGAATATAGCAGTATATTATATAAATCAATCAATTATTTACATATAATATTAATAATTCTACTATATATAGCAGCTAAAAGAATGGTAGACCATTCAAAATATTTAAGAGAAACCAACAAAACAGTATTCGAATTTGATGAAGGATCAATTCCGAAACGCGCGTCGGGGCTGTGTTTCTCTGTGACCGGCAGGCTCCAGGTATACACTTTTTTCATTCTCTCTCATCATTTATCCTAGCTATATGCACATTGGCACTTTCAATGATTATACCCTTGTTCGTTTATATTGCACCTGGTATTTTGGTTCAAAGGTATATGTTGTTGGTTTGAAAAGCACCATATATTTTATTTTTACTTATTTAACTATTTGCAATAGTCGTATTGTTCTTTTGGCACTTGGCACTTTATATTAAGATGACAATTTTTTGAATTTTTGGATATTTATATTTTGTTTCCTTTTTCTTAGGGTGTTTATAATATAAATTCATCACTTTTACTTTCACGTATCTATATGAGAAAGATTTTCTATATATCAGGATTATTTATATATATATATATATATATGTGTGTGTGTATATATATATATATATATATATATATATATATATATATATATGTGTGTGTGTGTATATTTGGGATTAATGACTTGCCAGCCTGCTATGTCTTTGGTATTTTTCTATTTTAATTATTATCTATTGTACACAGAGGACACAGTTGTATACTATTGTTACCCTATTTTAATAAAGGTATACTTTTATAATAAAGATATTGTTTCTTTTATTATATTCCCGAATTTTTGTATTTAGATTATAATATTATACTTATATTGAATCTGCCAAGCGGTTGAAACCTAAACATGCCCGATAGTCTTTATTTTTTTACGATTTAATTTTTCTATTACGTTTAGACCAGGGTCTAAGACCGTAAGGGCGGATGCCCTGTCTCATAGTCTTGATTCTGTGTCTCCTCCAGAACCTCCTTCCTCCATTCTTCCTCAGTGTATCATTGTGGCCATGGTTTCCTCTGAGCTGGAACCTGAAATCCATACTGCTCAGTCCTTGGCTCCTTCTAATACCCCTGAATGCAAGCTGTTTGTCCTTGTGTATCTCATATTACACCTTTTGCAAGAATTCCATGATTCTGTGTTGAGTGGTCATCCTGGGGTCTCCAAACTGTTTATTATTCATGTGGTACGATTGCACGAGATTCCTCTAAATATTATATTTGATAGGGGTGTACAATTAGTCTTTATATTTTGGTGGGTTTTCTGCAGAAAATTGGGGATTGATTTGTCCTTTTCCTCTGCTTATCATCCTGATACTAACGGTCAGACAGAGAGGACAAATCAGTCTTTGGAGAAAATTTTAAAATGATTTGTCGCTGATCAGCAGGAGAATTGGACATCATTTCTTCCTCTGGCTGAGTTTTCCTTTAACAGTCAGGTTAATCAGTCCACGGGGACCTCACCGTTTTTCTTTAATTGCGGGTTTCATCCTCATTTTGGTGAGTTCTCCAGGATAAGTTCTGGGTGTCCTGGGATGGATGTCTCCATTCAAGAGGTGGGGGATGTCTGGAGGGAGGTTAAAAAGAACATTGGGTTGGCTCCGCATCAGCAGAAGTGGAAGGCCGATAGGAGTCGCTCGTCAGGGGCTGCCTTCAAAGTGGGAGATAAGGTATGGCTATCCTCTAAGAATATTAGATTGAAGATGCCCTCCCTGAAGTTGGGTTCTAGATTCATAGGTCCGTATGAAATTTTGGAAGTGGTCAATCCAGTTGCCTTCCGATTAACACTCCCTCGGTCTTTCTGTATTCCTATTGTCTTCCACAAGTCGTTGTTTTAGGAGTTTATTCCTCCTGCTCTGTCTTCCTTGCCCCCGTCTCCTCCGGGTGTCTATTGAGGGAAGCTTAAAATGTGAGGTACAAAGGAACATTGATGCCTGAGTGGTCCAGAATTCCCTTCAATATCTGGTATATTGGAAGGGGTGCGGACCTGAGGAATAGTCCTGGGTCCCAGCTCATTCTGTAAGGGCTGATCGGTTGGTCCGGGCCTTTAACCGGAGGTTTTCTGGGAAACCTAGGGGTCTGGTGTACCCCCTTGAAACTGTCTTGTCTTTCTGGTTTCCTGACGCCGGCTCGTGAATTGGATTTCGTCTCTGACTACCCCTTGTTGTACTGCGCCATTCAGGGCCGGCCTGAGAGATTACGGCGCCCTAGGTGAAACTATTTTGTTGCGCCCCTACTATTCTTGGCAGTAGATGAAAACTTGGGATATAAATTTAGGAGCAAAATAAACCACAACAGCAATGATTAATTAACTCTCTCCTAACTCTTTATTCTTCTGAGAAGTTGTATAGGACAAATATATACAAAGTAATCAATAACACAAAACAAAAACGACCGTAGGTAATTAAAATTTTTGTTTCCTTGCCTTTTTTTTTGAAAAGGATGACACTAAAGGCCCTTTTACATTTAGCGATGCACCAGCAATCCGACCAGCGATCCGACTCGGTCAGGATCGCTGGTGCATCGCTAAATGATCGCTAGTGAGCTGTGACACAGGCAGACCTCACAGCGATGCAGCAGCGACGCAGCGCACGATACTCACCTTTCACACACAGCGATCCTGGCGTCCTCCCGCACGCCTCCACGCGTCGCTCGTCGTCACAGCAGGAAGCGCCCGACGAGAAATGGAGCCGGACATTCTCACGCGATCAGCGATGGACAGCGGGGGAGCCAGTCGGAGGTAAGTATCACACATAGCGATATCGCTAGCGATATTGCTATAACGTCACAAAATCGGTGACGTTATAGCGATATCGCTATGTGTAAAACCCCCTTAAGTCACCGAGATTAATTTGTTTAGCAACTTCAGATTCTATCGAAATTGTTGCCAACCCAACCAACCTCTCTTGCGTCATATTTGACCTTAAATATGTACACTTTTCTTTCCATCCCTAAGACTTTTTGCCTTTTGAAAAGATTTTTTATAATTTTTTCTCTGGCGCCCCCTTTGGGTCGGCGCCCTAAGCGGCCGCCTAGTTCGCCTTATACGTTCGGGCCGGCCCTGGCGCCATTTCCTGGACCTGACCTCGAATTGTTTATCCTCCCTTTACTTAACCAGTAAGTAGTATATATTATGTTACTATCTGTTATTGTAATCTTTCTCTCCACTTCTGGAACTAATTATTACTATAGTGACTCGCGTCACATTACGATTGACCATTAAAATGTTTCTATTTTCACCTATGGATCTGTTATATACTTTGTGTGATCAGGTGGTGAATCTGACTCAGTTAGTCCAAGATCTGTCCTTGGAACAACACAAACTGGCATCCTCTCAAGCTCAGTTACAGGGCCAGATTTCTGGTACTTTTACTGCCCCTCAGAATCTCTCTCCTTCGACCGCTGTCATGACTTCTGAAACATCTGACGTATCTTTGAGCCTCCCTGAACCTGCTATTGTACTCCCTGAAAAATTTACGGGGGACTTCTGGGACTAATTATTACTATAGTGACTCGCAGCACACTTTCCCTCTGAGTACTGTAAGAACAATTGGCATTTTAATGTGTGTGTTCTCAAACAAATTCAAGTATCCGAGATTTCTCATCAGAATAATGATAAACTACCACCTCAGTACCAGCATTTCAGTGAAGCCTGCAGTAAGAAGAAAGTCGATCAACTGCCTCCGCATCTTTGTTATGACTGTCCCATTGAATTGCTTCCTGGATCATACTTTTAGTTTGGGTGCATTTATAATCTTTCTGAACTGGAATTGAAAGTACTAATGGAATACCTAGATGAAAATTTAGAGAAAGGCTTCATTCAACCTTCTTCGCCAGCTGGAGCATGCTTTGTTTTTTGTGGAAAAGAAACACTCAACCCTGTGGCCATATATTGATTATAGGGAAATAAATAAGATTACCATAAAAAAAATGGCTGCCCACTACCCTTAATTCCTGAGTTGCTGGAGAGACTACGTTTTGCCAGAATTTTTACCAAACTCGATCTAAGAGGGGCTTCTAATCTCATATGAATTCGCCTGGGAGATGAGTGGAAAACAGCCTTTAGAACTAGATATGCACATTTTGAATACCTGGTTATGCCTTTCGGCCTTAGCAACGCCTCTGCCACCTTTCAGCACTTCATTAATGATGTTTTTCAATGACATACTTATATTTTCAGATACCTTGGTGGAGCATCGCAGGCTTGTCCAGTTAGTTCTGAAACCTGTACAGATGAATCAGCTCTATATCAATATCGAAAATATATCTATATCGAAAAATGTGTATTTGAACAAATCAGGACTCAATTCCTGGGATATATCATCTGTTCAGAAAGTCTGAGCATAGATCTCAGTAAAATCACAGCAGTAGTTGACTGGCCTAACCCAATAAATCTAAAAAACGTCCATTGCGTTATAGGATTTGCAAATTTCAACAGAAGATTCATTAAATTCTTTTCAAAAATTATTTTACCAATTACTTCACTCACAAAGAAAACCAAAGTGATTTCCTGGTCCTCAGAGGCACAGGTGGCTTTTGACAAATGAAAGACTCTTTTTACTTTTGCACCATTACTAGTCCATCCAAATCCTTAACTGCTGTTTGTTGTAGAAGTAGATGCCTCAGGCTCTGTGGTGGGAACAGTTTTATCACAGCAAGTTGGGGACAAGATGCAGCTTCATCCATGTGCATTCCTTTCTCATACCATGTCAGCTGCAGAAAACAATTATGACATTGGAAATAAGGAACTTTTATCTATTAAAGTCGCATTCTCTGAAAGGAGATCTCTTTTGGAAGGGGCCAATCATCCGGTGACTGTTCTTACTGACCACAAAAATGTAGAATTCATCCGTACAGGTAAGAGGTTGTCTGCAAGACAAGCACGTTGGGCCTTATTTTTCTCCAGGCTTAATTTTTTAATTTCTTATCGGCCTGGTTCAAGAAAGGGCAAGGCTGATGCTCTGTCCAGGATATTTACCGAACCTCAGGAGAGATCTAACACTGACTGTACCATTCTAACGCCAAAAAACGTGTCCATGATTCTAAACTTTTAGGACACCCTGGAGTCATGAAAGCGCAAGAACTTTTGGTGGTCTAATTGTAGGAAGGATGTGAAAATATGTTTCCTGCTGTTTAACATGTGCATGGAACATGATGCCACAATCCTCACCTCTAGGACTCCTTCAACCTATTCCAGAACCATCCAGGCCTTGGGGATCAATCTCAATGGATTTTATTGTGGACCTACCTCCTTCTAAAGAAAGGACTGTTATTCTTGTTGTGGTGGATTGGCTCACTAGCATGGCCCATTTTATTCCAACTAAAGGGATTCCTATGACTGAACAAACTGCAGAATTAGTGGTTAAAGAGATATTTAGGCTGCTTGGAATTCCTGACAATGAAATTTCTGATAGAGGTGTTCAGTTTACATCAAAATTTTGGAAAAGCTTCTGTACAGCTTTAGGAGTTAGGCCAAGGTCACATTGCATTTTGACAGTCCGTTAGACGGAATGCGTTACACCGTGGCATAATGCGGTGTAATGCAGTCTGTTAATGCTGCCATTGACCCCCACTATCGGGTGCATCGCGACGCATGCCGTGAAGCGGTATGCGCTCTCGATGTGCCATCATTCAATGACGAAGCCTCGGACGCGGGCTGCAGCGTCTGAGGCTCCATCACCGCTAGCACAGTTGAATCATCTGCGCTAACGGGTATAGCATAACGCGATCGCTTTATGCTTTACTGTTAATGCAGCCCGTCAACACTATGCGTTGAACAGGCTGGGTTAACACAATATGAACCTGGCCCTACTGTCAATTTGTCTATTGCCTTCCACCCACAATCCAATGTGTTGTGAATTCCCTGGCTCAGACTTCTGAGCCGAAGCTCCCCCTGCTCCCTTCGGTGGTTACTGGAGGTAGTGGAGCTGGCCAGATTGACAGAGATCTGCCACATGATGATGATGACGATTGGAGATCTGAGGTTACGGATTGGAGTATTTAAGTCTGCAGACTTCCTGCAATCCCTGCTGGTGATTGCTTTCCTGTGCATTCAGAGGTCTGATGTCTCCTGCCCTGTTCCTGCATTGTTCAGCTAAGTGATTAATTTGCTAATCCTTTGCATCTGATTTGGTTTTGTCTATCTCTGCTTGCTGTGCGGGTTCAGCTTGCTCCTGCTAGGGGCTGTGCTGGACCACCGCTCTATATGTTACTGCTTGTGTCAGTTTGTTCAGTCCCCTGTTATATTGGTCTCTTTTGCTTTACTTCCAGTTAATACCAGAGTGCTGACATAGTGGGGGCGAAGTCGTGTGACTTCAGTGTTTTTTTGTACATCAGATGTGTTGGATTTTTCAGGGTTTTTTTTGCGTGATTGCTGTTAGGGCTAGCGGAACGCTCCAAGTAATAAAATAAAAGTAAGGTGCGTTCGCAGTCCGGGGTCCACCGTGCAGGGGTGGTAAACTGCTGATTAGTAATGGCGGAAGTATAAAGCAGTGTACAAAAGGTCACACGTGTGTTAACGTCAGCCAGCGTGAACAGAAGCAAAAACTGTTAACTCACAGAGCCGCGCTACCGCAGAACATAAATGCCGGTGCCTGTTTAGCTCACAGAGCCCAGCCACTGAGCGCACAGAAAGCGGTCACAGAACTCTGCCCCAAGGACACGGGTCAGAGTCCCTCTAAACCTTCTGAGCATGCGGCGTCGCACCTGCGGACGCCACTATAGACGCTGACTATGGAGTGTCGAGCACGTGCACCGTGGACACTGATGCCTGTCTCAGACTCTGTCCTGCCTACACCTAAGCCTGGGCACTTAACAGGCTAGGCTGCACAACACATGCGTACCAAGGGTAGGGGTTTCTTAATGAGTCATTCACCAGAGACATTCGTACATGCATACGACACTCACTCCTCATAGTCTGATAATGCAGTCTATACTAGCGCATGGCCGAGCGGCCATGTGAACCTTTTATAGCCGCGTCCTTCCGGGGCCTTCTTGACCTTTCTGATGGTCCAATCCGAGCTGGAGAAGGACCTGAGCATGTGACCTCCGATCTCCAATGTGAGATCGTCCCACGGGCATGCTCAGTGGACCGAAAGGAGGACTTAGTCCCTGGAGTAGCTCACTGCTGACCAGCATGCATTGCTATAGCTGGGCCAGAGGTGGCAGCAGCAACCAAACCCACAGAGCTGGTTTGAGCAGAGCGCCGGGATCGACGAGTCTGCTGAGCAGGTTCCTCTGTGGCCGAAGAGGAATGGGACTCCCGGATGCAAGGCTTGGGATTCCTGCTGTGCAGCAACAGGAACCCAACGCCTAGCAATTGCAGACAGTGTCTTTCCTTTCCTATCCTGTCTAGTCAGTTTGGGCCCCATCATTTGCTCAGTATATTTTTCTGCCTGCATTTGTGTCTTATCTTTTCTCACCAACAATATATGTTTGGGGGCTATCTATTCCTTTGGGGTCTGCTCCAGGACAGTTTAGATTACACCTTTCTTGCTTTAGGCTTAGTTAGCTCTCCGGCTGTTCCGAGGCGTCTAGGGCATCGTAGGTACGCTCCACCGCTACTGCTAGTTGTGTGGATAGGATTAGGGGTCTGCAATCTGCTTAGTTACTAACATCTCTGGTTTTCTGGTGGCTTAGCCTGTTCCTGCCATCCTCCTCGGTGACCCATTCACAACACCAATGGCCAGACTGAAAGAACTAACCAATCTTTTGAACAATACCTGCGCTGTTTTATTTCAGGGTGGACTATTTACCAACAGCAGAATTTGCTTATAATAACTTCAAACACAGTTCCACATCCCAAAACCCATTTTTTGCTAACTATGGCTAGCATCCGACATTTATTCCTTATCTTCCATTGAATACTTTGATTCCTGCGGTTACTGATAGACTTACAAAGTTGCAGAAAGCTCAGGAATAACTAATTGAGATGTTACAAAAGGCCCAAGAAAATTATAAAGAAACAGCGATTAAACACTGCAAAGCCCCTGTTACCCTTCAGGTTGGTGACAAGGTTTGGCTTTCTGCAAAAAATCTGAAAACAAACGTACCATCTTCTAAATTGGATCAAAATTCATAGGACCTTTTTAAATTTCACGCCTCCCGAAGAAGGATTGCGAAACGCGTGTCGGGGCAGCAGGGACGCCAGGAATCCTCCGTTCAAATCTTAGGTATTTGCCTTTCTTTGCCTTCATACCTCATTTTGGTGAATTGGTTACACCATTTGTGCCTTAATTAGTGACTGCGCTATTACTTGTAGTAACTTATGGTTTAAGTAGGGATTGCGTTACTGCTCCTGATAACCTCTATGTGAACTAGGCCTAATTGTAGCATGACTATGTTTTCTCCACAAGGGGGTTACTAGCTTAATATTAGACTCTATCATGTTCACATTTTAAGCACTACTGCAATTTATTTAATGAAAGGGTTTACATAACCCTCAGCTATATAGTGCAGGTTCCTATATGTCACATGTCTTTGGTGTATATCAAGTTTTAGTGGTACATCATTACATCTATTGATCGGTGTGCTGTTTTGTAAACCGCTTTTTTTGCATTGTGAGTACTCTATGGTGATAAGTCCCTGGTTTATGTATATTCTGAGTCATTCTTACCTTTTTAATGATTTTTTCAATAAAATAAAATTTTTAATATACCTCTGTTGTTGCCTCTGTTCAGGGGTTATTTTCTGTGACTCCCATGTTGCAAAAGGCCCAAGAAAATTATCAAGAAACAGCGGCTAAACACTGCAAAGCCCCTGTTACCCTTCAGGTTGGTGACAAGGTATGGCTTTCTACAAAAAATCTGAAAACAAACGCACCGTCTTCTAAATTGGATCAAAATTCATAGGACCTTTTCAAATTTCTGCACAAATTAGCCCAGTTGCTTTCCCTTTAACCTCTTCATGACCCAGCCTATTTTGACCTTAATGACCTGGCAATTTTTTGCAATTCTGACCAGTCTCCCTTTATGAGGTAATAACTCAGGAACGCTTCAACGGATCCTAGCGATTCTGAGAATGTTTTTTCGTGACATATTGGGCTTCATGTTAGTGGTAAATTTAGGTCGATAATTTTTGCTTTTATTTGTGAAAAAATCAGAAATTTGGTAAAAATTTAGAATATTTTGCAATTTTCACATTTTGAATTTTTATTCTGTTAAACCAGAGAGTTATGTGACACAAAGTGGTTACTAAATAACATTTCCCACATGTCTACTTTACATCAGCACAATTTTGGAAACTAATTTTTTTTTGTTAGGAAGTTATAAGGGTTAAAAGTTGACCAGCGATTTCTCATTTTTACAACAAAATTTACAAAACCATTTTTTTAGGGACCACCTCACATTTGAAGTCACTTTGAGGGGTCTATATGGCAGAAAATACCCAAAAGTGACACCATTCTAAAAACTGCACCCATCAAGCTACTCAAAACTACATTCAAGAAGATTATTAACCCTTCAGGTGTTTCGCAGGAACTAAAGCAACGTGGAAAGAAAAAATGGACATTTTAATTTTTACAACAAAAATTTTCTTTTAGCATCAATTTTTTCATTTTCACATGGGCAACAGGATAAAATGGATCCTAAAATTTGTTGGGCAATTTCTCCTGAGTACACCGATACCTCATATGTGGTCATAAACCACTGTTTGGGTGCACGGCAGGGCTCAGAAGGGAAGGAGCACCATTTGACTTTTTGAATGGAAAACATGCTGGAATATTTAGCGGTTGCCATGTCGCGTTTGGAGAGCCCCTGTGTGCCTAAACTTTGGATCTCCCCCACAAGTGACCCTATTTTGGAAACTAGACCCCCCCAAGGAACTTATCTACATGCATAATGATCACTTTGAACCCCCCCCAGGTGCTTCACAAATTGATCGGTAAAAAAAAAAGTTTTTTTTTCACAAAAATTTTCTTTTAGCCTCAGTTTTTTCATTTTCACATGGGCAACAGGATAAAATGGATCCTAAAATTTGTTGGGCAATTTCTCCTGAGTGCACAGATACCTCATATGTGGTCATAAACCACTATTTGGGCGCATGGCAGGGCTCCGTAAGTGAAGGAGCGCTATTTGACTTTTTGAATGGAAAATTAGCTCCAATCGTTATCGGACACCATGTCGCTTTTGGAAAGCCCCTGTATGCCTAAACAGTGAAACCCCCCCACAAATGACACCATTTTGGAAACTAGACCCCTTATGGAACTTATCTAGATGTGTAGTGAGCACTTTGAACCCCCAGGTGCTTCACAGAAGTTTATAACACAGAGCAGTGAAAAGAAAAAATAATTTTTTTCCTCAAAAATGATTTTTTAGCACGCTATTTTTCATTTTCACAAGGGTAACAGGAGAAATTGGACCACAAAAGTTGTTGTGCAATGTGTTCTGAGTACACCGATACCCCATATGTGGGGGGAACCGCTGTTTGGGCGCACGGCAGGGCTCAGAAGGGAAGGAGAACCATTTGACTTTTTGAAATGAAAATTACCTCTAATCGTTAGCGGACACCATGTCGTGTTTGGAGAGCCCCTGTGTGCCTAAACATTGGAGCTCCCCCCACAAATAACCCCATTTTGGAAACTAGACCCCCTAAGTAACTTATCTAGATGCATAGTGAGCACTTTGAACCCCCAAGTGCTTCACAAAAGTTTATAACGCAGTGCCGTGAAAATAAAAAATATTTTTTTTTCCTCAAAAAATTATATTTAGTGCGCAATTTTTTATTTTCACAAGGGTACCAGGAGAAACTGGACCCCAAAAGTTGTTGTCCAGTTTGACCTGACTATGCTGGTACCCCATATGTGGGGGGGACCACTGTTTGGGCACACGTTGGGGCTCGGAAGAGAAGTAGTTACATTTTGAAATGCTGACTTTGATGGAATGGTCTGCGGGCATCATGTTACATTTGCAGAGCCCCTGATGTACCTAAACTGTGGAAACTCCCCACAAATGACCCCATTTTGGAAACTAGACCCCCCCAAGGAACTTATCTAGATGTGTGGTGAGCACTTTGAACCCCAAGTGCTTCACAGAAGTTTATAACGCAGAGCCGTGAAAACAAAAAATCATTTTTTTTCCTCAAAAAAAATGATTTTTAGCCAGCAATTTTTTTTTCCACAAGGGTAACAGGATAAATTGGACCCCAAAAAGTTGTTGTCCAGTTTGTCCTGAGTACGCTGATACCCCACATATGGGTGGGGACCACTGTTTGGGCACACGTCGTGGCTCGGAAGGGAAGTAGTGACATTATGAAATGCTGACTTTGATGGAATGGTCTGCGGGCGTCATGTTACATTTGCAGAGCCCCTGGTGTGCCTAAACTGCGGAACCCCTCCACAAGTGACCCCATTTTGGAAATTAGACCCCCCAAGGAACTTATCTAGATGTGTGGTGAGCACTTTGAACCCCCAAGTGCTTCACAGAAGTTTATAACGCAAAGCTGTGAAAATAAAAAATCATTTTTTCCTCAAAAAATGATTATTTTAGCTCGCAAATTTTTATTTTCATAAGGGTAACAGGAGAAATTGGACCCCAAAAGTTGTTGTCCAGTTTGTCCTGAGTACGCTGGTACCCCATATGTGGGGGGGAACCATTGTTTGGGCGCACGTAAGGGCTGAGAATGGAAGTAGTGACGTTTTGAAATGTAGACTTTGATGGAAAGATCTGCGGTCGTCGTTACGTTTGCAGAGCCCCTGATGTGCCTAAACAGTAGAAACCCCCCACAAGTGACCCCATTTTGGAAACTAGACCTTCCAAGGAACTTAGCTAGATGTCTGGTGAGCACTTTGAACCCCTAAGTACTTCACAGACGATTATAACACAGAGACGTGAAAATAAAAAAATCATTTTTTTTCCAAAAAAATCATTTTTTAGCCCCCAATTTTTTATTTTCCCAAGGGTAGCAGGAGAAATTAGACAACCAAAGTTGTTGTGCAATTTTTCCTGAGTACGATGATACCCCATATGTTGGGGTAAACCACTGTTTGAGCACACGTCGGGGCTGGGAAATGAGGGAGCACCGTTTGACTTTTTGAACGCAAAATTGGCTGGTATCAATGGTTGCACCATGTCGCGTTTGGAGACGCCCTGATGTGCCTAAACAGTGGAAACCCCTCAATTCTAACTCCAACCCTAACCCCAACACACCCCTAACCACAACCCTAACCCTAATCCCAACCCTAACCATAACCCTAACCCCAACACACCCCTAACCCTAATTCCAAACCTAACCCTAATTCCAACCCTAACTCTAATTCCAACCCTAACCCTAATTCCACTCTAACCCTAATTCCAACCCTAACCCTAATTCCAACCCTAACCCTAATTCCAACCCTAACCCTATTTCCAACCCTAACCCTATTTCCAACCCTAACCCTAATGGAAAAATAAAAATAAAAATAATTTCTTTACTTTATTAGTTGATCCTGCCTATGGGGGTGATAAACGGGGGGGTTTATTTACTTTTCATTCTATTTTGATCACTGTGAGAGTTTATCACAGTGATTAAAATGAATGAAGGGAAATTGCAGCCAGCAGGCGCACTGCGCATGCACCCGCCATTTTCCAAGATGGCGGCACCCATGAAGCAGGACCACGGGACACTGGGAGGCGGAAAGGGACATCGGAGGTACCGGGGGGGTGAGGGGGTCGGAAGGTGGGGGGAGCCAAAAGAAGGGGGAGGGGAGCTGATGACGGCAGCGGCACATTGCCGCCGTCAGTCGGTATCGGGGGCCGATCGGCCCCGTGAGTCAATGGAGGGGGTCGGATCATGCAGCATCGGCCATGGCTGGATTGTAATATTTCATCAATTTTCATTGATGAAATATTACTATCGCTCTGATTGGCTGTTAAAAGTGAAACAGCCAATCGGAGCGATCGTAGCCACGTGGGGGCGAAGCCACGCCCCCTGTGGTGAAGAACAAAGCCCCCTGTATCAGTGGGTCGGTTGACCTTTCAGTGACCTAGGTCACCCAGCCCGCAGGGGGGCTTTAAAGTCATGACGCCACATAGACGTCATGGGTCGTTTTGGCACGACTTTTCATGACGCCTATGTGGTGTCAAAGGTCGTGAAGGGGTTAAAACTTCCCAGAGGCGTAGCTAGGGTTTTGGTTCAGGGGTGGCGAAACTTCTGAGTGGGCCCCTAACCAGAGAACCTCAACAGATAACTGCGCTGTTGCCAAAAATAATCTCTCTCTATATATATATATATATATATATATATATATATATATATATATATATATATATATATATATATATATACATACAGTGGGGCAAAAAAGTATTTAGTCAGTCAGCAATAGTGCAAGTTCCACCACTTAAAAAGATGAGAGGCGTCTGTAATTTACATCATAGGTAGACCTCAACTATGGGAGACAAACTGAGAAAAAAAAATCCAGAAAATCACATTGTCTGTTTTTTTTTCATTTTATTTGCATATTATGGTGGAAAATAAGTATTTGGTCAGAAACAAGCAATCAAGATTTCTGGCTCTCACAGACCTGTAACTACTTCTTTAAGAATCTCCTCTTTCCTCCACTCATTACCTGTAGTAATGGCACCTGTTTAAACTTGTTATCAGTATAAAAAGACACCTGTGCACACCCTCAAACAGTCTGACTCCAAACTCCACTATGGTGAAGACCAAAGAGCTGTCAAAGGACACCAGAAACAAAATTGTAGCCCTGCACCAGGCTGGGAAGACTGAATCTGCAATAGCCAACCAGCTTGGAGTGAAGAAATCAACTGTGGGAACAATAATTAGAAAATGGAAGACATACAAGACCACTGATAATCTCCCTCGATCTGGTGCTCCACGCAAAATCCCACCCCGTGGGGTCAGAATGATCACAAGAACGGTGAGCAAAAATCCCAGAACCACGCGGGGGGATCTAGTGAATGAACTGCAGAGAGCTGGGACCAATGTAACAAGGCCTACCATAAGTAACACACTACACCACCATGGACTCAGATCCTGCAGTGCCAGACGTGTCCCACTGCTTAAGCCTGTACATGTCCGGGCCCGTCTGAAGTTTGCTAGAGAGCATTTGGATGATCCAGAGGAGTTTTGGGAGAATGTCCTATGGTCTGATGAAACCAAACTGAAACTGTTTGGTAGAAACACAACTTGTCGTGTTTGGAGGAAAAAGAATACCGAGTTGCATCCATCAAACACCATACCTACTGTAAAGCATGGTGGTGGAAACATCATGCTTTGGGGCTGTTTCTCTGCAAAGGGGCCAGGACGACTGATCCGGGTACATGAAAGAATGAATGGGGCCATGTATCGTGAGATTTTGAGTGCAAACCTCCTTCCATCAGCAAGGGCATTGAATATGAAACGTGGCTGGGTCTTTCAACATGACAATGATCCAAAGCACACCGCCAGGGCTACGAAGGAGTGGCTTCGTAAGAAGCATTTCAAGGTCCTGGAGTGGCCTAGCCAGTCTCCAGATCTCAACCCTATAGAAAACCTTTGGAGGGAGTTGAAAGTCCGTGTTGCCAAGCGAAAAGCCTAAAACATCACTGCTCTAGAGGAGATCTGCATGGAGGAATGGGCCAACATACCAACAACAGTGTGTGGCAACCTTGTGAAGACTTACAGAAAACGTTTGACCTCTGTCATTGCCAACAAAGGATATATCACAAAGTATTGAGATGAAATTTTGTTTCTGACCAAATACTTATTTTCCACCATAATATGCAAATAAAATGAAAAGAAAACAGACAATGTGATTTTCTGGATTTTTTTTTCTCTGTTTGTCTCCCATAGTTGAGGTCTACCTATGATGTAAATTACAGACGCCTCTCATCTTTTTAAGTGGTGGAACTTGCACTATTGCTGACTGACTAAATACTTTTTTGCCCCACTGTATATAAAAATACCAATATTGATATTACCGCCATATGGTCAGACGTAAATAATACCAGTCCTACAGAACATATAATAGATTACAGCAGAGTTACAAATAATGTCTTACCGCTGACGTTCTTTCTGATGGAATCGTTTACTTTTCACGTCTTTTCCATCTTGCCCAGACCGACATGACGACTCCTCCAGCCAGGACTTGGCTACAGATAATACAAGAAAGACACATTTCACTTCTCAGATTTTTCAGCACTGTCACCAATTGGACTATTCTCAACCTGCACAAACCCCTCATCCTGCTGATACCCCAATACTGAGCTGCTGCTGCTGCCGTATGTGTCCCTATTACTGCACCTACTATGTGGGTCTGTGTGACCTCTAAATTTTAAAGCAAACCTCTAGAACATAGTGATGCTGGGTACAAGTGCCCTAGAAAACAGTGCCCACATTTTGTAACATAGAAAGTAATAGTGCCCTGTGTCACAGTAACCCAAGTTCCCCTATAACAATGTGCTCACTTTACATTTAATAATGCCCAGAGTCTACCCCCCTGTACAGCTCCTCTCTACACAGTATGATGCTCTCTTATACACAGTATAATGCCCCCACACTGTATGATGGCCCCCTTACTGTAATCTCCACACTGTATGATGGCCCCGTCACTATAATCCCCACACTGTATGATGGCCCCCTAGATAGCATCCATATAGCATAGTGGTCTACAACCTTTCTGACCTTGAGAGCCATATTCAGCTTAGACAGAGTCGCAAGCCACATTCAGCAGAAAGAGGGGCGCAAGCCACATCCAGCTCCCATCTCCTTCAATGTAGTGTCAACCAAAGTCCCCATTACAGGTATAATGATAACCAAAGCTTTTCCACAGAAATCACTCCAAAGCAGTACACTGAGATCCAAGGGTTCCCACAATAACCCCATTCAGTATTCTCCCATCAAGGACTCCCAACACACCGTCACATCCAGCTTTGAGCACCTCCTCTAACAGGTAGTACCATCCTCCAGTGTACCGTACCTAAAACATCTCTAAACCCCTAAGACCAGTAAATGTGCATCCAGATCTGCTCTTCTGTGCAGGGCTGCTCACGTAAATCACTATTTTGTGATGTTCTCTTCATACTTGTTTGCTAGACCTGGAGCTAATGCACCAAGCTGGCAGACAGTCCCGAGCCACAATTCATGGAACCGTGAGCCACATGTGGCTCCCGAGCTACAGGTTGGGGACCCCTGATATAGTGTAATACACCAGATAGTCCTCAATATAGTATAATGCACCCCCATAGGCAGCCTCTATATTATAATGCACCCCCTATAGGCAGCCTCTGTATTATAATGCACCCCCATAGGCAGCCTCTATAATATAATTTACCCCCATAGGCAGCCTCTGCATTATAAAGTACCCCCATAGTCAGCCTCTAGCCCCATAGGCAGCCTCTGTATTATAATGTGCCCCCATAGGCAGCCTCTATATTATAATGCACCCCCATAGGCAGCCTCTATATTATAATGCACCCCTATAGTCAGCCTCTGTACCCCCATAGACAGTCTCTGTACCCCCATAGACAGCCACTGTATTATAATGTACCCCCATAGTCAGCCTCTGTACCCCAATAGACAGCCTCTGTATTATAAAGTACCCCCATAGTCAGCCTCTAGCCCCATAGGCAGCCTCTGTATTATAATGTGCCCCCATAGGCAGCCTCTATATTATAATGCACTCCCATAGGCAGCCTATATATTATAATGCACCCCCATAGTCAGCCTCTGTACCCCCATAGACAGTCTCTGTACCCCCATAGACAGCCACTGTATTATAATGTACCCCCATAGTCAGCCTCTGTACCCCCATTGACAGCCTCTGTATTAAAATGTACCCCCATAGGCAGCCTCTGTATTATAATGTACTCCCATAGGCAGCCTCTGTACCCCCATAGGCAGCCTCTGTATTATAACGTACATGCACAGGCAGCCTATCTGTACCCCCATAGGCAGCCTCTGTATTATAACGTACCCCCATAGACAGCCTCTGTATTATAATGTACCCCCATAGGCAGCCTCTGTACCCCCATAGGCAGCCTCTGTACCCCCATAGGCAGTCTCTGTACCCCCATAGGCAGCCACTGTATTATAATGTACCCCCATAGTCAGCCTCTGTACCCCCATTGACAGCCTCTGTATTATAATGTACCCCCATAGGCAGCCTCTGTATTATAACGTACCCCCATAGACAGCCTCTGTATTATAATGTACCCCCATAGGCAGCCTCTGTACCCCCATAGGCTGCCTCTGTATTATAATGTACCCCATAGACAGCCTCTGTATTATAATGTACCCCCATAGGCAGCCTCTGTACCCCCATAGGCTGCCTCTGTATTATAACGTACCCCCATAGACAGCCTCTGTATTATAATGTACCCCCATAGGCAGCCTCTGTACCCCCATAGGCTGCCTCTGTATTAAAACGTACCCGCAAAGGCAGCCTATCTGTACCCCCATAGGCAGCCTCTGTATTATAACGTACCCCCATAGGCAGCCTCTGCATTATAACGTACCCCCATAGGCAGCCTCTGTACCCCCATAGGCAATCTGTATTATAACATACCCCCATAGGCAGCCTCTATGTACCACCATAGGCAGCCTCTGTATTATAATGTACCCCCATAGGCAGCATCTCTGTACCCCCATAGGCAGCCTCTGTACCCTCATAGACAGCCTCTGTATTATAACGTACCCCCATAGTCAGCCTCTGTACCCCTATAGTCAGCCTCTGTACCCCTATAGGCAGCCTATTATAATTCACCCTGTTACAAAAATAAATAAATCTAATACTCACCTCTCTTCTCCTCCCAGCTCCTGTGCTGCTCCCTGCTCTCTCGCTCATCTCCTAACAGCGGGCACCGGGCAGTGATGTCATCGCGCCCGCTGTCAGGGAGAGGGGGATGATGGGAGAAGGAGCGCTCGCTCCCTCTCTCAGCACTGCAGTCAGCTGTATGGGCTAGATGCCGATACAGCTGACCCTGCAATGACGGGCAGGGGGGCCCACTTCTGGCAACGGGCCCCCCACCGCCTGCTCGGGTTGATTCTCCCTGCTCTGCTGCAGAATGCAATTGTATTGGCGCGCTGTGCACGCCGATACAGTTACATAGCGTAGGTCAGGGTGGGCCCCTCAGAGCGCGGAGCCCGGGGCGACTGCCTCCTCTGCCCCCCCGGTAGCTACGCTACTGAAACCTCCTAAAAGCTTTAAAATACATCCTGTATTTCATGTATCCTTGCTCAAACTATTCAGTTAAAATCCATTTCCAGGAAGAACTCAGCCACCTCATCTACTATTAAAAAGTCCATGCTGAAGAAGAGTACATTGTGAATAAAATTCTGGACTCTAGAAAATTTAGAGGAAAATTGCAATATTTGGTGCAATGGAGGGGTTACGTACCAGAAGATAATTCTTGGGAGCCAGAGGACAATGTCCATGCACCCAGGCTTACAAGAGCCTTTCACCAGAGACATCCAGAGAAGCCAGTGCCTGAGATGTTCAGAGGCCATCCTGGAAGGATTTGAACCCAGCAGCTGTAGTGCATCAGGTGGCAGTTCTTCCCTCTGAGCTATTCAGCTCGCTGGACAGTTCCTTGCTAAATCAGATACTAGTACCTGTGTTGTTCCTGATATCTCTACCCCAAGTTCCTGATTGGCTCACCCTGTCATCTGCTGATTGAGCACCCTATTTAAACCTAGCACTGCACTTCCTTCATTGTGAGATTATTGAGCTCCAGCCTATAGTCTAGCCTCTTCCCACCTGCTGCTTATTCTCAAGATGCTACTGCTGCTCCGTGTACCGACCTCTGGCTATATCCTGACCATGATTCCTGCTTATCCTTCCAACTACATTGCTGCTCCGTGTACCGACCTCTGGCTATATCCTGATGACGCTACCTGCCGGCGCTGCCCCTAGTGGTTGCAATATCACTACTCCAACTCAGATCAGTCCTTAACACAAGATGACTGTCAATCTTCCTCGGTTTGGGACTCCATGCAAGCTTTCGTCTCATGGGGTAAGGATGATTCTGAGAAAGGTCAGGAATCAGCTCAAAACTACACGGGAGGACCTGATCAATGACCTGAGGGAGCTGAGATCACAGTCTCGAAAATTACTATTAGTAACACACTACGCCGTCATGGATTAAAATCCTGCAGGGAACGCAGGGTTCCTCTACTCATGCCAGCACATGAAGTTTGCCCAGGACCATCTGGATGACCAAAAGAATAGAAATTTTTGGTATCAACTCCACTTGCCGTGTTGGGAGGAAGAAGGGTGAGTACAACCCCAAGAACACTGTCCCAACCATAAAGCATGGTGGGGAAGCAAAAGGGAGAAAAGGGGACAAGATGACTGCACCATATTGAAGGGAGAATGCATGAGGTCATGTATCGTGAGAATTTGACAACCCCCTAAGAACATTGAAGATCGGTTTTGACTGAGTCTTCCAGCATGACAATGACCCAAAACACATCCAGGGCAACTAAGGCTACTTTCACACTAGCGTCGTGTGACGTACGTTGCAATGCGCCATTTTGGAGAAAAAACGCACCCTGCAAAGTTGCCCGCAGGATGCGTTTTTTCTCCATAGACTTGCACTAGCGACACATTGCGACGTATGGCCACACGTCGCATCCATCATGCGACGGATGCGTCGTGTTTTGGCGGCAGTGACGCACAAAAAAAGTTACATGTAATGTTTTTTTGAGCGTCGTGTCCGCCATTTTCGACCGCGCATGCGCGGCCGAAACTTCGCCCCCTCCTCCCTGGACATTACAATTGGGCAGCGGATGCGTTGAAAAACTGCATCCGCTGCCCCCGTTGTGCAAATCTTTCACAACGTGCGTCGGTACGTCGGCCCGACGCATTGCGACGGGCCCGTACCGACGCAAGTGTGAAAGTAGCCTAAGAAGTGGCTCCTTAAGAAGCATTTCAAGGTCCTGGAGTGGCCTAGCCAGTTTCTACACCTAAACCCAAAAGAAAATCTTTGGAGGGAGCTGAAACGCAATGTTGCGCAGCGATATCCCGAAACCTTGAAAAATCTGGAGAAGATCTGTATGGACAAGTGGGCCAAAATCCCTGCTGCAGTTTGTGCAAACTTGGTCAAGAACTACAGTAAACGTCTGACCTGTAATTGAAAACAAAGGTTTCTGTACCAAATATTAAGTTTACTGTGTGTTTAAATATTAAGTTTTGTGTTTCTATTGTATCAAATACTTAATTAATTTTCATTTTATTGCTTGAAATATGTAAAAATTGTACAGTGTGATTTTCTGAATTTTTTTTTTAAGATTCTGTCTCTCACAGTTGAAGTGTACCTACGATAAAAATTACAGAACTTTCCATTCTTTGTAGGTGAAAAATTGCAAAATTGGCAATGTATCAAATACTTATTTTCCCCACTGTAGTAAAATCAAGATTCTTCTCACACAAGTAATATTAGTTTTTTACGATAGTAAAAAAAAGGCAGGTGTAGTAATACTGGTCGCCCTCCCAGGGCCGTGGGGTACTCGGTACCGGGCGGGTGTCACGGGGATGTGTCACAGCAGCAGTGACCCGGTCTGTGGCCCTGGGCGCCCCAGCAATCAGGGGTGTTGAATGGTGGTTTGTAGTTAATGGAATAGTTTGTGACGCCACCTGTGGTGTTCGGCAAGTGGGATGTTGGGCCGACGCTGCATGCAGATCCTCTGGGGCTGGTGGTGTGTTGCAGCCAAGATGGTGAAGCTCCCCACAGGTCGAGCTGTAGCCCCAGGGCAGTGTAGATGTAGGGGCAGAGGAGAGGTACAGGCAGTGTAGAAGCTGGTACCCAGATGTAGTTGGACAGGGTGTGTTGGCGCTGGATTAATTGGAGGACCCCAGGGCGTTCAGTTCCAAAGCTTTACTCACAGTCTGTAGCACACACAGATGCCTACCTCCATGCTGTGTCCTCCGGGTCAGGGACTCAGTCAACCTCCAGATCAGATGGAATGCTCCCTTCCAACACTCCGCCAACATGTGCCTTTCTGAACGTCTCCTCTTATAGCGCCTTTAAGTGTGAAGTACTCCTAGTACTGAGTTACACTGGAGTGCCTCCTGACAGATGTTCCCAAGAACTCTACTTGTACGGCAGACAGCTGTAGCCTGCTTCGGGGACTCCTGTCTCCTGAGTCCCGGGCTCACTATTCACGTTGCTCTTGTGCCCCCAAGTCTTAGATGGGAGTAGTGCATTTACAGCCCACTACTCCACCAGTGTCTGCTGCAGGACCTTCAGTATTCATACAACCTCGGGGACCGGGCCCCGGCCTTGCGCTTAGAACTTCTAGGCAGGGTTCTCCTGTAACCCACGTCCTCTCTGTTCCTTTTTACTCCTTCGTTCCGTACTAATCCCTCTCTCTCATAGAAGATCAGGCTTCAGTCCAATGTCTTTCTCCTTCTTTCCTTTCCTGTGCCAGCTGGCTCAGATCACTGAGGCAGCTGCAGCACTCCTTCCTCTATCCCTCTTCCAGGGATCTTCTTTCCTCACTCCTCTCTGAGTGACTCTCTCTGACTGACTGACTGACTGAAAACCTAAACCTTTCCGCTCTTTATTTATTCTAAACTCCACCCGCCTACCAGCACGTTTCGTGTTCCAAGCAGGGAGCCACCAAAGGTGCTCTGCTACACTCCAAGCAGGGAGCCGCAGTGTGGCTTTGCTGAACTACCATGTTGTGTGGGATGCAAGTGTTGGAGCGTGGTTAGGAGCCTCCAACTCACCTGGATGGTGGGGTACTACACGTCAGGAAGAGGTGCAGTACCTCGGTGGCAACTGAATCCTCAGGGGCGCCACAATACTAATTTGTAGACTGATCGTCCCCAACCTTTCTCACATAGAAAGTCACATTCAGCCATGAGAGATGGTCAGCGAACCTCATCCTTTGAGATGAAATCGTACAAGCCATTTACCCTATAGAAGACCGATAATAACTGGAAACGGTATCAATTTAGAATTAAAAAGATCATACTATGCCATTGTAGTAAGTAACATAACACAATCTTTGGCTGCATGAATTTGCTTAAACAGTTTCCAAGCTTCAAATAAATTGTCTGCTTTTTTATTTCTAGAGACGATGCAACGTTACTCCATGGGTTTATTGTAGTTTTTCCTAATTTTTTTCAAGAGCGGTAAAACTGTAAGGGAGCAGACTGCAAGGTATGATTTAAGAAGATGAACGGTTAAAGAATCTGGGAACCCTGGAGAGGTCCCTTCCAACATTCTATGATTCCATGCAGTATTATGTTCAGAATTGATGACAGATTTTGCTGCAGATACACCTCAACAAAAAAATCTGCCGTTAAATCTGCAGTGTAAACATACCTTTAGGCTGTGTGTACACGTTGCGGATTGTAAGCGTTTTTGCCGCGTTTTTTCGACGCAAAACACTGCGAAAACGCTTACACAACACAACCCATTGAATTCAATGGCATTCCGCAATGCTGTGCTAATGCTGCGTATTTTTCCACGGCGGAATCGCATCGCTGAAAAATATACTCAGCGTGCTCATTCTTTGTGTGGAATCGCGGTGATCCCGCACACATAGGAATGCATTGATCCACTTACTTTCCGCATGTGGCTATGCCCACCATGCGCAAAGTAAGCGGATCATGTGCGGATGGTACTCAGGGGGTGGAGGCGAGGAGACTGTCCTCCAGGCCCTGGGTACCATATCCCTGTTAAAAAAAGAATTAAAATAAGAAATTGTGATATTCTCACCTTCCCGATACTCGCGATGCTCCCGGCAACTCCCGTTCCCAGTGATGTCAAGGTTTTTGCAACCCGCCTGCAG
Organism: Dendrobates tinctorius; assembly: GCF_039654945.1. Classification (NCBI taxonomy): domain Eukaryota; kingdom Metazoa; phylum Chordata; class Amphibia; order Anura; family Dendrobatidae; genus Dendrobates; species Dendrobates tinctorius. The sequence goes on from NW_027362043.1 coordinate 3,459,804, forward strand.
AGGATCCCGTGATTAATTCCATGTTGGATGATGTGAGGAAATTGGAAAAATCAATGATTTCAGAGATGAAAACGTGGTGGGATAAAACTACATTACAGAACTATGTTGATAAAGATATGGTTCCTAGGGGACTTTGAATTAAGAAAATTCCAACTATGGTATAGTCTCAGAAATTCACTGACGAGTGGAACCAGATACTCTCAACATGATCTTTGAACCTAATACGTTTGGTTATTAAATATAACCTGCCTAGTGGTGTGAACAGGCTGTGGCCTTCTCTGTTGATTGATGGCCAATCATGTCATTGTTTGGATGATAGGGGGCAGCAGAGAGATGTTCGCCCCAAAAGATCACAGCAGGTGGTACTCGTGACCTTCCCGGCTAGTGATATTAGGAATTTGTGTGATTAAGAAAGTCCTCTCCAATTAAATCCCTGACAGATGGTTACTGTAGATTGTAGGCTTGTCGTAAGAGGTGGTTCTTCTGGTTCCTTTTGAAGGTTTCCATTGGAGGCGAGAGTCTGATATGTTGGGAAAGAGAGTTTCAGAGTAGAGTGGATGCACGGGAGAAATCTAGTATGCAAATAGCGGAGTAGAGAAGAAGAGGGGAGTAGAGAAGGAGACCTTGTGAGGACCAGAGGTTATATGCAGATAAGTATCGGGAGACTAGGTCACAGATGTATGTAGGAGACAGGTTGTGGATGCCTTTGTATGCCATGGTTAGGGTTTTGAATTAGATTCTCTGTGTAATGGGGAGCCAGTAAAGGAATTGACACAGAGGAGAGGCTGGGTAATAGTGGGGGGATAGGTGGATTAGTCTGGTAGCAGAGTTTAAGATAGAAAGGAGAGGTGCAAGACTGTTAGAAGGGAGGCTTCAAAGCAGGAGGTTGCGGTAATTGAGGCAGGAGATGATGAGTGTATGGACTAGGGTTTTTGCAGATTCTTGATTAAGGAATGTACGTGTCATGGGGTTGCCGTGACAATGTGAAGCCAGAAAGAAGCACTTCTCCATCATATTAAATGTGTCTATTTCTTCTGGAAGAAACAGGGGTTATTTGGCCATGTTGGAAATCCCTGTGCGCATCTTCCTGGTTAGCCACTCTTTTTCCTTTATAATTTGGGCTCTGTCATTAATCCTCGTTAGAGCTAGCTTTATTGCTGCATGGCTAACGGATGGAAAGGAGTTGATATGACAAGGAGAGTTGGAGGAGTTACTAGTCACTGTTGCTTGGTTTGTATGCGTGGTAATTCCTTATCATTCTCTATTTTGTTTTTTCGCCCCAGTGGATTCCTCTGTTAAATGTGAGTGAATATTATGTATATCTGGAGTTTGTTTGCTGGACACCCTCATGTACTCCTTGTAGATGAGGGCCAGAAAGAACATGTGCTCCAGTGGATGACAAGCGCTGCATCAAGTGGTCTCTCCCCCTATTCCTCCACCTTATCATCACACACAGTACAGTCCTCAGATGTACCCTTGTCTCCCCCCCTCTTCACAACTCTCCAACCGCCCAACTGTTTATGAGGAACCACAGATGGGCGACTCTGAAGAGCTGTTCACACATTCTATTCCATGGGCTTCAGAGGTCTGCTCCAAAGATTCACAGCCTCAAGAGGAGGAAAGCATTTGCACTGATGTCCACATTTTTTTCAGTTGAATCTGGGGCCAGATGAAGTAGGGTCCGAGCAGAATCCAGACCCTCATCGCCAGACATTAACCCCCACAGTGGAGGTGATCTTGATGAGACTCAGATACCAGAGGCGCATGCGGACTGTACTGTGCTTTCAGGGAAGGAAGAGGAGGAGGGTGACTGAGGGCGAGGAGTGGGAGAACCGAAAGGATGACTATGAGGCTGTAGATCCCACTTGGTGTGAACCCAGAGGCACACAGCTGAGTATCTTAGCAGAGGAGGTGAAGGAGAAGGAAGACGAGTAGGTTACGTTGCAGCTTCCCACACAGACACGGAGTCATGGCCACCATCAGGGCATTACTGCCCTGACTGGTGTATTGGGCCTGATCAGCAGAGGGGGCCCGCATCAGGCACCATCTCTTCTGCTGATAGGGCAACAGCGGCAGGGTTCTGCCAATGCAGTGACTGAACCTGCGTCCGAGACACACGGCAATAGTTAAAGCTGCCAGCCAATCGGAGGCTGGCAGCTGTCATCAGCACGCACGTCACCGTCGAGTGTGCGCTTGAAACACTTGGAGGGATCACCATGCCCTCCCCAACTCCATCAGCGAAGGCAGCGTGCCAAAACGTGCGTTGGGGAGGACAACATTCAGGAGAGAGAGATCCGCAATACTTGAGTAAAAAAAAAATAAAAAACAAATCTGAACTGAGAAAAGTAAGTTAATGTGTATGCACAATGTAAGTGCATATTTACACATGACCATTAACCAGAGAAAACAAAAAGCAAAAAACACACAAATATCCTGAACTAAAAGTAAAAAATATACTGCAAATAATGCATAAAGGTAATAATAATAATGAGGGTATTTAGTAAACATAATTTTGATCAAAATAATGTACAAGCCATCCCGCCACGTCACAGCAACCCTTGTGGGACAGTCCCTACTCTAGTATTTAAAACCTTTTCACTTGCCAAGTGGCGTGAATGTGAATAAGGGTCGAGCGGCTGAACCACTTGTAACAGCTTAGGCCAGACTGGATGGCTTTCCCAGCTCAGAAAGAGGGCGGTCACACCCATATATGCACTGAATGCACAATGAAATGAATAAAAAACAAATCTGAACTGAGAAAAGTAAGTTAATGTGTATGCATTATTATTATTACCTTTATGCATTATTTGCAGTATATGTTTTACTTTTAGTTCAGGATATTTGTGTGTTTTTTGCTTTTTGTTTTCTCTGGTTAATGGTCATGTGTAAATATGCACTTACATTGTGCATACACATTAACTTACTTTTCTCAGTTCAGATTTGTTTTTTATTCATTTCATTGTGCATTCAGTGCATATATGGGTGTGACCGCCCTTTTTCTGAGCTGGGAAAGCCATCCAGTCTGGCCTAAGCTGTTACAAGTGGTTCAGCCGCTCGACCCTTCTTCACATTCACGCCACTTGGCAAGTGAAAAGGTTTTAAATACTAGAGTAGGGACTGTCCCACAAGGGTTGCCGTGACGTGGCGGGATGGCTTGTAAATTATTTTGATCAAAATTATGTTTACTAAATACCCTTATTATTATTATTACCTTTATGCATTATTTGCAGTATATTTTTTACTTTTAGTTCAGGATATTTGTGTGTTTTTTGCTTTTTGTTTTCTCTGGTTAATGGTCATGTGTAAATATGCACTTACATTGTGCATACACATTAACTTACTTTTCTCAGTTCAGATTTGTTTTTTATTCATTTCATTGTGCATTCAGTGCATATATGGGTGTGACCGCCCTCTTTCTGAGCTGGGAAAGCCATCCAGTCTGGCCTAAGCTGTTACAAGTGGTTCAGCCGCTCGACCCTTATTCACATTCACGCCACTTGGCAAGTGAAAAGGTTTCAAATACTAGAGTAGGGACTGTCCCACAAGGGTTGCCGTGACGTGGCGGGATGGCTTGTACATTATTTTGATCAAAATTATGTTTACTAAATACCCTCATTATTATTATTACCTTTATGCATTAATTGCAGTATATTTTTTACTTTTAGTTCAGGATATTTGTGTGTTTTTTGCTTTTTGGTTAATACTTGAGTAAGTAGTACTTCCATCCACAATTGGACATAACATTTTACACCCACACTTTGGTCTCTTCTCTCTCCCTTATATATGTTATCTATCTGTGGCTGCACTTTCCTTGATATAAATATGATAACAATATCACTTGATTATATGTAGATCACACGTAGTGATAATTTTTTGTTTTGAATTTTTCAGTATTTTGCACAAGCACTTTATTAATATGATGTATTTCTTTATATGTCTTGATCCTTATCACTTTGTTTGTATTAGTACTAGTGATGAGCGAGTATACTCATTGCATGGGTTTTCCCAGGCATGCTCTAGCAGCCCCAAATCATGCAGCTGCGTCGACAAACATTAATCTCTGAGCACGCCAAAATACTTGGAGATCACCCGAGCAATGAGTATACGCGCTCATCACTAATTAATACATGATATGCACATCAATGGAATAAGTTGTACAGTGTGTTTGGCACAGTACCTGTGACCCTATTACAATATTTTTTGGCCAGATCTTTTGGTATCCTGATTGTGCAGCCTTGTTTTATGCTTTTAGTATTATTGTATGCACATTGAGCTGATGTTTCCTTTTTGTCCCTGTATTTCAGTACTATCAATAAATATTATTAAATTATTTACTGATTGGACGTTATGGTCGGCTTCTTTTCTTCTTTTTTTTGGTTGTTTAGGTTAGAGTAGAGTAGGTCCCTGCCAAAGAATCTACCTTGTTGTGGTGGCGGCTTAAAAACTGTTTTGGCCAAAACAAAAGCTGCTGGCTATATGTGTGATCTGGTGATGGGAACTGTTAATGTGTGATTGGTGAGAAGTGGAGTTTTTCCAAGAGAGAGTGGTAGGACTGTGGACAGTTCGAGGAGTGGAGCCTCGGCGGAGACTCAAGGGGGCCCCAAAAATACTAGTGACAGCCCTGTATGGAGTGATGCAATCATGAAAAGCACTGCATCCTCAGCCACAGCTCTGGTTTTGGCCAGCAACAGTTGCAGGTTTGCAGTTTGAATGGGCGGTAAGTTTTGCCTACTCTGGGCCTTTTTGAGACTGAAAAGGATGACCCAACTCATGTTATCTGCTAACTTTGTAAAAGAAAGCTCAGTAGAGGCAAAAATTGTGGGAATCACACTGCGCTGAAATGCGGCCCAGCGGGCCTCACCAACCACCGGCTGCCCTATCAACTACATCTGCTGCTTCGTCCTCCTATGTCACCATGCAAGTATTCTCACACAGATCTCTGACAACAGAACCTCCACTTATTTAGCCCTTTCAGTCACGGTGAGTCAGAGCCCGTCATCTTTTACGGAAGTGGGCATGTCTACTATTTTTGTGCTATATCAGACACTGAGCACATCACAACTTTCTCAATCCACCATAACATCTCTGCCTGCACCTCACTCACAGTACAGCAGCTTGTCATGTTCACCTTACTCCACTAACTCAGCACATCACCCAGCTCTCGGTCCCGCAGTTGTGGTCACGTAAAAGATTGTTTCCTCCTAGATATGCCAAAGCTAAGAGCTTAAACTTTACCATCTCCAATCTGTTTGCCACAGAAATGCTGCCTTTCCGCCTGGTGTACACAGACGGTTTTCAAAAGCTGATAGTTGTGGCAGTCCCCTAGTACCAGTTGCCCAGTCACCATTACTTCTCTAAGAAAGATGTGCCTGCACTACATCAGCATGTCGCAGACAACACCATCCATTCCTATGTCTGCAAGGGTGCATTTCACCACTGACACCTAGACTAGCAAGCATGGCCAGGGATGTTATATCTCGGTGACTGAGCACTGGTGACTCTGGCGGCTGTGGGGGCAGGTGGGGAAGGGTCTAATCCACAAGTCTTGGAATCCCCAAGGCTAGCAGGGCACTTAGGGATGAAGAACTAAACCACTACACACCAGAGGATAGAGAACTAAACCACTACACACCAAGGGATGATGAGCTAAACCACTAGATGCCAAGGTGTTACTAGACACCAAGTTTTGGAATCCCCAAGGCTTGTGGGACAAACCTATGTATCTAACACTTCCTCTACTGCTTCTGCCTCCTCCACCTCCTCTAGGGCTTCCACCTGTTCACTCAACCTCTCCCTTAATGAGACACGTGTTCCAACAGTGCAGAGAGAATTCATCCTAACTTCGTACTGCACAGTCAGGGCTCACCGCAAGCATGGAGGGCTTAAATTAATTTGCCTTGGAGATTGCAGTCACACAGTTCAATAGTTGTGGACAGCTGTCCTAGCTGAGTTGGAGCAATGACTGTCCCCACTGAACCTGGAGGCAGGGATGGCCATGAGTAATAATGGTGTGAACCTGGTGGTGACCCTACAACAAGTCAACCTCACAAATGTGCCTTGCATAACTCACATCCTTAAACTGGTGGTAGAACAAATTCTTCACCACTATCCCAGCCTGGATGCGCTGCTGTACATTGCAAAAAAGAAAAAGCGGCCACCACTAACGAACATACAGAAGATATAAAGGTGTGTTAACAAAGCGCCCAAATACGTGATAGGAGCAAGAAGAAACAAGAAGGCGCAAAACACTCACCATATATTATACGTAAAAAAAAAAGCTTTTTTTCTTTCACCTAATACCCTTTCTTGCCATTACACATATTATTGGATTAGCATTTTTGTGATTTAGAGGCATTTTACCTTGATTGATCCGTCTATGCATGTGCTCTCATTGTGAGTCTCTACCATGTTTCATGTTTCTTTACCATGGTTTTAAATGTTGCATTGCACTTGTTTTTCAATAAAGCTTTTTTTCATGTATAATATATGGTGTGTGCACCGTCTATTGCACCTTCTTGTTTCTTCTTGCTCCAAGCACGGTCATTGTATGTGCACTTCCGCAGTTCGCACCCCGAGGATCATTGACTTGCATCGCTACAGAGGTCTTTCGGGCTATCGTTAACCGGTTGATATGCAATGTCTTTTGTAGGTTTTGTATGCTTTATGGCCATTGTGAACATGTGTTTATGTGCTGCATGTATACCAACTCAAACCAAGCTCAATTTTTGTGTTTTTTTCTTTGTATTTTTGCTTTCTGTGTAAGTGTGGCCTCCCTCTCCTGAGCTGAAAATTGTACTTAAAGGCTTCCCCTGACTGGTGTCCACTGGTTGTACCCAGTCCTTTTGTCTGCCCTTATTCACACACTGAGGTCAATTTTGACACATGGTAAGGTTTTTAATATTAGACAGTGTAGGACCGCCCCAATCAGAGTCACCTTATTGACGGTGGGACGGCTTTTATGCTATTTTTGATCAAAAACAGTGTTACTAAGAACTCTGTATTATTCAAATGCATTTTTGCTTTTTACTTATTTAGTTACAGCAGGGTTTTTGCTCATTTTGTCTTTTGTAGGTTTTGTATGCTTTATGGCCCATGTGAACATGCGTTTATATGCTGCAGGTATACCAACTCAAACCAAGCTCAAGTTTTGTGTTTTTTCTTTGTATTTTTGCATTCTGTGCAAGCTGGTGTGTGGCCTCCCTCTCCTGAGCTGGAAATTGTATTTAAAGGCTTCCCCTGACTGATGTCCACTGGTTGGGACCCAGTCCTTTTGACTGCCCTTACTCACACACTGAGGTCAACTTTATCACATGGTAAGGCTAGCTTCAGACTAGCGGTTTTGCCCGCAGCGCATGACGCCGCTAAGCCCTGCCCCCTGCCGCGCCCCCTCCCGTCATCTCTGCCTAGTGTCGCACATCGTTGCATGCGATCTGCACACCCTATCTTTAGCATAGGGTGCGCAGACCATGCGCTGGCTGTGCGCTAGTAGGATTTTGCGTGTGCTGCACCCTTTTGACGGTGCTCCGAGCGCACCAAAATGCAACATGGTGCGTTCGGCGCACTGTCAAAAGGGTGCAGCGCACGCAAAATCCTACTAGCGCACGGCCAGCGCACCCTATGCTAAAGATAGGGTGTGCAGATCGCATGCAGCGATGTGCGACACTAGGCGGAGATGACCGGGGGGGGCGCGGCAGGGGGCGGGGCTTAGTGGCACCGTGCGCTGCGCCCAAAAACTCTAGTCTGAAGCTAGCCTAAGGGGTTTTTAATATTAGACAGTGTAGGATCGCCCCGATCAGAGCCACCTTGTCGACGGAGGGATGGCTTTTATGCTATTTTTGACCAAAAACAGTATTGCTAAGAACTCTGTATTATTCAAATGTACTTTTGCTTTTTACTTATTTAGTAACAGCAGGGTTTTTGCTCATTTTGTCAGTTTTGAATGTACCGACATGGTGAAATTCCACTCTGCACATGTTGCAGCGACTGTGGGAGTGTCGACGATCCCTGGGGCAGGATGTCATTTTACATAGCTTAGGCAAACGCAGTATGGACGTGGTGCAAATCATGCTTGCAGAGTAGGCACAGATGAAGGACCTCTGCACCCATCTGCACAGTTTTGAAATGGCTACTAAGATTGTTAGCACTGTTGATGCCATCATTAACATCACTATTCCAGTTATCTACATGCTGGAGCACATCTTGAATTGTCTGAGGGAGGAAGCGGTGATCACAGAGGAAGAGGAGCAGGCAGGGGAGGATGCGGAAGGGATAACAATATCTTAAATTTCTAAACTGTCGTCGCACAGGAAGGTGCCATGGGAGGGTGGATTACAGCGATCGAGGGGGCTCGTAGTATCAGACAAACTGATAGGGCTCATTATCATCTCCAAAAAAACAGAAGCATGCAATCCGATAACAAATCGGATTGCACTCTGACCAATGTTAAGCTTTGAGTCACAGCTCATCTGCTATTTTTTTCTCAGCTGAAATTAAACTGGTAAAAAAAAAAATCGCAACATGCTGTCATTGTCTTAGTATCTCAGGTGAGACTCGGAAATGCAAGTCAATTGGTGCGAGAAAAAAAATCCCACAGTACTCGGACCATGCAGGTGCCGTCCGATTTTTACACACCAATGTCCTTTGAAAAGCCGGCAATTCATCTGCCTCATACAATAAAATCACAGCATGACCCGAAAAAATAGAACAGATAGACTAGATATATGCACATAGACTAGATAGATATAAAGATACAGTCACATATATAATTAGTATAGTGGTTGTGTAGTTTAGTGTACATGTATTTTTTTACATAATACATTTTTTTCTTTTTTAAATGGTATGGGGTCCCCGTAAATTTTATTAACCAGCAGAGGAGATTTTATTACAGGAGATCAAGGGCTTCGCTGGAATTAGGCGTAATAATAAAAATCGAAAACTGTGTTTAGTGTTATTTGAAATAAAAAACTTTTTTCTGGCTGTGTCTTTATTTAACATGTGACTATAGGATCAGTAATGGATAGGTGTTTAATAGACGCTTCTCCATTACTAAGCCGTGGGCATAATGTCATCTTACAATACAAAGGTGACATCAACCCCACAACTATTACCCCACTTGCCACCGCTACAGGACAAGTGGGAAGAGCAGGGCAAAGTGCCAGAATTGTCGCATCTAATAGATGTGCCTTTTCTGGGCATCTGCGGGCTGGAGTTTTTAGGCTATATCAATGGCCTCTTACCAGCCTGGGAATACCTGCCCCCAGCTATGAGCTTCAGAAAGGCTGGTTGTCAAAATTGGGGGGGACCCCACACAGTTTTTTTTAAATTATTTATTTAAATAATTAAAAAAGCGTGGGGACCCATCTATTCTTGATTACTAGCCTTGCTGAAGCTGACATCTGAGGGTTGCAGTCCCCAGCTGTGAGTTTTGTCTTGCTGGTTAACAAAAATAGGTGGGACCCACGCCGTTTTTTTTCCCGTATTTATTTACAGCGCAGGAGCGGCAGATGAATACTCCCATCCGCTGCTCCTGCTGTCACTGTTATTAGCAGCAGCAGGGATAGGCTGATGGGAGTAATAGTCCCATCAGCCGCCGCCTGCTGTCTCTTTTGTTACTTAAATGTAACTCTCATTATTCTGCCCTGCTCGCGCCGATTGCCGGCAGAGCAGGGAAGAATGAGGAAAGCCGTGTTCAGCACCTGGTGCCGGGGAACAGCGCTTACTGTAACGCTTCTTCCCAGGCGCCGATGCGTGTCACATGGATGACATCCATGAGTGTTATTTGTGTGCACGTGTGGGGGACATTTTATGACCCGTGCTGACAATAAAAAACTGACGTCAGTGTGTTTTGCCAAGGACACATGATCGGTAGAAACACACTGACATTTGCACAGACCTATTCACTTGAATAGACAAATAACGCTCCGTTCCTCACGAGTCTCTCCGCATGGCTAAGTAGCACTGTACAGCCACATATGGGGTATTGCCACGTTCAGTAGAAAATGTGGGACAAATTTTGCTGCCATTTTTATCCACTTGGCTAAAACAAAATTTTGGTCGTAAAAATGTCGTTATTTTGTCCTCACTGTCCAATAGTATAAAATTCTGTGACACACCCATGGTGTCAATATGATCACTGCACCCCTAGATGAATTCACTGAGAGCTGTAGTTCGTAAAATGTGGTCACTTATGGGGGATTCTGCTGTTTTGGCACCTCATGGGCTCTCCCAGTGGATCATGGCACCTGCAAACCATAACAGTAAAATCTGGCGCTCCTTCCCTTCCGAACTCTGCCTTGCACCCAAACAGTGGTTTACCTCCACATATGGGGTATCAACATACTCAGGATAAATTGCACAACAACTTTTGAGGTCAAGTGTCTCCTGTTACCATTGGTAAAGTAAAAAAATTGGATCAGAAGTAATTTTTTTGTGAAAAAAAGTTAAATGTTCATTTCTTTAAAACATTCCAAAAATTCCTGTGAAGCACCTGAAGGGTTAATAAACTTCTTGATTAATGTTTGCAACTGCCCAGAGGAACAAAGACCTTAATCTTTACAGACATGTCCTGTGGTCTGATGAAACTAAAATTGAACTTTTTGGGCATAATGAAAATTGTTGGAAGAAAAAGGGAAAAGCTTGAAAGCTTAAGAACACCATCCCAACTGTGAAACACGGGGGTGGCAGCATCATGTTGTGAGGTTGTTTTGCTGCAGGAGGGACAGGTGCACTTTTTATATAGTGTAGTTTCAACTGTCCGTGATTACCGCACTAGTTCCCGGATACCTCTTATCCTCAGAGGTGTCCTCCCCAGAGGTAGTTCACAGGCCTCCTCACCCAGGCTCACTCTAGCCAGCACTGCCGCCTTTGCACAAACCCACAGGCTCCATCTTGGGTGTTCAGACACACCCCCTGGGGTGGGGTATGTAGGTGACTGGACCCACTCATCTCTCAAAGTCACCTGGAAGCCTTCCCAATGCATAGTAATTCTCTGCAGTAGATCTGCTGAGCTAAAACAAGCCCAAGCTTCCATCACAGGGCCACATACCTCTGTGATACATACCTCCCATTAACCACATGGGCAGTCGCCATACCACATACCTCCCCCTCTGCCTAAGGCCATGGGGCTTGGCACTTTCTGTTATCCGACCAGAGACCCTTCACGGTCATCTCTGACAGTCAAACCGTCTGTCAAAGTCAGGCCCTGTCACTGAGCCCTTTTGGAAACATCCATCATTCGACTCCATCACCTCATCTGATAGAGTTGCCCTTTTGTCAGACCACCACCATCCCCGGCGGTTAGTGCGGTGTTGTGAATTGCTGACACACGTACCTTCTGTCTGGTCTGACTCTTTGTCACCATGTCTGCTACAGGGTCTCCCACCTAGGCCACTCAGCACTGAGCTAACAGAGGAGTCACTACTTGTAACCCTTCCATCAGGCCACCTTTGGTTGTCTCTCTGTTGGCAATTTCTCCTATTGCCTTTGTTACCCAGAGAGCAGTCATTGCGTTTATCTTCAGATTGGGTACTTCCACCCTTTAAAGAAACCCTTCGTCTCTCCATACCTCAGGTTGAAAGTGACCGCCATCTTCTTCGCATTTCCTGCAACTGTTTATTAATTTGCAGTCTCTCAAGTCTTAGCTGCTCTACCTCCCTTAAGTACTCCATGCGATATTCCAGGCGTATACGGATATGCTTAAGGCTCTCCATTGAATCGACAATGAAGAATTGAACCAACCCATCTTCACCAGCTACCTGGGCTTCGTCATCAGTCGGAATCCTCACTCTCGCCACACCGGACTCTATGATTTCCTGCATTACTCTTCCAAGTTTCCCAATAAATTTTCTCACCAGATTTCTGGTCACTTGAAAGATGCCCTCCACCAATTCCAACTGACTTTGAGGTTCCTTTGCATGCTCCAGACGTTGAGCGTCTTCCTCATTCCTCAACAGGATCATCCGTTTCGTGCGATGACAGTGTAGGGGCATGTCACTCAGGATACCCACCCGCTTCACTGTAACTACCCTAGTTGACAGTATAACCAACTGTTTAGTCTCTGGTGCCTTGGTCACACTACATGCTTCCACTTCCTTCCTAAATTCCTCATGCACAGCTTCACTGGCTTCTTGCAAGTCCTCCTGTACATCTACCATGCACTTGAAGAGTCCTCTTCATGGACGGACAGCTCCTGCTTTGCCTTGGACATTTCCATCAAGTCCTCTGCCATGACCAGGTGAGAGTGTTGTTCAGCTCTTAGTGAAAACTCTCCCTGAGCTTTACACTCTTCAAAACCCCTCGCCAAGATGGGCATTTGCAGCTCCGCCTCCTTATCACTCTGGCACTGCCGCTGTAAGTCTGCGACCACCATCTTCTTCTAATGCAGAAATCCTTTTACTGCTTCTCTGAGCACCTCCATGTCTTTCAATATGGTCTTGTTCATGGTTTGACACATTGACAGACGCTTGTCTCAGGACCTTTTCTCGCTTGACATGGTCTCTTACTGTCTCTTTAAGCATCTCCACTTTGTGATCCTGTTCACTTTTGGCTAGCACGTGTCGCACCATAAATTCTTTAATTATATTTTCAGATGGGGTAGCTTCCCCACCCACTCTCTGCCACTTCAGAGTTCTTCAGCAGGTTCATCTTTCTTTTGGGTCTTCCCTCCATTAGCTTCAGCTGCCTCTAGGGTCTCTGTTGGGCTCTCTGAAGAATCAATGTTCTCCCCAGCCTCAGGTTCTCTGGCGTTCTCACCGTCTACTATCCTGGTGTCACACGCCTCAATACAGTTCACTTCCAGAGTTTTGTCGCAGTTGTCATTTGCCGCCACATCAGAATTAAATGAACCACCAGTCTGATCTCCATGACCTTTGTGGGTTTTCACTCCACCTGCGCTCTGTGGGATTTCTCCTCCTACAACGATCTTTACTGAGGGATCTCCACTGTCACAAAGTGTCAGTTTTATTTTCAGCACATCATTATCTACCTCTGTGCTGGGTTTTGTCAGTGGCAAAGTGACCTCCTTGTTGGCACCTGACCCTGTCTTTTCTTTATCCCTCTTCTCAGAGAGTGTAACCTGTCCTGCCTTTCCGTGGCCGCCGTGTCCCCGGCGACGAGCGGAAGACTTGCCATTTTTACTCGGGTCCTCCTTACCACACTCTCTTTCCCTTGTGTTAGAGTCATGGTCTGAATTGGAGGCACCACCACACACCCTGTCATCCTGGAACAACCAGTCCCCACTTAAACAGGTGTCGGACCCCTTTCCTGGAGCTAGCCCGTTTTCAACAGTCACCCTGTTGGTCACCTCTGCTAAGTCCTAGAGTTGGTCAGACCCACACTTCCTTCCGGTCACCCCTGACTCCGGACTATCGACCTTAGGGAGAGCTACCTCCTCTTTATGCATCACACCAACAGGAACCCCTACAGCTGCCTGCTGAGGTGAAGCTCCCTTAGGGTCATTCCAGCTCCCCTCTGAGCAATCAGACACTCCTTTTTCCTCCCACAAGTCCCAAAAAAATTTTAAGTCCTGACTGATTACAATAGGGTACGGCAAGTCCAGTACTACAGTGACGTCATGGCTGGTAATAACCATTGGCGTCTCAGTGAATACCCTGGACACTGGATAATCCCTATGGACCCCGTGGATGCAGTGAAACTTTCATCTTCCTTCCGGGAATCAGATAGACAGGGAGTGTGGTGCTCACCAGAGTCACTGGCCTCCCTGAGTCTAGAAGTCTACTCACACGCTCTCCATTGACTTCCACAGTACACCTCTGTGACATCTTGTCAGATGCATAGTCAGTACATAATCCTGGACATGCGCCGCTGCCCCCTTTTGGGACTCCACCCCCTTTCAGGCAACCCTCCCTCCTTGGGGTGTTTGCCGTGGACTCTCCATGGCCCTCTCAGGCTCTTCACCACCTTTGCACGGCAGTCTATCTGCATCAACAGTTCCACACAGCGAGGCTCCGCACCGCTCCACAAGGCTCTGCCCGGCTCAGCACAGCGAGGCTCCGCACTGCTCTGCAAAGCTCCGCAACGCTCTGCACAGCTCCGCAAGGCTCTTCCGGGCTCCGCTCTGCAGAATTCATGGACCCGCCGATCCACAGCAAGCCGCTCAGAGTTCGTGGACCCACTGATCCACAGCAAGCCGCCACACCTGCTTTAGTCCTCCCAGGTACCTCCATTATCTGTGAATGGGGAGTACTCACTTGGCTGGTCATTGAGGAATACGCTGGGACACTCAGGGTTAAAAAGTCCATTTGGTTTATTAAAACACAGAATAAACCGAATCTCAGGTACTTGGTAACATGCAGCACCCTGTGCACCATCTGGCAACCGTTTGGCTCTACTGTACCCACGGTCCCCGCTGAGCCATGATGTGCCTAATACGGGTGAGTGTCCGTTAGCTGTCTGTGATCACCGCACCAGTTCCCGGATACCTCTTATCCTCAGAGGTCTCCTCCCCAGAAGTAGTTCACAGGCCTCCTCACCCTGGCTCACTCTAGCTTGCACTGCCGCCCGTACACAAACCCACAGGCTCCATCTTAGGTATTCATACACACCCCTGGGGTGGGGTATGTAGGTGACTGGACCCACCCATTTTTTCAAGACACCTGGAAGCCTTCCCTATGCATAGTAATCCTCTGCAGTAGATCTGCTGAGCTAAAACAAGCCCAAGCTTCCATCACAGGGCCACGCACCTCTGTGATACATACCTCCCATTAACTACATGGGCAGTTGCTATACCACTATATATCTATATAAGAGGCATCGTGATTACTCGCTAATCCCACCCCCTGCACAGTAGCTCTGCCCCCACCACATCACCACACATAATCCCACCCCCCACCCCATTACCACACACAATCCCGCCCCCACCACATTACCACACACAATCCCGCCCCCAACACATTACCACACACAATCCCGCCCCCAACACATTACCACACACAATCCCACCCCCCCACCACATTACCACACACAATCCCGCCCCCCACCACATTACCACACATAATTCCGCCCCCCCACCACATTACCACACATAATTCCGCCCCCCCACCACATTACCACACATAATTCCGCCCCCCCACCACATTACCACACATAATTCCGCCCCCCCACCACATTACCACACATAATTCCGCCCCCCCACCACATCACCACACATAATCCCGCCCCCCACCACATCACCACACATAATCCCGCCCCCCACCACATCACCACACATAATCCCGCCCCCCCACCACATCACCACACATAATTCCGTCCCCCACTACATCACCACACATAATCCCGCCCCCCACCACATTACCACACATAAACCGGCCCCCCCACCACATCACCACACATAATCCCGCCCCCCACTACATCACCACACATAATCCCGCCCCCCACTACATCACCACACATAATCCCGCCCCCCACCACATCACCACACATAATCCCACCTCCCCACCACATTACTACACATAATCCCACCCCCCACCACATCACCACACATAATCCCACCCCCCACCATATCACCACACATAATCCCGCCCCCCACCACATCACCACACATAATCCTGCCCCCCACCACATAACCACACATAATCCCACCCCCCACCACATCTCCACACATAATCCTGCCCCCCACCACATTACCACACATAGTCCAGCCCCCCACTAGATCACCACACATAATCCTGCCCCCACCACATCACCACACATAATCCCACACCCCCACATTACCACACATAATCCCGCCCCCCACATTACCACACGAGGCTCCGTCCCCCCACATTACCACACGAGACTCTGTCCCCACACATTACCACACGAGGCTCCGTCCTCACTCATTACCACACGAGGCTCCGTCCCAGGGGTGGATTAAGGGTAGCCAGGGCCCGGGGCAGTTCAGACTCTGTGGGCCCCCCTCGTCACATGACGGGGGGTCACGAATCGTAGAGCCACACTCTACATAGAGAATAATGGGGCCTCCAGCACCGACCTCCACCCGCAGAGCCACACTCCACATAGAGAATAATGGGGCCTCCAGCACCGACCTCCACCCGCAGAGCCGCACTCCACATAGAGAATAATGGAGCCTCCAGCACCGACCTCCACCCGCAGAGCCCCACTCCACATAGAGAATAATGGAGCCTCCAGCACCGACCTCCACCCGCAGAGCCGCACTCCACATAGAGAATAATGGGGCCTCCAGCACCGACCTCCACCCGCAGAGCCACACTCTACATAGAGAATAATGGGGCCTCCAGCACCGACCTCCACCCGCAGAGCCGCACTCCACATAGAGAATAATGGAGCCTCCAGCACCGACCTCCACCCGCAGAGCCCCACTCCACATAGAGAATAATGGAGCCTCCAGCACCGACCTCCACCCGCAGAGCCGCACTCCACATAGAGAATAATGGAGCCTCCAGCACCTACCTCCACCTGCAGAGCCCCACTCCACATAGAGAATAATGGAGCCTCCAGCACCGACCTCCACCCGCAGAGCCGCACTCCACATAGAGAATAATGGAGCCTCCAGCACCGACCTCCACCTGCAGAGCCCCACTCCACATAGAGAATAATGGAGCCTCCAGCACCTACCTCCACCTGCAGAGCCCCACTCCACAAAGAGAATAATGGAGCCTCCAGCACCAACCTCCACCCGCAGAGCCCCACTCCACATAGAGAATAATGGAGCCTCCAGCACCGACCTCCACCCGCAGAGCCACACTACACATAGAGAATAATGGAGCCTCCGGCACCGACCTCCACCCGCACTCCACATAGAGAATAATGGGGCCTCCAGCACCAACCTCCACCCACAGAGCCGCACTCCACATAGAGAATAATGGAGCCTCCAGCACCGACCTCCAGCCGCAGAACCGCACTCCACATAGAGAATAATGGGGCCTCCGGTACCGACCTCCACCCGCAGAGCCGCACTCCACATAGAGAATAATGGAGCCTCCAGCACCGACCTCCACCCGCAGAGCCGCACTCCACATAGAGAATAATGGGGCCTCCAGCACCGACCTCCACCCGCAGAGCCGCACTCCACATAGAGAATAATGGAGCCTCCAGCACTGACCTCCACCCGCAGAGCCGCACTCCACATAGAGAATAATGGAGCCTCCAGCACCGACCTCCACCCGCAGAACCGCACTCCACATAGAGAATAATGGGGCCTCCGGTACCGACCTCCACCCGCAGAGCCGCACTCCACATAGAGAATAATGGAGCCTCCAGCACCGACCTCCACCCGCAGAGCCGCACTCCACATAGAGAATAATGGGGCCTCCAGCACCGACCTCCACCCGCAGAGCCGCACTCCACATAGAGAATAATGGAGCCTCCAGCACTGACCTCCACCCGCAGAGCCGCACTCCACATAGAGAATAATGGGGCCTCCAGCACCGACCTCCACCCGCAGAGCCGCACTCCACATAGAGAATAATGGAGCCTCCGGCACCGACCTCCACCCGCAGAGCCACACTCCACATAGAGAATAATGGAGCCTCCAGCACCGACCTCCACCCGCAGAGCCGCACTCCACATAGAGAATAATGGAGCCTCCAGCACCGACCTCCACCCGCAGAGCCGCACTCCACATAGAGAATAATGGAGCCTCCAGCACCGACCTCCACCCACAGAGCCGCACTCCACATAGAGAATAATGGAGCCTCCAGCACCTACCTCCACCTGCAGAGCCGCACTCCACATAGAGAATAATGGAGCCTCCAGCACCGACCTCCACCCACAGAGCCGCACTCCACATAGAGAATAATGGAGCCTCCAGCACCGACCTCCACCCGCAGAGCCGCACTCCACATAGAGAATAATGGAGCCTCCGGCACCGACCTCCACCCGCAGAGCCGCACTCCACATAGAGAATAATGGGGCCTCCAGCACCGACCTCCACCCGCAGAGCCGCACTCCACATAGAGAATAATGGGGCCTCCAGCACCGACCTCCACCTGCAGAGCCGCACTCCACATAGAGAATAATGGAGCCTCCAGCACCGACCTCCACCTGCAGAGCCGCACTCCACATAGAGAATAATGGGGCCTCCGGCACCGACCTCCACCTACAGAACCGCACTCCACATAGAGAATAATGGGGCCTCCAGCACCGACCTCCACCCACAGAGCCGCACTCCACATAGAGAATAATGGAGCCTCCAGCACCGACCTCCACCCGCAGAGCCACACTCCACATAGAGAATAATGGAGCCTCCAGCACCTACCTCCACCCGCAGAGCCGCACTCCACATAGAGAATAATGGAGCCTCCAGCACCGACCTCCACCCGCAGAGCCGCACTCCACATAGAGAATAGTGGGGCCTCCAGCACCGACCTCCACCCGCAGAGCCGCACTCCACATACATGGCTGCTCTCAGTGCTCTGTGCTGTGCGCACAGGACCTGTGATGAGGTCACAGGAGGGGAGGAGACAGGGGTCACATGATTGGGGGCCCTGATACCTTACCTCCTGTGATCTCATCACAAGCCTTTGCACGCTACCAGCAGCATCAGCGTTCAGGCTACTTGTAGATGCTGCTGGTAGCAGAGCACATAATGCCGCCCCCACGGTCACTCACTTTTAGGTGGGGAGAAGATGGAGTGCCATTGCAGCAGCCAGCAGGAATGTGGTGGGGGCCCCCTTAGAAGCTCTTGTGGTGGGGGCCCCGGGGATGAAGCCCCGCCTGCCCTGCCTATAATCCGGCCCTGCGCGGTGGCGGATTATAATGGGGCAATTTACTGGCCTGGGCTGTGGGCCCCTTAACCCCACTGGGCCCGGGGCAACTGCCCAAATTGACCTCATTATAATCCGCCACTGCTCCGTCCCCACACATTACCACACGAGGCTCCGTCCCCACACATTACCACACGAGGCTCCGTCCCCACACATTACCACACGAGGCTCCGTTCCCCCACATTACCACACGAGGCTCCGTCCCCACACATTACCACACGAGGCTCCGTCCCCCCACATTACCACACGAGGCTCCGTCCCCACACATTACCACACGAGGCTCTGTCCTCACACATTACCACAAGAGGCTGCGTCCCCACACATTACCACACGAGGCTCTGTCCCCCCACATTACCACACGATGCTCCATTTCCACACGAGGCTCCGTCCCCACACATTACCACACGAGGCTCTGTCCTCACACATTACCACACGAGGCTGCGTCCCCACACATTACTACACGAGGCTCTGTCCCCCCACATTACCACACGATGCTCCGTCCCCACACATTTCCACACAAGGCTCCGTCCCCACACATTACCACACGAGGCTCCGCCCCCACACATTACCACACGCAGCACTTCCTTTCTATGTAATTCAACCACTTTAGCCAAGGTAAACGTACATTTAACTGCATCCGCATTCTCCCCAACAAAATGAGCCAAGACGAGCCGCCAGGTACATCTCACAGGCCGCAGGAAAATACGGACAACGATGCAGTAGCTGTTCGACAACAATATCGACAAAATCGTAGGATTGGTTATCAACAACGAACCAAATGCACAAATTAGCTGGTGGGGGGCGGGATTATGTGTGGTGATGTAGTGGGGGGGCGGGATTGTGTGTGGTAATGTGGTGGGGGACGGGATTGTGTGTGGTAATGTGGTGGGGGGCAGGATTATGTGTGGTGATGTGGTGGGGGGGGGATTGTGTGTGGTGGGGGGGCGGGATTGTGTGTGGTAATGTGGTGGGGGGGGCCGGATTGTGTGTGGTAATGTGGTGGGGGCGGGATTGTGTGTGGTAATGGGGTGGGGGGCGGGATTATGTGTGGTGATGTGGTGGGGGGTGGAGCTACTGTGCAGGGCGCGGGATTAGCGAGTACTCACAATGCCTCTTATATATATAGATGCATTTCTTTTTCTGCATTTGTAATTTTGATGCCAATGTTATATTTCCACATTCTGTGACACGTGTGTTCAGTGGTGCTTATTCCTGTTTGGATGCTATATGTTGCAACCATGATTGAACGTGATTGATTCATAGTTTTGGTAAAACTAGAGCTCAAGGATATGTTTGACAAACCATGATGCGGAAAGGAATAAAAAACGCACATCTTACTGAATCCAGTTTGTTTCTGATTTTACACTGTGAATAAAATGTATCATTAGTATTATTCAGATTTTTAATGATTATTATTAACTTCATTTTAATTTAATTTACCACCTGAGTAAGCGCTATTGAATGTTGTCATTATTTACTTTAGTTTAATCACCAGCAGCGTTAATTAGATAGCAATGAGCGTGCCGAGCGTTAGCTGGCTGGAAACAGCTAGTATATATATATTTATTTATGTATATTAGAGATGAGCGATTTTGCCTTTTTTTAGGGTCGAGTCGGGTTTCATGAAACTTGACTTTCTCAAAAGTCGAGTCAAACGAAATCGGCCGACTATCATGAAAAGTCGAAGGTCCAACTGAAACACGAAACCCAATGCAAATCAATGGGGAAGAAAAGTCGTCAGGGAGAGGAGGACAGTAAACACACCTACATGCCGGACCGTCTCTCTTTCTCTCTCTCTCTCTTTCTCTCTCTCTCTCTGCCCGGACGCTGCACATGTCATCTTGTTGCCCACAGTGTACGTCCTTGCTCATTGGCTGAAAAAAAGTCTCGTGCAGGCATTCTGGGAAAACCGACTTTGGCGCTCGACGACCTCATGGCCAACTTCATGCTGTGGTCGGGTTTCGGTCGGCGAAACCCGATTTTGCCATAAGTCAGCGACTTATGAATCTGGCCGACCTGTTTCGCTCAACTCTAATGTATATATATATTTTCCCACTCCTTAAAATTTGGAAAAAAATGTTTTCTGAGGTCCTCCTCTATGTCTATTCCAGTAAGTATTGCATTTCCTCTTTCTAAATTTTGGCAGCGCTTGCACTTTGTGTATAGACTATATTAGTCTAGGAATCCCACTACCTAACAATGTTAACAGAATGTGTATGAGGCCCTCCTTTATGTCTATAACAGCTTGTATCAGAGTCCCTCTGCCTTCTAATTTTAGGCAGTTTTTAAAAGGACAAAGAAAATATTTAACCCTGAAAATGACTTTTTAGGTTGCAGCAGCAGTACATAGTTCATAGGCTTTACCAGTCTAGGAGTGCCACTCCTTACAAATGGGAAAACATTTCATAAATCTCATGCCCACAATTCCTTCTTTTTCCTGACTGAAACAGAAAAAACTGCTGAATTTTTTAAAGTAGCAGCATATCAATTATTTCAGCGTTTTTGCAGTTTTTTTTCACCATTGAAAGCAATGAGAAAGTGTAAAAACACTACATGTGAGCATAGCCTAAGAGATGGAGGAGGCAGGTTTTTTTCTCACTTCTTTATTTTGCCTTATATACAAGTTATTATACAGGAAAGAATGTTTCCTAAGATTTTTTTCCTTGTGAAATACATTTTATCTTCAGTTTAGTATGTTTTATTGTCAGTCCGTAAAAATACTCTGACAACATTGTTCTCAGCAGCAACCTGGGAGTCAGAGATGCATCCAGGTGTCTTCCACATGCTGTTCTCATTCAATTTGAGCACTGTGTGCATCTATTTAAGCGATTTTCCTGCCCCAGGCCTCCTGTTAGGGTCTGCCTGAAAAATGCTTGCATTTGGCATTGACTTACATTATACTCATTACTTCGATCGAGCCTGTCCGAGAGTCCGACCTGCTCAATTTGAGTAAAGAGCACTTGAGCATTTTAGTACTTGATCATCATTAGTCCTAACCTTCACTAGAGTTGATTCTTAGCCCAGAGACGTATCCAGAGGGGGCAGGCGGGGCATGTGCCCCGGGCGCAGCCAGCAAGGGGGCGCAGTCGGGCCGCCTAATGCGGCAGTCTGCGGCGGCTGCATTCAGCCACCCCCGGCCTGCGAGCCGGCGGTTCTCTGTGTCAGCTGTCAAGCGGACAGCCAGCACAGAGAAGCTGTGCGTGCCGGTTCCCAGGGAGCAATTGTACTGGCGTCTATACAGACGCCAGTACAATTGAAGCTCTGACCGCTGGGTCAGAGCGACGTCAACAGCGTGATCAGGTCATGTGATCACGCTGCTGACGTCACTCACCGGTGCCCAGAGCGAACACTGGTGGTAAGTGTGCTCCACTCTGGAGCTGAAGAACCATCGAAGATTAAGGGGGGGGCACTTTATGTGTGAGGGTAATTGTCATGGGGATGGTGGGTTATTTACTGGATTGGGGCACTTTATGTGTGTGGGGGATTTAGAAAGAAGAAAAGATGGGGGTTATTTAATGTGTGAGGGGAAGTGGTGTGGGGATGGGGGGTTATTTAATGGATGGGGTACTTTATGTGTGGGGGGATTTAGAGTGGGGATGGGGAGTTATTTAATGTGTGAGGGGAAGTGGTGTGGGGATGGGGGGTTATTTAATGGATGGGGTACTTTATGTGTGGGGGGATTTAGAGTGGGGATGGGGAGTTATTTAATGTGTGAGGGCATTTGGAGTGGGGATGGGGGATTATTTACTGTGTGAGGGCATTTGCATGGAGATGAGGGGTTATTTACTGTGTGGGGGCATTTGGAGTGGGGATGAGGGGTTATTTAATGTGTGGGGACATTTAGAGTGGGTATGGGGGGTTATTTAATGTGTGGGGGCATTTGGAGTGGGGATGGGGGTTATTTAATGTGTGGGGGCATTTGGAGTGGGGATGGGGTTATTTAATGTATGGGGGATTTGGAGTGGGGATGGGGGTTATTTAATGTGTGAGGGGAATTGGCGTGGGGATGGGGCTATTTAATGGATGAGGGGCACTTTATGTGTGTAGGGGATTTAGAGTGGGGATGGGGGTTATTTAATATGTGGGGCAATTGGAGTGGGGATGGGGGATTATTTAATGTGTGGGGGCATTTGGAGTGGGGATGGGGGTTATTTAATGTATGGGGGGATTTAGCGTGGGGATGGGGGGTACTTAATGTGTGGGGAGATTTGGAGTGGGGATAGTGGAAATTTAATATGTGTGTGGGGATTTGGAGTGGGGATGGGTTGATTTGGAGTGGGGATGGGGGGATTTAATGTGTGGGGATATTTGAGGACACAAAATGAAAAGTATGTATGTATGATGAAACAGTATGGGGGGTGAGTGATGTATGGGTGCAGACAGTATGGGGAGCGAACTGGTAAATATGTGGACACAGTATGAGTAGCGATGGGAAAAATGTATGTGGACACAGTATGGGAAGTGAGGGTGATAGGATGTGTGCAGACACAGTATGGGGAGTCAGGAGTATGTGTGAGCAGACAGTATAGAGAGTGAGGGGGTAAATATATGAAGAGACAGTATGGTGAACAGGTGGGATGTAAGAGGAGACAGTATGAGGAGGGAGGGGAATAGTGTGAGACGACAATATATTGCAGATATATTATTAATATTATTATATTTATTCAGGAGCATTATAATGACACTTCTATCTTTAAGGAGATCATGTTGGTATTTGCCTCAGAAGACCGGAGAAGATGGAAGTCTGCAGAGATGAGATGTGGATAAGAAAACTCGTCATGGGGTCTGGACAAGAAGAAGAAAAGAAGGAGAATGACTCCAGAGACAACGTCATCTATAAGGTACCTGGATGTAAATATTATCTGTGATACTGACTAATTCTCATGTTTTTATTTGTTAGGAACATTAAAGGGGTTGTCCAGGTCTGTGATGAGTCTGCAGACATTCTATGTGACTGCAGACTTCTGAATTCTCACAGTGCTCACTGAACGCTGTTAGGATTCTCTCATGCCGGTAATTTACATACATCTGGTCACATGCTGGCTAGACATGTGTGGCCTCACTCAATGAAAATGAACGGAGCGAGGCCGGGCACGTCTAGTCGGGATGTGGCCAGAAGTATATATATCACATGCTTGTGCTGACATGACCGTGTACTCTTGCCACCGGTACGGGAGAATCCTAAAAGTGTGCAGTGCATTCGTTGTGAGAATTCAGAAGCTGCAATGTCAGGACTCAGCTCTGCAGGTTCCAGCAGTCATCACATGGACACTTCACTGATATGTGACTTTCATACTTATGGTCCTGTGACAACGAGCTTCTCTTCCTGCTTCTCTCAGTTTTTCACTGAACACTGCGAGCATTAGGAAGAGCAGCTCGTCGGTACATGGCTAAGTGTGCAAATCGCATGTGTGCTGGGGCGCTGAACCGAATTCTTGCCCCGGTGCCAGAAAGCCTAGATACACCTCTGTCTTAGCCATCATACTAGAACAATATTAGAACAGCACATTTCAAAAAACAAGACTCCTTGTATGAAAAGCCATATGCATCTTTGACACTGATTTTCCATGGGATGAGATGCTTGTCTTAAGACTATTTTTTGAAGCTCAGCAGATTCCGACCGATTAAGTCTTCAGATTAACACTAAAACAGTCAGGACTAAATCCGACTAAAGAGCAATTACAGGCTTAAAGTGGAAGATCTTGTTATCAGCCTCATGAGTAATTAGCAAGAAATTAGGACATAAGTTTAAAGTATGAGATGTGATAGGTCAATGCAGGTGGAAGATGGAGGAGGACTAGGTGACATATTGGCATCTTTTCCAAACAATTGATAAAAAGACAATCAAAAAATGGCAGTCAGAAATAAACAATACTATAATGTTATAAAAATGTGAATAAAAAGTAGTGAATTGGCAAATATGTAACTTTTTTCTTGTCATTTACATGCAAACATAATGTATTAATGACCATTTTATATCTTGTTCTCATACAGGCAATATTCCAACATATAAACTATCTGATACTTCTTTATTCAGAATGTGCTCACCTACATAATTTGTTACATAATATTATAGTATTCCAAGCTTACAGAGTATCTGTGATTTATTTTTGGGTTACTGTGTTAAAAGGGAAGGACAAAGGACATTAAAATATAACTTTTGTTTCCTATAAAATATAAAGCCAACCGTTGACTTGCAGACAACCAAAACACTGCATAAAGTGCTAGTGCTCAGTATAACCAGTGCTCATAATAAAAATTGGTTTGATCTCACCAGTGTTCAAGGTTGTTATTTCCATTGCAGGCTTATGAAGCAGGAGCAGGAAAAAAGGAATGGTCGTGGGTGAGAAGGGGGGAGGTTTCTTTTCCTCTACCACTCCCTGTCATGCCCCCTGCATTGCTCTTGCCCTCACACGGGCAGTTCTCTAGTATAGACTTGCTAAATTTTACCCATAAAAAGTATGTAGCCTCCCAATGCATTTCTCCTCCGTTCGGAGGGCTCATCAGGGGAGATTAAGGAGAATATGGACATATAGGGGTATATATATATAAAAGTAGGATTCTTGCAGTGGCAAGTAGTGCCGTGTTGGGTCTGACTGGTTGTATCATGTATGAGAATTGGTCTGTCATATTCCATTGTGTACATTCAGTTCCATAATATCTGTTATCCTTTTATTGTCTCCATCTTCCATTTGAGGTGACTTTCACATTTCAGGGATGAGTCTAAAAAAGTCAGGTAGTCAAAAATATTTTAAAGTCTGAAGTTACAGTAAAAGCCCCAATGCACATTGGACTAATATCAGCTGAGCACATCGATATCACGGGTTTGGCTGACTGTCTAATTTTTCTCAGAGTATCAGATAATTGATTGTTTGCGGAGTCAAGGATCCAGCATGTTGGATTTCAGATTGACGATGTTGCAGCGCTTTTTCATAGAGAACACAGGGGTGCTCGAATGAACAAGGGCTCCTGTCTATGGGAGAACCAGTCAAGGTGACTATCAGCCGAACGATCATCTGAAGCATCATTTGGCCAACATCCATTTAATGTGCATGAATGTGCATGGCGGCCTTTAGGGTTATGACTTAATTCAGGACAGCTGTTGTGAGTCACATAGTATAGAACATATTTCTCATGTCATTCTTTAATGATTGCCCCAACACTGGAAAAGCAGCATTTTAGCAAATGGTCACCTCAAACGCTCTTAAAAGGGAGTATGTCAGCACAAAATGACTGTTCGCACCACCCTGGTTGTGGCTAAACAGTTCAGTTCACTATCCCACCTACTTGTTTTCCATCTATCTGCACCCTACTCATCCTTTATTGATAACTTTGATGTTACATAACACATGGAAAGCTAGAGGAAAATGAAAACAAAGTTGATAGGAAAGTGCATTGAACTATTTGGCAGAAGGATAGAAGAAGGACAACCAACGCCTGTTCTTGGTTTGAACAGTCATTTTGTGCTGACAGACTCCCTTTAAGGCCGGCATCACACTAAATGTATGGAAAATCGGTCCGAGTCTCCCTGCCGAGAGTCGCACAAGTGTTCTCCGTATGGTCATTCACGTGTAATGCGTTTGCAATGAGATGATGCGATTTTCTTGCACCCATGTATCCATATGACATCTGTATGGCTTTACATTTCTCACTGATTTTCCCCATTGAATTTAATGGCTCAATGGGCTGAAATGAGGAAAATGTTTGCGTATTTGGTGTAAGCTACACAGATGGTCAGTGTGGCATAAGAGTTTTTCTATCACCCATAGGCTTGCATTGACAATAAACGCGTACAATCGCAGCATGCACATAGAATATGCCTGTGAAAAAATACTGTGATGTGAGCTGTACCATAGATTAACACTGGGTCGAGTGCTATGCGATGTTTTCTCGCATAGCACTCGCACGTACTCTACGGTAGTATGATTTGGGGCTAAGACTGTAGTTTTGAGCTGTCTGAATGCTCTTACAAAGCTCTTGTGAAAACAAACGCTTGTCTAAAGGTAAGGTGATCAACTTGATAAGTGTGATAGTTAAGCCCCCTTTACATTTAGCGATGCACCAGTGATCCCGACCACGATACTACCCGGTCAGGATCGCTGGTGCATCGCTAAATGGTCGCTAGTGAGCTGCCAAACAGGCAGATCTCACAGCGATGCAGCGACGCAGCAGCGGTCGTTACTTACCTTTCAGACGCGGCAATGATGACGTCATCCTACCCGCGTCGCGTGATCAGCGATAGCCTGCGGGGGAGCCGGTCGATAGCAATATCGCTGCTGTCACAAAATCGGTGACGCTTTAGCGATATTGCTAGCAATATCGCTATGTGTATAACCCCCTTTAGAGTAAAATAGGAACTGAACCCCCTAAAGGTGCACATAAATATCAAACTAACATCAGCTGTACCTGCCGAAATCTGCGGGCTTGGTCAACAGCGTAATGTGTATGAGGGTCATAAGGCCCATTTACACATAACGATGTCCCAGCGATCTCACCAACGATCCGACATGGATAGGATCGCTGGGACATCGTTAGGCTGATTGCTGGTGAGCTGTCACATAGACAGCCCCTCCAGCGATCAGGACCAGCGAGCAAGCTGGTTTCTAATGTAAACATCGGGTATCCAGGAGCCGTGGCGAGCCGCGCGGCTCCTGGATACCCGCTGTTTACCTTGGAAACCAGTGTGTATGCCGGTTTCCAAGGTAAACGGTATCCAAGAGCCGTGGCTCCTGGATACCCGATGTTTACATTAGAAACCAGCGTCCAGTGTCGCTGATCGCTGGTCTCTCGCTGCCACACGCAGTGATGCGTGCTGGCCAGCGGGAGACCAGCAATCAAAAAATGGCCCAGGCCGATTGAGCACGATCAGCGATACCCGGCAGGGGGGCCGGTCGCTGATCCCTGTCACAAACAGCGATCTCGCTAGCGAGATCGCTGTGGCGTCACAAAATCAGCGATCTTGCTAGCGAGATCGCTGTGTGTGATGGGGCCTTTACAACTCTCCCCTGACAAACAATGCTATGGGAGATAAGACTCCAGCATGTCCAATTTGGCACTGTAAATCTTTTTGTTCTCAGTGAGAAAAGTCTAGCAGATGCCCTCTCATAGGGAACACAGGAGTTTACAGAAGGGCCGGGAGACAGCTGCCGCCGAACGATCAGCTGAACCATCGTTCCTCCGACAGCTATGTATTTTGTATGGGACCCCTAAGCATAAAGCTCAGTTGAGAAGAGAATCTTTTACCCATTTCCATATTTCTTTTCCTTTTTTCCAGTATTTATCTTTGCAGCAAAAAACAATCTAATAGAAAACATCATATGGTCATTTGGCCTCTGTATGTCATTAAATGGTCACTGTTGTTTCAAAAAAACTTATCTCCATTTGGTAGCCAGTGTGCTGCATAGAAAATTTGTAAATCACATTATTTACAGAATATGTTTTACCCGAAAAATGCCTTAAAGTGCTGTCCACTGAGTGTCTCTCCCCTATGGAAGTCGCCATCCACTGCTGGTTGTCCGTGAAATTCATCCACAAAGCAGCAAACATGGATCACCCGAAGTGGGGTCAGGGCTTAGTGCCTGCTAGCAGGGAGCTCTATGAGGAGCAGATAGAATGGAGATCTCCCTTCAAAGAGTTTGGGAACGTTTAGGCTGCTTTCACACATCCAGCTTTTTGAATCCGGCACGATGTGGCAAAATTTGGAACAACCGGATCCGGTACCGGATCCAGTTTTGTCCCATAGAGTTGTATTGTCGCCGCACCATGCCGGATGGGTATGCGGCGCATCCGGTTTTTGCCGAATACGGCAAAAAGTAGCCGTCTGGCGTCTGCAAAAAACGTTCGCTGCAACGTTTTTTGACAGCGCCGGACCGGTTTTTCTCAGAGCGCATGCGCGGAGACTCTGAGTCTCGCGCTGCTCTTTTAAATGTGGGCGCCACCGTATCCGGCCACACAGGCATCCGGTGTCTCCGGCACATCCCGGATCCGCCCCTACGGCTTTTCGCCGCACGGCGCCGGAGACACAAAGCCGGATGTGTGAAAGAAGCCTTAGCTTGCAAAAGAGAAGACTAAGAGGAGACTTAATAGCTGTCTACAAATATCTCAAGGGCTGTCACATTGTAGAAGGATCAACTTTATTCTCTTTTGCACAAGGAAATAGTAGAAGCAATGGGATGAAACTGAATGGGAGGAGACACAGATTAGATATTAGAAAAAAATTTTTGACAGGGTGATCAATGAGTGGAACAGGCTGCCACGAGAGGTGGTGAGATCTCCTTCAATAGAAGTCTTCAAACAGAGGCTAGACAGCCATCGTCTGGGATGATTTAGTGAATCCTGCTTTGAGCAGGGGGTTGGACCAGATGGCCCAGGAGGTCCCTTGCAACTCTACGATTCTATGATTCTATGATTCACACGCAGCTCATCCAGTGACTCAATTCTGTCATCCTCTCATAAATCTCTGCACAAACTTTACTGCTCACACAGTTACAATCTCTGTCCACAATTTCTGCAACCCAGCTCTGCTGTATTATTCTTGCACTAGCCACAAGCATCCACACTGCGGTCTCTCTCTTTGCCATCTCTACAGTCTCTATGGTGTTAGGCTGGTTTCACATTAGCGTTTGTGTGCGCAGCGTTTAATCCGCATAGATCCGCATGCGTCATGCGTACATATATTTAACATGGTGTACGCAGGGACTTGCGTACGCATGCGTCGTTTCACTGTGTGCGGCTGTGTCCGGCAAACGCAACATGTTGCATTTTTTGAGGCGTCAAAAATCCATCAAATATGCGCAGGCATGCTAATGCAAATGAGTGGATCAAAAAACTGAGCTTTCTCCCATGCTTTTGGCAAAGGCATCTTTACCTCTATATGATAGGGAAAGTGCGGGGAGTTGAAGCTGGCTGGTTCCAGCTATTCGGACAGTTTCAGAGCAATGCTTGCAGGCTCTAAAGCAGGCATAGGGAACCTTTTATCTGCTAAGGGCCATTTGGATATTTTTACCATCCTTCAAGGGCCATACAAAATTATCAACTTGAAAATTACCCTAATATATTTGGTCAAACATTTAATTAACTCATCAATAATGTAATAGCTTCAACTGGTTCTCTTTGGTGCGGCTGTGATGTTAGGTGGTAAATGTGATGACATAGTGTCAATCTGGCCACTGGTGCAGGGGTGAATTATTATTAATTATGCCAGATGTACTGTTCCTTTGTTTAGTAGGTCAAGAAACGTGAGCCATTATTTCATGCGAGACTCTTTGTTGACCCTTGTTGTATGTTAATTTTTGGAATGCTTACTGATTACCGTATATACTCGTGTATAAGCCGACCTGTGTATAAGCCGACCCCCCTAAATTTGCCACAAAAAATTGGGAAAACTTATTGAGTGGAATATAAGCCTAGGGTGGAAAATGCAGCAGCTACTGGTAAATTTCAAAAATAAAAATAGATACCAATAAAATAAAAATTAATTGAGACATCAGTAGGTTAAATGTTTTTGAATATCCATAATGAATCAGGAGCCCTATATAATGCTCCATACAGTCTATGATGGCCCCATAAGATGCTCCGTACAAAATACACCCCATATAATGCTGCACAAAGGTTAATAATGCCCCCATAAGATGCTCCATAGAATAATATGCCCCATATGCTGCCACATAAAGGTTATGGCCCCATAAGATATTCCATAGATTATGCCCCCATATGCTGCTCCATAGATCATGCCCCATATGCTGCTCCATAGATTACGCCCCATATGCTGCTCCACAGTTTATGCCCCCATATGCTGCTCCATAATTATGCCCCATAAGATGCTCCATAGATTATGCCCCCATATGCTGCCGCTGCAAATAAGAAAAAAAATGACATACTCACCTCTAGTTGCTGGAGGCTCGGTGCCAGTGTCCTGAGCAGGCGGTGACAGTTTCTGATGTCACCGCTAGCTCAGGACCCCGGCACTGGCGATATTTACCGATCCCTGCTCCATGGCTGCGCGTCGCTCTGTCTGCCGGGTCCCTCTGTCAGTGACGTTCAAGTAGAGGGCGCAGCGTGCACTAACTACGTCACCACGCCCTCTGACAGCAGCGCGCAGTGATGGACCGGGTACAGGTGAATATAGCTTATACTTACCCCCTCCTGGCGCGGTCTCTGCAGCCCCCCTGCTTCTCCCGGTCTCAAGCTCCTTCCTTCAGTGGTCACGTGGTACCGTTCATGAAAGTCATAAATATGCGCATATTCATGATTTTAATGAGCGGTACCACGTGACCGCTGAAGGAAGAAGCCTGAGACCGGAAGAAGCAGGGGGTTGCAGAGACCACGCCAGGGGGGATAAGTTTGATCCCTGACATCCCCACTCACCCTCCCCCGCCGACCCCCTGGTATATGACTTGCGTATAAGCCGCGAGGGGGACTTTCAGCCCCCAAAAATGGGCTGAAAATCTCGGCTTATACGCAAGTATTTATACTTATTGCACTTATTGAGTACTTATTGCATCAGCCCCCTGCAGTATACTAGTCTGTCAATTTGGAGGCCAAACATGCAGTCTAATTGAACAGTTGGACAATGTGGGATTACTTCCCCGACCTTCCCTCAATCCTGTGGGATATAAAAGTGGCCTGCCCCTGTCACTGGTGTGATTCTACAGGACATCAGACCTGGAACCACGGGTCCAGCTGGTGAAATATAGATCTGCTCCACTGCCCATCACTGAACCAACAAAGATGTTTGGAGAACCCAGGATGGAACAATCACCTAGCTACTTACCTTGTTGTGCTCAGTAAGCTTCCTAAGCTTACCTCTATCTCCTCTCAATGGTTGCCACCAAAAGCGGGGTGCTTCTGATTGGGATAGTTGGCTATGGATGCCCCAATGTCTCAGAGGTTCTAATCCTTGACAGGCATCATCTAGTGTACTTGCTGAAAATGTACTATATGTTGTTGAGTGTTGGTGATCCAAAAAGTATTACCAGAGTGTGGTACCCTCACCCTGTGTTGTCTAAGTAGTGTTCTGCCAAAGGGCAAGGAGTACAGGCGTTCAGTGGAATTAGCCCTGGTCCATGCAGTCTTTCTAAGTCCATGGCATAGGTGGTTTCCTTCATTGGAGACTGCCCTTCCCGTGGTTGTTCCTTCCCGGTGAAAGACCTGGCTAGTCATTGCTTGCGTTGAGAAACATGTGATGGTGTCTCCGCGGCTGATTGATTTACATGTTTATGCATATTTCCCATAAGGGATGGGGGCATAGCTCTAGAATCACTGCGTTGAGAAACATGTGATGGTGTCTCCGCAGTGTTGGAGGTTGATCTCCATGAGGTCACTCATCCTCATTTTCATAGTCTTTTACTAGGCATTGCTCCTACTAGCCAGTTTCCTACTCCACACTGATGAGGGGCAATACCCCGAAACAGCTGTCTGTGGATGGATACCATGTTTTGGCATAGGTGGTTTCCTTCATTGGAGACTGCCCTTCCCGTGGTTGTTCCTTCCCGGTGAAAGACCTGGCTAGTCATTGCTTGCGTTGAGAAACATGTGATGGTGTCTCCGCGGCTGATTGATTTACATGTTTTTGCATATTTCCCATAAGGGATGGGGGCATTGCTCTAGAATCACTGCGTTGAGAAACATGTGATGGTGTCTCCGCAGTGTTGGATGTTGATCTCCATGAGGTCACTCCTCCTCATTTTCATAGTCTTTTACTAGGCATTGCTCCTACTAGCCAGTTTCCTACTCCACACTGATGAGGGGCAATACCCCGAAACAGCTGTCTGTGGATGGATACCATGTTTTGGCATAGGTGGTTTCCTTCATTGGAGACTACCCTTCCCGTGGTTGTTCCTTCCCGGTGAAAGACCTGGCTAGTCATTGCTTGCGTTGAGAAACATGTGATGGTGTCTCCGCGGCTGATTGATTTACATGTTTCTAAAGAAAGTGTCTCCACAGTATGGATGATGTTGTCACTCGTAATTGCCTTACTAGATTTGCTCCGCAAGCAACTCTTTGTGATGATAAGTTTTTCAAAGAACTTGCAGCAGTAAGTTGTGCTGAACACAGATGTAGAGTAAATTACACTGCAGGTCTCCTCACAGTGGGAAATTCACCTCTGCTCACGTTACATTCATAGAACTCAAGCAGTGGGAGGTCTGCACTGTACATCACATAGAAGACACTGAAACTACTGCATACGTCATATAGGAGACACTGAGACTGCTGCATATGCAAAACGTAGGAGACACAGAGACTGCTGTGTATACATCATGTGGGAGATACCAAGACTGTTGTATATGGAGCGCCCAAGCGCGCGCGCAGTGGCGTGAGGGAGCGCACCTGCACGGTGAGCAGGGCCTTGGGGTACTCGGTACCAGGCCCGTCGACTTCAACGGGGGACAGTGTCACGGCGGCGGCGACCCGGTCCGTGGCCCTGGGGCGTCCATTAAATAAAAATAATGAAAGGAGATGGGGAAAAGTTGTGATGTTGTTAGATGTGGTAAAAATGAAGATAAAGTTTATAGATGATTAAATACGTGACGCCACCTGTGGTATTCTGGTCAGAGGTGACCAGCGCTGCGGTGTTGTTCCCCTGAGACTGTTGATGTGTCGCAGCTGAGGTGAAAATAGCTCTCCACAGGTAGAGCAATAGTCCCAGGGCAAAGATGTTAGATTGATAGTCAAAATGGCTGTGAACTTTGGGGTGCAGAGAAATGAGAGGAGGACACAGAGAGGTGCAGTTTCTTTACCTTTTACTGGCAATTGGTTGCAATCCGGAGTACCACATACAGGTAATGGAATGAGTCCGGCTCTCCTGGAGGCATTCAGGGGATCCACCTTGCCAGGTGGGGGTTTAGGACCTTCCTTCTGCACTTTGTGTGTGGGTCTCCGCTGTTTATAACTATGCTGCGACCCTCAATTGCGTGATGATTTCACTAACCTGTACGGCTGTCAGCATGAGCCTATTCCACGGGTACCATCCTTTTCACCATCGGCCCTGGGCTCCTTATCCGCTGCCGTGCCCTCAGGTGTTCAATGTCGCACAGGAATTTACAATCCCCTGTACTTTCAGATTCAGCGGTCAGGACACACAGCTCCTGACCACCAAGGACTCTGATGTCCCTTTTCTCTCTATTAGCGCTTCGCTCTGGGGTCTGCTACACGCAGTTTTCTTAGCTTCCCTAAAGCCTCTTCTCTCTGCTATCGTCCTTACCCTCCTCACCGATCAGCTCCCTGTCTTGAACTGACTGGATCTTCCAGAAAGATCTTTTTACCTCACGTTTTACTGTCTTGTCATTTTCCTCACAGC
Source organism: Dendrobates tinctorius (assembly GCF_039654945.1). Lineage (NCBI taxonomy): Eukaryota > Metazoa > Chordata > Amphibia > Anura > Dendrobatidae > Dendrobates > Dendrobates tinctorius. The sequence continues at coordinate 3,493,845 of NW_027362043.1, forward strand.
TCACAGCTGCTCTCGTTTCCATGACAACCCCCTCAGCTCACTTCTAGCTGACTCACCAACCCCCTCTGCTGGCCAGAATTTATAAGGCAACTCCCTTTTCTGACCTGCAGCAGGAATTGTGATTTAATCTATGTTACCTGGCATGGGGGTCCCCTTCTGCCTCCAAGCATGACTTCACCTCATAGAGGGAGGCAATGTCACTGTGACAACCGGACTCTGGTGTGTCACATATACATCACATAGGAGATGCTGACACTGTTGTACGTACATCTCATAGGAGACACAGGGTTGGAGTATATACATCACATAGGATACAATGGGGCTGAAGTATATACACTACATTACGGGAGATATGAGGGATGCAACACATACACCATAAGATATGTTGGGACTGCGGCATTGACATTACAGGAGAAATGGGGTTGCAATATATACAGTGGGTATGGAAAGTATTCAGACCCCTTTAAATTTTTCACTATTTGTTTCATTGCAGCCATTTGGTAAATTCAATAATGGTCATTTTTTTTCTAATTAATGTACACTCTGCACCCCATCTTAACTGAAAAAAACAGAAATGTAGAAATTTTTGCAAATTTATTAAAAAAAATCACATGGTCATAAATATTCAGACCCTTTGCTCAGTATTGAGTAGAAGCACCCTTTTGAGCTAGTACAGCCATGAGTCTTCTTGGGAATGATGCAACAAATATTTCACACCTGGATTTGGGGATCCTCTGCCATTCTTCCTTGCAGATCCTCTCCAGTTCCGTCAGGTTGGATGGTGAATGTTGGTGGCAGCCATTTTCAGGTATCTCCAGAGATGCTCAATTGGGTTTAGGTCAGGGCTATGGCTGGGCCAGTCAAGAATGGTCACAGATTTGTTCTGAAGCCACCTCCTTTGTTATTTTAGCTGTGTGCTTAGGGTCATTGTCTTGTTGGAAGGTGAACCTTTGCCAAGTCTGAGGTCCAGAGCACTCTGGAAGAGGTTTTCATCCAGGATATCTCTGTACTTTGCCGCATTCATGTTTCCTTCAATTGCAACCAGTCGCCCTGTCCCTGCAGCTGAAAAACACCCCCATAGCATGATGCTGCCACCACCATGTTTCACTGTTGGGATTGTATTGGGCAGGTGATGAGCAGTGCCTGGTTTTATCCACACATACCACTTAGAATTATCACCAAAAAGTTCTCATCAGACCAGAGAATCTTATTTCTCATCGTCTTGGTGTCCTTCATGTGTTTTTTTTTTTAGCAAACTCTATGTGGGCTTTCATATGGCACTGAGGAGTGGCTCCATCGGGTCACTCTGCCATTAAGGCTCGACAGGTGGAGGGCTGCAGTGATAGTTGACTTTGTGGAACTTTCTCCAGTCTCCATACTGCATCTGTTGAGCTCAGCCACAGTGATCTTGGGGTTCTTCTTCATCTCTCCCACCAAGGCACTTCTCCCACGATTGCTCAATTTGGCTTGGCGGCCAGGTCTAGGAAGACTTCTGGTCGTCCCAACTTCTTCCATTTAAGGATTATGGAGGCCACTGTGCTCTTAGGAACCTTAAGTACTGCTGAAATTATTTTGTGACCTTTGTCCGATCTGTGCCTTGCCACAATTCTGTCTCTGAGCTCCTTGGCCAGTTCCTTTGACCTCATGATTCTAATTTGGTCTGACATGCACTGTGAGCTCTTATATAGACAGGTGTGTGCCTTTCCAATTCTAGTCCTATCAGTTTAATTATGCACAACTGGACTCCAATGAAGGAGTACAACCATCTCAAGGAGGATCACAAGGAAATAGAGAGCATATGACTTAAATATGAGTGTCTGAGCAAAGGGTCTGAATACTTATGACCATGTGATATTTCAGTTTTTCTTTTTTAATAAATTTGCAAAAATGGCTGCAGTTCTGTTTTTTTCAGTCAAGATGGGGTGCAGAGTGTACATTAATGAGAAAAAAATGAACTTTTTTGAATATGACAAATGGCTCCAATGAAACAAAGAGTGAAAAGTTTAAAGGCGTCTGAATAATTTCCGTACCCACTGTAAATCACAGGAGACATGGGGCTGTGGTATAATCATGAGAGGAGATGCCAGGGTTGCGGCATAATCATTACTGGAGATGCTGGGGCTGTGGTATAATTATCACTGGTGTAGGGTTGCCAACCTACTGAAAAAAAAATTCTGGACACCTGATCTCAATTTCACAGATGACCTAAAATTTGTATGAACATTTTAACATGCCCCCTAAGGACCACACCCCCTAAAGACCAGAATAGGAGTGTGCTCCAAAAAAGAAAGCAATATCAGAGGACGAACATCATACCTGACCTGTCTGTGATCCATAGATAACAATGCAGAAAGCTGATCAAATGTTTAAAATGCTATAAAAGAGTCTATCAATAAAAAATAACTTAAAGCCCAATTATATAGCCCATTAACAACATAAAAGACACACCACATTGTCCTCCATTACAGTATTATCGGCACCACAAAATCCTCCATACAGTATATAATGACCCCATATAATGCTCCATACAATATAATGGGATTCATATATTGCTCTATACAGTATAATGGGCATCATATATTGCTCCATACAGAATAGAAGATTTTTTTTGGCAGGAGACAGCTCAGTGGGGTACTTAAAGTTCATCTTTGTCCATCCAAACAGTATCTAAGTGATGCCTGTCTGTTCACTCACCCATTCATCTCTCTGACACTTGCCCACCTACCATACATCCACAATTTCAGCTGCCCACCTAGGCCCTATATAATTCGCCATACAGTATAGTGGCCCTATATATTGCTACATACAGAATAGTGGCCCATATATTACTACATACAGAATAATGACCCAAAATATTGTTACATACAGAATAATGGCCCTATGTATTGCTACATACAGAATAGTGAACCCATAGATTGCTCTATACAGTATAATGACCCTATATAATTCACCATACAATATAGTGGCCCCATACATTGCTACATACAGAATAATGGACCCATATATTGCTACATACAGAATAATGGTCTCATAGATTGATACAAAATAAATAATCAAATTCTCACATCTCCCTGTTTACCGCTGCCAGTGCTCCAGTCTCCAGTGTCCATTTCTCTGGTCTGGTCTCCTCAGTGTCTTGACTCTCTGTGACTTCTCAATGAAGAGGGCGAGCTGTATAGTGATGTCAGCGCGACCTCTGCAATGAGACATCACAGAGAATCACAGATACTGAGTAGACCGGAGAGCGGATACTGAAGCACTGGCAACGGGGAACGGTGATAGGTGAGTATTTGAAAGAGTTTAAGGGGTGAGGTGGCCTGTGCTAGCGCTGGCATCAGGCCCCCCCTGACTGCCTGTTGTGCGTCAAGTCCCAGTTCCCGATCGTCGTCAGCCAGCCAGTGATGAGCAAGAGCAGCGACATGCCACCCAGCACTCTTCTTCATGTCTGACTTCACTTGTACAGAGTCCCAAATGCAGACGTGCCTCCGCTCCGTTGATAGCCCAGCAGCCCTAAGGCCACCGTCCAGGCTTCCAAGTGAATCCATGACTCTTCTTCTGGGACAGGTCCTATTTGTACTGTGCATGGCAACCTTTTAGCACATGCGCAGTACAAACTTTTTTTGGGGTGGAGGAAAATTCACGGACAGTGCATTTTTTTGCCGGAGGGTATAATCATCACAGGAGACACTGGGGCTGCAGCATATACATCACAGGAGATATGAGGCTGCGGTATAATCATCACAGGAGACACCGTGGCTGCAGCATATACATCACAGAGACATGAGGCTGTGATATCATCACAGAAGACGCTGGGGCTGCAGCATATACATCACAGGAGACATGAGGCTGCGAAATCATCACAGGAGACACCGTGGCTGCAGCATATACATCACAGAGACATGAGGCTGCGATATCATCACAGGAGACACTGGGGCTGCAGCATATACATCACAGGAGACATGAGGTTGTGATATCATCACAGGAGACGCTGGGGCTGCAGCATATACATCCCAGAGACATGAGGCTGTGATATCATCACAGAAGACGCTGGGGCTGCAGCATATACATTACAGGAGACATGAGGCTGCGATATCATCACAGGAGACACTGGGGCTGCAGCATATACATCCCAGAGACATGAGGCTGCGATATCATCACAGGAGACGCTGGGGCTGAAGCATATACATCACAGGAGACACTGGGGCTGCAGCATATACATCACAGAGACATGAGGCTGTGATATCATCACAGAAGACGCTGGGGCTGCAGCATATACATCACAGGAGACATGAGGCTGCGATATCATCACAGGAGACACTGGGGCTGCAGCATATACATCCCAGAGACATGAGGCTGCGATATCATCACCACAGGAGATGCTGGGGCTGCAGCATATACATTAAAGGAGACATGAGGCTGCGAAATCATCACAGGAGACGCTGGGGCTGCAGCATATACAGTACATTACAGGAGACATGAGGCTGCGATATCATCACAGGAGACACTGGGGCTGCAGCATATACATCACAGAGACATGAGGCTGCGATATCATCATAGGAGACACTGGGGCTGCAGCATATACATCCCAGAGACATGAGGCTGTGATATCATCACAGAAGACGCTGGGGCTGCAGCATATACATCACAGGAGACATGAGGCTGCGATATCATCACAGGAGACACTGGGGCTGCAGCATATACATCACAGGAGACATGAGGCTGTGATATCATCACAGAAGACGCTGGGGCTGCAGCATATACATCACAGGAGACATGAGGCTGCGATATCATCACAGGAGAAACTGGGGCTGCAGCATATACATCACAGGAGACATGAGGCTGCGATATCATCACAGGAGAAACTGGGGCTGCAGCATATACATCACAGAGACATGAGGCTGCGGTATAATCATCACAGGAGACACCGTGGCTGCAGCATATACATCACAGAGACATGAGGCTGTGAAATCATTACAGGAGACACTGGGGCTGCAGCATATACATCACAGAGACATGAGGCTGTGAAATCATTACAGGAGACACTGGGGCTGCAGCATATACATCACAGAGACATGAGGCTGCGGTATAATCATCACAGGAGACACCGTGGCTGCAGCATATACATCACAGAGACATGAGGCTGTGAAATCATTACAGGAGACACTGGGGCTGCAGCATATACATCACAGAGACATGAGGCTGTGAAATCATTACAGGAGACACTGGGGCTGCAGCATATACATCACAGAGACATGAGGCTGTGAAATCATCACAGGAGACACTGGGGCTGCAGCATATACATCACAGAGACATGAGGCTGCGAAATCATCACAGGAGATGCTGGGGCTGCAGCATATACATCACAGAGACATGAGGCTGTGATATCATCACAGAAGACGCTGGGGCTGCAGCATATACATCACAGGAGACATGAGGCTGCGATATCATCACAGGAGACACTGGGGCTGCAGCATATACAGTACATTACAGGAGACATGAGGCTGCGATATCATCACAGGAGACACTGGGGCTGCAGCATATACATCCCAGAGACATGAGGCTGCGATATCATCACCACAGGAGATGCAGGGGCTGCAGCATATACATTACAGGAGACATGAGGCTGCGAAATCATCACAGGAGACGCTGGGGCTGCAGCATATACATCACAGAGACATGAGGCTGCGATATCATCATAGGAGACACTGGGGCTGCAGCATATACATCCCAGAGACATGAGGCTGTGATATCATCACAGAAGACGCTGGGGCTGCAGCATATACATCACAGGAGACATGAGGCTGCGATATCATCACAGGAGACACTGGGGCTGCAGCATATACATCACAGAGACATGAGGCTGCGATATCATCATAGGAGACACTGGGGCTGCAGCATATACATCCCAGAGACATGAGGCTGTGATATCATCACAGAAGACGCTGGGGCTGCAGCATATACATCACAGGAGACATGAGGCTGCGATATCATCACAGGTGTCGGGATCCCTCAGATTACTCTTTCATCTGAAGGACCGATGTTCTTGGGTGTGAAGCATCATATGTCTCTAATTAAATCAGCTCCGTGGAGAAGAACTACACAGACACCAGCTGTATGGTACAACTCAGGATGCCTCCAAGACGCCTCTGGCTTATCAGTTAGGCTTCCGTCTTTTATAGTAAAGAATTTAAACATTTTACAGACATGCGCAGTACAAATGATTTTACAACTTGTTTTAGACAAAGAAAGTCATTTAGGCGAAAAAGCAGAGGTATTTGACCTTAGTTCACAAGGGAGATGTCTGAGACATCTCCTCGAAGAAAAGATAAGGTTTTAAACAAGAGAATGCAACATAGACAGAACTCAATTTAACTCCTTCAGTTCCTATCATTCCCCCCTTTGACATCTTCATTTTTCATCAATCTGGAACACTGGGTCCTGCAACGACAGCTGATAGTGCCCTATTCACCAGGTACTATCCCAGGCCGACGGGTTGCCCGAGGGAGACAGGCATCTTCTTTTACCTTCTCCATCCCCTGGTTACTAAGGCCACGTCTGTCATCACAAGAGTACGCTCCTTCATGCCAGAAATGAGATGTCAACCTGAAACCTAAAGAAAACAGTTATCAATTTTGGCATATGTTCTGTCATTAATTTATCTATTTCATCTATACCTGTACTTTTTGTTACATACAGAAAAACACCAAAAAACAAGTTTAAAAAATACATATATTACGAAGATACAAACAACAATACGTAATAGACTTAGTATAATCCCAGCTATCCAGCCTCCAATACCCTTAAACCAATTAGCTGGATTAAGAAAAGAAAAGGTGTCTGACCACCAACTATCCTTAGTACGATCATTGTCTTTATCGTACTGATCTCTAAGTCTTTGAACATCCTCTATTTTTGATCTTAACTTTAAACTACTGTTGGGATCTATATAATGACAGCAAGCGGGTCCGATGACTTGACACATACCTCCTTGCGCTGCAGTTAAATAATCTAATACTATGGTATGCTGATTAGTGACTATGATGAGCTGATTTTGGACAGCAACGGTGGTGTTCAATATATCCAATATATCCCATATTTGGTCATCTAAGTAATCTGTAGCCCTGACTAATTTATCCCACATTTGAGTGATCATAGGATAAATAAAAATAGAGCTGACAATTTTATTAGCCACACTCATCTGCACTATATGTGGTCTCCCAGAGAGGCGAGGTGTATTGTCAGCAGCTCTTTTGTATAATGTATGTTTGGGTATTGCCTTCATATCTAATTGTTGGTTTGGAACGATAAAGGTAGCCGGAGTCAAACGTCCCAGAGTACAAGCACCTTTTACCCCTACTGGCAACCATTTATATGCATTGTCTCCACATATCCAGTACATGTCACTAGGTAGGTCCCATAGGGCTGAATGTTGTAGTACCAGTCTATGGACTAAATCTATGAACGCAGATACATTCTGAAGCATACACCAATTTGGAAGTTGTCCTAAAGGGCTACAATACCCTACATCGGGATTTCCACAGGTGGGAGTTCCTTTCTCATATCCAGATAACTCGTTACAAGGTATATTACCTGAAATATTAATACAAGTTTCGTTAGTGCCCTGGGGAAATAAATTGGAATACTCCCAGGACGTATTATGCAACCTTCTTTCTAGCAGTATTGGCTTAAAGGCGTCAGTAGAGTGAGAAGTTACACTAAAACTAACTTGTAGGCCATACATTGGAATTTGCCCCAGGTAGGTTAATCGAGTTCTATTCCTGGGTACCCAAGCTCCCCCTTTATATGCCAGATATTGAAGGTGTGTATTACTTCCTGAAAGGTTACCCTGCCACCAAGGGTATCCTACCCATCCCACAATAGGTATACCGACAGTTGTGTTCCATAACTTCACATTATTTGTGGCATTATTAGCAAGTGTATCAGAACAACTGGTCCAGGCAAATAATTCCTCGGGTGGCACAGGAATAACAAGGAACGGAATACTAGTGGCTGATACTGGTGAATGTGTGCAGATCCAGCAATCTGCTGGAGACTGAGTGTCTTTTGACCAATCATTTAGTATTTTTTCATGATGTTGTATAAACTTATTATTCAAGGACATTGGAGAATTTAAACTATCCCACGCAGCTACCATTATTACAGAAAATGCAACAAAACCAAACCAAAACATTATGCACTCTTATGCTTTGTTAATTCCTGTGGCTAGTTTGCAATGTGATGCGTGGATCCAGTTTGGTCGTCCCTCCAACTTAACAGAAGTAGGCGTTGTTAGGAGTACTTGGTAAGGTCCTTGATATCGGGGTTCAAGGGTCTTTCTGGAGTGTTTCTTGACATATACGTAATCACCAGGTTGTAGACAATGAGTTCCTTCCACACTATCTGGATCTGGAATGGAAGAGAAAACTAGAGAATGCATTTGAGTTAAATGCTTTTGCAACTGGATTACATAACTTGTCAAATTATCCACATTGAGTGTTAAGACCTGTGGGTAGTACAACCCTGTGTTTGGTGGTCTTCCAAACAGTATCTCGAAGGGTGACAGTTTAGTTTTCCCCGTGGGTGTGTACCTTACTGAGAATAATGCTAATGGGAGACACTCTGGCCATGGTCTATGGGTCTGTTCCATGGTTTTCTGTATTTTCAATTTCAGTGTCCCGTTCATTCTTTCTACCTTCCCTGAACTCTGTGGGTGGTAGGGTGTATGAAATGCTTGTTCTACACCTATCATTTGCATTACATTTTGCATTACCTCAGCAGTGAAATGTGTACCTCTGTCTGATTCAATTGTCTCAGGGACACCGAATCGTGGTACTAGTTCCATCACCAGTTTCTTTGCAGTAGCTCGAGCTGTAGCCGTTTTCACCGGGTAGGCCTCTGGCCATCCAGAGAACATGTCAACACACACCAGAACATATTCATATGGTCCACTTCTGGGGAGTTGAATGTAGTCGATCTGTAGTCTCTGGAAGGGATATAACGGCCTAGGACTGTGTTTCAGTGGAGTTTTCACCACCTGTCCGGGATTGTGTGCTAGGCATATGGGACAGGTAGTACAGTGTAGCTGCACCACCTTCCCAAACCCAGGAGCAATCCAAACCTTCGTGACTAGGCGCGTCATTCCATTGGCGGACATGTGAGTTGGAAGGTGAACTGCTTCTGCCATCCTTGGGTACAAAACCCTAGGCAAACAGTACTTCTGATCTTTCTTCCACATTCCGTTCGTCTTCTTAGCTCCCATCTTTTCCCAAGTTTCCTTGTCCGTCTGAGCGGAGTCTTCTTGGAACTTTTGTAAGTCTGTAAACAATTCTGATGCATCCTTGTGCACTATGTTTACTTTTTCTGGAGTCCCCAAGGCAGCTTTCTTCGCCGCCTGGTCTGCTTTCTCGTTGCCTTTTGCTTCCATGTTGTCTTTTCTGGTGTGTGCTGGCACCCTCATAACGGCCACCCCCTGTGTCTGGGCCACATTCTCGAGGATGTCTCTGATCAGTGTGGCATGTTTTATGGGTGTTCCTGCTGCTGTCATGAAACCCCTTGTGCGCCACAAAACCCCAAAATCATGTACTATCCCAAAGGCATATCTTGAGTCAGTGTAGATATTTGCTGTTTTTCCTTTGGAAAGTTTTAATGCCTCATTCAGAGCTGTCAGCTCAGCCTCTTGTGCGGACATGTGGGGTGGAAGTGCCTTTGCTACAATAGTCTCATGTGGTGACACTACCGCATATCCTGTGTGGAATTTTCCACTTTCATCGGCATATCTGCTGCCATCCACAAAAAATATAAAGTCTGGATTTGACAATGGTGTGTCTGTGACATTGGGCAAGCCAACAACTTCTTGCTGCATCAGTTCTATGCAATCATGTTCAACCTCGTGTGGGGGCTCAAAAGAAAGCGATAATGTGTTCTCATCTACATCCCCCCCTTCAGAATCTGCAATTGGCAACAATGTAGCCAGATTCAGATTCTGAATTTTGGTAAACGTAACATTAGGAGGCATAAGCAACGCACATTGCAATCTGAGTTGTCTTGCCATAGAAATATGTTTAGAAGAAACCTGATTCAGGATACCGTATATATCATGTGTGGTACAGACAGTTAGTGGGTTATCCAGTACAATATCAGAAACTTTGTCAAGCAGCAATGCGATTGCAGAGACTGCTCTAACACAGGATGGTGTTCCCTGTGCCACAGAGTCTAATTTGGCAGAATAGTATGCAAGGGGTCTATTCTTTTTGTCATGTTTCTGTGTCAAAATGCCAGTAGCATGCCCTCTAATTTCAGCGGCCATCAGTTGAAAGGGTATATCATAGTTAGGTATACCTAATGCTGGGGCTGACACTATGGCCTTCTTCAGATACTGAAATGAGTCTCGTGCAATGTCAGTCAGTTGGAAAGGTATTGTGTTGATGCAATCATACAGTGGCTGCATGTGTTCACTAGCATGTATGACCCATTGGCGGCAAGACGAAACTAAACCCAAAAATGCTCTCAACTGCTTATGGGTTGTCGGTTCCTTCATTTGTTGTACAATTGTGATTCTGTCATTGGTTAAGTGTCGGGTACCATGTGATAGACAATGTCCTAAGAATATGACTTTTGGTTGGCAAAACTGTAATTTTTCTCTGTTGACCTTACATCCATTGTCTGATAAAAACATCAGTAGTGAAAGTGTATGGATTCTACAGTTAGCCTCATCAGGTGCACAAAGCAACAGGTCATCCACATATTGTAAGAGCACAATATCAGGTGGATGTGGCCAGCCGGCCAACACAGACTGCAATGCTTGCGTGTACAGTGTGGGTGAATGCTGCATGCCCTGTGGCAGTCTGGTCCAGGCATATTGTTTGCCCTTAAATGTAAAAGCAAACAGATGCCAACAGCTTTTGTGGAGGGGCACTGAGAAAAATGCGTTTGACAAATCAATCACTGAAAAACATTTCGATTGACTAGGGATTTTCGCCAATAGCGTGTGTGGGTTAGGTACTACTGGTGTCAAAGGAACAAGAACCTTATTTATCTCTCTCAGATCATGTACCATGCGATATTTCGGGGCATCACCTGGTCCTCCTTTCTTTTTGACAGGAAACAATGGCGTATTAGCTTGTGATTTAATTGACACCAATGCTCCATTGTTTACAAGATCAGTGACTTGTGCCTCAATAGCAGCCTCTTGTTGGGCACTGATAGGGTACTGCCGCAGCTGTGGCAATCTTGTGTCTGCTGGTACCTCCACCACAACTGGGGATACGGGAAGTAAGCCAATATCCGCATTCCCTTTTGCCCATAAGGTATCAGGTAATTCGTCTAGGGCTGAGTCCCATGGTTGTGATGTGGTGTCATCAGGATTTTGTGACTCGAGAGCTTGAATTATCATGCAAGCCTCAAGAGCATCCTCATCCTCATCTGGGATAGTAAGATGTACTGTACCATCTTCAGCAAATTTGATATCTGCCTGTAATTTCTTTAGTACATCCACTCCCAATAGGCAAATTGGTGCTCTTTTGACAAACAAAAATTTATTCAGGAACATTTTAGGTCCTATCTTAACTGGTAAAGGTTTGCTAAAAGGAATTAGGCTAGATTGTCCACTGAATCCTGAGACAAAAGTCGAATACTCTGAAAGGAGGTCTGGAGTTATTACTTTGTCATTGACCACCGAAGAGGTTGCTCCGGTATCTAATAGAAAGGGTACCTTTTTACCATTTACCTGAATTTTAACTACTGGTTCCCTAGAGTCGAGTTTCATTCTAATTGCATTTAGTCAGTCAGTAGGTTCTTCCCTTCTAGGCTGAGCTTCTCTATCCGCTTTCCTCTTACGGCAATCTCTTTGGAAATGACCTGGCTTCTTACAATAGTGACATGTAAAAGTTCTCCTCCTAGCCCCACTTATTGGATTTCCCTGATTATCAAACTGAGTCACCGCTACTCTTATTTTTGCTGGCGGTGCATTCTTCCTTTCCTGTACATCTAGCTCAATTCCCATAGCTTTTTGTCTTAATCCATGGGCATCAGGTACTGATCTCCAATCGGGGGTGCTTATTTTCAGGGGATCTCGTATTTCTTTGAGTAACCCTTCCATGAAGGCTTTTGCCAATAGTCTCGATACTCCCTCATTATTGGTGTCAAGACCCTCATCTTGGAAAGCTGTTTCCAATATCCGGAAGAAATCGGTGACAGATTGTCCCGGTTTCTGTGGTATGGCTGTCATGTTACCTCTCTGTCTCTGTTTTGTCTGCATAAAATTATCAAGGGTGGTTAAGAAAGGCTCTCTTGAAGCCTGAGTTCGAAGGTTACCCTCTTGGTCATCGTCAGGCGGTCTGTTTGGTCCGATAATGTGTGAGAACTCCCCTTGGGTAGTTAATGGTAATTTCAGTCTACATAGGTCTTCCCCATCCAACCAAGTCCCTCTGTGTACAGTCAGTACCTGTCTTATATATCGGGCAAACGCCATAGGAAAGGTAGTTGGATCTGGAGCATTGGACAATAATGCCATACATTCTGGGGCAGACCATGGAGTGTAATGAAGGGTCTGAATATGTCTGGTGCGGGTAACACCTTGGTCATCCACTTCTCTAAAAGGGGTATTTTGAGTCCTAACAGGGGCTAACCTGCTAGGGTGGTGGTAACGGGGTGCTCCACAGGCTAGGCAAGTATTTCTCCAGTCTGGATTTTGTTGACCACAATTACTACAAATCCATCCTGGATTGCCATTATCAGGTGATGGTGATTGTACATTAGGGTACAGTCCAGTGGATGGTGGTGGGGGTGAACTGGGAATTGCGGCAGGAGCCATAGGTACTGGTGGTGGCACTGACAAAGGGGTTGGATAGGGTGGAGGCTCACGCATTTCCTCCACTGGGTCATCTGTCTTTCTGACCTTCTTTGAACGTATCCATTTCCCTGTCTTCTCATTATATGCCCACTTTTCCCTCTGAGCAACTTGTGAACATTTTAAACATGCTTCAACCTGTTCCCCCCATCCCGCATCTGCAATTTTTCCTGACTTTGTGTCTTTTATTTCTTTCCATTTATCCTCATTTAAAGCCTCTTTCCCTTTTACCTTGAATTTTTTTAATACCTTCTCTAGGTCTCTTGCTGCACGTCTTCCATATCTATCCTCAATTATATCACATAACCAATCTCCTTCTTCAGGTATCTTTCCCTGACTGTTCCCCATCTTATCTTTTATTCTTATCCTGTCTCTCTTGTTGTCTTCCTGTTAGTCCCCTGCCTTAGGTGGTGTATTGGGTAAGCTCAAGACTAGGCTCTACTATACCTCGTTACCTTCTTCCTAAGGTGCTAACAGGCTAAAAGGAGTGTCTGTTCCTCGGTGTACTACGTGTTTCGTGTACTTATATGCTATGTAGCATCCGAACAGAAATACTCCCACAACACACAGGATTGTAAATAAAGTGTCCATCTATCGGGGTTCTTCAGTCATATCTTGTCACAGGCTCATTTCACAGTCCTGTGCTCATTCAATCACACTCTTATCTGTCACAAGGTTTATCCGTAAAGGGTGTTGATTTAAGCTTAGGCGGTGACCTCCCCGGAAGGACGCAGTCACATGACCCAGTTAGGCAATATCACCACTCTTTGAACGAATACCTACTGTGCAGCTTATTTGTCTACTTTCCACAGTCCTTCAAATCAAGGCAGTCACTTAACAACCTCCTCTATTCCTAGTGCGGAATCGTCTATTGTGAAAAACTTGTCCGTCCGGGCTGCGCAGTATGAACTGTTCACCCAGCCTTATCTTCCGTAATGTCAGACCTCTCAGCGTGTCACTCAATGGGACATGTGTATTCAATGCTAACAATACCCACCACTGTTCTCCCTTCTTGAAGTGGTGAAACTTTTTTATGTTTGTGTCTGGGGTTGTCCCTGCAAATGTCCAATCACCATACCCGTTATGATTTGCATCAGTTCTTCTTCTAAAAATAGCTGTGCACAGGCAGAATCTGCAACAGCCTCTCATTCGGACAGGGATACAGGAATTACATATGTGTCACACCCGATTTCCTCAGAGTTCTTATATGGACCTGATTTTACGGCCCCCTCCTCTACTAGATTCCCCTTTATACGGACCTCAGTTATAATGATAGATTATGAAGAGCAGAGAAGAGAAAAATTGATCTCTTACCTGGCCAGGTGTTTAGGTCTGCTGTTCACAATTTCATCAGTAACAGGAGTGGTCCGTAAGCCGGGTGGTCTTGGAGAGGTGCCTATATCAGGTCCCTGTTCGGGCGCCAGGAAACTGTCGGGATCCCTCAGATTACTCTTTCATCTGAAGGACCGATGTTCTTGGGTGTGAAGCATCATATGTCTCTAATTAAATCAGCTCCGTGGAGAAGAACTACACAGACACCAGCTGTATGGTACAACTCAGGATGCCTCCAAGACGCCTCTGGCTTATCAGTTAGGCTTCCGTCTTTTATAGTAAAGAATTTAAACATTTTACAGACATGCGCAGTACAAATGATTTTACAACTTGTTTTAGACAAAGAAAGTCATTTAGGCGAAAAAGCAGAGGTATTTGACCTTAGTTCACAAGGGAGATGTCTGAGACATCTCCTCGAAGAAAAGATAAGGTTTTAAACAAGAGAATGCAACATAGACAGAACTCAATTTAACTCCTTCAGTTCCTATCACAGGAGACACTGGGGCTGCAGCATATACATCACAGGAGACATGAGGCTGTGATATCATCACAGAAGACGCTGGGGCTGCAGCATATACATCACAGGAGACATGAGGCTGCGATATCATCACAGGAGACACTGGGGCTGCAGCATATACATCACAGAGACATGAGGCTGCGATATCATCACAGGAGACACTGGGGCTGCAGCATATACATCACAGGAGACATGAGGCTGTGATATCATCACAGAAGACGCTGGGGCTGCAGCATGTACATCACAGGAGACATGAGGCTGTGATATCATCACAGAAGACGCTGGGGCTGCAGCATATACATCACAGGAGACATGAGGCTGTGATATCATCACAGAAGACGCTGGGGCTGCAGCATATACAT
Source organism: Dendrobates tinctorius (assembly GCF_039654945.1). Classification (NCBI taxonomy): domain Eukaryota; kingdom Metazoa; phylum Chordata; class Amphibia; order Anura; family Dendrobatidae; genus Dendrobates; species Dendrobates tinctorius. The sequence continues at coordinate 3,508,903 of NW_027362043.1, forward strand.
CACAGGAGACATGAGGCTGCGATATCATCACAGGAGACACTGGGGCTGCAGCATATACATCACAGAGACATGAGGCTGCGATATCATCATAGGAGACACTGGGGCTGCAGCATATACATCCCAGAGACATGAGGCTGTGATATCATCACAGAAGACGCTGGGGCTGCAGCATATACATCACAGAGACATGAGGCTGTGATATCATCACAGGAGACACTGGGGCTGCAGCATATACATCACAGGAGACATGAGGCTGTGATATCATCACAGAAGACGCTGGGGCTGCAGCATATACATCACAGGAGACATGAGGCTGCGATATCATCACAGGAGACACTGGGGCTGCAGCATATACATCACAGAGACATGAGGCTGTGATATCATCACAGGAGACACTGGGGCTGCAGCATATACATCACAGAGACATGAGGCTGCGGTATAATCATCACAGGAGACACCGTGGCTGCAGCATATACATCACAGAGACATGAGGCTGTGATATCATCACAGGAGACACTGGGGCTGCAGCATATACATCACAGGAGACATGAGGTTGCGATATCATCACAGGAGACACTGGGGCTGCAGCATATACATCACAGAGACATGAGGTTGTGATATCATCACAGGAGACGCTGGGGCTGCAGCATATACATCCCAGAGACATGAGGCTGTGATATCATCACAGAAGACGCTGGGGCTGCAGCATATACATCACAGGAGACATGAGGCTGCGATATCATCACAGGAGACACTGGGGCTGCAGCATATACATCCCAGAGACATGAGGCTGCGATATCATCACAGGAGACGCTGGGGCTGAAGCATATACATCACAGGAGACACTGGGGCTGCAGCATATACATCACAGAGACATGAGGCTGTGATATCATCACAGAAGACACTGGGGCTGCAGCATATACATCACAGGAGACATGAGGCTGCGATATCATCACAGGAGACACTGGGGCTGCAGCATATACATCCCAGAGACATGAGGCTGCGATATCATCACCACAGGAGATGCTGGGGCTGCAGCATATACATTACAGGAGACATGAGGCTGCGAAATCATCACAGGAGACGCTGGGGCTGCAGCATATACAGTACATTACAGGAGACATGAGGCTGCGATATCATCACAGGAGACACTGGGGCTGCAGCATATACATCACAGAGACATGAGGCTGCGATATCATCATAGGAGACACTGGGGCTGCAGCATATACATCCCAGAGACATGAGGCTGTGATATCATCACAGAAGACGCTGGGGCTGCAGCATATACATCACAGGAGACATGAGGCTGCGATATCATCACAGGAGACACTGGGGCTGCAGCATATACATCACAGGAGACATGAGGCTGCGATATCATCACAGGAGAAACTGGGGCTGCAGCATATACATCACAGAGACATGAGGCTGCGGTATAATCATCACAGGAGACACCGTGGCTGCAGCATATACATCACAGAGACATGAGGCTGTGAAATCATTACAGGAGACACTGGGGCTGCAGCATATACATCACAGGAGACATGAGGCTGCGATATCATCACAGGAGACACTGGGGCTGCAGCATATACATCACAGGAGACATGAGGCTGCAATATCATCACAGGAGACACTGGGGCTGCAGCATATACATCACAGGAGACATGAGGCTGTGAAATCATTACAGGAGACACTGGGGCTGCAGCATATACATCACAGAGACATGAGGCTGTGAAATCATCACAGGAGACACTGGGGCTGCAGCATATACATCACAGAGACATGAGGCTGCGAAATCATCACAGGAGATGCTGGGGCTGCAGCATATACATCACAGAGACATGAGGCTGTGATATCATCACAGAAGACGCTGGGGCTGCAGCATATACATCACAGGAGACATGAGGCTGCAATATCATCACAGGAGACACTGGGGCTGCAGCATATACAGTACATTACAGGAGACATGAGGCTGCGATATCATCACAGGAGACACTGGGGCTGCAGCATATACATCCCAGAGACATGAGGCTGCGATATCATCACCACAGGAGATGCTGGGGCTGCAGCATATACATTACAGGAGACATGAGGCTGCGAAATCATCACAGGAGACGCTGGGGCTGCAGCATATACAGTACATTACAGGAGACATGAGGCTGCGATATCATCACAGGAGACACTGGGGCTGCAGCATATACATCACAGAGACATGAGGCTGCGATATCATCATAGGAGACACTGGGGCTGCAGCATATACATCCCAGAGACATGAGGCTGTGATATCATCACAGAAGACGCTGGGGCTGCAGCATATACATCACAGGAGACTTGAGGCTGCGATATCATCACAGGAGACACTGGGGCTGCAGCATATACATCACAGGAGACATGAGGCTGTGATATCATCACAGAAGACGCTGGGGCTGCAGCATATACATCACAGGAGACATGAGGCTGCGATATCATCACAGGAGACACTGGGGCTGCAGCATATACATCACAGAGACATGAGGCTGCGATATCATCACAGGAGACACTGGGGCTGCAGCATATACATCACAGGAGACATGAGGCTGTGATATCATCACAGAAGACGCTGGGGCTGCAGCATATACATCACAGGAGACATGAGGCTGTGATATCATCACAGAAGACGCTGGGGCTGCAGCATATACATCACAGGAGACATGAGGCTGCGATATCATCACAGGAGACACTGGGGCTGCAGCATATACATCACAGAGACATGAGGCTGCGATATCATCATAGGAGACACTGGGGCTGCAGCATATACATCCCAGAGACATGAGGCTGTGATATCATCACAGAAGACGCTGGGGCTGCAGCATATACATCACAGAGACATGAGGCTGTGATATCATCACAGGAGACACTGGGGCTGCAGCATATACATCACAGGAGACATGAGGCTGTGATATCATCACAGAAGACGCTGGGGCTGCAGCATATACATCACAGAGACATGAGGCTGCGGTATAATCATCACAGGAGACACCGTGGCTGCAGCATATACATCACAGAGACATGAGGCTGTGATATCATCACAGGAGACACTGGGGCTGCAGCATATACATCACAGGAGACATGAGGTTGCGATATCATCACAGGAGACACTGGGGCTGCAGCATATACATCACAGAGACATGAGGTTGTGATATCATCACAGGAGACGCTGGGGCTGCAGCATATACATCCCAGAGACATGAGGCTGTGATATCATCACAGAAGACGCTGGGGCTGCAGCATATACATCACAGGAGACATGAGGCTGCGATATCATCACAGGAGACACTGGGGCTGCAGCATATACATCCCAGAGACATGAGGCTGCGATATCATCACCACAGGAGATGCTGGGGCTGCAGCATATACATTACAGGAGACATGAGGCTGCGAAATCATCACAGGAGACGCTGGGGCTGCAGCATATACAGTACATTACAGGAGACATGAGGCTGCGATATCATCACAGGAGACACTGGGGCTGCAGCATATACATCACAGAGACATGAGGCTGCGATATCATCATAGGAGACACTGGGGCTGCAGCATATACATCCCAGAGACATGAGGCTGCGATATCATCACCACAGGAGATGCTGGGGCTGCAGCATATACATTACAGGAGACATGAGGCTGCGAAATCATCACAGGAGACGCTGGGGCTGCAGCATATACAGTACATTACAGGAGACATGAGGCTGCGATATCATCACAGGAGACACTGGGGCTGCAGCATATACATCACAGAGACATGAGGCTGCGATATCATCATAGGAGACACTGGGGCTGCAGCATATACATCACAGGAGACATGAGGCTGCGATATCATCACAGGAGACACTGGGGCTGTAGCATATACATCACAGGAGACATGAGGCTGCGATATCATCACAGGAGAAACTGGGGCTGCAGCATATACATCACAGAGACATGAGGCTGCGGTATAATCATCACAGGAGACACCGTGGCTGCAGCATATACATCACAGAGACATGAGGCTGTGAAATCATTACAGGAGACACTGGGGCTGCAGCATATACATCACAGAGACATGAGGCTGTGAAATCATTACAGGAGACACTGGGGCTGCAGCATATACATTACAGGAGACATGAGGCTGTGAAATCATCACAGGAGACACTGGGGCTGCAGCATATACATCACAGAGACATGAGGCTGCGAAATCATCACAGGAGATGCTGGGGCTGCAGCATATACATCACAGAGACATGAGGCTGTGATATCATCACAGGAGACACTGGGGCTGCAGCATATACATCACAGGAGACATGAGGCTGTGAAATCATCACAGGAGACACTGGGGCTGCAGCATATACATCCCAGAGACATGAGGCTGTGATATCATCACAGAAGACGCTGGGGCTGCAGCATATACATCACAGGAGACATGAGGCTGCGATATCATCACAGGAGACACTGGGGCTGCAGCATATACATCACAGAGACATGAGGCTGCGGTATAATCATCACAGGAGACACCGTGGCTGCAGCATATACATCACAGAGACATGAGGCTGTGAAATCATTACAGGAGACACTGGGGCTGCAGCATATGCATTACAGGAGACATGAGGCTGTGAAATCATTACAGGAGACACTGGGGCTGCAGCATATACATCACAGAGACATGAGGCTGTGAAATCATTACAGGAGACACTGGGGCTGCAGCATATGCATTACAGGAGACATGAGGCTGTGAAATCATCACAGAAGACGCTGGGGCTGCAGCATATACATCACAGGAGACATGAGGCTGCGATATCATCACAGGAGACACTGGGGCTGCAGCATATACATTACAGGAGACATGAGGCTGTGATATCATCACAGGAGACACTGGGGCTGCAGCATATACATCACAGGAGACATGAGGCTGCGATATCATCACAGGAGAAACTGGGGCTGCAGCATATACATCACAGAGACATGAGGCTGCGGTATAATCATCACAGGAGACACCGTGGCTGCAGCATATACATCACAGAGACATGAGGCTGTGAAATCATTACAGGAGACACTGGGGCTGCAGCATATACATCACAGAGACATGAGGCTGCGAAATCATCACAGGAGATGCTGGGGCTGCAGCATATACATCACAGAGACATGAGGCTGTGATATCATCACAGGAGACACTGGGGCTGCAGCATATACATCACAGAGACATGAGGCTGCGAAATCATCACAGGAGATGCTGGGGCTGCAGCATATACATCACAGAGACATGAGGCTGTGATATCATCACAGGAGACACTGGGGCTGCAGCATATACATCACAGGAGACATGAGGCTGCGATATCATCACAGGAGAAACTGGGGCTGCAGCATATACATCACAGAGACATGAGGCTGCGGTATAATCATCACAGGAGACACCGTGGCTGCAGCATATACATCACAGAGACATGAGGCTGTGAAATCATTACAGGAGACACTGGGGCTGCAGCATATACATTACAGGAGACATGAGGTTGTGAAATCATCACAGGAGACACTGGGGCTGCAGCATATACATCACAGAGACATGAGGCTGCGAAATCATCACAGGAGATGCTGGGGCTGCAGCATATACATCACAGAGACATGAGGCTGTGATATCATCACAGGAGACACTGGGGCTGCAGCATATACATCCCAGAGACATGAGGCTGCGATATCATCACCACAGGAGATGCTGGGGCTGCAGCATATACATTACAGGAGACATGAGGCTGCGAAATCATCACAGGAGACGCTGGGGCTGCAGCATATACAGTACATTACAGGAGACATGAGGCTGCGATATCATCACAGGAGACACTGGGGCTGCAGCATATACATCACAGAGACATGAGGCTGCGATATCATCATAGGAGACACTGGGGCTGCAGCATATACATCCCAGAGACATGAGGCTGTGATATCATCACAGAAGACGCTGGGGCTGCAGCATATACATCACAGGAGACATGAGGCTGCGATATCATCACAGGAGACACTGGGGCTGCAGCATATACATCCCAGAGACATGAGGCTGCGATATCATCACCACAGGAGATGCTGGGGCTGCAGCATATACATTACAGGAGACATGAGGCTGCGAAATCATCACAGGAGACGCTGGGGCTGCAGCATATACATCACAGAGACATGAGGCTGTGATATCATCACAGAAGACGCTGGGGCTGCAGCATATACATCCCAGAGACATGAGGCTGCGATATCATCACAGGAGACACTGGGGCTGCAGCATATACATCACAGAGACATGAGGCTGTGATATTATCACAGGAGACACTGGGGCTGCAGCATATACATCACAGAGACATGAGGCTGTGATATCATCACAGGAGACGCTGGGACTGCAGCATATACATCACAGGAGTCTTGAGGCTGCGAAATCATCACAGGAGATGCTGGGGCTGCAGCATATACATCACAGGAGACATGAGGCTGCGATATCATCACAGGAGACACTGGGGCTGCAGCATATACATCCCAGAGACATGAGGCTGCGATATCATCACCACAGGAGATGCTGGGGCTGCAGCATATACATTACAGGAGACATGAGGCTGCGAAATCATCACAGGAGACGCTGGGGCTGCAGCATATACAGTACATTACAGGAGACATGAGGCTGCGATATCATCACAGGAGACACTGGGGCTGCAGCATATACATCACAGAGACATGAGGCTGCGATATCATCATAGGAGACACTGGGGCTGCAGCATATATATCCCAGAGACATGAGGCTGTGATATCATCACAGAAGACGCTGGGGCTGCAGCATATACATCACAGGAGACATGAGGCTGCGATATCATCACAGGAGACACTGGGGCTGCAGCATATACATCCCAGAGACATGAGGCTGCGATATCATCACCACAGGAGACATGAGGCTGCGAAATCATCACAGGAGACGCTGGGGCTGCAGCATATACATCACAGAGACATGAGGCTGTGATATCATCACAGAAGACGCTGGGGCTGCAGCATATACATCCCAGAGACATGAGGCTGCGATATCATCACAGGAGACACTGGGGCTGCAGCATATACATCACAGAGACATGAGGCTGCGATATCATCACAGGAGACACTGGGGCTGCAGCATATACATCACAGAGACATGAGGCCGTGATATTATCACAGGAGACACTGGGGCTGCAGCATATACATCACAGGAGTCTTGAGGCTGCGAAATCATCACAGGAGATGCTGGGGCTGCAGCATATACATCCCAGAGACATGAGGCTGTGATATCATCACAGGAGAAACTGGGGCTGCAGCATATACATCCCAGAGACATGAGGCTGCGAAATCATCACAGGAGATGCTGGGGCTGCAGCATATACATCACAGAGACATGAGGCTGTGATATCATCACAGGAGACACTGGGGCTGCAGCATATACATCCCAGAGACATGAGGCTGCGATATCATCACCACAGGAGATGCTGGGGCTGCAGCATATACATTACAGGAGACATGAGGCTGCGAAATCATCACAGGAGACGCTGGGGCTGCAGCATATACAGTACATTACAGGAGACATGAGGCTGCGATATCATCACAGGAGACACTGGGGCTGCAGCATATACATCACAGAGACATGAGGCTGCGATATCATCATAGGAGACACTGGGGCTGCAGCATATACATCCCAGAGACATGAGGCTGTGATATCATCACAGAAGACGCTGGGGCTGCAGCATATACATCACAGGAGACATGAGGCTGCGATATCATCACAGGAGACACTGGGGCTGCAGCATATACATCCCAGAGACATGAGGCTGCGATATCATCACCACAGGAGATGCTGGGGCTGCAGCATATACATTACAGGAGACATGAGGCTGCGAAATCATCACAGGAGACGCTGGGGCTGCAGCATATACAGTACATTACAGGAGACATGAGGCTGCGATATCATCACAGGAGACACTGGGGCTGCAGCATATACATCACAGAGACATGAGGCTGTGATATCATCACAGGAGACGCTGGGGCTGCAGCATATACATCACAGAGACATGAGGCTGCGATATCATCACAGGAGACACCGTGGCTGCAGCATATACATCACAGAGACATGAGGCTGTGATATCATCACAGGAGACGCTGGGGCTGCAGCATATACATCACAGGAGACATGAGGCTGCGATATCATCACAGGAGACACTGGGGCTGCAGCATATACATCACAGAGACATGAGGCTGTGATATCATCATAGGAGACACTGGGGCTGCAGCATATACATCACAGAGACATGAGGCTGCGATATCATCACAGGAGACACTGGGGCTGCAGCATATACATCACAGAGACATGAGGCTGTGATATCATCACCACAGGAGATGCTGGGGCTGCAGCATATACATCACAGAGACATGAGGCTGCGATATCATCACAGGAGACACCGTGGCTGCAGCATATACATCACAGAGACATGAGGCTGTGATATCATCACAGGAGACGCTGGGGCTGCAGCATATACATCACAGGAGACATGAGGCTGCGATATCATCACAGGAGACACTGGGGCTGCAGCATATACATCACAGGAGTCTTGAGGCTGTGAAATCATTACAGGAGACACTGGGGCTGCAGCATATACATTACAGGAGACATGAGGTTGCGATATCATCACAGGAGACACTGGGGCTGCAGCATATACATCACAGAGACATGAGGCTGTCATATCATCATAGGAGACACTGGGGCTGCAGCATATACATCACAGAGACATGAGGCTGCGATATCATCACAGGAGATGCTGGGGCTGCAGCATATACATCACAGGAGACATGAGGCTGCGATATCATCACAGGAGACACTGGGGCTGCAGCATATACATCACAGAGACATGAGGCTGCGATATCATCACAGGAGATGCTGGGGCTGCAGCATATACATCACAGGAGTCTTGAGGCTGTGAAATCATTACAGGAGACACTGGGGCTGCAGCATATACATTACAGGAGACATGAGGCTGCGATATCATCACAGGAGACACTGGGGCTGCAGCATATACATCACAGGAGACATGAGGCTGCGATATCATCACAGGAGACACTGGGGCTGCAGCATATACATCACAGAGACATGAGGCTGTGATATCATCACAGTAGACACCGTGGCTGCAGCATATACATCACAGAGACATGAGGCTGTGATATCATCACAGGAGACGCTGGGGCTGCAGCATATACATCACAGGAGACATGAGGCTGCGATATCATCACAGGAGACACTGGGGCTGCAGCATATACATCACAGGAGTCTTGAGGCTGTGAAATCATTACAGGAGACACTGGGGCTGCAGCATATACATTACAGGAGACATGAGGTTGCGATATCATCACAGGAGACACTGGGGCTGCAGCATATACATCACAGAGACATGAGGCTGTGATATCATCATAGGAGACATGAGGCTGCGATATCATCACAGGAGACACTGGGGCTGCAGCATATACATCACAGAGACATGAGGCTGTGATATCATCACAGGAGATGCTGGGGCTGCAGCATATACATCACAGGAGTCTTGAGGCTGTGAAATCATTACAGGAGACACTGGGGCTGCAGCATATACATCACAGGAGACATGAGGCTGCGATATCATCACAGGAGACACTGGGGCTGCAGCATATACATCACAGAGACATGAGGCTGTGATATCATCACAGGAGACATGAGGCTGCGATATCATCACAGAAGACACTGGGGCTGCAGCATATACATTACAGGAGACATGAGGCTGCGATATCATCACAGGAGACACTGGGGCTGCAGCATATACATCACAGAGACATGAGGCTCCGATATCATCACAGGAGACACTGGGGCTGCAGCATATACATTACAGGAGACATGAGGCTGTGAAATCATCACAGGAGACACTGGGGCTGCAGCATATACATTACAGGAGACATGAGGCTGTGATATCATCACAGGAGACACTGGGGCTGCAGCATATACATCACAGAGACATGAGGCTGCGATATCATCACAGGAGACGCTGGGGCTGCAGCATATACATCACAGAGACATGAGGCTGTGATATCATCATAGGAGATGCTGGGGCTGCAGCATATACATCACAGGAGACGCTGGGGCTGCAGCATATACATCACAGAGACATGAGGCTGTGATATCATCACAGAAGACACTGGGGCTGCAGCATATACATCCCAGAGACATGAGGCTGCGATATCATCACAGGAGATGCTGGGGCTGCAGCATATACATCACAGAGACATGAGGCTGCGATATCATCACAGGAGATGCTGGGGCTGCAGCATATACTTCACAGGAGACATGAGGCTGCGATATCATCACAGGAGACACTGGGGCTGCAGCATATACATTACAGGAGACATGAGGCTGTGATATTATCACAGGAGACGCTGGGGCTGCAGCATATACATCACAGGAGACACTGGGGCTGCAGCATATACATCCCAGAGACATGAGGCTGTGATATCATCACAGGAGACGCTGGGGCTGAAGCATATACATCACAGGAGACACTGGGGCTGCAGCATATACATCCCAGAGACATGAGGCTGTGATATCATCACAGGAGACGCTGGGGCTGCAGCATATACATCACAGGAGACATGAGGCTGCGATATCATCACAGGAGACACTGGGGCTGCAGCATATACATCACAGGAGACATGAGGCTGCGATATCATCACAGGAGACACTGGGGCTGCAGCATATACATTACAGGAGACATGAGGCTGTGATATCATCACAGGAGACGCTGGGGCTGCAGCATATACATTACAGGAGACATGAGGCTGTGATATTATCACAGGAGACGCTGGGGCTGCAGCATATACATTACAGGAGACACTGGGGCTGTAGCATATACAGTCATGGCCAAAAGTATTGACACCCCTGCAATTCTGTCAGATAATACTCAGTTTCTTCCTGAAAATTATTGCAAACACAAATTCTTTGGTATTATTATCTTCATTTAATTTGTCTTAAATGAAAAAACACAAAAAGAATTGTCCTAAAGCCAAATTGGATATAATTCCACACCAAATATAACAAAGAGGGTGGACAAAAGTATTGGCACTGTTCGAAAAATCATGTGATGCTTCTCTAATTTGTGTAATTAACAGCACCTGTAACTTACCTGTGGCACCTAACAGGTGTTGGCAATAACTAAATCACACTTGCAGCCAGTTGACATGGATTAAAGTTGACTCAACCTCTGTCCTGTGTCCTTGTGTGTACCACATTGAGCATGGAGAAAAGAAAGAAGACCAAAGAACTGTCTGAGGACTTGAGAAACCAAATTGTGAGGAAGCATGAGCAATCTCAAGGCTACAAGTCCATCTCCAAAGACCTGAATGTTCCTGTGTCTACAGTGCGCAGTGTCATCAAGAAGTTTAAAGCCCATGGCACTGTGGCTAACCTCTCTAGATGTGGCCGGAAAAGAAAAATTGACAAGAGATTTCAATGCAAGATTGTGCGGATGTTGGATAAAGAACCTCCACTAACATCCAAACAAGTTCAAGCTGCCCTGCAGTCCGAGGGTACATCGGTGTCAACCCGTACTATCCGTCGGCATCTGAATGAAAAGGGACTGTATGGTAGGAGACCCAGGAAGACTCCACTTCTTACCCCGAGACATAAAAAAGCCAGGCTGGAGTATGCCAAAACTTACCTGAAAAAGCCTAAAACATTTTGGAAGAATGTTCTCTGGTCAGATGAGACAAAAGTAGAGCTTTTAGGGCAAAAGCATCAACATAGAGTTTACAGGAGAAAAAAGAGGCATTCAAAGAAAAGTACACGGTCCCTACAGTCAAACATGGCGGAGGTTCCCTGATGTTTTGGGGTTGCTTTGCTGCCTCTGGCACTGGACTGCTTGACTGTGTGCTTGGCATTATGAAGTCAGAAGACTACCAACAAATTTTGCAGCATAATATAGGGCCCAGTGTGAGAAAGCTGGGTCTACCTCAGAGGTCATGGGTCTTCCAGCAGGACAATAACCCAAAACACACTTCAAAAAGCACCAGAAAATGGTTTGAGAGAAAGCACTGGAGACTTCTAAGGTGGCCAGCAATGAGTCCAGACCTGAATCCCATAGAACACCTGTGGAGAGATCTAAAAATGGCAGTTTGGAGAAGGCACCCTTCAAATATCAGGGACCTGGAGCAGTTTGACAAAGAAGAATGGTCTAAAATTCCAGCAGAGCATTGTAAGAAACTCATTGATGGTTACCGGAAGCAGTTGGTCGCAGTTATTTTTGGCTAAAGGTTGTGCAACCAAGTATTAAGCTGAGGGTGCCAATACTTTTGTCCGGCCCATTTTTGGAGTTTTGTGTGAAATGATCAATGTTTTGCTTTTTGCTTCATTCTCTTTTGTGTTTTTTCATTTAAGACAAATTAAATGAAGATAATAATACCAAAGAATTTGTGTTTGCAATCATTTTCAGGAAGAAACTGAGTATTATCTGACAGAATTGCAGGGGTGTCAATACTTTTGGCCATGACTGTACATTACAGGAGACATGAAGCTGTGATATCATCACCACAGGAGATGCTAGTGCAGCTTTTCGTTTCATTGACAAATAAAAAACAAATTTATATTTTCTTGGTCTCTCATTGCATGGTGGATTATTGGCAGCACAGTTTCACTTTCACTTTTCCCATAAGTTTGCTTCTTATCTTCTCTAGTGGATCCACAGCAGGGCCGGACTGGGACTGAAAATCAGCCCTGGCACACCAACCAAAGCAGCCCACGTGCTATAATAATATTATATTATATATATATATATATATATATATATATATATACACACACACACACACACATACACACACACATACATTTTTTTTTTTAAATGGGAGGGTATCTTCAATACAACCTTTTCTCCTCAGTTTGTTAAATCAGAAATATCTGGGAATTCTACAGATCCACAGAAACATATTTTACATAGAACAGACGTCTTTAAAGTATGGTCCCACAGGATAAATTCACAACGCTTTTTTTGGTTGCAGGTTTGCGTGTGGTAATTCTGCTTCATATTGCCTTACTATAAAGGTGGATTGCTCTTACTTGAATCAACCACAAAGCTACCATTTGTAATTATATTAGCATTGCAGAAAAACAAGTGGTGGAAAACATACATGTACATCAAATAGTTTAGTACTGTAGCTGGAACTTCCCATCATAACACACGTGTAATAAACTTAACAGGAAGAAGTCATGATAAGAACAAATTTTTTTTTTATTAAGTTATAGTATTTCCACTACAAAAATTAAATATATAGTGAAAACACAATCTCAAAACATTGAGACAATGAAAAACATTAACCAAAAAAATCTGTGCAATCTTTGAGCAAACTTTGGTCTGCTGATTGAGGTATTTTACGTTATTAATTCACAAGATGAATAAAATATTCATTATTCATAAAAATGCAGCATGTCAGAAAAGATAAATAACATAAGAAAATTGCAATATACAGTGCCTTGCAAAAGTATTCGGCCCCCTGGAACTTTTCAACCTTTTGCCACATATCATGCTTCAAACATAAAGATACCAAATGTAAATTTTTGGTGAAGAATCAACAACAAGTGGGACACAATTGTGAAGTTGAATGAAATTTATTGCTTATTTTAAATTTTTGTGGAAATGCAAAAACTGAAAAGTGGGGCGTGCAATATTATTCATCCCCTTTACTTTCAGTGCAGCAAACTCACTCCAGAAGTTCACTTTGGACCTCTGAATGATCCAATGTCCTAAATGACTAATGATGATAAATATAGTCCACCTGTGTGTAATCAAGTCTCCGTATAAATGCACAAATCTGACCTTTATGGAAGAGTGGCAAGAAGAAAGCCATTTCTCAAAGATATCCATAAAAAATGTAATTTAAAGTTTGCAACAAGCCACCTGGGAGACACACCAAACATGTGGAAGAAGGTGCTCTGGTCAGATGAAACCAAAATCGAACATTTGACAACAAAGCCAAACGATATGTTTGGCATAAAAGCAACACAGCTAGGGATGGGCGAATCCTGAAATACTCGGAATCGCTAGACTCTAACGAGTCCGACTGGGAAACTCGCTATTCGTTGCGAGTCTAGCGAGTCCCATGTTAATGAATGGGGATGCGAGTATTGCAGCGATTCCTGTGCTGCCATTTTTTTTGTTCCGCTTACTTCCCGCATGTGGCTGTGCACGCCATGCGGAAAGTAAGCAGAACAATTGCGGATGGTACCCACGGTCCGGAGGAGAGGAGGAGACTGTCCTCCGGGCTTTGGGTACCATATCCCTGTAAAAAATAGAATTTAAAAAAAATATTGTTATTCTCACCCTCCGACGTCCCGCGCAGCCTTCCCGCCTCTCCACGCATCCGTTCCCAGTAGTCCTTTGTGAAAATGCCCGCGATGGCGTCCATTCTCGCGGGATCGCGAAGTCTCGCGGTCATTCGCGCGACGTCATCGCGAATCACCGCGAGACATCGCGATCCCGCGAGAACGGACATCATCGCGGGCATTTTCGCAAAGGATTACTGGGAACGGATGCGTGGAGAGGCGGGAAGGCTGCGCGGGACGTTGGAGGGTAAGAATAACACCATTTTTAATTTTTTTTTACATTTTATCTTTAACTACTGATGCCGCATAGGCGGCCTCAGTAGTAAAAAGTTGGTCACACTCGTCAAACACTATGTTTGACGAGTGTGACCAACCTGTCAATCAGTTCTCCAAGCGATGCTACAGATCGCTTGGAAAACGCTAGCATTTTGCAAGCTAATTACGCTTGCAAAATGCTAGTTTTTCCGCGGGAAAATCGCGGGAATTTAAAATGCGATTTTCCCGCGGAATGGAATTCCGGAATTCTCGCGGTAATTTCCGCGAGAGTTCCGGTACGTGTGCACTTAGACTTATTTGCATTGGACTCGTTACTGTGCGAGTAATCGCTTGGAAACTCGCAGAGTACCGACTCCTGCGAGTCCCCTACTACTCGCAGAGTAACGAGTCCTAACGAGTAGATTCGCCCATCCCTAAACACAGCTCATCACCCTGAACACACCATCCCCACTGTCAAACATGGTGGTGGCAGCATCATGGTTTAGGCCTGCTTTTCTTCAGCAGGGACAGGGAGAATGGTTAAAATTGATGGGAAGATGCCGGATGGAGCCAAATACATGACCATTCTTGAAGAAAACCTGTTGGAGTCTGCAAAAGACCTGAGACTGGGACGGAGATTTGTCTTCCAACAAGACAATGATCCCAAACAAAGCAAAATCTACAATGGAATGGTTCACAAATAAACCTATCCAGGTGTTAGAATGGCCAAGCCACAGTCCAGACCTGAATCCAATCGAGAATCTGTGGAAAGAGCTGAAAACTGCTGTTCACAAACAATCTCCATCAAACCTCACTGAGCTTGAGCTGTTTGCCAAGGAAGAATGGGCAAGAATTTCAGTCTCTCCATGTACAAAACTGATAGAGACATACCCCAAGCGACCTGCAGCTGTAATTGCAGCAAAAGGTGGAGCAACAAAGTATTAAGTTAAAAAGGCCGAATAATATTGCACGCCCCACTTTTCAGTTTTTGAATTTCCACAAAAATTTAAAATAGCCAATAAATTTCGTTCAACTTCACAATTGTGTCCCACTTGTTGTTGATTCTTCACCACAAATTTACATTTGGTATCTTTATGTTTGAAGCATGATATGTAGGAAAAGGTTGAAAAGTTCCAGAGGGCAGAATACTTTCGCAAGGCACTGTACTTTCAAGGGTTATCCAATACTCAGACAACCCTTTCTCAATTATTATATCTCACCATGTAAAATAATAACAGTCTACACTCCTCTCTGGTGCTGCTGCTGTTCCAGCAACATCGCTACTGAGTCTCCTGGGGCTTGCATGACATTATGTCGCATGAGCCTTGCAGTTAATAGGCTGCTTCACACTTACCTACTTTAGAGTAAACTGACATCCTGAAGAAGTGAGAACTGCTGCTGCTGCCCTCTCTGAATGTCAGTTACGTTAGAAAGTAAGAGTTCATTTGCCCATTATCAGCTGCTGACTAGTTGCAGGGCTTATGTGACAAAAGTTTGTTGCAAGCCCCAGGAGACCCAGTGCCGATGTTGCCGATTGGAATGTTGCCAACACCAGAGATGAGTTCAGGCTGTTATTATATTACATGGTGGAATATAGTAATTTAGAAGGGGTTATCTACTAGTGGTCAACCCCTTTAAAAACAAAAGTGCAATGCTTAGTCGTAAACACTCAAAATTATTTAGTCACATTCTTTGTAAACCACCGCCTTTTAGGGCTGATATACAGTATACTATAATGCTGTAGATAAGCCCCCCCATCCGACCTGCAAGATAAGACAAATAAGTTTTATTATACTCACTCAGACACCTGTGCAGGAGCGCGATGCCGGGTAGCCACGAACCAAGCAGGATGGCGACATCGCAAGAAGGGAGGCGCCGGACCTGGAGCTGCGACACCCATCGGACCGGACTGCATCGGACCGCCCCCCCAAATTTATTTTTCTTATCTTGCTACGGCCAAGAATTCCACTCATTCCATCTGATTAGTTTTTTGATTTTAAACGCCTCCAGTTTCCAGTTCAACTGCTATTTGCAATGTCTATTAACAAGGCTCAGGGACAGAACTTTAAAGTAGTATGGATCGATTTGCAATCTCCATGCTTTTTTCTCATGGTCAACTTTACGTGATCTGTTCAAGAGTCGGAACTGCCAAAAATCTGTTCATCTTTGCACCGAAAGGAAAAAACAAAAATCTTGAATGAGTTGAAAATAAAATACTATCAATACTTGGGTAATCAATTAGTTAATTTGTGTTACAAATCTGTAGTGTTGAATGTATGATGTGAAATGTTTTTATGAGCAATATAATCATTATAATTTGTTATAACTAACCAGAGTTGGTTACTATGCTCAGGCAACGCCGAGCTCTTCAGCTAGTTTTTAAATAAAAAAGTAAAAGTGTTTTGTTTCATTTATAATAAAGGATTTTTATTTCATATGTATATGGAGGTGCTGGGGCTGATATGTACAGGTGCTGGAGTCTGGTATATATGCAGGGGCGGCCTGGTGTGTACACAAGTGCTGGTGGAGATACATTGCTGGGGCTGGGTATATACAGGTGCTGGGACTGTTGTATATACAGGACCTGTATACACATCAGCCCCAACAACGTATATCCACCAGCACCTGAGAATACACACCAGACCCAGCATCTACATCCCCCCAGACCTTGTATATACATACACATCAGCGCAGGACGATGGCGGCCCCCCAGTCCTGCCCTGTATATACATCCACATCAGCGCAGGCAGACGGCGGCCCCCCAGTCCCTGTATATACATCCACACTGGCAGATGACAGCCCCCCCAGCCCTGCATATATATATATATCCATCACATCAGTGCACCCCCTAGCCTCTTTTAACTCACCCTCGGCCCAAAAACGCTTTGAATGAACTTCAGCCTGCCCTGAGCCCAGCGCGCGGGGGTAGGAGTGGAGTCACGCACAGCAGCTCCCACTGCCCAGACTCCTCTGGTCCCTGGATAAATTCCTGCTTCCTGGCCTGGGTCGGTGAACGCGGCCGCGGCGACGCCATTGATAGGCCAGTGTCTGACGGAAGAGCATAGCAGAGGCGTGCTCTTTCCGGCTCTCCGGTGCTGATCACTCTCCCTGGGTCTGCGCTGCCTCCCTGCTGCTGCTAAGGATGTTTGCTTACCAGCTGCAGGCTGCAGCAGTGACGTCATGTCTATAGTGCTTGTAACTGTTGCAGCCAATCAATAGACCGGGGAAGCAATGAATAAACTATGTAGTACGTGTTTCAGACCTCTGTAACACAGCCTTATGAGGAGCGGAAGAAAATGTATGGGGAAATGAAGACGTTCGTGAGGCCGTGAGCCCACCGACTGAGAGATGGGTGGGAAACAATATGGCTCCGGAAAGCTTGCCACCCTGCTTTCCCAGACTCCTGCATGGCAATTATGACTATAAATAATCCTAGTACCCTCCTGGAAGAGCAGAGTAATGCGGCCTTTTTGTAGCAGTATTTTTTATGAGTCACATCACATCATGGGTCGCCCTGAGCTTGCCACCCAGCTTTCCCAGACTCCTGCATGGCAATTATTAATTATGATGTGATGTGAGTGACTCATAAAAAATACTGCTACAAAAAGTCTGCATTACTCTGCTCTACCAGGACAGGAGTCCTGGTAGAGCAGTAATGCAGCCTTTTTGTAGCAGTATTTTTTATGAGTCAGACAGAGTCACTCACTCACATCATGGGCCAGGCCAGCCCCAGAGCCAGCCCAGGGCAGTATTTTTTATGAGTCAGACAGAGTCACACTCACATCATCATGGGCCAGGCCCAGCGCCAGCCCAGGGCAGTATTTTTTATCAACAGAGTTACTCACATCATCATGGGCCCGCCAGTGCCAGGCAGCCCAGCCCCAGGGCGACTCCTCGCCAAGTCCGACTCTCCCAGACGCCCACCCACGCCAAGCGCTGCCTCATTACAAATGGCCGCGGCCGCCAAGTTTCCTCTGCTCCTGCTGCGGTCCGGGGGCGGGGACTTGTCAGCGTCACCACGTCGCGTCACGTTTTTAACCCCCGCTGCCTGCCGCCTTGCCAGAAAATTTAAAGGGTCGGCGGCAGGAAAAAAGAGGCCGATCCGCCGCCGCCGCCAGCGGCCCATCACCTTTTGAAAATGGCGGCCCAGCGGGAAAATGCCCGGTTGGGTAAGTGGCCAATCCGGGCCTGATCAACAGCTTTTTTCCACAAGCCAACAAAGGAGTTGTGACTGTCACAACTGTAGAAGGCGAGTACAGCCGGTGTTTTATTTTTCCTTTTATACCGGATAAGACCCTATTGTCTTTCCAGCCTTCATTTGCTCGTACATCCAGGCACAGTAAGGGCTGGAAAAGAGTCGGTCACCTTAATAATAATAATAAATTTTATTTCTATAGCGCCGACATATTTCGCAGCACTTTACATTTCAGAGGGGATTTGTACAGACAATACACATTACAGCATAACAATAATCACATAGATTATTACAAATACCAAGAGGAATGAGGGCCCTGCTCGCAAGCTTACAGTCTATGAGGAAAAAGGTAGACACGAAAGGTGGGTGGTAACAATTGCCCTGATTGTTTGGACCAGCCATAATGTTAAGTGTGTAACAGTACAGACACAGAGGGCTAATGGATGCATAAAGCATGTGGGAACATGATGCGGGGAACCTGCTTATGGTAAAACTTTTGACTGTGCCACCCAGGGATAAATTAGGTTAATGTGTTGAGGTGGTAGGCCAGTCTGAATAAATGCGTTTTTAGGGAACGCTTAAAATTGTGGGGATTGGGGACTAATCGTATTGACCTGGGAAGTGCATTCCAAAGAATTGGCGCAGCACGTGTAAAGTCTTGGAAACGGGAGTGGGAGGTTCTGATTATTGAAGATGCTAACCTCAGGTCATCAGCAGAATGGAGGGCATGGGTAGGGTGGTATACTGAAATGAGGGAGGAGATGTAGGGTGGTGCTGAGCCATGGAGAGCTTTGTGGGTGAGGGTAATAAGTTTGTACTGGATTCTGGAGTGGATGGGTAGCCAGTGTAAAGACTGGCACAAGGTAGAGGCATCGGTGTAACGACTGGTGAGGAATATAATCCTGGCTGCAGCATTCAAGACAGATTGGAGAGGGGAGAGTTTGGTAAGAGGGAGACCGATTAGAAGAGAGTTACAATAGTCGAGACGAGAATGAATAAGAGAAACAGAAAGAGTTTTTGCAGAGTCAAAAGTAAGAAAAGGTCGAATTCTAGAAATGTTTTTGAGGTGCAGATAACAAGAGCATTCCAGTGATTGGATGTGGGGGGCAAAGGAAAGCTCGGAGTCAAGTATGACCCCAAGACAGTGGGCATGTTGCTGGGGAGTAATAGTGGAACCACACACGGAAATTGCAATGTCGGGAATAGGTACATTAGTAGAGGGAGGAAACACAAGGAGTTCACTCTTTGACAGGTTCAGTTTCAGATATAGTGAGGACATGATGTTAGACACAGCGTTTAGACAATCGCCAGTGTTTTCTAGAAAGGATGGCGTGATGTCAGGAGAAGAAGCATATAATTGGGTGTCATCAGCATAGAGATGGTACTGGAAACCAAATCTACTGATTGTTTGACGAATAGGGGCAGTGTACAAGGAGAAGAGGAGGGGGCCTAGAACCGATCCTTGAGGAACCCCAACAGTAAGGGGAAGGTGAAAGGAGGAGGAACCGGCAAAAGATACAGTAAAGGAGCAGTCAGAGAGATAGGAGGAGAACCAGGAGAGAACGGTGTCCTTGAGGCCAGTGGAACGGAGCATAGTGAGGAGAAGCTGATGATCCACAGTGTCGAATGCTGCAGAGAGATCCAAGAGAATTAGCATGAAGTAATGACCATTTGATTTAGCTGTTAGTAGATCATTAGATACTTTAGTGAGGGCAGTTTTAGTAGAGTGTAAAGAGCAGAAACCGGATTCGAGAGGGTTGAAAAGAGAGTTATCAAATAGATAGCGGATAAGACGGGAGTGGACCAGGCGTTCCAGGAGTTTAGAGATGAAGGGAAGATTAGAGACAGGTCTATAGTTAGCGGCACAGTTTTGGTCGAGGGATGGATTTTTAAGTAGTGGATGTATGATGGCATGCTTAAATGAGGAGGGAAAGATACCAGAAGAGAGAGAGGTTAAATATTTTAGTTAGGTGAGTGGTGACAGCAGGGGAAAGTGTTGTGAGTTCATTTTCCCCTTCACCATTGAGGTCTGATGAACTCCCTCTTCTGGTGAAGGAAGGTAGTGAGGCTGATTACAAAGCACCTGAGCAGAATGATGATGACTGGGTGACTGGAATTGCTGACTGGATATAAGGCAGCCGACGCCCTTCTGCCTTGCGGGTGATTACTCTGAGGGATCCTTGGAGACCAGTCTGATTCCTGCTCCTCAAAAGCTAAGTTTTCTGCTCTACTTTTTGCATTTGTGTTTTGGTTTTGTTTTGCCTTGTTTTTCTGGATTTCTGCCTTTCCCTGCTGGGTGAGCTGAATTCCTTTTTGCTCTGTCTTCAGAAAATACCTGAGTACTGATATAGTCTTTTTGAAGCCTAGCGTCTTCATGGCTTTTTTCCTTATCAGTCTGTTGGCTCTTGGTTTTGAGAGGGTTTTGGCGGATTGCAGACAGTAGCTTTTCTATTCTGTTCTATTTAGTTAGCTTGGGCCCCATCATTTGCTCAGCCTATCTTTCTATGTGTGTGAGTGTTTTTTCATCTTGCTTCACCGTCATTATATGTTGGGGGCTGCCTATTGCTTTGGGGTCTGATCTGGGGCAGTTTAGATTTCCCTTTCTGTCTTTAGGCTATGTAGTTCTCCGGCTGTGATCGAGGGGTCTAGGGCACCGTAGGAACCTCCCACGGCTACTGCTAGTTGTTGTTGTTAGGTTCAGGGGTCTGCAATCCGATAGCTGCCAAATTCTCTGATTTTCTGGACTTAGCTAGTATTTCTGTTTTTGCCTCCTACGGTGACTCATTCATAACAAAATCACCCGCCATACCGCAGATCCTAGGGTACTCAATAGCAGGAAAGAATTGTAAAAAAACAAAAGTGTATATTCTTTCCTCTATATCTCTGAGGCCGTAGGGGGAATTTTTTTTTTCTCTCTCAATGGAGATAAAGCAATTGTCTGATCGTGTGGAGCAGCTCGCTGCGGAAGTGCGGGGAATTTCCGCCTACCTTGCTCATTCACATGCTGCTGAACCAAAGATCCCTACTCCTGATGTGTTTTTTGGGGATCGGTCTAAATTTTTGAATTTCAAAAATAATTGTAAATTATTTTTTGCCTTGAAGCCTATCTCGTCAGGGAGCTCTGCGCAGCAGGTTAAAATTGTCATCTCTTTGCTGCGTGGCGATCCCCAGGATTGGGCATTTTCTTTGAAACCAGATGATCCTATTCTGACTAATGTGAATGCATTTTTTCAAGCCTTGGGGTTGTTGTATGACGAACCTAATGCTATTGATCAGGCTGAAAAGACCCTGCTGGCATTGAGCCAGGGTCGTGATTCTGCAGAATTGTACTGTCAAAAATTCCGAAAGTGGGCGGTCCTTACTACCTGGAAAGATAATACCTTGGCAGCTCTCTTTCGGAAGGGTTTGTCAGAAGCCGTAAAAGATACTATGGTGGGATTTCCTGTTCCCTCTGGTCTTGACGATTCTATGTCATTAGCCATTCAGGTTGATCGGCATTTACGTGATCGCAGGACTGCACGAGAGGTGTTGCCACCTGTTGAACAAGTGTCTGAACCTATGCAATGTGATAGAGTTTTGTCCAGGGAGCAACGTCAGGAGTTCAGAAGGCGTAATAAGCTGTGTTTTTTTGTGGAGATGCCTCGCATATTATTTCTGTCTGTCCTAAACGAGAGAAACGTTTTGCACACACGTTTTCTGTGGGTGGTGTTCAATCTAAGTTTCTTCTGGCAATTACTCTGATCTGCTCCCTGTCCACATTTTCCGCCAAGGCTTTTGTGGATTCGGGAGCAGCCCTGAACCTAATGGACTTGGATTTTGCTAAACGTTGTGGATTTCCGATGACACCTCTGCGGACGCCTATCCCTTTGAAGGGGATTGATGCTACTCCTTTCGCGAAAAATAAACCTCATCACCCCAGACCATCAAGAAAATTGCAGATTTTTGGTGTTGCATAATTTGCATGATACCATTGTTCTGGGGTTTCCCTGGTTGCAAATTCATAATCCAGTTTTGGATTGGAAATCTGTGTCTGTGGTGAGTTGGGGTAGTCGGTGTGCCCTTAGTGAGGCTCCGGTTTTTTCCACCTCTCCTCAGTCGCATGATGTTCCTGATTATTTGGCGGACTTTTATGATGTATTTAGTGAGAATGAGTCTGCGTCTTTGCCTCCTCATAGGAGTTATGCCTGTGCAATTGGGCTGAGCCCGGGGTGTAAATTTCCTAAGGTTCGGCTCTTCAATTTATCTGTACCCGAGCACGAGGCTATGCGATCCTATATTAAGGAGGCGTTGGAGAAGGGTCATATTAGACCATCCTCTTCACCCTTAGGTGCCGTTTTTTTTTTCGTGGCCAAAAAGGATGGTTCATTAAGGCCTTGTATTGATTATCGTGCCCTCAACAAAATTACTGTTAAATATCTGTATCCGTTACCCCTGATTTCGGATCTATTCTCCAGAGTTAAAGGTGCTTGCTGGTTTACCAAGCTTGACCTCAGGGGGCATATAATCTTATCCGCATTAAGCATGGGGATGAATGGAAGATGGCGTTTAATACTCCGGAGGGACATTTTGAGTACCTGGTGATACCTTTTGGGCTCACTAATGCCCCTTCTGTCTTCCAGTGCTTCATGAACGACATTTTCCGAGACTTTGTGGATAAATTTTTGATTATCTATCTGGATGATATTGTGATCTTCTCCAAGGATTGGGATTCTCATGTGGAACATGATCGGACTGTGTTCCGGATCTTGAGGGAGAATTCCCAGTATGTCAAAGGATCGAAATGCCTTTTTGGGGTACAGAGGATTTCATTTTTGGGATTTATTTTGTCTCCGTCAACTATTGAAATGGACCCGGCCAAGGTACAGGCCATTTATGATTGGGTTCAGCCCACTTCTTTGAAGGCCCTCCAGAAGTTTTTGGGTTTTGCTAATTTTTATCGGAAATTTATAGCAAAATTTTCTAGTATTGCCAAGCCATTGACTGATCTGACTAAAAAGGGTGCTGATGTGTTGAATTGGTCTCCGGAGGCTGTTTCTTCCTTTCAGGAGCTGAAGCGAAGATTCACTTCTACCCCGGTTTTGCGGCAACCTGATGTCTCACTCCCGTTCCAGGTAGAGATGGACGCTTCTGAGATTGGTGCAGGAGCTGTTTTGTCCCAAAAGGATCCTGTAACATCTAAAATGAATCCCTGTGCTTTCTTTTCCCGAAAGTTCTCTCCATCTGAACGTAACTATGATGTGGGGAATCGGGAACTGTTAGTCATGAAATGGGCATTTGAGGAGTGGAGACATTGGTTGGAGGGAGCTAAACACAAAGTCGTGGTCCTCACTGACCACAAGAATTTGATTTACCTGGAGTCGGCCAAACGCTTGAACCCTAGACAGGCTAGGTGGGCCTTGTTTTTTACTCGTTTTGATTTTGTGGTCTCTTTTCTTGCTGGCACTAAGAATGTCAAGGCAGACGCCCTCTCTAGGAGCTTCTTTGCTGATTCTCCTGTGGTGACCAAGCCTGCTACCATCTTAGGCGAAGGGTTAGTTCTTTCTGCCATCTCGCCCGATTTGAGACGTGCTCTGGAAGAGTTCCAGGAGGACAAACCTGAGCGTTGTCCCAGTGGAAAGTTGTATGTTCCTGACCAGTGGAAGAGGAGAGTGATGTCTGAAGTTCATTGCTCTGCATTGGCTGGTCATCCAGGTATTTTTGGTACTAGAGATCTGGTGAGTCGGTCTTTTTGGTGGCCCGCCTTGTCTCGTGATGTCAGGAATTTTGTGCAGTCTTGTGGGACTTGCTCCCGGTCTAAACCTTGTTCTCGCTCTAGTGGGTTGTTGATGCCTTTGCCGGTCCCCAGGAGGCCATGGACGCATATTTCAATGGATTTTATTTCTGATATGCCTGTCTCTCAGAGAATGACTGTTATTTGGGTGATTTGTGATAGATTCTCAAAGATGGACCTTGGAGTCGTATTTGAGATGTTTTATTTCCGCTGATCAGGATGATTGGGTTTCATTTTTGCCCTTGGCCGAATTTGCTTTAAATAATAGAGCTAGTTCTGCCACTTTGATGTCACCTTTTTTTTGTAACTTTGGGTTTCATCCTCGATTTTCTTCAGGGCAGGTGGAGCCTTCTGCCTGCCCAGGTGTTGACATTGTGGTGGAGAAAATGCACCAGATCTGGGACCAAGTGGTGGATAAGTTATCTCTCTCCCAGGAAAAGGCCCAGCGGTTTTCCAACCGACATAGGACCATTGGTCCCCAGTTTAAGGTTGGTGATATGGTTTGGTTATCATCAAAAAATATCGCTATGAAGGTGGCTTCTCCTAAGTTTAAGCCTAGATTTATTGGACCTTACAAGATTTTGGAGATTATTAATCCAGTCTCTTTTCGTTTGGCTCTTCCTGTCACATTTAAAATTCATAATGTGTTCCATAAATCTTTGTTGAAGAGGTTTGTTGAACCTGTTGTTCCGGGGGTGGCACCTCCAGACCCTGTATTGGTTGAAGGTAACATGGAATATGAGGTAGAGAAAATACTGGATTCCCGTCTGGCTAGACGGAGACTCCAGTATTTGGTTAAGTGGAAGGGTTATGGTCAGGAGGATAATTCCTGGGTCTCTGCCTCTGATATTCATGACAAAAGATTGGTGCATGCCTTTCATCGGGCTCACCCTGATCGCCCTGGTGGCGTGGATGAGGGTTCGATGACCCCTCCTCAAGAGGGAGGTACTGTTGTGAGTTCATTTCCCCCTTCACCATTGAGGTCTGATGAACTCCCTCTTCTGGTGAAGGAAGGTAGTGAGGCTGATTACAAAGCACCTGAGCAGAATGATGATGACTGGGTGACTGGAATTGCTGACTGGATATAAGGCAGCCGACGCCCTTCTGCCTTGCGGGTGATTACTCTGAGGGATCCTTGGACACCAGTCTGATTCCTGCTCCTCAAAAGCTAAGTTTTCTGCTCTACTTTCTACATTTGTGCTTTGGTTTTGTTTTGCCTTGTTTTTCTGGATTTCTGCCTTTCCCTGCTGGGTGAGCTGAATTCCTTTTTGCTCTGTCTTCAGAAAATATCTGAGTACTGATATAGTCTTTTTGAAGCCTAGTGTCTTCAGGGCTTTTTTCCTTATCAGTCTGTTGGCTCTTGGTTTTGAGAGGGTTTTGGCGGATTGCAGACAGTAGCTTTTCTAGTCTGTCCTATTTAGTTAGCTTGGGCCCCATCATTTGCTCAGCCTATCTTTCAATCTGTGTGAGTGTTTTTTCATCTTGCTTCACAGTCATTATATGTTGGGGGCTGCCTATTGCTTTGGGGTCTGCTCTGGGGCAGTTTAGATTTCCCTTTCTGTCTTTAGGCTATGTAGTTCTCCGGCTGTGATCGAGGGGTCTAGGGCACCGTAGGAACCTCCCACGGCTACTGCTAGTTGTTGTTGTTAGGTTCAGGGGTCTGCAATCCGATAGCTGCCAAATTCTCTGGTTTTCTGGACTTAGCTAGTATTTCTGATTTTGCCTCCTACGGTGACTCATTCATAACAGGAAAGGGACTGGAGGAGTTGTGACGGAAATGGATCACTGGTGCAAGTGGTTGGGCAAGAAGATGCAAGGAGACTGCTTACTTCTTCTTTGACTGGTTCAAAATCAGAGAGTGAGCTAGATGCAGTGAGTGCATGGTATGAGGTGATTGGGAGATAATTTCCTGTCAGATCTGGTCAATTTTTTCTTTGAAGTAATTGGCCAGATCGTCAGCTCGGAGCTCCGTGGTTGGGGCCTGTACTCTTGGGTTGAGTAGAGAATGAAAAGTGTGAAAGAGACGTTTAGGGTCATTGGACAGTGAGGTGATGAGGGTGTTGAAATAGGTTTGTTTTGAGAGGTGAAGGGCAGTGTTGTATGTTCTAAGCATAAACTTATAATGGATGAAATCTTCGTGTAGATTGGATTTTCTCCACAGACGTTCGGCACACCTGGAGCACTGCTGCAGGAAACTTGTTTGCAGGGTATGCCAGGGTTGTCGCCGTCTGTGTTGTGGTGTTCTATTTATAGGGGGTGCAAATTCATCTAAGGCACTTTGAAGTGTTTCATTGTAATACTTCAATGCAGTATCAGGACATGAGAGGGAGGAGATAGGGGCCAATGAAGACTGCAAGTTCTTCATAAGTTTCTGGGTGTTAATGGCCTGTATGTTTCTATAAGTATGGACAGTGGGGGTGACCTGAGCAGCCTGGAAGTTTTTGATAGAGAATGAAAGAAGATTGTGGTCAGAGAGGGGAGTTTGCAAAATCATCCACTGCACAAAGCCGAGAGAAGACCAAGTCGAGGGAGTTTCCGTCTTCATGTGTTGGAGAATTAGTAAGCTACGAAAGGCCAAACGAGGAGGTTAGAGCTAAAAGGTGAGTAGCAGATGGGGAGAGGGGAAGAGCAATGGGGATGTTGAAATCTCCCATGATGAGGGTAGGGATGTCACAGGAGAGAAAATGTGGAAGCCAAGTGGCAAAATGATCCAGGAACTGTTGACAAGGGCCGGGAGGACAATACACCACTGCCACTCGCATGGAGAAGGGGGTGTAGAGTCTGACGGCATGGACCTCAAAAGAAGGTAAGACTAGTGAGGGTAGTTGAGGGATAACCTGAAAGGTACATTTTGGTGATAGGAGGAGACCAACGCCATCACCTGCTCTATTGTCTGATCTTGGGGTATGAGAGAAGTGTAGTCCCCCGTATGAAAGATCAGCAGCAATGGTAGTGTCTGACTGCTGGATCCAGGTTTCAGTAAGAGCCAGACGGTTAAGAGAATTAGAAAGGAAAAAGTCATGAATGAAGGAGAGTTTGTTACACACTGAGCGAGAATTTCAAAGTGCACAATTAAGAGAGACAGATGGCATGCAGGGAATATTAATAAGATTAGAGGGGTTTCTGGGTGTAGCAGTTGGGGGGTTTGACTTTCTGCAACATGGGGGACCAGGAGTGTAGAGAGTTAATGCCAGGGCAGTGGATGTGTGTGAATGCAGTGGCCAGAATATAAATTACACAAATGCATATGGTATATATTTTTTGCAATACAGATGAACAGGGAGTAGATATATTTAAATGTCTTACCTGTCTGTTGCCTTGTCTAACTGCCATGTTATAACTGCCTCGTACTTTGATACATGTACTTCGATTACATGTGCATAAATGCCCCCTGCATAAATGCTCCCCCAAGCTATGTCTGAATATAAAGGAGGCTAAGGCTTAGATCTCCTTTTCTTTTGCTCTCTCTCTTCTCGTTAATCAATCAAACTAAATTGAGACAGCAGGACCCAATAAATGTTGTGGTCAGATAAACAGATGTCCAGCACTACATGGATCATAAAGCACTTTGAAAAGTTTCTTCTTGACCTCACAACATAAGGGGACAAGCAGAGTAAGTTGAAATAACTAGATACCAGATATAAGCTTGCATAATTGAAAACACATATATAGCATTCAGGATTAACTGCTTGCTGACATTGAATGGAGTGGAGAAACACAGGAGTTGATTCAGAGCAGAGACTGAAAGAGCTGGTTACCAGATATAAGCTTGCATAGTTGAAAACACCTTCTCCCCACGGCATTGTTGAGGCCGGCATGACAATGGGTTGGAGTAGGTGCAGGCATTAATTAGTGGGATGGCTCTTTGTGGGGTCATTTATATGGGCAGGTTAGGAGTGGGGCCTCCTCAGTTCCCGCTCTCTGGGGTCGAGTCTGGTCACCCTACCCGCACTGCTCACCATGTCTGATGTGGAAGGGGTCCTGGAGAGCCTCCGGGCTGCAGCACTGTCACAGCCCCATGGCTGGCTGGAGAGGCAGGTAGTCGGCATCATCGGTGGGGGAGCAGGGTTGGCTGCGGAAGTTTCCTTACGCGAACGACGTCCCTGTTGGGTGAGGCCCCTGAAGCGACTATTGCCGGATGCAGCTCCCTGGACTCAGCGAAGGCACAGAAGCCCCTCTGGGGACCCTCCAGGCCAGGCACCAGTCAGGAAATGCACCAGCAGGCCTCGGTCTGGGAGGAATCCTACTGCCAAGCAGGGTCCGGTGGGGTGGGCAGGCCTTCACCTTGGTGTGTGTTGGGGGTGTAGCCAGCACACGCCAGGCATCATGGGACAAGTGAAGTCATGGTGGATTGCCGGTGCGATGCTCCTGTCGGGCGGCCCACCTCTTTAGCACAGACTGACAGCGGGATTAGACTGGGCATTTTGGTGGCAGGCAGTATGCACCTGTTGTAGGAGTTACCGGCCCTTTCACTCCCCTCAGCCGAGTGCTCCCCTGCTCCAGCTGGAGGTTTTATGGCGGCCTCATCCCCTTTGCTGCAGAGCGGATCGAACAGCGAGCTGTGTGTTGCAGGGTCCTCAGCGCAGGCACAGCTTGCTGGTTCGGGATATCTATCGGGATCCCCTCTTTCCTGTGTGGCATGGGTTCCCAGAGTATCGTCATCCACGGGGGCACCGCGCTTTAGGCATCAGGCACTGGAAGGCACAGCGAGTCGGGTCAGTGTTGTTACACCGCTCCGTCATACTCACCCGGCCTCCGATCCCATGCCGCAGCCGGCCTCCGCTCCCAGGCCGCAGCCTCTCTCCACCCGACGGCCACATCGGTCACCTCTGACGGGCTCGCGGCCGATGCCATCCCTGCATGCAATGCGCATGTGCCATAGGCCGCGGCCGCGCCTCCCTGCTGCTTCTTGTGCTCCGGCTGTGCCCTGACCCGGAAGCACCTTCGAATCAATGGCAGACCAGACGGGGCTATATCAGGCCGCTTCCCCTTGAGGGAGGTGCCTGATCGTTGCGCTACCTTGCACACTGGGCCCTGCTTCCTCCTGTGCTCTCTACAGTCTCTCGGTGCCATCCTCAGTGTTTCCTGCAGCAGCCTCGCAGCATGTCTTCCGTGTTCGCTAACAGTTATTCTCAGTCCTGCTCCAGTGTTCCTGTTTCCTCTGTCTCCTGCCTCCGGTGTTTCTCAGTCTTGCTCCAATGTTCCTGTTTCCTCCGTCTCCTGCCCCCGGTGTTCCAGTTCCATCCTGTTCCAGTCCTGCCGTCCTACTCCAGTCCTGTCTCCGGTGTTCCTGTTCCATCCTGTTCCAGTCCTGTCGTCCTACTCCAGTCCTGCCTCCGGTGTTCCAGTTTCATCTTGCTCCAGTCCTCACATCCTCCTTTATTCCTGTCTTCTATGTTCCAACTCTGTCCTGTCATCTACACTTCAGTTCCTCCACGTTCCAGTCTATAGTCTTACTCCATTCCTGTCTCCTGTGTACCAGCCCTGTTCTGTCATCTACACTTCAGTCCCACTGTCCTACTCCAGTCCATCCTGAGCCGCCCCTCTCGGTACCCACTACCATGGTACTGGAACCCCTGGGCCTGCTCCTAACGGTCCCTGTATAGGGGTCGGTTCCACCTGGCAGCTCGCCCGGGGCCCCTCGGTGCCACGGTCCAGAGGATCCACTCCTGGAGATTCCGGCTCCTGACCACCCACGCTAACAAGCGTGGTGGATGGACGTCGTGATTATGGATTTCCAACTGGAGGGATCACGGCTCCCTTGCAGCCCGGTGAGTATTACGCTATGTCTTGTCCATGTCCGCAGATTTTGATATCTCTTGGGTTAGGTAGAAGTCAGGTAGTGGAAGTAGGTGGTGTTAGCGACAGGGTTGGAGTTCAGTCAGATTTGGCTAGTGGGGGAGTAAGGGATATTCTTGAAAATTGTGGGTTTTGCTCACCCGATCGGAAGGGGGAGCTGCAGCGCCTGGGCATTTAGTGGCTTGGGTTGGGCCGCAAAATAGTGGGTACGTTTTGCCGAGTAGGGCGTTAGAGGTGTCGGGTAGGCTTTCTAATCTGGTATCAGTGTCAGTGCAGACGGAAAAAGAGAACGAGACTAGGATTCATTTGGAAAGTAAAGTGACGTGGCACTACTGGGCGATACTCAAGTAGGGTCCCAAACCGATAATAGTGAAGAAAGAAACTTGGCACTCAACTTTCATGAAGAACTGTGAAATATTTTTAATGCAGCCAAATAATTGTGGTACAAAATCCAGACGTTTCGGTCTAATCATTTGGATGATAGGGCGCATGGGGAGGTTTATGTTTGTTTTGAGGGTCCGTTGGGGGATCATCTTAAAAAGGAAATTAGGGAAAAGATCTGAAAGGATGAATATGTTGAGATTTTTTCTCTGCTTCTGGTAGAAAAATTTAATTTAGATAAAAGCAAGAAGGATGACAGTAAGAAGGAGCAGGAGGAGAAGCGCCAGTGGTGTCTGATCCCCCAAATGTTTGTCAATAGGCTACAGGCTTTCGCCATTTTGACAAGCATTATAGGGGAAAAAGCGCAGGAGAATTGCGCTCCCCTATTTTGTTACATGGACTCCATTGGTGAGACCCATAGGACTTATGGGAGACAAGCATGGCTGGGGGGGGGAGTTGGGCCAATTCAATAATCAGTCCAGCACACAAGAGTCTGCGGGACAATCAGGTCAGTCAGGTGTGCAAAAACTGGGCTTACGCTGGCAGTTTAATGAAAGCCAGTGTAAGTTTGGAGCCAACTGTAAATTCAAGCACCTCTGCTTGCATTGCAGTGGCCCCTCTCATGGGGCCGCTAGATGTTTTAAGAGAAACAAGCCAAAAGCAAGGAGCAAGGGGCACTGATACTCAAGGGGGAGATGCAAGTGAAGCTGGTAGAGTTGGTCCCTTATCTAAATAGGTATCCAGACAGAGGCAAGGAGGAATTCTTTTTATCAGGTTTTAACACCTTTCTGACAGCGTCATTTAACAAGCGCTTCCAGCAATCGCGCCGGAAATCCTCCCACTGGTGACCTGGGTCACATGGTCGGCGCTCATAGCAAGTGAGTAATTCTGCTATATAGAGGTGATCTGATCATTGCCTCTATTTAGCAGAGCTGATCGGTTATAGCAGTTTCTAGTCTCCCATGGAGACTATTGAAGCATGCCAAAAGTAAAAAAAATTGTTTTTAAAAATATAAAAAAATATAAAAGTTCAAATCACCCCCCTTTCGCCTCATTCAAAATAAAACAATAAAAATAATCAAACATATACATATTTGGTATCACCGCATTCAGAATCGCCCGATCTATCAATAAAAAGAGGATTAATCTGATTGCTAAACAGCATAGCGAGAAAAAAAGTCAAAACGCCAGAATTAGGATTTTTTTGGACGCAGCGACATTGCATTAAAATGCAATAATGGGCGATCAAAAGATGTTATCTGCACGAAAATGGTATCATTAAAGACGTCAGCTTGGCATGCAAAAAAAGCCCTCACCCAACCCGAGATCACGAAAAAAGAAGACGCTACGGGTCTCGGAAAGTGGCGCAATTTTTTTTTTAACAACGTTTGGAATTTTTTTTGACCACTTAGATAAAAAAGAACCTAGACATGTTTGTCGTCTATGAACTTGCAAT
Source organism: Dendrobates tinctorius (assembly GCF_039654945.1). Taxonomy (NCBI): domain Eukaryota; kingdom Metazoa; phylum Chordata; class Amphibia; order Anura; family Dendrobatidae; genus Dendrobates; species Dendrobates tinctorius. The sequence goes on from NW_027362043.1 coordinate 3,541,142, forward strand.
GACCTGGAGAATCATAATGGCAGGTCAGTTTTAGCATTTAGTGAATCTAGTAAAAAAAGCCAAACAAAAAAAATGTTGGATTGCACTTTTTTTGCAATTTCACCGCACTTGGAATTTTTTTCCCGTTTTTTATTACACGACATGTTAAAACTAATGGTGTCGTTCAAAAGTACAACTCGTTCCACAAAAAACAAGCCCTCACATGGCCATATTGATAAAAAAATAAAAAAGTTATGGCTCTGAGAAGAAGAGGAGCAAAAAACAAAAACCCAAAACCAAAAAAAGTTCCTGGGCTTAAGGGGTTAAGGACGGTTTTGTAATTCCCGCTCCTCCTTTTGTCATTCCCTTGGTTCTTAAAAATCTTCGGTTGGTGGAGATTTAAGGAGATGTGGTTTCTGAGAAGCTGGGTAAGGAGGTTGCCCTTGGGTCGTATGGCGGGTCCATTTAGTGATGATCCTTTTGAGCAGGGGTGGGGAACGTCCGGCCCGCTGGCCGTATACGGCCCGCCATATCCTTTGATCCGGCCCGCAGCCGCTACAGAGCTGCGATCGGGTACTACCTTGATGCAGGAGCCAGAGGAGCAGAGGACTCTTGCTCTGCTTCCTAGCCCCGCCCGCTGGATACCGCACACTGATACGTGCAGCCGCAGGCACTGACGGGGACTGAGCACACCCCGCCAGACCCCAGCGGCCCCCGAGCACTGATACTAACCAGGACAAGTAACCGCGCGCCGCTACCCAGTGTGAGCTGCGCGGTCTGAGGCCTGCCTTCTTAGTCACCCCGGCCTGCCATCTTCATAATCCTGGTCACCGGTGCTGCTGTGTGTGCGGTGCGGACCACTCCAAAACCAGGTCAGACATGTGCTGCCTATTGGGGACCTGTGCTGCCTATTGGGGACCTGTGCTGCCTAATGGGGACATGTGCTGCCTAATGGGGACATGTGCTGCATATTGTGGACCTGTGCTGCCTATAGGGGACCTGTGCTGCCTAATGGGGACATGTGCTGCCTAATGGGGACATGTGCTGCGTATTGTGGACCTGTGCTGCGTATTGGGGACCTGTGCTGCCTAATGGGGACATGTGCTGCATATTGTAGACCTGTGCTGCCTATTGGGGACCTGTGCTGCCTAATGAGGACATGTGCTGCCTATTGGGGACCTGTGCTATCTAATGGGGACATGTGCTGCCTAATAGGGACATGTGCTGCCTATTGGGGACCTGTGCTGCCTAATCGGGACATGTGCTGCATATTGTGGACATGTGCTGCCTATTGGGGACCTGTGCTGCCTAATGGGGACATGTGCTGCCTAATAGGGACATGTGCTGCCTATTGGGGACCTGTGCTGCCTATTGGGGACCTGTGCTGCCTAATGGGGACATGTGCTGCCTAATGGGGACCTATGCTGCCTAATGGGGACATGTGCTGCCTATTGGGGACCTGTGCTACCTGTTGGGGACATGTGCTGCCTAATGGGGACATGTGCTGCATATTGTGTACCTGTGCTGCCTATTGGGGACCTGTGCTGCCTAATGGGGACATGTGCTGCCTAATAGGGACATGTGCTGCCTATTGGGGACCTGTGCTGCCTATTGGGGACCTGTGCTGCCTAATGGGGACATGTGCTGCCTAATGGAGACCTGTGCTGCCTATTGGGGATCTGTGCTGCCTAATGGGGACATGTGCTGCCTAATGGGGACATGTGCTGCCTATTGGGGACCTGTGCTACCTATTGGGGACATGTGCTGCCTAATGGGGACATGTGCTGCATATTGTGTACCTGTGCTGCCTATTGGGGACCTGTGCTGCCTAATGGGGACATGTGCTGCCTAATAGGGACATGTGCTGCCTATTGGGGACCTGTGCTGCCTAATGGGGACCTGTGCTGCCTATTGGGGACCTGTGCTGCCTAATGGGGACATGTGCTGCCTAATGGCTTTCCCGAGCATGCTCGGGTGTCCTCCGAGTATTTTGGCGTGCTCAGAGATTTAGTTTTCGTCGCCTCAGCTGCATGATTTATGGCTGCTGGACAGCCTGAATACATGTGAGGAATGCCTGTTTGTTAAGGAATCCCCACATGTATTCAGCCTGTCCAGCAGCTGCAAATCATGCAAATGCGTGGACAGAAACTAAATCTCCGAGCATGCCAAAATACTCAGAGGACACCTGAGCATGCTTGGGAAAACCCGAGCAACGAGTATACTCGCTCATCATTATTAATAATTTTATGCGGCCCCCGAACGCTATTATAAAATTCCAAATGGCCCTTGGCAGAAAAAAGGTTCCCCACCCCTGCTTTTAAGGATTTGGTAGTTTCTCCTCTGGGGGTTGAATAAGTTTTGGCTCATTCATCATTTGTCGTATCCTCAGGGCATGTTGGTGAATGATGAGATTGATCCGGAGCTTTGATCTGTGGTCTATACGTGATTTGACGAAGCAGAACGATGGGTTAGGAGGTGTGAAAAGGGGGCTCTGCTGGCGAAGACAGATGTTGAATCTGCGTTTTGATTGTTGCCGATTCATCCAGACAGTGTTAAATTGTTGGGTTGTTATTGGAAAGAGGAGTTTTTCGTTGACAGATGTTTACCAATGGACTGTTCTTTATCTTGTGCTTTCTTTGAGGCATTCAGTTCTTTTTTGGAATGGATTGTACGTGATGTTTCAGGTTTTGATTCTCTCATTCTCTCATTCATTATTTGAATGATTTTTTGTGCATTGGCCAGGGTGATTCGGCTTGCTGTGAAACCATTCTGAAGGCAACTGAGTTGGTGGCTGAGCATTTTGTGGTGCCATTGGCCCCCGGTAAAACGGAAGGGTTTACCGGGAGGTAATGTACATGCTTACATTTCTTGGGCATTGTCATTGTCACCGTCAAGTGGGAATTCAGATTACCGGAGGAGAAGGTGGTTGCGTTGAGGGAGGAGGTGGCTAGGGCGCGTCGTGTAAAGAAACTGTCTCTGCGTGATCTTCAGTCACTGTTAGGTAAGCCTAAGTTTGCGAGTCGGATTATTCCAAACCGTTGCCGAAACTCCCCTTCACATTTTACCAGATCCAGAGCCATATTAAATTCCAAAAGGAGGAATCCATATCCCATTGAATCCCTCAAACCAATTTTTAACCAACTTCAAAGACCCCCCAACCACCACAATGAATGCCTTTGAACACCTCAAAGGCCTGAGACTCCCTACACCGAAATGCTATGGGCCTTTCAATACCATCTTGTAAACCAAGTGCCGAGAGGTCACTACCCACTGCGTTCAAATGAACCCCATCTGCCAACCAAAAATCATCCTCCCCATTTCAAAATGCCGCACCGAAACACCACGTTCCTACAAACAAAACGAGACACTGCCCTTTTGACCTTTATTCTGGCTTTATTAATCTTCTTTACTGACCTCGCATTCCACCAACATTTACGTGGCATGATCTCTGACCACATCGTGATGATCCCTGAATACGACATCTAAAGCATTACCAAATATTGCTTTATGTCTTTCACCAATTCACTAAATGGCCGAACCCAAGATCACTACCGCCCACGTGTAAAGCCAGAATATCAGGAGTAAAACCTTGTTTCAACCCATCCCCCTAAAACCGAGCCACTTGAGCACGCCAAACTCATGGGAAAACCTAGCTGTCTACCCTCCTTCCTCGCATCAGCTTGCAACCCTACCCAATGGATGTACAAATGGCTGAAATCCACACTAACAACCAGGGCCGGCTCCAGGTTTTTGAGGGCCCTGGGCGAAAGAGTCTCAGTGGGCCCCCCCTTTAACACATACCATGATTCATACCGTGTGGCCAAAACGGACTTGTCTCCATGTGGATCACACGGACATGCATGTGATCCACATGGACACATGCTCTGTAGCAAAACACGTTCATGTGAAGGAGGCTATTGATTAATAATGCACATATGAAAGAAAGATGAGAAAGAAAGAACCGAGAAAGAGAGAAAGAAAGAAAGAAAGAACAGAGAGAGAACAGAAAGAGAGAAAGAAACAACAGAAAGAAAGAAAGAAAGAAGGGAAAGAAAGAACAGAGAAGGAAAGAAAGAACAGAGAAAGAAAGAAAGAACAGAGAGAAAGAAAGGAAGAACAGAGAGAGAGAAAGAAAGAACAGAGAGAATGAAAGATTGAGAGAAATAAATTGGGGAAAGAAAGAGAAAGAAAGAACAGAGTGAAAGAAAGAACAGAGTGAAAGAAAGAACAGAGAAACAGAAAGAAAGAGGGGAAAGAAACAAAGAACAGAGAGAGAGAGAAAGAAAGAAAGAAAGAAAGAAAGAAAGAAGGAAAGAAGGGAAAGAAAGAAAGAACAGAGAGGAGTAAAGAAAGAAAGAGCAAAAGAACAGAGAGAAAGAAAGAGTGGACAGAAAAAAAGAAAGAGGGGAAAGAAAGAACAGAGGGATAGAGAGAAAGAAAGAGGGGAAGGAACATAGAGAAAGAAAGAGGGGAAAGAAACAACAGAGAGAGAAAGAAAGAGGGGAAAGAACAGAGAGTGAGAAAGAGAGGAAAGAAAGAAAAGAGACAGAGAAAGAACAGAAAGAAAGAAAGAGGGGAAAGGAAGAGAAATAAAGAACAGAGCGAAAGAAAGAACAGAGAGAAAGAGGGGAAAGAAGAAAGAACAGAAAGAAAGAAAGAAAGAAAGAAAGAGGAGAAAGAAAGAACAGAGAGCGAGAAAGAGAGGGGAAAGAAAGAAAGAAAGAAAGAAAGAAAGAACAGAGAGAAAGAAAGATTGGACAGAAAAAACAACAGAGAGAGAGAAAAAAGAAAGAGGGGAAAGAAAGAACAGAGTGGTTGAGAGAAAGAAAGAGGGGAAGGAACAAAGAGAGAAAGAAAGAGGGGAAAGAAACAAACAACAGAGAGAGAAAGAAAGAACAGAGACAGAAAGAAAGATGGGAAAGAAAGAAAGAACAGAGAGAGAAAGAAAGAACAGAGAGAAAAAGAAAGAACAGAGAGAAAGAGAGAAAGAAAGAAAGAACAGGGAGAGTAAGAAAGAACAGAGAGCGAAAGAGGGAAGAAAGAACAGAGAGAAAGAAAGAGGGGAAAGAAAGAGAACAGATATAAAGATACCATAGCAGCCCGGCTCCCATTGTAGTGCCCACCTGAGCCTCCCAATGCAGGACATATCATGATCCGCTCACATGGCCGGCATCCCCGATTCCAAGGCGTTCCCGCTGTTTGCGCTGTCGGAGGAGGACACGGTGATGAATTTGAAGCATTCCCTGAAGTGCCTCCATGGTTCCGTCAAAATCGCCTCCCGAAATTACCTCATTTCTGGTCAGCTTCCAGCATGTCACTTCCGGTAGAACGTCTTGTGCGAGCTTTAAAATGCTCCTTGGGGTTCCGCACGTGTACTCCTGTATCCACGGGAAAAGTAAGCTCCCAGCTGGGGCAGTCTCTCTCGCTCTCAAAATCGGGACTGTCCCGCTGGATCCGGGACGGTTGAGAGGTATGAATGCTCCCCACCATACACCTTGTACACGCATAGCTCCCCACACCTCATACACACACGGTTCTGGTTTGTATGCCTCGTACACACACAGCTCTGCTCTGTACATCTTGTACACACACGGCTCTGCTCCGTACACACACGGCTCCGCTCCATACACACTGGTTTCACTTCGTACACCCTGTACACCTGGCTCTGCTCTGCTCCGTAAACACATAGCTCAGCTCCGTCACTTTGTACACACAGGGCTCCGTTCCGTACACCTTGTATACACAGGGCTCCACTCCGTACACCTCGTACACATACGGCTCCGCTCCGTAAACCTCGTACACACATGGCTCCGCTCCATATACCTCGTATACACACTGCTCCGCTCCGTACACCTCATACACACCCGGGTCCACTCTGTACACCTCGTACACATACGGCTCCGCTCCGTAAACCTTGTACACACATGGCTCCGCTCCATACACCTCGTATACACACTGCTCCGCTCCGTACACCTCATACACACACGGCTCCAATCTGTACACCTCGTATACACGTGGCTCCGGTCCGTACACCTCGTACACACATGGCTCCGCACACCTCGTACACACGCGGCTCCGCTCTGTACACCTCGTACACACATGGCTCTGGGCTCCGCACCGTACACCTCATACACACGTGGCTCCGCTCCGTACACCTTGTACACACGTGGCTCCGCTCTGTGCACCTCGTACATACACGGATTCGGGCTCCGCACCCTACACCTCGCACACACGCGGCTTTGCTCCGTACACCTCGTACACTTGCGGCTCCACTCCGCAAACCTCGTACACATGCAGCTCCGCTACACACACCTCGTACACACGCGGCTCCACTCTGTACACCTCGTACACACACCCCACATGGCTCCCCTCTGTACACCTCATGCACACACGGCTCTGCTCCGATACACCTCGTACATACACGGCTCTGTTCCATACACCTCGTAACACACGGCTCCGGGCTCTGCACCGTACATCTCATACACACGCGGCTCCGCTCCTCACACCTTGTACACACATGGCTCCGCTCTGTACAGTTTGTACACACATGGCTCTGCTCCGCACACCTCGTACACACTGTTCCACTCCGTACACACATGGCTTCGCTCTGTATACCTCATACACACACCTCTCTGCTCTGTACACCTTGTACACACACGGCTACGCTCTGGTACACCTCGTACACAAACAGCTCTGCTCCGTACACACACAGCTCTGCTCCGTACACACACAACTCTGCTACATCCCCCCACACATAAACTTCCCTCATCCAGCACCATGACGACCACCAGCACAGCAGAGTCCTGCAGACACCAGGCTTCTGATCATGTGACCCCTGACTCCTCCCCTCCTGTGACCTCATCATAGGTCCTGTGCCAGAAGAGAACAGCCCAGCGATTTCTCATTGCTGGCTTCGGTGGGTCTCTGGGAGGGCGAGGATGGGGTCGGTGCATGGGGGGCATGGTGGGGGGTATCCCAGACAGCGTGAGTGGGCCCCCCATCTCACTAGGGCACCGGCACTTGCCCGGGTGCACCGCGTGCTGACGCCGGCCCTGCTAACAACAGATTGGAGCTTGAAATGAAACACAAGGCTTTGAAACACTCGCCTGTAACATTTTAAATGAAAACCTGCAGCCATCAAATTCCGCATCTAACCCCTGAGGCCTAACGTAACTGTAATAACATCTAGAATGCCACCTCCCAATCCGCTGTACAGCTTCCGTGCAAAACCCACACATTGCTGCCTCCGTCGCCACCACAATACGAAAAGAATGAGGTGCAAAGCGTGATTCATCCAAACCCAGCAACTGCAAGCCCTTTCTGAATATCGCCGAAAACAGATACTTAGACAAGAAAGACCCGTCTACATGACACAACAAGGGACCTTCCCGACTGGGCTGAAAAGCATTAAACAGCTGAAAACACGTCACTGGAAACGTAAGAGTTCTTTACCGGTCACTCTTACCCTTGCCCTCCTTATCAATATTCGACCTCCGTATCAAAAACTCTAAGCCATTAGATGTAACCACCATATCCTTAGCCATGAGCCCTCCTATCTTATTTTTGCTCGGCGATACCACTTCCCCAACTCTCAATGCCCCAAAAAAGGCAAGGAAAAACTCCAACCTAAAAAAGCAAACCTCAAAGACTGAGCTGCATAACATTCCCAACACCTACCCAGTCTCTGTAATAAACCGAAAGAAACCGGACGCCTACAGTCCCCATGACCATTACTCCTCCGAAACCCCTTTACTGCCTGCTTTACAAAAAACAATTTAGTCAAATCCTGCTGGCTCCGTAACTTAAAACCAAAAGCCAGAACTGCCATAATCCACAATACCTTCGCCGACGACCAGCCTTCCGCTGCTCCGCAACTTAACCACAAAAGCAATAGTCCGATCTGATCATCAACTGCCTGTTGACTCATGCTCCCGGCCAAAAAACCTCCCGTAAATACCATACCGGCTGGTAAGCTACCCACATCTTGGGAGCCAACGAAGACCTAATTAAGGACTCAGCGGCCCATAGACCATACTCCAAAGCTCCTCCGGGCACTCCAACCCCTCGACCTCCGCCTTCCCCAGGAAGTTCAAGTGAACATTGGAATCCTTGTGGTTATGGTGCTCCCGAGCCAGTGGGGTAACGTCTGGGAGTAATAGATGGTAAATTTTATGTTCACTTTTATGTTTGGTGATCACCAGATTTTGGGAGCTTCAAGGACTCCTCCCAGCTGTTAATGTTATTTATGCTTTGATGTTTTATTGTGTTTGTTTTAATAAAGGCTGCTGTGGCCATAACTATGGAAAGAATTCTGGTGTCAATGTTTATTTTAAGGGTTAGTAATTAAGGGGTGGTAAAGTCAAGGGGTGGTAAATTTTGAAGGGTTATGCCCACAAGGAAACCTCGACAATGCCAGTGTCATGGCACGTGTCCAGGTGTAACCTTTTATTGCTCGCACTGCAGCATTCAGTAGTGAACACTGCGTGAGTGTTCTCGCAAAGCAAGAAGAAATGAAAGGGCAGGCAGCCTTAAAAATACTGCTACTGGTCCAAGCACTGCGGACACCAAGAATCTGCCCTTGGAATGGAGAAAAGGTCATCGCGGGTTGCCCACTTCTGCTCTAAAGCATAAAGTCTACAAATGGCACTCACTCCTTGCAGCACCTGGCTGTAAGGTGGCCGATAATAGTTTAGCTCGTTGCCTACGTTAAGTTAAAAATCCTCTCTGTTCATGAGAACAGAGAGAAGTTTTAATAAGAGCCAAATTATAAAGCTGATTTTTTTGTTACAAGCACTTTGTAATGTTAAACATTTAAGAAGACAACACCTTTAAAGGTAGTTACTGCACTATAAATTGTATATGCAGTGCAATCCAGGCTATACCATCTTGCATTGTGTCACCCAGCAAATTAAGGCTGTGTTCACACACAGCGTTTTTTTGCGGTATTTTTAGCGTTTTTTCCAATAAAACCGCTAAAAATAAGCTTCCCATTCATTTCTATGCATTTTGCACTTTTTGTGCACACTGATGCGTTTTTTACCGCGAAAAAAACGCATCGCGGTAAAAAACCGCAGCATGCTCATTAACTTCGCGTTTTTTTTTTTGCGTTTTTGGCTATTTCTATGCGTTTTGAAAACGCGTGGAAAAAAACGCATAAAAACCATGCATTTTCTGTGCAGAAAACGCACGGAAAATGTGCAGAAAAACGCGCAGAAAAAAACACACGGTTTCAGTGAAGGGACTCAGGTTTTTTAGCAGAAAACGTGCGGTTTTTATGCGTTTTTTCAGCGCATTTTCAAAACGCATAGAAATAGCCAAAAACATGAAAAAAACGCGAAATTAATGAGCATGCTGCGTTTTTTACCACGATGCGTTTTTTTACGGTAAAAAAACGCATCAGTATGCACAAAAAGTGCAAAACGCATAGAAATGAATGGGAAGCTTATTTTTAGCGGTTTTATTGGAAAAACCGCTAACAATACTGTTAAAGAAACGCTGTGTGTGAACACAGCCTTAGCCTAAAATATTGCTTTCAAATAGATTAGATGTTCAGCATTGATTTATGCATAGTTACCCAAGCTAATTATAAATCTCATTGCTATAAGGGAATCTGTTATTAATCTAAAACAGGACAAAAAAGTGCAAAATATATTTATTAGGTGAGAAGCCTAAGAAAATTATGCAGATTGCGTCGCATAGAGTTTGCACACACTGTCCAAATGATTGCCATGGTTTATGCTTTAATTATATGTAAGGCTGATTCCAGGGCAAGAGATGAGGTATGGCAAACGATCGTCGTAATCGATGATGAGGATTTTCCATCAGAGGACAAATTCGAGTTTGACTGGACTGAGAATAAAGAGAGGAGCAGCAGATGCAGAGTCTTTGGTGAAAACAAGTCAGATTGTAGAGAGGAAATTGAGATGGGTTTCCAAGAACAGATGACACCCTGTGAAAAAAAAGGAAAGTGAGAAAGTAGCACATAAGGAATAAGAGGTGTATGAAGAAAACTCCAGACCTAATATCTTAGAACTTTGTAACCATATGATATTATACACAAAAAGAGGCAACACATGATCATGCCTATGTCATCTTTAGTCGTTACAGTTTTATGGCCCCTACCATCTGGTGCATCCTAGTAAATACAGGCCAGGGGCACATTCATATTTTCTTAAAGGGAACCTATCACGTGAAAAAGTGCTATTAACTTGCAGATATGGGGTTAATCTGCAGGTTAATAGCATTCTGAACTTGCCTGGCTCCGACACATAGACCCCCTGCTGACGGTAGGAAATTAACTTTATTTTTCCTAGTAGCGTTCAGGGTTCAGTCATGGAGGTGGTGCAGTCAGTATATAGAGAGCGGTGGATGTATCTGCACCCCCGTCACTGACTGACAGACGTCCTAATGCAGATCCACTGAGCTGTGATCAAATACGCGCCGCTGCCACCTCCGTGATTGAAACCCGAATGCTGCGGGGGAAAATAAAGTTAATTTACTCCCGACAGTGTGAGTGCTGGGCAGGTTCAGAACACTATTAAGGGCCTGTCACACTAATCAATATCGCTAGCAATATCGCTATAACGTCACTGGATTTTGTGACGTTATAGCGATATTGCTAGCGATATCGCTATGTGTGATACTTACCTCCGACCGGCTCCCCCGCTGGTTATCGCTGATCACGCGAGAATGTCCTGGACCGTTTCTCGTCATCAGCTTCCTGCTGTGACGACGAGCGACGAGCGTGGAGCCGGGCGGGAGGACGCAGGATCGCCTGGTGTGACAGGTAAGTAGCGACCCCCGTCCCCAGCGATGTCGCTGGTGAGATCTGCCTGTGTGGCAGCTCACTAGCGACCACTTAGCGATGTACCAGCGATCCTGACCGCGTCATATCGCTAGTCGGGATCGCTGGTACATCACTAAGTGTGACAGTACCGTTAACCTGAAGATCTGCAGGTTAATAGCGTTTATCATGTGACAGGTTATCTTTAAAATTTGTATTAACAAAGGAAGTCTATCACCCCCAGTACTCAAATTTAACCATTGATACATTCATATAGAAGAATTAGCCCCTGTAAAATCATACTTATGGTACAGATTTTAATTATTTTGTAAAATTTATGCAAAAAGTTATTAGATATGTTGGTTTTGGTGCACTGTTGGTTTGGACAAGTGCTAAGCGCACCGTTCTACCTCTTCAGTTACCATTTTTCACCCCTCCCTTTATGATGAATGACAGCTTTCCATGGAGCACTGCCTGCATTGAATGCTCAGCCCTGCCATTGCATGAGCCCAGAGCTTACTCAATATCAGTGTGTGTGAGCTCCCTCTGATCCCCCTGCCCTGTCCCCTTACTGCACACAGGATTACACAAGAGCGGACAGCGATGCTGACAAGAGGGAGATGAGACACTGCAGCAGCCTACTGCATATATTTCAGCTATCTTATGTTTCACAAAATAGCGCAAACATATAACACAGCTTTTGGTGTAAATAAAATCAGCCCATGGGAAACTGAAGAACTTCTCAAAAATACGCAAGTTATGCATGGGGCGAAAACATCTGTAAACCCTAAACTGCACACACAGTGATGAACTAATAAGAAAACAGACACATAAAATAGCCTGTAAAAAGGGTGCAAACTAAAAGAATTAGGCACAAATGAAAAACAATTGAAAAACACCATAAAGTAGTCCGAAAAAAGGCAAAAGGCGCAAATGCAGCAATTAATTTGAACCCAACATTTTTTTTCTTGTTAAATCAGTGATTACTACAGTATTATGCTGGGATTTATCGAATTTTGCCTGGTTTTATTACTTTAAGCTTTGGCTACCAACCCATTCACGAAACAGCAAGAGATTTTAGCCCTTTCCATCCTGGTGTTATTTTTACTCAACCAGGTATTGGCCAAACATAATAATATGTAACTTGTAAAGTGAACAAAATGATTTGATCCTCTTCTGTATTTTGGATCCACTTCTTAATTTGGCTTACAAATACTAATGATAAATTTGTGATTAAAATATGCAAGTTTAAATAAAAGTCTAAGTCTGCAATTTGTAGTTGCTAAAGAAGAATGCTTCTTGTAATCGTTTCATTTCCCACAGTTTGGAGGCCCCTGCAGTCTTATTATTATTATTTATATAATACCATTGATTCCATGGTGCTGTACATGAGAAGGGGTTACATATAGCTATCACTTACAGAAAACAAACTAACCATGACAGACTGGTACAGAGGGAACAGGACCCTGCCCTTGCAGACTTAAATTCTACAGGATGAATGGGAAGGAGACAGTAGGTTGGGGGTTGCTGCAGCTCCAGTGGTGTTGAGGAAGTAACTTAGTCATTGCAGGCTCTAAGCTTTCTTGAAGAGATGGGTTTTCTGGTTCCGTCTGAAGGATCCGAATGTGGTGGACAATCGGACATCATGGGGCACAGAATTCACGAGGAAGATGGATATTCAGGAGAAGTCTTGGAGACAATTTGGTGAGGAACAAATAAGTATGGAGGCGATAAGGAAGTCTTAGGAGGACTGGATATTACAGGAGGAAAGAAATCGAGAGATTATTTCAGAGATATACGTATGAGACAGGTTTTGGATGGCTTTGTAGGTCAGTGGTAGTAGTTTGAACTGAATACGCTGGGGAATTGGGAGCCATTGAAGGGATTTGCAGAGAGAAGTGGAGGAGTAGCGAGGAGAGAGATTAATTAGTCATACAGCAGAGTTATGGATGGGCTGTAGAGGTGCGAGAGTGTTAACAGGTAGGCCACAGAGGCGGATGTTGCAGTACTAGAGGCGGGAGATGATGAGGGCATGCACAAGAGTTTTAGTAATTCTCGATTCTGGAAATATTATGGAAATATTTATGAGTTGGAGGCGACGAGAGCTTGGTATGCAGTTTAAAGGACATGGAAGAGTCAAGGGTTACTCTGAGGCAACACATTTCCGGTAAAGGGGAAAGTATGATGTCATTTATTTGATTGATAGATCAGGTAAAAAAGATACATGAGATGGAGGAAAGATGATGAGTTCAGGTTTGCAGAGGACAGGTTTAGAAGGAGGAGTACAGAGCATTGTCTGTTAGCTTTGGCTGTAAGTAAGTTGTAAGCGAGTCATTAGTAATGTTGATCAGGGCAGTGTCAGTGGAATGATGGGGACAGAAGCCAGATTGTAGATTGTCAAAGAGCGAGTTAGATGACAGGAAAGTTTAGAGTGGACATGCTGCTGAAGGAGTTTGGAAGCAAATGAGAGCAGCAATATGGGGAGATAGCTGGACATAGTGGGTCCAGGAATGGCTTTTTGATGATAGATGTGATTGCGGCATGTTTGAAAGCAGAAGGGAAGGTACCAGAATTTAATGATAGGTTGAAGGCTCTCCATGACAGGCTCTCCATGCAAGTGTTGTGACTGTGACACAGCCGTGACACATGCAGCTGTGGCGCTGATCAGCCGGCGCACTCCATGTATCCAGATTCCCGCTGTAGCTTATTCGGTAAGCGCTATAGTTTGCCGAATAAGCGGGGATCCGAAAAAATTTGCTCAACTCTACTTATAATCTCATAGTCAAGGATTCCATACCTTTTATCTCACATGCAATGTTTTAAGATTATGCCAAAACATGTTATGGGCACATGATAAAAAAGTCATCATGACCTAGGTAATGGGGGGCTACATTGAGTTACATTGTTTGTAAATGGTATAAGTAGTAATATTCTCAGTGTGAATAAACAGAATTGATGTGCTCACAAGTGGGCATTCTTTTCTCCGAGAACTCATTATTTGGGGGCCTAATCTCTTAATTCAGCCTCACCAGCGATCCGGCATACAGTTGTGGCCAAAAGTATTGACACCCCTGCAATTCTGTCAGATAATACTCAGTTTCTTCCTGAAAATGAATGCAAACACAAATTCTTTGGTATTATTATCTTCATTTAATTTGTCTTAAGTGAAAAAACACAAAAGAGAATGAAGCAAAATGCAAAACATTGATCATTTCACACAAAACTCCAAAAATGGGCCAGGCAAAAGTATTGGCAACCTCAGCCTAATGCTTGGTTTCACAATCTTTAGCCAAAATAACTGCGACCAACTGCTTCCGGTAACCATCAATGAGTTTCTTACAATGCTCTGCTGGAATTTTAGACCATTCTTCTTTGGCAAACTTCTCCAGGTCCCTGATATTTGAAGGGTGCCTTCTCCAAACTGCCATTTTTAGATCTCTCCACAGGTGTTCTACGGGATTCAGGTCTAGACTCATTGCTGGCCACCTTAGAAGTCTCCAGTGCTTTCTCTCAAACCATTTTCTAGTGCTTTTTGAAGTGTGTTTTGGGTCATTGTCCTGCTGGAAGACCCATGACCTCTGAGGGAGACCCAGCTTTCTCACACTGGGCCCTACATTATGCTGCAAAATTTGTTGGTAGTCTTCAGACTTCATAATGCCATGCACACGGTGAAGCAGTCCAGTGCCAGAGGCAGCAAAGCAACCCCAAAACATCAGGGAACCTCCACCATGTTTGACTGTAGGGACCGTGTTCTTTTCTTTGAATGCCTCTTTTTTTCTCCTGTAAACTCTATGTTGATGCCCTTGCCCAAAAAGCTCTACTTTTGTCTCATCTGACCAGAGAACATTCTTCCAAAACGTTTTAGGCTTTTTCAGGTAAGTTTTGGCAAACTCCAGCCTGGCTTTTTTATGTCTCGGGGTAAGAAGTGGGGTCTTCCTGGGTATCCTACCATACAGTCCCTTTTCATTCAGAAGCCGGCGGATAGTACGGGTTGACACTGTTGTACCCTCGGACTGCAGGGCAGCTTGAACTTGTTTGGATGTTAGTCAAGGTTCTTTATCCAACATCCGCACAATCTTGCGTTGAAATCTCTTGTCAATTTTTCTTTTCCGTCCACATCTAGGGAGGTTAGCCACAGTGCCATGGGCTTTAAACTTCTTGATGACAGTGCGCACGGTAGACACAGGAACATTCAGGTCTTTGGAGATGGACTTGTAGCCTTGAGATTGCTCATGCTTCCTCACAATTTGGTTTCTCAAGTCCTCAGACAGTTCTTTGGTCTTCTTTCTTTTCTCCATGCTCAATGTGGTACACACAAGGACACAGGACAGAGGTTGAGTCAACTTTAATCCATGTCAACTGGCTGCAAGTGTGATTTAGTTATTGCCAATACCTGTTAGGTGCCACAGGTAAGTTACAGGTGCTGTTAATTACACAAATTAGAGAAGCATCATATGATTTTTCGAACAGTGCCAATACTTTTGTCCACCCTCTTTTTTAAATTTGGTGTGGAATTATATCCAATTTGGCTTTAGGACAATTCTTTCTGTGTTTTTTCATTTAAGACAAATTAAATGAAGATAATAATACCAAAGATTTTGTGTTTGCAATCATTTTCAGGATGAAACTGAGTATTATCTGACAGAATTGCAGGGGTGTCAATACTTTTGGCCACAACTGTATCTGACTTTGTGTCAGAACAAAAACAGCTACAACAGATTTGGCGCCCTAATGTTAAGCCATGGTAGCAGGTCTATTCGGAAGCGGAATGTAGGAGTTTCCTGAGAGATTGAAAATTCAAATTCCAGCTGCAGCAAGGTAAGAAGCTTTTATTCTTACACTTTGTTTTTGTGCTTCCAATCTTTCTCAAATCTCTCCATATCTCTGAGTAAAGGCTGTAAACACGGTTCAAGAACCGATATCACCAGTAAGTTTTGTGATTATATGTTGGAATGAGAGTTGAATAACAGAGTAATAAGATAATAAGTATTTTCTGTCTGTTTACTAACTGGTTGCTTAGTGCAGAGCTGGGGCAGTGTCTGTTGCCATCTCAGATTAGCAGCACATTGCCTAAGGTTGTGTTTATGTTTATATAAGTGGCTAAGGCTATGTTTCCACGGTCAGGAAACCTTCAGTATTTGCTGCGGATTGGACACTGCGTACAGCCGCAGCATCCAATCCGCAGCGGCCAGATGATACAGCATAGTGGAGGGGATTTTATGAAATCCCATCTCCACTATGCGTGCACGGCCACATCTGGTGGCCCTGCGTAACCGGACATGAGACGCATCTTTATAGACTGCAGCGATATATATCTGTTTATCTTGCGGAGACGCTCCGTCTCCACAAGATAAATAGCCCAGTCTATGAATACGATCCAGAATCACCACGCGTACAACAGGGGATGGCGCTTTGGGCGGAGCGGGGTGTTCGCTGCGTCCAAAGTTCAGGGATTCCTGACGGTGGAAACATAGCCTTAGGGAGTTCCCAGAGTGTCAGTGAGTACTGCAATACTCATAAGATTTGTACTAATCCCTACGTAGAGTAGGCAGGGTGTGTGAATTTTTGTATGTATGTTTATGAGAACCTCTGAATGACATGAGTGAAGAGTAACTGAGTAGTATAAGAGACAAACAAGTCTCTGATTGATGAGAGGTTCCTTTAGGTTTGGTCCACTGTATGTGACAGAGCACATTGAACTCACTGTGGGCTGAATCAGGCAGAGTGATTGAGATAAGGGATTCTACTTAAAGGGGTCAGATGATTTCAGATTGCTGGGAAATAGATCCCTGAATGAGCACGTATGAATTGTCACTTGTCATTCTGTGAAAGGTGCACAGGCGTCCCGGGTGTTGTATGCCAAGTGGTCCTACAGGATTTCATGTGGAGTTTTTGGAGTTTCTGTGTTAAGCTGAATATAGAAGCTGGCAGAAGTGCTGCATTCCTTTTGCTTCTGAGTGAGAGATACTGTAAGTTCTTAACTTTCTGCTGCTGATGTTGGAAGGGGTGAATATGCTGCTGCACGCCAGTTTTCTGTGCTGAGGAGAACTGAGAGTTGTGTGCTTTTAAAGAGACAGTACTGGAAAGATGTGGAAATAATCCTGTAAATTGAAGTTGGTAATTCAAAGTAAAATATTGTGCCTATTTTAGGAAGACTTGTAGGTGATTGTTTGATGAGTGTGTGTTTGTACCTGCTTCTAGTGGTATGGTTTATGTATGGCTAGTTGAGGATCAGCAGAGAGAGGGTAGCCAACTGCATGGCATGTCTAGCAGGTGAAAGGCCTATCACACCTGGGCCTTCCCAGTTTAGTCAGAAGTTTTTAGTGGGTCGGAGAGCCACTTGAGCTTTCCCACTGTCCATGGAGATGCTCTAGTAGGTGAGAGGCCTATCACACCACGGTCTTCCTACTTTAATCAGCAGTTTTTAGTGGGTCAAAGAGCCATGTGAGCCTTCCCACTGTCCTTGGAGCTGCTCTAGTAGGTGAGAGGCCTATCACCCCTGGGTCTTCCTACTTTAGTTATCAGTTTTTAGTGGGTTAGAGAGCCACGTGAGCCTTCCCACTGTCCATGGAGCTGATCTAGAAGGTGAGGGGCCTATCACACCTGGGCCTTCTTACTATAGTCAGCTGGTCTAACAGGTAAGAGAACCACAAAAGCCTTCCTCCTGTTAAACCCTGCAGGTCTACCAGGTGAAAGAGCGACGAGAGCCTTTCCGCTACACCTTGACAGTGCATTCTGACTTGCTAGTGTGTGGCCTGTGGACAAAGTCCAGGAACACTGAGAGGGCATTTGCAGAAAGGTGAGCTGTGTGAAGAATTAGTTGAAGCCATGGGAAACTTGTTCTGTGTGCAGTCAGGGCTTCCAATGGGATCCAAAACAGCTATATAGATAGCAAAAGACAAAGAAGGAAAAGGCGCAGTGAAGAATGTGGGACCAATACTGAAAAAAAGCAAACATGCCAGAGTGTGGACAAGGAAAGAGAACAACAAGTGAATAAATGGTGTTGCGTGGCTGAAGAAATCAAGCATTATGGATGAAAGGTGCATTCAATATTGAAAAAGAAACAGCACTCACCATTGTTTCTTAAAAAAGGTTAATATCCTTTATTCCATGTGGTGGGACAATCCTTTACATGCAGAGGGAGCAGGGAAGTGAAGGAGGACAACAGCTTTTCGTGCCTATCCCAGCGCTTCTGCAGGTCCAAACACATGGTCTTCAACATATTTTTCATGCAGCACCCAGCTCACTCAGGTGGTATGCTTTAAACTAAGTACTGATTCAGACTGCAGTCAGCAGATTGGTGCCGTTTTTTCTGCTTTTGCATTTGTTGCTATGGATGTAAAGAGTATTTAGAATGTTTTGATGCACAAAATTTCAAGACCATGACTGCTACAGCCCCAA
This sequence comes from Dendrobates tinctorius, assembly GCF_039654945.1. Lineage (NCBI taxonomy): Eukaryota > Metazoa > Chordata > Amphibia > Anura > Dendrobatidae > Dendrobates > Dendrobates tinctorius. Next base: position 3,559,305 of record NW_027362043.1, read on the forward strand.
CTTTGTAAAACCAGATACCCATGCAAGACAGATTTGTAAACACAGTGGCCAGCCAATCCCAGACTGGAGAGATACTGTCATGCCCGCCATGCCGGCCATGCTGCTTGCACTGCAAGATCCCCATTGTCATGCCTCATTGTCCCCAGGTCCGGGTCCCTGCGGGTGCCCCACGGGTCTCGCTTGTGTGTACAGGCGCACCTCATGACGGTTATGCCGCAAGATTCCTGGAGCAGTGTGCACACGCACCTCGTAACCGTTATGCTGCAAGATCCCTGAAGCAGTGTGCATGCGCACCGAACTGTCATGCCAGCCATGGCTGCTATGCCGCATGACCCCTGGAGCAGTGTGCATGCGTACCGAACTGTCATGCCCGCCTTGTCTGGTATGCCGCATGACTCCTGGAGCAATGTGCATGTGCACCGAACTATAAAGCCTGTTATGTCTTATGCTGAAAGATCCCTGGAAGCAGTGTGCACACGCACCTCGTGACTGTTGTGCTGCAAGATGCCTGGAGCAGTGTGCACGCGCGCCTCATCTCATGGCTGCCTGCCATTGCCAGTGCGCATGTGTGTTTTACCTCATGGCAACATGCCATTTCGAGTGATCAGTCGTCCCTGCTCTGCCTGCAGCAATCCTCTCTGTTCCTGGAGACCCTGATCATGTGACCTTTCCTGTGTTCCAGCACAGTCTGATCCAGCTATCCTCTCTGTGTTCCTGGACACCCTGATCATGTGACCTTTCCTATGTTACAGCACTGTCTGATCCAGCTATCCTCTTTGTGATCCTGGAGACCCTGATCATGTGACCTTTCCTATGTTCCAGCACAGTCTGATCCAGCAATCCTCTCTATGGTCTTGGAGGACTCAACCATGTGACCCTCTCTATGATCCTGGAGGAACTGAACCAGAAGTCCTCTCCTGGTCCTGACCCAGAAGTGCAGGTGCTAATGCCCTATATCAGACCGCCCCTTCCTATGGTCAGGGCCTGAGTATCGTGTTGCTTCCCTGCATGGCTGCTTGGTCTGCTGGGTCACTCCCTTTATTCTGTGCCGCTGCACTCTGCCCTGTAGTGCGTCCCTGCACACGCTCTGTGCTTGTACTCTGTCTCTTGTCCCGTGCCATGTCTTGTGTTGTCTTTCGTGCTGTGTTTGTCCTTGTTATTCTTAGACTTGTAGTCCTTCCTCTGTTCTCTGCCTTAGCCTGTTTTGCTATGTCTTGCCTAAGCTCTTCTTTGCCTTGTTGTTCGTCCTATGTTCCGTGTCTAGTCGCAAGGTTCTGCCTTGACCCGGCTCTGGCCTTCGGCCTATGCTCCGCTGCTAGACTCTGTCCTTTGGTGCTCTCTAGCACATTTCCTGGCTAGTCTCGAGGCTCTGCCTTGACCCGGCTCTGGGCTTCGGCCTACGTTCCGCTGCTAGCTCTGTACTCTGCTCTATTTCTCTGCTATGGTGCTCTATAGCAGGGGTCCCCAACCGCCGGTCCGCGGCCCAGCACCGGGCCGCTGCAGTGCCCTTGCCGGTCCACGGACACAAGGGGAGCCAGGGGCGGTCAGTGGCATAGCGGGGGCTGGGGCGGCGCGCAGCAGCTCTTAGCGGCGGGCAGGGAGCGATCAAGCAGCTCCGCTGCCTGCAAGAGGGAATAGCAGGAGCGGAGCTGCAAGGACCCGTCCAGCTTCCTGCCCGCCGCCCGCGCTTCCTGTCTCTGACTGACACAGAGAGGAGCGCGGCCGCTGCTGTGTCAGTGCGAGGAAGCGCGGGCGGCGGACAGGTGAGAGGAGAGAGGTGGTGTCTGTGTGTATATGTATGTCTGTCTGTGTGTGTGTGTATAATGTGTGTACATGTATGTCTGTGTGTGTGTGTATAATGTGTGTACATGTATGTCTGTGTGTGTGTGTACATGTATGTGTGTGTGTGTTGGTCTGTGTTTGTGTAGCCTGGCCCTGGAGGAGATGGGGACATGAGGAGAAGGCCATGAGGGGAGTGATGGGGTGAAGGCAATGATGGGGAGAAGGGAGTGATGGGGTGAAGGCAGTGATGGGGTGAAGGCAATGATGGGGAGAGGGGAGTGATGGGGTGAAGGCAATGATGGGGAGAGGGGAGTGATGGGGTGAAGGCAATGATGGGGAGAAGGCAATGATGGGGAGACAGCAGTGATGGGGTGAAGGCAATGATGGGGAGACAGCAGTGATGGGGTGAAGGCAATGATGGGGAGATGGCAGTGATGGGGTGAAGGCAATGATGGAGAGACAGCAGTGATGGGGTGAAGGCAATGATGGGGAGACAGCAGTGATGGGGTGAAGGCAATGATGGGGAGACAGCAGTGATGGGGTGAAGGCAATGATGGGGAGACAGCAGTGATGGGGTGAAGGCAATGATGGAGAGACAGCAGTGATGGGGTGAAGGCAATGATGGGGAGACAGCAGTGATGGGGTGAAGGCAATGATGGAGAGATGGCAGTGATGGGGTGAAGGCAATGATGGAGAGATGGCAGTGATGGGGTGAAGGCAATGATGGGGAGAGGGGAATGATGGGGTGAAGGCAATGATGGGGAGACAGCAGTGATGGGGAGAAGGCAATGATGGGGAGAAGGGAGTGATGGGGTGAAGGCAATGATGGGGAGAAGGGGGTGATGGAGCACTTATTCAAAACCTATGGTGAGTTGAGTCACATTATAAATGTTATTTAATTATAAGTATGCACTGCTACACTACAACCGTGTCCATAGCCCCGCCCCCTTATGACCAAAGCCCCGCCCCTGCCACACCTCCATCCCCGCCCTGCCGGGCCATGGAAGAATGGTCTTGCTTGAAACCGGTCCCCGGTGCAAAAAAGGTTGGGGACCACTGCTCTATAGCACACTCTCTGACTAGTCTCAAGGCACTGCCTTCACCCGACTCTGGGCTTCGGCCTACGTTCCGCTGCTAGTTCTATGTCTGTGTACCCGGCTCTGGGCTCTAGCATACGCTCCGCTTCTCTTCTCTTGTACCCGGCTCTGTGCTACTGCCTACGTTCCGCTCTCTGTCCTGAACTCTGACCCTGGCGTGCCCGCTGCATGTGGAGGACCTTGCCTTGAACTCTGCCCCTGGCGTGCCCTCTGCATGCTCAGGACCATGTCTTGAACTCTGTGTCTAGCCTCCGTTTTTCGTGCGCTCTTGCACCTCTCATACTAGGCTTTGCCGTGTTGTCTCGCACGCGTCTCTGTCCTATACCTTTGCCTAGCCCTGCCTTGTGGCTGCGTGCCCTCTTGCATGCGCCTAGTCGCCCCGTGCCCACCTGTTTGTGCCTCAGCTGTGCCGCCTCTAGTCATGCCCGCCTGTCTGTGCCTCAGCCGTGCTCGCCGGCCAGTGCTATAGTGGTTTCCACCTGTCTGTGCCTCAGCCGTGTCGCCTCTAGTCGTGCCCACCTGCCTGTGCCTCCAGCCGGTACCGCCTGCCGGTGCTCCAGTCGTGTTTTCTGTGCTCCCTTGCACTCACGCTGTTTCTCGCACTGTGCGTTTTCGTGCTACTCTTGCACAAGTCTTTCGCTTTCTTTGCTCTGTTCTGTACCTTGTCTCTCTGTCGTGTTCTGAGTTCTATGACCTGTCTTGAATCTTTTTCTTTCTTGCATCATGCTCTGTGCTCTGCTCTTTGTCTTGGACCCTGACCTTGGCGTGCCTCTCTGCATGCACAGGACATCTGTCCTGAACTTCAAAGCCCAACATGTTCTCTAACACGTGTGGGACCTGCCGTTAACCATGTACCCTGGAGTGCCTCCTAGCACGGCCAGGACCATTCTTTGTGCCGTGCCCCTGGCGTGCTCCTAGCACGCGCAGGACCTTGAGTCTTGAATCCTGGCGGCTTCCTTAGCGCGCCCAGGACCTTGGATCTTGAACCCTGGCTTGTCCCCTATACACGCACCATGCCTAGTGTGTTGAACCCTGCCTTGCACCTTGCCTTGGACCCTGGCGTGTCCCTAGCACGCACCCTGCCTTGAACTTTGCCTTGGACCCTGGCGTGTTCCCTAACACGCACCATGTTTTGAACACTTTCGTGCCTCCTTGCCTGAACCCTGGTTTGCTTCCCGGATGCCCGGATCCTGCCGATCGCCATCAGAGCTCCGGAACCTGATGATCCTGTTGATCGTTGCCTGCTGTCCGGAGTCTGACGTCATCGTGCCGTTGCCTGTACCCAGGCATGCCACCTAGCACGTGCCATGCCATGGACCTTGGCGTGCCCTAGCACGCAACTTGCTGTGTTTTCCCTGTGTTATCACGTCTTGCACCTGATGTTACCCTGAGTTTGCCTTAATGAAGATACCTTGAACTCACATCTTGTCTTGTCTTGTTTCCTGCACGTCCCTTGTCGTCAGACACTCACATTGTGTCTTCCTTGAGTCGGCCGTCTGGTTCTAGCAGTCGTTTTGGCTCACCCCCTTGGTCTTGCCCCTGACACTCCCTGTATAAGGGGTGGTTCCTCACAAGGTCAGCTCGCCCTCGGTGGGTGGGAGCCACGACCCAGTGGGTCCACTCTAAAGAAAAAGTCGACTCAGCTGAAGCTGACTCGTCACAGATACTTATGTGACATGTGCTGCCATCTAACTTGTCTTACCCTGAATTCTGTCTGGACAAGATTACGTACTTGTAGTGACAAAAGAAGCTGACACAGTAGTGGGGACTTTGACTTTGACTTTCGGGTCACCTCCACAACCAGACAACCATCCACATCAGGGCCAAGGAAGGTGACTAGAGTAAGACAGACACAGGAGTATTATGCCTGGGGCCCCTCTGACCAGCTACAGTAGCTATGTTAGAACAGTTGACTCACCCAGAGAACCAACATTTCCCATTTTACAGACAAATACAGACAATACAGCGGATGTATATGTGCACATAGGCAGAAATAGAGAGTTTGGTGACTACGAAGGCAGGTGACATACACATAATTAAGACACACACAGATGTGACAAAGGACTTACGGTACACCGTACAGACAGCCAGACCAGAATGGAGAAACATGAATCCAAAAGACCTCTTACAAGTTGCTAAGGTAGTTAATAATATTAAATTTTATTTCTATAGCGCCGACATATTCCGCAGCACTTTACGTTTCAGAGCGAGTTGAACAGACAAGAACAAAGCGACCAGTCATGTATACCAGAGAACAAGGAAAACAGTGGAGACACAATAAGAGACCTGGTGACTTAGCAACAGTGCGGTGCTGGAATTGTGTGGAAAACGGACATTACTATTAACACTGCATAAACCCTAACAAGGAGACGGAGCACACTGATTTTTAACCTCCTTTGCCTTTGGTCTAGGAAACTGGCAACCCAGTGATAAGTGAGGACCCTGTTCTTGTCCTCTCAAGACCTGGTCCTAGTTTTATTATGACCATAACATGACAGGGGGGGAAGGAGGCTGACTTTGTGATTGACACTGGGGCAGCAGAAACTGTGGTGAGAAACAAAGACCAATAACTTACTACTCAGCATGATTAGACCCAGTGATCAAAGGGTCTCATCTCGACATGACAACCATGCTGTACTCGTACATGTTCAACCAAAACACCTGTCTATGGCCAGACAGTTCAGACTTCAATGCGCTCTACTAATTCTTGAGTATGTCACCCTCAAAAGATGTATTGTTCTGAATCCAGCCACCCTTATGCCTGTAGAGTCAGAAAAGAGGGAATTGGTAACAGTATTAGCAACTGAGAAAGAGTATTTTGACATGACGTATGAACATGACTGCATGTAAATAATGAATCAGGAGATAGTGGGTTTTGCACATGTTCATGATAAACCTATTCCTAATGCAGATTTTAAGCTTTTTGTAGATGGCTATGTGGCGCCCCTGAGGGTTCAGTCGCCACAGAGTTATTGCACCTCCTCCTGAGGTGTGGTGCCCCACCATCCAGGTAAGGTGGAGACACCTGACCACACTCCAACACCTGCATTCCACACAACATAGTAGTGTAGCAAAGCACCCTTGGGTGGCTCCCTGCTGGGAACACGAAGCGTGCTGGGAGGCGGGTGGAGTTTAGTTTGCACCAAAAGAGCGGGAAGAGTTTAAGATTGGGTCAGTCTGCCAGAGAAGCTCCCCTGAGAGTGATGGATTGAAGGAAGTGCTGCAGCAGACCTCAGTGACCTGGGTCTGCTGGCACAGGAAAGAGATATTCAGAAAGCCTAATTCTCCATAAGAAGGAAAGGATTTGTACGGAACGTGAGGAGAAGAAGGGAACTAGGGACTAGGGTTAGAGCAGAACCCTTCCCTAGTTCACAGCGCAAGGCCGGGGTCTGGTCCCCGAGGTTGTATGGATACTAATGGTCCTGCAGCAGACACCGGAGGAATTGAAGTTGTCACCACTTTATTCCCACACCAGACTTGGGGGCAGTAAGTAAGTAAGGAGTCCCCGATGCAGGCTACAGCTGTCTGCCGTACAAATAGAGTACATAGGAACATCTGACAGGATGAACTCCAGTGTAACTCAGTAATTTGAGTACTTCACTTTAGGCGCTAAGAGGGAGATGTTCAGAAAAGGCACATGTTGGCGGAGTGTTGGAAAGGAAGACTTCATCTTGCCTGGAAGTTGGCTGAGCTCCTGACCCAGAGGACACGGCACCGAGGCGGGCACCTATATGCACAACAGACTGTGAGTAAAGCTTTGGAACTACATGCCCTGGTGTCCTCCACTTATTCCTGCGTCAAGCCACTCGTCACTGCTACGTCCCCACCCCCGTGCCTGACACTGCACCATCTACGTTTCACTTCACCTACACTGCCCTGGGACTACAGCCCTGTCTGTGGAGGGCTATGACATCCTTGGTGCACCACACCATCTGTCCCAGAGGATCTGTCCGCAGCGTCGGCTTAACATCTTCATTGCCGAACACCACAGGTGGTGTCACGAATCATTCATAAACTTTCCCCTTTTACAATGAGCGCCCAGGGCCATGGGCCGGGTCCCAGCTACCAAGACATCTCCCATTGAAACTCATCGGGCCTCGTACCGAGTACCCTGCCAGCCCTGGGAGGGCGACCCAGCTACACTGGATATGCAATAGTATCCTCATATGAGGTAATCTGAGCTGGCCCACTCCCTCCTCACATGTCAGCTCAGGAGGCAATGATGAATGCACTCATTGAGGCGTGTAAAGCTGCTGCAGGTAAAGTCGCTAACATTTATTATTATGGCCCTATCTGGATAAGCAGAGCTTTTCTTGCATTAACTAGTAAGCCCATTAAAAATGCAAAGCTGGTGAAGCAATCAATGGAGGCATTGATGTTACCAGTCCAGGTTGGCATAATCAAGGTGAAAGCACACACAAAAAGTGACTCCCTGGAGGTGGAGGGCAACAAAAGGGCGGACGAGGCTGCTAAAGTAGCAGCAAGGCAGCCTGGGGAGCAAGGGGTGGGGAGTCAGCAAGTTCCAGCCACGATGAGCCTAGATGTCCCGAAATCCATCCAGCAACAGACTTACCCTCAGAGAAGGAACACTGGTGGAAAATGGGAGTAGAGACAAACTCAAATGGAGTATGAGAGAACAGGGATAAATTGTGTTTACCGAGCTTTCTGTTCCTAGTGATGGCGTAAACAACATATTGCTCCACTCAAGCCTGAAAAAGTCACATTTGTACCATAGTAAATGCCATCTGGATCGCTCCTGGTTTAAGTTACGCAGCCGCGAAACACGGGCAGTCCTGCCTCATCTGTGCACAACACAACCCAGGTGAAAACAGTAGAAGTCTCTAAGAAACCAAGGCCTCTCTACCCATTTCAGAGTCTGCACATTGACTACATACAACTACCCAAGGTAGGAGTGTATGAATATGTCCTGGTATGTGTAGATCTCTTCTCTGGTTGGCCGGAAGCCTATCCAGTAAAATGTGCTAATAATAAAACAACTGCAGAGAAACTGATGAAAGAACTGATCTGAAGATATGGAGTCCCAGAAACCGTAGAAAGTGACAGGGGTACACACTTCACTGGAGAAATAATGAAGGAAATTATGCAGGCCCTGGGATAGAGCAAGCATTTCATACCACATATCATCTACAAGGTAGAGAGAAAGTGGAAAATTTAAATGGGACACTTAATCTAAAAATTCAAAAGATCCACGGTTTGATAGCCTTTTCCAAGTCCAGTTGACCACATCCACCTCAGTGAAACTTGATGGTTATCCCTCCTGGATCGACGCAAGTCACTGGAAAAGGGTCGCTTCACCAGCAATCTGACTGTTCTACTAATCACCTTGCTAGTAGTAGCAGGATTATTGTATCCTACAGAGACACTGGATAAACTTTAAAATATGAACTGGGACAACAAACTTATTCAACATCATGCTTTACTTATAAATGACATGGAGAAAAACCAAAAGACTATTGGAGCTCTACATGCAGCCCAGTATCTGCGAGGACTATGCCGTACTTAGCCTTACCTCTGGAGCCATGGAAGGTATTAACCCCACACAGCATACACAATGAGACTTGGACTCAATCTAAGCATCTAAGTTTTGGGGAAAAGATGTGCCTCGTGATGTATCTGCCTCACGGACTATAGATGGATGGGTCACTAATCCTTCCTTTCAGTTAAATATAAGATGACCTACGAGACTCCTGGTGGGTGGCATAGTGTAAATCTGCATGCAGTTTGTTTTGTTTATTGCCTTTTTTAGCTGTAAAAATGCTGAACCATCCATAGTGCATTATAGACCCAGATAGCCACTATTGACGAGGAAATTGGGTGTCCACACAGAGTGGATGGGAGAAGCAAGTAGGAAGCCACCTTATGGGTACTAGACCCATGAGACAGTAGCTCCTTTGTGGACACCAAGTAACCCTGTGGCAAAGATTATACCATTTATAAAAGGGGGAAATTGATATAGAAGCATTAACCCCTTCACTACCAAGAGTGGTTTGCACGTTAACTCCCGGGCCAATTTTTACAATTCTGGTCACTGTCCCTTTATGAGGTAATAACTCTGAAACGCTTCCATGGATCATGGTGATTCTGACACTGTTTTCTCATGACATATTGTACTTCATGTTAGTGGTAAAATTTCATTCAAATAACTGGCGTTTATTTGTGAAAAAAATGGAAATTTGGCGAAAATTTTTAAAATTTTGCAATTTTCCAACTTTGAATTTTTATGCCCTTAAATCACAGAGATACAGCACACAAAAAACTTGATAAGTAACATTTCCCACATGTTTACTTTACATCAGCACAATTTTGGAACCAAAATTTTTTTTTGTTAGGAAGTTATAAGGGTTAAAAATTGACCAGCGATTTCACATTTTTGCAACACCATTTCATTTTTACGGACCACATCACATTTGAAGCCACTTTGCGGGGTCTACATGATAGAAAACACCCAAAAGTGACACCATTCTAAAAACTGCACCCCTTAAGGTGCTCAAAACCACATTCAAGAAGTTTATTAACCCTTTAGGTGCGTCACAGGAATTTTTTGAATATTTAAAAAATAATGAACATTTAACTTTTTTTCACAAAAAAATACTTCAGGTTCAATTTTTTTTATTTTACCAAGGGTAACAGGAGAAATTGGACTGCAAAAGTTATTGTGCAATTTGTCCTGAGTACGCTGATACCTGATATGTGGGGGGAAACCACTGTTTCGGCGCATGGCAGAGCTCAGAAGGGAAGGAGCGCCGTTTGACTTTTTCAATGCAAAATTGGCTGGAATTCAGATCGGACGCCATGTCACGTTTGGAGAGCCCCTGATGTACCTAAACAGTGGAAACCCCCCATAAGTGACCCCATTTTGGAAACTAGACCCCCCAAGGAACTTATCTAGATATGTGGTGAGAACTTTGAACCCACAAGGGCTTCACAGAAGTTTATAACGTACAGTGGTACAAATAAAAAAATCATATTTTTTCCACAAAAATGATCTTTTCACCCCCAATTTTTATTTTCCCAAGGGCAACAGGACCCTAAAAGTTATTGTGCAATTTGTCCTGAGTACGCTGATACCCCACATGTGGGGGAAAACCACTATTTGGGCGCATGGCAGAGCTCGGAAGGGAAGCAGCGCCATTTGACGTTTTTGACTGGAATTGAGATCGGACACCATGTCGCGATTGGAAAACCCCTGATGTACCAAAACAGTGGAAACCCCCCACAAATTACATCATTTTGGAAACTAGACCCCCCAAGGAACTTATCTAGATGTGTGGTGAGAACTTTGAACCCCCCAGTGCTTCACAGAAGTTTATAATGCCTGGGCGTGAAAATAAAAAAATCGTATTTTTTCCACAAACATGATCTTTTAGTCACCAATTTTTTTATTTTCCCAATGGTACCAGGAGAAACTGGATACCAAAAGTTGTTGTCCAATTTGTTCTGAGTACGCTGATACCTCATATGTGGGAGAAAACTACTGTATGGGCACACGTCGGGGCTCGGAAGGGAAGTAGTGACGTTTTGGAATGCAGACTTTGATGGAATGGTCTGCGGGTGTCATGTTGCTTTTGGAGAGCCCCTGATGTACCTACACAGTGGAAGCCTCCCACAAGTGACCCCATTTTGGAAACTAGATCCCATAAGGAACTTATCTAGATGTGTGGTGAGCACTTTGAACCCCCAAGGGCTTCACAGAAGTTTATAATGCCCGGGCATGAAAATAAAAAAATTGCATTTTTTCCACAAACATGATCAATTAGTCCCCATTTTTTTTATTTTCCCAAGGGTACCAGGAGAAATTGGACCCCAAAAGTTGTTTTGCAATGTCCTGAGTAGGCTGATACCCCATATGTGGTGGTAAAACACTGTTTGGGCGCATGGCAGAGCTTGGAAGGGAAAGAGCACCATTTGACTTTTTCAACGCAGAATTGGCCGGAATTGAGATCCGACGCCATGTTGCATTTGGAGAGCACCTGATGTGCCCAAACAGTGGAAACCCCCAATTCTAACTCCAACCCTAACCCCAACACACCCCTAACCCTAATCTCAGCCCTAACCCTAGCCCTAACCCTAGCCCTAACCCTAGCCCTAGCCCTAACCCTAGCCCTAGCGGGAAAATGGAAATAAATACATTTTCTTTTAATTTTATTATTTTTCGCTAACTAAGGGGGTGATAATGGGGGGTTTGATTTACTATTTATGGCGGTTTTTATGTTTGGCGGCTGTCGCACTCTAAAAGACTATTTTTATTGTAAAAATAGTTTTTGCATCACCACATTTTGAGAGCTATAATTTTTCCGCATTTTGACTCACTGAGTCATATGAGGTCTTATTTTTTGCGGGATGAGTTGGCGTTTTTATTGGTACCATTTTCGGGCACGTGACATTTTTTGATCGCTTTTTATTCCGATTTTTGGGATGCAGAATGAACAAAAACCAGCGTTTCATGAATTTCTTTTGGGGGGGTGCGTTTACACCGTTCCGCGTGCGCTAAAATTGATAAAACGGTTTTATTCTTCGGGTTGGTACGGTTAAAGCGATACCTCATTTATGTCGTTTTTTTATTATTGCACTTTTTGCTCGGCGGTATGATAATAAATCATTATTTTTTGCTTTGTTTTTTATTTTTAATTTTTAAGGGGTTCGCTAAAGGGGTTAACTAATGGGACAGTTTTATAGGGCAGGTCGTTACGGACGCGGCGATACCAAATATGTGTACTTTTATTGTTTTTTTTTATTTCGAAAAAATGAGTTTATTTGGGAATATTTTTTTTTTTCTAATTTATTTAGCGATTTTTTAAATTATTTTTACACTTTTTTTTAACTTTATTAGGTTGTCCGAGGGGGTACATCACTGTCCTGTGACAGATTGCTAATCTGTCACATCACAGATCACTGTGACAGATCAGCAATCTGTCACAGGCATAGACGCAGACTTCCTCATGCCTGCGCTTTGCAGGCACTGAGGAAGTCAGCTCCCTACAGGCCCCTGAAGGTCCCCGTCGCCATCTTGGATCTGGGGACCTTTAGGGAAAGAGACCCCCGCAGCAGCGCTGCACATTGCGCTGCTGTGGGGGGCTCAGGGAAGGACGGAGGGAGCCCCCTCCCTGCCGATGCTTCCCTTTAACCCCCGGTACACCGCGATCGTGTTTGATCGCGGTGTCCAAGGGGTTAACGTGTCGGGGCGGTCCGTGACTGCCCCTGACACACTGTGCCCGGTGTCAGCTGTGATAATCAGTTGACACCCGGCCGCGATTAGCGGCGCTCACCACATGGGCGCCGCTGATCGCTGTGACGTAATATTCCGTCCATGGGAATTAGGTCCAGGGTCACATGGACGGAATATTACATCCAATGTAGGTAAGGGGTTAAAGGGGTTGTCCGGGCTTTTCACATAATCTCAGTACATATCTGGGCTGCAGAATTATGACAATAAGTAATTTACTTTCTGTCACTAGTTTGCACGGTTTTCTAGATATTCTGAACGGAACGTCCAAGGGGGGGTGTTATGGCATTGAAATGAGAATTGGTTGTAACCTCCTACTCTACTCCAAACATGCCCTATATAGCAACAATCCCACCCTCCATAGCTACAGGCCCTCCCCGTCCACATGAAGAAGCCCTCCTCACACAGTAACAAATCCTCCCCCTCTAGCAGCCTCACTGCAGAGAGCAGACCACCCAGCTGCTCCTCCCCCAGACACACGCTGAACAGTGTTCTATGTAAAGTGAAACTAGTGAGGAGGGAAAATCGTCCTGTATTCTGGGCCACTCCATGATTACAATACATAACTCATTATCAGTAATTCCGTCCCTCACTGTCCCAGGCTCCTGGCAGCAGTGAGAACAGACTGTGTGATGGCCAGTGATGGGGGTCTGCAGCTTCTAACCTGCACAGGGGATGGCAGTCACTGATGTAATCTGTTGTGTAATAAAGCCTCTGCTGTGTGAATGAGACAGCTCTGTGTCACTGATGTCTTCACACAGCAGCAGATTTGGTGCAGTGTATGTGCGAGCACTGTGTCTCTAATGACACAAATACTGATGGGAGCAGCCTGTCCAATCAGCAGCTGTAACGGTGTGAAGTGTTGGGGGGTGTATGTATGGAGATATATATGATACTAAGAGAATCCTTATGTGACACACAATTGAATGATATCATTATATGATATCTCAAAAAAGGGGTGACAGATTCCCTTTAACTCAGCCTCACTGGTGATGCGACATATCTGACTTTGGGTCAGAACAAATGCAGCTACAACATGGGTTAGGGATGGGATAAGTGAGGTGGTGAAGTTGGGGGGGACGGGATGGGGTCAAGTGCACAAGTGATGAGGTGTGATTTAGAGAGGAGATGAATAATCTCTCCTTCAGTGATTTTGGAGAGGGAGGTTATGGGGAAGAGTTTGGTAAAAAAAAAAAAAGGGGTTGTGGTGGATTAACAATGAAGACTTGCCTTGTTTGGTGGATCTTATTTTTTAAGTGTGTGGTCAGCAGAGATAAGGGAGGTTGGAGGTGCCAGTGGTGGGTGGTGGAAGGAGTTAAAAGTGTTGAATAACTGTTTAAAGTTGTAGGCTAAGTAAGATATGAGGTTTATGAAGTAGGCCTGTTTATCAGAGGTGAGGGTTGATTTGAATACGAGTGTTGCTAGTATGAATGCAGTGAAGTCATCTTGTGAATGTGTTTTCTTCCAACGTCGCTCCGCAACCCTGGACACTTGCTGAAGTTTTTAGTGAGGTTAATGTGCCAGGGTTTTTTATTGATTCCTTGCAATCTGCCATGCACAAGAGGGGCAACTGCATCAGTAACTAATGTGATATTGGCATTGTAGAAAGCAGTGGCACTGTCTGTGTTGTGAAGTGAAGATATGGATACCAGTGGTAGAATAGAGTCAGAGAGTGCCAGTTGTTGGACATGGGTGACAGGTGAGGAGGACAGTGGTGAGAAAGTGAGATGTTGGTCAGATAGGAAGAGAGGTGAGGTTGTGAGGTTAGATGGGGAGCAGAGACAGGTGAAGATAAGGTCTAATTTATGTCATCAGTCTGTTTGGGTGGCTGAGGAGAACCACTAAGTAAGCCCAAAAGATGAAGTAAGCGACAGGAGTTTGGAGGCTGCTGAATGGAGGGTGTCAGTATAGATGTTGAAGTCACCCATGATTATGATGGGAATGTCAGCAGAGAGAAAGTGAAGAAGCCAGGTGGAGAATTGATTAATAAAGGTCAGTGGCTGGACCCAGAGGTTGGTATATGACGGCCACTTGTAGGTTGGAGGTAAAGTAGATATGGAGAGAGTGCTCTTCAAGAGAAGGGAGGATAAGGTAGAATGTAAGTCCGCAAGGACAGGGTCCTCTCCTCTGCACCAGTCTGTCATTGTAAATTTGTTTAATGTTAACATTATCTATAACTTTGTATGTAACCACCTTCTCATGTACAGCACCATGGAATTAATGGTGATATTTAAATAAATAATAATAATATTAATAAGGTAAGACAGAGGTGGGATTGGGTTGAAGGTGCTTTTGGTAGAAAGGAAAAGACCCATTCCTCCACCATGTCTGTTGCCAGGGTCAGGAGTGTGGGTGAAGTGGAGGCCACCATAACACAGCTCAACAGAGGAGGTTGTGTTGGAGAGTCAGACAGGAAAGATTGCAAGAGGTAAAGAGGTCATGAATCCCATGTTGCTTATTGCAGACGGAGCGGGTGTTCTGGAGAGCTTCAGAGAGAGGGAGCAGGAGGTTGAGCGTCAAGGGCACAGGTTATACATAGGAGGGATTGTGGTAGTTCATATTAGGTTGGGAGCGATAGGAGGGGGAATTAATGGGAAGTATCAGCATTGGGCGGCCAGGATTGGGAGATATGTGGCAAGCAGTGAGAAGCAGAGAGAGGGAGAGCAGATGGGAGAAGGAAAGTGACCAACCAGTTTTATGTTTTAGAAGAAGAGATCTGAGGTTGAGGAGCAGGTCTGCAGATAAGGTCAGGTGGGGAGGTAAGAGGGAAGGAGAGAAAATTATTCGTTTAGAGAGTGCACGGGTTTGGGGATAGCGAAGGAGAATGAGGATTAGTGGAGACAAATTGTAAGGGCATATGTAAGCAGAGTGAAATAGTAAGAGTGGGGAAAAAAGAAAAGCTAAGTACATGTAGAGCCACACTTAGATGCAGCCACACAGACCACAAATACAGTTCATAACTAACTGTAAATCCATTAGTGAAGAAGAAAAATTTACCCTGTTTCATTACTATTTTGACCCTTACCCTCTTAAATTAATAAAATTATTACATAGATTATGTACCTTCGAATTCGTCTTCTAGCCCTGCGGCGTTGATAATCTCCACGAGAGAATGCTTCTAAGTTAGCGGGGTGCACAGCCCAATAATGCCCCTTTCCATTATCGCTCCGACCAGCTTTAGTAAAGCACTCATTAAGAGAGAGATTATGGCGCACGCTATTCCTCCAGCTCTTGTCCTGGTACAAACATGATATGTGGTTATTGTAATATTGTCATATTACATGCACTTCATAAAAAAGTAATAGATAATATTGGAATGACTTAGAGACTTGAGAAAAAAATAAACGTTTTGAAAATATACACAATTTATTACCAACAATAAAAACAACATAATAATTTAAAATCAAAAACATTGCTACCATTTTGTACACAGCAAACACAGTAAAGATGAATACAGCATAATGATTGTGATTCTAGCAATTCTGCATCTCTTTATCAGATCTAATCCATGTAAACCTTTAATATCAGTACGCGGAGTCTTCATAATTTAGAGTAAAGATAATGTGTGAATTGCAGGTCAGATTGCATGTGCAATTAGCTTTATCATCTCTTTTATTAGTTTTCCTATTCCATTGTGCTTACAAGCTGAGGGACAAAATGCAGAGAGGACCTTAAAACATAAATATACATCAGATAAAAAGCATTGCAAAAAATATGATTGAATTAATTTACTAGACAAACTAGTGAGATTCATATATGTTCACATATGTTTTAATCTGCAAGATACCTTACATCCCATTCATTTTGCCTCGTTACTCTGAGAATGATTTACAATACTTTATTGAATGTTTTCCCAATTAAAACAAGTTACCTGATTGTGGTAGTATGGGTAAGTGTTCATGATCCATTGGTATATGTCATTTAATTGGAGTCTCTTCTCAGGGCTGGACAAGATTGCCCTTGAAATCAGAGCTATGTAAGATTGATTTGGCTTTTCAAGCCTATTCCTCTCTTCTTGCTGATTGCTTTCAAACTTAGTTCTCCCTTTCATCTGGCAGTTCTTTGTCTCTATTTTTTCTTTTGTTGTTCTTTCCATGGTTTCTAGTTTTATTTCCTCAGTATTAGAGATGACTTTAGGAGGGATCATTATGTTTCCTTGACTACTTATAGAGTGATCCATCTTGTGTCTCATCTGGCTGTCCTCAGTCACTTTGGTTTTCTCTTGGGTTTCATAGTTTGCAACAGACTTCAACAAATCTGTGGGTAAAATAATTACTTCTGCTTTGCTTTGCGTATTTTCTGTCCCAGCTTCTATATCATGGATGGTTTTTTCATGGTGCGCGTCTGTCCATCCCATTAAGGAATCTATAAGAAAGGATGCTCCCAGTGTACGGACAGCAGAAGACATCCTGCGTCCTGTACCACCAAGCAATCCTGTTTCTTTGAATGTATGCTGTTGTTCTCCTTAATTAGTTTCTCTTTTTTATTTTCTAGTAGTTCTTCTTGGAACTAGGTCCCATACACTTCACTCTCACACCTGATACTCCCTCTCACTGAGTAGCTGTGCCTTCTGCAATAGGTGCCAATTACCAGTTCTCTAATTGTGACTGTTTATCCTTAGAAGCTTTGTTATCTGCAAGGATTTACACCCTAATCCTGCAAATAACAGGATTAAAACACATGCCGAACGCAAATCTACCCATCAACCATCTAAGACAAAAGCACACAAAATACTTGTGCCAAACAGAGGAGACAAACATCACATATCATTTCAAAAGCGTTAAATAAATTCCCAGCTCACCCAGGAGGATTTTTAGCATTATTTAGTGCTCAAAAAGACAAGTAATCATAAACGTTTCCCTCCCAAGACTTCCTGTCAGTGAAGCCCTGGGAGCGGAGCCATACGGTGGCATCAGACCGGTTTATTTCGGTCAGGTCACCATGTAGGTGTATACCATTAACAAACTATGAACCTTCCTTTTTTATGATAGGTCAGCATCACAATGAGTTGAAAGTCAATGCTGACACAGTTGACAGAACTAAACCGCCGAGTTGAATGATAGAACCCATGAAGTGCATGTGATTTGGGCATGGAGTGGAGAAAAAGCAAAGAGAAAAACCTTCATGATCTACATTCCTGCATATACACACAGGAATGTACAGTTCATAATGTAAAGGTTTGTGAAATGTCCTATGTAAGCATTCTTGCATTTCAGTCACTATGCAAAGGTTCAAATACATAATTCGAATAGGGACAAAATCTACAAGTAATTGATTTTGAGACCTTATACAAAGCAGAAAACGTAAATTCAACATTGTATAATTTATTTGGCTAGTCATAGTATTTAATGTTTAATTGGGCACATTGCTAATAATTTATGATAGGAAAAAGATTAATGACCATATTGCTGTTATTCAAAGAAAGAAAGACTTGGGTATACTAATAGATCATAAACTAAACATGCGTCTTGGGTATAGCTAATAGATCTTAGAAAGACTTGCTTATACTAATAGAAAGAATTGTGTATACTAATAGATCACAGACTGAATGAGTCAACAGTGTGATGCAGCAGCAAAAAAGGCAAATACAATTCTGGGATGTATTAGCAGAAGCATACAGTCTAGATCATGTGAAGTCATTATTGCCCTCTACTCCTGTTTGGTCAGACCTCATCTGGAATACTGTGTCCAGTTTTGGGCACCACATTTTAAAAAAGACATCAACAAACTGGAGCAAGTTCAGAAAAGAGCGACCAGAATGGTGACCAGTCTGCAAACCATGTCCTATGAGGATCGGTTACAGGATTTGAGAATGTTTAGCTTGCAAAAAAGAAGACTGAGAGGAGACTTAATAGCTATCTGCAAATATCTCAAGGGCTGTCACATTGTAGAAGGATCATCTTTATTCTCATTTGCACAAGGAAAGACTAGAAGCAATGGGATGAAACTGAAAGGGAGGAGACACAGATTAGATATTAGAAAAAACTTTTTGACAGTGAAGGTGATCAATGAGTGGAACAGGCTGCCACAAGAGGTGGTGAGTTCTCCTCAATGGAAGTCTTCAAACAGAGGCTGGACAGACATATGTTGTGAGTTCATTTTCCCCTTCATTACTGAGGCCCGAGGAACTCCCTCTTCTGGTAAAGAAAGGTAGTGAGCCTGATTATCAAACACCTGAGGCTGATGATGATGACTGGCTGAGTGGAGTTACGGACCGGATATAAGGCTGCTGACGCCCTTCTGCCCTGCGGGTGATTTCTCTGTGGGATCCTTGGAGACCAGTCTGAATTCCTGCTCCTCTAAAGCTAAGTTTGCTGCTCAGCCTTTTGCTTTTGTGCTTTGACTTTGTTTTGCTTTGTTTTTCTGGATTTCTGCCATTCCCTGCTGGGGTGTGCTGAATTCATTTAGCTCTGTCTTCTGAAAATACCTGAGTGCTGATTTAGTTTTTGAAGCCTAGCTGCTTCAGGGCCTTTTTCATATCAGCTTGTTGGCTTTGTCTTTGATAGGGTTTTGGCAGATTGCAGACAGCAGCCTTCCTGTCCTTTCCTATCTAGATAGTTGCGGGCCCCGTCTTTGCTCAGTCTATCTTTCTGTCTGTGTTAGTATTTTCATCTTGCTTCACCGTCATTATATGTTGGGGGCTGCCTATTGCTTTGGGGTCTGCTCTGGGGCAGTTTAGATTTCCCCTTTCTTTCTTTAGGCCTATGTAATTCTCCGGCTGTGATCGAGGGGTCTTGGGCTTCGTAGGAACCCCCCACGGCTACTGCTAGTTGTGTTGATAGGTTCAGGGGTCTGCAATCTGATAGTTGCCAACTTCTCTGGTTTTCTGGACTTAGCTTGTATTTCTGCTTTTGCCTCCTACGGTGACTCATTCATAACAGACATATGTCTGGGATGATTTAGTGAATCCTGCTTTGAGCAGGGGGTTGGACCAGCTGACCCAGGAACTCCCTTCCAACTCTACCATTCTATGAAAGTTAAGCAGTTAACAGGAACATCATTGATGAACAGAGACGTACATAGGAATTATGGAACCCTATAGCAAAAGTCCCCACCCAAATCAAAGTTAAAAGGTTCAGTGTGGTCACAGAAAAGCATATTTTACAACTTTTTAGCCCTTAAAGTAATTTTGCTCCTATTGAGGTCTCTTAGTGTTCTCTGGCATTAAGATGCCTTTTTCATGAACACCATAAAATTTTATGCCAACATTCATACCCCTAAAACACAGTATGATAGCCCCACAGTGAATCCCCACAGTGAATTCCACATGCAGGGTATGATGACCCCACTGTACCCCCACAATTCTCTAACAGTATAATGCTCCCATAGCCCTCCACACAATATGATGACCCCAACACAGTTCTCCACACAGTATAATGTCCCTCCATACAGCATAATGACCCCCCACACAGCCCTTCATGCAGCATAATATAATAGTCCCCAACATAGCCCTTCAAACAATATAAAGGCCCTCACATAGCCCACCAAGCAGTATAATTCTCTCCCCCATAGCCCACCATACATTATAATAGCCCACACATAGTATGATTATCCCAATGTACTCACTGATTAAAAAAAAAAGAAAAAAAACTACCAACTTCTCCCCTCTTCCCCATTGCTCTGGTCTCGCAACCTATGTTCTGAAGCTTCGCACAGCAGAAACTGACGTCATTACACCACCTGTGCTGAGTTGTCTGAGCTCAGATGCACAAGGAGAATGATGGAGGAGGGAGCTGATCACAATCTGTTCTTTCCATCATTGCTTTCAACTATATCTACATCCAGGATGCAAATACAGTTGAAAGTGCAACGTCAGGCGGTGGTCTCAAAGAGGTCATGTTGTCTGCGGTATCAATTTGGGTATATTTAACTTTTTGTTCTTTTTGATTTTTTCAAGTCAGATACAGTTAGGTCCATATATATTTGGACAGAGACAACATTTTTCTAATTTTGGTTCTAGACATTACCACAATGAATTTTAAACAAAACAATTCAGATGCAGTTGAAGTTCAGACTTTCAGCTTTCATTTGAGGGTATCCACATTAAAATTGGATGAAGGGTTTAGGAGTTTCAGCTCCTTAACATTTGCCACATTGTTTTTAAAGGGACCAAAAGTAATTGGACACTTGACTCCAAGGCTATTTCATGGACAGGTGTGGGCAATCCCTTCGTTATGTCATTCTCAATTAAGCAGATAAAAGGCCTGGAGTTGATTTGAGGTGTGGTGCTTGCATTTGGAAGGTTTTGCTGTGAAGGAAACAGCGGTCAAAGGAGCTCTCCATGCAGGTGAAACAAGCCATCCTTAAGCTGCAAAAACAGAAAAAACCCATCCGAGAAATTGCTACAACATTAGGAGTGGCAAAATCTACAGTTTGGTACATCCTGAGAAAGAAAGAAAGCACTGGTGCACTCATCAATGCAAAAAGACCTGGGCACCCACAGAAAACAACAGTGGTGGATGATCGCAGAATAATCTCCATGGTGAAGAGAAACCCCTTCACAACAGCCAACCAAGTGAACAACACTCTCCAGGAGGTAGGCGTATCAATATCCAAATCTACCATAAAGAGAAGACTGCATGAAAGTAAATACAGAGTGTTCACTGCATGGTGCAAGCCACTCATAAGCATCAAGAATCAAAAGGCTAGCCTGGACTTTGCTAGAAAACATCTAAAAAAGCCAGCACAGTTCTGGAAGAACATTCTTTGGACAGATGAAACCAAGATCAACCTCTACCAGAATGATGGAAAGAGAAAAATATGGCGAAGGCGTGGTACAGCTCATGATCCAAAGCATACCACATCATTTGTAAAACACGGCAGAGGCAGTGTGATGGCTTGGGCATGCATGGCTGCCAGTGGCACTGGGTCACTAGTGTTTATTGATGATGTGACACAGGACAGAAGCAGCCAAATGAATTCTGAGGTATTCAGAGCCATACTGTGTGCTCAGATCCAGCCAAATGCAGCCAAACTGATTGGTCGTCGTTTCATACTACAGATGGACAATGACCCAAAACATAAAGCCAAAGCAACCCAGGAGTTTATTAAAGCAAAGAAGTGGAATATTCTTGAATGGCCAAGTCAGTCACCTGATCTCAACCCAATTGAGCATGCATTTCACTTGTTAAAGACTAAACTTCAGACAGAAAGGCCCACAAACAAACAGCAACTGAAAGCCAACGTAGTGATGGCCTGGCAGAGCATCAAAATGGAGGAAACACAGCATCTAGTGATGTCCATGAGTTCAAGACTTCAGGCAGTCATTGCCAACAAAGGGTTTTCAACCAAGTACTAGAAATGAACATTTTATTTACAATTATTTAATCTGTCCAATTACTTTTGGTCCCTTTAAAAACAGGGTAGCACATGTTAAGGAGCTGATACTCCTAAACCCTTCATCCAATTTTAATGTGGATACCCTCAAATGAAAGCTGAAAGTCTGAACTTCTACTGCATCTGAATTGTTTTGTTTAAAATTCATTGTGGTAATGTCTAGAACCAAAATTAGAAAAATGTTGTCTCTGTCCAAATATATATGGACCTAACTGTAAATAGCATGTTCATTTTATACTTTGGGTCGTTATGGATATGGTGATACCAAATATGTTTATTTATATTTAATTGACTGTTTTTATTTTTTCATCACTGGAGCTATGTGAGGGCTTAGAATTTTTGTTTGACAAAATGTTGTATTTATTTTGGTTCGTGATAATCTTTTATCACGTCTCATTCAATTTTCTTTAAATGAATGTATAAAAAAACTGCAATTTTGACTCTTTGGTTTTTGTTTTTTTTTAACAGCGTTCACCAGGAAAGCTAAATAACAAGCTAAGTTTTATAGTTAGATTTAGAGTTTAGCAAAATGGGTAGGTCATATTCAAATGTCGGTGACTTTTGCTGAAGTCGGGTTTCATGAAACGAAACCCGACCATAGCATGAGGTCGGCCACGAGGTCGGCCACCTGAGCGCCAAAATCGCGTTTCAAACTATGCTTCCAGCGCCCTTTTTCAGCCAATGATGGAGGACGCACACTGTGGGCAACGCGATGACATAGGCATGAGTCACCACCATCTTTGAGAAGGGCATGCAAGTGATTGGCTGGCTTTGTGTGGCGTCACAGTGTGGGGAGGAGGACTCCCAGACAGTGAAAGGACAGGTACCCAGGGGACCGCCATCAGGGTTCCTGAGGGAACGATACTGGGAGGACAGTAAAAGGAAAGTAAAAAGGAAAGAGTTGACTGAAGTTGTCAGGGAAACAGGGGGTGGGGCAAGCTTAAAAGGAGCAGGGGGCGCACTGAAGTGGCAGTTGACAGAGAGCAGGACAACAGACAGGAAGCCGTGTGAGACAGAGAGGACCGAGGGAGCAGGCGGTGTGTTGTGGAGAGACAGACAGGGGCCTAAGAAAGGAAAGCTGCGGACTCACCGACTAGTGACACGTGAGAGACTTGCACCGGCAGCCACTCCCCGCATACGGTCCCATACAGCGACTCCTGCTGCTTCCCACCCTGTTGTGACAAGGCGACCGCTGCGACGACAGACCATTCCTTTACAGCGGTCAGGACACTGCCCCCCTGCCTTCTCCCTCAGTTGCGGCCCTGTCATCACCAGCGCCAGGGGGCGACACCTCGCTACAGGCAGTAGTAGAGGCCCCCATCCGGTTTGCTAAGGGACCCTGAGCAGAGGTTGGTGAACGGTTAAATTTAGAGACTGCATCATCACTGCGCCCCACTGACACAGTTTCTTCAGGGCCTGTTGCGCCCCACCGGCATCGCTTCTTCAGGGCCTGTTGCACCCCACCGACACCGTTTCTTCAGGGCCTGTTGCGCCCCACCGACACAGTTTCTTCAGGGCCTGTTGCGCCCCACCATCATCGTTTCTTCAGGGCCTGTTGCGCCCCACCGTCATCATTTATTCAGGGCCTGTTGCGCCCCACCAGCATCGTTTCTTCAGGGCCTGTTGCGCCCTCACCGTCATCGTTTCTTCAAGGGCCTGTCGAGCCCAGTTTCATCCCAGAGTATCGAGGCGTCAAGGCAGACGCATCAGCGACCTCTACGCGGCCACGCCTATGATCCTGACAGACCCCTGGAAGGATAAGTGTACTATAGGAGATAAGGACCCCCAGTTTGGTCATACGTGGCTTATAGCACCCGGGCCCAGCGGGTTAGTCGCATTTACCACAAGAAAGTGTTGTTGGTGAACGGTTAAATTTAGAGACTGCATCATCACCGCTCCCCACTGACACAGTTTCTTCAGGGCATGTTGCGCCCCACCGGCATCGCTTCTTCAGGGCCTGTTGCACCCCACCGACACCGTTTCTTCAGGGCCTGTTGCGCCCCACCGACAGTTTCTTCAGGGCCTGTTGCGCCCCACCATCATCGTTTCTTCAGGGCCTGTTGCGCCCCACGTCATCATTTATTCAGGGCCTGTTGCGCCCCACCAGCATCGTTTCTTCAGGGCCTGTTGCGCCCCCACCGTCATCGTTTCTTCAAGGGCCTGTCGAGCCCAGTTTCATCCCAGAGTATCGAGGCGTCAAGGCAGCCGCATCAGCGACCTCTACGCGGCCACGCCTATGATCCTGACAGACCCCTGGAAGGATAAGTGTATTATAGGAGATAAGGACCCCCAGTTTGGTCATACGTGGCTTATAGCACCCGGGCCCAGCGTGTTAGTCGCATTTACCACAAGAAAGTGTTGTTGGTGAACGGTTAAATTTAGAGACTGCATCATCACCGCGCCCCACTGACACCGTTTCTTCAGGGCCTGTTGCGCCCCATCGGCATCGCTTCTTCAGGGCCTGTTGCACCCCACCAACACCGTTTCTTCAGGGCCTGTCGAGCCCAGTTTCATCCCAGAGTATCGAGGCGTCAAGGCAGCCGCATCAGCAACCTCTACGCGGCCACACCTGTGATCCTGACAGACCCCTGGAAGGATAAGTGTACTATAGGAGATAAGGACCCCCAGTTTGGTAATACGTGGCCTATAGCACCCGGGCCCAGCGGGTTAGTCGCATTTACCACAAGAAAGTGTTGTTAGGTTTGTTGAGTCCCTGCGTGGACTGGTGTTTTGTTCATACTTTTTGTTTGCTCAATATAGCCCCAGCGGCTACAGTTTATAAAAGTTATTTTCACAAACCACACCCAGTCTCATGTCTTGTCACTGCATCCTGCGAACCTGCTAGAACCCTACACTTGGCGTAGTCGGCAGGATGCAGTCTCCGAGCACAGACAGTGGTGCCCCAGATCAGGGTAGAGCTGTAAACTCTACAAATGATGAGGGTCCTCCCCGTACCAGCATATCATTGGGGGCCATGCTGAACAACCTGCCTAGATTTTCCGGGTCCAATACTATGTTATGGAGCTGGACAGAGCGGATGCGGGGGCTCTTTCGGATGCACCCAATGACCCCTGATCTGGAGGCTGAGGTAGCACTCATGGCACTTGACGGGGAGGCGCGGAGGTCAGTGATGTTGAAACCTCCGGGTCACCGCAACACTTTTGAAAAAGTGTTACAGATAGTAGAACAGACCCATGGGGACCCTACTGATGTGGGAGAGTTAAGAACCTGTTTGTTTAGTCGGATGCAAGTAGAGGGGGAGACGATCACAGAGTATATGAATGTCCTCCAAGAATTGTATACGGCTATAGAAAGAAAGGACGGGGTAGGGGCAGGACCTGTTGACATTACCCTACGTGACCTACTGGTGACTGGTTTGCGAGATCCATTAGTCAAACAGGCACTCCGGGAACAGATCAGGATGAATCCCCGAATAGATTTTTCAGAGGTGGGAAGTCAGGCACGTGCTCGAGAGCAGGAGCAGGGGATGGCGGTCCCCGTGGGGAAAGTCCGAGGTGTGGAGGCCTCCGCGAATGTGGTCAAGGAGCCTCAGTGGGTGGAAGAGATGAAGCAAGAGCTGAAAAGTATTAAGGGCGAGTTGGCTGAAGTAAAGAGAAGAACCGAGACCGGGACTGGACGACCTAGCTTTAACCCCGGCTTCTGGGGATCACGCTCCCCGCGGGGTGGTCAACCTACACAGGCCCGGTGTTTTGAGTGTGGAGAACCAGGCCACTTTGCCCGAGCGTGTCCGCGGCGTGGGAGATACCCACCCTGGCCGCCATTAAACTAAAGGGCTCCGGGCTGGGGGGACGCCGCTCGGAGCCGAAAACCACAGCTAGGGGTGGTGGAAGTCCTGAAGATTAGGTAGCAAAATGCCCGGTGGTTTGGGCAGAAGTGGAGGGCCGGGTTGTCCGGTGCCTGGTGGACATGGGGTCACAAGTAACCACTATGTCCGCAACGTATTTTCAACAGAACTTCCCGGAAGCAGCAAGGCCTCAGTGGGGGCCCGTGATCAGACTAGTAACTGCCAACCAACTGCCGGTCCCAGTTGCCGGGGTGGTGTGGGTGCATGTGACGCTGTGCGGTAAATCCCTTGGTCGCAGAGGGGTGGTACTGACTCAAGGAGAAGCTGATAAGCAACACCCCGTCACCCTAGGCATGAATGTTCTACGAGAGTTCGGCAACCTACTACTCAATGACCCTACACAGAGGATTCTGAAGCAGTGGGGTTCTCGCACAGCCCTGGGACAGGTATTCCAGCAGCTGGTGTGGGGAGCACGGGTACATCAGGTCCGCCAGGAAGGCGAGGCTCTGGGTAAGGTCATCACGCCAGCGACTCCCCTGCTTGTGTTACCTCCTGAACAGACTGTGGTGGCCCTGCCCATTCGAGCCCCGATACCCTTGGAGGGCGTGGAAGTGCAGGTGGAGCCGTGTCACTCGGAGCGCTTACCTCCTGGCATACTGGTGGCCCGCTGCATGGCTACCATGCAAAAAGGAGCCGTTCTGGTGCGCTGCGTTAACCGTTCTGAAAGCACGGACTGTGCTGGCCAAACTTGTAAGGCCTTTAGAAGAAGTGCTGCCAGCTCCTGCGGTCCAATTACAAGTACACCCCGAGGATCCTTGGGAAGTAACAATACGAACCTTACAGGCTCACGAAGTCTCGGCACAAGAGAAGGGCCGAAAGATTTTAGAGCAGATGCGGGCTGAGCTTTCTGGATTAACTGCAGCCCAACTCTCACAGATAAAAACATTGCTGGGACAGTACCATGAAGTATTTGCTAGTCATGAGGACGATTTTGGGTGTACCACCGCCATCACTCATGAAATCCCCACAGCAGGAGCGGCCCCTATCCGGGAACGATATCGACAGATTCCGCCACAACTCAATCAAGAGGTGAAAACTTTGCTGACCCAAATGCTGCGAAAAGGGGTGATACGGGAAAGTCAAAGCCCCTGGGCGGCCCCAATCGTATTGGTCCAGAAGAAAGATGGTACACTACGATTCTGTGTGGATTATCGTAAACTGAATGCTTGCACTATTAAAGACTCATATCCACTGCCCCGCATAGAAGAATCCCTGTCCGCCTTGGGAAAAGCAACATATTTTTCAACCCTGGACTTGGCCAGTGGGTACTGGCAGGTGCCCATGTCAGAAGAAGATAGAGCCAAGACGGCGTTCATATTGCCCATGGGACTGTTTGAGTTTAATCGGATGCCGTTTGGGCTGGCCAACGCCCCCGGGACCTTTCAGCGATTGATGGAGCGGTGTCTGGGAGATCTCAATTTTGAGGCTACGTTGATCTATCTGGACGACATCATCGTCTATGCCACCACCTTTGAGGACCACCTGAAGCGGTTAGGAGAGGTACTCAGCTGGTTGCAAAAGTACGGGTTGAAGGTGAAGCCTCAGAAATGCCACCTATTTCACTCTCAGATTGAGTATCTGGGTCATGTCATTTCGGCAAAGGGTGTGAGGCCATCCCGGGAGAAGGTTGCTGCTATCCAGGAATGGCCTACCCCCGAGACGGTGAAAGATGTGCGGGCTTTTCTGGGGTTAGCCGGATATTACCGTCGCTTTGTAAAGAATTTTGCATGTCGAGCTCGAGCCCTGCATGACCTGCTGAAGGGGGCTCCCGCTTGGGCCAATGGGTGAAAAATCCCATGGCAACACCCTCAGGAAGAGGCCTTCCGAGACCTCAAGGCTGCGCTCTCGGATGCCCCAGTGTTGGCTTATGCAGATTTCTCCCAACCGTTCATCCTGCACACTGACGGGAGCCTTCACGGGCTGGGGGCTGTGTTGTCACAGGTTCAGGATGGCCGGGAGAGAGTGATCGCATATGGAAGTCGCTCACTCCATGACTCCGAGCGTAACTCTGACAATTAGGCTGTGTGCACACGCTGCGGATTAGGTGCGGATTCATCCGATCGGATTTTGTAAAATCCGCAGGTGAAACCGCAAGTCAAAATACCTGCGGTTTTACCTGCGGATTGCTCTGCGGTTTTGCCCTGCGGTTTTTCATCTCCTCAATGGAGGAGATGGCAAACCGCAGGGGAATCCACAGAAAGAATTGACATGTCAATTCTTTCTGCGGATTGAAAACCGCAGATAATTCGCGCGGAAAATTCCGCACCGTCTGCATTGCGGTTTTTGATTCCCATAGGGAATCATGGTACTGTACACCGCAGCAGAAACTGCTGCGGGTCTGCAGCGGCCAAAACCGCTGCGGAACCGCAGCAAAATCCGCAGTGTGTGCACACAGCCTTACAGTTCTTTTAAGCTCGAGCTCCTCACAGTGGTGTGGGCTATGACGGAGAGATTCGCAGAGTACCTAGCGGGCTCCGAGGTGGTAGTGCGAACTGACAGCAACCCGCTGGCTCATTTGGAAAACGCCAAATTGGGGGCTCTGGAACAGCGATGGGTGGCCCGGATGGCGAAGTACAATTATAAGATTATCTACAAAAGAGGGGCCGAGAATGTCCATGCAGATGCCCTCTCCAGGATTCGACTTACAACTCCAGAACAGAATCGAGACGAAGAATTAAAAGGAGAGGAAATACTGTTCGCTCTCACTGCTGCCGTGCTCACAACTGACAATAAAAAAATATCTTCCTCTGAGTCCCCAAGGGGCATATTAGAACAATCCCGGGATAAGTGGATACAGCAGCAACAAGAAGACGAAGAGGTTGGCCTTTTCAGGACATGGGTCGCCGCTGGGCAATTACCCCCTGACTCTCAACGGCAAAATTTGACTCAAGACCTGTTGCTTATGCTGCGACAATGGGAGAGGTTGGTTATCCGAAAGGGATTATTGTATTGTAAAATAGCATCACAAGCAACCTCAATGACAGTTTGGCAGGTGGTTACGCCAGGAGCCCAACTTCACGTACTGGCTCGGGAGGCTCACGAAAAAGGGGCCCATTTTGGAGCAAAAAAAACTTTGCAATGGCTGCAACAGAAAGCTTACCACCCGCGCTTGCCGGCTGTTGTGGACGAAATTTGCCGGACCTGCCGCTTGTGTGAACTAGCCAAACCACCCACTCAGCGAGCCGCAACACAGACTATTGTGACCTCAGCGCCCCTTGAGCTCCTGACGGTGGATTATCTGACCATTGGGCCCGCATTTCAGGGATACGAATACTGTCTCGTTATGGTAGATCATTTCACCAAGTTCGCTGTGGTCACCCCCACTCGGGATCAGACCGCAGAGTCAGCTGCCTCCGCCATTTGTAGAAACTTTATACAAGTATACGGCTGTCCTCAACGAATACATTCTGATCAGGGAGCATGTTTTTTGGGAAAAGTCATGGAATAACTACATCACCTCTATGGAATTGACAAATCCCGGACCACACCGTATCACCCGCAAGGGAATGGGGCTTGTGAACGATTTAATCGGACATTGATTCAGATGTTGCGCACTCTGAAGAGTGACAAGAAGGCCCGTTGGCCCGAATATGTTTCCGAATTAGTTTGGGTCTATAACAATAGGGTACATCGAGGGACTGGCTATACCCCCTATTCCCTGTTGTTTGGACGAGAAGGTAAAGGAATCACGGAGGTGGAGTTAGACCCCGAAGAGCCTCAGCCCTGGACTGGAGTGTCGCCTTGGGTCCGAAATCATCGCCATTGGCTGCAAACTCTTCACTGAATTGTACACACCAAGCTCTGAGACTGGGAGCACCCAGGGAAGAATGCAACCCCGCCTCCTCACCTCCAAAGTGGGGACCGGGTGCTTGTACTAGATCAACGCCCCCAGAACAAACTGGAGCCGCGTTGGGAAGAAAGTCCTTATCAGGTCTTACGCCGTATCCATCCGGACCAACCGGTGTACGGAATATTACCCGAGGAGGATGAAACAATTAGCCCGCCCGCACCAACCAGCCCACCGATGTCCACCACCCCAGACAACTCTACCTCAGTCGAACTTAGACACTCCGAGCGGTCAACAGCCGGTAAACCCCCTGAACGATATGAGCAAGATCAATTCATATGGCAACGAACATTGAAACCTCTACAGACCGATCTCAATAGACTAAGGCCCTCTCCCGAGGACTGGCGAGCTTACAGGGTGGGGTAGAGTGGGAAGGAGGACTCCCAGACAGTGAAAGGACAGGTACCCAGGGGACCGCCATCAGAGTTCCTGAGGGAACGATACTGAGAGGACAATAAAAAGAAAGACTTGACTGAAGTTGTCAGGGAAACAGGGGGCGGGGCAAGCTTAAAAGGAGCAGGGGGTACGCTGAAGTGGCAGTTGACAGAGAGCAGGACAACAGACAGGTAGCCGTGTGAGACAGAGAGGACCAAGGGAGCAGATGGTGTGTTGTGGAGAGACCGACAGGGGCCTGAGAAAGGAAAGCTGCGGACTCACAGACTAGTGACACGTGAGAGACTTGCACCGGCGACCGCACCCCGCATACGGTCCCATACAGCGACTCCCGCTGCTTTCCACCCTGTTGTGACAAGGCGGCTACCTTGGGTGACCGCTGCGATGACAGACCATTCCTTTACAGCGGTCAGGACACTGCCCCCCTGCCTTCTCCCACAGCTGCCGCCCTGTCATCACCGGCCCCAGGGGGCGCCACCTCGCTACAGGCGGTAGTAGAGGCCCCCGTCGGGTTTGCTAAGGGACCCTGAGCAGAGGTTGGTGAACGGTTATATTTAGAGACTGCGTCATCACCGCGCCCCACCAACACCGTTTCTTCAGGGCCTGTTGCGCCCCACCGGCATCGCTTCTTCAGGGCCTGTTGTGCCCCACCGACACCGTTTCTTCAGGGCCTGTTGCGCCCCACCGGCACAGTTTCTTCAGGGCCTGTTGTGCCCCACCATCATCGTTTCTTCAGGGCCTGTTGTGCCCCACTGGCATCATTTCTTCAGGGCCTGTTGCTCCCCACCGTCATCGTTTCTTCAGGGCCTGTTGCACCCCACCGGCATCGTTTCTTCATGGCTTGTTGCGCCCCCAACGTCATCATTTCTTCAAGGGCCTGTCGAGCCCAGTTTCATCCCAGAGTATCGAGACGTCAAGGCAGCCGCATCAGCGACCTCTACGCGGCCACGCCTGTGATCCTGACAGACCCCTGGAAGGATAAGTGTACTATAGGAGATAGGGACACCCAGTTTGGTCATACGTGGCCTATAGCACCCGGGCTCAGCGGGTTAGTCGCATTTACCACAAGAAAGTGTTGTTTGTTGAGTCCCTGCGTGGACTGGTGTTTTGTTCATACTTTTTGTTTGCTCAATATAGCCCCAGCGGCTACAGTTTATAAAAGTTATTTTCACAAACCACACCCAGTCTCGTATCTCGTCACTGCATCCTGCGAACCTGCTAGAACCCTACAACAGGGGCTATAAAAGGGCGTGAACGCCGACCGCCATCTTACTTCTGCCGATATTAGCATTAGGGAGAGGTTGCTGCTGCTGATTTCAGAATAAGGGAGAGCGTTAGGCAGGGAAGAAGAACCAAAAAACTGCTTCTGCTGTTAGTGATTTCCACTTACAACACAACACTTTGGTGC
The DNA here is from genome assembly GCF_039654945.1 of Dendrobates tinctorius. Lineage (NCBI taxonomy): Eukaryota > Metazoa > Chordata > Amphibia > Anura > Dendrobatidae > Dendrobates > Dendrobates tinctorius. Next base: position 3,590,277 of record NW_027362043.1, read on the forward strand.
AGTGACAGGGGAGGCTCTATTTTTGTGCATCAGCTCTGTTGGTTATTAGGCTGCCTTATAAGGCTCCCTGATAGTTGCATTGCTGCTTGCACACTGCTGTGCAAACTGCTTTTTTAAAAGCAAAAATACTTTTCTTCCTCTTTTCTGCACAGTTACCAAGCGTTCATTTTTCACCCTTTTGTGTGTGCAGCAGTCCTGCTTATTAGGCTGCCTGCGTTCATACTTGGACTGAGAGCATCATTGTCAGCGTCCTCAAATCTCTAGTGAGATCCAAATTCTCACCAATCCTATAGACGCCCTCCACCTTGTCATACACCATCCAATTTCAGCCTTTTACATTGAGGTGTAATCTCTACTGGGCCTGAGACAATAGTTCTGCACCCTCAAATCTATAGTGAAATTCAAATTCTCACCAATCCTATAGACACTCTCCACCTTGTCATACACCATCCAATTTCAGCCTGTTACATTGAGGTGTAATCTCTCCTGGGCCTGAGACAATAGTTCTGCGTCCTCAAATCTATAGTGAGATTCAAATTCTCACCAATCCTATAGACACCCTCCACCTTGTCATACACCATCCAATTTCAGCCAGTTACATTGAGGTGTAATCTCTCCTGGGCCTGAGACAATAGTTGTGCGTCCTCAAATCTATAGTGAGATTCAAATTCTCACCAATCCTATAGACACCCTCCACCTTGTCATACACCATCCAATTTCAGCCTGTTACATTGAGGTGTAATCTCTACTTGGCCTGAGACAATAGTTCAGCCTCCTCAAATCTATAGTGAGATTCAATTTCTCTCCAATCCTATAGACACCCTCCACCTTGTCATACACTATCCAATTTCAGCCTGTTACATTGAGGTGTAATCTCTCCTGGGCCTGAGACAATAGTTCTGCGTCCTCAAATCTATAGTGAGATTCAAATTCTCACCAATCCTATAGACACTCTCCACCTTGTCATACACCATCCAATTTCAGCCTGTTACATTGAGGTGTAATCTCTCCTGGACCTGAGACAATAGTTCAGCATCCTCAAATCTATAGTGAGATTCAAATTCTCATCAATCCTATAGACACCCTCCACCTTGTCATACACCATCCAATTTCAGCCTGTTACATTGAGGTGTAATCTCTCCTGGGCCTGAGACAATAGTTCTGCGTCCTCAAAATCTATAGTGAGATTCAAATTCTCACCAATCCTATAGACACCCTCCACCTTGTCATACACCATCCAATTTCAGCCTGTTACATTGAGGTGTAATCTCTCCTGGGCATGAGACAATAGTTCTGCGTCCTCAAATCTATAGTGAGATTCAAATTCTCACCAATCCTATAGACACCCTCCACCTTGTCATACACCATCCAATTTCAGCCGGTTACATTGAGGTGTAATCTCTCCTGGGCCTGAGACAAAAGTTCTGCATCCTCAAATCTATAGTGAGATTCAAATTCTCACCAATCCTATAGACACCCTCCACCTTGTCATACACCATCCAATTTCAGCCTGTTACATTGAGGTGTAATCTCTACTGGGCCTGATACAATAGTTCAGCCTCCTCAAATCTATAATGAGATTCAAATTCTCACCAATCCTATAGACACCCTCCACCTTGTCATACACTATCCAATTTCAGCCTGTTACATTGAGGTGTAATCTCTCCTGGGCCTGAGACAATAGTTCTGCATCCTCAAATCTATAGTGAGATTCAAATTCTCACCAATCCTGCAGACACCCTCAACCTTGTCATACACCATACAATTTCAGCCTGTTACATTGAGGTGTAATCTCTCCTGGGCCTGAGACAATAGTTCTGCGTCCTCAAATCTATAATGAGATTCAAATTCTCACCAATCCTATAGACACCCTCCACCTTGTCATACACTATCCAATTTCAGCCTGTTACATTGAGGTGTAATCTCTCCTGGGCCTGAGACAATAGTTCTGCATATTCAAATCTATAGTGAGATTCAAATTCTCACCAATCCTATAGACACCCTCCACCTTGTCATAGACCATCCAATTTCAGCCTGTTACATTGAGGTGTAATCTCTCCTGGGCCTGAGACAATAGCTCTGCGTCCTCAAATCTATAATAAGATTCAAATTCTCACCAATCCTATAGACACCCTCCACCTTGTCATACACTATCCAATTTCAGCCTGTTACATTGAGGTGTAATCTCTCCTGGGCCTGAGACAATAGTTCTGCGTCCTCAAATCTATAGTGAGATTCAAATTCTCACCAATCCTGCAGACACCCTCAACCTTGTCATACACCATCCAATTTCAGCCTGTTACATTGAGGTGTAATCTCTCCTGGGCCTGAGACAATAGTTCTGCGTCCTCAAAATCTATAGTGAGATTCAAATTCTCACCAATCCTATAGACACCCTTCACCTTGTCATACACCATCCAATTTCAGCCTGTTACATTGAGGTGTAATCTCTCCTGGACCTGAGACAATAGTTCTGCGTCCTCAAATCTATAATGAGATTCAAATTCTCACCAATCCTATAGACACCCTCCACCTTGTCATACACTATCCAATTTCAGCCTGTTACATTGAGGTGTAATCTCTCCTGGGCCTGAGACAATAGTTCTGCATACTCAAATCTATAGTGAGATTCAAATTCTCACCAATCCTATAGACACCCTCCACCTTGTCATACACCATCCAATTTCAGCCTGTTACATTGAGGTGTAATCTCTACTGGGGCTGAGACAATAGTTCAGCCTCCTCAAATCTATAGTGAGATTCAAATTCTCACCAATCCTATAGACACCCTCCACCTTGTCATACACCATCCAATTTCAGCCTGTTACATTGAGGTGTAATCTCTCCTGGGCCTGAGACAATAGATCTGCGTCCTCAAATCTATAGTGAGATTCAAATTCTCACCAATAGTAGTTACACCTTCTACCTTGTTTTACAGTACCATATAGCTGGTGGTATTTTGGGTACATTTTCACAAAAATGAGGAAGTATGGTGGAAGACGCCATGGAAGTGGGAGGGGGTTGCCAGCTGGTCCCGATGGTGGTGGTGGTGTTGCATCTGTTGGTAGTGGCAAAAGCACAATAGCACCTAAGGCAGGAGGTGTTGAGCCTGCGTCATTATCTGGCTCCACAAGGCCTCGAAGGCTCTCTTTTCTGGGAGTAGGCAAACCACATTTAAAGCCGGATCTTCAGGAACAAGTTTTGGCTTACATTGCTGACACAGCCTCCAGCTCTCTCGCCTCCTCTTCTGAAGTTTCAAAAAATAAAAGCACTGAGTCATCAGTGGAGGCTCCGGGTCAGGAACAACACCTTTCCTTGTGTCCTTCACCCCTACCAAACGTGAAGGATGTGGCAGGCCACACTACCGATTACTCCATGGAGCTCTTTTCACATACCATGCCTGGGTTAGCAAGTCAAATCGTGAATTCCCCAGTCCAAGATGAATCTGACATGGAGTGCACTGATGCACAGCCACTGCTAGATTTTTTGCCGGTACATTCACTCAGAGCACTACATTGTCCTTGCAGTGTACTGAGGCAGAATCAGACCCTGATGAAACTCAGGTGCCCCTTCCTGCATACTATACCACCTTACACGGTGACACAGAGGAAGGTGCACATGAAATTGAAGAGGAGGTGATGGATGACCCAGTTGTTGACCCAGATTGGCATCCATTGGGAGAAGAGGGTGCCGCTGCCAATAGCTCAGAAGAGGAGGAGGAGGATCCGCAGCAGGCAATGACATCGCAACAGCTGTTATCTGGCATGACCGTAGCAGTCCAAAAACGTGTTACAAAAAACAAAAGAGTTGCAGGACAGCTTGGCCAGACGGTCAAATTAGCACAGCGTGCAAGGTCTCAAAATGTCTTCCATAGTAGGAAGAGTGCAGTGTGGCACTTTTTTTAACAAAATCCTAATGATCAGGCAAAAGCTATCTGTAAGAAGTGCACAAAGACCTTTAGTCAAGGGAAAAATCTGAGAAATTCGAATACCAGTTGCATGCTTAGACATTTAACCACCATGCACTTGGAAGCGTGGACGGACTACCAAACCTCACGTACCACATGTGCACCTGCTCCGAATGAAGGTCGTCAGCAACGCTACATTGCTTCCCCCACTGTAAGCCCACCGGTTAGCACACCACCAGCAGCAAATGTCGAGGTGTCGTCGCAAGGGCAAAGCAGTCATGGAATCACAATGTTAATGTTACGAAAGACTGAATCTAGGCCATCAGCAACACCACCAACACCATCACCATCACCAACCCTCTCTCAGTCCGCCATGTCCACCGCTAGTTCCACCATATGCAGCTCTCAAGTCCAGCTCACCCTACCAGATACTTTGAGTAGGACAAGAAAGTACTCATCCTCTCATCCGCGTACACTGGCTTTGAATGCCCACATTGCCAAACTAATCTCGTTAGAGATGATGCCCTACCGGTTGGTTGAAAGCAAAGCTTTCCGCGAGCTCATGGCCTACGCAGTACCACGCTATGACCTACCCAGTCGGCACTTCTTTTCGCGAAAAGCCATCCCAGCCCTCCACGTGCATGTGAAAGACTGCATTGTCCATGCACTCAAGCAATCAAAGAGTGGAAAGGTGCACCTCACAACAGATTCATGGTCCAGTAGGCATGGCCAGGACCGTTACGTGTCCATCACTGCGCACTGGGTTAATGTTGTGTATGCAGGGTCCACAGGGGACAGCGGCGGTGGGACAGTGCTGCCTAGCCCACGGTATAGGAAACAGTTGGCTGTAGGCGTTCGACCCTCCTCCTCCTCCTCCAGAAGCGAAAGTTCGTCCACAGAGCGCAGTCGCACGAGCACTCCATCCGCAGCTGCCAGTGTTGCACACGAGTTGTCCCACTATCGAACAGCTAGTGGTAAGCATCAGCAGGCTGTGTTGAAGATGAAGTGTTTGAGCGACAACAGACACACCGGGGAGGTACTTGCCAACTACTTGCAGTGACAAACTGAGTCATGGCTGGGCAGTCTACATTTTGAGGCAGGCAAGGTAGTCAGTGATAACGGCCGGAATTTTGTGGCAGTCATACCCCTTTCAAAACTCAGACACATACCTTGCCTGGCTCACACCTTGAACCTGGTGGTGCAGTGCTTCCTCAATAATTATCTGGAGTTAACACCCCTGCTCCATAAGGTGCGAAGACTGTGCTCGCACATCCGCCAGTCGCCCGTACACTCCAGTCGTATGCAGAAGCTGCAGCGATTGCTCCACCTTCCCAAGCACGGCCTAATTATCGACGTTGCAACAAGGTGGAACTCCACCTTGGACATGGTTCAGAGGCTGTGCGAACAGAGGCAGGCTGTAATTCATTTGTGGGAGGATACACGGGCAGGCAGTTTGCAGGCAGACATGGAGTTGTCTGGTGTGTAATGGTCGAAGCAGAAAGACCTCTGTAAAGTCCTTCAGTGTTTTGAGGAATGCACACGGCTGGTAAGCGCAGACGACTCCATCATAAGCATGAGCATCCCACTTATGCGTCTGCTCATGCAATCTTTGACGCACATTAAGGAGCAGGCGTCTGCAGCCGATGAGGAAGAGGAGGAGGGAAGCCTTGATGACAGTCAGCCATTGTCTGCTCAGGGAAGTCTCGTGGACAAGGTGGAGGAAGAAGAGGAAGAGTAGGAGAAGGAGGATGATGGGGATGATTATTTTGTGGAGGAGGATGCTTCTTAGGGGTCAAGAAAAAGTGTTGGCGTGGCAAGGTCAGGTACAGGGTTTGTGCATTACTGGAGGGATGTTGATTTGACAGAAAGTGCTCCTCCACCCAGCACTCACAGTGCATCATTGACACCTAGAACATTGGCCCACATGTCTGAGTATGCCTTGCAGATCCTAAAAAGGGACCCCCGCATTGCCAAAATGATGAACGATGACGACTACTGGTTGGCCAGCATCCTGGATCCACGCTATAAAGGCAAATTCCAAAGCATCATGCCACAGGAGAACCTAGAGCTAATATTGGCTAACAAACAAGCAACTCTGGTAAACCGTTTGTTTGAGGCATTCACAGCACATAGCGGCGGTGCAGGTTTTTCCAACGAGCCGTACTGGGCAACATGGAAGAGGTGTTTGTGGTGCACACAGCCGAAGTGGCGTTGGACACAGGGGTTTCATGACCATGTTGTGGACTGATTTTTCAAGTACCGCTCACACGACTGGTAATACTGCATCGATCGAAAGTGACAGGAGACAGCAGACAGTCAACTATGGTAACAAACTACTTCTCCTCCCATATTGATGTTCTCCCTCACCGGTCATTCCCCTTTGACTATTGGGTCAGTAAACTTGACACCTGGCCTGAATTGGCACAATATGCCTTACAGGAGCTCACTTGCCCTGCTGCTAGTGTGTTATCTGAACGAGTCTTCAGTGCTGCTGGATCAATCCTGTCAGAAAAAAGGACCCGTCTGTCGACCCAAAATGTTGATGATCTAACCTTCATTAAAATTAACCATGCATGGGTTTCAAAGGATTTTGTCCCACCCTCCCCTGCTGACACGTAGGTTGCCAGAAAAATGGCTTGCTTTTGTCCTCCTCTTCCGTGGACTTCTCCAATTACTCCATTTGCTGCTGCTGAATGTCCAACATCAACATATTCCACCTCCCTAACTGGGTTGCCTCCCCCCACAGGGCCGGGGTCACCACCTGGCGCACGCACCCATGCGAGTGCCGTTGCCCTGGACAGGTGGGTGGGCACACTCTTTGGCAACGGCACTGGCACAAAGTCCCTCATAGTAGAATCAAGATTCTCTGACGGTGGGGGTGCACACCCGCCGTCAGACACACCAGCGTACTATGAGGGGCCCTGTGCAGGTGCCGCCGCCCACGAGTGGGCCCCCCTGCTTACTCAGGGCACCAGCACTTGCAATACTTACCTCTCCCTGCTCCACCACTGTGTAGTTTGGCCTGTTAAATACTTCACTGGGACTGCCAATACAAATTTGGTGAAATGATAGATGATGGTTAAGACGTAGCTATGCCCTGTCCTGCTGGGCTCTATCTTCAGATGATCAATGGCTTCCATTTGTTATGGACGTCGACTCACAATGAGATGCAGTGGTGGTTTATCATCAGCTTTCACGGTTTTCTGACTCACAGACGTGTGACATTCCTGCCCACATTTTTAAATGTGTCCTCTCATGTCTATCCAATAGTATCGCCTACAGCCTGTGGCTTGTGTCTTTTGCACTCCAAAGTTACCTGACAGATCATGATAGGCAGTGAGGGCAATGTCTACATCTGTCCCTGTGATCACAATTTGATGGAGATGAGTAACGGTGATGGGTAGGCAGTGAGAACAATATCTACATCTGTCCCTGTGATCACAATTTGATGGATATAAGTAACGGTGATGGGTTCCACGGTACTGCGATACAGCAAACTTTTCTTCACAAGAACTGTTTTCGCTGTCTCCACAGACAAAGTAATTGAGGGTCAGCATCGCCTCTGAGAATTCTCCCAGGAGTTTTTACCGTGATTAGTAATTCTAAAATTTTTGCAATCAGTCGACTTTCCGTCTGTACTTGTATCCATCTCGTTTCCTCTTGCGGAGAGCCTGGACTGTCTTACTGAGACTGAAATATATATGAAGATTGAAAAATACCCCAACAGTGTATACTGGTGTACGCTTCGAATACATAACCCTTTTTCTACTTTTTAGATTCTTGTCTAATCCATACTGAGGCTGTGAGTGTCTTTGTCGGACTCCGGAAATATACACGCAGATTTTTAATGTTTAAACTATATGCTATATATACCTGCTATCCAGTGATACTGTGCCCTTTCTCAACTTTCTACAATCACGTCGAATTCATACTGGGCCTAAGACCGTCTGAGTTTGCCTCCTGATATATAGACATAGGTTTTTAATGTTTAAACTATGCTATATATACCTGTTATCCGGTGATACTGTACCCTTTCTCAACTTTGCACAATCACATCAAATCCATACTGGGCCTGAGACTCTCTGAGTCTGCCTCCTGATATATAGACATAGGTTTTTCATGTGTAAACTATGCTACATATATACCTGTTATCGGGTGATACTGTACCCTTTCTCAACTTTCTACAATCTTGTCGAATCCATACTGGGCCTGAGAACGTCTGAGTCTGCCTCCTGATTAGAGATGAGCGGTGTTCGAGTCGACCTGTTCGCCAAGTTAAAATTCCAGCTGTTTTGGGCAGTGTTCGAGCCGTTCGTCGAAGTCGAACACTTTGCTTAAAATTCGGCTGTTCGAAGTTCCGTTCGAGAACGGTTCGTTCACCAAAAGCGTAACTTGATTTTCACATTTATAATGGTTTTCAATGTTAATAGACTATTTCATGTCATAGTAGCGTTGTGTGATAGCAAGCGGTGTAGTACACCTGTCAAGGAGCTACACCGTCTGTGTTTCTAATTATTTTTTACCCCATCTTGTCCAGAAAATCCTTTTGGGCCTTGTAGCACTGTCTGCTACTCAGCAGAGGAGCCCACCAGTGAACCAAGCTATGCTGCCTATTTATGCAAGAACTGCATGCTACTCAGCATAGGAGCCCAGCTGTTAAGCAAGCTACAGCACCTGTGGTTTGGACACTTAATTTTTTATTTTTTTGTGGAATGCAGGTTAGGCCTAATTCCGGAATTCCGGTTGACCTGCACTTACTGGGAAATCCTCGTTCGCGAGGAAGAATTGTAATCCCAGATCCCCATCACTAACGGGGTTCAGCGGGTTATCTGCACCTGTAACCGACACACGCTGGACCTTTCAGTGTAGCGCGCATGCAGCCTCGGACATGTAAGGGCATGACAGACCTGTTATTGATCGATCCCGTGTGCCAGAGCCTCGCGTGTCCCTCTAGTAAGCTTGACGCGTACCGCGGGGACATGCCGGAGTCTCGTTCGTTAACGGAATTAAGCTGACAAATCGCTAGCACAACTAAAAACGGACATCCACCACCACCCACAGAATCAACAAAGCTTGCAATCTGTCAATCTTTTCTGTAGCTGGCATGGTTGAGGTTTCCCGGGTGGAGTCGAATTAAGCCGCAGGCTCCACTCCTGGTGGTGCCCTTCTGGACATTCGTTTAAGGTTCGTGGGAATAACACCGCCCGATCAGCAGTTGGCCTAATTTATGGTGGGATGTCCGACGGTATATGATCGTCTTCGATTTCAGATTTTTACTGTTTTTTGGTATTTTACATTTTTATTCCAGCCTTTCTTGACTTAATAAGGGCATGACATGCCTATATCTGTGTCTCCTCCTCCTCCTTTTACTCCTCCACCTCTTTTCTATATGTAGTTGCCGTTTTCCATATGTTATTTTTGTACTCTGGGCATTTTGTCTGCTTTGGGACACCTTTTAAGGTGTTTTGTAATTGCTTTCTATGTGTTTGTATGTGTTTGTGTTTGCCTGCCATTGTTTTCAATGGTGTTCGACGTTGTTCGTCGAACGTTCGACAAACATTCGACGAACTTGCCTCGTGTTCGATGAACCAAAACGAACTGGAACACTAGCGGGGTGGCTCTATGCTATATGCTATGCTATATATACCTGGTATCTGATGATACTGTACCCTTTCTGCCAGGAAGTCCTCCTCCACCCACCACTCTAAGTGTATCATTGACACATGGAACATTGTCCCTCATGTGTGATTATTTCTTGCGGATCTTCTTGTTATATTGTGGTGTGATCCATCCTGAGCGTGTGACAGTCTGTGGGTTACTCCTGCAATTTAGATGTACATTTAAAAATTACCCCAACACTAGTGTATACAGCTCTATGCTTGTGATACATTACCCATTTACTGCTTTTATATTCTGGTCTAATCCAAACTGACCACGTGAGAGTTATTTTCTGACTGGAAATAAATACAGAGATTGACAACAATGAACCCTACACTGTGTACAGCTGTACTCTTCAGATCCATTACCGTTTTACGGCTTTTTATATTGTGTTGTAATCCATACTGAGCCTGAGAGCGTCTGTGTCTGCCTACTGAAATATGTACGAAGATTTAGAATGTTTAAACTATACTATATATACCTGCTATCTGATGATACTGTACACTTTTTCTACTTTTTATATTCTTGCCTAATCCATACTGAGCCTGTGAGCAGCTCTGTGTGACTGATGGTATATATAGGGAGATTGACAATCATCCTTTGACTATATAGAGCTGTACACTTCTGATACAGTACCATATAGCTGATGTTATTTTGGGTTCATGTTCTGCAACATTTTGAAGTTTGGTGGAAGAGGCCGCGGACGTGGGCGTGGGGGGGCCATGGTGGTGGTGCATCTGCTGGTAGTGGCAAAAGCACAATAGCAGCTAAGGCAGGAGGTGTTGAGCCTGCGTCATGGTCTGGCTCCAGAACACCTGGAAGGCTACCTTTTCTGGGAGTAGGTTAATCGCTTTTAAAGCTGGAGCATCAGGAACTGGTTTTGGCTTACATTGCCGAAACAGACTCCAGCAAATATGCCCTCCTCTTCTGAAGTTTCAAAAAATGCAAGCACTGAGTCGTCAAGTGCTGGCTCCTGGTCAGGAAGAACCCCTTTCCTTGTGTCCTTCACCCCCACCAAAAGTGAATGATGCAGCAGGCCACACTTCACATTAGTCCATGTAGCTCTTTCTCACATACCATGCCTGGGTTATCAAGTCAAATCGTGAATTCCCCAGTCCAAGATGAATCTGACATGGAGTGTGGGTGGCCAGCCAGGGCAGTGGGGTTAATCGGTACCGGGCCAGTGTCTCAGAGGGATGTGTTACGGTGGTGGTGACCCGGTCCGTGGCCCTGGGCGTCCATGCAAAGGGGTGAATAACGTTTATAGGTGAATGATACGTGACGCCACCTGTAGTTTCTGATCAGATTGACCAGCGCTGCAGTCTCGCTTCTCTGGGACAGATGTTGTGGTGCAGCTAAGATGTAGAAGCCCTGAACAGGTAGGACCATAGTCGTAGGGCAGATGAAAGAGTTGGTAGATGGTGTGCAGTGCAGGATGCAGCAGAGCCGTGCGCCAGGCGCAGGAGAAAGATGACAGACACAGTCGTGCAGTTCCTTTACCTGTACTTGGTAAGTGCCGTCCAGGACCCAGATGGAGAAGGAGTTGGTCAGCCTGGAAGCAAATTTGGAATTCTCTCTCTGCAGATAGGTAGTGTGGCCTCCGTTCTACTGCTTATCTGAGGTACTCGCAGTACTGAGTTCACTGAAGTTCCCCCTGTTGACTCTCTTTTGGAACTTTCTCATATGGCAGGCAGCCATAGCCTTTTCCTTCTGGCTCACACACATCGCTGCTGGGGCCTCCGAGCCTTAGTTGGGAACAGAGCATTACAGCTGCTGCTTCCTCTAGTTTCTGCTGCAGGACCATCAGTGTCCCTACAAACTCGGAGACCGGAATCCCGACCATGCGCTCCAGCTAGGAGTGAGCCTTAACTCTGCTCATCCTCCAGCTCCCCTTCTCATGTCCACACACTTCCTCTTCCCTTTACAGACTGCCCTAACTTATCTCCTCCCGACCACAGAGAGCAGCTCCTCAGCAGTCAGGTTCAGAGGTCTCCCTGCTGGCCTGGAGTGGGAACTGTGTTGTGTGTTGGTTTAACTGCTAGAGAGATCCTTCGTTGCTCCCAAGCATGACATCACACTCCCTAGGAGGAAGGTAATGCCACTGTGGTGACCGTACTCCTGGGGGCGCCACAAGTGCACTGTTGCCCAGCCACTGCTAGATGATTCTGCTGGTACATTGACCCAGACCACTACATTCACCTTGCACTCTACACAGCCAGAATCTGACCCTGATGAAACTCAGGTTCCCCTTCCCGCATACTATACCACCTTACATGGTGACAAAGACGAAGGTGCAGATGAAAATGCAGGTTCCTTGAGCAGGTGGGGGGGCATACTCATGGGCGACGGCACTGGCACAGGGCCCCTCATAATACGCAAAAGTGTCTCTGCTGGTGGGAGGGCCCTCCACCCGCCGTCAGACACACCACCGTACTATGAGGGGACCTGTGCCAGTGCCGTCGCCAACGAGTGGGCCCCCCCGCTTGCTCAGGGTCACAGCACTTGCAAAGTTGAAATACTTACCTCTCCCTGCTCCACCGCCATGATGTCTTCCGCGTTTCCTGACAGTGACATTCTGGTCAGAGAGCGCGATGACATCATGTCTGTACGCCCTCTGCCTAAACAGTCCAAGTGCAGTGAGATGGAAGATGGGGACGACGAGGAGTCCAGACTAGTACAGGGATTCCCTAGCGAGGAGACTTATTTAATTGTTTTCAATGTTGGGACAGCTATTTTTGGGGAGCACTATAATCTGGAGAATGATATATGAGGCCCACCATACACTGGAGCATTCCAAAGGTGGACATCAGACACTGGAGCAGCATTTACAGGGCCCATTATGCACTGGAGCATTAGAAATGGGGCCTATTATATATGGAGCATTATTTGGGCCCATAACACAGTGGAGCTTCATCCATGGGGACCAAAATATACTGTAGCATTATGTGGAGCTCATCATATACTGTTTCAAACATTATATGGGACCAATGATTCTGTATTGAGAAATATATGGGCCTCATTACTCTGTATAGCGCACTATGCGGTGGCCATAATACTGTATGGAGTAATATACTGTCCGTTTTTGGAGCTATTGGAGAATTTAAAATGGATATCAGTCATGAGATGTAAGAAGTGAAGTATTTTTCATTGTACTATACCGCTATTTCTCTGCCGTATCAGAGGATCATGAATTGTGGCATGTGTTAAAAGAGCCCAATGACACTCTTTGGCACAGGGCCCACGAAAATCTGGAGCCAGCCTTACCCCCCCACAACTTTAGCCAAATAACCCCCAGTTTTCAATGCCTATTATTATAAAGTAAATTAAGGTTGACAAGCTTAAGTAATAAGAATTGATGTTTTTGGCATTAAAATGGGCACTGTAGGTGTGTTTCTTGTCCTCCACTCCCTATCGACCTTGGTTCCCCATTGACTTGCATTGGGTTTCGTGTTTCAGTCGGCCTTTGACTTTTCATGATAATCGGCCAATTTCGTTAGACCCGACTTTTGAGAAAGTCGGGTTTCATGAAACCCGACTCGACCCGAAAAAAGGCAAAGTCGCTCATTAGATTCATTACAGACAGGATGATGTTCGTATTTGAGTTTTTCCCTATAAAGAAAAAAATACTATTTATTTGTTTTATTTTATATTTTTTATTTTTCTTCACATTTTTTTAATTGCTTTGCAAGTGTGATACACACTTGGCATTACGCAGAAACAGGAGGAAATCACACATCATACATAAGGAAATGGACCAGCTGTCATGTTCTCCCTGAAGACATCAATGCTGCTGTGGTATAGAATGTGAACAAGGTTTTGTTCCCGATATGTTTCCTTGTGATAATAAGAGTTAGTTGCCTTGGAGGCTGCGGTGATAACTCACAGTCACAAGATGTCACTGTCTAGAATGTAGGTGAAAGGTGAAGTCTGTCAGCAACACAGCAGGAACAGAGACAGTGAAAGTTAAGGCCAGCCCATTGTGTGGAGGTGGTTTGGGAATCTCTGGTTTGTGTGAGGAACAGGAAGTAGTGTTCAGTAGAGTTGAGAATAGTAGTGTGAAGTGACAGCAGCAGTCGCAGGCAATAGGCTGCTAGGGACAACGTGGGCCTAATACTTGGGGTAGTGGACTGACAAAGTACTCTTCCATGTGAATCCGTCTGCTGGCCTGAGAACCTTAATATGGACACTGGGGCCCTTGGAAGCACACAACCAGTGAAGCTATAGGGAAAGATGGACTCAAACTTTAAGAGGCAGGAGGCAATGCAATCCAGGTGCATTGTCACAGGTGAAGAAGAATTCCCAATGCTAGAGAAGTTTCCAAGAGGTAAGCCTTGCCCATACTGTAAACCAGGGCTAAATTTCTATCTGGTACCTGAGGGAAAGGCAACAACTTATTGGGTCTTATGCTTTATGCCTGCTTGGAAAGACTGCCAGATGTCAAATAAAGGTTTGATTGTTTTTATGAGTCCTGTGTGTCCTGGATTGATTGCTGTCAAGGTTCCAGAAAAGGAAAATCTGGAGCCAACGGAGGCCTGCGGGCCAGAAGTAAACGTGCTGCACCCCACACACAGCAGCACACTGAAACGAGGACACGTATTGTCTGTAGGTTGCTGGATCGAATGGGAGTAGAAGGCTGGATGTTCAGTGTATCAGATTAGAAGTGGATAATGATACTTGTATACAGACTGAGGTATTCAGAAAGTCCATGTCTGTTAGCTCTTTGATTCATGCCACATCTGCTCATAGTGCTGGAACTATTCGGGCTGTCCCGTGTAGTGAAATATGTATTTGTATGGATGTATTACCAGCAGTAACTTAGCATGTGTTCTAGGCTGCAACTCTTCATAAAGGTCATGACCTATGTTATCCTGAGAAAAAAAGACAGTTTTCCTGGTTTCAACCCCAGGAGGCTTTCTGAGAACACACACAGAATTGGAAACATTTCACAACTCCTAGTGTCTTTGATGGGGAGACACCAAATTGCAGCCTGACACTGTCTATTTACAATGAGAAAGAAGGAAAAGTTATAGAAAGAGCATTCAGAGAAATATAATGTATTCATTGGTAGAGTCGCCATGATTCAGTCACAAACCAGCAATTAGAATATTAACATGAGAGGCTGGTCTAGAAATCTGATCTCCAGGTTAATTCTATAAATTAGGCCTTTACACAAAGAAAGATGTTCACAGACTGAGGGCCAGCCAAGCTGGTGTGAGACATTCCATATTCATCCCCCCTTCAGGGAGCAGAATGCCAGACTGCAAAGTTTAGACATTTCTGCAAGTTTTTTCATTGTTATTTTACCACTGTTTTGCATATTTGTATTTCACTTTTTATTTCCATATTTTTATATCCTTTTATTGTAAGCACTGTACCCTTTCTATTAAAGCTTAAAACTTTAATAAGTTTGAACCTTGTATGCTCTAAAGAATCCATAGCCTTAAAGTGTGTGATCCTGGTGATTGGCAGACAGTAGTAGTACTTCCGGGACTCATCGCCCGTGTGTTCGGCAAGTGGTGGCAGCGTGTATACAACGAGGTGTGTGGTCTGTGTCGGGGTGTGATTTATGCTCCCATTGCAGCATAGAACAGAGGTTAAATGATGGACTGAGAGGAGATAGATTAACCCTTGCAAGCGCAATCCCAGGTCACGTGCTCAGAGGCAGGTACTTGACAAATTGGTGGCAGAACGGTGGGATAGAGTTTATTTCTATTAGAGCATTAGTACATGGTTTAAACAATTATTCCCTGTACTAAAGAATTGGTATCCTTGTGAGGAGTGCACCAGTTCTACAAGATTCAACTCAGTGCTTAGTTAGACATCCTTGCAACAGTTTCCCTTTCCCGTTTTTCTTTTCTAGCTTTTATTAGGCAAAAGTCTGTTCACTGATATGGCAGCCCAGGACAAGAAGCAGAGCAAAGAGGCTCTGATCGACCTCTGTGAGCAGAGAGGAAAAGAGACAGCCGGCAAAACCAAGTAACTGCTGATACATGCCTTGGTCGAGCAGGACATAGAGCAAAGTACTGAAGCATCTGAGCAAGAGTCCACCTCGGAGAGACCCAGCAATGCCAGCTCTTGCACCAGAGATAACTGATGGAGATGCCAGTAATGCCAGTGCTGCGGAGCCTATGGACTTCACTTTACAAATGGACTTAGAACAGCTGGGAACAAGTGATCCCAATCTGTGTCTGCAGCTTATTATACAGTACCAACAGGCTGAGAGAGGCTGCAGAACGCCAGGCTGCTGCTACAGAAAGCCAGGCTGCTGCTGCAGAACGCTGGGAGGAGAGAGCTTTAAAGCTTCAGATGGCTCAAATAGAAAGGGGTAACAGCCCTCAGCTAAACCCCTCCCAGGACATAAATCCAGGGAGACCACATTTGGAAAACTTCCCTGTGATGGAGAAGGATACAGACCTGGATACTTTCCTTTGGGGGTTCGAAAAAACCTGATGGCAATACCATCTGGCCCGTGAGCAGTAGGCACAGTATCTAACTCCGGGGTTGAGAGGCAAAGCCCTTCAGTTTGACAGAACAAAATTAGCAGTCATCACTATGATTTTTGGGTTCTCTCCAAATTATGGGAACAGCAAATGGTATAGCCACATTCCTCATATTCAACCAGTCACAAAGGCCATTTGAACAACTTGAGTATAGCACATGAAGGGCCCAGCTTTTGTCTTGATCACCAAGTGGACACTTAAAGTACATCTGGTATGTCTTTTTAATAACATGAGTTATTGAATGTACTTGGCATTTTGGTGTAAAATAACTGTGGTGCCCCTGAGGGTCCAGTCGCCACAGAGGTACTGCACCTCAACCAGAGGTGTGGTATCCCACATTTCAGGTAAGATGGAAACACCTGACCTGGCTCTGACATTACTGCATCCACCATACACTAGGTCAGCAGGTGCTCCTAACTGCTGGCTTGGAAAGGGTGTTAGAAGGTGGGTGGAGCTTGAAAGTTAGAGAGGAAAATAGAAGGGAAGTTAGGATGAGTCTTCCCGTAGGGGAAGAAGGGACAAGACTTGCATAGGCAACCTTCCCATAGGGGAAGGTGGGAAGAGATAAGATTGTGCAGCAGACCCCTGGTCTGAAGGGCTGCTGGTACGGACTGAAGGACTGAAGGAAGCTCCCTGAAGGGGAAAGGGATTTCCCAGAGGCACAGGTGGAGCGTGCTCCCCGTGGGGCTCATTCCACGCTGATGGATGTCAGGTGGGGGAAAATCCAGGTCGCAGAAGTGTCTCGGCCCCGTAGCCTAGTGTGTGAACATCAGGACTCAGCTTGCAAAGCCGACAGCTGTGGCAACTTTAGGGGCCACAGCCAACTACCACAGTTATCTTCTCCAGAAAGGCAGCCAGATAGGATCAAGGAAACGCTTTGGGTCACGTTATCTGACAGGATCTGGGGCAACTGGCCTGGGACACTGACTGTGAGGTGCTGGAAGGGAAGGGAAGTGGAAATCAGCACTGTGGAGACAGCCAGGGAAGGCACACACTGACAGGGAGTTCTGGAAAAGGTGTTCTCTATCTGCTTGGAAGTTGACTGGATCCCTCACCTGGAGGACGCAGCACTAAGCGGGAATCTGTACTGCAGACAGAACTGTGAGTAAAGCTTTGGAATTGAATTCAGCTGTGTCTTCTGCCTTCTTCCTGCATCACCTCAGCACTGCTACATCCCTCGCGCCACACTACATCACCATCTATACTTCAATATCTTTCATCTGCCCTGGGACTCAGCTCTGCCTGTGGAGAGCTATTCCAACTCTACTGCATCACACCATCTGTCCCAGAGGATCTGCACTGCAGCGCTGGTTACTATTGATCAGATACCACAGGTGGCGTCGCAAACTCATTACCAAAACTCTTTATTTTTCATTGCCTTGTAAATTCACCCCTTTTAATGACCGCCCAGGGCCACGGACCGGGTCCCTGCTGTGGTAACACTGCCCCTTTAAGAAGCGGCCCGGTACCGAGTATCCCCACTGCCCTGGCGGACACTCCAGAACTATACACATAGCAGAATCTGTTCAGATGATTGGTACACTGTTGGGACATTTTTCTCCTTTAAATCAGATCAAACAGTAGAGTAAGTTCAGTTCAATGGTGGTGACAAACTAAAAAACAAATGCGATGAGTCGACCAACTATATGTAGATATTTCCCCAGAGATGACAGAGGCAGCTTGTATTTAGAACTGATTTTACTGGAAGTAATCTGATAGATAACTATACACAGTTGTGAGGTAAACGGGTCAGCCTATTCCTTACAGATGAACATTTGCAGACAGGCAGTTTCTCAGTGTGATATTGGCTGCTTTCAGGTTCTCTCACTGTGGAGACCCTCACTCAGTTACACCTCAGTGGTTGAGCTGTTTTCTTCCCTCTGAGGTGACTTGCCCTCCCAGAAATGCAGTAAAAATCCTCTCACAATGGCGGCTGTCCGCTGCCTTCCCTTCTATCTACCTGTGGCAGGGCTCAGATTCCTGTAGAGGCTTGTCTCCTGTGAGGGTCTCACATACCAGTCCTTGCTGCCATCACCATCCTTTTCTGACTGACTCAAATCTTGCCGCCTTATAACAGTTAGCTCTTCCCATAATATGTGACTTTCCGAAAAGCAGTCATTGGTTGCTTGCACTGTCAATACTCCTTCCCATAAAACTCACTAAAACCTTTACTGATGTTGTCACTTTAAAAAAATTCACAATTAAGTAAGACAAACAAAGAAATGGGAATAACATAGGAAAAACCACATACATTGAAAATGCAGAACTAACGTAATAACAAAAATACTTCTATATCAGAAACTTTATGTGATACAGCAAAACTAAGCATTCTTTGGAATCAGCACATTAAACTCCATAAAACAGACATTTTACCTTTGCTGATTATTTTTTGTGTGTTGACCAGTGTTATTGTAAGGGAATGGAAAATGTTATTCTATCTTTTACCTCTTTTTGGGGTGAAACAGACAGGGGAACTCACAAAAATGGTGAAGCTGAACAGAGAGGATGCTGTGATGCTGAACGGGACGGGATGTCCAAGAGATATGCTGAAGGAAGACAGTGTGAGCATAGGCAAAGTGACAGAATTGTGCAGGTATGCTGACAGAAAGCTGCCATGTCTATATGAGTGGAGGCCAGGACACTTGGCGTAGTCGGCAGGATGCCGAAGTCGTACAGCGTGGGAGTGCTGTAAAAGATTAAATTGATGTGACAGTAAAAAGATGAAACTGATGTGACAAGAAAAGAAGAAACTGAAGTGATACGAAAAGATGAGACAGAAGATTTGAAAAAAGTGACAAGTTCCTCAGATGCTATAGAAACTCTGGAGGATTTGATGTGGATTGACATACTGTCATACGGAGATGCTGTAAAGAGAGTAGAGACTGAAATTCAAAGTGACCACTTTCTTGGATATGCCTAAACCTTTATGTGGGACTGAAAATGCCTCAGTGCCTATGATGGCGGTTAAAAAGATGGCCGTGAGTGGCGTCATGAGAGGAAATGACAACTCTGGCTCCGCCCTTTGTGGGCATGTCCTGAAAGAGCGCAAAAGTCTGCCTGCCAGTCATCGCCGACCTGCCCATGGTGGGTGTGGCTAAAGGAAAGAGGATTACGCCCTCCACTTTCGAATGCTGCAAAATGGGTGGAGTGGATGGAGTTGATCCAACCCAGAAATGGGTGGAGTCCAGAAGTGACCTGTGGAAGCAGCTGTAACCATCTTGTAATCCGGGACCAGTGACGATGGAGCTGTATGCGGGCCCGGAGCGGGCTCATCCAGATCCCAGTGCTCAGGATAATGCCCAGCCAGGCCCTATATCTGGATTCCCAGGGCAAACTACGACATCTTCGGCTGCAGAGTCATTGAACCAGGCATGTTGTTGTGGAAAGAGACTTTCCTTACCATGGATAGTTTTATTGGACTGTAGGTGACCTGGAGGACTGTGAGCCAGACACCTCTGATAAGAAAAGTATAAGAGTTTAATAAGAATATTGCTCATGTTGAGCTAAGGTGAATTATTTTTAAATGTCTCTCTGAGTGGAGAATTGACTGTAAAGATTAAAGTGGGTATGGAATGGTCAGGGACAACCATTGTTAAAGGAAGGGAAAATGTAACTGGTACTACTACACATTCATGTGTAATACCATTCTGTGTGTGTCACATAGGTACTGCTACACTATTCTGTGTATTACCTTAAGGGATAAAAGTGTAATGTATATAAATGTAAATGCTATGTATAAGAAGTATAATTTCTCCTTGCGGAGAATGACATGCTAAGCATTTCAAGGTGAGGAGACTTAAAGCCGCAATGCTCCTCTGGGAATTATGCTAATTATGCAAATTGTCTCTTCAGAGAGGAAGAGGACTAGAACTCTAGTGCCACCTATTGGAGCCAAACCAGATCTCCCACTTTGCACTGATTAGGGGCAGTACCCTGAAACACAGTATCTGCAAATGGAGATCCTGGCTTGGCTTTTATCCTAAGTCAAGTAACTAGGCTCGTTAAAGGGTCAACATTGACTTTTAGGATTGCTACCTCCAATAGGTGGCACTATAGTTCTAGTCCTCTTCCTCTCTGAAGAGACAATTTGCATAATTTGCTATGTATAACTACTGTTATAGTTGAAAGAGTAGTACCCCAGTTAGGCCACTAGAAGGGGGTGGAACGCATACTCAGCCTGTGAATAGTTAAAGTAGGAGGAGCTAATGGCCATTAAGCTGAGGAACACCTGAGATTTGAATCATTTGGGCGGGAGCGCCCTGACAGGGCAGTCAACTCCGTTATGATAAAGACACAGGCCCAGCCATCTAGGGCCTGAGGGCCACAGATGACAAAACTGCAAAACACAACAGCGCAGACCACAGGAGGAAAGTTCATAGCAGCCCAGAACATAGCAGTGCAGATGACTACACTACAGATGGTAGTGAGACAGTTGGCAGCACAGATCGCTCATTATGAGGCAGTTTGCTACATGGGCAGACGCCCTTTTGTCTGGGGTGAAACAGACAGGGGAACTCCCAAAAATGGTGAAGCTGGACAGAGGGGATGCTGTGATGCTGAACAGGACAGGACATCCCGGAAATATGCTGAAGGAAGACAGTGAGAGCATAGGGAAGGTGACAGAATTGTGCACTGTGGAATTTGAGGTAACCACTGTAAAGAAAATGGATATGCTGCATACAAAAATGAATAAAGCAGTTATTGTTAAAGTTGAACAGGACTGTGACTCTGTTTGTTCCACATCATCTGAGGAGAATGTGCAGCGCATTACAGAATGCCCTGAGAATAATGGAGCTGCAGGAATGCTGACAGAAAGCTGTCATATCTATGTGAGGGGAGGCCAGGACACCGTTGCCCCGGAGTCCTCGGCCATGACTACAATCCTGGCCGACCCTTACATTATGTCTTGATTGTTTGTTTTTTTCTCTTTAACTTTGTCTACTATCATTGTCGCTGTAATGGTTTTCACCAGTTTATCTGTGTCTTCCATGGGAAGCAGGGTTGTCCGAGGAGGATGATGATGACTCCTCATCTTAGTAGAACTGCTATGCCGCACTCACCAGGAGGCGGGGCTTCGGTCCCGACGTCACTCCCTCCGGTACGGCGGTCCCTCGGGGGCTCCCGTCGGGTGCGCATACGCAGCTCTCGTCCCCGGGGCTCCTCCTCCATGTCACGTTTGCGCTTGCGCGATCCTGTCAGTGCTGTCTCCGGGTCGGACCCCTCTATGGTAATGGAGGACCTGACCCGGAAGCTGTAGGGGTCGGTTCCACCTGGCAGCTCGCCCGGGGCCCCTCGGTGCCACGGCCCAGAGTGTTCACTCCTGGAGTTTCCGGCTCCAGACCATCCACTCTAACAGTATAATCAGGCCATGGACCCCGCTGGTAATACGGCTTCCGTCCAAAAGGAGCTGGCGTTCCTCCGGGAAAACCAGACTAGAATTATGTTATTTCTCAAGTCCATGGAGTCCTGTTTATCTGCCTTACAGTCCTCTGAGCCTTGGAATGCTGCCCAGTTGGCCAGTCTCCAGCAGGAACTCGCGCAGCAACGCGACTCCCAGGTCCAGATCCTCAACTATATGTCGTCGGTAGATAATCGGCTCCTATCTATTCAATCTGTTTCTGCCCAGGCCATGGTTCCTCTCTCGCTACCGCGCTTATGTAAGCCACCTTGGTATGGTGGTGACCCTGTGTTGTGTCGCGGGTTTTTGAATCAGTGTCGTTTGCATTTTGAGTTTTTGCCGCAGCATTACCCCACCGATCGTGCTAAAATAGCATTTATAGTTTCTCACTTAGAGGGGAAGGCCCTTGCATGGGTTAATCCCCTTTGGGAGCAGGATGACCCACTCGTCTCTCAGCTTTCCATCTTTTTGGACACCTTCCGTAAGGTGTTCGACGAGCCGGGTCGCCTCGCTTCCACCACCGAGTCACTCTTTAATCTCCGTCAAGGTACTCTAACAGTTGGACAATACGCAATATGTTTTCGCACCTTGTCTTCCGAACTTGGTTGGAATAATGATGCCCTCGTAGGGGCCTTTTGGCGTGGTCTGTCCAGCCGGATCAAAGACGAACTGATGGGCCGAGATACTCCTACCATTCTTTACCCCTTACCGTGCCTGTGTCCCTGAATTTTGGTTCCGAGACTTGCACTGTGAAGGCTATTGTGGCTCTGGTGCAGTGGGTAACTTTATTAGTCTCGAGGCAGTTAAGAAGTTTCGGATTCCTGTCAGATCCCTGGAGACTCCTAGGTCGGTAGTTCCGGTCGACGGTAAGCCCTTGCAGGACACCGTTAACCAGGTCACTGAGGAAGTAGAGTTGCAGATTGGCTCATGTCATCGGGAGCGAATCTCCTTCCACGTATTGCTGACTTCGGCTCATACCCTTCTTCTTGGTCTTCCTTGGTTATGAACTCACGGGCCGACCCTGGACTGGCAATCCGGTGACATACTCCGTTGGGGACCGTCCTGTCAAAAAAGTTGCCTGCTGTCCGTTTATCCGAAGAACTCTGCTTGCTCGTCTTCGGCGGTTACAGGTCCGCCGTCCGCTAGCTGGTCTGTGATGTGTGACATTGTCAAGAAGGGGGCTGAGAGTCAGTCTCCACATCTGTCAAGCAACTGGTCTGTGACGTGTGACATTGTCAAGAAGGGGGCTGAGAGTCAGTCTCCACATCTGTCAAGCAACCGGTCTGTGACATGTGACATTGTCGAGAAGGGGGCTGAGAGTCAGTCTCCACATCTGTCAAGCAACCGGTCTGTGACGTATGACATTGTCGAGAAGGGGGCTGAGAGTCAGTCTCCACATCTGTCAAGTAACCGGTCCAAGGTAATTACCGTGGCTTCTGTCAAGTTGACATCCCAGCACCCGGGGGAGACCTTTATGTCTAAAGGTAACCGTAAAGGTGTGTTATCCTGGGGACATTCTTCTCCGGTTGCCGGCCATGTTGGTGTCAAGAGGACACTCTCCCGTTTATCCCACTACTACTGGTGGCCGTCTATTGCTCAGAATGTCAAAGACTTTGTGGCTGCTTGTCCGTCCTTTGCCAAGAAGGAAGTTCCCAAGCAACCATCCTCCGACAGCTTGCCTCTTAGGGCTGATAAACGCACCAGCTCTTCGCCTTCCAGGCATCTCGGTGTGCCTCTGCCGCTTCGACCTGTCTCGGGCATACCTGCCCCCGACTCTCTGTCCGTGGAGTTCTCCAGGGTATGGCAGGAGACCAAATTTTCTCGTATTGAGACTCTGGATATGATTGGTCCTCATGCAGTTAGGAAGTGTCTGGATCCCGCTCCTAGTGTCAAGGTGGTATTTTCCAGTTCTAGAAAGAGGGGGCATAAAGGAGGGGGTACTGTTATGCCGCACTCACCAGGAGGCGGGGCTTCGGTCCCAACATCACTCCCTCCGGTACGGCGGTCCCTCGGGGGCTCCTGTCAGGTGCGCACGCGCAGCTCTCATCCCCGGGGCTCCTCCTCCATGTCACATTTGCGCTTGCGTGCTCCTGTCAGTGCTGTCTCCGGGTCGGACCCCTCTATGGTAATGGAGGACCTGACCCGGAAGCTGTAGTGGTCAGGTGCTTCTGGCTAGAGGACCTGACCCGGAACCAGTAGTAGTCATGTGCTATATCAGGCGACCTCCCCCTATGGGAGGTGCCTGATTATTGTTGTGCTTCCTGGCTGGGACGTCTGTGTCTCTGCCAGGCTGTTCACTGTACTCAGGTCCTCTGTTCCGCCTTGTCTTCTGGGTGCTCCAGGGCACCCTTTCTGAACTTCCATTCCGCTCTCTTTGCGCAGTCGTGGCCTTTGGCATCCACTCGGATCTTGTGCTCTGTCACTTGCTCTGCTGTGCCTCCGGGCACTCTCTCTGTCCCTATACTCTAATACTCCTCCTGGCACGACTGCTGCTCCATTCTGTACTCTGTCGTGCTCCTTGCACGTGTCTTGCTTGGTTTACCTCCGGACGTATTACTCGCCACATGCCATATGTCTCACGTGTACCTGTCTCGCACTATCCTGTAGTTAGCGCACTTTCGTGTACACACCTGGTGATCCTAGTATCCAGTACCGTCCCTCAGTCGTACCCACCCATGTCTCCTGTGAGTCGTCCCTCTCGGTACAGACTACCGTGGTACTCGAACCCCTGGGCCTGCTCCTAACGGTCCCTGTATAGGGGTCGGTTCCACCTGGCAGCTCGCCCGGGGCCCCTTGGTGCCACGGCACAGAGGGTCCACTCCTGGAGTTTCCGGCTCCAGACCATCCATTCTAACAAGAACTACTTTTGCTTCCCTTCTTCAACCTCATCTTCATGGCTTGAATCTATTGTGGTCTCTTCTTCCCTGAAGATGTGCCGGGCCCCTTTAAAAGATTTCTTCTATCTCAATCTTCTTGACCAGGGATTTCATGCTTTCCATAAGGGGAAGGGGATTCCTCAGCAAGAGTTCTTTCAATGCAGCTTTGTCATAGTCTTGTACTGTATGCAGAAGACAATTTCTTTTTGCATAATGCGCATTCCTTATGTTTTGTTTTATCCTGTGCATTCCTAGACCTGTCTGTCCTATAATATTACATACAAGTAAAAAACAGGCATTAGGATAATATGTGCAGGGGAACACCTCAACTCACCTCACCTGACAGAGGAACTACCAAGACCAGCGGTGCTGCTTCTTCCAGAAGCTCTGAAGGCTGGTTGCGGTCATCCATTTGAGTGCTTCTCCAGCTGGGATGATTTGTTCTGAGAAGTTGGATTTATACTCCTGCCAAAATGACATTACCTGGAACACCCAAGTGAACTCTCTGCCTCCTCCCAGACTTTCTTTTACAGCCTTCATATAGGGTTATGGGGAGCACCGTGTTATACCAGGCCATGCTTCTCTCTTCGGACCAGCCCCAGGGAGACACCTCGCCATTCCAGGCAGTGTTCCATCCCTGGACATGCCATCCGGCTTCCTCCCCTGGAATACACTGCACCATACAAGGGGATGATCCCCTTTTCCAGCAGTGACATCCCCCAAAGATGCGCTGAGTCGTGTATGCTCGGAATCCTGTGCTGGACTGACCGCCCCAGATTAAGACTTTCTATTACCCCCAGCAGATGCTGGGGAACTATGTCTCCCTCAAGAACAGCAAACCACACTTAAGCGTATAGAGAGGCTGCCCTGTTGTGAACTCATTTTCTGGTCTGCCTCTGGTTTCTGGTGAGGGAGCTGGTTGTGCTGACAGAGGAGTTGTGAGTTCTCTTTCCGGTCTTCCTCTGGTGGTGGCAGGAGGTAATGAAGCTGATCTAATTAACAGAGACCTGCCACCTGATAATGAGGATGAGGATTGGACATCTGGAGTCTCAGACTGGATTTAAGACAGCCGACTCCCTATTCCCGTTGGAGAAGGGTCATATTAGACCATCCTCTTCACCCTTAGGTGCTGGGGGTTTTTTTTGTGGCCAGGAAAGATGGTTCATTAAGGCCTTGTATTGACTATCGTTCCCTTAACAAGGTGACGGTTAAATATCAGTACCCATTACCCCTGATGTCTGATTGTCACGTCCGCCATGTCTGCCATGTCTGTTTGTCTCAAGAACTCCTGGAGCGATGTGCATGCACATGCTTTGTCTGCTGTCCTGCATGTCCCCTAGAGCAGTGTGCACACTCACCTCATGCCTGAGCTACAGGATGCCTGCGTTTCTGCTCTGCCTTCTGTGATCTTCTCGTCATGTCTGGAGTCCTTGATCATGTGACATTTCTTAAGATCCTGCACTGTCTGGTTCTGCAATCATCTCGTCATGTCTAGAATCCCGGATCATGTGTTCTTCCTAGGATCCTGCACTGGTTGGTTCGGTGATCATCTCGTCATGTCTGAAACCCTGATCATGTGACGTTTCCTAAGATCCTGCATTGTCTGGTTCTGCTATCATCTCGTCATGTCTAGAATCCCGGAAGTGCTTCCCTGGTCCTGACCTGGAGGAGGAGGTGCTATGCCCTATATCAGGCCGCCTCTTCCTATGCTCTGGGCCTGATTATTGTGTTGCTTCCCTGCAAGGCTCTGGGTCTGTGGGGTTGCTCCCTCTATTCTGTGCCCTTGCACTTTGCTCTGTAGTGCGCCTCTGCACACGCTCTGTGCTCGTATTCTGCCTCTTGTCTTGTGCCATGTCTTGTGTTGTCTCTCGTGCCATGTTTGTCTTTGCCTTGCTTTGCCTTGTAGTCCTTCTGCTGTTCTTTGTCTTAGTCTGTTTTGCTATGTCTCGCCTTAGCTATGCTTTGACTTGTAGTCCTCCCTGTGTTCTCTGCCTCGCCTGTTTTGCCATGTATTGCTTTTGCTATGCTTTGACTTGTAGTCCTTCCTGTGTTCTCTGCCTTGCTATTCCTTGCTTTGTGTTCTTCCCTATGGTCTCAGTCTTTGCTTGCTCTGCCTCGCTCTCTCCTATGGTGCTCTGTAGTGCTCCCTGGCACACACACCATTTCTCCTCTCCTTAGTGCTCGTTTCTATGTCTAGTCCCAAGGTCTTCCCTTGGCCCGGCTCTGGGCTTCTGCCTACGCTCCGCTGCTAGACTCTGTCCTCGCTCTGACCTGACTCTGTTTCTGCTTGCTCCTTGCCTTGTTCCCTGCCTTGTCCTTGCATTCAACCCCGGCGTGGGTTCCCCTTGGCCGTCTCCTGTGCCGTGGTAAGTGCCACGTGTTTGTGTACAGCCGTGTGCACTGGCCAGTGTGGCGTGCCCCCTGCGTGGCTCCTAGCATGCAGCCCTTCCTTGTACCCTGGCGTGGCTCCTAGCACGCACCCTGCCTTGAACCCTGGCGTGGCTCCTAGCACGCACCCTGCCCTGAACCTGGCGTGGCTCCTAGCATGAAGGTTCCTTTGCCCGCCTCCTGTGCCTTAGTTGTGCCTCGTGCTGGCGTTACAGCCGTGTGCATTGGCCAGATAGGTGTGCGTCTCTGCGTGGCTCCTAGCACGCAGCCCTGCCTTGAACCCTGGCGTGGCTCTTAGCACGCACCCTGCCTTGAACCT
This sequence comes from Dendrobates tinctorius, assembly GCF_039654945.1. Taxonomy (NCBI): domain Eukaryota; kingdom Metazoa; phylum Chordata; class Amphibia; order Anura; family Dendrobatidae; genus Dendrobates; species Dendrobates tinctorius. The sequence goes on from NW_027362043.1 coordinate 3,617,323, forward strand.
TGGCGTGTCTCTACACGCACTCTGTCTTGTACCTTGGACCTTGGTGTATCTCTACACGCACCCTGTCTTGTGCCTTGGCGTGTCTCTACACGCACTCTGTCTTGTACCTTGTGCCTTGGCGTGTCTCTACACGCACTCTGTCTTGTACCTTGTGCCTTGGCGTGTCTCTACACGCACTCTGTCTTGTACCTTGTGCCTTGGCGTGTCTCTACACGCACTCTGTCTTATCCTATGCTTTGGCGTGGCTCTACACATGCACCCTGTCTCGTTTGTGAACCTTGGCGTGTCCCCTACACACGCACCTCGCTTTGAACCCTGGCGTGTCCCCTACACACGCACCTAGCCTTGAACCCTGGCGTGTCCCCTACACACGCACTTAGCCTTGAACCCTGGCGTGTCCCCTACACACGCACCTAGCCTTGGACCTTGGCGTGTTCCCTAAACACGCACCCTGCTTGGATATCTGTCGTGCCTCCTTGCCTGAACCCTGGTTTGCCTGCCGGATGCCCGGAACCTGCCGACCGTTGCCAGAGGTCCGGAACCAGATGACTACGGCCTGATGTCCGGAGCTGACGTCCGCAGCCTGATCCCTGGACCCTGTCGGTTTGCCAGCAGTCCGGAGTCCGACGCCATCATGCCATTACCTGTGCCTAGGCGTGCCACCTGGCACGTACCAGGTTATGGACCTTGGCGTGCCCACGCACGCACCTTGCACGTTTTGCTTGTTTACTCTGTATGTGATCCTGTGTTATTCTAATGAAGATACCTTGCACCTACGTCTAGTCTCGTCTTGCTTCCTGCTCGTCCTTGTCGTCAGACACTCATCTAGTGTCCTCTGAGCCGGCCGTCTGGTCCCAGCAGTCGTGGTGGCTCACCCCCTTGGTCTTGCCCCTGACACTCCCTGTATAGGGGGTGGATTCTCACAAGGTCAGCTCGCCCTCGGTGGGTGGGTGCCACGACCCAGAGGGTCCACTCAAAAAATGGGCTCAGCAGGAGCTGAGTCCGTCACACTGATTTATTCTCCAGAGTTAAAAGTCTCTGTTGGTTTACTAAGCTTGACCTCAGGGGGCGTATAATCTTATTCGCATCAAGCAAGGGGACGAATGGAAGACGGTGTTTAATACTCCGGAGGGACATTTTGAGTACTTGGTGATGCCTTTTGGGCTCACTAATGCCCCTTCTGTCTTCCAATCCTTTATGAATGATATTTTCCGGGACTTTGTGGATAAGTTTTTGATCATCTATCTGGATGATATTTTGATCTTTTCCAGTGATTGAGATTCTCATGTGGAACATGTCCGGACTGTATTCCGGATTTTGAGGGAGAATTCACTGTTTGTTAAGGGATCGAAATGCCTCTTTGGTGTACAGAGGATTTCATTTTTGGTATTTATTTTGTCTCCATTGACTATTGAAATGGACCCGGCCAATGTACAGGCCATTTATGATTGGGTTCAGCCCACTTCTTTGAAGGCTCTCCAGAAGTTTTTGGGTTTTGCTAATTTCTACCGTAAATTTATAAGTAATTTTTCTAGTATTGTCAAACTACTGACTGATCTGACCAAGAATGGCGCTGATGTGCTGAATTGGTCTCCAGAGGCTGTCTCGGCATTTCAGGAGCTTAAGCGAAGATTCACTTCTGCTCTGGTTTTACGGCAACCTGATGTCTCACTTCCATTTCAGGTGGAGGTAGATGCTTTTGAGATTGGTGCAGGAGCTGTTTTGTACCAAAAAGATCCTGTGACTTCTAAAATGAATCCCTATGCCTTCTTTTCTCGAAAGTCCTCCCCATCTGAACGCAACTATGACGTGGGGAATCGGGAATTGTTGGCCATGAAATGGGCATTTGAAGAGTGGAGACATTGGTTGGAGGGAGCTAGACATCAAGTTGTGGTCTTCACCGACCACAAGAATTTGATTTATCTGGAGTCGGCCAAACGCTTGAATCCTAGACAGGCTAGGTGAGCCTTGTTTTTCACGCGCTTAAATTTTGTGGTCTCTTTTCTTCCAGGCACTAAGAATGTTAAGGCAGATGCCCTTTCTGGTAGTTTCTTTGCTGATTCTCTTATTGTGACCGAGCCTACTACCATCCTAGGTGAGGGGGGTAGTTCTTTCTGCCATTTCGCCCAATTTGATTTCAAAGAAATAATTTTGGATTAAACGTGCGCTGCTAGACAAAACGACTCCTCTCCAGATTATGTACTTGCATACTTTTATTTTCCAACGCGTATATGTACATATCATCCCCTGATGAAGAAGTTTTTAACTTCGAAACGCGTTGGGAAATAAAAGTATGCAAGTACATAATCTGGAGAGGAGTCGTTTTGTCTAGCAGCGCACGTTTAATCCAAAATTATTTCTTTGAAATCTGATGATCTATGGTCACGGCGTTGGCCATTTGGATGTGCAGCAGCCTGACGTCTATTCCTTTCATGCCTAAAACTCTCCTGCTATTGGTGAGTATAACAGCTTGAATCATATCTGTTTTACCTGGGTAAGACCCTATTGCACTCTTTCTCTTTTAGTTTTAACCATTTCGCCCAATTTGAGATGCGCCCTGGAGGAATTTCAGGAGGATAAACCTGAGCGTTGTCCTATGGGAAAATTGTATGTTCCTGACCAGTGGAGGAAGAAAGTGATGTCTGAAGTTCATTGCTCTGCATTGGCTGGTCATCCAGGTTTTTTTGGTACCAGAGATTTGGTGAGTCGGTCTTTTAGGAGGCCTGCCTTATCTCGTGATGTCAGGAATCTTGTGCAGTCCTGTGGGACTTGTTCTCGGTCTAAACCCTGTTCTCGTTCTAGTGGGTTGTTGATGCCCCTGCCAGTGCCCAAAAGGCCATGGACCCATATCTCAATGGATTTTATTTCTGATCTTCCTGTCTCTCAGAGAATGACTGTTATCTGGGTGATTTGTGATAGATTTTCTAAGATGGTCCATCTTGTACCACTCCCAAAGTTGCCATCTCCCTCAGAGTTGGTGCCCTTGTTTTTACAACAGGTGGTTCGGTTGCATGGGATTCCTGAGAACATTGTGACGGAGAGAGGAGTCCAATTTGTTTCCAGATTCTGGAAAGCCTTTTGTTCCAATCTGTGAATTCAGTTATCTTTCTTCTCTGTGTTTCATCCTCAGACCAATGGGCAAACTGAGAGAACAAACCAGACTTTAAGTCCTATTTGAGATGTTTTATATCTGCTGATCAGGATGACTGGGTCTCATTTTTGCCCTTGGCCGAATTTGCGCTAAACAATAGAGCTAGTTCTGCTACTTTGATGTCGCCCTTTTTCTGTAACTTTGGGTTTCATCCTCGATTTTCTTCAGGGCAAGTGGAATCTTCAGCCTGCCCAGGTGTGGACACTGTGGTAGAGAGAATGCAGCAGATTTGGGACCAAGTGGTGGATAAGTTGTCACTTTCTCAGGAAAAGGCCCAGCGGTTTTCCTACCGGCATAGGACCATTGGTCCCCGGTTTAAAGTGGGTGATATGGTTTGGTTGTCGTCAAAGAATATCTCTATGAAGATTGCGTCTCCAAAGTTCAAGCGAAGATTTATTGGACCTTATAAGATTTTGGAGATTCTTAATCCTGTTTCTTTTCGATTGGCTCTTCCAGCTACTTTTAAGATCCATAACGTATTTCACAAATCTCTGTTGAAGAGGTTTGTTGAGCCAGTAGTTCCTATGGCGGCACCTCCTGACCCTGTATTGGTTAAAGGCAATTTGGAATATGAGGTAGAGAAAATATTGGATTCTCGTTTGGCTAGACGGAGACTCCAGTATTTGGTCAAATGGAAGGGTTATGGCCAGGAGGATAATTCTTGCGTCTCTGCCTCTGACATTCATGCCAATAGATTCGTTCGTGCTTTTCACTGGGCCCATCCTGATCAGCCTGGTGGCGTGGATGAGGGTTCGGTGACCCCTCCTCAAGGGGGGGTACTGTTGTGAACTCATTTTCTGGTCTGCCTCTGGTTTCTGGTGAGGGAGCTGGTTGTGCTGACAGATGAGTTGTGAGTTCTCTTTCCGTGCTCCCTCTGGTGGTGGCAGGAGGTAATGAAGCTGATCTAATTAACAGAGACCTGCCACCTGATAATGAGGATGAGGATTGGACATCTGGAGTCTCAGACTGGATTTAAGACAGCCGACTCCCTATTCCCATGCTGGTGATTTTTTCCTGCCTCCTGAGGTTTTAGTTTCCAGCTCAGTTCCTGCCTTCTCAAGCTAAGTTGTCTCTGCTAATGTTCACATTTGATTTGGTTTGGTCTATTCAGTTTTTTGTGTGGTCAGCCAGCCCCGGCTGGGGCAGTGCTGAATTTCCACTCTTATGTCACTGTATGTGCCAGTTTGCTTTTTGTCCCTTATTAGATTGGCCTCTTTTTGCTCTGTTCTCATAATATGCCAGAGTGCTGACATAATGGGTGAAGTCTAGTGACTTCAGGGTTTTTTTGCTATCAGAAGTGTGGACATTTTTGCAGGGTTTTTGGCGTGATTGCAGACAGTATCTTTCCTTTCCTGTCCTTTCTAGTTAGTGTGGGCCCCATCGTTTGCTCAGCCTATTTTCCTACCTGTGTTTGTGCTTTCATCTTTTTTCACCGTCAATACATGTGTGGGGGCTGTCTATTCCTTTGGGGGTCTGCTCTGGGGCAGTTTATATTTCCTCTTTTCTTGCTTTAGGCTTATTTAGTCCTCCAGCTGTGAAGAGGCATCTAGAATCATCGTAGGTACGCTCCATGGCTGCTGTTAGTTGTGTGTTAGGATCAGGGGTCTGCAATCCATGTAGTTACCAACCTCTCTGGTTTTCTGTGACTTAGCTTTGTTTTGTTTTCCTCCTCGGTGACCCAATCATAACACTGCCCCTTTTAAAGCTGTCCTTGGTGACAGATCCTGTCTCTCTATGGTGCTGTCGTGGAGAAGGGAAAAAATGCTATTGCATTTTTAAGTGTATAATCAAAGCTTTTCTGAACTATAAAAACTACATCAAAAACACTGCTTCACATTTGCACCAAATAACAAGGAGAAGGGATAAAAAACCATCAAACTTGAAATAATCAGAAGATTGTTATTGCGTCAAGTGGTGCAGATACATGCCAAAAACAGCAGACTAAAAAACGCATTTACACTACGTGTGAACACCATCTCAGCATTACATTTTTATGTGTTTAATGGCAAAATAACTCAATCACGTCATTTACCATGAACCATAAATAATGTGATCACTATATTGTGTGGATCATTATGATTATAAGGATACCAAATATGTCTATGTTATTTGCTTACTTGAGGTATTTATTTTTTATTGCGTGATCTAAGTTTGTGTGAGAGCAGACAGTTCTAGTGTATTGCAATGCATTATAACTGCGATCAGACTGCTGAAAGTGAAAGTCCTGCAATGGGACTAAGTATATATTAACAAAATATTTATAAAAAATAACAAAATAATAAAAAAAATATATATTGTAACCATAAATGAATTGCTGTTTTTTTGTTCATTCTGCCTCCCAAAAATCGACGTAAAAGCGATAAAAAAATTATAATAATTATAATATTACAAAATGGTATCAAAAAAGACGTCAACTTGTAATGCAAATTACAAGCCCTCACATGACTCTCAGCAAGAAGATGGAAAAATTATAGCTCTCAAATATGGCGATTCAAAAACTAGTTTTTGCAAAAAAGGAGTCTTTTAGTTTGTGACAGCAGCAAAAACATAAAAACATGATATATATCTGGTATCACTGTAATCGCACCGACCCTAAAAATAAAGTAGTCTAGTCAACTATACCGCATGTGGAAAGGTGTACAAAAATAAATAAACCCAATTTTTCACCTGCTGTTGATTTGTTAGTTCTGCCTCCCAAAAGATCACAGTAAGGCTCTAAACTAAGTGCTTAAACCAGGGTTTCCGTGTAAATTTCTCAAATACGTGATAAAAACAGAAAATATGCAGGCAAAAACCTAAATAAAAAGGAATGATGATGTTATTATAAATATTAAAGGCAGCAAAGACAGATCCTCAGGAAGACACGGATCCCACATTCAAATGGATTCATCAGAGGAGGTGGATGATCTTGAATAAAAACATAAGAAGAAAGATTAGTAAAAACATATAAAAACAGATATAGGAAACATATTACATAATAAACACAAGACTAACAAGGATCTGGGGATCAGAGAAAAGGGGCATAATTAAGAGTGTCATTTAAACGCAAGGGTTGCAATATACGTAAAGTCCAAATCCATTTAGATTCCTTCTGGGCCAGTATCCTACTGATATTAGCGCCACAAAACTCTGAATGAACACAATCAATGCCAATAAAAGGCAGAATGGTGAGATCACATGAATGATAAATTTTAAAATGTTTGGGAATTGATTTGAGATGTTCTGTGCTATCCTCATTGGACGCAGCCAAAAGTACCAATACCTGGTTTATAAACATCACTGTGCTTGATTGGCCAGCAAATTCATCTGACCTTTGTCAAGAGGAAGATGAGAGACACCAGACCCACAATACAGACGAGCTGAAGGCTGCTATCAAAGCAACCTGGGCTTCCATAACACCTCAGCAGTGCCACAGGCAGATTGACACCATGCCACACGGCATTGATGCAGTAATTGATGCCAAAGGAGCCCCGACCAAGTATTGAGTGCATTTCCTGAATATACATTTCAGTATGCCAACATTTGGGATTTTAAAATCATTTTTTTAAGCTTGTGTTATAAAGTATTCTAATTTACTGAGATAATGACTTTTGGGTTTTCATAGAATCATAGAATCGTAGAGTTGGAAGGGACCTCCTGGGACATCTGGTCCAACCCCCTGCTCAAAGCAGGATTCACTAAATCATCCCAGACAGATGTCTGTCCAGCCTCTGTTTGAAGACTTCTATTGAAGGAGAACTTACCAAGTCTCGTGGCAGCTTGTTCCACTCATTGATCACTCTGTCAAAAAGTTTTTTCTAATATCTAATCTGTGTCTCCTCCCATTCAGTTTCATCCCATTGCTTCTAGTCTTTCCTTGTGCAAATGAGAATAAAGATGATCCTTCTACATTGTGACAGCCCTTGAGATATTTGTAGATAGCTATTAAGTCTCCTCTCAGTCTTCTCTTCTACAAGCTAAATATTCCCAAATCATGCAACCTTTCCTCATAAGACAGGGTTTGCAGACCGGTCACCATTCTGGTCGCTCTTTTCTGAACTTGCTAAAGGTTGTTGATGTCTTTTTTTAAATGTGGTGCCCAAAACTGGACACAGTATTCCAGATGAGGTCTGACCAAAGAGGAGTAGAGGGCAATAATGACTTCACATGGTCTAGACTGTATGCTTCTGTTTATACATCCTAGAATTGCATTTGCCTTTTTTGATGCTGCATCACAATGTTGACTCATATTCAGTCTGTGATCTATTAGTATACCCAAGTCTTTTTCACATGTGCTGTTGCTTAGCCCTATTCCTCCCATTCTGTATATGCTTTTTTCATTTTTATTGCCAAGATGTAGTACTTTGCATTTTTCCCTGTTAAAAACCATTCTGTTAGTTGCTGCCCACTGCTCCAGTTTATTTATATCTATTTCAATCCTCTCTCTCTCTTCTCTAGTATTAGCTATCCCTCCTAGCTTTGTGTCACCAGCAAATTTAATCAGTTTACCCTCAATTCCTTCATCTAAATCATTGATAAAGATGTTGAACAATACAGGGCCCAGGACAGAGCCCTGTTGTACCCCACTTGAGACATTCTTCCAACTTTCATTGGCTGTAAGCCATAATCATCAACATTGACAGAAATAAACACTTGAAATACATCACTCTGTTTGTAATGACTCTGTCTGATATATCAGTTTTACTTTTTGTATTGAAGAACTGAAATAAATTAACTTTTTGATGATATTCTAATTTTATGAGACATAATGTAGCCCCCATAGAATTTAATGAAGCCCCCTCACAGCGTATAGTGCAGCCAGCCTGATATAGTATAATGCAGTCCCCCACAGAATATAATGTAGCCCCCTCAGAGTATAATGCAACTCCCTCATAAGGTATAATGCAGCCCCCATAGAAAATAATGATCCCCCTCATAGGGTATAATGCGCCCCCTCATAGGGTATAATGCTGTCCCTCATAGGGTATAACGCTGCCCCCTCACAGGGTATAATGCTGCCCCTCATAGTGTATAATGCTGCCCCTCATAGTGTATAATGCTGCCCCTCATAGCGTATAATGCTGCCCCCCTCATAGGGTATAATGCCGCCCCTCATAGTGTATAATGCTGCCCCCCATAGGGTATAATGCAACCAGGACTCACTGATATACATATATATGTATATATATATATATATATATATATATATATACATACACACATGCTGTATATATATATAACATACAGTCATATGTTAAAGTTTGGGCACCCCTATTAATGTTAACCTTTTTTCTTTATAACAATTTTGTCTTTTGCAACAGCTATTTCAGTTTCATATATCTAATAACTGATGGACCCAGTTATATTTCTGGATTCAAATGAGGTTTATTGTACTAACAGAAAATGTGCAATCTGCATTTAAACAAAATTTGACCGGTGCAAAAGTATGGGCAGCTCAACATAAAAGTGACATTAATATTTCGTAGATCCTCCTTTTGCAAAAATAACAGCCTCTAGTCGCTTCCTGTAGCTATTAATGAGTTCCTGGATCCTGGATGAAGGTATTTGTGACCATTCCTGTTTACAAAACAATTCCAGTTCAGTTAAGTTTGATGGTCGCCGAGCATGGACAGCCCGCTTCAAATCATCCCACAGATGTTCAATGATATTCAGGTCTGGGGACTGGGATGGCCATTCCAGAACATTGTAATTGTTCCTCAGCATGAATGCCTGAGTAGATTTGGAGCGGTGTTTTGGATCATTGTCTTGCTGAAATATCCATCCCCTGCGTAACTTCAACTTCGTCACTGATTCTGGCACATTATTGTCAAGAATCTGCTGATACTGAGTTGAATCCATGCGACCCTCAACTTTAACAAGATTCCCGGTGCCGGCATTGGCCACACAGCCCCAAAGCATAATGGAACCTCCACCAAATTTTACTGTGGGTAGCAAGTGTTTTTCTTGGAATGCTGCATAACGCCTTTTTGTATGACCAAACAACTCAATCTCTGTTTCATCAATAAACAGGACCTTCTTCCAAAATGTAACTGGCTTGTCCAAATGTGCTTTTGCATACCTCAGGCGACTCTGTTTGTGGCGTGCTTGCAGAAACGGCTTCTTTCGCATCACTCTCCCATACAGCTTCTCCTTGTGCAAAGTGCGCTGTATTGTTGACCGATGCACAGTGACACCATCTGCAGCAAGATGATGCTGCAGGTCTTTGGAGGTGGTCTGTGGATTGTCCTTGACTGTTCTCACTATTCTTCTTCTCTGCCTTTCTGATATTTTTCTTGGCCTGCCACTTCTGGGCTTAACAAGAACTGTACCTGTGTTCTTCCATTTCCTTACTATGTTCCTTACAGTGGAAACTGACAGGTTAAATCTCTGAGACAACTTTTTGTATCCTTCCCCTGAAAAGCTATGTTGAATAATCTTTGTTTTCAGATCATTTGAGAGTTGTTTTGAGGAGCCCATGATGCCACTCTTCATAGGAGAATCAAATAGGAGAACTACTTTCAAGTGGCCACCTTAAATACCTTTTCTCATGATTTGATACACCTGGCTATGAAGTTCAAAGCTCAATGAGGCTACAAAACCAATTTAGTGCTTCAGGAAGTCAGTAAAAAGTAGTTAGGAGTGTTCAAATCAAGAAAATGATAAGGGTGCCCATACTTTTGCACCGGTCAAATTTTGTTTAAATGCAAATTGCACATTTTCTGTTAGTACAATAAACCTCATTTGAATCCAGAAATATAACTGAGTCCATCAGTTATTAGATATATGAAACTGAAATAGCTGTTGCAAAAACCAAAATTGTTATAAAGAAAAAAGGTTAACATTAATAGGGGTGCCCAAACTTTAACATATGACTGTATATACAGTGGGGAAAAAAAGTATTTAGTCAGTCAGCAATAGTGCAAGTTCCACCACTTAAAAAGATGAGAGGCGTCTGTAATTTACATCATAGGTAGACCTCAACTATGGGAGACAAACTGAGAAAAAAAAATCCAGAAAATCACATTGTCTTTTTTTTTCATTTTATTTGCATATTATGGTGGAAAATAAGTATTTGGTCAGAAACAAAATTTCATCTCAATACTTTGTGATATATCCTTTGTTGGCAATGACAGAGGTCAAACGTTTTCTGTAAGTCTTCACAAGGTTGCCACACACTGTTGTTGGTATGTTGGCCCATTCCTCCATGCAGATCTCCTCTAGAGCAGTGATATTTTTGGCTTTTCGCTTGGCAACATGGACTTTCAACTCCCTCCAAAGGTTTTCTATAGGGTTGAGATCTGGAGACTGGCTAGGCCACTCCAGGACCTTGAAATGCTTCTTACGAAGCCACTCCTTCGTAGCCCTGGCGGTGTGCTTTGGATCATTGTCATGTTGAAAGACCCAGCCACGTTTCATCTTCAATGTCCTTGCTGATGGAAGGAGGTTTGCACTCAAAATCTCACGATACATGGCCCCATTCATTCTTTCATGTACCCGGATCAGTCGTCCTGGCCCCTTTGCAGAGAAACAGCCCCAAAGCATGATGTTTCCACCACCATGCTTTACAGTAGGTATGGTGTTTGATGGATGCAACTCAGTATTCTTTTTCCTCCAAACACGACAAGTTGTGTTTCTACCAAACAGTTCCAGTTTGGTTTCATCAGACCATAGGACATTCTCCCAAAACTCCTCTGGATCATCCAAATGCTCTCTAGCAAACTTCAGACGGGCCCGGACATGTACCGGCTTAAGCAGTGGGACACGTCTGGCACTGCAAGATCTGAGTCCATGGTGGCGTAGTGTGTTTCTTATGGTAGGCCTTGTTACATTGGTCCCAGCTCTCTGCAGTTCATTCACTAGGTCCCCCCGCGTGGTTCTGGGATTTTTGCTCACCGTTCTTGTGATCATTCTGACCCCACGGGGTGGGATTTTGCATGGAGCACCAGATCGAGGGAGATTATCAGTGGTCTTGTATGTCTTCCATTTTCTAATTATTGCTCCCACAGTTGATTTCTTCACTCCAAGCTGGTTGGCTATTGCAGATTCAGTCTTCCCAGCCTGGTGCAGGGCTACAATTTTGTTTCTGGTGTCCTTTGACAGCTCTTTGGTCTTCACCATAGTGGAGTTTGGAGTCAGACTGTTTGAGGGTGTGCACAAGTGTCTTTTTATACTGATAACAAGTTTAAACAGGTGCCATTACTACAGGTAATGAGTGGAGGAAAGAGGAGACTCTTAAAGAAGAAGTTACAGGTCTGTGAGAGCCAGAAATCTTGATTGCTTGTTTCTGACCAAATACTTATTTTCCACCATAATATGCAAATAAAATGAAACAAAAACAGACAATGTGATTTTCTGGATTTTTTTTTTCTCAGTTTGTCTCCCATAGTTGAGGTCTACCTATGATGTAAATTACAGACGCCTCTCATCTTTTTAAGTGGTGGAACTTGCACTATTGCTGACTGACTAAATACTTTTTTTCCCCACTGTATATATTGTGAGGTAGTGCTGTCATTCAGTTAGGGGATTCTCGCTTAGCCACCACAAAACCAGATCCAGCACGGGTTTTCATAAAGCAGTATAGTCCATCAGGTTTATTCATCATCATAAACCTAAGTAATATGCAACAGCATATAAACAGCAGAGCGTCCATTATAGCTTCACTCTGTAAACCCTGTGTTCACACAGGTTGTACAATGTCCAGCATACAGGCTCTCTTAGGCTACTTTCACACATCAGGTTTTCGGCGTCAGGCGCGATCCGGCGTCGTGCCGGAACGCCGGATCCGGCAAATGTTTCGTAAAACCGGATGTGACGGATCCGGTTTTCTGCCGGATCCGTCTTTTTCTTGACAGACAAAACCGGATCCGTCTCATCCGGTTCATCCGTTTTTCTATCCGTTTTTCGACGGATTACGCCGGATCCGGTTTTTAAAATTGACCCTTGTGGCCTTCCGAACGGGATTGGCTACTGGAAAACTATATATAGCATGTTCCTACAGCCCTTCTTTGACAGGTTGTAGAGGAGAAAGTGCAGGTTGGAGAGAAGAGCAAGTTACTGGCGAAGATGGATGTTGTCATTGGAAATATTTTGAAGAATTTGGCGGATTTTACAGCGGAGGCAAATCGTTTGAGGGTGATTGTTCTGGAGAAGGAGAGAGCGAGACAGCAGCGCATCAGGCATCGTAGACGACGTTTGTGGATCCACCCCATCACAGCCAAGAGAATGACGCGTGGGGTCTATTCTACACTATGCATGGACCTTCGACGAAACCCGGATAAATTTTTTGGATAAGTTAGGATGAAAATGGAGAATTTTGATTACTTGGTGGAGCGCATTGCACACCTCATAAGAAAAGCGGACACCTATTGCCGCTTCTCTGTTTCACCCGCAGAGCGTCTGATGGTGACTTTAAGGTAAGCCACATTTATTGGATATGATCGCATCAGAGCACACTTTCACTGCAATCTTGTTGGTGGTAGTTTGTATCTCCAAGTGTTATAGGTCAGTTTTGGTATGTAATGCTGTGATTTAAAACTAATTTATTGTTTTTTAATTCCCCACAGATTTCTTGCAACTGGAGAATCCCTTTCGTCACTGCATTTCCAGTACAGACTCGGGATTTCCACCATATCTGGAATTGTGAAGTACACATGCCGTGCACTGTGGGACTCCTTAGCTGAAGAGTTTTTACCAGAGCCCACAACAGAGAGGTGGATTGAAATTGCTGACAAGTTTCAACAGATATGTCAGTTTCCAAACTGCTTGGGCGCTGTGGACGGGAAACATATCCGCATTGTAAAGCCAGCTGGATCGGGATCGGAATATTTCAATTACAAGAAATATTTTTCAATTGTCCTCATGGCCATCGCTGACGCGGAATACAAATTTATTGCGGTTGATATTGGGGCCTATGGCCGCTCCAATGACTCTCAAGTTTTCAAACTGTCTGCCATGGGGCGTAAACTGTATGGTAACACCTTCCAGTTCCCACCACCTAGACCGCTGCCGCAAACATCTGGTCCACCTATGCCATTTGTCTGTGTAGGGGATGAAGCCTTCCAGCTGTCAGAACACCTTTTGAAACCGTACTCTAGCAGAGGATTGACAAGACCAAAACGCATTTTTAATTACCGCCTCACAAGAGCAAGAAGAATGGTTGAATGTACCTTTGGTATTCTGACAGCCAAATGGCGGGTCCTATTGACTGCGATCAACCTCAAGACAGAAACTGTGGACGAGGTGATCAAAGCGTGCGTGGTACTCCACAATTTTGTTATCTGCAAGGAACCCATTTCCATTGAGGACACCTCTGAAGAAACCACCTTGCAAGATTACCATGACATTACCACTAGAAGTTCTGTGACGGTTTCAGTAATGAGGGACAATTTTGCACTATACTTTATGTCACCTCAAGGCAGAGTACACTGGCAGGATGACAGAGTGTGAAAGATTTGTGCCCAACCAAACTTGTGTACCTTCTGTACCAACAGTATATACCTTTGCCAACCAAAGTTGGCTATCTTGTCATGGTCTCTATTTTTAGCTTTAGGCCACAGGTGTGTACCTGGTTGTGTTTTATGCAAAGTATTTCACCTTTTAACAAAAGTTGTGTACATTGTTAGGAAATCACCAACAATAAACACAACTTTTTATTTGAAATACTTTGCTTCAAACACAACCAGGAACACAACTGTGGCAAAAAGCTAAAATTTACCCACAGTTATATACCTAGTTTTGAATACCATTTCACCTTTGAAATACCCTGTATTTAACCTTTTTTGCCGCAGAAAGAAATGACAGACAACCAGTGTAAAATAATTTAACTTTTATTGAAAAATGTTTTTTTTAGTAAACTTTTTTAAAATTTTAATAAACTTGTTTAATAAAACTTTGAAACTATAAAACTGAAACCATAAAACTGGTCATTTTTATTTAAATACACACATTATAAATCTGTGTAGTGTGTGGTGGAAATACTGCTGTAGGGGCTGCGGGACACTTCGACACTGGGAGTGTGGAGAGAGGACTGGGATCGTGGTGGGGAAGGAACAGTTAGAGGTGAAGGTGTGGAAAAAACTACAGAATGGGTGGACATGTGGGAAGCAGAAGAGGTGGTGGGTGGTGGAGTGGAGGGTTGGGCAGGGACTGTAGGAGCAGATGATGTTGATGGCAAGTTGTATGGGGAAGGAGTTTGGTACGGGGCAGGTTGCTGGAAGTGGGGAGATGTCTGGTACGGGGCAGGTTGCTGGAAGTGGGGAGATGTCTGGTACGGGGCAGGTTGCTGGAAGTGGGGAGATGTCTGGTACTGGGGAGGTTGCTGGTACTGGGGAGTTTGCAGGTACTGTGGAGGTTGCTGGTACTGGGGAGGTTGCTGGTGCTGGGGAGGTTGCTGGTGCTGGGGAGGTGGATGGTGCTGGGGAGGTGGATGGTGCTGGGGAGGTGGATGGTATGTAATAGGAGGGGGAGGATGGAAAGTGGCTGGAGGTGGATGGTATGTAATAGGAGGGGGAGGATGGAAAGTGGCTGGAGGGGGTGTAGATGTAATAGGAGGGGGAGGATGGAAAGTGGCTGGAGGGGGTGTAGATGTAATAGGAGGGGGAGGATGGAAAGTGGCTGGAGGGGGTGCAGGTGGAGGAACTACTGTGGTGGGAGGAGGAGGTTGGGAGGTAACTTGCTGGAGAGCAGCGTGGCATGAATGCATTACATGCATCTGCTGGGCAGGAGAGAGCGTTTCCATGCGCTCCACAACAGACCTGAAAAAGGTGTGGTTTGGCGAAGATCTTGCTTCTGAATGCATGGTTTGCAGAAGTGTCTTCACCTCCAGAATGCTGGAGTTGATCTGCTGATAGCCTGCGAAGATTTGCTCTGACAAGACTTTTAGACAGTTCTGGAAAGATGCATTCAGATGCAAGAACTCTGGCGCATAAGTCTTTTCCTGACCCCTCTGCCGCTGCCGCCCAGTACCCGCAGGTGTACTAGAGGTGGCAGGGGCAGAAGGGTGGGGTAAAGGGAAAGCGATCTCCTCACCAGCAGCTTCATGTAATGTAGGCGGCCACGATGCTCCTGTGCTGGTGGATGGGACAGATGGGTCGAATGTGTGGGAAGGCTGGGAAGGTGCAGATGTACCGGGGCGGTCGAAGTGTCCCTCGGTGCCGGTCTCCTCAGGGATCGCCTCAGAAGGGTCCAATCGTGCAGGCTCCCGAGTGCTGCTCACCGTGCTGTGGAATAAAGAGAAAAAAAAACAATTAAAATACTGACATGGTATGGCCCTGGCTGAAAAAAAAATTTACATCTAACATTTTTTTTCACATGTGGTGTGTAATATTTACCTTCTGGTGACCATTGTTTCCCGGAGGAACGACAGGGCTTCTGCGTACTTGTACTTGCTCCTGCGTCCTCCAGATCCACTCGGGGCCCGCATCTCTTTATTGAACTCCTTCTTGAAACGATCCCTCACAGACCGCCACCGATTCACAATTCTGTTCCCTGAAACGAGAAAGGAGTGGTTAGTATACAACATCAGTGTTTCCCAAACTCCAGTCCTCATGGTCCCCAGGGGTCATGTTTTCAGGATTTCCATAGTAAATAGAAATCCTGAACACATGATCCGTGGGGACCACGAGGACTGGAGTTCGGGAAACACTGGTATACATCAAGCAACCGGTACTGTATATACTTACGCTCTGTAATCTGGGCCCGAACATCGAGGTCCTCCCAGCGGCCCACAAGGAGCGAACAGATTTCCTCCCAGAGTCGTCGGGTAACGATAAGGTCAGCGTGGCGGCGGTCAGCCATATTCCAGAGCGGCTCCCTTTCTCTGACGAGATCGATGAGGTGGTCCACATCGAGTCCTCCATCCTCACCGCCAGAGTCGGGAGCACGCTGTGAAGGCTGTTAAAGAAAAAGACAAAAATAACATAATTAGCCTCCACATAAGAAATGAAATAAAAAGTGCAAAAAAACAAAGCAAAAATATTTATACTTACACGCTGGTGACCGCCGCGTTGCTGTCGCCGACGACCCTGGGAGGCACTGCGAGGACCTCTTGGCCGAGCACCAGATTGGGAAGACTAGAGAAGAAAACAAAAAATGTTATGTCTTTGGATGTAGGCATTTGTTTGCTGTGTGTGGTCTGCAGAACATTGTTTTCTATGTGTTGTGTGTAGTGTGATGTTGTGTTTCTGCGTTTGATGCAAAAAACTTACCAATTGTGAGCCCACTCCAGGTGTCTGTCCACCCCTTCCTTCTTCTTCTGGGAGCTCCTCTTCATCTTGTGATTCCTGTTTTGAAATAAAAGGCAATGAATAGACATATATTACAGAGAAGATGGATTTTGGAAATAAAAACTTACCGTCAAACGCTGACGATGCGAGGGAGGGCTCCCAGAAGATGATGTGCTGTCTTCCTGGTGGCCACACTCCATGCCTGTGGGTGGTGTTCCAGCTGCTGCCATTGCTGCTGCTGCTGCTGCATCTATTGGGCGGCTGTTGAATAAAGAGAAACAAATGGCCAATGAATATCTTGATATTCAATAGCCCTAGTTTGGAGGAATGGGTGATTTGATAATTACCGTCTCTCATCTGCTGCTGGCCTCCCCTCCTCAGCATGTTCTATTTGCTGCTCCATTTGGGGTGGTGGTGGTGCTGATGGTGCTGCAGTGGTCTCCTGCCTTCTCCTGCTTCGCTTGGTTGCTTTCTTGGGTGGCATGTTGGGTGTGGCTGTGGGTCCCACTGTCTTGCTTTTATATATGTCTTGTGGGCAGAGCTACTGAGCATGCTCAGACCAAAAAACTGGATCCGGCGCATTGCGGCGCTCATAGGCTTTCATTGTGTGAAAAAGCCGGACGCGCCGGATCCGGCGTGTCCGGCTTTTTCGCCGGAGACAAAAAACGTTACAGTAGCCGTTTTTTCCAGACGCCGGATCGCGACACATTGCCGGATCCGGCGAAAACCGGATGAAACGCATGGCCATCCGGCGCGATCCGGCGCAAATGCAAGTCAATGGGGGGGGAACCGGATCCGGCATTGCATTTCGCCGGATCCGGTTTCTGTCAAAAGCGCCGGATCGCGCCTGACGCCGAAAACCTGATGTGTGAAAGAGGCCTTAGCATCACTTATCTCACCCATGTCCGGGTTTCCTCATGGCTGCTTCAGCTTACTGCAGACGTTCATTCCCTCCCCTGGGAACTCTCAGACATGTGCAGCCATTCACCACAGCCCCTCCACAGGCTGTTAGCCAGGAAGCTCCATCTCTGCGGGACCTTCCACACTGGACCAATCGGGTCCCAGCATTCACCTCATGTGACCTACCCTGGCCACATTATATGGTCCGTAGCCACGCCCACCAGGTCACATGACTATGACCTCATCACAGGTCCTTCACACACACATATACACTTTACAATAGCGTTATTAAACACACCCCTTGGGTGGGTTTGTAGGTAACTAGTCCCTGACACATTGAACCAGCACCTCAGCAGTATCACTGCTGATTAACACACACATAAATCTCCATCTCAAGGCCACCAAACCTTGTGATACATAACGGTCATTCAGTATCTGTTAGGGACGGCGGAAAGCACTAAATATAAAATAATAGAAAGTGCGTTCGCCGCCCGGGGTCCACCGTGCAGAGGTGTTAAACTGCTGCTATATAATGGCAGATGAACAATATGGCGGTATATCGCACATGGGTTGAACGTCACCTGGTGTGCACTGGGCATACTCTGTTATATTCAGAGTCGCCTTAAGGCATAAACATAAATGCCGAGCCTGTTGACCTCACAGGTCTCAGCGGTGTGCACGCACGGTATATGGTCACAGGACTCGGGCCCAAGACACAGGGTCGGTGTCCGTCTAGAACTACCGTGCATGCGGCGTCGCTACTGCGGACGCCCACAAGTGCTGCTGACCGCAGCGCAGCCACTGACTCAGCCGCTATACGACAATGCCAAGGAGGGGCGCACTGTCGGACGCTAGCTCTGTGGAGATGAGCACTGTGGCTTGTAGCATTCCACTGACTGGTGCTGACTCTAATGCTAAGTCCCTATCCACACATGTAATATCAGAGGGAGGGGATCTTAATGAGTCATTCGCAGGTTCATGCATCCATCATCATTCACACAGTAGCAATTAGAGTCTCGTGAGCATGCCCAGTATCGTGACGAGAGGACTTAGCCACTGGAGTGGCTTGCTGCAGGGCAGCCTGCGCTGCTATTGCTGACCTAGAGGTGGCAGCAACAACCAGTCCCACAGAGCTGGTCTGAGCAGAGCGCCTGCGACGCTGAGATTGCTGTGCAGGCTCTTGAGCGGTCGGAGAAGAATGGGAGACCGCAGGATGCAAGGATCTGGATTCCTGCTGTGCAGCTGCAGGAACCTGACGCCTAACAGTATCTTGCCATTCATCCACTCTCCTGACACATCCATACAGCGCCCCCTAGTGGACACAGTGGTCACTACACCATGTACCTCCCCTCTCTGTTCAAACTTGTGGGATTGAACACACAACCTTACATCAGGTTCTTGAGACCAGGCACTCATTACACCTTGCCCCACAGGTCAAGAGAACTGACTCCTTCTATCATAAGGCCTCATCTCTACGTTAGGCCTCCCCCGCCCCCAGCGGTCAGAATATCGGCCCTGATCTTTGGCCCTCCAGTTACAGTCTGTCTACGTCAGCAGACACTGTATAGTCACCACATTCCTCTCCCTGTTTGTCTCATTCCCTGACCAGCTCCTCCAGTTGGTACGGTCATCAGTCTTAGTTGGGCCTACTGTCTGGCCTGAGTCTGACCCATTCAGCGTCTCTCAGCCTCGTACGGCCCGTCGCACTGCCACATGCTTACATTCTTTGGCCACCTGCCATGTCACTACTTGGAGGAACCCTTCGGGTCCTTACATCTTGGGTTGGAGGCGGCCGCCACTTGGGGTTCCGAACCTCTTTATTGATTCGCTGATGGTCCAGCCTCAACTGCTCAATCTCTTGCAGATACTCCAAGAGCATCCGAAAGTTTCTCAGGCTTTCCACGGAACCAACCACCAGGACGGGAATCCTACCCTCTTCATTGGATACCTGGTCTTCATCATCAGGAGGGATCCTCACCCTCACCACACCGGAGCTATTTACAAGGTATGCATTACCTTCCCGAATCTTCCAATGATTCTCCCAATCAGACCTTTGGGAACCGGAACTACCTCTTTCCGCAAACCCAACCGATCCATAGCCTCTCTTGCTAACTCTAGGCGTCGAGCAGCTTTCATATTACTCCGCATAACCAACTGTTTGACATGGAGACACTGCAGATGTATGTTTTTCAGGACAGCCACCCGCTTTGCTGTGTCTTCCCTGGCTGACATTATCACCAACTGCCGAGTCTCAGGCGCCCAGTGCTCCTTACACGCTTTGACAGCCTCTTTGAAAGCCTCATGCACACCTTCTTCAGCACAGGCCTCTTGCATATCTTCTGGTACATCAATCAAAAACTTAAAGGTCGCGGACTTGCTCTCTTCCTGGCCAGGAAGCTCTGGCTTTACCATGGACACTTCCCTCACTACAGTTGGCCAGACCGGGTGACTGTCTTCTTCAGTTTTTTTCTCCCGCAGAAAACGTCTTACAGTTTCTTTGAGCTCCAAGACTTCTTTCTCGAGCTCCTCGACCCTGCTCTCGGCCAGTTGTCTCAGGACTCTTTCTCGTTTGACATGTTCTTCCATCTCTTCCCTAAGCGTCTTGTTCACGTTTTGCCACGTTGACAGGTGACCTCTGAGCTCAGAGACTTCCTTCTCTAGCCCTTCTATTCTGTGCTCTCTTTCTCTCTCAGAGCCACAGTCACCTCAGTGTCTGAGTCACCCCGGCCTGTCGAGTAATTCTTCCAGTTACCCACTAACCGTGTTTTCCCCCCAATCGTCTCATCTCCCAGCCCACCATCCGTCATATCACGAGACGTCAGGTCCGTAAGTTGGGCAGATGTACTTCTTCCGGTCAATTCTACCTCTGACCTGTCCACGTCAGGAGCAGTCACCGTCTCAATATCTGTTCGCCCAACAGTAGAAACGTCTCCAACCTCCTGCCATATGTCATCAAACACGACAAAGTCCCAGCCCCTCTCCAAGGCATAGACTAAGTCCCGTGGTATCCCGCCCCCTTGGCACTCACCACCTATGGGCCCCTCAAACATCACTCTGTCTACCGTATAGTTCACCGTGACCCCATGTTTACAGCGAACCTGGACCATTCTCTTGGTCAGACAGAAAGTGAGAGGAGATCCTGTCAGAGTTACCTGACACTTTGAGTCCAGCCAACCCGAGACTCCTTCTCGGTGCAGCATTACGGTACACACCTGTGGCCCGTCATTATCCGGAAAGAATATTCCACATTCAGAAAACAACATATGCGAACATTGCTGTTCCTCTTTTGACACACCGGCCCCTTTCTGGACCATCCCAATTTGGGTCACCACCCCCTCCCGGGACTCCACCCCTTTTTGGGTTACCACGCCAATTTGGGTCACCGCCCCCCTCTGGGACGCCACTTCTTTTTGGGCTACCACCCCAATTTGGGTCACCACCCCCTTTTGGTTACCACCCCGGTTTGGGCCACTGCCCCCTTCCGGGATTTCCCCATGTCCGTTATACCGGTCTTCTCAGACCACAGTTCACATAACACAGTTTGTCTCTTTTACGATACCACACAAGTCCTTGTTGGCACCACCACAGCTCCTGTTGTTACCGATCACCGACATCACCGGCTGCTGTACACACACAGCAGCTGGTGTCCTCTTCGTAACCCCGCCGAGTTACAGGAAGCCGCTTGTCCCCTTTGTAAACCCGCCTAGTTACCGGAAGCCGCTTGTCCCCTTCGTAACCCCGCCGAGTTACAGGAAGCCGCTTGTCACCTTTTTGAATCCCACTGAGCCACCGCAGGCTGAGTTGAGAAAAGAAGAAAAAAAAACACCATACAAAAAACTCACGTGTCCTTTCTGTGTGCTCTTCAGGATGTACTGTCTCCGCCTGAGACCGTCCAACACACAGGGCGCACCGGTGCTATTCAGGGAGCCGACCCTCCTCCCATGGTTTCCCAACACACCGGTCACACCAACACACCACACAAAACTCACATGTCCTGTCTGTGTGCTATTTAGGACATTCCGTCTCCGCTTGAGACCGTCCAACACACAGGGCGCACCAGGTGCTATTCAGGGAGCGGCCCTCCTCCAAGGGTTTCCCAACACACCGGCCTCACCAGGTCCAGGGGCTTAGCGCTTGCTCTTCAGGACATCCATCTCCTCTTGAGACTGCCCAACACTCACGCCTCACCAGGTCCAAGGTCATACCACGTGCTCCAGGGATCCGATTCTTCTCCTAGAATCTCCCAACACTGACCCTCCAGGACCTTGCTCACTGAACCCTCCAGGTACACAGTCCCTCTCACTGACCCAGGTCAGTACAACACGAACACCTGTCCATTACCTGTGTCAGCTCCACAGGTTCTCGAACCCCTCTACCGCAGAGGTATCCTATAAGTCTCTTTCTCCTGGGGAAACGGCCGCACTGAGCTCACCGATCCGGGCAGTGCCTTACTCACTAGGCCGCCCCACGGTTCCAGAACCACAGCCGGGCTGTGGCTTCCCCAACCGTCAGCCTTCCTGGCTCAGCGTTACCCTTAGCAACCGACTTTGCAGTCCTCTTCCGTTGCTCCCAGCAACAAGGCTATAACAATGCCCTTAGCTTTCTCCACCAATTGTGAGGTAGCGCTGTCATTCAGTTAGGGGATTCTCGCTTAGCCGCCACAAAACCAGATCCAGCATGGGTTCTCATAAAGCTGTATAGTCCATGAGGTTTATTCATCATCATAAACCAAAGCAATATGCAACAGCATATAAACAGCAGAGCGTCCATTATAGCTTCACTCTGTAAACCCTGTGTTCACACAGGTTGTACAATGTCCAGTATACAGGCTCTTAGCCTCATTTATCTCACCCACATCCAGGTCACCTAATGGCTGCTTCAGCTAACTGCAGACATTCATTCCCTCCCCCGGGAACTCTCAGACACGTGCAGCCATTCACCACAGCCCCTCCACAGGCTGTTAGCCAGGAAGCTCCATCTCAGCGGGACCTTCCACACTGGACCAATTGGGTCCCAGCATTCACCTCATGTGACCTACCCTGGCCACATTATATGGTCCGTAGCCACGCCCACCAGGTCACATGACTATGACCTCATCACAGGTCCGTCACACACACATATACACTTTAAAATAGCGTTATTAAACACACCCCCTGGGTGGGTTTGTAGGTAACTAGTCATTGACACATTGAACCAGCACCTCAGCAGTATCACTGCTGATTAACAAACACATAAATCTCCATCTGAAGGCCACCCACCTTGAGATAGATAACGGTCATTCAGTATCTTGCCATTCATCCACTCTCCTGGGACATTGATACAGCGCCCCCTAGTGGACACAGTGGTCACTACACCACAATATATATATATATATATATATATATATATATATATACAGTATATATATATACACACACTGCTCAAAAAAATAAAGAGAACACTAAAGTACCACATCCTAGATATCTCTGAATGAAATATTCCAGTTGCAAATTTTTATTCATTGCATAGTGGAATGTGTTTGGAACAATAACCTTAACAACGTAAATCAAAATATCAAAATGAATATCCCATGGAGGTCTGGATTTGGAATGATACTCAAAATCAAAGTGGAAAATCATATTACAGGCTGATCCAATTTCAGTGGAAATGACTCATGACAAGGAAAAGATGCTCAGTAATATGTGTGGCCTCCATGTGCCTGTATGACCTCCCTACTGTACAATGCCTGGGCATGCTCCTGATGAGGCGGCAGATGGTCTCCTGAGGGATCTCCTCCCAGACATGGACTAAAGCATCCACCAACTCCTGGACAGTCTGTGGTGCAACATGATGTTGGTGGATGAAGCGAGACATGATGTCCCAGATGTGCTCAATCGGATTCAGGTCTGGGGAACGGGCGGGCCAGTCCATAGCTTCAATGCCTTTATCTTGCAGGAACTGCTGACACACTCCAGCCACATGAGGTCTGGCATTGTCCTGCATTAGGAGGAACCCAGGGCCAACCACACCAGCATAAGGTCTCACAAGGGGTCTGAGGATCTCAGCTTGGTACCTAATGGCAGTCAGGCTACCTCTAGCGAGCACATGGAGGGCTGTGCTGCCCTCCAAAGAAATGCCACCCCACACCATTACTGACCCACTGCCAAACCGGTCATGCTGAAGGATGTTGCAAGCAGCAGATCGCTCTCCACGGTATCTCCAGACTGTCAAGTCTGTCACATGTGTGCTCAGTGTTAACCTGCTTTCATCTGTGAAGAGCACAGGGCGCTAGTGGCGAATTTGCCAATCCAATCCTGGTGTCCAGTGGCATATGCCGAGCGTTCTGCACGGTGTTGAGCTGTGAGCACAAAGCCCATCTGTGGATGTCGGGCCCAGGGGCTGGCTGGCACTTTTCAGCCTGGGGGGCAATCACAAGGCAGTGGCCCTCGAGTTGCGGTGGCCCTCTTTTTCCCTGCTTATTTCTGGCCATTCAATTAAAGCAGCATAGATAACAGGCTTTAAAAATAAGCTGGTATGTAGATATGGGAACAGATCGGTGCTAGCTGCATAGATATGGGAGCAGAACCGAGCTTACTACAGAAATATGGGAGCAGAAAAGAGCTTACTTCAGAGATATAGGAGCAGAACAGAGCTTACTCCAGAGATATGGGAGCAGAACAGAGCTTACTCCAGAGTTATGGGAGCAGAATGGAGCTTACTCCAGAGATATGGGAGCAGAATGGAGCTTACTCCAGAGATATGGGAGCAGAATGGAGCTTACTCCAGAGATATGGGAGCAGAATGGAGCTTACTCCAGAGATATGGGAGCAGAATGGAGCTTACTCCAGAGATATGGGAGCAGAACGGAGCTTACTACAGAGATATGGGAGCAGAACAGAGCTTACTCCAGAGATATGGGAGCAGAATGGAGCTTACTCCAGAGATATGGGAGCAGAATGGAGCTTACTCCAGAGATATGGGAGCAGAATGGAGCTTACTCCAGAGATATGGGAGCAGAATGGAGCTTACTCCAGAGATATGGGAGCAGAGCGGAGCTTACTCCAGAGATTAGGGAACTGATCGGAGCTTACTCCAGAGATTTGGGAGCAGAACGGAGCTTACTACAGAGATTTGGGAGCAGAACGGAGCATACTCCAGAGATTTGGGAGCAGAACAGAGCTTACTCCAGAGATATGGGAGCAGAACAGAGCTTACAGCAAAGATATGGATCAGAACGGAGAATACTCCAGAGATATGGGACCAGAACGGAGCTTACTACAGAGATATGGGCGAAAAACACCGAACTTACTACAGAGATATGAGAGCAGAACCGAGCTTACTACAGCGGTATGGGAGCAGAACCGAGCTTACTACAAAGATAAGGCAGCAGAACCGAGCTTACTACAGAGATTTGGAGCAGAACTGAGCTTACTCCAGAAATATGGGAGCATAACAGCATTTACTACAGAGATAAGGATAAGGGAGCAGAACCAAGCTTACTACAGAGATATAGGAGCAGAACCGAGCTTACTATAGAGATATGGGATATACTTTATATAGTATATATAATGCGATGGTCCCAGTTCCCACCATAAATATAGTGCGATGGCCCCAGTTGCCCATATATATAGTATGATGGCCCTAGTTCTCCCCACATATCTAGTATGATGGCCCCAGTTCTCCTCACATATATATAGTATGATGGCCCCAGTTCTCCCCATATATATAGTATAATAGACCCCAGTTCTCCTATATATATATAGAAGGATGGCCCCAGTTCTCCAAATTAAAAATAAAGAAGTTTATACTCACCTCGTCCTGATTCCCGGCAGTCTGCAGCTTATGAGGCAGACCAGGGCTTCCACTAGGAATTTTGGGGTCCCATACTGGCAAAATTTTTGGGTTCCCTTGAAACTTCGCCCGGGTTCCACACCAGCTCCGCCTCCACCGTCCCACCGCCCATTCTTGGAAAAACTCAACTTCTCCACCACATCCTCACCGATCAGATATTAACAGTTCCCATCAAACACCAGATCACATTCATAACCAGCAGCTTCTGTTCCGGCCAAAATAATTTTTAAGCTGATACCACGACACGGGAGACTCTTTCGGCCGGGCCCTACTCTAAACTATTAAAAATAAATATATATTTCTGTATTTTTCTTTAATGGAATGAGTCACATACATTTACATTTTTTTTAAACAACCATTAATACCACATACAAGGGACAAATATTGTCACACCATGACCAGACCACATATTACCAGCACATAGTGACCGAATAATACCACATACAAAGAACAAATACCGCCACACCTTGGCCAGACCACATATTACCAACACATAGTGACCGAATAATACCACATACAAGGAACAAATATCACCGCACGATGGCCAGACCACATATTACCACCACATAGTGACCGAATAATACCACATACAAGGAACAAATACCACCGCACCATGGCCAGACCACATATTACCACCACATAGTGACTGAATAATACCACATAGAAGGAGCAAATACCGCCACACCTTGGCCAGACCACATATTACCACAACATAGTGACTGAATAATACCACATACAAGGAACAAATACCACCGCACCATGGCCAGACTACATATTACCACCACATAGTGACTGAATATTACAATACTGATCATTAATTAAAAAAAAAACATAATACTAAGTGCCATTGTATACAGAAACTGTGTATTTACTGTCAGTGTACAGGTAATACAGTGATCACTGGTGACATTATACACAGGAGCTCTGTACAGTATATAGTGTCAGTGTACAGGTAATACACGGATGACCAGTGACATTACACACAGCAGCTCTGTTTATAGTGTCAGTGTACAGGTAATACAGCGATCATCAGTGAAATCATACACAGGACAGCTGTATATAGTATACAGTGTATAGCGTCAGTGTATAGGTAATAAATACAGTGATCACCGATGATAATGTACACAGGAACTCTGTATATAGCGTCTGTGTACAACTGCCAGTGACATTATACACAGGAGCTCTGTATATAGTATACAGTGTATAGTGCCAGTGCACAGGTAATTCACTGACTCACCAGTGACGTCTCTAGCTGAAGTCCTTCATCTTTGCTTTTCTTTTTCATCAAGCACAGACAGCCATCACTTCTTCCAGCCAGGAGTCGACCCTGCGTAAAATAACACAGTTACTAGAGCACCACTTCCAGAGCACATTCCCCACTTTTTCCGTTTCTTCTACACTACACATCTGAATACAGACGTGCACCAACAATCAATATATAACACTGGTCAACAGCATTTTTGGTGCCAAAGATATTTCATCGAATTTAGGGTATTTTTGGGGTGCTGATTCTGAATATGTCATCAGTTTTGCCAGATTGGCTCAAGTTTTTGAGATTTTTGGTATCTTATTTATAGCACTTGTTGGTAAATGCGACGCATCATCTCATTAATTTCTTTGGATTAGTACTTGAACTGAGCAGTTCTCAATATAGTTTTGTGTTAATTAGTGTTCTAAAAGTTTGTTCATAGCTTGATTTTTGCACTAACTTTATGTTGTTGTCTGTTTTCCAGTGAAAAGCATGAACTCATCATGAAGAAGTTGTCTTAACGATCCAGACTCATTCTGTTACATTTGTGGTGAATATACACTGCCAAAACATAGAAGAAACATAACAGACTTCGTAAAAAAAGTGTATTTTGCCTATTTTGGGGTTATGCTTGGGGACCAAGACAAGTTTTGGGCACCACACATAGTGTGCAAAGCATGTATCGAATTATTACGAAAATGGAGCAAAGGACAAAGAAAAAGCTTCAAATTTGGTGTTCCAATGGTGTGGAGAGAGCCAAAAAATCATCATGATGACTGTTATTTATGGTAAACACAGGTACAGGCACATCTTCACAATGAGGGACAGGCCTTCTTGCAGATTCCATGTTACTCCCATTTTCGTTTCTTATGCTTATTGAATCCTTGCACTTGCACTGCACAGAAATAACAGTCATCATGATGATTTTTTGGCTCTCTCCACACCATTGGAACACCAAATTTGAAGCTTTTTCTTTGTCCTTTGCTCCATTTTCGTAATAATTCGATACATGCTTTGCACACTATGTGTGGTGCCCAAAACTTGTCTTGGTCCCCAAGCATAACCCCAAAATAGGCAAAATACACTTTTTTTACGAAGTGTGTTATGTTTCTTCTATGTTTTGGCAGTGTATATTCACCACAAATGTAACAGAATGAGTCTGGATCGTTAAGACAACTTCTTCATGATGAGTTCATGCTTTTCACTGGAAAACAGACAACAACATAAAGTTAGTGCAAAAATCAAGCTATGAACAAACTTTTAGAACACTAATTAACACAAAACTATATTGAGAACTGCTCAGTTCAAGTACTAATCCAAAGAAATTAATGAGATGATGCG
Source organism: Dendrobates tinctorius (assembly GCF_039654945.1). Lineage (NCBI taxonomy): Eukaryota > Metazoa > Chordata > Amphibia > Anura > Dendrobatidae > Dendrobates > Dendrobates tinctorius. The sequence goes on from NW_027362043.1 coordinate 3,644,996, forward strand.
TCGCATTTACCAACAAGTGCTATAAATAAGATACCAAAAATCTCAAAAACTTGAGCCAATCTGGCAAAACTGATGACATATTCAGAATCAGCACCCCAAAAATACCCCAAATTCATTAAAATATTTTGGACACCAGAAAAAAAAATTTTTTTCGTTGACCTGTGTAATTGGTTATAATGCTACCCATCATTCCAAATATAAATTATAATCCGCCACTGTGCACCCACTAACTATAAATAGCCACTTTCCCCATTTAATATATAAATTAATTATCACCTGTACTCTTTTCCCCAATTCATTACCAGGCACTTCATTCTCAAGGCCCCCCACTATGTACCTCCCGCTCTAACCCTTACCCCGATTCATTACATTTACATGCCCATCCTGCCTCAGTTCATTGTCATGTCTTTCTCTCCCACCCTCTATTCATCATCAACTGCTCTACCCCACATTCAATACATCATTTACTCCCCCACTCTCAAAATTCATTATTTGTTCTCCCCATAGATCATCATTTGCTCTCCCCAGCCCCCACCTTCAATTCATCATTTGCTCTCCTCACCCCCCACCTTCAATTAAATTGCTGTGCCCCGTCACTCACACTGAATTCATCATTTGCAGTCCCCCGTCCTCTCCCTTACTTCATCATTTGCAGTCCCCCCACTTTAATTTGAAGTCCCCTTATTTCATCCATTGCAGTCCCCTATCACCCCCTCACTTCATCTGCAGTGCCCCTTCATCATTTGCAGCCCCCTTCCATTTCATCATGTGCAGTCCCCCCTCAGACACACTTCATTATGTGCAGTCCCCTTCCGCTCACTTCATCATGTGCAGTCCCCCTTACCCCCCACTTCATGTGCCGCCCCATTCCCCCATCATCATGTGCAGTCCTCCTTACCCCCAATTCATGTGCATTCCCACTTACCCCTAATTCATCCTGTGCAGTCCCCTTAACCGCCACTTCCCATGTGCAGCTGAACTCCCCCCACTTCATCATGTGCAGCCCAACTCACCCAACTTCATCATGTGCAATCTCCCTTACCCCCCAGTCATCATGTGCAGTCCCCCTTACCCCCATCATCAAGTGCAGCCCCACTCCCCCCACTTCATGATATGCAGCCTCACTCACCCTCCTTCATCATGTACAGCCTCACTCACCCCCCTTCATCATGTACAGCCCCACTCACCCCCTTCATCATGTATAGCCCCACTGACCCCTTCATCATATATAGCCCCACTCACCCCCTTCATCATGTATAGCCCCACTCACCCCCTTCATCATGTGCAATCCTCCTTACCCACCAATTCATCATGTGCCGTCCCCCTTACCCCCAATTCATCCTGTGCAGTCGAACTCCCCCTACTTCATCATGTGCAATCTCCCTTACCCCCCATCATCAAGTGCAGCTCCACTCCCCCCACTTCATCATTTGCAGCCCCACTCACCTCCCCTTCATCATTTGCAACCCCCGCACTCCCCTTCATCATGTGCGGCTCCACTCACTCCCCATTCATCATTTGCAGCCCCCACAACCCCTCACACATGTAATTCATGTCATAAAGAAAAAAAAAGTTTGCCATACTTACCTCACAGCCGCCCGCTCCCCAGCAGCGCCTCTCTGCTTCCAGGGTCGGACTCTGGTACATGTCGGCACGCGCGATGACGTCATCGCGCACACCTGACCCGGAACCGGAGAGGGAGGGAGTGGGACTGCAGATGCAGGCAATGGCAGCGGCCCGGGAGCTGTGCAGCCATCAAGGTGATGGCGGTGCACAGCTCCCGGCTGGCGGCCGGCATGGTACACTGTGACGCGGCGGCTTTGTCTGCTGCCGGCCGCTTCACAGTACAGCGGGCACGGTTGCGCACAATTTGCTGTGCGGCCGGCCCTGTAGAGGTGCTGGGGGAGCGGCCCGGGGGGAAATTGCCTCCCTGCCACCCGGCCCAGCCCGCCCCTGGTCGGGCCCTCAGACCATCCTCATGGAGTCAGTTTCTAACCGTTTGTGCAGACACATTCACATTTGTGGCCTGCTGGAGGTCATTTTGCAGGGCTCTGGCAGTGCTCCTCCTGTTCCTCCTAGCACAAAGGCTGAGGTAGCGGTTCTGCTGCTGGGTTGTTGCCCTCCTACGGTCACCTCCACGTCTCCTGGTGTACTGGCCAGTCTCCTGGTAGCGCCTCCAGCCTCTGGACACTACGCTGACAGATACAGCAAACCTTCTTGCCACAGCTCTCATTGATGTGCCATCCTGGATGAGCTGCACTACCTGAGCAACTTGTGTGGGTTGTAGAGTCCGTCTCATGTTACCACGTGTGTGAAAGCATAACCAACATCCAAAGTGACCAAAACATCAGCCAGAAGGCATTGGTATTGAACTGTGGTCTGTGGTCCCCACCTGCAGAACTACTCCTTTATTGAGGGTGTCTTGATAATTGCCAATAATTTCCATCTTTTGTCTATTCCATTTGCACAACAGCATGTGAAATTGATTGTCAATCAGTGTGCCTTCCTAAGTGGACAGTTTGATTTACTTGGAGTTATATTCTGTTGTTTGTGTTCCCTTTATTTTTTTGAGCAGTGTGTATGTATATATATATATATATATATATATATATATATATATATACTGTATACAGTACATATATATATACTGTATATATATACAGTCATATGTTAAAGTTTGGGCACCCCTATTAATGTTAACCTTTTTTCTTTATAACAATTTTCGTTTTTGCAACAGCTATTTCAGGTTCATATATCTAATAACTGATGGACTCAGTTATATTTCTGGATTCAAATGAGGTTTATTGTACTAACAGAAAATGTGCAATCTGCATTTAAACAAAATTTGACCAGTGCAAAAGTATGGGCACCTCAACATAAAAGTGACATTCATATTTCGTAGATCCTCCTTTTGCAAAAATAACAGCCTCTAGTCGCTTTCTGTACCTATTAATGAGTTCCTGGATCCTGGATGAAGGTATTTGTGACCATTCCTGTTTACAAAACAATTCCAGTTCAGTTAAGTTTGATGGTCGCCCGCTTCAAATCATCCCACAGATGTTCAATGATATTCAGGTCTGGGGACTGGGATGGCCATTCCAGAACATTGTAATTGTTCCTCTGCATGAATGCCTGAGTAGATTTGGAGCGGTGTTTTGGATCATTGTCTTGCTGAAATATCCATCCCCTGCGTAACTTCAACTTCATCACTGATTCTTGCACATTATTGTCAAGAATCTGCTGATACTGAGTTGAATCCATGCGACCCTCAACTTTAACAAGATTCCCGGTGCCGGCATTGGCCACACAGCCCCAAAGCATGATGGAATCTCCACCAAATTTTACTGTGGGTAGCAAGTGTTTTTCTTGGAATGCTGTGTTTTTTAGCCTCCATGCATAACGCCTTTTTGTATGACCAAACAACTCAATCTTTGTTTCATCAGTCCACAGGACCTTCTTCCAAAATGTAACTGGCTTGTCCAAATGTGCTTTTGCATACCTCAGGCGACTCTGTTTGTGGCATGCTTGCAGAAACGGCTTCTTTCGCATCACTCTCCCATACAGCTTCTCCTTGTGCAAAGTGCGCTGTATTGTTGACCGATGCACAGTGACACCATCTGCAGCAAGATGATGCTGCTGGTCTTTGGAGGTGGTCTGTGGATTGTCCTTGACTGTTCTCACCATTCTTCTTCTCTGCCTTTGTGATATTTTTCTTGGCCTGCCACTTCTGGGCTTAACAAGAACTGTACCTGTGTTCTTCCATTTCCTTACTATGTTCCTCACAGTGGAAACTGACAGGTTAAATCTCTGAGACAACTTTTTGTATCCTTCCCCTGAAAAGCTATGTTGAATAATCTTTGTTTTAAGATCATTTGAGAGTTGTTTTGAGGAGCCCATGATGCCACTCTTCATAGGAGGATCAAATAGGAGAACTACTTGCAAGTTGCCACCTTAAATACCTTTTCTCATGATTTGATACACCTGGCTATGAAGTTCAAAGCTCAATGAGGTTACAAAACCAATTTAGTGCTTCAGGAAGTCAGTAAAAAGTAGTTAGGAGTGTTCAAATCAAGAAAATGATAAGGGTGCCCATACTTTTGCACAGGTCAAATTTTGTTTAAATGCAGATTGCACATTTTCTGTTAGTACAATAAACCTCATTTGAATCTAGAAATATAACTGAGTCCATCAGTTATTAGATATATGAAACTGAAATAGCTGTTGCAAAAACCAAAATTGTTATAAAGAAAAAAGGTTAACATTAATAGGGGTGCCCAAACTTTAACATATGACTGTATATATATATATATACAGTACAGACCAAAAGTTTGGACACATCTTCTCATTCAAAAAGTTTTCTTTATTTTCATGACTATGAAAATTGTAGATTCACTCTGAAGGCATCAAAACTATGAATTGAGGCCTGTTTCACACTTGCTTTTTTTTGCAGCGCGTTTTTCCCGCAAAAAAACGCATTGAAAAACGCATACAAAAGCATACAACTGCTGCGTTTTTTTCAAGCATTTTTATGAGCATGCATGAAAAAAACGCAGTGTTTTTATGCGTTTGTATGCGTTTTTAGTGCGTTTTTACCGCGTTTGCGTTTTTTTCCAACATTAGGTGGCCCCTCACACTAACCCAAACCATGACTTTACTAACCCTAACCCTGACCCTAACCCTAACCCTAACCCTGACCCTAACCCTAACCCTAACCCTAACCCTTAACCAAACCATACTTAACCCTAACCCTGACCCTAACCCTTAACCAAACCATACTTAACCCTAACCCTAACCCTGACCCTAACCCTAACCCTGACCCTAACCCTAACCCTAACCTTTAACCAAACCATACTTAACCCTAACCCTGACTCTAACCCTTAACCAAACCATACTTAACCCTAACCCAAACCCTAACTAACCTTAACCCTAACCCTAACCCTGACCCTAACCCTAACCCTAACCCTAACCCTGACCCTAACCCTTAACCAAACCATACTTAACCCTAACCCTGACCCTAACCCTGACCCTAACCCTAACCCTAACCCTGACCCTAACCCTTAACCAAACCATACTTAACCCTAACCCTAACCCTGACCCTAACCCTAACCCTGACCCTAACCCTAACCCTAACCCTTAACCAAACCATACTTAACCCTAACCCTGACCCTAACCCTTAACCAAACCATACTTAACCCTAACCCAAACCCTAACTAACCTTAACCCTAACCCTGACCCTAACCCTAACCCTAACCCTAACCCTGACCTTAACCCTTAACCAAACCATACTTAACCCTAACCCTGACCCTAACCCTGACCCTAACCCTAACCCTGACCCTAACCCTTAACCAAACCATACTTAACCCTAACCCTAACCCTGACCCTAACCCTAACCCTAACCCTGACCCTAACCCTTAACCAAACCATACTTAACCCTAACCCTGACCCTAACCCTAACCCTGACCCTAACCCTAACCCTAAACCCCCTTAACTAACCCTAACTCTAACCCAAACCCCTAAATTCCATGGTTAACAAAAAAAAAACGCATGTGCAAAAAAACGCATACATAAGCATGCCAATGCGCACATATGCGCACCCATAGACTTATATTGGGTGTCTTGCTGTAAAAAAACGCATTGCGCGCGCATGCGTTTTTTTGAGGCAAATCGGACGCACAAAAAATGCAACAAGTTGCATTTTGTGCGCCCGAGCGCATACCGCAAAAAAACGCATGCGCGGTAAAACGCGTACAAACGCATGTGTATGCGCACATAAGCGCATCCCATGCAAAGTATAGGAAAAAAAAACGCATGCGCTATTTAGCGCTAAATTACCGCGAAAAAAAAACGCAAATGTGAAACCAGCCTAACACATGTGGAATTATATAATTAACAAAAAAGTGTGAAACAACTGAAAATATGTCTTATATTCTAGGTTCTTCAAAGTAGCCACCTTTTGCTTTGATTACTGCTTTGCACACTCTTGGCATTCTCTTGATGAGCTTCAAGAGGTAGTCACCGGAAATGGTCTTCCAACAGTCTTGAAGGAGTTCCCAGAGATGCTCAGCACTTGTTGGCCCTTTTGCCTTCACTCTGTGGTCCAGCTCACCCCAAACCATCTCGATTAGGTTTAGGTCTGGTGACTGTGGAGGCCAGGTCATCTGGCGTAGCACCCCATCACTCTCCTTCTTGGTCAAATAGCCCTTACATAGCCTGGAGGTGTGTTTGGGGTCATTGTCCAGTTGAAAAATAAATGATGGCCCAACTAAACGCAAACCGGATGGAATAGCATGCCGCTGCAAGATGCTGTGGGAGCCATGCTGGTTCAGTGAGCCTTCAATTTTGAATAAATCCCCAACAGTGTCACCAGCAAAGCACCCCCACACCATCACACCTCCTCCTCCATGCTTCACGGTGGGAACCAAGCATGTAGAGTCCATCCGTTCACCTTTTCTGCGTCGCACAAAGACATGGTGGTAGGAACCAAAGATCTCAAATTTGGACTCATCAGACCAAAGCACAGATTTCCACTGGTCTAATGTCCATTCTTTGTGTTCTTTAGCCCAAACAAGTCTCTTTTGCTTATTGCCTGTCCTTAGCAGTGGTTTCCTAGCAGCTATTTTACCATGAAGGCCTGCTGCAGAAAGTCTCCTCTTAACATTTGTTGTAGAGATGTGTCTGCTGCTAGAACTCTGCGTGACATTGACCTGGTCTCTAATCTGAGCTGCTGTTAACCTGCGATTTCTGAGGCTGGTGACTCGGATGAACTTATCCTCCGCAGCAGAGGTGACTCTTGGTCTTCCTTTCCTGGGGCGGTCCTCATGTGAGCCAGTTTCTTTGTAGAGCTTGATGGTTTTTGCAGCTGCACTTGGGAACACTTTCAAAGTTTTCCCAATTTTTTGGACTGACTGACCTTCATTTCTTAAAGTAATGATGGCCACTCGTTTTTCTTTACTTAGCTGCTTTTTTCTTGCCATAATACAAATTCTAACAGTCTATTCAGTAGGACTATCAGCTGTGTATCCACTAGACTTCTGCACAACACAACTGATGGTCCCAACCCCATTTGTAAGGCAAGAAATCCCACTTATTAAACCTGACAGGGCACACCTGTGAAGTGAAAACCATTTCCGATGACTAGCTCTTGAAGCTCATCAAGAGAATGCCAAGAGTGTACAAAGCAGTAATCAAAGCAAAAGGTGGCTACTTTGAAGAACCTAGAATATAAGACATATTTTCAGTTGTTTCACGCTTTTTTGTTAATTATATAATTCCACATGTGTTAATTCATAGTTTTGATGCCTTCAGAGTAAATCTACAATTTTCATAGTCATGAAAATAAAGAAAACTCTTTGAATGAGAAGGTGTGTCCAAATTTTTGGTCTGCACTGCATATATATATATATATTTTTTTTTTTTTGTGGGAATAGATAGCTCAGCTGGGATCTTTGCTTTGGCACAAGCGAGTGGCTATGGAGTCACTACAGCAGACTAGCAAGTTCCATATGGATATGGACACGGCATATTTATTGTGCACACTTGTTATTCAATGTTACATATGCCAAACATGAAATAAAACATCTAAGGCCGTCTGGCCACTAACTAACAATAGCAGGCTAACTACAAAATAAACCTATAAACAGCAAAGAAGTCCATGTAATCTTACTGTGTTAGCTCCCAGCTCAGCAGACGAGAGAGACTGAGAGATCCCAGCTCCTCCTGATTATATCAGCTGGACCAGTCAGGAAACCAAAACATGGATTGAATAAGTGGAGGGGGAACTACCAGTCTTTTCCATGCTGATCACTAAGGAAACCAGGACTGGATTACAGTGAAATAAACTGGCTTCATCATCAGTACAGGGAGACATATGAAATGTTTTAAATACTAGAGTAGGGACTGTCCCACAAGGGTTGGAGTGACGTGGCGGGATGGCTTGTACATTATTTTGATCAAAATTATGTTTACTAAATACCCTCATTATTATTATTACCTTTATGCATTATTTGCAGTATATTTTTTACTTTTAGTTCAGGATATTTGTGTTTTTTGCTTTCTGTTTTCTCTGGTTAATGGTCATGTGTTAATATGCACTTACATTGTGCATACACATTAAGTTACTTTTCTCAGTTCAGATTTGTTTTTTATGAATTTCATTGTGCATTCAGTGCATATATGGGTGTGACCGCCCTCTTTCTGAGCTGGGAAAGCCATCCAGTCTGGCCTAAGCTGTTACAAGTGGTTCAGCCGCTCGACCCTTATTCACATTCACGCCACTTGGCAAGTGAAAAGGTTTTAAATACTAGAGTAGGGACTGTCCCACAAGGGTTGCTGTGACGTGGCAGGATGGCTTGTACATTATTTTGATCAAAATTATGTTTACTAAATACCCTTATTATTATTATTACCTTTATGCATTATTTGCAGTATATTTTTTACTTTTAGTTCAGGATATTTGTGTTTTTTGCTTTTTGTTTTCTCTGGTTAATGGTCATGTGTTAATATGCACTTACATTGTGCATACACATTAACTTACTTTTCTCAGTTCAGATTTGTTTTTTATTCATTTCATTGTCCATTCAGTGCATATATGGGTGTGACCGCCCTCTTTCTGAGCTGGGAAAGCCATCCAGTCTGGCCTAAGCTGGTACTAGTGGTTCAGCCGCTCGACCCTTATTCACATTCACGCCACTTGGCAAGTGAAAAGGTTTTAAATACTAGAGTAGGGACTGTCCCACAAGGGTTGCCGTGACGTGGCGGGATGGCTTGTACATTATTTTGATCAAAATTATGTTTACTAAATACCCTTATTATTATTATTACCTTTATGCATTATTTGCAGTATATTTTTTACTTTTAGTTCAGGATATTTGTGTTTTTTTCTTTTTGTTTTCTCTGGTTAATGGTCATGTGTTAATATGCACTTACATTGTGCATACACATTAACTTACTTTTCTCAGTTCAGATTTGTTTTTTATATATATATATACTGTATATATTTTTTTTTTTTTGTGGGAATAGATAGCTCAGCTGGGATCTTTGCTTTGGCACAAGCGAGTGGCTATGGAGTCACTACAGCAGACTAGATAGTTCCACATGGATATGGACACGGCATATTTATTGTGCACACTTGTTATTCAATGTTACATATGCCAAACATGAAATAAAACATCTAAGGCCGTCTGGCCACTAACTAACAATAGCAGGCTAACTACAAAATAAACCTATATAAGAGCAAAGAAGTCCATGTAATCTTACTGTGTTAGCTCCCAGCTCAGCAGACGAGAGAGACTGAGAGATCCCAGCTCCTCCTGATTATATCAGCTGGACCAGTCAGGAAACCAAAACCTGGATTGAATAAGTGGAGGGGGATCTACTAGTCCTTTCCATGCTGATCACTAAGGAAACCAGGACTGGATTACAGTGAAATAAACTGGCTTCTTCATCAGTACAGGGAGACATATGAAATAAAACGGGGAGAAATATACCTGTTTTCTAGTACCTCTCCCCTTGGCACCTCACACACCCCCCTCCTCTGTTCGAGCCCGTGGGGTCGGACACGACGAGTCACCAAGCAGTGCGTTCTAGACAACGCATCTTCATTTCTGTGCGCTGTGCCCGCCCTGTGCTCAACGGAAAATTTAAACCCTTGTAATGCTAAGAACCAGCGTGTCACCCGCGCATTGCCCTCTTTTGCCCGGGACATCCACGTTAGGGGCGAATGGTCCGTCACTAGCCTAAACTGGCGACCTAGTAAATAATAGAGCAAGGTGCACAGGGCCCATTTCACAGCCAGGGCTTCCCGCTCAACTACACTGTAGTTCTTTTCTGCCCTTGTAAGCTTTCTGCTTAGAAAGGCCACTGGGTGTTCCTCGCCATTCACTTCTTGAGACAAAACTGCGCCGAGGCCCACCCCAGAGGCGTCCGTTTGGACAATAAACTCCCGTTTAAAGTCTGGTGCAACCAACACTGGTTGATCACAGAGGACCGTTTTCAATCGTTGAAAAGCTTCCTCTGCTTTTGCGTTCCACTTTATTGTGACAGATTTCGACCCCTTAGTAAGATCTGTGAGAGGAGCTGCGATGGTCACAAAATGTTTGATGAACCGCCTATAATAACCAAGGATCCCTAAAAAAGCTCCAACCTGTTTTTTGGTTACCGGTCGTGGCCAATTTTGAATAGCGTCCACTTTATTGGCTTGAGGCTTCACAACGCCTCTCCCTATGCTATATCCCAGATAGCGAGCCTCTTCCAATCCCAACGTACATTTCTTGGGATTGACAGTCAACCCAGCTGTTTTTAGGGAGTCTAAGATGGCTTGTACTTTTGACAAATGCGTGTCCCAGTCATCGCTAAAGATAATGATGTCGTCCAAGTATGCAGACGCATACTGGCCATGGGGTTTTAGGACAATATCCATTAGACGTTGGAAGGTGGCTGCGGCACCATGCAACCCAAATGGCATATCTCAGTACTGGAATAATCCTTGGGGCGTAACAAAGGCAGTTTTCTCTTTGGCTGATTCCGTGAGGGGAATCTGCCAATAACCTTTTGTTAAGTCAATAGTGGATATATATCTGGCCGAACCCAGTCTCTCTATCAGTTCATCGACTCTTGGCATCGGGTAGGCATCGAATTTCAATACTTCATTTAATTTCCGAAAATCATTACAAAACCGGATAGTCCCATCGGGTTTGGGCACCAGTACGATAGGGCTAGCCCAATCACTCCGGGACTCCTCAATGACCCCGAGCTCTAACATCTTCTTCACTTCCTGGGCAACGGCTTGTCTCCGAGCCTCCGGAATTCGATATGGTTTTAGCCAGACCCGCGCCTGTGGATCAGTAACAATGTCATGTTTAATTAGGTGAGTCCGGCCAGGAAGTTCCGAGAAAACATCTGCATTCCTCTGTATGAACTCCCTGGTCTCTCGTTTTTGGCTTTCGGATAGCGTGTCTGCAATACCCACTTCTGGCGGAGCTACCTGGGGGTCCTTTACCTTAGAAGGTGGTGCCCCTCGAGGCCCATCCTCAAGGGCAGCTCCTGCCACCAGACTCTCCCTGTCCCACCAGGCCTTAAGCAAGTTTATGTGGTATATTTGTTCGGGCTTTCTCTTGTCTGGTGTATCTTATAATTTACTTCACCTATTCGTTCCAGCACTTCGTATGGTCCCTGCCATTTCGCAAGAAATTTATTTTCTATGGTAGGTACCAATACCAACACCCTGTCTCCGGGTTGAAAGACTCGTGTTTTAGCCACTCGGTTGTATACCGTGCTTTGGGCATGTTGTGCGCGCTCTAAACACTCTTTAACTATCGGCATAACTGCTGCAATTCGGTCCTGCATAAGTGTTATGTGTTCAATTACACTGCGATAAGGAGTCACCTCTTGTTCCCAAGTCTCCTTGGCAATATCTAACAGGCCTCTAGGACACCGCCCATAAACCAACTCAAAAGGTGAAAAGCCTGTGGAGGATTGGGGTACCTCACGTATAGCGAACAGGAGGTATGGTAGTAGGGCATCCCAATCTCTCCCGTCCTTATCCACCACCCTTTTCAACATTCCCTTTAGGGTTTTGTTAAAGCGCTCCACCAAACCGTCAGTCTGAGGGTGATATACTGAGGTACGCAAATGGGAGATTTTTAGTAGTTTACATAAGTCCTTAAGTATACAAGACATAAAGGGGGTCCCTTGATCCGTAAGTATCTTTTTCGGGATGCAGGTGCGGGAAAACATATTAACCAGCTCCTTTGAAATTGATTTCGCATTGGCATTCCGCAAGGGCACTGCTTCGGGATAACGCGTGGCATAATCTAATACTACCAAAATGTACTGATGACCCCTGGCAGATTTAACTAACGGACCGACTATATCCATTGCTATCCTCTCGAAGGGCACCTCTATTATTGGTAAGGGCACTAAGGGGCTTCTAAAATGTGACATAGTTGCGGTCAATTGACACGTAGGACAGGACCGAGAGTACTGGGTCATGTCTCCCACTAGACCTGGCCAAAAGAAACGTTGCAGAATACGGTGTTTTGTTTTTTCTACCGCCAGGTGTCCTCCCAAGGGATGTTTATGTGCCAACTCCAAAACTAGCTGGCGAAAGGACTTAGGTACCACTAGTTGTTCTACCACCACTCCTCGCACCTTGTCTATGTGATACAGCATATCCTGCTGCACTGCTACGTGTGGGAACTCGTTTTGAGCCCCTGGGTACAATGGTCTTCCCTCGGAGACCTTTACATTTTCCCACGCCCTTGCTAGAGTAGGATCCTGGTGCTGAGCGGTCCCGAACTTACCACGGGCCACCTCAAGATCAGGCATTTCAAAAAACATCCTCTAGCTCGTCTGCCTCGCCTGCATACACAGCCAGAGGAGAGTCCACAGATTCTGGTACTTCCTCTAAGATGGGTTCTCTTGCTGCAATGGTTCAGGGGCTAGCTCCGGAGTACCGTCTTCAACTAGAGGGTTCATGCCACTTTTGAAGTTCCACAAGTCTCAAAATAAGGGAAAGTCTCTCCCCAGGATTACACTGTGTCCCATAGGCTTTATGACTGCCGCCTGATGTCTTTTGGTCCCTACTGGCGTGGCAAGAGTAACCCAGGCAGTGGGGTAGTTCTTAGTATCCTCATGGATGCAACTAATGCCCACGGTTAAGTTCGTTAGGGCGCTAGAGTCCACCAAACTGGCATGGGCCAAAGTTACTTGGCTGCCGGAATCCAAGACGGCATTCACTCTATAACCGTCAACCTCGACGTGGCACACGTGTTGTTCATTTCCCGTGAGGGTCTCCACCACACAGACTGACTGCAAATATAACGAAAGATGCCTCATAGTGTTACAGTCCATTGGCTCTGTAGTCATTGGGCAGTTAGCTGCTACATGGCCAAGCCCGCGACATCGCCAACATTGTATAGGCCCTTGCCTCCTCGATGGAGATCCCAGACGAGGTCTGCTGGCTGGCTGTGAGCCCGTACCACCTCCATAGTCCTTTGTAGGTCTGCTACCCTTCATTGTGACGTTCTCTTCTTTTGAAGATGAAGTAGGTTTCGCAGGACTCTCCAGCGATTTCTTGTGGAGCCAGTGGGGTGCTAACGTCCCTTGGAGTAGGCTTTCAGAAGCATTGTAGCGTTCGACCATATTCACCAACTAGTCAGCAGTAGTTGGGTTACCCTGTCCAACCCACCTCTGGATCTTAGCGGGTAAGGACCGCAGGTACTTGTCTAGAACAACACGTTCCACCATCTGTGCGGACGTCAAAGCCTCTGGTTGCAGCCATTTTTTTACTAGATGGATGAGATCATGCATTTGTGAGCGGGCTGGCTGATGCTCCACAAAAGTCCATAAATGCACCCTCTGTGCCCGTACATACGTGTTTACTCCCAGCCTTGCCAGAATTTCGCCTTTGAGTTTGATATAGTCCATAGCATCCGCTCCACTCAGATCGTAATAGGCCTTTTGTGGATCTCCGCTCAGAAATGGAGCAACTACCTCAGCCCATCTGTCCAGCGGTAAGTGCTCACGTTCTGCAATACGTTCGAACACGGTGAGGTATGCTTCCACATCATCGTCTGCGGTCATTTTAAGCAAAGTCTTCTGTACTGCTTTCTGCGCACTAGCAACGCTTTGTGCACGGTCTCCCTCATCTCGGGGTTGCCGAACAAAGGCCTGTTTTATTGCCTCCAACTGCTCTTGCTGCATCTGGTGTTGCTGCTCCAGAGCCTTCTGGAAGCAAGTATTAGTCTGCTGTTGTTGCACATTTGCTTGCAATAACTGCTTCACTAGTTCCTTCATATTACTGGACTCTTGGCTCTTCAAAAGCGCAGAAGCTTTCTGCCTGGACATACACAGCGTTTTCTCTGCAGTCACAGTCCAGCAGCCACAGTTGCCCGCATTCGAAACACCATTTGTGGGAATAGATAGCTCAGCTGGGATCTTTGCTTTGGCACAAGCGTGTGGCTATGGAGTCACTACAGCAGACTAGAAAGTTCCACATGGATATGGACACGGCATATTTATTGTGCACACTTGTTATTCAATGTTACACATGCCAAACATGAAATAAAACATCTAAGGCCGTCTGGCCACTAACTAACAATAGCAGGCTAACTACAAAATAAACCTATATAACAGCAAACAAGTCCATGTAATCTTACTGTGTCAGCTCCCAGCTCAGCAGACGAGAGAGACTGAGAGATCCCAGCTCCTCCTGATTATATCAGCTGGACCAGTCAGGAAACCAAAACCTGGATTGAATAAGTGGAGGGGGAACTACCAGTCCTTTCCATGCTGATCACTAAGGAAACCAGGACTGGATTACAGTGAAACAAAAATGGCTTCATCATCAGTACAGGGAGACATATGAAATGAAACGGGGAGAAATATACCTGTTTTCTAGTACCTCTCCCCTTGGCACCTCACAATATATAAATATATATAAACAAACCCAATACTCACCTCTTCTCCTCGCTCCCACGCTGATTCCGGCTCTGCTCAGATATCAGGAGCTGCGCTGCTGTCTGCCCGGCAAACAGCGGGTATGCAGTGAAGTGACGTCATCGCACACCCGCTGTGTCAGAGGGAGAGGGGAATGATGGTAGAGGGAGCATCATCTGATGCTCTCTCCTCAATTATACGGGCTCTGTAGATGGAGTCTGCAAACTATTTTTAGGAAAATCTGTGCACCATCCCTGCCGAGTATCGCCATATGGGTAAGCAGTACTGTAAACCACATATGGGGGTATTGCCATGTTCAGCTGAAATTATGGGACAAATTTTTGTGCCATTTTTACCCATTTCCCAGAGTGAAAATGTAAAATCTGGAGCTAAAACAACATTTTGGTGCTAAAAATGTAATTTTTTTTCTTTACTGCACAATGGTATAAAATTCTGTGATGCACCTGTGGTGTCAGTATGATCACTGCACCCCACAAACCATAACACTAAAATCTCTACTATAATATGGCGCTCGTTCCCTTCTGAGCTTTGCCCTGTGCCTGAAAAGTATTTCCTGATTACATGTAGGGTATTGGCGAAATTTTTCCAACAAACTGAGGTCCCATTTTTTTCCTAATAGTCATTAGAAAAGTTAAAAATGTGGGGCTACAATAATATTTTAGTGGTAAAAATGTAATTATTTGGGGAGCGTGGCCTGGCTTTGGTGCTGTTCGGACACACGTTATGAGAGTTCTACCCCAGTCATCTTCCTGCCCTATATTAGCGTCTACTTACGGTCTTAAGTAGAGATGAGTGAATATGTTCAGCTTCCTCCTTAATCGGCAAGCTATAGCGCTTCCCGAATAAGCTGCAGAAGGATCCCGGATACCTGGATCGCCCCTGCTGATCAGCTGTCCAGCGCCGCATCTGTATGTGTCGCGACTGTGTGACAGTCACAACACATGCATGACGAGCCTGTTTGTCTAGTCCTAAGAGCCCTAATGCGGCGACGTCTGGGCTATGCTCTCAGGCTCCAGGGGGATCCACTCTGAGGTGCATTAAAGGAGACATTAAGGGTTTTATTGCTGACCCAGCATCTTCCCCTACAGGCCTTGCACGTGCTGTCATGGCAGATGAGGAAGGAGTTTCTAGACTGCACCCTGCTTCATATAATTGCTCAAGATCCTAGATCCTCTCTTCATTGGGCTGAATCCGTTCTTAGCCCTAGAAGGTTGTTACATCCATCTGCTGCTGGTCCTATCCAGGACATTTTGGGCTTGCGGCTACAAATTGGTGCCATCCCTACCAAATTAGACATGGAGTGGAACGTTTTACGCCTGGAAGCAGTACGCAAGATGGAGATAAGATCGCTCACGGATGACCTGACTCTGTTGAACAATACTATTCCAGTCTTTAGAAACTACAATACAAGATCTATGCTTACAGCAAGGTGCACAGCAGCAGGTGATTAGGCAACAGTCATCAAGTACAACTCCTACTTGATATGGTGGATGATGCTGAAAACAAAAATAGAAGAAACAATATGAGAATTTGTGGCCTGCCAAAGGCCACTGGACCACAAGAAATAATCCCTAAATTTAAGGATATTTTCAACTCTTTACTAAGAACAAGCTCCTGGTACCACTCTTGAAATTGACAGTGCTCATCATACACTGGGCCCTCACAGTACGGATCGAACCAGACCCCGTGACATCTGCAGAATCCATTTTTCCCAACTCAAAGACGATATCATGCAGAAGGCTCAGGATAGTTACTGTTGACTTTGATGAAGCCACTCTAGAACTACTTGTGGATCTTTCCTGCACAACTCCTGCTAAACGCAAAACACTGCGCACCCTCCTACGGCTATTGCGTGGGAACATTTCTTTTTTCTGGGGGTGTCCCTTTCAACTCCTTGTCCGCAAAGGACCTCCATTTGTTTATATTACGTTTACCAGCAAACTTACCGAAGTTCGCCACAGCCCTGGACTTTCCTCTAATCCCAATACCGGATTTGCCTTTGGCACCACATCTCCCTCAAAGGACTCTCCAGTTGTGAAAGAAGAGCCTCTTCGGGTCAGCCTTTGGATCGTAGACAGAGGATCAATCCCAATAGGGCCTCTTGGACAGAACCTGATGGTTATTGCAATATCATAGTCTAGAACAGGAAGAGGTGTCGATCTTCTGCACCTCGCCTTATTAACATCTGGCTAGCTTGTGCTTACATAGCCCTTTTAATGAGGTGGGTATTGATCTTCTTTTACATAATTTGCATTCTTAAGTTCTATAGGTACCTGTAACATAATGTGTATACATATTTTTTCTTGTCTCGTTAGCAATCTTCTTCGCTAGCCTTTGATCGCATAGCCCTTACGTTGAGGGTATTGTTCTACATCTACATGAACTTGCACTTTGCAAATTTGAAATTTTAAGTTCCATAGCTACCTATAATATAGTGATATACACTTTTTGTGATACAATGTTAAACTCTTTTAAGCTCCATATCTAATAATTGATCCATTCATGTAATTTAGTCTTCAATTAATGTCTTCACATTTATGCTATGTGCCCACGCTAGCGTTTTTAAACGCTCAGGAAAAGGATCCCCTTTCCCAGAAAACGGGCGTCTTTTTCCGCGCGTTCCTTGTGCGTTTTTGACGCGTTTTTGACGCGTTTTTTGACATGCGATTTCTGCGAACATTGGGGATGGCTAAAAACGCTGAGCAATGCGGGAATTAATGAGCATGCTGTGTTTTTAGCCGCTAAGCGATTCCTGAAAGTTTAAAAACGCATGCATTGGCACAAAATGCCAAAAACGCATGCTAATTAATTTGATGCATCTTTTAAGCATTTCTGCAGCGTCTGATCCGGCACAAACGCTGCTGAAACGCTTAACAAAACGCATCGTGGGCACACAGCCTTAATGTTATTTCTTAATAGTACTGGAAGTCAGCTTACTTTTTTTTTTCCCTTGCTTGTTTGAAATTGCCTTTGTGTGACTAGTACAGGAAAGAGGAAGCAACTGTTCCACATTCTGTTACTACCATATCAAGCTTGATTCTACCTCTGCATCTTTGCTTCCATCAGGATAAAGAAAACATAATTGAAGGTATCACATTTGTAGGTATATTTAAAATACTCTCCTTGCATAGCTACTTGCTGTTTATTTTTTGGTTATATTCACTTTGATAACCTGATGAGCTTCCTTATTTCTATAGACTACAATAAGAAACACTTAGGTTCCTTTGTTATCTTCACATTATGTTGGATCTTGGTTTGCTACTTCTCACTCTTTTTGGATAGATTACTTTTCCAAGGGCAGTGGAATTTTGACTGGGAAAAGCTCCATAGTTCCAGCCGAATACTCCAGTTAAAGTGTGTTATTGGAAGATAATACTAGTTTTATTTTTCTTCCTTTTTGTACCCATGTGCTTAGTAGCCAGGATATAGATTAAAGAACACCTTTCCTTTAATCCTCCTCCTCGTTCCATTCTACTCACCTCCTTTATTTCCCACCACATTTTCCTTCCTAAAATCCCATCACCCCCCCACCACTCCAAAAATGGCCTTCCTGAATTTATTTTCCTTAAAGTTGAGGGGTTTTAAAATCCCAGAGAAAAGTACTTTACCATATGCACAAAAACTT
Organism: Dendrobates tinctorius; assembly: GCF_039654945.1. Classification (NCBI taxonomy): domain Eukaryota; kingdom Metazoa; phylum Chordata; class Amphibia; order Anura; family Dendrobatidae; genus Dendrobates; species Dendrobates tinctorius. The sequence continues at coordinate 3,663,078 of NW_027362043.1, forward strand.
ACACATCATTCTCCTTCAAGAAACGCATTTTGGGTCTCATCATATGCCTGTGCTCAGACACAGATACAGGTGCTTCTCACAAGATTAGAATAACATCAAAAAGTTAGTTTCGTTCAGTTCTTCAATATAAAAAATGAAACTCATTATGTAGAGTAATTTCAAACAGTGATCTAATTCATGTGTTTATTTCTGTTAATGTTGATGATTATGGCTTACAGCCAATGATAACCCAAAAGACATAATCTCAGTAAATTAGGATACTTTATAACACCAGCTTGAAAAATGATTTTAACCCCTTAATGACCACCGATAAGCCTTTCAGCGGCAGCAGTTAAGGGTACTTTCGCCTCAGCGCCACTTTTTAACAGCGCTGAGAAATAAGTGTATAGCGCCCCCCAGAGTTGGAATTTCTCCAGGGTCTCAGCTACCGGTAGTAGCTGAGACTCCAGAGAACACAATTCGGGTCGTTTTTACCGCCCCAGTGTTGCGATCGCCGTTATTAATAGAATAACAAGGACCGCAAAAAAAAAGTCCTATTTCTCATTTAATTTCTCGCTCCTCTGAGGTGATCGCACATCAGAGGAGAGAGAAATGGGGTCCCCCGATTCCCTTCTGGTACCTTCGGTGTCCCTGGACCTCCTGCATCCCCCGGTTCCGTACAGCAGCCACTGGTGTCTTCTTCCGGTAAGAAAATGGATGGCGCATGCGCAGTGCACCCGCCAAAATCTGCTGGCCAACACCAATAGGAAAAAATTTCCTAATGGTTCAGTTTGATCACTGTAATAGACCATATCACAGTGATCAAAATAAAAGAAATAGAAAATCAAATCCTCTTTTATCACCCCCTTTGTTAGGTAAAATAATAAAATAAAAAAAGTATTTATTTCCATTTTTCCATTAGGGTTAGGTTGGGCTAAAGTTAGGGTTGCGCTAGGGTTAGAGATAAGCTAGGGTTGGGGTTGGGCTAAAGTTGGGGTTGGGCTAAAGTTAGGGTTAGGCTAGGGTTGCGCTAAAGTTAGGGATGGGCTAGGGTTAGGGTTGTGGTTATGTTTGGAATTACGGGTAGGGTTGTGGTTAGGGTTATGGTTGAGATTAGGGGTGTGTTGGTGTTAGGATTGGGGTTAGAATTGGGAGTTCCACTGTTTAGGTACATCAGGGGGTCTCCAAACGTGACATGGCACCACCATTGATTCCAGCCAATTTTGCGCTCAAAAAGACAAACAGTGCTCCCTCTCTTCTGAGCCGTGTCATGTGCCCAAACAGTGGCTTCCCCCACATATGGGGTATTGGCATACTCAGGAAAAATTGCGCAACAAATTTTGTGGTCCATTTTCTCCTGATACCCTTGTGAAAATAAAAAGTTTTGGTTCCAAAGTAAAACTTTGTGAAAAAAAGTAACATGCTCATTTTTTCCTTCCATTTTGCTAAAGTTCTCGCGAATCACCTGAAACTTCTTGAATATGATTTTACGCCCCTTAAGGGGTGCAGATTTTAGAATCATGTAACTTGGGTATTTTCTGTTATACAGACCCGCCAAATTCACTTCAAATGTGAGGTGGTCCCAAAAAAATGGTTTTGTAAACTTTATTGGAAAAATGAGAAGTCACTGGTCATCTTTTAACCCATATAAATGTCCTAACAAAAAAAATTATGTTTCCAAAATTGTGCTGACGTAAAGTTGACATGTGGGAAATGTTATTTATTAACTATTTTGTGTGACACAACTCTCTGATTTAAGGGCACAAAACGTGAAAGTTTGAAAATTGCAACATTTTCAAAACTTTTGCTAAATTTCCTTTTTTTCATAAATAAATGCAAGTTATATCAAAGAAATTTTACCACTAACAAGAATTACAATGTCACGAAAAAACAATCTCAGAATCAATGGGATAAGTTGAAGTGTTCCAGAGCTATAACCTCAAAGTGACAGTAGTCAGAATTGTAAAAATTGGCTTGGTTATTAAGTATCAAATTGGCTCCGTCACTAAGGGGTTAAAAGCCGAAATGTTGGCCTACTGAAATGTATGTTCAGTAAATGCACTCAATACTTGGTCGGGGCTCCTTTTGCACCAAATGTTGAGGAGGTAAGAGTGGTTGGGACTCTAGGAAGTAGTGACCATGCTTTTTTAGAATTTTGGATAACTAGAGGAGGAAGAACTGCGAAGACTCAGACTTCAAGGTTAGATTTCAGAAAGGCAGATTTTAAGGGACTCAGAAAGAGAATTGGAGGGATCCAATGGCTGGATATCCTTAAGGACAAAAATGGTCAGGAAATATGGGAAAATCTTAAAAAATTAGATTCTCAAAGCACAATCATTAACAATTCCGAAAAGAGGGAAGAATAGGAAGCATTTAAGGAGACCAGGATGGATGAACACAGAATTTAAACATGCTAAAAAGGAAGAAAGAAATGTTTATCAAATGGATTGAGGGAGGCATATCTAAAGAGGAATATTATGCTGTCTGCAGAACCTGCAGGGCACAAATCAGATTAGTAAAGCTGACAATTAATTAAGGCTTGGAAGAGACGTCAAAAGCAATAAAAAAGGATTTTGGGGATATGCCAAAAGTAAAGGTCAAAGATGCTATAGCATTTTTACAGGATCAAAATAATGAAATGGTAAGAAATGATGTTGAGAAGGCCGAACTTTTACATTCTTATTTTGCATCTGTTTTATCTCAGAAAGGAAATGTAACATCAACTGATCTTCACTGTCCTATTAAAGGAATAGAAGAATCCAGGATATCTATAAACAGAAAGATAGTGAGGGAATACTTAACTAACATAAATTAATTCAAGTTTCCAGGTCCATAAGAACTACACCCCAGAGTACTGAAGGAGATAGCAGAAGAAATTTTTGAACCACTCTCCATAATCTTTGAAAATTCTTGGAGAACAGGAGAAGTCCCAGAAGACTGGAGAAGAGCAAATGTTGTTCCTATCTTCAAAAAGGTGAAGAAGATGGACCCAGAGAACTATAGGCCGGTGAGTCTGACTTCTATACCAGGAAAGATCTTTGAACAAATTATTAAACAACATGTATGTAAGTATCTGCATAAGAATGAAGTGATTAACCAGATTCAGAATGAGTTTATAACTAATAAGTCATGTCAGACAAACTTAATTTCCTTCTATGACAGAATCACTGACTGGGTGGATCAGGGACATGCTGTAGATATAGTATATCTTGACTGAAGCAAAGCATCTTAAATTGAAAAAATGACTAAGTAAGGAATGGACAAGGCAACTGTTAGGTGGATTCATTAACTGGTTTAGTGATCGGACCCAAAGAGTGGTCACAAATGACTGCACAACGAGTTGGAAGAATGACTCAAGTGGGGTACCACAGGGCTCTCTCCTGGGCCCTGTATTATTCAACATCCTTATTAATGATTTAGATGAAGGAATTGAGGGTAAACTGATTAAATTTGCTGATGACACAAAGCTAGGAGGGATAGCTAATACTAGAGAAGAGAGAGAGGATTGAAAAAGATATAAATAAACTGGAGCAGTGAGCATCAAGTAACAGAATATTTTTTAACAGGGAAAAATGCAAAGTACTACATCTGGGCAATAAAAAAGCATATACAGAATGGGAGTAATAAGGCTAAGCAACAGCACATGTGAAAAAGACTTGGGTGTACTAATAGATCACAGACTGCATGAGTCAACAGTGTGATGCAGCAGCAAAAAAGGCAAATGCAATTCGGGGATGTATTAACAGTAGTGATGAGCATTCCGATACAGCAATATCGGGTATCGGCCGATATTCGCGGTATCGGAATTCTTATACTGAGTTCCGATACTTTTAGCATATCGAATACCGGAATCGGAAGTTCCCATAATGCAATGAGCCAGTTTGATTTTATTCAGCCAATGAGGATCCTAAGAAGTGTGGGCACATCCTGTTAGAGCATGTTAGGCATATAACTACTGGCATGGCTGTGATTGGCTGCTGAAATGATGTCATGATGCACTATAAAAGCCGCCGCCATTTTGGGTTCACTCTGCTGTGAATTCAGTTAGGGATAGGACGCTGCTGTTCTGAGGGACAGTGTGACCTAGCGATTTGCTATATTGTGCTTTACCCAGGCTACTTTATCAACCGCTGTAGCTTTCTTTTGCCTTGCAGCGCTGTTCACGGCTGTCTGCGAGGTCTCTGTGTGTGAGTGCAGCTCATGCTGTAGTGTGCTCTGCAGCCAGCCACCTCCGGTTGTAGTCTGCTCAGGGTGCGTCACTGCCTCATACATTGTCCTTTTTTGCATTAGTGCTGCTCATTTTTCCTGATTTCTCCTATTAGTGTGGTTCCATCCGTATCCAGCTAGAATATTTGCAAACACTATATAGGAGTAGATAGAGGAGCCTTTCTGCTGGCTTGTGCCCTGCAGCCCCAGCCAGATTAGTATTAGCCTATTTTTTGGAGCCTCATCTATTGCATTGTAGGTTATCTTCCTGCATTGTAATAGCTACAAAAAGTTTGTGATACTATCGGTTTTACATCTTTGGGCACATCCAGTGTCTTTTTGTGAAAAAAAAAAAGTTAATAAAATTCACCAAACATTCCACTTTTTAGTTGTGTAGGCCACATTAGCTCATATTAAAGTCCAGTCCACACTTTACAAAATTAGTGTTTCTTATACCTGTTAGCAGCTGTTCAGGAATAAGCACACTAAGCCCTTAGTACTTTTCTGCCTATCTTTATCAGTCTACCAAGATGAAGAAGGCAGGGAGTAAGGCACGTGGTCGTGGAGTTTCTGCAGGGAGAGGACATGGGGATTCTGTGCCTGCTGCGGGCACCAGTGACTCAGCATCCCCCGGTTTTCCCAGGGAACAGTCCTTTATGCGCAGCTTTATAGGAGCTCGCCGTACCCCACTGCTGCGGGACGAACAAATTGAAGCCGTTGTCGGATGGATGGCAGCTAACGCATCGACTTCAATTAGTTCCAGATCCTCTCAGGTCCAGAGCACTGAAGAGCACCCATCTGTCTCTTCACCACCTGCCAAATTTCCCAGGCAGTCAGAGAGCCCTGGACAGGAGCCATCTCTACTTCTGTTCTCTGAATCTGTTGGCTTGGAAAGAGGGGTCCAGCCAAGCAGCATTCGAGAATTTGAAGAAGAGGTAGTATGCAGTGATGCGCAACAGCTTTGTCTCTCTGAATCTGAAGAGGCGGGTGGGCCAGTGTCTATGGTCAGCACACCTCAGTACGCATCTGATGATGAGACTCAGGTGCTACTTTCTGCTGTGTACTGTGCTGTCAAGACTACCCAGTATAAGCAGTCGTTTGAAGAGGGTAGTGTAGATGATGAGGTCCTTGACCCATCATGGCGTGAGGTACAGGAAGGTGGAGAGAGCAGCTCTGAGGAAGAGATTCCCCGAACGGCCAAAAAAGGAGGGAGAGGGAGGGGGCAGACTCGGTTGCCTGTAGCCTCCACTTCGGCACCCATTAGGAGCATGCCTCTTCCAAAACCCAAAACGGGCGCTCCCAAGACTTGCAGTGCCTGGTCCATTTTTGACACAGTTGCAGATGATATTTGCTTTGTCAAATGCAAGCTGTGTAATCAGAAAGTGAAAAGAGGGAAAAGTGTCAGCAACCTCAATACCACAAATATGTGGAAACATGTGCGGACCAAGCACGTGGTGGAGTTACAAAGACACACTGAAGACCTAGGCCAACCTACAGCGCCACCTACCACCTCTTCAGCTCGTGTTGTAGCCTCTTCCTACAGCTCACACACAGCTGGTTCGGCTTCCTCACAGGATCGCCATGGAAGAAACTCTGGCACTGTTGTACAGAGACATAGTGTCATTCCACCCACAGCACCACGTTCCCTGTCATCCTCACACTCCCAGGCCAGTCTACAGCCATCGGTAGCACAGGCATGGGAGAAAAGGCGCCCATACTCGGCAAACCACCCCCGAGCACAGGCTCTGAATGCTGGCATTGCAAAACTACTGTCCCTTGAAATGCTCTCACTCAGGCTGGTGGAGACTGACACCTTCCTTAACTTCATGGCATTGGCAGTCCCACAAAAACTACGTGCCCAGCCGCTTTTATTTCAGCAGGCAAGCCGTCCCTGCCCTGCAAAAGCACGTGGAGGGAAAAATTAAACATGCGCTACTAAACGCTGTCAGTAGCAAGGTCCACCTGACCACCGATGCGTGGACCAGTAACAATGGACAGGGACGATATCTTTCCCTCACTGCCCATTGGGTAAATGTTGTGGAGCCGGGTACAGATCATGAGAGTGGCGCTGTACATGTTCTGCCAACTCCAAGGATTGCAGGAATCCAGTCTGTACACATTGACTCCTCCTCATACTCCAGTTCCTCTGAATCAGCGCTGCAGGAGCCGTCACAGTCTACCTCCACATGGACCCATGAACGCTTACCTGTTACGACCGATATGAGCACAGCCGTGGCCAAACGTCAACAGGCCGTTTTGAAATTAATTTCTTTGGGGAATCGAAGCCACACAGCACAGGAGCTCTGGAATGCCATCAAGCAGGAGAGCGACGTGTGGTTTGTGCCAGCGAATCTCAAGCCAGGCATGGTAGTGTGTGACAATGGCCGAAATCTGGTGGCAGCTCTGGGCCTGGGCAACCACACTCACATCCCATGTCTGGCACATGTGCTCAACTTGGTCGTGCAGAGTTCTTTGAGGGACTATCCGGATCTTGATGCACTGCTGCACAAGGTCCGCATATATTGCGCTCACTTGCAGCGTTCCAGCATGGCAAGATCGTGCATTGCGGCTCTGCAGTGCCGATTCCGCCTTCCGGAACATCGCATCATATGTGACCTACCCACCAGGTGGAATTCAACGTTACATATGTTGGAGAGGTTGTGTGAGCAGCAGGCATCAGTAATGGAGTACCAGCTGCATCAGGCGCAAACAAGTCGCACTGCGCACCGTTCATACTTCACCACCACTGAGTGGGCCTCTATCAAGGACATCTGCCATGTTTTGCGTGCCTTCGATGATTCCACGCGGATGGCGAGTGCAGATGATGCACTAGTCAGCATGACTATCCCCCTTATCTGCCTGCTTGAAAAAACACTGCAAGCACTAAGGGAGGAGGTGGAGGATGAGGAGTCACAAATGCCATCTGCTTCTGGACAGTCTGCGCAACGTGGTTCCTCACAAAGGCCTAGGCAGGGGACACTTTGTGAGGAGGATGAGGAGGAGTCAATGGAGGAGGAAGACATCTGTCCAGAGGAGGGAGGAACACACTGCTTTAATAGTCAGTATGCAGAGCGAGGGTGGGGCGATGCAGAGCAGGCAGAGATGACGCTTCAAGCAGGGGACACCGTTTCTTGGCCAGTTGGCAGTCTGCAGCACATGGTTGATTTCATGCTGCAGTGCCTGAGAAACGGCTGCTGCATCGCCCACATTCTCAACACGGCTGATTATTGGGTGTACACCCTCCTAGATCCTCGCTACCGGTACAACTTACAAAGCCTCATAACACCGTTGAACCGGGAGCGTAAAATGCGGGAGTACCAAGACACACTGGTGCATTCCATCATGTTCTCCATTCCACCCGAGAGCAGTGCTGCTAGTGCTTTACAAAGCAGCTCAGTGCGTCGAGGCAGTGGAGGAAGCTCTGCACAAAGAGGGAGCAGAAGCAGCGCCTCAGCACAAGGCAAGACCAGTATGGCCCAAATGTGGCAAAGTTTTGTGTCCCCGCCACAAATGTCTACACCATGACAGACGGCTCCACTCAGCAGAAGGCAACGTTTCTGTCAGATAGTGACAGACTACATGTCTTGCCCTCTCAGTGTTCTCCCACATGGCTCTTCCCCCTTCAAGTTTTGGGTCTCTAAGCTGGATACATGGCCAGAGCTTAGCCAGTATGCATTGCAGGTGCTGGCTTGCCCTGCTGCTAGTATTATCGGAACGCGTCTTTAGTGCCGCAGGTGGTGTACTAACAGACCGTCGCATGCGACTATCCTCCAATAACGTTGACCGGCTTACTTTTCTGAAAATGAACAAGGCCTGGATCTCACAGGAATTTGCCAGTCCTCTTCCAGATTAAATAATTGGTTGGCAACAGCATCTAGGTCTCCTGTTGTGTTCATGTTTCTACCACCTGAACTGTAATCCCTGGGCTCCAACATCGCCAGTTGCTGCTCATAAGTGTCGTCTGCACAGTCAACACATGCTCCAGTGTTATTGGGGTTCAGTAATGTCAGCTGACCCCTGCTGTGTGTCCGGCAATTTCTCCTGTTCTGTCCACATTCACACTACTACAGATATTAAACTTGCTCCAATTAGGCCTCTGCCTGCACTCTGTTTCTATTATTTACCCTGGGCTCCAACACCACCAGTTGCTGCTCAGAAGTGCAGTCTGCACAGTCAACACATGCTCCAGTGTTATTGAGGTTCAGTAACGTCAGCTGATCCCCTGCTGTGCGTCCGGCAATTTCTCCTGCTCTGTCCACATTCACACTACTACAGATATTAAACTTGCTCCACTTAGGCCTCTGGCTACACTCTGTTTCTACTGTAATCCCTGGGCTCCAACACCACCAGTTGCTGCTCAGAAGTGTCTTTGGCACGGGTACTCCCTCCTGCCCAGCCTGGTTCCAGCACGCCAGCTGTTTCCGGGTAGTGTCAACGTCACTTTGCCTCCAATACGTTGTACTGTCGTGTTGCGTTCGGGTTAGCCGACTCTATGGTGCCTGCAATTTAGGTGCTTCCTATGTGGGCTGCGGGATCTGGCAATGACGGCTGGTTCCGTAGTGCAAATAGGGCAAGCTCCCCCTGTAGGACTGTGGGTTTCGGTAACTCCGGCCGGCTCGCGGCCTTGCAACTTTTTTTTTTTTCATGTGTACCTTCTGCTGCCTATCTGAGTTCCAGTACGATTAGCTGGTTCTTTGGAAGTCAATCTTGAATATGTCCCCCTGGGTTCCAGTAACGTCAGCTGGTTCCAGGCAGAGCCTTTGGCTTAGGTGCCTCCTTCTCGGTATCCAAGTTCCACCAACGTCGACTGGTCCTTGGTAGTGCTTTCTGGCACTGGTACCTCCTGCTTAGTAACCGGGTTCCAGTACCATCAACTGGTCCTCGGTAGTTCCATTGGCTCTTGTACCTTTGGCTACCCATCCAGGTTCCAGTACCGTCAGCTGGTTCTCAGCAGTTCCTCAGCCTTCTTGTACCTTCTGCTACATTTCCAAGTTCAAGCTTTTTGAAATGGTTTTTGGTAATCAATCTGGATCTCCCTGACGACGACCCTGAAGACCACCCCGAAGAAGACGACCCCGAAAACGACGACCCTGGAGACGACGACCCTGAAGACCACCCCGAAGAAGACCAAGAAGATGACCCTGAAGAGGATGATGGAGAAAATGTGGGAGAAGTAAAAAAGAAGGTGAAGAGCATGGAAGTAGTGAAACATAAATATCTGACAAAATATAAAAAAGCTTAACATAGTCAATATCTTTGTAACTCCGAACGTCTTAAAAAAAAAATTAATTCCTGCTATTCCATTTGATTGGGCTAAACCTCTATGCCTTTAATGTCTCCTCCACCTCCCCCAATACATTCTACATTATTCTTAGTTGTTTTCCTTCATGTAGAATTAACCTGCAAGGAAAGTAAGGGTTTATTTTCATTCCGATATTTGTGTCCCATTGACTTGCATTGGTTTCCGGTATCGGAATCGGCGATATCTGATATTTTTGGGGTATCGGTCCGATCCAATCCGATCCGATATTTCCCGATATCGGAAGGTATCGCTCAACACAAATTAACAGCATCCAGTCTAGATCACAAAGTCATTATTGCCCTCTACTCCTCTTTGGCCAGACCTCATCTGGAATACTGTGTCCAGTTTTGGGCACCACATTTTAAAAAAGACATCAACAAAGTGGAGCAAGTTCAGCGAAGAGCTACCAGAATGGTGACTGGTCTGCAAACCATATCCTATGAGGAACGGTTACAGGATTTGGGAATGTTTAGCTTGCCAAAAAAAAGACTGAGAGGAGACTTAATAGCTGTCTACAAATATCTCAAGGGCTGTCACATTGCAGAAGGATCATCTTTATTCTCATTTGCAAAAGGAAAGAATAGAAGCATTGTGATGAAACTGAATGAGAGGAGACACAGATTAGATATTATAAAAAACGTTTTGACAGGGTGATCAATGAGAGGAACAGGCTGCCACGAGAGGTGGTGATTTCTCCTTCAATGGAAGTCTTCATACCGAGGCTGGACAGATATCTGTCTGAGATGATTTAGTGAATCCTGCTTTGATCACGGGGTTGGACCAGATGACCCATGAGGTCACTTCCAACTCTACTATTCTATAATTCCATTACTGCATCAATGTGGCGTGGAGGCAATCTGCTTGTGGCACTCCTGAGGTGTTATGGAAGTCCAGGTTGCTTTGTTAGCAGCCTTCAGCTCATTTATATTGTTGGGTCTGGTATCTCTCGTCTTCCTCTTGACCATACCCCATAGATTCTCTATGGGGATAAGGTCAGGCAAGTTTGCGGGACAACCAAGCACAGTCATACTGTTGTTTTTAAACTAGGTACTGGTACTTTTGGCAGTGTGGACAGGTGGCAAGTCCTGCTAGAGAAAGAAACTTCCATTTTCAAAAAGCTTGTCGGCAGAGGGAAGCATGAAGTGCTCTCGAATGTCCTTGTAGACAACTGCTGTGACTTTTGTCTTGATAAAACAGTGGACCTACACCTGCAGATGACATGGCTCTCCAAACCATCACCGATTGTGGAAACTTCACACTAGACCTCAAGCAGCTTGGATTTTGTGCCTCTCCACTCTTCCTCCAGTCTCTGGGACCTTGAATTCCAAATGAATTCAAAATTTACTTTCATCTGAAAACATCACCTTGGACCACTTAGCAACAGTCCAGTTCTTTTTCTTCTTGACCCAGGTAAGACGCTTCTGGCGTTGTTTATTGGCCATGAGTGGCTTGACACAAGGAATGCGACACTTGCAGCCCATGTCCTGGAAACGCCTGTGTGTGGTGGCTCCTGAAGCAATGACTCCAGCAGCAGTCCACTACTTGTGAATCTTCCCCAAATTTTTGAATGGCCTTTTCCTAACAATCCTTTCAAGGCTGTGTTTATCCCTGTTGCTTGTGCACCTTTTTCCCTTCCACTCAACTTTCCATTAATATGCTGGGATACAGCATTCTGTAAACAGCCAGCTTCTTTAGCAATGACCTTTTGTGGCTTATCCTCCTTGTGGAGTGTGTCAATTTCTGCCGTCTGGATATCTGTCAAGTCGGCAGTCTTCCCCATGATTGTGGAGCCTACTGAAACAGACAAATGGACCTTTTTAAATGCTTAAGAAGCCTGTGCAGGTGTTTTTGTTAAATATTCTAATTTACTGAGATAATGGCTTTTTGGTTTTCATTGGCTGTAAGCCATAATCAACAGAAATAAACACTTGAAGTAGAGCACTCTATTTGTAATGATTCTATATGAGGTTCACGGTTTGCATTGAAGAAATGAACAAAATTAACTTTTTGATGATATTCTAATTTTGTGAGTGTAACGATAATGTAAAATATGACGTAAGATTTCCCTGACGATCACATTTTCTGGAACAGTCAAGACTCTTCTATTCACACACTGAACTCTGCTTTGCCCAGCTGTGAGGGTCTGACCCCTCCTTCCTTTCCTTTGCCTGTCACAGCTGCAGACCTGTTTATCCTTAGCTCTGTAACATGAGACTACAGCTCACACACACACTCAGTGTAACCTGAAATACCAGTCAATACAAGCCCAAAGGTATAAGGTATTTTACACTACCCCCCATTCCTTCTAGCTTGGAATGCCGTGGCAATAAGATCTCAAATGCATTGTGACGTTTGGCTCCTCCTCCCCGCATGGTTTTGCCTAAGATGATCTGACCAACATGTGAGTCTCTTTCCTTCCTTAATTCTGTTTTAGTTGTATTTGCATTGTACATACTTTTAACTGTCTCATTTTTGTAAAATCCTTTTTATAACTTCTGTAAACGCTGCCTACCTTTTTGGAGTAAATATAAAATTTATTAGTTCCGTCTCCTTGCTCTGTGACGAATTCATACGCGTCTGAAGATATTTACGCTACTAATTTGGGTTGGCTTTGTACCCCTTTATTAATTTTAAATATGAATAGAGAGAACTGATGCTGGTGGCAGCGAAGTGTGTTCTGGCTAGGTAGGTAGTGCTGGCAGTGACTGAGAGGGTTTTATAAGCTGATTGTGTGGCTGTGGCCAAAGCATTTATAACTCCCTCACTGCAAGTGGGCCTAATAGCCATTACACAACAAGTATCCTGCCGGTGACTAATTATCCTAGGTGCAGTTCTCTGACTGCCCTGAGGGTAAGGGCGGCGCCGGCGAGCTGCGAGTTCCAAAGTGGAACTGGAAAGTGGGATATACATAAATCCCGGCAGTTCGTAACATATTGTGGCAGCAGTGGGATATCTACATTAATCACCTGTGATAAATTGTTAGGGCAAGACTAGCTTGCTGTTTTCGTCACATTGTTGGCAGCGATGGAATAACTAAGATAAGCCCCCCTACACAAGTATTAGCCGTGTGCGGCCAAAGTTCATACAAACCCCTGATCCTGACATTTGGTGGCAGAGTGGTAGGATCATAGAGCATTAGTGATCTGGTTTGAGCAATCATCCCTCTTACTAAAACTTGCACGGTTCTTCTGAGGACCCTGCAGCAACAGTTTGGAGAACGAAACTCAGTGTTTACTAGTCCTGAGACAATTGTGTGTACTTGCGATTACCCCTCCCTTCTCCTTGTTTTTCTATCCTATCTTTTATTTGGCAATCATGGCTACGAGGGGAGAATCTCATTATAAGCATCTTAAGAAGGACGCCCTTAGGGCCCTGTACTCGGCAAACCAGATTGACGCCGCCGACAAAAGCAGAGAACAGCTGATCGCAACTATGGTGCAATGGGAGGAGAGCCAGGGCGCAGAAGGCAGCACCAGTGCCGATGGTGCAGCCGCAGTGGTCCAGCTGGTGCAAGACGTCATGACCAGCAGCCAGGAAGTCATGGACCGCTATCTGCAAATGGCCCTACAGCAACTCCCTGCTGAAGACTATGGACGTCTGCAGCTGATCCAGCAAGCTCAAGAGAGAGCCGAGCGCCAAGCCGAGCGAGACCATGAACTGGAGGTGCTCCGGCAAAGGGGAATACTCTGCACAGCCCGGAGCCGCGAGCCCCACAGTGCCCAGAGTCCTAAACCCCGGCCAGAGCATTTTCCCGTGATGGAAAAGGACAGGGACTTGGACACTTTTCTTCTGGCCCTTGAGAAAGCCTGCAGACAGTACCAGCTGCCTAGGGAACAATGGGAAAGGTACTTGACCCCAGGGCTAAAAGGCAAAGCTCTGGAGGTGTTTGCTTCTCTCCCGCCAGAAGATGACAACTATGACGCCATCAAGCAGGCCCTGATCGCCAAATACAGGCTGACCCCTGAGGTATACCGAAAGAAGTTCCGGAACCTACAACGTGGTGCAAGGACTCAGGATCCACTTTAACCAGTGGATCCATGGACTGTCAGTGGACACCTTTGAGCTGCTGAAAGACCTGATGATCAAAGACCAGTTCTTACATCTGTGCCCAGCTGAGATCCGACTGTTCATCCTGGACCAAGAACCAACGAATGTGGACAAAACAGCGCAGATCGCCGACAACTATGAGGCCAACCGGAAACCGGAGACTCGGGAGCCAGTCACCGCCAGCTGGAGAGGGGGCAAGCCTGCAACCAACCCCAGCGCCCCTGCCAGCCGTCCCTCTGGAAGCCCTGTCCCATTTGCCAACGCCAGGCCTACCTCAGACCCTCGCCAGTGTTTTTTCTGCAAACAGACTGGACATATCAGTGCCAGCTATCCGGAGAAGCAGAAGACCCCCCCAGTCAAGACCTCTGGCCCAACGCCTCTGTTCTCTTGGTGGGTGGTGTGGTTGGGGGGATTGATGACAACGTGCAGCACGTCCGTGTGGGGACCAGTCTCGCTAGAGGCCTCAAGGACACCGGGGCTGAACGAACCCTCATCCGACCCAGACTGGCGACCAGTGAAGAGATGATTGAGGGGAAAACCCTGTCACCAGGATTGGGGGCATCCACTGCCCCTTGCCGATGGCACGGGTTTTTCTTGATTGGGGTGCCGGGAGCGGGGTGAGGGAAGTGGGGGGGGAGGGAGTCCAAAAACCTGCCCACTGATGTTTTATTGGGGACCGATTTGGGGAGGATGGTTGCATACTACGTCCCTGACACCCCTCCCCAATCGCATAAGGGTAACTTTAACCCTGATGATGATGATGGGAAACGGAATGTGTAACCTGACAATGACTTGCTGAATAATGATGCCTCTGATAACCATTCTTTCCCTAGGAATGATGCCAATAATTATGTAAATGTGCCAACTGAATCTGATAACCATTTTTCTGAGGTTGATGTACCACTGAAGAAGGTAACTGGCCCATAAGTAGCACTGCTCCTGAAGTGTTGGGAATGGATGGGGAGGTAACGCCCAAAGCAGTGCCGGCTGGTGGGTCTGTAGAAATCCCCGGGGAGACAGCCTACGGAGCTGCTGTCACCCACATTCAGAGTGCCCGGAACGCAGGCAGCGCCCTGCTTTCTGGACACTCCTCCACTACAGGAGTGACTGATCCCGAGGTGGACCCAAAGCAGGTCCCAGCGGGTCCCAGTGAGGAGGAGGACCTTGGCATCACTTCTGGCTGCCTCCAGCCAGGAGTTCCAGGCCACTCAGCGCTCAGATGCGAGTCTGGAGAAATTGAGACACCGTGCCGAGATGCCCACCTCCGCGGCTGATGAGAGGGTGTTCTGGGAACGAGGAAGGTTGTACTGGGAGACAGCACCCAGAGAATCCCAAAAGGAGTGTTTGAGGGAAAGACAGCTGGTAGTCCCTCTCTCTTGGCCCTGTAGTGGGGTGTATAAATGTAGACTAACTCTAAGGGGCACGCAAGTGAGGGGTCAGCATGCATTAAGCAAAGCATCGCATTAGCTAAACATCTAGCAAGACAGTTACTCCATGACAGTTAGTCAGGACAGGAGTCGGGTAACCCACACTTTGCTGTATTTTTAGCCATGTGCTTTATTTTTATCCTCCTGTGTTCCCTTGCCATCCACATTCACCACCCCATCCCTCCCCATCACCACTCATACACATCAGCCCCTCTATACTTTCCTCTCCCATGTACAGCTCCCATGCACTTCTTACCTTCCTGAAAAACCTCAGTCCATCTTGTCCAAACACATTCAACAAAAAAACTGCTAACATTTCAAATAACTACTTGCTCTTTATGTTCTTACTCCTACTGATTTCAGGGGACATCTCCCCCAACCCTGGTCCACCATCCTCCAACCTCAACCCCTACCCTACCCCATATCAAAACCAAAATAATATAATTATTATTACTTGCACTCCTTCATCTCCATCTTTCAATTGTGCCCTCTGGAATCCACGGTCTGTATGTAACAAGCTTCCTTTCCTGCATAACTACTTTCTGAACAACTCTCTTAATCTGTTGGCCCTCACTGAAAACTGGATTCAGGATTCTGACACTGTCTCTCCTGCTGCCATTTCCTATGGTGGCTTACAATTCACTCATTACCCGAGACACACAAACAGACCTGGTGGTGGAGTCGGCATACTCCTGGTCCCCACAATGCACTTTTCAGGTCATCCCCCCAGTTCCATCACTCTCATTCCCCTCTTTTGAGGTCCATACCATCAGGCTCTTCCGTCCCCTTTCCCTCAGAGTAGCGGTCATATTCCGGCCCCCAGGCTCACCCACCCACTTCCTTGACCACTTTTCAGCCTGGCTGCCGCACTTCATGTCCTCAGAACTACCAACTCTTATCCTGGGAGACTTCAACATCCCCATTAACAGCCCTACTTCCACATCTGCATTCGAGCTTCTATCACTAACCACCTCTCAACCTCTGAGACACACAAAGACGGTAACACTCTTGACCTGGTCTTTGTCCGGCTTTGCTCAATCTCCTACCTAAATAACTCACCGCTTCCCCTCGCTGACCACAACATTCTCTCCTTCACACTCACAAATCCTTGCCCACCCAAGCACACTCGTACCTATCACACATTCAAAAATCTACAAGCCATTAACCCTCAGACACTTTCAGACTCCCTACAATCTTCCCTGTCCCCAATCTCCTCTTTTTCCTGTCCTGATCTGGCTGTTCATCACTACAACACTCTTACAACCACCCTTGACCAGGTAGCGCCCCTCACCCTCAGAACCTCCAAACACAGAGTAAAACAGCCCTGGCTCACATCGCAAACGCAATTTCTCCAGCGATGCTCTAGGAGTGCTGAACGCCGATGGAGAAAAACCCGCACACCAGAAGACTTCATCCACTTCAAATTTATGCTGAGAACCTACAACTCTGCCCTTCACCTCGCCAAACAGACCTACTTCACCACCCTGATCTCCTCACTAGCCAACTACCCCAAGAAACTTTTTGACACCTTTCCCTCCCTCCTCAGGCCAAAAGCACAAGCTCCTATCTCAGACATTTGTGCAAATGACCTGGCCTCCCATTTTATAAAGAAAATAGATAATATCCGTCAGGAAATCCGCTCCCAACCACCAAGGGCTGTGACTCCCATCCCTACCTGCATTTCCCCTGGCTAACTTTCCACATTTGATCCCATCAAAGAAGAAGTCTCCAGACTCCTCTCTTCTTCTCGCCCAACTACATGCACTACCGACCCATTCCCTCACAACTCCTCCAGTCTCTCTTTCCAGTCATCACAACTCACCTAACTACAATCTTTAATCTCTCCCTCTCCTCAGGCATTTTCCAATCCTCCTTCAAACACTATCATTACTCCATTATTAAAGAAACCTGCTCTCGACCTATCCTGCACAAACTACAGACCAGTCTCCAATCTCCCTTTCATCTCTAAACTCTTGTAGCGCCTACTCTACTGCCGCCTTACACCTTACCTCTCCACTCACTCCCTCCTAGACCCTTCACAGTCTGGCTTCCAACCCCTACATTCAACTGAAACTGCACTCATCAAAGAGACCAATGACCTTCTGACAGCAAAATGTAACGGTGAACACTCTCTGCTCATTCTTCTCGACCTTTCTGCAGCTTTTGACACTGTTGACCACCGTCTCCTACTCCATAGGCTCCAGTCACTAGTCATTAAGGACATTGCTCTCTCCTGGTTCTTTTCCTATCTCTCTGACCGCTCCTTCAGTGTTTTGTTCGCTGGCTCCACGTCATCTCCTCTTCCTCTCGCTGTCGGGGTACCTCAGGACTCAGTCCTTGGCCCCCTTCTCTTCTCTCTCTACACGGCCCCAATTGGACAGATGATCAGCAGATTTGGCTTTCAGTACCATCTTTATGCTGATGATACACAACTATATAAGTCTTCCCCCGACCTTACCCCTGCGGTACTACAGAACGCCAGTGACTGTCTGTCCGCAGTCTCCAACGTCATGTCCGCCCTCTATCTGAAACTTAACCTCTCAAAAACTGAACTTCTTCTGCTCCCGCCATCTACTAACCTCCCTAAATCTGACATTTCCCTCTCCGTGGGTGACACCATAACACCCCGGCAGCAGGCACGCTGTCTGGATGTTATGTTTGACACCAACCTCTCCTTCACATCCCATATACAATGTCTTGCCCGCTCTTGCCGCCTACACCTAAAGAACATCTCCAGAATTCGCCCTTTTCTCATCATGGAAACAAAAACCCTCACTGTCGCATTGATCCACTCCCGCCTGGACTACTGCAATGCTCTATTAATTGGTCTCCCCACTACTCGACTTTCCCCTCTCCAGTCCATACTTAATGCAGCAGCCCGGGTCATCTATCTGGCTAATCGGTACTCGGACGCGTCGGCTCTTCGCCAGTTCTTACGTTGGCTGCCCATTCATTATAGGGTCCAATTCAAAGTACTTGTTCTCACCCACAAAGCTCTCTACCGTGCGGCACCTCCCTACATCTCCTCACTCATTTCTGTCTATCAGTCTAGCCGACCGCTGCGCTCTGCAAAAGACTTTCGACTAACCTCTGCACTAATCCGTACCTCCCACTCCCGACTCCAAGACTTCTCCCGCGCTGCGCCAATCCTCTGGAATGCTCTACCCCAAGAAATTAGGAGTATCCACAATTTGCAGTTTTAGGTGCTCTCTCAAAACACATCTATTCAGAGCAGCCTATCACGTTCACTAATCAGTCATTTTATGTGCAAGTGTGAGTATGTAGCCCATTCACTATCTCTGACTCCCACCTTCTCAAGATGGCTGGACCATCATTATAAATACATCATTGTAAATACACACCTGTACTTTGTATCTCCCCACCTCATTGTAGATTGTAAGCTCTCATGAGCAGGGTCGTCTTATTTTACTTTAATTACTGTATTGTTAACGTTGTTACTTATAACTTGTGTGTTGAAACTGTTAAACTGTAAAGCGCTGCGCTATATAAAGATTATTACTAATTAAGGGCTGAGTTGCTACGGATTGCCCATGAGATTCCACTTGCTGGACACTTGGGGATCAGCAAAACAAAGGCCCAACAGTCTCAACACTTCTATTGGACCAAGATGGGGACAGACATGACCCAATACTGCCGCTCCTGTGCCACTTGTTAAAGAGTGGGGAAGGCGGGCCCTGCTCTTAAGGCTCCCCTGATCCCTTTGCCAGTGATAGAGGAGCCTTTCCAGAGAATCGCGGGGGACATTGTGGGCCCGCTGGCCGTCCCCAGCAGCTCTGGAAACCAATACATTCTCACTGTGGTAGACTACGCTACCCGGTACCAGAGGCAGTAGCTCTGTCCTCAATCAGGGCAGATAAGGTGGCGGATGCACTGGTGACCATCTTTTCAAGGGAAGGAATTCCCAGGGAGATGCTTACCGATCAATGGACCCAATTCATGTCTAGCCTAATGAAGGCTCTCTGTAAGAAAATGCAGGTAACGCAGCTGTATCGAGTGCATATAACCCACAGACCAATGGCTTGTGTGAACTCTTCAAAGGTACCCTCAAACTGATGCTCCGCATGCTGGTTGAGACCCAAGGGCGCAACTGGGAGCGGTACCTCCCACACCTGCTATTCGCCTACAGAGAAGTTCTGCAGCCTTCGACAGGGTTCTCCCCCTTTGAGCTCCTGTATGGCAGGCGAGTCCGGGGACCCCTTGGTTGGTAAGAGAATCCTGGGAAGATGAGCCAAACCCCACTGAAGTGTCCATCATGGATTAGGTCATACGCTTCCGTGACAAGATGCAGACCTTGACGCAGTCGATGCATGACAACATGGCTCAGGCTCACCAGAATGCCTGGGAGTGAACCTACCAGGTGGGTCAAAAGATGTGGGTGCTGGTCCCCGTACCAAAGGATAAGCTTCAGGCAGCCTGGGAAGGCCCCTACGTCATCCACCAACAGCTCAACCCGGTCACCTACGTGGTCACACTTGACCACGCTAGGGGTAAGCGCAAGGCCTTTCACGTCAACATGATGAAGGCTCATCACGAACGTGAAGCCTGCGTCCTTCCGGTCTGCAACCTGCCCGAGGACAGGGAGGTAGACCCCCTCCTGGACATTCTGGCCCAAGCCAAGGCTAATGGGTCCACTGAGGACATGGAGGTAAGTGCCACACTAAGGCTACTTTCAGACTAGCGTTCAGAGGCGCAGCGCAGGGCCGCCACTAAGCTCCGCCCCAGGCCGCACCTCCTCCTATGATCGCATGACGCTGCATGCGATCAGCGCACCCTATATTTAGCGTTGGTAAGCTGGCCTGATTTTGCCGGCGCTGCACCAAGCACACAAAAACGCAGTGTTGCATTTTTGTGCGCTGGGCGCAAGCGCCAGCAAAATCAGGCCAGCATACCCAACGCTAAATATAGGGTACGCTGATCGCATGCAGCATCATGCGGTCATAGGAGGAGCTGACCGGAGGAGGCGCAGCCAGGGGCGAAGCTTAGCGGCGGCCATGCACTGCACCTCCGAACACTAGTCTGAAAGTAGCCTAACTGTAATCCCAGCAGTCGCAGTTATTGGTCACACTGGAACTCTTCCGGGCCGTGTTCTCCAACCGACCTGGACGGACTGAGTTAGCAGTCCACGAGGTGGACACCGGGAATCATGCCCCACTATCGCGAACACCTTATCAGATATCTGAGGAGGTGCAAGTTATGCGCCAAGAGATCGATGAGATGTTACAGCTGGGGGTGATTCAACGGTCCAAGAGCGCATGGGCCTCACCTGTAGTCCTCGTGCCCAAAAACGGTCAGACCACCCAATTCTGAGTGAACTACAGGGGGCTCAACGCCATCACCTCTGATGCACACCCGATGCTGCTCTTAGAGGATCTGCTTGAGCCTTTGGTGAACGTAAAATACATATCCATCATGAATTTGAGTCAGGGATACTGGCAGATTCCGCCTTTATCACCCCTTTGGACTGTACGAGTCCACAGTCATGCCCTTCGGCATGAAAAATGCCCCTGCTACTTTCCAGCGGATGGTCAACCACCTGCTTCAGGGACAGGAAAAGTACACCGTGGCGTACCTGGACGACATTGCAGTCTTCAGTTCCACCTAGCAGAAACACCTTCAGCATCTCCAGGAGGTGCTCAAGCGTATTCACCAGGCAGGTCTGACCATCAAGCCGGGAAAGTACCAAACTACCTGGGACACCGGGTAGGCGGGGGCTCCATGAGTACAGAGCCGGAGAAAGTGGAGGCAATCGTGTCCTGGCCCACCCCCAAGAAACAGGTGATGTCCTTCTTGAGCACTGCAGGGTACTATAGGCGGTTCTTACAGGACTATAGCACCCTTGCAAAGCCCTTGACGGACCTCCCCAAGCGGAATCTACCCCAAACAGTAGACTGGACAGATGGCTGAGGTGGCCTTCCGAGCTTTGAAAACAGCCCTGTGCAACTTGCCAGTGTTCAGCCACCCATTCCTGGTACAGACCGATGCCAGCGAGTTTGGCATCGGTGCTGTGCTCAGCCAGGTTGACTCGGGGAACCAATAGCACCCCGTGTTGTACCTGAGCCAGAAACTTCTGCTGAAGGAAGTGGCATACTCCACCATCGAGGAGTGCCTGGCCATGGTATGAGCACTGCAACGTTTGCAGCCATACCTGTACGGGCGCACCTTCACTGTCACCGACCACAACCCTCTGAGCTGGCTGCACAGTGTCTGGAACCAGCGGAAAGTTGCTATGCTGGAGCCATTCCCTCCAGCAGTACTTTACCATACAATACAAAAAAGTCAGCGAGCATGGAAATGCCCCAATTAAGCTTAAAATGAAAGTGGGAGCAGGCATGCCTAAACACTGAATTATTACCAAGGGGTCCTTCTCTTAAGAATTATAGATTGGAGATATAATTAATCCAAAGAGCAATGGGTATCAATCGAAAGTTATTACTTCCATCACACTATTCTCCCTACTATGGTTCTGTCCTCCCATAAGACCCCCAATCTAAATTTTCTACCCTTAACTCAAGCCCTACTGACATTTTGGGACAAATCATGCAAGAAACTGAAGTTTTCATAGACCAGGCTTAATCCTTTTTGACAATCCAATCTTTCCACCCAACTGTGACAACTCCTGGAGTGGACTCTGGGTTGTGGCACCAACCCACCCAGGGCAAGCTGACCTAGGGAGGACCACCCCCTATACATGGAGTGTCAGGGGCAAGCCCAAGGGGGTAAGATACGATTGCTGGAACCAGGTGGCCGGCTCACAGGAGACACGAATGAGTGTGTCTGCATGATACAACTGGAAGTATGCAAAGAACAGGTGTGTGCAAAGCGTGGCACAGGGGCACACAGAGTATAGGACAGTACAGGACGAGTGTACGGAAGGTTCAGAACAGTACAAGGCGTGAACACGGGGAACGCCGAGTACTGGACAGTGCAAAACGCATACATGGGAGCACGCTGGGTAAGGGAGCTCGTATGGCATGCAGTGACAAGTACGCCCGAGTATGGATCAAAGCAGGGCGTGTGCAAGGGAGCACGCCAGAGTACAAGGTTAGGTAGAGCACGTGCAGGAAGCACGCCTGAGTGCAAGGCAAGGCAGATGTGCTAGGAAGCACGACAGGACACAAGGCAGGAGCTGAGCGTGTTCTAAGGAGCACGACAGTGCACAGAGCAGAGCGTGTGCCAGGCAGCACGGCAGAGCACAAGGCAGTGTGTGCTAAGGAGCACGACAGAAAGGGTGGGGGAACAAGAGGCGCAATAGTGCCCTATCACTAGTGACACTACGATGTGAGTGGTGTAATGCCGTTCCACTCACCTATTCCAGTTGTGTGACCCACAACTGGCTTGAAGACATAACACAGTATCAGCTGCTGCAGGACCTCCACCGACCACTCCAACGTGGAAAAACTGCCAGAGAATATGAGAAGCAAGGTGTGCCACAGTCCGCGCTGCTGAGTCCACAAAATCACCTGGGATGCAAGATGTTGTAACAAAGTACTTCTTTATTCCTTCCTACGCGTTTCGGCGCCCTTCCTGGCACCTTCCTCAGGAAGGTGCCAGGAAGGGCGCCGAAACGCGTAGGAAGGAATAAAGTACTTTGTTACAACATCTTGCATCCCAGGTGATTTTGTGGACTCAGCAGCACGGACTGTGGCACACCTTGCTGCCCATATTCTCAATGAGCACGACAGGGCACAGAGCAGAGCGTGTGCTAGGAAGCACGACAGAGCATAAAGCAAGTGACCTGAATACAGAGCGCGACCGAGCTGGCCTAGCAAGGAAGCACAATAATCAGGCACCTCCCACAGAAAGAGCTAGCCTGGTATAGGGCATGAGCGCTGGGACTTCCGGGTCAGGTCCTCCAGGACCATAGAGATGACATGGCTGCAGTCAGAGCAGAGAAGAGCGCGCATGCGCACTAGCAACATTGTGTAGCCATGGAACTAGGTGCGAGAGGTGCGCGTACGCACCCGACGGGACCCCAGGAGCGACCAAGGCACCGGAAGTGGTGACGTTGGGCGCGGGGTCCCAGCCCCAGGTGAGAGCGGCGTGACACCAGCTATGGGACAAAAACACCTTCCTGGGTTGGTATTCTTCTGACAGGGTTGAATTGGGATGTGTGATGGCTGATCTATCTAGGTTTTCCTTTTTTGAAGCCTTACAAGGGGCCTCTCTGTCTGTGGTCAATCTGATCACGGTTTGAGTATTTGCAGATTCAAGCTTTCCTCCAAGTCACATTCCCCTGGGGCTTACCCTCCTTTGAATCTTTACCAGTTATCCACCTCCCCATCACGCTCCATTTCTCTCATATAATATCCTTAATGACGCCATATCAGATGAATGTGCCTCGGCAGCTTGACACTTGGCAAAAAGAACTTCAGATTAGTTTATTGGAGACTGAACACCTCAAAGTACTCACTCATAAGCAGTCTACAGTACCTTTTGCTTAGTTCAGGAAAAAATGTTTTAGATTCTAATTTGCTGGTACAGGTGCCCAGAGCTTTTGAATGAGATTTTTCTGGCATCCTCTAAGTTGTGTTGGAGATGTGGGATTGGCACTATGACTCATTATGGTGGACATATCACCTTTTTACAGCCATTTTGGCAAGCAATCTTTGAAATCTATTTTCAGGTCATGGGCATTAAGCTGATCCCCCTCACCTCAAGAAGCACTTCTTTCCTTACTTCATGGAACCATCTCATCCAATAAAGACATTCTGCGATTCTTCCTCACTGCTGCTCATTATCATTCCCAGACATTGGAAATCTTTCACAATCCCCACTACCAGAAAATGGATAGATGAACTAAACCAACTAAAATGAATGGAATCTCTTATTGAACATGATTGACAGCTGGGACTTGCATGCCAGAATCTGGTTTGCATGGTCATCTTTTAAAGACAATCCCCAATTTAAGCCATGGCTCTCCTGACCGTTTTCTCCACCAATGAAAAAATGTGTAGCCAAAACATTTTTGTGGGATCATTACTTTTTTTTTTTTTTTACATTTTCACAGATCAAAGTTGTAAAATTCTGTGAAGCACCTGGGAGTTGAAAGTGCTCATCACACATTTAATTTCCTTGAGGGGACTAGTTTCCAAAATGAGGTCACTTGTGGGGGGTTTCCACTGTTAGCACATCAAGGGCTCTCCCAACACGACATGGTGTGGGCTAATTATTCAGGGCAATTTTTGCATTCAAAAAGTCAAATTGTTATCTTTCCATTCCCAGCCCTGCCATGCACCCAAACAGTAGTTTTTCGCCCCAAATACGAGGTATCGTAGTGCTGAGTAGATATTGCACAAAATTTTGGAGACCAAAGTCACTGGTTAACCCTTCTAACTTCCTACAAGAGAAATGTTTATTACCGTAACTATTTTGTTTGACATAACTGGTTTAAAGACAAAAATTGAAAGTTGAAAATTTGGCGCAAACTGCAATTTTCAGATTTTTTCACAGATAAGCTCAAGTCATATTGAACAAATTTTTACCACTATCATGAAGTACAATATGTCACAAAAAAAATCTCAGAATCGGTGGGATCCGTTGAAGCATTCCAGAGTTATTACCACAAAATGACACTGGTCAGAATTGTACATTTTAGCCTGTTCACGAAGGTGAAAACAGGCTTGTGGGGTAAAGGGGTTAAACCTTCCTTTGTATTCTTGAAGAAAAGGAAAAATACAAACCAAAAAAAAAAAAATCCCGACTAACTAAACAGTCACTAAGTGGAATGTGTCTTCACTTACACAGAATCTCCACAACACTAGCAGCAAAGACCACCTAAAGGAACTGTCACACTTAGCGATGTACCAGTGATCCCGACCAGCGATATGACGCGGTCAGGATCGCTGGTACATCGCTAAGTGGTCGCTAGTGAGCTGCCACATAGGCAGATCTCACTAGCGACATCGCTGGGGACGGGGATTGCTACTTACCTGTCATACCAGGCGATCCTGCGTCCTCCCGCCTGGCTCCACGCGTCACTCGTCGTCACAGCAGGAAGCGCCGCAGGAAGCTGACGACGAGAAACAGTCCTGGACGTTCTCGCGAGATCAGCGATAACCAGCGGGGGAGCCGGTCGTAGGCAAGTATCACACACAGAGATATCGCTAGCAATATCGCTATAACGTCACAAGTTATAGCGATATTGCTAGCGATATCTCTTAGTGTGACATGCCCTTAAGAATCCAAATTACTGTTCACCTTTGAATAAATGAGGCACAATGATATGGTATAAACTTTCTGCAACTACATAATTGCAAATATTTTTATTGTAACAAACACTATCTTTTTGTGTTTTTTCCTGTTAAATTTGGGAACCAAGGAAAAAAAAAAAAAACTTTTTTTTTGCAAAGCATGTAAAAAATGAAGAAAAAAAAAAGAAAAACAAAACACTTCCAATAAGGAAAATAACAAATAAGATGTTAACAGAAACTAGAGACGGATTAAGAAGAAAGTTTAAAAACACTTAAATTATAACAAGAAAATAAAATACAAGATGCCATCTTGTGGCTTACTGAATCAGTTGTATCATGTCGTATATCTTTCTCTGCAAGAAAAGGAGATAAAGACGTACAAGCGTCTTAAGGGGAGGAGACACCACTGATTCTGTAAATTTCATTTTGGGTACTGCCCAAATAGCCAATGATTTCACAGGAAAGTCATTGGCACAGCTACTACTTTTCATGAAAATTAATGCCGTGATTTATTTTACATGTGCCTTTCGCATAATTCTAATTTGAAGTTGCAATTCATATTTCCATAGATGCCAGAGTTTCATAAATGATGGCACAGCTGAATATCTACAAAAAAAGGGAGTTGAAAATGATGCAATAAATTAAAATGGAAATATTAATTGCAGTTAAAATTATATATATACATGGTCTAAAAAAGAAAGTTACTCTCGAGTCACATTTACACTGCCCAGCAACGGAGGCAATATGGAAATTTAAACAGTGATTTCATATACGACACTGCCTCTATGAAGAAGCCATGTGCACAAAATTGATATGGAAAGATTGGAAAATCAGTTCAGTCTTCTCAGGCTACTGCTGACCTGGTTATTCCTAAGACCCCCCAATAAGTGCAGCTTAAAAAAGAGGAGGACCACGAGGAAGAAAGAATAGACACAGAATGAATGTAAATTTCAGATCAAATTTTCACAGGGGATAAGAAAACAAAAACAGTGTAGGATAGTAGTTGCACACATTCATTTTTCTCTTGACAAAACAATGATGCCCTCAATTTTCATGCAGGAAGCACCCATACATACATCTGACTGCTTTCTGCTTGCTTACATGCAGACCTAGCTTTCTGTTACAGATGTATAGGATAAACATGATTGGTAACCCATACCATGATTTTAAATGACCCAAGTATTAATTTCCAGAGCTGCTGTGATGGTTTCACATTGTGATGAGCACAAGCTATATTGTATTGAGCAGGCCAAGTGGTAATGGTCAAGTGAAGAGCATGAATAGCAAGCTACCTAAGAGGCACCGTTATTGCAGCCATGTAGGTTTTACGCTAACGCAGTTGCAATTTAGAGAAAAGATACTTTGATAAAGCTGGTTAGGGACGATTTGTCTCGGATGACTAGTCTGCGGCCACCAGTCCACAGAGGCTTCTCCCTCATGATTGATAGGTGTCTCTATACACCCGTGTGACCTATACACACACAGTCTAAAACCAATCTAGGGAAGTGGGGTAAGGAGAAGGCACTGGGAGACCTGCCTACGAATAGTAAGAGACAAACCATGAATCTTTAAGACTGATGTTTTATATTCCAGTCTTAATGAAGGGTGTGCAAGAATAAGATGCACCAAATTCAACTAAGATGCGGATGCCATTTAATGAATTCAGTGCATGATATCCGTGGCATGCGCCGAGCCAGCCCGTGCCCTCCCCAGCTTTGCCCATTTTGGGGGGCTGTATGAATCAGCTGACAGATTCCTTTCAATCACTTGGGACTCTGTATATGGACAAACCATTTACAAATAAGACCTGGTCACCTAACCAAACAAGTACAGGTAATGAACATAAGAATATAATTACGAAGTTTTAAAGGCTCCCGAAGCCCGTGAAGTTTTCAATAGTAAGACCAGAAAATGTGTATGGAGTGAGGGGGCAGCAGAGTGAAGGCTTTAATAAGGGTTATGATGGGAGGAGATAGTCTAGAGCAGCATTAACACCTCCCCTACCTAGCACAGAAACAAAAACCTGAATAGCAGAGAGGTAGTTTGATTGAAAGCATTGTGTAAACCCTTTCTCCCACCCCTCAATGTTGCTTACAAAAATCTAAACACACCCCGCTTTTTGCATATTACTAAATAGATGAATGAAAACTGCACCCCTCACAAATTTGCAGGAAGTGAGATGTTCGTTTATCAAGCTGGCCATTTTTTTTTTTTTTATCAATCCCACAATGGCTGTCATCATCCAGGTTCTTTTCTGAATCGATATTTACAGTATTAAACTTTTGCCTTTAATTTTGCGCTAAAACATTTACATCCCTTCAATTACAAAGCAAATGCTCCAAATATTTGTCATTTTACCCATGTGCCCCCTTCTCACTGCTCACACATGAGAGTATAAAGGGAAAAGATCTGCATTTTAAACTTGTTTCTGGAGGCAAGGAGAGTGGTTGATAAGGAGGTTTGGAATGGTTTTCTCCCCCCAGTGTCTCCTGGACCCACAAAAAAAGAAAACTAGGGGAATGAAGACAAAGCATTAACCCTCTCTGCAGGCCAATATGATGATCTATACCTCCTAAGTTATACAAGTTGAAGAGACTTGACAAAAGTCATGATGCATACAAGTCTTGCTAGGAAGATGGGATAACAGCACCTAGCTGTGCGCATTTGGGATTTCAAGGTCCATGTCCATAGTAAGAAGCAAAATGGGGTCAGCAAGCCGATAAAAGGCCTTTTTCAAAGCAGCGTCTCTTATGAGGTGGGCGGTCGTCCTCCTCCTCTTCCTCGTCTTCGTCAGAGGAGGATGATGAAGACGAAGAGCTGTCCAGTGTTAAATCCACCACATCTGGCCCAGGTTTTCCATTTTCAGTGGACACTGTGCTGTTAGGAGGTGGAACCTTTGCCATTACTTCTGGAGAACCTGATAAAAATAGAATAAACAGAACCATTTTAAATTTTTAATTAATTTATTTTTTTAAATCTTTTATTGAGCAGAGAAATGAAAGATTTTTTTCTTTTGCATTTTTTAAATATAAGAGGCATATACCTAAATCAAGAATAGGACACACTGGACTGCAGCTTCGCTCTTTTTCAGCTTTAACTGGGCGCCAAGATCCATCAACCAAAAATTCTATTTCATCTGCGTCATTACACTCACTAAGGATCTTTGACAATAGTCTGAAAGAAAAAACATTGTTCACAAACATCAACAGGTGTTCATACTGTAATAATGAGTGTTCATAATACATGTACCCCAAAACACTGAATAGTGGGTGCAAGCAACAGCAACCAGCTGGAAATCCTTGTATTTATCAGTCAGGACCAAAAAACTAATGGCTTATATTATTTTTAGCTTATTTGGAGCTTTTAAAAAAAAAAAAATTTTTAAAAATTTTGTGACTCCTCAAAACGCATTTGACATATTAGACAATCTTATATACACCCATATTGGCAAAACTAGCATTCAAAACCATATTATTTGTATTGTGATCATAATTTTTTTTTTTGTGCAGAATGTCTTACCTGCTTATACATGTACAAAGACATCCATCATTGTCATATGTAAGTGCTTCGATCATTGAATATTATTTTCCTGCAACACCATTTCAGTAGTGCTATAGGAGGTTACACAGGGGACACTACCTCCTAATCTATGACCTATGTATAAGGCCATGTGCACATGTTGTGTAGTTCGTGAGTGTTTTTTTTAACCTTATACCAGGAGTGGCACAATCACAGGAAAAGTGTAATAGTAACACGTCACCACTTCTGGATTTAACATCCACTACAGGTTTTGGCTTACAAATACTGGAGGGTAAAAAACTCAAATACTCAACATGTGCAACATGGCCTAAGAGTCAGCATTTTTTAATTACAAAGCATAATAGCTTATTTTTCATCTCTGCATTCGTGTGTCTGGACCTCAATTGCTGAACTGCATGATATCAGTGTTATTTTAACGCCTTAACACTACATGACATATGCAGTCAAGGAGTCTCATTTAAAGCATGGCTACCAGGAAGAAATTAACTTTAATCCTCCCAGGAGCCACCACTTTCAGTCAGAGGCATGGAGAAACAGACATTCTTATGAGCAGCAGCTGTAAGGCACCCTGGCCACTTTAAGTGAAAGCTCACTGTGCATAGATGTGCTGAAGAGAGCCGTCAATGTTCCAAGGGCATGCTTACATCATGCTGTGAGAGCTATAGAAAAATCTCCAGGTAGGCCTTTATTGCTAAAAGCAGCAGCTCCTGGGAAGAATAAAAATACATAAGTGGCAGCTGGTTGGGGCTTCCAGTCCTTTTGGAAGTGTATTGAGCTGCAGGGTGGATTGCTGATGAAGAAAAAAAATCTCTTTAAGGCTATGTGCCCACGTTGCGTTTAAATCCAGACACTGAAAACCGGACTCCTTCCCAGAAATCGCGCGTTTTTTTCTGCGCGATTATGTTCGCGATTTTCGCGTGCGATATTCAAGCACTTTCCAAGCGATTTGAAGCATCACTTGGAAAGTGATTGACAGGTTGGGCACACTCGTCAAACATAGTGTTTGACAACTGTGACCAGGTTTTTACTATTGAGGCCGCCTATGCGGCATCAATACTAAAAGAAAGAATGTAAAAAAATAATGAAAAAATAAAAAAAAAAATCGGGGTATATTTACCTTCCGACGTCCCGCGCAGTCTCAGCGACGCTCCCATTAGCAGCGATGCCTTGCGAGACCTGTGATGACGTTGGTCTCGCGTTGCTATAGCGATCTCACGAGACCGCTAGAGTCACGCGAGACTACGTCATCACAGGACCTTGCCGCAAGGCATTACTGGGAACGCTGAGGCCCGGGATGGCAGCACAGGACGCCGGAAGGTAATACCCCGATTTTTTTTTTTTTTTCTTTTCTTTTTTTACAGGGGTATGCTACCCAGGGCCTGGAGGACAGTCTCCTCTCCTCCACACCGTGGGTACCAACCGCACATGAGACGCTTAACTTCGTGCATGGTGGGCATAGCCACATGCGGGAAGTAAGCGATTCTCATGCATTCCTATGGGTGCGGAATCGCGGCAATTCTTTGCGATTCCGCACACAAGAATGAGCATGCTGCGATTTTTTCCGCGATGCGATTCCGCCGCGGGAAAAAAGCGCAGCATTAGCACAGCATGTGCGGAATGCCATAGGAATGCATGGGGTGCGTTCTGTACAAGATTTTTAAACGTTTTCGCACCGAAAATCATGGCAAAAACGCTTAAAAATCGCATTGTGGGCACACAGCCTAAATCTTCTGCCTTAGCGAATGTGAGCAAGCTGAGTGTGCCCGGAGCGTAAGTGCGAACGGTGGTAAGTGTGTGACTTGTGATTCAGTGAAGAGGTACTTGGGAATCCTTTAACCCCTTACCGACATTAGACGTATTATTACGCCAATGTCGGTATTCCTGCCTTTGATGTGGGCTCCGGCGGTGAGCCCACATCTTTCCTGGGACATGTCAGCTGTTTTGAGCAGCTAACATGTGCCCGCAATAGCCACGGGTGGAATCGTGATCCGCCCGCGCATATTAGCTACTTAAATGTCACTGTCAAACGCTGACAGTGGCAATTAAATGGCGCTTCCGCAATGGCGCAGGAAATACGCACACCAGTGACCCGCGTCACGCAAGTCACCGATGTGTCGGCATGACAACCCGAGGTCTCCTAGACACCTCTATGGTTGTCAGCGTTGGATTATTGTGAGTGCCACCCAGTGGTCGGAGCTCATAGCAAGTCAGTAATTCAGCTAGACAGACGCGATCTGCTCATCTCTTCTATGTACCTGAGAAGATAGAGTTGTGACAGCTTCTAGTCTCCTATTGAGACTATTTAGGTATGACAAAAGTAAAAAAAATGTGTTTAAAAATATAAGAAAAATAAAACTTCAAATTTTGCCTTATTCAAAATAAAACAAAAATACAATCAAACATATTTGGCATGACGTAACAATTCTGTGAATCAGTGTTAAAATAAATAACATTTCAATAAAAAAAAAAAAAAAGAACCTATATACGCTTGGTACCTACGAACTCATAATGACCTGGAGAATCATAATGGCAGGTCAGTTTTAGCATTTGGTGAACATGGCAAAAAAAAAAAAAAAAAAAGTGGAATTGCAATTTTTTCCAATTTCACAGCACCTGAAATTTTTTCACATTTTCTAGTAGCAAATTATATAGTAATATCAATGATGTTCAAAAGTACAACTCTTCCAGCAAACAACAAGCCCTCACATGGCTATATTGATGAAAAAAATAAAAGGTTATGGCTCTGGGAATAAGGTGAGCAAAAAAAACAAATGCAACACTGGAAAATGGCCCTGGTATGAAGTTACTTAACCACAATACCACCTTAGACGTATAGGTACATCTAAGGTTGGCTCCCCCTGTTTGCTGTGGGCTCCAGCGCTGAGCCCACAACTTTTCCGGCACATGTCAGCTAAACTCAAGCAATTTTTTTTTTTTTTTACTTTTTATTGGCTGCAAAATGGGTAAACATTGAAGTAGTTTTTACAAACCCAACTGATATAACACAAAATGATATTTAGTGGCAGAAAAAAAATGTACATCTCACCCATCAATTATAAGCTGATCATATTGAGCTGGTTTGTCGCATACAGGGCATGTCCATGTCGGTTTCTTTTCATTCATTTGTAAATAAAAGACCGCATCGAAGCACTGGAGGTGGGCGCAGGTCTCCGCTCGACATGGCACTGTTAGGCGCATTTTTACAAGCTGC